>NC_133819.1:133452757-134822132 GCF_047830755.1 Zonotrichia albicollis
GATGTTTAGCTCATTCAAACCACCTCTGCTATCCCAGTGTCATTTGATGACAAATAAAGTGTTGGTTTGCAAAGCATTGCTGGAAAAGTATTTGATAAGAGGGGGGGAAAAAAGCTAAAGTATTTTCAGCCAGCAAGTTTAAACCAGTTTTTCTCCTTTTGTGGAAGAAATCTCTTTTTTCATTTTAAATTCCTTTCAAAGCAAAAGGATGTTGTATAAACTTCCCTATTTGTCAGATTAGTCATATTTTTCCATAACAAAACCACAGCAGTTTGTATTAACAGTTGCTGCCCTTTGCTAGTTAAGGGTATACTTAGGAAATACAGGTTGCAATAACTGTCGTGTGGCTTCCTGCCTCTGTAATAGCTTTCCCTAGAAAGGCTTCACTTGCCATTCCACCTCCAGCACTGTTGGATGCACTAAGGGATTGCTCCATAAGGAAAATAGTAGTCCCATATTTGCACCAGTTTAATTTACCCTCATGTAAATTAAACTGGTGTAATCTGCAAAGAATGTGTTTACAAGGCACTGTGAATTGATCTGTGCTTGTTACTCACTTTTTGTTTGGTATTTCAAGTGCTAGGTATAGGATAATAACCCGTGAAAAATAGGGGAAGGCCAGCATGTCACATATGACTGTTCTGCAGTCTCTACTCTTCAGTCATTCATATCAAACTACCCAAGGGTCCAAAAGCAAGATTGGGATATTTGAAATAAGAAAAAAGTAGTAGGGAGGGAGTATTCCCTTGATGACAAGGAATATTTCCCTCCAGTGTGCAGTGGGAGGAGGCAGAAGAGTTTACTTCATGTCAGGCACCTGCAGCCTCCCAGAGTAAGGGTACCATGGGCATGGCAGACCTGACTTATGTCTACAGAGACATCATACAATAATTGCTAGTTAAGCTCTTCCAGAAGAGACTTTATATGACAAAGTCATGCTAGTGTTGAAAGACAGATTTCCCAAGAGACCTCTTGCTCATGCCTGGGCAAATTCCTGGTCTTGCAGCCATCTTTCCTGGGCACCACTGACCAGTTGACAGCTGGTTGTTGGGCCCTGAGTGGGGAGAGAGAAGGCAAGAAACTCTGCTGCCACTGGTCTCACACCAGTTCTAGCACTCAGATTAGGGTTTTGCCTTATTTTTAAAAGGGCTAGGCTATTTTTAACTTTACTTTGTAAGTTTCAGGAAATGCCAGTGATTGTTCTGTCAAGTAGGGAAGTCCTTTTTCCGTCGCTGCTTGCATAGGCTGCTGATTTGTTTTTCTCTAGTGCATGATGAAGCAAGGGTTTGCCAAAACTGCTGACTCACTGCTCATGACATTTAGGGGGCTGGTTGAGGAAAAATCTGAGTTATTTTTCATGTGTGTCACAACTGGTCTACCTTTCTATTCCTCTGCATGAACATTGTTTGTTTGGATTTACTTGTGTGGCTGGCAATTGAAATGCACTTTTGTTAGTGTGCTTCTGTTTTCAGGCTGAACCACCAGTGTTCAAGATGATTTTAAGCCAAACTTTGCCTAGTGGAAAACTCTTAAGTCTTCTAAAGCTGGAGCAGTGTGACACACATTGCCTTACATGTCTGATTATTGCATCTTGGGCTTAGGGAGGTGGTGTGGGGAAGAAAGAGCACAGTAGAGTAAGAGCCAAAAGTCCTAAGGCTGTTGTGGGGCCCTCACACAGAAAGTGATTTAGCAGCACTACAGGTTAATTTCTGGTGTGGTAAGTGGCTTGACCTTACCTCAGCCCAAATCTCTGTCCACTAGAATGAGGGTTCCCTTTTGAAGTGCTGGATGCTGATATCCCTGTTCTCCCCTTTGTTTTGCTTGTCCTTCCAATGCACCTCAGTGGTGACTGATACCTGCTTGTTACATTTCTAGACAGGAGGCCCGAAATGAAACAGGACAGCGTGTTCACTGCTATGTCACAGCTCTTGCTACTAGTTCAACTTTTCTGGAAAAAAGCAAGAGCTTTCGTCCTACCCACTGGATAAAAGAACATAATGAAAGACACTGTCTCAACAGGAACAGTCTCCGTCGCCAAAACCTCGCCAGGGATTGCCACTCTCGGCAAATCAAGCACAACGGACTGTTTGTTCACCAGCCTTGCCAGCGTCAGTTCAATTACTGATGGCTCTTGTGGTTTTAATCTATGGCCTAATTGTTTCTTAGGTTGCTTTTGTTTTCATGTGTAGGTAAGTGTGGTCAATCTGAAGCTGATTGTCAATCCCTCAAACACAATCATAACTAGTGTTGCATTATTTTCAAAAGACACGTAAATCTCTGAACATCTTGCATCAAGTTCTAAATGTTGATGTTAAATATCAATGTCTTGGAAGCCTATCAGTATGATAGTTTGTGTGCTGTTTTATAAACTTTGATGTATAGATGGGTTCTTAGTTGGTATTTTAAAGAAATTTGACTGAGATGGAAATCAGTTACATTTTGCATTAATCAAAACGAAGTTAGAAAATTTGAGGTTAGCCATGTGCTTTAATGACCAGTACTTGACAGCTTGTGTATCTGTCTGTATTCAGCATATATGATTACTTTCTGACAAGGAAATTCTACAGCTGCCAGTGGATATTACATAGCTGTGCTGAGCTGTTTCAAGAAGGACATCTCATCTAAATTCCTAGAACTTGTGTTAGTGGGGGCTGTGTAGGTGTGCTGGGTACTTGGTATGGATATTGAAAGAGGGTTAAATGTCCCACCAACATTGTTGCAGTACAATATGGCACCAGTGTTACAGATGTAGTACCTCACAGTGGAGTGGGAAGAAAAGTGAACCCTTGGGTAACATGCAGATGCACAACACAGAACTGAACTGGGCTTTACCAGATAAAGTTTGAGTTTCTCTAACTATTTCTGTCTTTGAAGCATGTATTTCCCCTACCCTATCTCATTTAATCTCTAGTCTAGTTAAAGGAGAAAGATGGTGGATTGACCATTCTTTAAACCTATCAGTAGCTGACTGCTCTTCAAAGAAGTCAGACTGATAGACAGCTATTTCTGAGCTACAAATGGCTATTAGATTGTCTCATATTCACAGATTGAGAGTAGCTCAGAAGTTGCTAGAAGGAAGCTTTTATTCCAAGTTCTCCTAATTTTCTCTCTTTTTCTCTATGAAAATGAAATCCAAGTTAATGGGGACTGGAAATAAAGGGCAGTGTGAGGTAGGGGGAATTGGATGCTGAGCTAAATACAGTGATAACAGTATATAAAAATTGATGAATCAGCTGTGGTTGTTCTCCTAGCCCACTGGAGGCAGAAGGACTTAATAGCAATTCCATGGGCCAACAGGAAAGAAAAGCCATTCAAAACTATCAAGTAGTTTTCTTAAGAGCACTGAGCAAGATGTTTTGGGAGTTGGCAGGCAGTGCCAACTACAACTACAGGTAAAGTTCACCTGTTAACAAAAGCTGTGTTACACAGCAGCCAGTGGTATGCTGGACCCTGCTAGATCAGTCTGGGAAGTGGATTGAATGGGAATGGACGTAAGGAAGCAGAAATCTTCAGTGAGAGGAGGGGGGGGGGGAACCAAAAGTAAGTTTATCTTCCTTTCTGCCAGTGCTTAATGTGATTTGCTGTTTTCCCTTGTGTTTAGTGCCTAGGGCATTACAGTGTTAACATTACACTCAGCTGTGTCTTCCAGTAGTCCTTACACAGAAATTGGTACAAGGAGTCATGTGAGGAGTCCTTGAAATAAGACAAGGTCGATAATGTGAATTGTTCCAGACTTAAGAAGTATTTAAATTCAGCCAGATGCTTCAATTTCACTGAAGCAAAGCCCCAGCAATTCAAATTGACCTTGATGTAGTGGTACTGTTGCGTGTTCTGCAGCTGAAATTGTTGTGGAACCTACTTAGCATACAGGAACAGCATTCATAGCCTACGTTTCGCTGCAGATGTCCTGCTTCACTGCAATTAGGATTGTCACAAAGGGATGTTGAAAATAATTAAATGTACAAAAGTAAGAGGTGCTTTCCTGGATACGCTAGTTTTTGGGGTTTTGTTGTTTGGTGATTTTTTTTTTTTTTGACAAGTTGAATTCACATGGACACTGAAAGAAAACAAAATTGGTCACACCATGATTTTCCAAAAGAGATACTTTGTTACTGCTGTTTTAGCAGTATGTGCCCATCTCCATACAACAATTCTCATGTGGTCCAAATACTTTGGTTTATCAGCAAATAGCTGTAGTTTCACCAGTCTCTTATCTGTTCACAAGTACTCTTACTTGCCTCAGATTATCTACCTACCTTTATCACTCCAACTTTTTGTCTAGCTTAAACTTCCTTATCCTTGCTGCCAACTTTCTAGCTCAGGAAAATTCTTTGCTTTCCTGTATTACTTTTCTTTATATAAAAGTAACTACTTTCCTTCAGCTTTAATTTT
Source organism: Zonotrichia albicollis (assembly GCF_047830755.1). Lineage (NCBI taxonomy): Eukaryota > Metazoa > Chordata > Aves > Passeriformes > Passerellidae > Zonotrichia > Zonotrichia albicollis. The sequence continues at coordinate 133,457,150 of NC_133819.1, forward strand.
CTTAAAGTGCAATGAAGGAAGATGGAGCCTCCACCTCCCTGTGTCGGAAGGAGTAAGTAATCCCTTAACTCCTAATGGGGAGGTGGAGCTGAGAGTATAAGGCTCCCAGGCATTAAAATGAGAGCCTTGGTCTGTTCTTCTCAGTAGGCAAGTAAATGCAACTTTAGACTGCTCCTAGAATTGGGAGATACTGATCTTTTTATACTGCATTACTAGATGACTTTCTGGTGATGAAAACCTATATCTTTCAGGATATAAACTATTTTGTTGCACAAAGCTGTGCTTCTCAATTTGTAATATTGGAACCATATTATTGTGTGAGATAGTACTACATCAATGGCTTTTTGTTAATTTGTTTTACGTATTTATGTTGGTCTAGCCCTGTTTTGTGCCTGGAGCTATTGGGCAATTAGATTTGTTTTGGTTTACTGTTTTAATAGTGAGCTGTGTGGCTTTTTATATGGTTTTTTGAATTGTATTAAAGTGTGTGTTTTTTCTTGTAAAAGTGGAGGCCTTGCACTGTCTCATACTGATTGATATTCATGAATCTTGCGAAATTGTATTTTCATATGTATTGGTCAATGGACAGATTTGCATTTTAAACTGTGCCTTCTACACAGCAAACTTGAAGATTCAAAAGGGACATTTCAGTTGGGATTAATACTGTACATCAGTCTATGCATATATGGCAGCTTCTCTCCAGAGCCACTTCTCTATTTGTAGCAGTCCTTTTGATATGGAAGAATCTGTGGCTCTTATTTTTAATAGTTTAACACAAGCTGAAAACAGACAAAATACAGCACTTTGCCAAAAAAGGTAGCATTGCTTAACCAGTGTGTATTTACTAAAGTGATCTTCTGTATTTTGTTTTCATGGTGCGTTCTGCGCACTGTGGGGAAACATGATCTTAACTCTCAATAAAAAATGGCCTATTAAAAGTTGTCCGTCTGTTCTTTAATGTTATAGGTTAATGAAAATCCAAATGTCTGAGCATCTTGTGCAGGTGGCAGGTCCAATGTGTGTCTCACTGCTAGCTCTAGTACAGCAGTTGCTCTGGGCCTTGGCTTGCATTGCTGATCCAGTGACATCCAAGCAGTGTTGCACATCTCTGCTGACTGCTGCCTTTCCTGACCAACGTGCAGGAACACTGTAGGTGAGCAGGACAGAGATAAAACCCACATGAAATGTGCATTGTGGGGGGGATTTTTTTTCTGTAACTTAACTGAACCTTTCTTGTTTCAGCTCATACCCCACTGCCTATCATTGCCCTGCCATGCACCACCATGAAAAAATCTGTGTGAAAAGCTGCTGGTACAGGTATCCTATGAGGGGGCAGAGACCCTGTGCAGATGCCTAGGGATGGGGTTAGGGAAGGCAAAGTAAAGCCACTTGCAGCTGAACTTGGCAAGGGATGTGGAGGGGTACAGAATCCATGTGACAAAGGACATGGAGAAGGCTGAGGTACTCCATGTCTTTGCCTTGGTGTCTACTGGAAGACCACCCTTTGGGACTGCAGGCCCCTGGCACATGTGGGAGATGTGAAAGCAATGAAGATCAACCCTTGGGTGAGAAGTCTCAAGGTAAGAAAGGCTTGAAGAAATGCACCATACACAGTTTTATGGGATGCACCTGTAAGTGTTGAAGAGCTGGCTCAGAAACTCACATCTTGCTGGGCTGCAGCAGGCAGGGGGTTGACAGTGAGGAGGAGGGAGGTGATGTTGCACCTCCACCCTGGGCCAGGGAGACACATCTGAATGGCATGTCCAGTGCTGAGCTCCCACTAGGAGAGGGCAGGGATGTGCTAGAGGGTATCCAGCAAGAGGCCAGAGCATAACAGGATTGAAGACTGAAATAACCAGGAGATGATGAGAGCTGGGACTGTTTAGACTGGGGAAGAAAAGTCAGAGGGGATCTTGTCAAGGTATATAAACAACTGAAGGGGGCAAAAAGGCAACAGAGCCAGACTCTTTTCTGGTGGTGCCTAGTGAAAGGACAAAAGACAGTGTGTGCAAGCTGAAATACAGGAAATCCTTGGCTGTAAGAAATAGGCTCAGTGATCTCCATGTTGTTATGGCTTTTTCTGAAACGATATGAATGAGTGGGGATTTTTGCCTCCAGTCACTGGGGATCCTTGATCTCTGTGGCCTTCCAAAGATCATGGAGATTGGCCTTGAAATGACATCAGCCAGCTCTCTCAGCATTGGATACAGGCTTCCATGGATCTGTATGAGTTGAGTTGTTAGAAGTAGTTCCTGATTTAATTCTCACCCACCAAACAAGCAGGGTGACAAAATGATCTATTTAACTGACAGCAATGAAAAGGTATTTGTGCAACAAAGATGCATCCATCTTCCCAGAGCAAGGAGTAAAATCTTTCCCTTTGAAATGTAGATTTTGTCCTGTACATTTATCAAAGCAGCAAGTCTATGCTGAGAGCTGTACAGTATTCTTCAGGAGAAGGTTTGATCAATTATGCTTCTATTATTGTATCTATGCAGATAACCTAATGTAGTTAAGCTGATAGTATTCCTTTTGGGGGTGCTTATTTCAGACCTGATGCAACTTTTAAAATTTAGCTTGGACAGTCTCCAAAACACCATGAACTAGTGTCTTTTGTAACTTCTCTGTGCTGAAGCAAAAATGTTTGTATGAAGGGTTGCATTAGTGTAACTATTGGCTTAAATTCTCACTTTACACTCTAGTTTTCTGTCTATATAAATCCTTGTATGTCTCTGATATAGTGCCTTCATTGGTGTTAAATGTCAGAGAGAACCATAATTACTACTCTGGTACCTCATCAAGTAATTTGGTATCTGCTTTCTATGTTCCATTGACTTCTGGTGCATGTTTACAGCCACAAAATAGCGTGACTGTTATTGAGTGATACTTGCAAGGAAGGTTTGGAACATGTAGGAATGACTCCTCAAAAGAACATGCTGATGCTGCTGTGGCACTGTTGTTCCCATGGTGTGGTCATGATAAATCAGTCTTAGAGTAAATGAGACTGAACTTAGGCTTAACAGGATACCTTTTGCAGCCAGCTTTTTCTTGATGAAAATACTGTTCTGGAGTCACTGCTGTGTAACTGATACTTCAGAAGAGTCTTGACTTGTTCAAAAGTCCTGTGGGGCAGACTGATAGCTGAACACTCAAATACCTTAATAAGGCAAATTAATAATTGCAATTTCATGAGTAAGCTAGGGAAAAGGAATAATAACAACAACAATAACAAAAAAACCCCAACAAATAGATAAGAGTAACAAAACTAGGCTAGTGTCCAGGAGCAGGCTTCAGATCTCAGCTTGCAGACATGGGCTGTGCTATAGGTCTATACTTTTTCCTCTATAGATTTCAAATTGTGTTCCAAGCAAGGTGACTTAGACAATATAATAAAAAAAACCATTATGCACAAGAATAAATCTATCAGAGTGCTAAAAGAATTGTAGATTCCCTGAAATGAGGCTGTACAGAGAATCAGCAGCAGAGAGAGGTGGAAAAGGGAAGGGAGGCCTCAGGCTTTTGGGATATGTGGTTATCATCCAAGAGCTGTCAATTTTTGCAAGGTAAACAAAGGAGATGAGATCTTGATCAAGAAAGGGAGGACTGACATGGGCAGAAGCATCCCCTTGTCTACTCCTAGCAGTGAATTTCAGTTCTAGCTCTTCTATCTATGGGACGGAGGAATGATTGATGGGCCAGAGCCAGTGGTCTGAGATACAGTAAGGCCAAGTGCTGGATCCTTCACTTGGATCACAATAACCCCGTGCAATGCTGCAGGCGGCTGAAAAGTGGCCTGTCAGAAAAGGACCTGGGGGTGCAGGTTGACATGTTTGGATGGTTACAGGCACTTTGGGAGGGTTAGAAGAGGTAAGGGTTGGCACTGTATGTAATGGAAGGGCTGGAATGTGTGGAGCTCACAGCTGGTAATGGCACAGTTGAGAGACTCTGGATAAGAATCAAGGGGCAAGCAAACAATGTGGATGTCATTGTGGGAGTCTGCTATAGAGCTGTCAGGCAGGACAATGACATCAACAAATTATTCTTTGAAGAATTAAGGGACACTTCCAAATCAACTGCTCTTGTCCTTATGGGGAAATTCAACCTGACAGAAATTAACTGGGAGCATCACACAGCTGGTACAACCTGGGCCTGAAAGATGTGGACAACAATTTTAATGAAACAGGCACTGGGGGAGCTGACTCAGAAAGGTGCCCTCCTGGATCTGCTGTTTGTCATCAGAGTGGATCTTGTGAGCAATGTGGTGACTGATGCCATCTTGACCACAGCAACTACGAAGTGATTGAGTTTAAAATCCTTGTTGACAGGAGGAAAAGTGCAGGAAAACCTCAACTCTGGACATAAGGAGAGCAGACTTTAGGCTGCTCAAGGACCTAGTTAGAAAAGTCCCCTGGGAAATGTTTCAGTAGTGCTGGGGTCTGTCAGTGCTGGTCGCTTTTTAAACATCACCTTCCAAGGGCACAGGAGCAGCAATTCCCCAGTGTCAGAAGTCAAGCAGAAGGCTGGCTTGGTGAACAGGGATCCTCTTTTGGGTCTAAGGCAAAAAAGGAAGGTGTGTGCCCTGTGGAAGCAAGGTCAGGTGACCTGGAAGAATAAGAGATGCAGCTTGCCACTCTAGGGAGAAAATTCATGCAGTAAAAGGCCAATTGGATTTGAAGCTGGCCAGAAAAGTGGGAGACAGTAAGAAGTTTTGTCAAATACATTAATGGCAAAAGGCAGCATAGAAATAACATCAGCCTGTTACAGGATGTGGATGGGCCCCTCACAACCAGGGACATGGACTAGGCAGAGGTGTTTAATGCATTCTTTGCCTCTGTCTTCAACACAGATGATGGACCAAGGGGGTCTCGGTGCTCTGAGCTGGAGGACCATGGCTGTGAGAATGAGCAAATCCCAGCTGACCCTGAACTTGTGCAGGATTTTCTCCTCCCGCTGGATCCCTAAAAATCTATAGGGCCTGATGGGATTCATCCAAGAATCCTCAAAGAAATAGCTGATGTCATTGCAAAATCTCTCTTGATGATTTTTGAACTGGGAATCTAGAGAGGTCCCAGCTGACTGAAGGCTGGTGAACATTTCAAGAAGGGCAAGAAGGGGAACCCTGGAAAATACAGACCTGTCTGTTACACTTTAGTGCTGGTAAAATAATGGAAAAGATTATTCTGGGAGGTATTGAAAAACACCTTGAGGTCAACACAGTCATTGGTCACAGACAGCACAGCTTCATGAGGAGAAAGTTTTGCTTATCAAACCTGACTTCCTTCTGTAATAGAGTAACCCGCCTTGCTGATCTAGGAAAGACTTTTTGGACTTCAGCAAAGCTTTTGATACTCTTTCTCTCAGGATCCTTCTGGACAAAATGTCCAGCACACAGCTGGATAAACACATCATGTGATGGGTGAGCAGCTGGCTCAGGGGTCAGGCACAAAGGGTGACAGTGAATGGGGTGACACCAGGCTGGGGAGCTGTCACTCGTGGGGTTCTGCAGGGCCCCATCCTCAGCCCAGTTCTCTTCAACAACTTTATTAACAACCTGGACACAGTGCTTAAAGAAATCCCAAGTAAGTTTATCGAGGACAGCAAGCTGGGAGGAGCTGTTGACTCTCTTGAGGTCAGGGAGGCCCTGAAGAGAGAAGTCAACAAGAGAGATGGGAAATCACCACAGTATGTAGTTTAACAAGGACAAATGCCAGATTCTGCATGTGGGGTGGAGCAACCCAGTGTAAGGACAGCCTGGGGAACGAGAAGCTGGAGAGCAGTACCACAGAAAGGGACCTGGGGGTCCTGGTCAGTGGAAAGGTGAATGTGAGCCAGCAGTGCCCTGGCAGCCAGGAGGGCCAACCCTGTCTGGGGGCATCAGGCACAGCATCACCAGCCAGGCAAGGGAGGGGATTGTCCTGCTCTGCTCTGAGCTGGGGCAGCCTCACCTCCAGTGCTGGGGGCGGTTTTGGGCACCACAGCACAAAGAAGACATTAAAAGATTAGAGAGTGTCCAAAGGAGGGCCACGAGGATGGTGGAGGGTCTGTAGGAGAACCCTTATTAGGAGCAGCTGAGGTAGGTTTGTTCAGCCTGGAGGAGACTAAGGGGAGACCACAACATCCTCATGGGGGGAGGCAGAGGGGTGGGACTGACCTCTTCACTCTCATGACCAGTGGAGGACCCAAGGGAACAGCATGAAGCTGAGCCAGGAGGTTTAGGCTGGATATCAGAAAAATTCTGGTTGTTCACCCAGAGGATAGAGAACATTGAAATAGACTCCTCAGGGAAGTGGTCACAGCACCAAGCCTGACACAGCTCAAGAATTGTTTAGACAATGCTCTCAGGCACTCAATGTGATTCTTGGGGTGCCCTGAGCAGGGCCAGTAGTGGGACTTAATGATGTGGATGATTTCTACTCAGCATAATCTACGGTTCTATGACAGCAGCTGAACATCAACCACCACTACAGGTGCTCCTTCTCACTGCAGAGACATTATCCCTACTGGGGTATGCGTGTGGGCTCTGCTCAGGACATTAGGTGTAAGAATTGTTCTTTAAAGGTGTTTCATCTTTGGTGTGTCACAGCAGGAGTTTTAATCTTTATGTACAGGAAAGGCTATGGGTCTCTGACATGAATATGAGTTCTCATGGATACAAATAAAGTGCCTTCTGCATAAAAGGGCTTTCAGAACAAGAGAATGGTTTTTTCCAAGCTCCCTTCTGATAAGAAAGGTGCATGATCTCAAAAAGAAAGAGGCTACTAATAAGAGCCAGAAGGACATAATTCATTGGTTTGCTTTCTAACTGCTGTGAAGTGACAGCCTCTACTTTCTGAATGTGAGTTTAAAAGGCTGGTGACTCTGATTCCCCACCTCCTTTAAAAGTGTGCCTTCAAAAATTTAATTAAAAGAGGAAATCCTTGTATCATGCTATACTGTTCAAGGCTTGACACTGTAAATTGTAAGGGAACTAGTAACTTATTCTTGATCTCTATTTGAGTTTTCTTCCTCTATTATTAAAATAATTCTTAGTTAATATATTTTAGTTAAAACTCTTGGTTTGGATGTCTTAAGCTGATTTGATTGTCATACAAGCTGCTTATCAATAGATGGTCTTTGCCTATGCTCTCTGTTGCTGGTATTTGCCTTAGAAAGTGATATTCATTTGCTTATGACTAAAGGTTTACTCTGCTATGTTTTAGCTAACAGGTTCTTAATAATAGTAATATGAGCTCTCTCCCCACCAAATCAGAAAAAAAAGCAAACCACAAAATGAGTTCATCTTGTAGGGTCCTAAAAATACTCCTTAATGCATATTAAACTGCATCATGCCTTGTTTAAAAATAAAAAGGTTGTGAATATCTCTCACTGGAGATATTCAAGAGCTGTCTGAATGCAACGCTGTGCCATGTGCTCTGGGATGGCCCAGCTTGAGCAGGGAGGTTGGGCCACATGACCCGCTGTGCTCCCTTCCAACCTTGTTAATTCTGTGAAAAGGTCTCTGAATGAAATGAGCAGGAAAGCAGAACATTGTATGTTCTAATAGAAAACAAGAGGTTTTTAAACCTCAGAGTTTCAAGCTGTCTCAGCCTCTTCAACATAAAAAAATACCTTTATGGAAGGGTGTAGCTTCCTGCTAAAGTATTTCTTTTTAGGAGGTATGAAGCTTTAATGGTTCTTTGTTTAGGCTATGTAGCTGAAGCCATAAATAACCTTAAAACTCCTCTTAAAAACAGTGAAGTTCACCCACAGAAGAGCAGGCCTTTCTCTTACCTGCCTTACAGAATAGCTTTGACAAAATGGCTGTGACTGAGAAGGACAAAACCTGACAGCACAACCAGATGACCATAGCAATACACTTACTGCAAGGTAGGAGGAATATGGGACGTGATATTCATGTTATTTTTGTGCCCAGATCACAGTGGAGCTGTGCACAAATGTTCTAATGAAATCCTGTTTCTTTCTTTGGGAACACCTAAATGGATTCAGAAACTCCCTGGCAGAAGAGCAGTATTGAGCACACAGTAATTGGATTGATCCTCATAGCTTTAGATCTGTGCATTTTAGATCATTTGTAGATTCCAGGGTCCTTCAAATAAATCCATAAAAGGATAACCAAGAAACACAACCTCAGGTGTGTAAACTTGTAAGGAAGGCCTTAACACCTTCTCTGGAATATACCTACAAGTGGTAATCGGAAAAAAAGGAAAAAAAAAAAAGAAACCCACTAGATATCTAAAAGGACTTGCCAGAACCCAACACAAACACTGCTCGGCAGTAGTATATTTCTAGAAGCTTGAAAAAATCTGCTTTTACATTCATCCTCCCTAAGGAGGCATCCTCACAGTGGTGAAAGAGGATGTATTATGTATCAATCCACTTGGAAATGCCCCATTGTGGACTAACCCACTTCAGCTTTATTGCCACATCAAAAGGTCAGTGTGTTAGCTCACATTAAAATCATAATTTCACTGTCTGCTGCAGGATTCAATTGCACATTAGCTTCTGGGGTTTTGGTTTGGTTTGGTTGGTTGTTTTGTGGGATTTTTTCACTGATGAAAATTTATGGGAAATGTTGCTGGCAGGATGAGGAATGCTCATGGGACCTGGTGCATATTCCACTACTGAATCAAAACCACAACAATGTGGCAGGCGACCTGCAGCAGCTCACATCAAAAGGTCTAGAAAAATGAGCAGCATAATCATTACAGTCTTTCTGCTGAGACCTCTTCGTGGCCAACCTGACCCATTCAATTTTTAGCTACTATTCCCTTTACAGTATTCTCCTTTCACAGTTTGCCATGGAATTCATTCCTGATGTACCAAACCCACTTTGCTGTGTGGAGCCTGTTTGCCAACAAACCCTAATCAAGCATCTCTGAAGAGTAGAGGACTTTTAGGGAAAAATTATAATTTGTCTCTCTTCTCTTGCTAGCTGAAGTTTCAGTTGTTTCAAACAAATTAGCTATGGTAGTATTTCAACTTCAACAGTCAGCTAAAGGCAGGAGGTCAAGTTTGCCCCAGTTCAGGGGACCACCTTTCCTCTGTAGTCAGTGGAGTAGGAGATGAACTTCCAGACAGCACGATGCATCTTGCTGGCAGATTTCAGTGGAACTCAACTAAAAGAGATACCTGCATGCCGACTGCAGGCATCCTGAACTATGATGCGGGTTAGATTTCTTACAATGAGCTGATGCAATACATTCAGTTGACAGAAGACTGCTTAAATGACAGTGTTTTGGGCTTTTTTTGCATTCCTTTTGAGCCACAACTAGCAGATTTTCTTCATGACAAGGTCTAGAACAGATATTTTGCAGAGCTGAGGTGGCTGGCTGGCTTCAATGCCCATCTTGCACATGTCAGTGCTTTACTTCAAGTTTGCAGGTATTGTTGGCCCCACTTCATCAGGTACTGTAAGGACACACAGCTGAGACATGGTCCTCGGTGCCCAAAACTTGGGACCTGTTAAACTGCTGTCAGTGACCCTACTGTGACACCTCTGCCTTGGTGGGCTGCACTACTTTTTCTCTTGCCCTCTTTAAAATGGCAAAGCTACCAGAGGAGAAGCACCTGGTTATTGTGTTTAATTATTATAATACATACTTGGAGGCAAAACCTACTCTTACTCTTCAATAATGTTACACTTGGGAAAAGAAAAATAAGAACAAAAGAAGAAGAAGATGTGGATTTACTTGAAGGCAGACATGGCTTCTCTTTATGCTGTTTTGCAGGACACATGCTGAGCACTAAGAGAAAGTGCCAGTTGTTCCTTATTAGCAAAATGGCCGTGGGTGCCCTGCATTGGGTGTTTTAAAGAAAAGTGTCCCCTTACAGCATTGCTAGGTATGTGGTGTTGTGGGGTTTCATTGCATTTGGGATAGTGTGTTTTTTGGGGGGGTTGTTTTGGAATGTGTATTAAGAAAACTCCAAGCAACCATTGAGCGATGTTAACAGGTGATGTGCTGGTGCTGAGAGTAAGCTTCAGCATCATCTGCTGGAGAAGGGGATTGCAGGGTGGGTGCTCCTGCAGTGGGCCCTGCTGCCCTTGGACACGGTGGGACCCTGAGGGGGGCCTGGCACGAAGGTGTGGAAAGCTGCTCTGCAGGGAATAGGGCTTGTCCACGCGATGTCATGGAGGCGATGCTTGGGGCAGGCCTGTCCAGCTGGCACAGAATCACAGAAATAATTAGGTTGGAAAAGACCTCTGGGATCATCGAGTCCAGCCTCTGAACGAACACCACCATGTCAACTAGACTGTGGCACTAAGTGCCACATCCAGTCTTTCCTTAAACACCTCCAGGGGTGGTGACTCCACCACCTCCCTGGACAGTCCATTCCAATGTCTAATCACCTTTCCTGCGAAGAAATTCTCTGTAATGTCCAACCCCAACCTCCCCTAGTGCAGTCTAAGACTCTGTTCTCTTGACCTGTCCCTTGTTACCCGGGAGAAGAGGATGTTCCCTGCTTGGTTATAACTTCCTTTCAGGGGGCTGTAGGGAGCGATGAGACCATTCCTGAGCCTCCTCTCCACCCCGCCATACATCGTGCAGCGGGGTGTATGACAGCCTGCGGCTGCCGGCGGCCACCCCCGTGCACGGTGCGGGGTGTCGGGGCGGTACCGGCCCAGCAGGGCGGTGCGGCGGGGTCCCGGCGGGGCGGTGGGGATCCCGGCAGGCCGGTGCGGCGGCGCTGACAGCCGCGGCGGCGGCGGGCGGGGCGGGGCCGTGTTTACATCCCGGGCCGCGCACGCTGCCGCCGCTCCGCGCGCTCCCATTGGCGGCTCCGCCGGCGGCCCCGCCCCGGGGCGGGCGCGCTGAGCCCCGCTGGGCGCGCGGGGCCGCCGGCGGAGCTGTCGCTGTCTCGGCGGGCCCCGGGGCCCGATGGAGCGGACCGGAGCGGGGTGATGGTGCCGGCGGTGCCCCCCGCCAGCGGGGCAGGGCGGCGGAGAGGTGCCGGGGCAGCGGGCGGCGGCAGCGATGGCAGCGCTCCCCCCGGCGCTGCCTGCCGCTCTGCCGGCGGAGCCGGAGCAGCCGGGCCGTTCCGAGCCGTTCCGGGTCGTTCCGGGGGGCGCGGGGGTCGGCACGGCCCCACCGCACAGGGGCGGCGCTGGGGCGAGCGGGGCGCGGGCGGCGGACGGGCGGGGAAGCCGCCTGCCGCCCTCGCACATGCGCAGCGCGGGCCCGGCCGCGCTATATAGCGGGTTGGCGCCGGCGCCAGCTGAGCAGCGCGGCCCGGGCGGCAGCGGCGGAGGTGAGCGGGGTCCCGCCGGGGAGCATGGGGGCTGGCTGGGGGGTCATGATAATAATAATAGTAATAATAATGATGTTGTTGTTAATAATGATGATGTTAATGATGGCATCAGTGATGATGGTAGCGATGATAATGGGAGCGGTGGCCGTGTTGAGGATGGTGGTGATGATAGTAGTGGTGGTGGCGGTACCAACAGACAGGGTGCCGGTGGTGGGGGGGTGTGAAGGGGGCACTGGCAACGGTGACCGGGAGCGGTGAGGCGGGAGAGGTGGCCGGGAGCCGTGACCGGGAGCGGTGAGGCGGGCTGCCTGCCCGCCCGCCCAGGCAGCATTTTGGAGGGAGAGTTGCTGAGGAGAGCCTGGGGGGAGATGTCCCCAGGGGTGCCCCATCCGCAGGGAGCGGAGAGTAGCGATGGCCCGGACGGGCATCCCCGGAGGGAGCGGTGCGGTGGGCCGGGGTGCCGGCGGGATCCCGCCATCGGCTGCCCCCCGCCCCGGCGCGGAGAGCCCCGCGGGAGGCGGGCTGCCCGGTTTTGGAGGGAGCCCGGCGCGCTGGGGGCGGGGATGCCGGCCGAGCAGCTTGGCGGGCTGACCCCGACCGCCCGCCTGCGCCGCACCCCAGCGGGACCCGGCTCCCCACCCTGGCCCTTGGAGCGGGGTGCCTGTGGGGACATCCCCTCACAGCCCCGGTCCCTGCACGGGGGGTCCCGCCGAGGGGTGTCCCGGCGGGGGGTGGGTGTCCCCGCGTGTGAGGCGCCGTCCCGGCAGCCCCTTCCTTCCCCCTCAGGTTTTGGAGGGAGCCGCGCTCTCAGCCAGGCGGGAGCGCGGAGGGGGGGGCGGGGGAGCGGTCCTGCCCCTCCCGCGTCCCCTCAGCACCCTCGGGAGCGGGTGGGTGTCGGATGGGCCCTTCGGGAGGGGAAGGCGGGAGCCGGCGGTGTCCCCAGCCCAGCCTGACCCCGGCACAGGCCGCCGCCGCCTCCCCGCTCACTGGAAATTGGCGCGGAACCGGCGCGGCGGGAGCGCGGGCGGCGGCGCCCGGCCCATCGCGGCCCCGCCATCCCGGCAGGTGTGGGGGGCATCGCCCCTGAGGGAGCGGCAGCGTCCAAACAGTGTCTGTGTGGGTGCCTGGAGTGGAGGGTGCGGGGGACTAGAGGGGTCACAGCCCCAGGGACCCCTCCACATCCTCTTGTGTGGGAAATGTCCCTTTATAACTTCCCTGCCCCCACCCCCAGGCAGCCTGAGCTAAACTGCTGGCATACCTGGGCACCCTGCAGCAGGACATGGAGCTGCGTGTGCTTACATACCACAGTCATGCTCTGCTTGGGCATTCCTCAGGCCAGGGGAATACTTGTGCCCTTCTGTTTGAGCTGTGTGAACCATGCTGCTCTTTGTGATGAGTTCATGACACAAAGTAGGGAACTTGGTTCTAATTTTGTGAGGACGCACTAACTGACCTTGTCTTATTACTTTGATCCAGGTAGAGATCTCATAGCCCAGAGAAGATGTCAAGGCGCAGGTAAGCTGTTAGCATTGTACTAAGAGTATCTGTACTAATCTAACAACTGCTGCTCTCCTAACATCTCATGTCTTTTTACTCTTTGCAGTAGCCGTTTGCAGGCCAAACAGCAGCAGCCACTGTCCTGTCCAGAAGAGACTCCACAAGAACTGCAAGCACTAGATTATCTCCAGACCAGAAAAAGGAGAACAGCAGAGGTGAATAATTTGAGCATCTTGGAAAGTTGGATGATACTGAAAGCTCTCCAGTGCATTTGGATGGGACAGTCTTTACTTTGCCATGTTACAAAGTGCAAGGCAGGGGTAGCAAGAGATTTCCTGAGCTGTAGGAGGGTGTGCTGGTCACTGTCAGTGTATTGATGTGTCTTTCTTTTCAGCAGGAGATTAAGAAAAGAGAAGATGGAAAAATTGCAAAAAAACATCAATACGAAATTAAGGTAATTCAATTGTGAATACCATTTCAAATTAGGTAAGGGAGTCTGGTTTGTGTTGGTAGGTGTGAAATCACGCATTCCACACCAGAAAGTATTGAATAGGGGAAGTTTGTATTTTTAGATATTAGAAACTATGGGAGCTTAGCACCTTTTTATCTGTTTTACACGACTTGATTGCAGATAAAAGATCCTTCAATGTAAAAGCCACTGCAGAGTAAGATTAAGTGAAAAAAAGAAAATGACCCCTGATATTTCAGAACAATTCCATATGCAGAGCAGGTTAGGCCTAGAGGCAAGTCTAAACAAGATCACTGCCCTTGTTTTAACTTCAGGTGTGGTTTCATGGCCATTTAGTTGAGATTCATAACCATGCAGGCCATCTTTAGTTTCATATAACAGTTCTTTTGATTATTTAAATCAATTTAGGAATGTGTTTTCACTAACACAGTAAGCTCTTAAAACTGACAGGCCTTATGGTTTTCTGTTGTAAAGCAGACTAGTAAAATATTATAACTTTCTCTTGCGAATAATATTGTTTGTAATTACTCTGTTTGTAAAGTGAATGAGACTAACAGCTATGGTGAAGCAAAACTCTTCTGATTGTGAAGTTGTCTTTGTAAATCTTGAGTAGGGAGAAATGCTGCATAAGTATTTCAGCTGTACCTGGGGTGAAACTTAAGTGTTTCAACTTTGCTGAAAGGGGGAAATCCTGTGTCCCTGTCTCCCTGTCTCTTCTTCCTTGAAGGGCTGTGCAATCCATCTCCAGCCTTGCTGCATTCCTTGAACAAAGCAGTAGGCAGGTTCATCTTGCTAATTTGGCATTAGAAAATAAGTTAAAGTTCTGCCAGGTTAGTGAATTAAGTCAACCCAGCAGAGGGTCTGGCAAGCATTGGAGTGGAACTTGGGCAGTGAGGCTCACACGAGAGAAGGAGCAGTGGGACCTCCCTTTTCTGTTGGTTGTGTTCGTTAAGGTCAGTTCTGCTGGGGTATGTAACTTCACTCTTGGGGTACTTCAGTCTGGCTATAAATAGGTTTGGATATACTGAGGAATCCTGTGTAGCTTACCTTGCAAGTCAGCTGTATAGGAAAAGCTTCTGTGTTCAGGGACAAGTGTTGCCATTTTTTGTGACTGGGATTCCCTCTCAACTCCGCAGGGAATAATTTAGGTTGTGTGACACCATTTTGAAGGCTGTCAGCCATTACAGCATTGCATGTGCTCCAGGGATTTGATACCCCCTTACTCTTTGGTTACTTACAACCAAATAAGCATTAGTGAAACAAGTTACAGTTAACCAAAGTAATCTAGAATTCCTTCTCTAAGACTTTCAGCAGGAATACCTTTGCAGTCTTCTCATTTGGAGTCACTGCATCCCATATTTGGCATTGGCAAGCTGAGAGAGAGTTCACAGCTGCTGCTTGCTCAGTGGGTATCTAGCTCTGGAGCTGAGATGGGTGGCTCCTCTCTGGAGCACTAAACTGGAAGATAACAAGTTGCTGAATTTCCACTGAGAGACAGTAAAACCTCCACCCCCTCCTTTCTTTTCCTCTGAATAGATAAGTAGATTGGACTAGTAACCTAATGTCCTGTGTTTTAGTAGCAATTAATATCTTTGCCTTTTGTACTGTAACTGAGCTTTCCAAGCAATGGATAGGCTACTTGTGGGTTCATAAACTAAAGATGGTCATCTTCCTCAAAGCTGAGTTCCCAAATGCATCCAATTTATTTATATATGTTCCATCTTGGCTGATGGAAGGTTTTGTTGGCATTTAATTTTCTTCTTTCTTGGTTTCAGTACTTGAATCAATGCTGAGATCTAGAAAGACCAATGTACATTACATATATTGTTGCTGTTACTGTAATCTACTTATTGCCTTTCTTGCTCTCATAGTAAACACAGCATTTAAAAGACACCTTGTTTATTTTGCAGAGTTGTTGGCCCCCCACAATAACAGGAGGTATCTCACCTTGCATAATTATTGAAACACCTCACAAAGAATCAGTAACCACTGACTTCTCAAGATTCAAAAAATACAGATTCAGGAACCTCTTCATAAATCCATCTCCTTTGCCAGAACTCAAGTAAGTTTAACAGAGGCAGTAATTGTTAATGTGTGAACTACTCTAATAAAATCTTGTTATATGTGCTTATGTAATACATACCTCTACTTGTCTCCTCATCTCACAAAAGATTTTATGTACAAGCAAAAGAGAGAAATTCTTGAGTTTGGTTGTTTGAATATTTTTTTCCTGATCTTATAAACACACCAGACAGTTTTCACATTTCAGAGCTGTCCTTTTATAACTTTACAGTGGACACTCTAAGGGTTAAGGCACTCTAAAGGTTGAGGGTTAAACTAAACTTCTTTCAGTGCTATTGGAACTGTGGCTAAAAAATATTTAACCAAATTTGCTTAAAGAACTTAAAGTGTTCAAATAAACTTGTGGCAATATCACTGTGCAGGTAGCCTGCTGGTGCAGTGCAATGTGCTCGGTGCAGTCCCAGTTCAGACAGTTGCCCTTCTGCAGAGAGATAGCTTTGATCAGGCTGTGCTAGAGAAATACCCAGCTGCTGTTTGTATCAGCCTGGGCTTTGATGAGAGAGGTAGTAAATTTACTGCAATGTGTTGAGGAAAACTTCTGCCAGGGTCAATGAGAAGAGAAGCAGAACAGGTAGCATTACTTTGAGAACCTTTCTATAGATATACCTTGGTGTTTTTTTGTGCTGGCCCAAACTGGATCAGAACTTCAAGATGCTGCCAGGTGATGCTTTACCGCAAAGACCTGTTCAGATACAGAGTTCCATGCAAGGTGCTTAATCCTGTTGTTGACAGGCATCTGGTGAAGCTGAACTCCATCCTTTCTGATTAGCTGAATTAGAGGATAATTTACTTCTCCTGCCTTCTCCATCCTTTCCTAACTGCTGTAAGAAGATCATAATTCATTTCTCAATGCCTGCCTGCTTAAATGGGAAGAGTTATGTATTAAACAAGCAAATATCTCCCCAGCTTCTAACTTTTGAGGGCAACACAATGAAACTGACCTGGGTTAAAATTTGTAGGCAATACCAGTGATCAGCTCTGTCTCCCCTTCTGCCTCTCTCCCCTTCTGAGGAAAGGTAAATAACTCCAAAAATTTCAGTAGGAAATCATGATTTCATTGGTTAACATGCTTTTCCTCTTAGTACCTGCAGGATGAGAAGAGCATCTAAGAAAAAGCCCATATGGATTGATAGTAACAATTACAAATAAAACCATATTGATATATATAAGGCATCATCTTCCCAAACAGACTGGAGCACTAATAATTTATAAGTTAACAATAAAGAAGAACATATTTTTTTCTCTAAATGGCTTGCTTCTGAGCTGTGAAGTAAGCTAGGAAATGAAGGGATGAATGAGTGAGTTTTAAACACTATCTCTAGTTTTTCTCAAGCTAAGCTTATGTATGCTTTATGTTTCCTGAGGAGGAGTATATTGTTCTTTTTTAGGGGGAGGGTTTAGTTTTATCTTGCTCTCTGAACAGCCACCAAAGTAGGCAAAATAGGGAACTCTAGTTGCACATGCAGCTTTGAGAGGCACATGTTCAGTTTTAGTGCCTGTTCTGTAGAACTGGGCTTGTTGGTGATCTTGCCGAGCTGCTGTTGTGGTGATGTAAAATGTTCCAAATGTTCCTGCAGTTTTCCAGTTGCCATAAGGATCTTATAGTATGGAATTTTTCTTTTTGAATGTCTGTAAATAATAAATAATGTGTTTGTTTGTTTTTTTTTTTTTTAATTGTGCATATACTTACTAATGCTTTGTGTAACTTTATTCCATAGCTGGGGCAATTCCAAAGATGTCTGGCTCAACATCCTGACGAAGGAAAACAGATATGCTCACTGCAAACACTTCACATCACTACATTCTAGTTTGCAACCTCACATGAGATCCATACTGCTAGACTGGCTCCTAGAGGTGTGTATCTTTAGTTACTTTATCATGTGTTATGCCCGTGAAGTAGGCAGGTAAAAGCACAGCTTTTACATAAAGATCTCATAGTAACATGTGCAGTTGTAAAAAATGGCCAAACTGTTTTGCAGCAGAACAAATGACTGCTTTTGATGCCCTTGGTGAGCTACACCTGGGCCTTCCCAGGCAGGAGGTAGTGAACTTCCTCTCCCCCCAGGACAGTAAGCAGCAGTATTTTAACTTTTGCTCATGGCACCCTGCATCCTGCAAGAGAGAGAAATCTGGTTTTGAGACACTTGTATTGAAATTATGGATCTCTATCTTATGGGGTAGCCTGTATCTAAGCTGTGAGAAAACTGCATCTGTTGAGGATTTATGACCTGACCATATCAAGAGCTCTTGAGTGTCAGCCCATGATGTTATTTTCTGATTTCATAGCAAATTTTCAATTTTATCATAAGGAGAGCAGAATATGTCAATGGCTGACAGTTAAAGGTTCTTGATACAGACAGCTTCTTATGTGAAAAGGTTACAAATATATTAGCAAGGAATTGCAAGAAAAATGAAAGCTTTTTTTAATACACTCTGAATAAAACTATTCCAGTTGTATGCTTCACTAGTTCCTCTAATGTGGAATTTACATGTCACCATTAAATTAATTTGTTGCTTTTTTTTAAATCTTGAACTAAGAAATCATCCAACTTCCAAACAATCATCGGGGGCATTGCTTTTGTCCAGCTCAGTGGTTCTATATGCCACAGCAGATTTAAATCCCAGCAACTTTGAGACCTCTTCAGTAGTTCCTAACAGTCTTCTGTAACATTATAACAGATGCTGCTTAACATGGCCAAGTGTTATTATGTTGGGAAATTACACTTCTATAGAAATTCTGCCATTTATTTATGGGCAGGCTGGTCTATGCAGTTTTAGCTCTGAATCTTCTTTAGAGCAGTCATTAATAGTATCAGAGTAATGCATCGTTTATCAAGTTTAAAAGTGGGGCTTTGCTATTTCTGCCAATCAGTTGCATTTTTGGTGTCAGGAAGGGCTTTAATTTGCAAATGAGCTTCCAACCTTATCTTGAGAAATAGCTTGTAGTAGCGAGATTATATTCTGATGTTGTATCCAAGTAAAATAATGAAGTGGCTGGGATCTATTTCTTGGATGTTCTTTTCTGCTCTTGTTCTTTACTGCAAGTACATTGTAAGTAATTAATAGATATCTAACTGCTTTCTAGTTGTGAAAGGGGGATGGAGTTGCAGGAGAGCTGGATATGTGGTAGCCCCTCCCAGTTCAATTAGCGATTAGATGAAAAGTAGGGCTCTCCCTAAGATCTCCAGGTCTGGGCACTCTCCTTTCTTTTTTTGTTGAACTGGCATTTGAAACACTTTGATACAATGCGAGTATTAAAAGTTCTCCCTGCCAGGGAAACCAGCAAAGGGATGGAGCAGATGGCGGCTCCTGCAGTTTTGTTCCTGCTTAGTGAGGCTGCTGGTGTGCCTGAGGGGCTGCAGGCAGTGCTCCTGGCCTGCCAGCACAGCCCACTCCAGCAGCAACTTCCAGGCTCCTTTGCTGTAGAGCCCAAGATTGTGATTTTTTTAGTGGCTCTGCCCTGGGACAGACCTACTGGGAATTCAGCAGGGATTTGACTTCAGCTTGAGGCTTGAGAGTATTCTTAATCAAGATAATTAATGTGTGTGTGTGTAGGTGTTGCTGTTTTGTTGGGGTTTTTTCCTCCCCGGGCTTTCTTCTTCCAGTGGAAAAATGGTTGCTATTTAATTTGGAAAAAATATTTCTTGAAAGTCTTTTAGTACCTCATAGGCAATTCACATTTAGGTGGGAGCATGGGAAATACCTTTTCCAATCCCATGCTAACCACTGCATCACACCATACCTTGGTATGTGAAGCTTTGTGTGTACAAAAGATGAACCTGCATTTTGCTGTAAAAGCTTGAATACTCCTGTGTGTGTACACAGAGTTTTATAACAGAACTTTTGGGTTTTTTCCCCTGTTGTAGGTGTGTGAGGTGTATGCACTCCACCGGGAAACCTTCTACCTAGCTCAAGACTTCTTTGATAGATTCATGTTGACACAAAAGAACATTAACAAGAGCATGCTTCAGCTCATAGGAATTACCTCATTATTTATTGCCTCCAAACTTGAGGTAAGAAGCTCTGTTACAGGGAGGAGGATCTTGAATTTGGAGTAACTAAAAAGACAGTTATAACAATTATTTCATGTCTGAATCTTTTGAACTTGATGCTGTATGTACAACACTGAAGGTCAGAAGGGGAGATTTTTCTCTTCCTTCAGTTGTGCATTTGTCAGTCTCTCAGAGAGTAGTTTTTGTCCTCCCTTTCTCCAGCAGTGGGGAAGAGACCACATAAGCTTAAAAGGCATGCAAATGTGCTAGAAGTAGTTTTGTTTTGTCTAGTCTTTTTCCAGACATACTGCAGTTGGCAGACAATCTCAGGAATGGGTGTGGGACTTGAACAAAACCAAGCCTAGGTCTCAAACTGCCTGTACATCAGGCTGATGCCCTTACAACATCCTCCATTTAGTGGAGTGTGAGTCCTGAGTGCAGTGATGGTGATACCTCACATTGTGTGCTGCATCCATGGGCCAAGAGCTTTTGGGTGATGCATTGTGGGCTAGACTGACAGGAGAACTTGGGTTTGTTATCTTGGAACCCCCAGATCTCACTGTGGTTCCCAAAGCAAGGTTGCACATATGAGCAGTCATTCCTGTCCTAAGGAATCTCGTGGGGCCATGGTGGTCACAGAGCCAGCTGGTAGGGAAGCACTTTTGCTGGCAAGCTCTCTTCTACTTACCAAACTATGCTTGGCCCCAGCAGGCATGACTGGCTTAGCAAATTTCCTTGACCATCTCTGCACCATGGATTTTGACAGTTGCAGTAGCTGGTTGTGGGATTTTCTCTCTTCTTTTTTTTAGCTTTTCTCTTTGTTTTTTTTTAATTTTTTTAATTTATGCAATTACATCAGCACTGACAATGCAGGTAATCTGTACCAGTCAGCCATCTGTAGGAGAATTGGGATGATGTATGTTTCTACAGCATTGAAATGGCTGAGTAGAAAGATCTAAAAATGAAAGGGTGTTCTGATTTGCTTGGTCAGCATTTATTTCCCCAGAAGCTCAAAGGGTTGCAATAATCCATTGCATTGTACAACAGATACTAAAACCCAAGTAGGTTATGTGTCATCTCCTTATCCTGTACGTTTCATGTCAGTTCATATAATGAAAAAAACACTGTTATAGCATAAGAAAAGTTAAAATGTCAATGTGGACAGAAAAGTATTTCCCAGTATCTTCTCAACCTTTCTCAGAACTGTAAGATACACTCATCTTCATTTTTCCTCCCTTTAAAGGAAATCTACGCTCCTAAAATACAGGAATTTGCTTACGTCACTGATGGTGCTTGCAGTGAGGAAGATATTGTAAGAATGGAACTTATTATGTTAAAGGTAATAATTTGCTGTGTTTGTAAATGCTGAGTGAAAGACCCTCCAGCTGAGCCTTCTGTTTTAATGTCACTTACTTGCTTAAGAAAAGGAACCTGTCCCTGTTTGTGCACAATAGTGGAGCCTTTGTTGTGTGTGTGTGGACCTCAGACACCCTAGCTGGGATGCAATCCCTGACTGGTAGAAAAGGGCAGGTTTCTCATGCTTGTGTGAATTTAAAAGCTCTCAACAGTGCAGGCAGCCACAGGCAGGCTGGAAAGCTGTCACTGTCATGTACTGCACTTGCCAACATCCCCTGCTGTCCAGGAACAGGGGCTGCTGGGGAGACAGGCAAAAGCTTCGCTCTGCTTGGTGCTCCTCGTGTTGGAAAGGATCTATCTTTACCAGCACAGGACTCTATACATTTATTCTTCCTTAATAGATATGAGCTGCAGGTTCACACAGCTAGCCCAAAAGCTTGAGGAAATAATATTAATTTCCCAGCTTCTGAATGAAGAAGACATATAAAATCCAGCTGCACAGGTGAAAGGATACAGATTTGTGCTGATCCTAATACAGCCTTTTCAAAAAGCCGTAAGAATGCAACTCAAAAAGAATACTTATACTTGAAACTGTAAATATTTTTTGGTGTCTTTTAAGGATATGTGCAATAATCTCAGGAGAGGCATAGGAGGAAATCAGAGCACTAAACTGTCCTTGAGTGGTTTATGGCACTTAACTGTTTGTTAAATATTTGCAGGCTTTAAAATGGGAACTCTGTCCAGTGACAATTGTCTCTTGGCTGAACCTCTATCTTCAAGTGGATGCTCTGAAGGATGTTCCAAAAGTACTGCTACCTCAGTATTCTCAGGAAAAATTCATTCAAATAGCCCAGGTAAGTAGTAAAAGGTTGGAAAATGGTTCCTGGGGCAGTGACAAGTGCTACTGAACGTTGCACCCTGAAAGCCACTTCGTCCTAAGTGTTCCCTTGTTTCCCCCTCACCTGTTACTTTGTTAAGGAGCGTGCAAGTTTGACTCCACCAAAGAAATTCAGTTTTGGGGACAACTACCCCTGTGTTTCTCATCTCCCTGCTTTCACATACTTTAAGACTTTTCTGTGTGCTGGAAAAATAAAAAATCCATTTTATTTCTTTAATCACTCCAGCATTCTGTAAACAGTAGTGACAGCTCTGAGAGGAAGGTGGATCATTTCGGGCTCGAGGCTGTTTTTTAACTGCCCTTAACAGCGTGTCTGTGTAATTGCCAAGACAGCAGCCTGGGGAGTGTTTTGACTATTTTGGAAGAGCTGTGGTTCTGTTGGTATGGGCATGTGTTGTGCAGAGCCTCAGAGAGGTAGCTCAGTGGTGTAAATACTGCACTAGGTAGTATTTAAATTTAAGACACCTTCCTTGAGCTCAGCCCTGTTCTGGCTGTAGGAGGACTGCTGTGTGCACAGTCCTCTCTGAGAAAGGATCGTGCCAAAGCATCAGCTTGTTAACATTTGTTACTCTTCATGTCCTCAGCTTTTAGACCTGTGTATTCTGGATGTGAATTCTTTGGACTTCCAGTACAGAACACTAGCTGCTGCAGCACTCTGCCACTATACCTCAATTGAAATAGTTAAGAAAGCTTCAGGTAAGATGCCTCTGCAGAGCTTGGCCTTGTGGGGCAGGGAATTCCGGGAGATGTCACAGACCCAAATTTGCTTAAGATGGTATTGGCTTACCAAGCTGCAAAGACCAAAACCTACATGGACACTAATATTTGTTCTGTGTGCTTCTTTTCCTTCTAATTTCACTTCCTACCACTATTTCAGATGTTACAAAGACTCAGAAGGAGGAAACCCCCCCCAGCAGTGCAGCTTTTGCTAAGGAATTGAAACATTTATTGTTCTTTGCTTTTGGGCTAATGTTTGCTCAATGGCTTCCAAGTGTTTGGGGAATCATTAGCTATATATTTAGCCACTTCTTCTCCTGAAATGTAGTTTTCAAGTAGTCGTGCATGTCTGTCAGCAACACCCAGTGTGTTTTTATAGCATGACCCTCAATCTGTGTTCAAGCCATGTCACTTCAGCCTCCCCTGGAAAGCAACAACCCTTGTGACCTCCATTCACCCCTCCAGCCACCACCCTTTTAAGTAAAAGCATAAGGAAATGTTGGCTGTTTCTGGGAGGATGTTTCTGAATTTTTATCTGCAGTATTATTTATTGTGTTTTTTAACTCATGGCCATATGGGAACACTGTGCTACTCCCTCATGATTTCTAAAGATATCCTGGTGTTCTACCTTTCAGGCTTAGATTGGGACAGCATTTCAGAGTGTGTACAATGGATGGTTCCTTTTGTCAATGTGGCAAAAAAGGTCCCTGTGAAGCTGAAGAACTTCAAGAAGGTTGCAGCGGAAGATCGACACAATATCCAGACCCACACAAATTATCTGGACATGCTGGTAAGTGGTTTGTGGATGTGCAGTTTGGGCAGCTGAGAGTTCATTACACATCCCTTGTCCCAAGGCAGCTTTTGAGTGGCCAAAGCACCTCCTTGCTGACACCTGGCCTGGCTCACCTCAGTGAGGGAGTGCCCACCACCAGTGCTGCTATAAACAACACTTGCTTTACCCTAACACTCCCAGCACACACCTGCATTACCAGTACAGGGGAGCTGTTTGTGACGTTGTTATGCGATGTCACTTTGGTTTTCTCAGTACCCTGACTCTAGAGCACTTGAATGGTGTGAGTGATGTGAGGAAGCACTGCTGCCTCTTCCTGCCACAAAAAAGGAGACCTTGTCACAGGTATTAATTGCTGTCTTCTTTACCCAATATGCAGGAAGAAGTGAACAGTGCAGTAGTGGCTACTGCGCCAGGGCAGTTATCACCTGTGTCAACAGGAGGAATAATAACCCCTCCCAAAAGCACAGAGAAGAAATGAAATAGTCAATTATCACAAATGGATTCAGAAACAGGACTTGGTGCTTCAGAACAAGACCACACTAAAGGTGACTCATGCTCTTTACTGCTATTAAAGACTTGGGCAGTAAAAGATACAGCAGATGGAAACAGAGACCAGCATCCTCCTACAAAAAGACTTGACAAAAAGAGCTCAGCTGAGCATTGCACCCTGCTACCACAAGAGCCTGGACCACTTTGGTCCATTCTGACAAGACTTAATGGTGAGAACTGAATTCTTAACTTATGACTTTCAAGAACATCCTTAAATAGGGCTGGGTGGAAAGATTTGTCCACTCAAGCTTATATATATAAATTAAAGCAAATTACTTGCTTTAATTTGGGTTAGATGAGCAGGAGAATATTGACAGCTTGTATGTATTACCTCTTCTTGACCCTTTTTCTTTTCCTGGGAAGGTCAGAGCTCACTTGTGTCAGTCAGTCAGTCAGTCCCCTCAGGTGCAGTATTACAGGGGCCCGTGGGTAAGCAGTTCACATCTCTGAAACCACTCTGTGTGTGCAGGACACTGCAGCCAGCCTTGTACCAAACCCCAGCTCCACAGGAGCCTGATGTATTTAACGCTCTTTAGGCCCGCCATGAACTTCAGTTTTAGTGCATCACTGACCTCAGGTAAGAGTACCAGCAAAGAACCTGCTGCTGCAGTAACCCGAACTGGAAGAAGTATAGTCCCCAGGCAGCCACTTGCACCAAGAAAGAAAAGCATGAGAACTGGAGAAGGTGTGGAGCAAAGGGGGCCGCAGGTACTCTGCAACCTCTCGCATCATAGGAACAGTATTTTAAACTGTGGAGCGAGCTGTATGTCAGCAGTGTTTATGAACAGCATTAACTACTGTGTTTTCCTCGGAATACTCACTACCTCTGAGTCACTTCTGTGATGAAGGGCAGTACTGGGACAGAAGGGTATCATTCCTCTTCCCTCTTTCGTGGTGCTCCAATCCGTGCTGCACACCCAGGGACAAGTGTTACATTACACTGAGCAGCCCACAAAGCTGCACTAGAGCATCAAGTGCCACCCACATCCACTTTACACTCACAACAACTTTGCAAACTTGAATTCATGTCTTCTCAAACAAGCCATTGTGGAACTAGCTGCAGTTGCTTCCAGCCTTCTGTACAGTTTGTAAAAATAAGGGGTTTATTGTAAGATTTCATCTATTTCTAAGAAGAAAGATACTAGACTGTAAATGTTGTACAAAAATTTAATTGAATTTTTAAAAATAATAAAGTTTTGAAAGATTTTTTTCACTTTTATACATTTTGTAATCATCTTTCAGCATTAGCCTAAAAGTAAAGTTTTGCCATTGCTTGAAGAAACTTCTTTTTCCTTCTCTGAGCAGCAAGCTGTAGGACTTCCTCAGGATTGCTGGCATTCAGCTCTGTCTGGCCAATGGCTTTTATCTTGAAACAAAAGAGGAGACACAACCACCATGAGGCCTTCCAGTGGAGCTGTTTCATTTCAAGGCACTTTCAGCACTAGTTCCACGGGTGATTTATTTCTGTATTTATTTCCTGTATGCCCCATCACCCCACCCCTTCAGCCACAACTTGACATAAGCACCCAGATTCTAAAAGAATTGTGTGATGGAATTAACTGGAACAGAAACCACCTTTTCAGAAGTGATTTCAGGGGGGGGAAGACTCTAAAGAAGTCCCAGCACCCTGAGTTAACTCACTGCTATCTGCCGCTTGTCTGTCTCGCCTCTTTTGTGGTGGAGATCTGAGGATGAGTCAAGGAAAGTCACTGAGGTAGGTAATGGACTTTTTCTCAGCTGTCAACATCCAGCATGTGTGGTATTCCAGCAAAAGGATACATGTCAAGTATTCCAAAATAGTGACATCCCAGATGTATTCATAGTAAGAATCCATGGCATCGTGACTGAAAGACAAGGCAGGTTAACTGACAGAGTCACATACTGTGTTTAGGCATCTATAAACTCTGTTGTACCATTTACCTGTTCTGTTCCTGCAGTGCCTTAAAAGCAGTTTTATAGTCTACTTCTCTGAGGAACTGGCACAAAATAGCTACCTGTAAGGAAAGACTCAGTGATTCTAACAGCCTCAATTCCCCACAAACAAACCTTCCACACAATGCCTTGTTCATGCCACTCCTTTTCTAGACCTAATCTAGACCTTGTTACCAGGGCAAGCAAGTTCTGAGCACCTGAACACAGATCATTCTCACACAGCAGTGGCAACAGCTACAAGAAAAGGGGATTGACTCAGATCAGAAGGGAGTGACTTGGCTTCCAGGTTTCCAAGCGCATTTAAGAGCTTTAGAGCGCAGTACAAGTGCTGTTACTTCTTGGAGAATGGCTGACCCCATGGATCAGCAACAGAACCTGAGTTATGAAAAACAAGGCCAGGTTCCCAACACCACCCCATGGATACCTCCTCTCTTAAAAAAAAAAAAAAAGTATTATTATCAGAGAAAAGTAGAACAAAACACCCCCAGACTACTTCTACTTTTTACATTTCCAAATATATCTTATATTTACTAATTTTAGTCCTCTAACTGTCCTAGAAGCAAATATAACAAAGCCTACTCTACTGCAGATTGTATTTCCAAGGGAAGTTGAATTTAGTATTTTTTAAATTTATCCCCTATATAAATATTTATAAGCAAATGTTTAAGTTAATGCCATGTTTCACCTCTTACCTGGGTGTGACAATTGAGTAAAGAGCAACACTTGATCATTCTTTTTATCACCTACAGAAAGGTTTAAAACAGAACACGTTCTGAAATGCATGTTTTGGAACACAAACTGCAGTTTTTATTATTATTTTCATGGGACCATCTAAGTAGCTATCTACATTCTTCTGCCCCCTAGAAACTCTCAGGCTTCAGCACATCCCTATTTGTCACTATAGAGATTCCCAGTGCAGTAGGAGCCAGATGTTTTCAGCAGCTGGAGCTCAGGTGAGCACTGCTGCTGAGGCAGGGCTGCTGCACTGTCCTGAGCCCCTCTGGACCCAGCCCTGCCCAGCACCGTGTGGCTCTGCAGGGATGAGCTGGGGATGGTCACACCACACACTGATTGTGCTCTGGGCTTTTCCATTTGCTCTCCACACCCCTGGTGTCCCACAGTGCTTTCCCAGCACACAGCTCTGCAGGTTCTATGAACTAACAGAAAAGCCTTCTGTGATTCATTCAGCAAAGGAGAAGGCTCAGATTTCCTCTGGCTTTCAAGCAACAAGCCAAAAAAGAAAAGGACTGATGAGGACATCTGTTCCCAAATGCATCAAGATACAACACCGCACATGCTACAGGAAAGTGTGTGTGCTGGACACTTTTGTCTCTACACAGAATCAGGATGCTGTCTGAATCCAAAGAGAGATTTCTGCAAATCCCACTTTAGCTCACCTGGTCTGTGTACACATCTGGTGGCACCATCTTATTGAAGAAGTCTGAGCATACAGCTCCTGCCTGCAGGTAATAGTGAAGGGCTGCTGAATACTGATTAGTTGCTGCCAAGGGAAAAAAGCCAAATAAGGTCTCAAAAGTAAATACAGCAGTTATTTAATACTCAGATCAACTGTTTATAGAATTATTCAGATACATATCTCATAGCTGAATTCTACTTGTCCTCAGTGAGCTGAGCACACACAGGTAGTGAAGGAGTTGGTGTGAGTGAGAACAGCACCCTCATGGCTCAGCACTACTTCACTCCCAGGAAGCCCTTCCCGAGCTGCGGAGAAGGCAGCAGCCTCCAGGCTCTGTGGCAGGAGCAGAACAGAAATACAGCCCACTGCCACTGCTCCAACCACTGCTCCTTCAAACACCAGCTCTGAGGCTCCCTACATAAATGTCCTCCTTCTGGGATGCTGCTGCACTTTGTACAGGCAATAAACAGTGGAAAATAGGTTTATAACCCTGAATCACTCTCCCACATGTAACATGACAGCACTGAGCACCGGATAAAGACTCCTCCTCTTACCCCGAGAGTCATAAAGCTGTAGCTATTCCTCATTTACAAACCCTTCCTCATGCTTCCTCATTTACAAACCCTTGATACTTCCCTATATAAAATACAGATCCTCTCCACTCTGCTCATCTTGTGCTCCACTGAAGCTGATCTCCACATTTAAAAGCAACCACTGTTCACAAGTTTCCATTCACTTATAAAACACTTAAGTGCCATGGTTTTGCACAGTTACACCAGTCAAGGACCAACTGCACTAGAAGAGGGAAGTTAAGGGTAACTCAAAGTTTCCCTTCCCCTAAAAGCAAGTCTGCATGACCTATCAGAAGCTCAGGCTATCTGTGGGCTTAGACACCTTCCCAGACAAACCCACCTACACCACTGCATCTGAAGATTTGAACCTCATATATCACTTAAACTTCTTTTCATGAAAGGAAACACAAGGAGGGTTATGTCAAACAAATCTCAGAGCAGGAAGGTTCCTCTACACATGTTAAACACAGACATTGGTTTCACTTACCAAAATAAATATCTGCCTGAATAATTAACCAGAAGTGGTTGTTTGCATTGATAGTCAAGGCATAGCTGACCAGCTCTTTTACTGTAATAGCCACGGCTTCAAAGTCCACTGATTGAAGACTGAAAGAAAAAAGAAAGAAAAATAATTCCTAACTTACTGCTTTGTTTTTTTAACCACTAACTTGATTTCACCTCTAGCTGAGGTCCAAAGCACCTTGCCCTAAGTGTGAAGCATAACTAACTCCAGAAAGGATTTCATGTTGACTAAGACTGCTGTTGTTACAATACAGTAAATCTGACTGAACAAATACAGCCTTCACAGGCTTGAACAAAATGCCAGAACTAAACCAGATTCTGAGATCCCACCCCACAGAGCCTCTAAATTTCAGTAGAGAAATAAAGTTCAATGGAGTCAGAATAAACCAATACATACCATTTGCTACTTCCTATTTTGGCTATTATTCAAACACATCTCAAAAATATTAGTGATTTCACAATGAAGTATTATATGGTTCAGATAAAGTGAACATATAGTTCAATAAAGCACACAGATTAAAAGGCATATCTTTTCTTCTCCTCTTTCTTGTTTCCCCTATCTCCATCAGGACCATCAAACTAGGACCAAAACTCTCCATGTCCTCAAACCAATGTTCCCAGAGACAGAATGGGGGCAGTGATGCCTTTACATGGAGAAACCACACTAACAGTAAGTGGGACCAAACCCATCACATACAGTATTTTGAAAAACATGTTCTTAATCATTATCTTACTTGGGGATGGATGAGGGCCAGATAGAAATGTGTTCTGCTGCAATATCATTCACAATGTCTTCCTAAGAGAAAAAAGATGGTGTGAGAAATCAGAACAAGAAACATTTCAAGAAAACCAAGAAAGACTTTGATGATATATACTAACCCGAACGTTATGAAGTTTGACAAACAGGGACAATATTGTAGTTAGAACCAATGGTTCCTGTAGGGAAAAGAAAATATTCCCATGAACCGACAAAACTCCACTTTTTTCCCTAAGCTTCAAAACTATGTAAGAAGTCAAGCAATAATTATAGTTTCCTATTGAAATAGGGCAATATTTTGTTAAGAGATCTGCAACACAAGGATACTGCAAGAACATTTCTGTAGGAAGTTTTTAACTACTTCAGATTTTCCTGAATAACTCCTTGGATATAAACTTTACTTTTGTTTTACACATCTCTTTACGTTGTTTCTGTGATTACTACCTAACCTTAAACTTAAGCTAGGTTCACTACAACTCTCTATGCATTTACAAACCCAGAAGCTATAAACAATTTCCCTCCTTCTTACTTCTGCTGCTTAGTATGATGCATGTAGCAGCTTCTGTCTCCCTCCAAAAGGAATGCTTTGCTTCGTGACAGCTGCAATAAAATACACTCCCAATGTAAACAGATCTCCATCAGAATTCAGGGTAATTTTTTTACAAGCTATTCCACACTGCTGTATGCCAGGTATAGCAAACTCTGACGTTTTACAGCCATACAAAGCACCCATGTAACTGTTAGATTTTTTGGAATTTAACACAAAAACTCCAGAAAAATACTACACCAAAAGGATGTTTTGGTTGCAAACGTATTTTCAACACCACTGTGACTTACCCGAAGCTTTTTGATGAAGGACAACAATTCACTCCTAAAATTAGGGACACAAATACCCATGTAAGTAATCATCCACAATAAAAAATATATGCACACTTGAAACACAAGTCAGCAGAGCAAATTCTTCACCTGCTAAAACACCCCTTCCACTCTAAGTTTACAAATATAGGGCATGTAAATGAAAATGACCAGCCCATTCACTTTTAATACAGTTACTAGCAAATTTTACACCAAAAATAGGTTAAGTATGTTCTTCTATCAAACTATAAAAGGCATGAAAATCACAGAAGTCAACCACTGATTCTAAAGGGGAAATCAATTGAACTGTACTGCAATTCCCTAAGCTAGGTTTGCAGCAATGACCTACACACTTACAGAAGAGGGTACACAGTGATCACTTATAACGGACTTCAGTTTCCTCGTAATGAACATCAGAAATTGTCACCATAGGACAATCCAGAAAAGTTTTCACTACTTCTTTTCATAACAACAGGGTCACTGCCCTTTACTTGCCCTTTTTGTTTGAATCAGAGGGATGAGGAAAGGTTCAGTAACCTGGAGTACAGCTGTGCTCCTTTTCCTTGCCAGAGTACACAACTGGAAGCTGCAGCACGTTGGTACCCCCTACACCTGCCCCAGAGCAGCGTGTGCAAACGCAGCTGGCCTTTGGCACACCTTAACCTGATTAGCTCAAGGAAGGCAAAGACACAGAGGTTTGACAGAGGCACCTCTCCCAAGGCTTTAACGTGGAAAGCTGTTCAATACAGTCACACAAACCAAACTATACTGTATTAGACAACTTATACTTAGGCTCAGACTTCAGAACAGGCCAAGAGCTGGACAAATCAGGTGCCAGCACTGGACAAAACAGAGAGCCCTGAATCAGTCATTTGAGGCTAAGGCTGCTAAGGTGTCTGACAGAGAAGACTCTTGACCAAAGTGATTTGATTTTCTTACTCTGCAGAGTTTAGCTGAATTAGAATTTCATTTCAAGACTCAGTAACATTTAGCTTTAGACCCAGATACAAATCTAAGTATAGATACCCATGCTGTGAGCTATGTGCTTGATACAGCTATGAAAGTACAAAGCTGACACACAATAATTCTATTTGCTGCAAAGTAGACACCTCCAGCCATCAGCTCTACTGCCCTCTAGATGCATTGACTTTACTGGTTATAAAGGGAGCACAGCCATATATGCTTCAGTTTCTGCAGGGAGAGCTGCCTCCCACACACTCCTCTTCTGCCTCTGAAAAGGAAAGCCAGCACATCCCTACTAAAACCCAACTCCCACAGTGGACAGGAATTTTACTCAGATCTTTAGCTGCTGCCATCACTCTGATAGTGGAATCCAGACATTTCTGACGTGAACATGGGATCAAACAAACCATTCAAGCCATCTTCAAAAATAATTTTAGAACCATACCTGTACATAATACCCAATGTAGACTCCCTGTGTTTTATCAAACTCACTCTTCCATCATTGCCACGTTTGTGCTGGTTGGATACACTGCAGATTTGTACAACGACTTCCCAGAGATCTTTAGCTGTACGTCTGCTTTCTTTGGGACCTGGCAGTTCCTTGCACGTGGCAGCCAGCAACTGGCCCAGCTACGCAATGCAACAGGAAAAACACAGCAGCTAAGGCTCCTCTGCATATCATCTACAGCAAAGGAATTACTGGCCTTTCAAATGGCTAAGCAAGTGATTTTAAATTATGAACTACAAAGGAACGTGACTAAATTTTGCAGCAGAGAATACTGATGAAGAAACTGGAAAACAGGAATTAAACAGAGCATTTTGCCATTTATTAGCTTCCCTGGTGTGTATTTCATTATTAAAAGCTCCAGAGAACAAACATGTATTACATAAAACCTAACCCCCACAAAATATGGTTTAATAAAGACTGGCTCTTCAGAACTCATTTAACTTCCATATAGTAATTAATCTTAACTGAAACTGGCACAATGTTATACAAAAAAGCTGAACCTCAGAACAGAAATTAGGAAGTATCATAGGTAAGCAGAACAGGGTAAAAAGGAACCTGTCCTGTGATACAACCTACTTTCTGCTCCATGCCCTAACTGTGAAGTAGAAACACTGGTGCAAAACAATTTTGAAAACAAAGTTTCAAAGAAGGCAGGGCTTGAATGTCTCCAAAAATTCAACACCAGCGTTGGGTAAAAAAACAGAACTCTTACAGTGCATTTGGAACACAAGTATCTCAGTAACAGAAAAGAAGCCAGACTTGAAAACAGATCTGCACACTTCTCATACCTCCTACATCAACCTAGGTGAATTCTAGCAGAGAGGAGAGTCCTTTAGAAAGTGTTACAGCGTTTCAATCATGGATCATAACCACATATCCCTGATGGAACCAACCTCAGCTGGCAGCCAACAAGGGCCAAGATTTCATGTGCTGCTGCAGCACAGCTTCCATGTTTTTTGTCAAGTGCTAAACATGCCTGTTGCTTAGCCCTATGTTCTACCCCATACTTAATTCATAGAGCCACAAAGCCCCACACTCTTAAGCAGAAGGGTACTTGCTTTGAAAAGTACAAAATACTTCAACAAACAAAAAGTCAACTACAGTCTGAGAAAGCCTTGAGAGTGAGCACTTGTTACCTTCACATAAGGATTAGTCTGAACCAGAGGTAATGGAACTTGCATGGTCAAATACTCGTTCTCACACCAGTTTAACAGGAAGGCAACACATTCTTCAGCTATAACTTGTCGAAGAGGAATATCTAAAAGGAAAGGGATTCTTTGTTTAGCTTTTTATTTTTGAGAAAACAGTGTTGTAAATGGTGTTGTATGAAAATAAGCATATCCCATTCCCTCTAATCAGCTGTTTTTGCTCCACTGCTATCACAGAAAGGTATGATGCTTAGCCCAATGGGAGACCTCACCTCTGGAAATTAGAAGCAACAAGGGTTTCACCTAATCACAACAGTACAATGCTACCCTATTATTGTGAAAGCAGGAGGAATCTTTAACAACTGGCAAAACCCTCTGGCAGAAGTACAGACATCTTAATCCTGTTCAAGTCCTTTAAGTGGCACTGAATAGAAACTGTCAATGTTTAGCAACAGGCAGGCATCATGCTCATTTCCAAATCCTAAAAACTAATAAAACTTCTGAAGACTTACTAAAACCAGCATCAAAGTTGCTGTTTTTCCATTTACACACAGCAGTTAATCTGCAATACAAAGTTGGTTTATTTTGCTGTGGACTTTTCCCCCTTCTCTCAAGGTTTGTGCTCTACTGCATCCTCAGAAAGACAGTAATGTACTTACCAGGCACTCTCATTTCCAAATAGCCTCGGACTCTGCTTATAAGATCAGAAGGAGGACGCTCTCCAGAAGCACCAGCTCCAGCTTCGTGAGTGTAAATGTCCAACAGCAGCATTTCATTGAGCATGACCTGACGGAGCTTTGGAGAGAACTCTGTCACAAGCTCCAAGCAAGCAGCAAAAAGCTGTTTTGCATGGACAAAATCCTGCAATAAAAATTATATGCGTTAATGATTCCTAATAAATTCATAAGGGAAAATACTACAAGCTAAAGTGCAATCAGCTCTATCTTGGCTGAACCAGCCTCAGCATCCATTAGCATCAGCATTGCTCAAGCATCTCACAGTGTCTACTTATGAGTCCTCTGGACTTGCTATTAAGCTTAAGAGTTCCAGAACTTCTGAAAACAAAACAAGGAGTTTAAGCAAAAACATGCTAGAACCAACTACTGGTATGCTTGGTACAATTTTGTTTTAGTTACAGTTTAGCAAA
This sequence comes from Zonotrichia albicollis, assembly GCF_047830755.1. Classification (NCBI taxonomy): domain Eukaryota; kingdom Metazoa; phylum Chordata; class Aves; order Passeriformes; family Passerellidae; genus Zonotrichia; species Zonotrichia albicollis. The sequence goes on from NC_133819.1 coordinate 133,490,571, forward strand.
TTTGTCAATTACAAGGAAAATAGAACAGCATTTCCAAAAAAATTCTTATGTAATACACTTGTTCAAAAGAATTGCACTTCATATCAGTAAATCAAATCACCACTGGATGTAGATGCCACATGATCTAGAACAACATAATCAAAACTTTATATGAATGAAATTATCTCCAGGCCCAACTCATTGGAAAGCCATTATCTTTGCTCTGCTGATGAAACTCTGAGAGACAGAAATCCTTATCCATTACACAACACATGGAGCTTGTCACAATATCTCCCTCACCACCCAATTTTTCAGTTCTTTTTCTAAAAAAGGGCTTTCAAATTTTCCATTTCATTAAGATTCAATTGTCCAAACCAACCAGTAAGCTCAAATGGCTTGCTCACCTTAATGGCACAGCAGTGCAATCCCTTGGCCATCAGGATGTAGACCAAATCCCTAGTCAGACTGTCTTTGATTCCTAAAATAACACTGCCGTAAACATTTGGTACTTCCCACTGGGAGAGAAATGCATAGGATATTTGCACAGAAACAAGTTTTAGAATTCACATCACTGTTTAAAACAACATAAACCCCAAATACTGAAAATTACTGCCAACTCCTGTCTTTACATCTCATCACAAGTAATGTATGGTTCATTTAGAAATACGACAAAAACGCCCGATAACCCTTTGTTCACACTCTGAATATGCAGTAATTAAAGGGAGGAGCTAAAAAAAGAGACAAGAAATCTTTACTTAAATAAAGTCCTCCTCTCTCCTGCTCCCACCTTCTAATGACAGAAATTTAAGCTAAAACAACATTGCTATCTAGTCAGAACACTAAAAGCACAAGCTAAAAAAAACATCTTTTCTCATAAGAAAAGCTTGTGATACAGCCAGTGATTCCTTAAAACAAAGGTTATAGGTTTTTTGTAACACTCTTCACATAGAATGTGTGCTAAGATATGTATCATCATTCTTATTAAACCACCACTACGCAGAGAGGGAAAAGATAAATCACCCTGAGGATCTATGAGAAAATGTTTCTTGTTCACTGCAGTATGATACCTAACCAGTCCTTGAATTACAGTCTCTTGTGAGCACATGAGCTAAGTTACCTTATTAGAAATTGTCCAGAATTGGCGTTCTGAGGTCATACCATGCAACTCAATCAAGATCTGGCGAATCCTCCAAGGATCCACTGACAGTATGAGCTGATGCTCAAGCTGGCCAATATTGACGCTTGCTGAAGCTGGAAGAAAAACAACCAGGTCTTCAGCACATTTCTTCTCAATGCAGATACTTCCAATTTTTAGTATATAACACTTCAATCAGAACATAGTAAGAACAGCAGATATATCATGCTTCCATAGGTCCAGACATCCTTTTGTGTCCTCTGACAATCACCTTGTGCTACCTTCACCCTGACCTAAAGGGCTGCTTGCAATCCCCTTCCTCACTCCAGCAGCTCTGACCACTCTTGCTATAGCAGTGCAAAGATTCAAGATCAGAGAAGGTAAGGCCTTTCCAGCTCCAGCCACCATCTGGCACCTCTGGTTAGCTTTGATTTGTGCAGCTGCACAGCCAGCCAGCTGTATTGGGGAATTTAACTGGTTTACTTGGTAGGTTAAAAATTTCATTCAGATGGCACTCCTGTTCCAGCTTACCGCACAGTCACACCATCATTAATGTCCAGAGGCAGGGTTCCCTTTCTGGGAACAGCTGCCATAGCCACATTTTGTTCAAATTAATGCCACGCTTTCTCACTCTGTCACCAAGGACACATTCATTTGAGCTTATGTATTACACTCACTTGAGAAACAAGCAAGTAGCAGCCAACCTCTTGAACAAGCAGGACATGCACCAACCAATAACAGGAAGTACTCTCTCTAAAAACATTATAAACTTTTTTGAGAACAGACCTGCACTTTGTAACCTCAAGGTTCTCATCATGGAAATAGGACACTAGCTGCAGTTAATGAAAATGCTGTGAAAGTTACCTGGGATATCATAAAAAGAAGTGACAGGTTTTGTGCACAGATTGATTCGAGGAGATCTCTTCCGCATTTGGTCAATGAGCAGCTTCCGTTCATCGTCTTTCAGCAGTTTTATGAAAAGCTCATGAGATGAAATCATGAAGACAAACTGAAGATCTTCCATGCCCAAACACAAGTTTCTAAGCAAATAAAAATGTTAGTACATAAGCAGGAAAAAAGTGCTTATTTTTCCCAGTTATACGTTCTTGAAATTTTTATTGTGTTGTATTACATTGCTTACAAAGTGCAAATTCATGTTATCTTAATATGGGTACATACTTGAGAAACGCTGCCATTCTTCTCTTCAATTCTTCAGAAGCACTTTCCAAGTTTATTGACCCTGAACAAACCTGGAAAAGAAAGCAGAAAATAACTAAGCAGCTGCCTTGCACATTTATAATATTTAGTTATAGCCAGTGTTACTGACCAGCTTTCTGTCTCACAAGTAGTAACAGCCAGTAAACCTCTATCTCAGGTGAAGCAACAAGTTATGGAATAATTTTGGTTGGAAGAGACCTTAAAGATCATCCAGTTCTAAAAGCCCTGCCGTGGGCAGGGACACCTTTCACTAGACCAGGTTGCTCAAAGCTCTGCCCAGCCTGGCCTTGAACACTTCCAGGGTTGGGGCATCCACAGCTTCTCTGGGCAACCTGTTCAAGTGCCCCACCACCCTCACTGTAAAGGGTTTCTTCCTAATATTTCATCTGTCATTTTGAGTAGGAACCTATTACCCTTGTCCTGTCCAACAACAAAATGCAAAACAGCTTTCTTCTAGTCCCCTTTAGGAGCCTGAAAGTTCTCAAGGATGCCCTTGGAGCCTTTGCTTCTCCACCCAGAACAATTCCAACTCTTTTGGCCTGTCTGTTGTTTTTACTTTGTAGAGCACTTTTTGAATCTGCTTAAGTGCTGTTAGGTGGGAACCAAGTGCAGCATTGCTGGGTGGTTACCCTAATTAATTTAGAATCAAACCAGTATTTCTATTGTGGTCTGTGTAACCCTGTCATGACTCAGTTACTCTAATTGTAGAGAAGAGACCAGCTCTAAAGGGTTTCTTGTAAGCCAAAGAAAGTAAGGTAAGATTTGACTGACAAAGCTTGATACACAAATCTCAGTACAACTGTGTGAAATAACACTGCCTCTGAAGTAAACCTGATAAAAGCTACTGCCATCACACATGGATCAGTTTCCTTCAACCTGTACACAAGACAGGATGTTTCAGACAACTGTCATCTTCTGTCAGACATAATCCACATTCCCTTTTCCTACTTCTCTGGTATACAGAAGCACTGACACTGAGTGCCACACAAGATCATTTAGCACATGAGTTTAAAAATGAAGTATTTCTAAGTGCAAAATTATAAGATTCACTAGGACCTGGGGTTTGTTTTTAAACCAGAAGTTGAAAAATAACTAGTCAGTTGAATTTATCAGCTTGCAATAATTTTTTTAGAAGTACATTCCAGTTCCAATATGAGCAGTTGATGTAAGCTTTTACTTGCTCTGCAGTACAAAGCACTGTCAATTAGTTTTTGGCACATGACTGAAGAGATAAGCAAAAGAACTAGGCTCAAATTAATAAAATACATTAAAATAACAGCAAAGCAATAGAACTATTAAGTTTAGCTTAAGCAACATTCAGTTTCCTAAAAAACTTCACTAAGGGTAACAGTGCAGGTCTCACACGTAACAGTAACTCAGGATCACTGCATCCCATGCTAACTTCTACAACAAAGCTAATAAGGGAAAAGTGGTCCTCTTCCAAGGTACTTTTTCTACTCATTCTCTCAGTCTTGGAGAATTTGATTCTTTGTTCCACTAGAACAAATATTCAGCAATATCGCTACATAATTTAACAATATCAGGAATAGCAGCAATTTCAAATATAACCTGAAGCAACAGCTCCCCACTGGACCCTTCCTGACAGATGGAAACAGAGCTGTGAATAGCAGATGCAGAACTGATCACTGAGTGGAGCTGCCCTAACTGCAAATAAGTTGAATAATGTTTGAGAAGTGACCTTTCTCTGCTTCAGAAAGCAGAGCCTCCCTTGCAATAATAACAGTTATGTGGGGAAAGAAATCTCTCACTAAATATCATTTTCACTTCCAATTTTAGGTTAATGTTTTACCTCAAGAAGGAAGTCTATTTTCTCTTTGCTGGGTTTCAGGAACAGTTGACAAAACTGAATATCAATGATTCGCCCTTGTAACACATCGCAGACTGTATTGCACACGCAGACTTTGAAACACACTTCATCCAGAGCCTCGTTCCTGCAAGAACACAAAACTGAAGGTCACAGGACAGCTCTGACACTCAGACAGCGGTGTCACAACAGGTGGAAAAAATTTTTTTAAAGAATCAGTCAAGTGATAAAATCAACTGTTAACGTGCATTACATTTTTTCCATCTATGGCCACAGGGAGACACAACCAAGGAGCTGTGGTGTGATGTAAAATGTAGTTTAGACTACTGCTAACAGAAACGAAGACTGAAGTTTCATGGATATAAGCAGTTTGTTGTGGAAAGATTTTACATACTTTCCACAAAAAATATAACCAATGAAAATTACTCTTCATCCTCACTGAACACTGATTATAATATGATTTAAATCTGATGTCTCACCCTTGCTGAGCTTTTTGGAAGAGTTCTCTCAGCACTGATTGTCTGAACTGTTCAGGTAAACTGAGGGTTAGGTTATCTTCAAGGAATATCTTCACTAAGTCCTGTAACAAAAAAAGTTGGAATACTCAATGCATAATGCAACAGAACCAGACAGAAAATTATATTTTATATTTTATTATATATTATATTATTATTATATTATATTATATTATATTATATTATATTATATTATATTATATTATATTATATTATATTATATTATATTATATTATATTATATTATATCCGGTAAAAATGAGGAAACTAAGAGAAGCATCTCACATCCATATTTAATACTAAAATTAATTGATCAAAAAGGAATCAAGTAACAAAAGAAGTTCTTTACTATCAGAAAAAAATCAAAGAAAAAAACAAAAAAAACCCCAAACAAACTTGCACATCTAAGTAGCAACAGTCTCTGAAACCCAAGGAATTAGAACCCAAGAATTAGCTGAAAGAATAATTCTCAATACCCAAAGAATTATCTGAAAAGCTCTTATGTCAGCTGGCAGGAATTCTTTACCATTGTATGGAATCCAAGATATTTTAATCCAATACGTACCAGATTATGTTATATTCCCAAACACACAGAACTTAAAACAGTATGTAAATTGTTAAATTGCCATTTAACATTTCTTAAAATCCATACCAGTTCAAACTGAATCCTCCACAAAGAAGGATAAACCCCCTCCTCAAATATACATGGGTTTGTTTAGGCATTCTACCTGGTATTTCCCAGATTTCATACAGCTGTGGATTTTACTGTAAGGAGTTGCCTGTTGAGATGCATCATCAGAAGATGAGGTGAGAACTTCACAAGCTTGACAATACCCAGCTAACCGTGCTTCATCTATGGTAAAATGAAGTGATGATGAGCCATTCTGAAAAGTAAGAGTTACAGCAGATCTTAGTAGCCAAAGCATTATGAAATATATGCTTAACTCAAAACAGAGACTCACAATTTCCAACAGCAAAAGAACCAAAGAATGTACATGCACACACTTCATTTAAATAAAAACTGGAATTCTGAAGTTTTGAAAATATGAATATGAAACAAAATAAAAAAGTAAGTAAACCATTCTTAAAAAATAAGATGCACTTTTTAAAAAGGTTAGAACATTGAGAATCTGATTTTCAAGGGAAAGTTAGGTTAAAAAAAAAAACCAAAGAAGTGCTGTATGGTTACCTTCCTCAAAAGCATGTCATCACCATGGACACAGGATGTACTGTTCACTCAAGTTACTATGAGCACTGGAGCTGTCATTTCTACGTTTTTTGCATCAATACAATTTGTGTAAAAGGCTATTCATTACAAAAGGTAGAACAAAGCAGCAATATACTGCAACCAATTAATATAATTTCAAACCAGGCACAACGTGAAAAAAATTACTCTCAAAACTTCAGGAAGTTTCTTTAAAAACTCTGTGTACCATTAAGAGTTATTAAACTGCTAAAGAAGGAAGCAATAATTTAGACAAGGCATTTTTTTAGAAAAGAGTTGAATTCACATGCTAAAAGAACACTTCTTACCTTTGCAATCAACTCCTTTGTTTTGAAAAACTTTTCCTTAGCCTTTTCATGAACAGCTGCATTTGTAGATCCTTGTTGGAAATAGATTGCACCCAAATCATAGCAAACCTGCAAACAGCACTCATATCAAGCACACAGCCTTGGACATCATGTTCCAAGTCAAGATGAAGTATTTCAGCTCAAATGCTGCATGTACTTTAAACTACTCCTACTTTTATCTAATTTACCAACATACACTGCACACCTGACCCCACATACTTCAATTGCCTCCTCTTTAACTGCAATCTCATCTGCACAAGCATTACAAAATCAAAGAATGATTTCCCCATAATCATTGAAAAAAATGCAATAAGCTATCCTTGTCATATAATGGGTTATTTCAGGGGACTGAGAGGCCAAAAGTGAGAAGTTAGTGAGAAGTAACAACAGTTACAATGATTAAAAAAAGTTCTATTAATGTAAAAATGAAACTAGCATTTTTTCATTGTATTACAAAAGAAATCAACAGACAAAAAACCCAAACCCAAAATAACACAAGGAACATTAATAGAAAAAAACTGTGATTTACCTCAAAATTATTACATAACACTTTTTCTAAAGAAACAGATATAAACTGAAAGCTTTAGTACAAAATGTGAGCTACCTGGCACTGTATCTCCTCTGCACTGATTTTCAGTCCAGCTGTAGAACTCTCTGTTTCTCCATTCACCATCCCAGGTTCCATGGCCAATAAATCCAGAGTTCTTATAGTATGGACATAAAGATCTTTGTTTAATTTAAGTGCTCCTTCCAGGACCAGGATGGAATCAGCAGCCTGCTCCTTCAACTGTAATAGTTCAAATGCATTAAAAGAATTAACCTCTTGGTCTCGAGTTCAACTCTGGGTTTCAGTTAATGCTACATTTTAAACAGCTCAGTAAAAGAACAGTTTTTTAAAAAGTCCTTCAAAAATTCTACACAATGTAGAATTGGCTTTTGTATTTCTTGTACAATAAAGAAATTCATATTTACATGCAAATTTGAGTAAAAATATGAGGGAAAAGAGTCTCACCACTTTCAAAATATTTTCAGTTAGTTCCTTTTCTTGCTGAATATGATTCATACTGCAAGTCAGATACAAGAGGTCAAGCATTCAGTTATAAGGCAGATCTGCACAGTACTTCATGTTCTAGACCACAATAATTCATTCATGCTTGGTTTTCTTAACTACATTTTGAACATCATAATGCAGGACCACTGACTGCTCTTATCTATCTCTATCTGAAATACAGAACTTCATAATAAACACATAGTTTTGTGTGAGAACGTGGTTCAATAAAACAAAAAGTCGCAAAGTTATCATTGCCTTTTTTAAGATCAAATTGCTAATACCAATTCAATAGCAAAACAATAATGAAGAAAGCTTCCACAGCCTCAAGTCTCAGGAAGCTTCAACATTTAAATCTTCTCAAACATGTCAGGAGCAGAAGCATGTTCACATGTTTATGTAAAAATTAAAAGTATTTTTCAATTATTTTCCCACACAGATTTTTTTTTAATTCAGGATCAGACTCTGATACATATAGGAAAATATAACATCTATAGTAAAATAAGGAGGAGGAAGAAGAGCATGTTTAATCAACATATTTAACAGACTCTGTCAAACAAGTATGGTCTAATGCTTAAGTGTAAAATTAACACAAAACACATGAAAAGCACCATTTAGATACTTCCAAATTTTGGAGATAACTGTAACATAAAAGTCAAGGACAAGTTGTTACTAAAGCCTCACAGCTTCTAGAAGGCAAAATGCAAAATTGATTTTAAATTACAAATTATTGCCTAATGAAGCAAATACTTCATTATTTCTAAGGTTATCACACACAATGCTTCCAAATGGTGTAATGAAACAACAATATTAAGCAAGCTACTGAAAGTCAGGGATGCAAAAGAATGGAAGAAATGTACCCCATCTAAACTAGAGCATAAGCATTCTGTCAAGGGAAACTGTCACCTCTCTTCCTCTCTTGATTTTTCATGCCATGACAAAGTCACAGAGATTATAACATTGACAGAGTGGAACAACAGACAAGTATATGTACCAAGCATGTCTCACAGGAAAGTGAGAATATACTTGAAATAAATCCAAGTTACACATGTAACAACTCAACATTTTAGAAACATTATTTAATCCACTTAGAAATTACATTTCTGATTATAAAATACCTATGACATCCAAATTAATGATATCTGTAACTTACACATTTAACTGAGGTGGACCAGGTTTCACTTGCTTTACAGGAAAACTACTTTGAACGATGGTCCTTATGGCCCTACACAGGGGAAAAAATTAAGCAAATAATGGTATTAGCCTCAGAAATGTAATAAGCAGATTACAGGCCTCTTGATAATAGCAGTTTACCATTTCAGAAACATTATACCATTAGAACACATCCCTTATTCAAGAGCACATCTAGCAGCTAAGAAATGCTTGTATGTCCATAAAAAGCTGAAAGATGAAGATTTTTATATTTATAAGGAGAGAGTTCAAATCATTATCTTGACTATTTTTTAGAGAAGAAAACCAGCTCTAGAATAGCTTTTCAGACTCTGCTCTTTCACTATAACCTAGCAACAGATCACAACACTTATTAGTACTTTAGAGTTCTTTCTCCATCTACATACAATAATACAGACAGAAGAAAGCACTGCTCTGTTCCATAATGATTTTATATTATTGCCATGTAGTAGTTTACCATCTGTTGTAGAGTAGTATTGCCATTGCAGTGGTTGGGGGTAAGCTGGACAGATCTACATCCACATGCTTAGTTCCTGGGGGAACTTTGCTGATACACAGAAGTTCATTCAATAGCATGTTCAATACAGGAACAGACAAGCTATTAAAAAATAAAAGACAGAATCAGATATTTCATAGAGTAAATCTATTTATGAAATGTTAAACAATGTACACTACTATTCAGTACTGACTGCTGAATACCATTAAGTACTACTCAGATTTTAGCATCACAGGGATGTTTATTCAGCATTTGAGATCAGGTAAGTAAAGCAGTTACCAGTATTAGCTGGTAACTGCTAATAATTAAGCTCAAGAGAATGGGCCCAAGCAGTAGTTCAGCCACCCAGACAGCTGAACTGCTACTCTGCACCACTGCATTACCCACACAGGCATCTTACCAGAATAATCCAGTCACCTGTAACAGCATGACCCAGCTAGTAAGAAGTTCTTTCAAAGCAGCCCCAGATCATACTCCCTGAAGGTAAGCAACCCCATTTCCATCACAAATGAAATTTCACTCACAGAAAGTGAAGTTAAGACTAGGAACTTTTTGAATAGTGGTAAGTACAAGATACATTGGCTGGGACAGGACTCTCCTTAATAAAATGAGAAGACATGCAGGCTGGACTGCACTGCTTCAAGCTTTTGTGGTATAATTTAACACAACTAAAATATTATTACTAATTTAGACCTTTTTTGAAATTAGATCAGCTACAGGCAAAGTACCTTTGATCTTGTGAAAATTTTGTATGCTTTGCAACAAGTATTGAAAACAACCAGTGAAACTACACTTTTAGCAGCTAAAGCCAGGATTTCTGTTTCACAAATTTTAGGTCTTGTGTTCTATCAGAAGCATTTTACAAGCAGTGACTGAGGCAACTGGGGGTGTTTAGCCAGAAGACAAGGCTCAGAGGGGACCTTATCACTCTGTACAACTCCCTAAGAGGAGACTGTAGCAAGTGGGTGGTCAGTCTCTTCTCCCAGACAAGTGACAGGATGAAAGGAAATGGTCTCAAGTTGTGCCAGGGAAGGTTTAGATTGAATTTTATGGAATTGATTAAATTTTATGGAAAGTTTTTCACCAAATGGGTGGTCAGCCATTGGAACAGGCTGTCCAGGGAAGTGATTGAGTCACCATCATACCCTGAAGGTATTTAAATTATATGCAGATGTGGCACTTAGGGACATGGCTTAGTGGCAGGCTTGGCAGTGTCAAATTAACAGCTGGCCTCAATGATCTTAAAGCTCCTTTCCAGCCTAAATGATTCTACAATTCCATGTGAGTTAGAACCAGGGCAATTACTGTCCCCGTAAGATTTTACATTAAATTACAGATAAAGGGGGCAGGAGACCTGTGTGAATGAATAAGGAACTTCTGCCATTACTTAAGTGCAAACAGGAAGCCAAGTGTAAACAAGAGTCACCTAGACACAATCCTGTGCCATGTGTTTTGGGATTACCCTGCTCTAGCAGGGAGGCTGGATCAGATGACCCACTGTGGTTCTTTCCAACCATACCCATGCATGGTTGGAAAGCACTGCCAAAGTGAAGTAGTTCTCGACTGTTCTAGCTCATCAGACCATCTTTCAGCTGAAATTTCCAAAGGAAAGATGCAAAGCTGGGGTCTGTCTACTTCAACCACAGTCATTTCACAGATACATGGAGCTATTCACATCAGCAACAGTGGAGCGAGACTTCCAATTTCAAGCATGTCAGAATGAGGAAACTTATGGTAGTTTTGTCACTGAAGAAAACAACCTCAAATTCATCTTTATGAAGCTTACATGTACATATCTTAATGTCTAAGACATGCTGGTTTTCCTCTCTAGACACTGTCGATTTGTTCAGACACACTGACTTTATCAAAACTCTTTTATAACTTACAGCTAAAATAAAACTAAATTTCAATTATCACACCCAAAAGGGAGCAAGAGAGACTTCCATTTTTTAAAATAAGTATCTCAAGCCACATCAATTTAGTAAACTTAGCATGAAGACTATACCTTTTCTCTAACACATCCAAATCCCACTTCAGATGAGCAGCAACTTTGAGAGCAAGAAGTTTTAGAATGCGGTTTCTTTTGTTATCAGGTGGTGGCTGGACTTGGTTCTGTTCATTCACTGATGGTTTTGAAGCTTGTTCCAAGAACTGAACAATCAGCTGCACAGGTGGCGGGTCTGCAAGAAAACACAGCCACTCCTCAAATTCTTTATAAGCCCAGAAATTAATTTTTTTCCCCTAGCTATGAACACAGCTCTTTTATCCTTGGTGTTTATAGTGCTGACATTGTTACTTGGTAGATTCTAATCCCAAATGGTGTCCTGCATGTGCTGACTCAAAACAGCACATATCTTTGCTAAATGTTAAAATTCACTTGACCATGGTAACCACACTCTCACACTTTTATTTATTTTTCACTATTTTGTATTAATTATGTTTTGATACTTGCATCTACTGAAAATAAATGCTGCCTAAAGAAATTACAAGATACAAAAACTATACATCTACTTGTAATTATCCTCTGCACTTAAAGGATATTTACAAGCAATTGCTGGTACTTCTGAATACATTCAGAAAATACTTTCTGATTGGTTAAAAAACAGCATCAAAAAAGCACCCAATCTCTCCCTTCCAATAAGACAGCCAATACCTTTCAGCCCTTTTGAAAAAAGAGGCCAAACCATAGCTATTACAATCTCACTGAACTTTGTGAAACATAAAGCAAGTATTATCAAATTACTTAATTCATTAAGTATAAAATCTTACAGTATAAAATCTAAGCATAGATCTAAGATAGATTACGCTTAAACTGACTTTTTGTAGAGGCAACACTGGCCCAGGTTTTCCTGTTTCCTCCACCTCCTCGCAGAATTCAGGTGCTGGAAAAGATGACTACCACTTATGACGGTCAAAAGACCAGGTAATTTTAAATACGGCCATTTTCTTATAACATATCAGACGAGAATTCTATTTATTCCAGGTCCAGAGAGCAATCTCAGCACTGAACCTTTCGGAAGACTTCAGCTCCTGCCACTAACAGGACCCCAATGGCAGAAAACCAGCTGCAATGATGCACAAGCAGCGCTTCCCACCGAATAAACAAACTACAACACTTCCGCACACAACATTCACACACGCGAAAGGAAAAGCGATCTACCAGACAAGAAAGACAGTGAAATTAAGTTATTAAATAGGAAAGATAAAGTGAAATGAGAAAACTCGCGTTACTGCCGGCGGTAAATGCCGCCGCACGGCCGCGGGCAGTGCCCGGCTCCCTGTGCCCCGCTCTCCCCAGCACCGCAGCAGAGCCCCAAGCCCCCGCTGCCGCCCCTCTGACCCCGGAACGAGCCTGCCGCAGGAGGGGCCGGGGAGCGGGGCCGAGCCCGAGGAGAGGCGGCGGCCAGCAGGGCACGCACCGGGAGAGGGCTTCTGCAGGTGCTGCTCCAGCAGCGCCTCCTCCAGCACGAACTCGAACCACGACGTTTGCGGCGGCGTGCATGGCCGGCTGGAGGTGGCTGCCTCTCTGTCCGCCGCCTCCGCGCTCATGCCGGCCGCTCGGCAGGGACCCGCACAAATCCTGCAGCCCCCGACGGCCGCACAAGATGGCCGCCGGCCGCGCCCCCTCGGAGGCGGCCCGTGAGGGCCCCGCCCGCCGCGGCGCGGGGAGCGCGGCCCCGTGGGGCGGCCCTGCGGAGCGGGCCTATCGGCAGAGCAGCCTGACTCCCTTATGGCATCGGTGGTTTTCTTTCCCAAGTCACTAGTTCGGTGCATATCCCTGCCTGTCCCCGCAGCCGTCCCTCTGCCTTTGCGTCCATCGCCGTCCTGTCCCCGCAGTGCTCCCTGTGAGCCCTCAGGCCGATAAATGGCTCACCCTCCATGCTCCTGCCCATGAGCCTCATGAAAGAATAAAGAAATTAGGACCTTGGTCCATGGAGGCAGATTTAAATCATGGAATCATAGAATATTAAGGGGTTGGAATGGACCTTAAGGATCATCGAGACCCAACCTCTCCTGCCGTGGACAGACACCTCCCACTAGAGGTTGCTCAGAGCCCCGTCCAACCTGGCCTTGAACACTTCCAGGGTTGGGACATCCACAATCTCCCTGGGCAACTTGTTCCAGGATTTCACCTCCCTCACAGCTGATAGGAAAGATGGGTGCTTATGTCTTTACAGATTATTCGATCAGAAGATGATTTAGGAGATTTAGGAGAAATGGGTGTTACTGTCTTTGAAATGTGTCTCTAGGAGCATCAAGCTGTGTGGGTTTGTTACAGAACCCAGGCGTTTTGACCAGACATTTTGAATTCCTGAACTTCAGAGTATTAGGAGAAATGCATCTGTGCAAAGCCTATTGCAGAGCCCAAATGGTCTGAACTTTTGGTGGATCCGCAGAACCTAGACAGTCTGAACTTCCCAACTTTAGGGTAAAATGAATGTTTTTAGGGCAATATGTGGTACGTGGTTTGGGAAGGCTGTACCTTCCTAGTACCTCAGCCAGTGGGGAAACAAAGAGGGCAACATTGCCGTTGGGATTTTAGGATGAAAGGAGACTGCATCCTCCAAAACCTCAAGAGTGACCCCATGGGGAATTGTCCCAGTGACTCTCCCCCTTTATTAGAATAAAATTGCAGGACTCCTCTGCCTCCTTTATGGACATCAGCTTTTCATAGCATGGCTTTTACGCACACAGTTAAGAATATTTTCCTAACAGTTAACCTAAATTTCCCCTCTTTCCATTTGTATCCACTCCTCCTTGTGCTATCACTACAGTTCCTGACAAAGAATCCCTCTCCATCTTTTCTGTAGGCTCACTTCAGATACTGAAAGGCTGCTATGAGGTCTCCACACAACCTTCTCTTCTCCAGGATGAACAGCTCCAACTTTCTCAGCCTATGTTCACAGTGGGGATGCTCCAGTCCTCTTACCAACTTCATGGCCCTCCTCTGGACTTGCTCCATGTCCGTGTTAGCAGCAACAGCTTCCAGTGTTATTAAGGTGTCAGTATTTGCACGACAGTCCACGTGCAACTGTGCCACTCTCTCAACTGCAACTAGCCAGGATCTGGTTCTGAAGCTTTTCAGGTATCCCTGCTCTTAGAACATGTATGTCCTGGGGAGAACAGGTCGACCAGCAGAAGCTTTTATCTATTTCAGTAAATTACCTGGGTCTCTCTAATGTTTTAGAGAGAAGAGTTCACAAAGTCTGTACAGGAGGTTTGCAATATAGATACATGATTACATACAATAATATTACAGTACTACAAAAAATTTTCACCCAGAGGGTGGTTGGGCAGTGGAATGGGCTACCCAGAGAAGTGGTTTTGGCACCAAGCCTGGCAGTTCAAGAAGTGTTTGGACCATACTTTTCAGGCAAATAACATGACTCTTGGGGCTGTCATGTGCACTCTCAGCTATAAGCATTCTGCATCTTGCTATAAGTGACCCAAGGAGATAGAGGATAGAGATAGAGGTTCTTCTTTCTCACCTGCCATGAGGAAAGAAGTCCATTACATGTCCTGAGTTCAATGCAATTTATCTTCTGTTGTGCATTTACTTTGTATGTTCAGTTTTTTGAGGGAAAAAATTAAGTACTGCTTCAGCTTTCCTGATATTTAGTGCATCCAAATGTAAAATGTTCAGTTTCAGAATATGAATTACAAAATAACCCTCAGGGAGATCATAGGCTGTTAGCATGATTTGTAGCACATTGTTCAAATTGGTCTCTTTTGGAAGAGACAGTTTACCAATAATTATGCTAAGTTTTATTTGATACCAAATTCAGAAGAGGCAACTTAATAAAAGAGCAATAAAAATGTATATCCACTTCTTTCACTTAAAATGTTGTAAGAATTCAACACTTGGAAGAGTCACCTTACTGAAGTTCTGTGGCTCAGCAGTTTTAATTTGCAGCAATCACATATTAATATTCCTTGGTATAAGAAATGTTGTAGTTTCTTACCACACTACACGTTTTTAGAAAGGAGAAAAAATTTACATTAAACAATATGTTGCTATGTGCTAATATATGCACCCTATTTATTTTTTATGACTCCATAAGAACGATCAGTGCCCAGCCATGTGAGGTTTGGGCATGAAGGAGTGGCTCATGGTGACTCCTTCTCCAAATCTTTCTAATAAATACTACTAATTTAGTGTCATTTACACAAATAATTTTTTTAAATGACTGCAAATTGTTCACATGGTACTTTTGTTCAGTTTATTTTTGATCTAAACTATTTGTTCTAATAGTATCAAAATCTTCCCTCTAGGTACAAAACTAATTTACATTTGCATTCTTTATGCCAAGTAAAATGATGAAGAGTGATGAAAGATCTAATTTTAAAACATCAATAATAAATCAAAGCAAGTGTCAAGACTATGATAAAAAAACAAATGTTGAGTATCATGGTAATTAAAAAATCCCACTGAGTTGAAAACAGTTAAAAACCCCTTGGTGCTTCAGAGCTTACAAGCACTCTGTAAGCACCCATTAACATTCACACATCACCCCATGCATTGGGAGCTGCCCAAGAGGGGAGCCCCAGCTTCAGAAGAGTTAAGAGAGAACGGGAAAGAACAAGGTGATTTGCCCATGGTCACAGAGGTGAGTGTTCAAGTCAATGTCAGATTTCAGAAGTTTCTGATTCCCTTTTTTCCATTCTAAAACCAGTTGTTTTTTGGAGAGCAGGAGGAGACAAAGGAGTAGAGGCTAAGTTTCCCATGCTTTCTCTTTTGAGGATCCTAACTTTTACAATGATTGTCCTGATTGAAAGAATTCAGTTCCAACATTTGCCTGGATATCCTTCTGTCTTGTCTTCACACTTGCTATCAGCTCTTCTGTTTTCCAGCTCCACACTTTGAAGAAGGGTTCCATATGAAAAGCAAAGCTGGACATAAAAGTTTACTGAAAATAAACTTTTCCCAGGTCTTACAGCTGCCTTTAAGAGTGTAAAATTGTCACAAAGTCATGTTCACAGATGGGATCTTGCTACTCTTTTCCCCTTGGTACAGGTAGTTAGAAAAAGGGTCAGACAGGAAAAGTCCCATAGAGTTGGGCAGCCTGTGAGTGAGGTGGTGTGTGTCATGTCATGGAAGAGCAGAGTTTAGGAGGATATAATAAAAGCTGACAAGAAACCAGAAATTGTAAATGTTTTATATTTAACATTGGTAATAATTATTTCACAGTCTAAAATTAATTCAATTTTAAAAAGAATGCCCTATGCATTGTTACCTGCCTGATAGGTTTCACATTAATACTAGGGAGAAAATAATTCAAGTTCTTGCATCCACGATAATTCTAGTAAGTCAGTGTGGTCTACATAAATAAAAAAGGATATTATAATACTATTCTATAGCTATTCTACATTCCAAAGTTTTCAAGAAAATTCATGCTTTAAAAGTCTTTGCACTTATATAATGAAATAATTTTGTAGAGTGCATATAAAAAGATTATTCAGATTATCACTCCTGGGAAAAGTGAGTATATCATGCTATTGTAGCCAAAAACTTGCATCACGTCAGTTACTTGATGTAACTTATATATAAAAAAGGGCAATTTTAAAAGTAGTGTCCATATGTCATGACAATGTGTCAAGTTCATTTAACTCTGGTTATAAATTTTCATTTGAGACTGAATAGAGTTCTTTAAGCTTCTCAAACTTTGACCCCCACTCTTGGAGGCAATCGTAATTCAGATCTTCATCCCCACTGATGGAATCTAATGAGCTAAGGCTCCCTGCTAGAGAGCATTGCCCTTCCAAGCAGTAAAAATGAATAGTGTCAGCTGGAAGACTCTTTAGATCATTGTCTGCATCCCGTACGATTTGAGAAACATATTCCTTGAAGTCTGGGATGCTGGTAACAGCTGATATTGATTGCTTTTGATGTGCATATTTGGGGAGGGAGTCTCTTTTTGGGCCAGTTGGTGTCCTGGAGTGTGGAGCAGCTGCTCGCAAGGAGGAGCAGGGAGTTTTATGGAGAGGTTTCTTCAGTTCATCTATATTGTAAGCATTCTGGAAACAAAGAGAATGCAAATATCAGAGAGAAACAACTCAAAAGGAAAACTGACTGAAAAAATGTTTTACAACACAAGGCATCACAAGACTCAATTCTGTGAGTTTTCTACAAGCTGAAGAAGGGAGTGCCTACTTCAGAGGACTAATTTCAGATCATACCAAATCCCTTTGTGTAATGATAATTTTGAGCTAAATCAACAAATGAGGTGTCCAAAGCCCACCCGTGAAAGTGGGCACACATGACCAGCATCATTAAAGGTACAGACGGGGCTGAAATAGAAGCCTCCCACTTAAGAGGATTTCAGGTAAAAAAGGAAGAAGAAAAAATCCAATTTGATAAGAAGTTAACTAAAAGATCTGGGAAAGGAAAGTGAGGAGATGTTGGATTTGCAAAGCTGGATTGAAGCTGCATCATACCTGGTCACGTTCTCCACCTCCTTCTTCATTATAATTGAAGACATTTTCTCTAACATCCTCCCAGCTTTCACGCTCTTCAGGAATGTGGTAAATTCCTCCTTTCCGAAACCCTGAACTTCCCCACTGACTCCACACTGTGTAGGAAACCAAGAGTGCTGGAAGAAATAAAGACACATACTTGTTATATGAGGTATGACAAGATATGTTGCATGATAAACAAGTAGTTATATAATTCCTGAGATATTAAATCAACTCTTAATTTGACAACTAAATTTGTAGGTAAGAAATGAGTATTATTAATATACAAACAACTAAAATTCATGAATGTAAAGAATAATCTATGTATATTACATCATAAACTTCATTAAAAGGGTATTTTACTTACCTAAAGGAATCCATTTAAATAGAAGGCATTTTGGCCAATCTCTGGCCTTTCACCAATCCTGAGTAAATAAGATACCCAAAGTAAGTAAACCACTGTTTTAATGAAGGTTACAAGTGTAATATAATCCTGGGGTCTTTGCTATTATGAGATGTCTGTGCAGTTTATCAACACAGTTTTATGGTATTATTAATTTATGGTGTTACTAATTTTTCAGCCAAAGTGCAGCTGAAAAAGGACACATAGTGAACATCTCTCTGTGCCCATGCTTTTAATGAGGCTTGCCTTTTAAGACCATGAACTTTCTAGATCTCTCTTCTTTCCTAATATGTGAAGAGCATATGTAGCTGTAGGTTCTACCTACTATAAATGTAAGGGCTCAGGGCAGGTGGGGGTTTCACATGGATGTAGCTGCACACATAGTTGGACACAAAGATGGAAAGCTCTTACTTAAGAAGGATTGAAAGTAAGTGACTGGAAAAGTCCTAACTTTGCTAGAACTGTCCTCAAAGCAAGTAAACTGTAACTGTGTGCTGATGTCTGTCTCTTGGCTTCTTCAAACAGTGATCTCCAGAAAAGGCAAAATACTGATCACAAGACTCAAAGGTAAAGCAGACTTAATTCAGTGGAACAAGGTACAAGATTAAAAAAAGGAAAAAGGGTACATGATCTCCTACCTAGGAAGACAAGGAGGCACATGCTGATTGCCAGAATAGAGCCAGAGCTTAGTCCAACAGGTCTTGCAGCCTTCACCTGGCTAATTTCGCACCATCTTCCCTTGTAACCTTCAGGGCACTGGCAGATAGTCTTGTCTTGGGACTGAGCCACACAGGTACCCCCATTCCTACAGGTCCAGTGTCCACAAGGGGATGAGGTACAGTGTCTGAGCCCTGTAAGGGTGTCAGTCACTTCTACTTTCCCAGCTGGGCACCTGAACAACCAAAGCAGATGGCATCTTATAGGCAAGCAAAGCATCTGGAGCTGTATGTTGTTTTGTGCAAAGTATGTTAATGTTTCTTAAAGTAAAGTTTAATTATTCTCAAGCAAACCACAAATCCACATTGCAAGTTTGAAATACACGGAGAGTCTAACTTAGTGAGCTAGTAGACTTATGAAAACATGAACACACGTTCTGGTTTCCTGATCGAGAAGATATGCAGAAGAGCTTCACTCTTTCCTTAAATGAGGGAGCCATCATTTTCTGACTAACCCTTTTTCTCAATTCATGTTCTTATCAAAGCCCCTGAAAGAAAATGGACAGCTGAGATCAATAGGCAGAGAGCTAGTGAGCATGTGGTATAAGTTTAGTAATGTTCCTTTGGACCCTGGGGAGAAATATCATTGACCGTGGAATGACTCGTCTTGTCTTTTAGGATTGATTTCTTCTTGCATGTAATTGGAGAGGCCCTGGAGGTATAGTGTGAGGTCACAGATTTCTTTCTGCAATCTAAAGAAAAAATTGGACTGAAAAAATGGCAAAGACTTCATATTGTTCTTTCAGAAGCAGTCTGAAGAATGGAGTGTCCCCAAGCACACTTGAAACAATCTCACAGCCTCTACTAGCAAAGAATCATCAGACTTCACAAGTGCCAAATTTCGTCTGAATTCCAAGAATTCAAGTGACTCTTCCTCTCAGTCCTGCGTGTACTTATGTTTGGGTTTTTTAAACAGAAATGCCTGTATTTTGGTTTGCATATTTTAATAAATATTTTGAAATTATTTCTTTAAATAGCAGATTTTCTCCAAGAAACTTACTGTGTAGGATAACAGCTGTTGGGCTTCGGCTCTGGCCCTGGGAAGCCAATTCTAGAATCCAGTTTTGTGACAATCTAATTTTGAAAGTCTCATTGTTTCATACAAATTATGATTAATTTCAACTTCTTTACAAGAAATATATGTAAATATGTATTTGCAATATACATATATATTTATAAAAATATATATTTTTTATAGACATGTATGTATGTATATATACACTATAAATGTATATATACACTATATTGGTATTTTCATACAGAGGACAGACCAAAGCTTTTGCAATCCACCTTTTATTAAAGGCCATTTAATTTTCTCACTGGCCTTCTGGTGATCTTTTCACCATGGAAAAAAAGGTGGAGTAATTAGTAATTTTTCTGCATATCAGACTTGCATAGAAGGCAAGTCTAGTCCATGACAGGATATGAGATGGAAAGAAGAATTTGCTCTCATAATGTCTCTCTCTGGCCAGCAGCTACAGGGAATTTCACTATTAGAAGCAAGTTGCCTGGTCAAAGGTGGAAAGAAAGAGCTTCCCAGCCATCCCTGGATGAAAATAAAAGCTTCATGTACCGGCACTCGTATTTTCTCCAAAGGTCTACACAAAGGAAGGGGCTGTAACAGGGCTGGCTGCTGCAGGCACTGGAGTGGCAGCCCATGGTGACCCCTTGCCGCCTCAGAATCAGTCCAAACTCTGTGCTCCTGCCCTCCACAAGGAGTGGCTGTCCGTCCAGCCGGACATCGCGCATACAGCCTGCAAAAAAGCACAGGAGCAGCACAGGAGCACATTCTGTTTGCCTCTTCCCCACCTCAAGCCTTGCCCCCAGCACATAAGTGGGAGAATTTAAAGCATTGAAGAAAACTTAAAACATTGTTTAAAAATATCCTTATACTCCTCAGGTTTATTTTAGGAGAGCGACAGAAAATATGTCTACTGTGCTCTGGTCAATCTACAGATTGACAGTACTTCTGCAGGAGAGCTGCACTGTAGTTCAGCAGAATGGTGCTGTGAATCAGAACAGCTCCACTAAATTAATCTAGATTGAAGATATAATCTTAAAAGTGGGGCTGAGTAAAAAGCAACAGAATGGGAAAAGCTATCTTCTCGTTGAACAACAATCTGTCTCAGCATGCAACTCCAGGAAATGAAGAGAGCACCACAAATTGCCTTGTAATTCTTTCTCCTCCTGCCAATAGTTGCGTTGCCTGTTCCTTAGATCCTTCCAAGACAAAAACAGGAGATCACACCACGAGTACACTGCTTGAGGCATGAGAAACCCTGATCTGGTAGAAGCGCCAGAGGGCTTGGAACGAGATGATCTTTAGGACCTCTTCCAACCTATTCTATGACTCTATGAAACACAAAACTGAAGTGCTATTTTTTTTATATTTACAGGAAATCTCATGCTTTCAATAGAATCAGATACAGTGGCACATAGGGTTGAACATTGATATTCCCCAGTAAAGGAAGGGCATAGTAGTCCATATAGGAATTGTTTACCTGGGTTGTAGACTATCCAATACACTCAAAGATGCCACTTTCAGGCTTTAATTCCCCCCTATTAGGAATCCACCATATCACTTACCTTGGAAATCATTCTCTGAATGACTGGGAAGGCGGTTTCCTAGCACGATGCTTGCCCAATCCATTTCAAACCATCTATTCACACCCAAGACAGAGGTGACTTCCTGATCCCCTCCGCCACTGTTAACGCGCAGGGTAAATTCATTGTTGTAGCGCTCCATGGTCAGAAGAACCCACTGGCCATTGTTTATACGTAATGTTCTCATTCTCAAAGAGTGGGTGTTGTCCCCCAAACTGAAATTAACACTAAAGAAACCCTCAACCACCTAGAAGAAGATGATAAAGACCTTTAATAACAGAATTGCACTTCTAAATGTTATTACACAGTCTTGCCTCAAGAAATGGACGTCAGTTTTTAAAATGGAAATGGCATTCTTGTTTTTAAGTGCTTTATTCCCAGATAAAAGTTACCATGAGAAAACTACAGGTGGAGGAATTATCAACTCTTTTTTTTACAGGCCACTCTTTTAACTCACATGAACTCTTTATAAAATCAGTCTTCTCCCTATTGATAGCTACCTCTAAGTCTTCCCAGCTGACCCTCCTGTTTCAATTAGAATAATTAGCCTCTCTCTGGCTAGTATAGTCCACACAGCTTTTTTCAACAGCAACAAAAATGTAGAGGCAAGTTTGACAGACAGGGAGAGAGAGAAGCCAAGGGAAAAAAGCAAGCAGGACAAGCAGAACAATGTTCTTCATTCACATGCATCACATGGACATTTTATGGGCAGTGCAAACTAGAATTGATTGCAAAGAGTAATGCTGAGAAGGACAACACAAATGAGAGTAGTTACCCTCATATGGAAAATTCTTGATCTTTTTACATGACAGAACAAGTGTCTTTAACCACAAACTGCGTGTTTTTCTCTCGCTGTGGTACTCCATGACAAACTGAGAGCCTCAGGCAGAGCAGCTCTGCTCACCTCCAGTCGGATGTGGCTGTTGCCGTCGGCAGAGGCCAGGCTGAGCAGGGTGCTGTGGGAGATGCGGGTGCGCACCAGCAGCTGCACGCGCGTGCTGCGGGTGCTGCGGGTGCTCCTTGGCTCGTAATGGATCCAGCTGTCCCTTCCAAACGCCCACTCTGGAAGAACTGAGCACAGCACGCAAAAGCAAAGTGAAAACCTCAGAAATGGCTGCTCCCTCAGATTTCTGCTCTTGGAGAATTTACTAGCTCTGAATGTCAGAGTTTTAGAACTTAAGGAATTTTGGTAATACGATGAAGCATCATGGAAAGCAACCTCTGTCCCACTTCAAAGGGAATTAAGAGAAAACCAACAAATTAAGGATTCAGAATTTAGGCAGGAAAGGGACAATTAGATACTATCTCTTGCAGTCTGCCTGTTACAAGCTAAATGTTCTACCCCATCACTCCTACACTGTGCCCAAATCATTTTGTTTTTTTTTTAAATCTGAAGCATATTTTCCAGTAAAGTAGCTTATGTTGATCTGAAAAATGGAAAAACCAAACAACTCCCAGAAAAACCAACCAAATAAAAGAATAAAATATTTCCTTCAGTAGTTTATTCCCATGGTTAAAACCCCCCACTGTTAGAAAGTATGCACTTTACTTCCCATTTCACTTGGCACAAGAGAAAGCCTCAGGGAAGGCACAGGATTTTTTTAACTACACAGGGAGACTAAGTTAGTGTTTACTCTTTTAACTAGGGAAAATGCACTGAAATTATGTGTTTCCCTATCCCTCTGAGGAACCCAGGGTCCAGCACAGAGTTTGATGAAGTTGCACTGCATACTTCTGTGGAAATCAAACACCCAGGCCCTGATGCTCTTGCAGAGCAGGCACCTATTTCAGTCTCATTAGCTGACAGCAATTCTAGATCTGTTTTGGGCCAAGCTTAGTAGAAAAAAAAGAAATTTCTTTTCACCAGATAAAGAGATAGTTCAAGTTAGTTAACAGACAGGACAGACACTGGGTCACCAACAGCTCATCAAATGTCAGTGCTGTGGAAGTAGAAATCTAAAGAGTACCCAGCTCATCCTGGGGCATTTAGTTTAGTTCCCAGGACATGAAATATCAAATGATCAAGAGACTTAATTTCTGCACTCTCTTTTCCTTTCACTGTTTGTCTTCTCTCTTTCCTTTCTTGAAGCATGTTTTCTTTTCTCCTCTAGGTTTCCCCCTCACATCATTTTTCTTAACCCAGTTCTTTCTTGTTCACTGTCTCTGCAGCTACAGGTTCTAGCTGATGAGCAGGCATGGGTTTTCCTCGGATGCTCTAGTGACTCCTGTCCTCAGCTGTCTGCTCCTTGCTGTGAGCATGTCACAGTCATGCATAAAGCACCAGCTGGACACCAGCACTTTGCAGCCCAATATATTAGAAGAAGCTGGTGCCAATCAAAGTTTTTCTGTTACATCAGGATATGACTTACAGATTTTGAACAATTGCTTTCTGAGCCCTTGTTTTGTCCCATAGTAATGAGGGGTAGAACCAATACAGCAGCTGGGCTAATGAAGCAGTATTTAAAAATAATGCACAACAGAGTGTGATTTGAATCCAGGCAGATGTTTATAAACCAGTATATCTGTCTGTAATACAAATAGCCTAATTCTATTAACCAAATTTTTGGTCATTTTGAACACCTTAAACAGTGAATGCTCCAGGCCTAGACCATGACAGTTACAATTCCAGTCTTCCCCCTCATTGGACAGACAGGGCTTCCACTGAGTGATTTACAGTCAAGCTTTTTAAGTCTTGTGTGGCAGATGGAGAAAGAGAGGGTCTGGCTGCCTGCATAGGGTATTATTGTTCTGTATACAAGAAGGAAAATTAAGTGCATTGAGCTGAAAGGATATGTGTAATGCACTATTGTCCTGTTCATGAATTCCAACATATTGATCCAGCACTAGCTTGTAAGCACTCCTTTCCAGCTGCTCTCTGCTCCTCATCCTCACCTGTAGCTCAAACTACAGGACTGAGTGGGACAATTCTCTTCCAACAAAACCCCCCAGAGTTACAAGACACTGGTGCTCTTTACAGATTGTTATGATCAACCACATTGTTTGTACCTAGAGGCAGGTGAAGTCCCAGTAAGCATCTGTCACTCACTTCTGATTCCTGCTTGGCTGATGAAGGTTTTAAGATAGAGGGGACAAAGGCAACTTCAAGTGTATATCCCCTGTACCCCAAACATGGATGTGGGCTACTAGGAGTTAAATAATTTATTTCCCAAGTTTTTGAATTGTGCTAAAATTTTCCACTTTTTTACAACATCTCAGAGGTTTTCATTATCCACCACAGGAAACTTTTGTTCTCTGATACATATTTCATGCTGGCTTTGTACAGGATAACACATTTGGTGCAGGCAGCCTGATATTATGCCCCCACATACACCAACAGCTGTGGTCTAGGGGAATTGCTCAACTCGCAATTCATTCTAATGACAGATGTAAATGCAATTATCACCATTTCACAAATGGGAAATGGGGTCTGAAGATAACAAGAGGGTTATGCCCACAGGTTTCATATGTTCATTAAACTTCATTTTGGAATAGGTGTGAGCAGAGGAAAAAAGCACAATGCAGAATACTTCCCTTTTCACCACTGAGAAAAAGGATGGTGATAAAAATGACAAAACAACCTGTCTGACCATTTCCCTACCATGCAAAACAAAGCAGCTCTAAACATAACCCTCATCTGCGATATTAATTAACAAGAATTAGTAGGATCTTTACATCTTTGAAGATCTAAATAATTCCCAGAGTACAGCATGGTGTTGTTATTCTATTCCATTCAGTAATGGCAGTATGACTTTGAACACTGGAACAGAGTGTCTGATGCTGCTTCCACAAATCCTCACCACAAATTTCTCCCTAGAACTTGCAGTACCTTTTTCACATGCTAGTCCAGCATATCC
Source organism: Zonotrichia albicollis (assembly GCF_047830755.1). Lineage (NCBI taxonomy): Eukaryota > Metazoa > Chordata > Aves > Passeriformes > Passerellidae > Zonotrichia > Zonotrichia albicollis. The sequence goes on from NC_133819.1 coordinate 133,515,580, forward strand.
TGGGGAACAGTCACAGTGGAAGGAATCCCAGCCACCAACACACTTGCCATGGGTGCCACAGGAGGCCATCCCACCACTCTGACACATTTCATCCATAAGGACACAGCCTGGAGCACTGTTCAGTGACTCTGCAGGGTGCTCTAAATCATAGACCTGGAAAAGGTCAAAGAAAACCATCACAGGAGGTGCTTACAATTAGCAGTAAAGCCAAAAGTGATCTCTGTGGCCCTACCTTACTGTCAACGATGACGTTGCGTATGCAGCCCACAAACCCTCTGAAGTGCCTTTGGGAGTCACGGTAAGGCAAGGTCTGCTTAACTCCCCCCAGCTGCAGGGGCTGATGGCCACTGAAGAGCTTTCCACTGCTGGAGAGGAGGGAGAGAAAGAAAGAATTAGTGCCATGCAAAATACAGCAGCCTGGCTGATTTCACCACCCCACCCTCACCTTTTTCTGTAGCTCTTTTGACTAGTTGTGTTTCAGGGGGTTGTGGGTTTTTTTTTTTGTTTGTTTGTTTGGTTTTTTTTGGTTGGTGTTTTTTTTTTGGTTGGTTGGTTTTGGTTTTTGTTTGTTTGGTTTTGTTTGTTTGTTTTTTGTTTACCTCTGAGATCCCACAATCTCTCCAGAGGCTTCACAGGCAGACAGATCCATTTGGGAAATCTTCTTAGTGACACTGCCATTGTCTCTAACTGAGACATTCATACAGTTGTCAAGAATCAGCTTCACTTCCTAGAAAAAGGCATCATTTAAAACAATTATATCCAGAGACATGCATATATTTTAATTCCATATTTTCTTTCGCTTCTCAGAAGATAGAACAGTAACTAGCAATTACAGTGCAGGAAACTTTGTTAAAATAATAAAATACTCCACATATTAATCTGGAAAGTTATTGCACATGGCATGTAACTAAAAGAAAAATCTAACTCTGCCATGACCATGACAAGTCATTGGCATAGTAGAGGGAGCATAGGACATTCTTGGAGTTTTCTGCAAGATGAGAACACAGAGAGATAACCTAACAGAGCAGAAGGTCTGTCAGGCTGCATCCCATATCCTGACCTGCCCTTTGGCTTGTCTTATGTGGGAGAGAAGGAGGAGCCTAGCAGATGCCTTCAGCAGTGTTGTATCAGCAAGATATTCCCTGTACACAAAAGTGCCTCTACCTCCTTTGTGCTACACATCTAAAGTCTCTTGCTGGGGCAGGGCTTCTCACTCAGATAAAGTACAAATGTTTCACCCAATCACGTCAGGAAGCATTTAGCCTCTGGATTATCACAACTCTGTTGTCTAAGCAGCAGACAAGATAACTAAAGAAAGGAAATAGCATGGCCAGTTTCATAACTGGATCAGACTTCTCCAGGCCTTGTTTTGCTTCACTGCTTCAAGACTAAGAGGATGTTCGAACTGCCAAACTTCTACCCCTGCCATTTCAGAGATGATGGAAAATTGATTAATTGAGTTCCACAGAAGGGAGGAAGGATTTGGAAGGAATAACTAGGTACGTGAATTAATGCTTACATAGGACTGCCTGTGCCATATTTACACTTGCCTTTCCATCATTTATAATTTTAATATTGTGCCAGCGGCGATCTGCAACATTAACTTTTTGTGACAGCTGCAGGAAAAGCTCACCAGAGCTGTGGCTCACAGTCAGCGATGGGACACCACCAGAGAGTTCTGCAAAGGAAAGACTCTTATTGGATATGCAGTAACCATGTTCCCATTCAAATGAAGTTGAAATTACTGTTGCAGTTAGATCTTAGTTGGAGAAGATCTTTAGACAGCTTAAAAAAAGTCCAGCTTCTAACAGTGACACAAAGATATGAATTAGGCATACTGGCAAACTATTGTGCATTCTCCTTATTCTCCAGGAGTAACTTTCTGAGCCTTTTTTAAAATAAAATCCCAAACCTATGAACTAAGTAGAATCTCACCTTCACATAAACACAAATAATCTATAAGGTGCTAACCTAAGGCAAGGAAGTTTTCCTGTTCTCCAGGCTGCCCTTGTGCCGCTGGTCCATGGTACAACAGAAGGCCATCAGCAACTTCAGTGATGAACTCTAAGGAGATGCGGCTCTCAAAGCAGGGCTGAAGAGGAGGGAACCAGGCGTAACCATGGCCTCTGAAGCTGTGTTTTGTCTGCTGGCAGTCTGGTCCATGAAAATTTGCAGCACATTTGCATCTATTTAATAAAAAAAAATAAAAGCAAATATCCACCATACAAACAGAAAATGCAAAGGTCTCTTCGGAGAACAGGACTCTCCACATTAAACACAGGACTCCATGTTCCCTAGGCCATAGTACAGGTAAAGCACTAGCAAAACTTCAGCAAATGTTTTGACTTGTTTGTACAAACACAATATAAAGTTAGCCTAAATTATAATATGTCTATGCAAGGATATTCTGTGAGTAAATGATGGACCTGTTGTAATATATAAAGCCCATGAAAACCTCTTACATCTTCAGCACAAAAAAAGAAAAACATGTTTTTCACTAGGCTTAGTTATCAGCTTGTCTGAAGACTTTGTAATGCTGACAGGAAAAGCAAAGGAAAATCAGAATCACAGAATCCCAGGTGGAATGGGCCTCAAGTATCATTTGGTGCAACTTTTCTTGGCAAAAGAATGATCTAGACAAGATGGCTTAGCATCTTGGTAGTATCCATTGTTGGGTAAACCACCACCTCCCTGGGGAGATTAATACAATGGTTGATTATTCTCATTGGGAAAGAATTTCAGCTTGTGTCCAATCGGAGTCTCTGCAGGAAGGGTGTGGGGAGGAAATATCACCCAGAAAAAGTGGGATGTGGCAGTCAGAGATCTTGACCTCTTTGCGTTTATTGCAAGATACTTGCTAGTTTATTTCTTTTACACTATCAAACAAGAGACACTTGGAGTTCTTTCCTTAATAATCTTGAGAAAAAAGTAGCCACAGTGTGACAGTAACAGAACCTCTAAGTGGCAAACCAAAGAAACAACAGAAATGGGCAGAGGGACAGGAAGGGAGATCAGCTGGGCTCCTATTTCTGAGTTTCTGTTTCCTTTAGATTGCTAGTACCTTTGAGAGTAGAATTATAGGGGTAGGATGCAGGAAAAGATGACACCCAAAACTACTGAAAATGGAGTAAAAGCAAAGAAACCTCAGAGTTGAACAAATGATAGGTGACAGAGCCTGCCTAGAGTTTCTGGGCAGCAAAATTTCCCTGTCTGATTATACCTGAGTAGCAATAAGAACTTTAGCATGATAAGAGCTTCTGCAGCTTCAGTCTGAGTCCTGTCACCCCTACTAAGGGTGCTATGAAGACATTGGCCAATGTTTCTGCTTTCCTATATTGGGATGATTATTTTTAAGCAAAACATGCTGGAAGCCACATTCTGGAATGGGATCAGGCTAATTCTGAGCTAGTACAGTCCTATAATTTTTTTCATCTTTATACTATATTATCTATGAGATCTCATTTTTGGAGAAACAAATAAGGCAAGAAATGTGGGGAAGAGGTTATTAAGTGACATAAGAGATGTGATTAAAACATTTAACAACATTAAAGTGTTTAAGGCAGGCTGCACAAATTAAGAACATTTTGCAGGGTGGCATTAATGGAACTGGTGCAGCCTGGAATGTTCCCAAGGTTTTCCTGGAGACTATGCTGAACATAAAATATATGTACCTAATATATGTACCTGAGAATAGAGGTTCTTTTGCAAGACCTGTGTGTGAAGCATAACAAAGCTTAGATCTGCTACAGTGGGAAGCCATGCAGTGATGGTTCCTGCAGCTTTGACTCATCCTCCTTACAGTCTGCTCTACATGCACTGTGTTTGTACACCTTATGGAGCTTTACCAACCTGTATCCCAAATCAGTATCCACACATGTGCCACCATTGAGACAAGGGTTTGTCTGGTATGAGGAGCAGGAAAGATGAGGATTCTCCCGAGCAGCACAGCCACACACAGCATGGCTCAGGACTGTCACAGACACCAGTGAAACACTTCCAGCTGTGGTTATGGTTGGTACATGGTTCTGTTCATGCTTACTGACGCATCCGCTGCTGTGAGTGCACTCTGCAGTCACACACTCATCAATGCCAGTCTGGGTGATATTTATGTCCAGAATGCTTTCCAGCTGAAGAAGAACAATTAGTTGCATTCATCTTACTTTTCCACTGAATTCACCAATGACAGCAATGAAAAGCCCAAGTCTTATTTATTTGCAAAACTGGTTGCTATGCCAATTCCTTCCAATGTCTACCTCATCCTATACAGCCAAAGGCAGCTCAGTCTGGCATCTGTTAAAGCCAAAGCCTTGGTGTAAGTAAATTATAGCATGAGTAAGCATTTAAAGGGCAAAATACTGTCAATATTCATTAGACTGAGGGGATCATTTTTTTATCACTAATGGTTCTGATGCATTATTTACACAGCATCTAAACTATATTTTTAATCTGAATTTCTGACTTAAAGATACTGGGAATTGGCACTGGATAGTGAAGAAATATCTTTCCTGGCAAGTATGAGTTGGTACAACTCTGCACCAATATGTTTCCAACAAAGCAAATAATTTAACTCTTTTCAATGGTGGTTTTGGTTTGTTTTTTTTTTCTTTTTTTTTGTTTGCTTGTGTTTTTTGTTTTGTTTGTTTGGTTTTGGGGGTTTTTTTGCTAGAAGGAAAAGAAATTTACAAAATTTTAAACACATATTTCCTACCTGGTTTTGTACTGGAGGGTGGCTCTTTTATTACTTTGCTCTTTTAAGTCTAGAACATTGAAATGTTTGACTGGTTTGGGAGTTCTAACTAGAGAACTAAAAACTAGAGAACTAAAAGCATCATGTAGAAAGACAACAGCCAAACACATTCTTTATACAGTGTTTCACAGTCTTTTTAATAGGATAAACATGTTCACAGTCCTAAAAGTGTATTGTGCTTAGGTGACTTAACATGTATTTGGAGTCTGGCTTTCAGAACATTAGTATTTGAAACTTTTAGTATAAGTGCAAAAGGATTGTTTGATTTTACTGATTTAAGCTATCTATTTAAAACTATCACACACTACTCCCCCAATCATTCTAATTGTTCACATTCACTGGTCATTACCTGAATAGACACAATGAGAAGATGCTGTGGTTTCATACACAGGATGGATACTTACCCAGGCTCTGGAAGCTGCTACATTGCCATTAAGTTTTTCTGCTTTATAATAAGGTGGGCCATAAACTGCAAACCAAACATCAACCCCTCGGATTGGACTCGGGCTATTCAGTACACTGAAAATGTGAACATTTTCCAGTTGAACTGAGATAATTTCTGAAAGCAGCTTCTTCATCTGGTAGTATTTACTTTGTTTTTCAGGGGACTGGGATATGAACTCCTCTGGTGTGATACCTGTAACAGCAGTTGAAAATTTGACAGCTGTTTCTTGCAACTGTTGTAGCAATAGAAGAAAGGAGCAGCACAGAATAAATCATAAGGTTGCAGAAAATGGACTCAACTGCAAAGTCAGGAGTATTGTAATTTTTAGGCTCTGAAATTTTCCATGCTTGCTTCTACTAAACCTGTGTGTTCTGAAACTTTTTAGACTTTTATTAATTACCAATTTTTTAAAATTATTTTTTAGAAGGAGAAACATGTTTAAGAAGATTTTACTTTTCCGCAAAGGTTGGGGATTTTCAGGCAGACATTTGTTCAACTAAAGTTTTCCTTCTGAAATATAAGTTGCTGCATATTTTAAAAGTTGGTATAGAAATGAGACAACTTTTCCTTGCTGTCAGTTTTCTCCATAGGTGCCTCTCCACATGCAGCATCAGAGGACCATGCAAAGATGCATTTTCAAATCTAACCTGGAAAACTATTAATTCTCATCCCATGTCTAAAAGCATTCCAAGCAGAATTCAAAGTATCACAGCAGTAACATTGCAGACCTAGACCGTACTTGAGCACATTGCTTACCTGTTATTCGTACAGAACCAGCGTTACGGAGGGCGTCATCCTTGATTTCCTTCACTATAACCTTTACAGTGGAGATAACATCTGGCCAGACTCCATCAATGACTCTAACTCTTATGTTGTATGTTCCTGGGGGGGTTCCTTCTTTAATAGTCAGCAAACCTGAGTTATCATTAAGGATAAAGTACCTGTAATAAGAGTTAAGCCAAGGAACAAGCCATGAGAAGTTCAAAAGCTAAGTACTAATTATCATCACTGGTGGTTTTTCTGAGCCACTTTCTATTTATCAAAGACAGCAGATGTGTTCTCTCATGAAGGAACAGAGGAGAACAGAACTTTTTAACATTGTCTCCTGTGGCTCCCAATGACTCTTCACCAGTGTATCATGAAGGTTTTGTCCTGTTGCTGTGCTGTATTAACTGTGTAGGAAGACTAAGCCTGCAACAGCCATAACTTTGGAAATAGTGCAAACTGCTAGTGTAGATACATTCACTGAGAGTGACACCTCTGTCAAATCCTCTGAATGGCACATGTACATCTCAGCTCCAGTCACAATTCAGACACTCCCAAGTCTATACATCTAGTATTAAAAAGGTCTTGAAACCAATGGTGACATGGAAACACCAGGAGCTTGGATGAAGGAATTTAGAAGTTAGTAGGTATGTTTCCTGTAGCAGCTCACTGATACAGACTGTGGGAATGACTGCGAACAGGAATTCAGAATTCTGGCCCATGAGGCAATGGGCAGCAGACTGGTTAGGCATGCAGTGTTATTTACTGCAGCCTCACACTCAGAAGGGCTTTTGGAGATCTGCACACAGAAATGTCTAACAAACAAAATGCTTTTGTACTCATGTTTTCAAAAAAGAGTCAGTGTAAATACTTGCTATGACTTTGTATGCACTCAATTTTCCCATAAAATTTATGGACCCTCATTTTTCTCTCCAAATACCTTGATGTTTTCCCTTCAAACTGGTAGATTTTGCGATCCCAGTCATCAGCATCAGGGGCACTGACCTGGCCCAGTACAGTCGTGGGAAGAATACCTGGAACAACACAGCACACAGGTGCACAGTCAGAGCTCTCACATGTACTAGAACAGACAGGTTCTGGTCTAAGCACATGTGTCATAAGCCTAAGACCTCTACAAAAACAGTTGTGGTAGTTCTCGAGAGGCATGCACTGGTTTGCAAATGCCACATGGTGCCCTGCTTGTCACATGTTTGCTGTATGACTACGTAGATTTAATTCTACAGGTGACTGCAATGAAAAGCAATGGGAATGAAAAAAAGAAAAGCCACCTCTGAGAATTTTCACTACTTTATCTGCATTATTCAACCAACTTAGAAAGTGGTTTAGACAGGGACTGGTGTTTGGCAGGACAAAGAACCAAAATTCAGACTGGGTTATAAAAGGCAAAAGCAGTAGTAATTACAGCAAGATAGAAATTACAGCAAGATAGAGAGAATGTCCAAAATACAGTGGTCAGGCTTATTTTGAGTAGATGGTGAGACTGGGGTGAGATGGAAAGCAGCATGTATTCTGTTTGTTTTGCATCCTCTCAGCAAAACCGACAAATTAGTATTTTCTGGATTTCCAAAACTTACTTCTGAAGGAAAGGTTCCTCCTTACTTCAGAAGGAAATAGTTTTCTGAATTCATAAACCTACTGAGTAAAGAATCAAGGATACACAAAAAGGATAAATGCAGGAGTTCACCCTATGACAAGGAGCAGCACAGACCCTGACAACCGAGGAACTGAGTGCAAGGAGAGGAAACTGTACCTCTCTGGCGGCTGTGGCAGCACTCACTGGATATTTTGCAGGAGACAATATACAGGATGCCCTGGTGTTTGATTCCCACAGGATATGAATGTAACATACAATGTGATAGTTGCCTTTTGATTCTGCCTCTCCTTTATATTTTAATTAATCAAAGATCTGAGGTCTTGAATAGTCCCTCTCAGAAATTACCCAATATACCGATGAAAGTAACAACTAATATGGAATTCAGGCTTGAATGATAATGTTTGGTATTTACGCTACAGACAGAGTTTCTCAGCAAATAGAAACAGACTTGGTTTCAATTTAACAAGAAGCTGAACTGGAGTAATTATGCAATGGGCAGTACAAGGCTTCAGAACAAATAAACAGCATCTACTCAGAAGTAGTTCCTAATGTGCCACAACAGATAATCTATCTAATGTGCTATCAAACCATAGGACACAGAGCAGAGTAGAAGAGGAAGGAATGCCCTGAGCCAACATGGATGCAAGCATCCCAAAATATTTTTACTTGTGTGTTTTATTTTCCTGATGGGCTTATTATGGGGGCACCAGATCACAAGAATACTGCTGCCTAATTGCCAAAGCAAGAAGGGAAAGAAGGCTTCTCTCACACTGCATGCAGCCAGCATTCACAGAAAATTCCCCCATAACAGCATCTTTCAGCTGAAGACTTAGATGAATGTTTCAGCAGTTTACATTATGGGTTCAGTATAAGTGTATTCATTAAAATTCAATGCAGTCTGGAGAAGGAAAAAGGTTTGAGGAGAAAAAGGTTCTCAGCATTCAGACTCATAATTTCTCAGCAACATTATGAACTTTGGTAATTTTTTTTCTCCCCTGATATGTTAATGCTGCTGAAAAACTATATCTGAAACCAAGAGACCATTACTCAAGTTTGACAGAAAGGTGCCAAGAAAAGCAGCCAGTTATGCTCCTTCTTCAAGGCTGGCTCACTTTCTTCTACAAATCAAGTGGCCCAGAGACCTATGCCCCACATACCTACTGCGCTCTGTTGGGGTTTAAGCAAACTTCAGTAGCACCTCTACTAACAGCTAATGTAGAACAGGATACAGTCCTCCTGTAAAACTTAAAGCTGCCTCTTTTGGCCTTGTGCCACACTTGGAAGCAAACATCAGGGAGTGATTTACCATCATAGCTGTAAATGAGACACTCCATGTAGCCAGCAGAATGCGGGTGGTCATTTTGGTCCCCGATGTTGACGGTCAGCATGTTGGTGGAGCTCATGGGCGGGATCCCGCTGTCTGTGATCAGGATGGGCAGGTGGAACGCCTTGTGCACCTCCCTGTCAAAGGTGCGCAGGGCGGTGAGCACGGCGCTGCCGTTGTGGAGGTCCTGCAGGCTGAAGCTGGTCAGGCTATCCAAATCCCCGAGGAGGCGAAAGGAGAAAGGGGCTCCGTTCGCAGCAGTGTCCCGGTCCTTGGCATACAGCAGTGTGGAGGTCTCATTCATTTGGACAACCTGTGGAGAAGCTGTGTTTTCCCAGACCACTGGGTTATAATGTGCCTCGAACTCTGGCCCATTGTCATTTACATCCTGCAGAGTCACCAAAACAGTGGCACTGCCGGTCAGAGGGGGCTGTCCCATATCAGTGGCAATCACAATGAGTTGGTACTGAGCCACCCTCTCATAATCCAGCAATCCTGCAACCATCAGCCACCCATCACTAGCCAAAGAGAACTGGCCACCTGGATCAGACTTGTTTAGCAGGTGGAAAGAAAACCTCCCATTCAGGCCAGAATCCAAGTCAACAGCAGAAACCTGAATAATTTTGGTGCCAACTGGTACATCTTCCCCAAGTGCAGCCACTTCATAGAACTGGGGATAGAAGAGAGGGGCATGATCATTTGAGTCCTCCACATAGATTACACAGTGAGCAATGCTGAAGAAGTCCATGTCCTCTGCTTTCACAGTCAAGTTGAATACCCTTTCATGAGGTTTCTCAAAGTCGACCCGTTTGCGTAGTCGGATAAACCCACAGTTGTTGACTTCATCTGTCTCTATGGAGAACTTGCGGTCATTGTCCCCATCAACAATGCTGAATGTCACCATGGCATTTTCTCCCTCGTCTCTGTCCACAGCAGACACCACTGCCACCTCAGTGTTAATACTCGCATTCTCGGAGACAAATGCTGTGTAAATCCTTTGCAGGAAGACTGGAGCATGATCATTCACGTCAGTCACCAAAATAGTGGCAGTGCCTGTCCCAGTGAGCCCTCCTCCATCTCTGGCCTCAACCACCACCAGGTATTTGTCTTCCTTCTCACGGTCCAGGGACCCAAGCACTGTAGAGATGGTGCCACTAACTGAATCAATTGAGAACAAGTTCAAATTAATTTCGTTTTTGACGTTCTGAATGATACTGTATGTTAGCACAGCATTTATACCAGCCTTGGGGTCATCGAGGTCCACTGCTGTCATTTCCATGATAGGAGTGTCAGCTGGAGAGCCCTCAGGGATGTGGCCTGTGAAGCAGCCATCCGACACACAGAGGAAAAGGGGCGCGTTGTCGTTCACGTCCCTCACTTCTATGATCACGTCTGCAAAGCCAGTCAGGCCCTCTCCGCCCTCATCCGTGGCGAGAACGAGGAAGCGCCACGTGGATCGCTTCTCCCGGTCCAGCCTGGTGTGTGCGCTGATCTCACCTGTGCTCTCATCGATGCTGAATTCGCTGCCGGCTCCCTGCCCGTGCAGGGAGTAGCTAATGGCAGCTTGATCTGCTGCTTGGTCGGGATCTGTTGCAGAAACCTGGAACAAGCCAGAGCAGGCAAGTGTTTATGTTAAAAAAAAGGGAAATCACACTTCCCTTATCGATGGCAGCTGCTACAGTGCAGGCTAAATGAACAGTGTGAATTTTAACAGCAAGCATCTATTGGCTTGAGTACTTCACGTACTCTTTCAATAAATATGTACAGCCCAGAGGAACAAAACCAGGACATTTCCACAGACTAATACATTCTGCTTCCCTGTTTATTTTGGAAAGAGAAAAAACTGTAGGAAGATTTAAGTGAAAATAATAACAATTTGCTGAGAAAATATTTCTTGTGAAATTTTTTGAGCCGGAATACAAAGGCAAGCAAAGGCTGATTCTCTCTGAGTTTACAGACTGCCATGAAAACAGGCCATACATCCAAGCTGATTATCAGCATAGGCCAGAGAGAGCTCCCAGCACCTGATTTGCATCCAGGGATTGTTTAGGAGATTTCTAGTTGGACCTACCAAGAGCTGCTCTAACAACAAAACAATGAAGATGATTGAGCTGGAGTCAAAGAACAATCCCTGGTAATGTTTATTTGGTAGCAAAAATTTAACCATTACATGCATAAAGTACACATGCCAACCATTCTGTGCTTATAGAGTTACTCAAAATGTGCCAAATCTTCTTTGTAAAGGAAATTATCCCATTTTCTAATAATTAGAAATCAGTTTGAAAAAGACCCTAAGATCAAAACCAGCTGCTATTTATGTGTAGGTGAGGAGAGCAAGTCCACCACGAAAAATTATCAGGTTTACTTTATTCTATTATTTACAGAAAGTTGCTAGCTAAGTCCTAATACCAGGCCTCACCCACCCTAAATGCACTATCTTTTTGGATTTGTGTGAATGGATGGGATTGACTGAACACAAAGCCAGGTTTTGCCCTGCTTTGTGGAAACTGCTTTACCTTTAGGACAAGTACTGGCAGATCAGTGAGCTCCTCCAAGACACTGCCCTGGTATTCATTCTGAGTGAAGACTGGTGCTTCATCATTCTTATTGACAACATTGATGATGATAAGAGTGTGGTTTTCCCATTTTCCATCAGAAGCTACAAGCCGGAGCTCATAATGTTGTTCTTGTTCATAATCCAGAGGCTGAGCAATGAAGACAGTTCCAATCTCAGGTTCCACATCAAAAACCCCTTTAACATTTCCTGAAGTGATCTGATACCTTAGTTTGGCATTTGCACCTATAAGAGAAAGAAACAATTGGCCCCTGTTCTCTCTATGAAATGCCCAATACAGCTATGCACAATGGACATGTATCAAAGAGAAACCTTATTTTCCAAGACTGATGTGGGTGTATGTGTGTGAGATAAAACATAAAAACATACATAGAATGATCTGTATATGAAATTTGAAGGTTTTGTGTGTAGTAGATAGGAGGCTAGGTTTGCATTTATATTTACAAGTATAATTTACAGACACAGACAAGCATTTGTTGATTGATAATGGAGAGATTGTGTGCCTCTAAATTATTGTGCATTCATTTGCCAATAATAAAAATGTAACATACTCTGAAAATACAAGAAGCTATTCTTACTCAATGTTTCCTAAGCCTCTCACTTCAAATGCCAGTATTCCTTAACTTTTTTAAAACCACTGGGTGGTGCTAAAATAAAACAGAAGTCCTCTATTTTGAGCAAGAATTCATCTTCGAACATTCCACCTGTGCACCGACAGCTCTTTGTTTGCTGCAAAACTTTTAGGAACAACAACAAATAGTTTAGTGCTTCCTGTTTACTTATTTGGAAAGGTAAAAAAAAAATTGCATACCAGTATACAAAGTCATTTCCTAAATTAAATAGGTGAGCTGTTAGGAGCAAAAAGAACATTCGGCTTTTTAAGTTGTGAGTCAGCTGTGGATGACAAGACTAGAGCAATATGGATGGCTAGAAAGTGAAAAGGCTTTGCAGCGCTGTCACTGAAAGAACAGCCAGCTCTCACCTGCTCCCAGCAACACCTCCCTCTGGCTCTCATCCGGGCTCTGTCACCAGCTTGCCTTCTTTTAACCAACAGGTTTGTTTCTCTTGAGCAAGTTGAGCTGGACCAGCTCACAAAAATAACCAAAATGCAAAGACAAGGACTGACTGTTGTCAGCATGTTGTACAGGCTGTTGGACTGGCTCTGTCCATCTGGTCTCACCACACAGTAGAGGCAGCTTCACACCATCAGAGCTGGTGTCAGGGTGAGCCCAAATTGAAGGTCTGACTTTCCCTTTCTTCCTGACTTCATTTCTGGCCATGCCATCCCACATTTTCCACTGTTTGTCAGTTTCTTCCACAAGCATATTTAACCCACTAACACACCAAAAAACACAATTTGCTTTTTTTACAAGAGTGGGAAATAGAACTGACTCCTAGGGAGATCTTGAAAGCACAGGAGTCAGCAAAAAGCAAGCATGTGCTCTGGAAAGAGTGAGTATAAAGTTACAGCAGTGTTGTGATTCAGGCTGATTTCGTTCTGTCCCAAAGACATTGCCAGTTAACTTAACCTTTGCACTACAAACCTGAGCACCTAATTAAAGACAGCACTCATAGGCACCCAGAATTTCTCTCCCCACTTTTACAAATGTTTGAAACATGGAATTGTCTCCTGAGAGCAGAGAGCTGTTTGTCCATGTAGGAAGTAGCCCCACACACAAACACACATTAACATGAACAGAACTTAAAAGGACATGCAGGGGCCACTCACCCTCATCTTCATCATCTGCTGTTGCTGTCACAACAGGACTCCCCACCTCCCTGTCCTCATCCATGCTGACCTCATACACTGACTGAGGAAATGCCGGGGCGTTGTCGTTCACATCGCTGACAAAAATCCTCACGTAGGCTGTGTCTGAGGACATGCAGGAGGAACACAGAGGAGAAATGGCAGAGGTGGAATACCCTGCATTATTCCAAACAGCTCACACAACTGCCAAGCCTATGAAAGTTAAAAAGCCCAATACAGAATTCCTTCTTAGTTTTACCTGTGTTGGGCTGCCCATAAACACCAGGTCTAGCAGATTCTGATAAGTCCTGAGACTGAACTTCAATCAAGTAAGAGGCTCTTTTCTCTCTGTCAAAAGATGCCTGGGTGTAAATAATTCCTGTCTCAGGTTCAATGGTGAAGAACTGATAATCCTCATTAGCATCTTTTAATATTAAGTAGTGAACCTAAAAAGGAAGTTATTAAAAGAGGTTACATTTTCAATTTTCATTTGTATGTCTAAGTGCTGTGACCTCCCCCTTCCTCAGTAGCCTCCTGTTTGTGTCTGCAAAGTAGCAACATTCTGAGGAAAGACAGATCGCCTGAACAAATTTTTTCTAAGTCTTTTGTTAATTTTTATATAAAAAGTGCAGAATTCTCCAACAGAAGAACACCTGTACCAGTGATATCAAGGCCCATCAAGCCCAGTATCTAATCTCTAACAGTGGCCAGTAGGAGCAGTTAAGAAAGATCATGAATAACAGAAGGAGAGAGGATGTATGGACTGGCATTTTCCCTGGTGTCCCCTCAGCTTCTAGTAATTCACTGTGCTTCTGATTTAAAAAACAAACAAACAAACAAACAAAACAAAAACAACTGAACAAACAAAAACCCAAAACAATAACAAAAAGTCCCACAAAGCAAAAACAAACAAACAAACAAGCTAATAATTTGGGTCCTGTTCAATGAGACTGAATAAATAAAAATCTCCACCAATGAAAGCTATTCACATTTTTCCCTTTAATAAAAGTCATTCTCTGAAAAAACACCAGTTCCATCCCCACTCCCAAGTTATGCCCAGAGCAGCACCAACTGTTCTACCACACAGGCTGCTCTTCAGAAGCTACAAAATGACAGTTCCAGAACAGCAGAGTTCCCAGAGTCTCCACTAGCTAGAGTTTCTTCACTCTAGAAGAGCTAGTAGGATTTTTAGAAATGGCTCAGGAAAATGCAAAGAAAATGAGCAATTCCCTTCAGAATTCTGCTTTTTCCTAGGCTTGGGTCATTATTACTATGATGGTCAAATGCTGGTTTGACCAGTGATGGTGTTTAATCAACCATACTTAAAAGCCTGTGAATAACTGACAATAATCACTGATGGTCAATTAAAAAATGAGCTGAAGAGGCAGGGGTTTGAAAACATGTCCTGCAGCCACAGCCACTTGTCTTGTCATGGGAGCAGCCCAGAGAATCATGCAGCAGTGCTTTGTCATGGTTGCTGGATCAGGATGAGCTGCAGGGCCCTGAGGTCACTTCTGGCATCTTCTCTCCTGCATCCCGTGAGAGGCACACTGGCCATGAGACACACAAATGCTTGACAAGTGCTGTAAGAACTGCTGGTGGCTCATTACCCTGCACATTCTCACTAATTACAGTACCACAGCTTGAGTATGGTGAGGAAAGGAACTGGATTAAGGTCAAACCTCTCCATGCAGGCCAGAATCCAAGTCCATAGCTAACACCTGAACCACAGACGTGCCAACATCTGCTCCTTCTGGCACAGACGCCTCGTAGTTAGAGGACATGAAGAATGGAACATTGTCATTGACATCTGAAAAAGGAGGTGATGAGGGTCATGGTAAGAAAATATTTTAAAACTTTTTTGTTTACTGTGGTTTTTTTGTATTTTCCCCACAGTTGTATTTTGCTTGGAGGAAGAACTTATAATGATTATAGTAATAAGCAATCCTGCTCTGGGTTTTCCCATTCTCATGGTAGCAGTCAGGAGATATTTTATAGGCACTGGGCAGTTTCTGGGAAACAGTGGCCTAATGCCAGCTGAGATAGTGGCTAATGGTTTGACCAGAGATATACTTAGTCTGTGAATGCCAGGACCAGGAGGGCTTTCATCCACAGCTAAATTGCTGAAAAAGGATATTTTCTTGTGAGCAGAATAAAGTTTCTGCCAAATTCTGGTACCAATAACAGCACTACAGGAAAAACCTTTTGGTACAGGATCCATAATCTACAATGAGGCTCATACCTTGCTCTACAGCCTGGAGGGGTTTTGCATTGGTGGATTGTGAAAGACAGGACAATGCTGTGATAAACTGAAGCAGGAAAGTTGGACTCCCTTTCAAATTACTACCCCATTTTCATTTCCATGGTGGTGGGCAAGACAAATGTTTTTGCTGGAGACTTCATTTATTCATATTTTCATTTGAATGTCTGCCTAACAAAAGTAACTCCACTAATCCTGCAAAAACAGGGATTAATATCAGATTTATAGTTTTATGTGGATCTACTGGAACAGAGCCTTATGAAAAGATCCTACCATAAGGAGGTTTGGATCAAATTTTTGAAAATTGCATTTATCATAAGGATAAATTTCGTGCCTGTAATCTCAGTATGCAATGGAAAATACTAAATGTAACAAAAACCCCGAAACAGATATCCAACACAAACCTGGCCTATCTGAGCTGTTTTGCTTTCTATAGCACAGAGTATTTTCAGTAATACTCATCTCCTTTCAATAGCTTGGGAACAAGTACTAGATTTTTCCTCCTTTCGAAAGAAAATCTTTCTAAGTACCTTTACAGAACTACAGTGCTGCCTAAACATTCAAACAGCTCATTTTTGCACTATCACATCTCCACACTTGATGGCTGTACTTAGGAATTGCCTCAGGCAGACCTCTTTAATGACTGCAGAACTATTTACAGTATAGAAAATACAAAGTATTCTGAGGTGGCTTGGCATTTCATGGATGGTACCTTAATTTGTGGCATTATACTAAAAATAATAAGAATATTTTTCAGAACAGCAGCAAAGCTTACCTGTTATATTCACACACACAGTGGCAAAGGAAGCTAAAGGAGTCATTGCTACATTTTGTGCCCGGACTGTCAGGGTGAAAAACTTAGTAGTCTCAAAGTCAAGTGGTTCAGCGACTAGAAGAGAAGCAGATCCATCAGCTCTGTTTGGCTTCAGATAGAAACGAACTGGCATGTTAGTCTCTGGAACTTGACCCTCCTCCAGGTTATACGTGACCCTGGGATCACCAAGAGGGGATGTGGCTTTGATGGTCTGGAGAAGAAAAGAGCCACCACATACATTCATGAAGCACGGGGTTGCAAGTGCTGGGTGATGAGTTTGATGGCAGAAACACACACACATGTATGTTCTCCAAGAACATACTCACCTGTATGACTCGGGTAACAGACAAAACAGAAACATTTACAGAGCTGAGTTTTATTTTACAATATCTAGGTTTGGTGCAGGTGTTAAATCAACAAGAAATTTATCTGTCTGTAAATGTTCCAAGTCAGAACTGCAGCACAGCTATAGGAAATCCCTCCTCTCTGCTCCTTCCAAAGCAAAACTGATCCATAAGGAGACCATTTCTCCACTGAATTGTACATTTTACTCAGCAAGTTACAGAAGAAAAACTCAAACCCTAAATTGTTTCCAAGTGCTTCAATATTACATGCAGGAGGAGGAAGGCAGGAATTATGTGGCAATATACAGAAGACTAAGTCTTCTTTCCCTAAAGACCAAGTCTCTACTGGTTAAAAAGGAATTGGTTTGAGTTAGAAGAGTCCAAAGCAAACTATGTCACTCCATGCTCTTGTGCTAAACTGAGAAAATCTTTAAGAAAGACACAAGCAGATAGCACAGCCCACTGAGGATGAGGATGGAGGAGTGAGGAGCTGGCTCTTGGAGGGAACACACAAGAGTTCCCTTCTCTGGCAGCACATAAGTCTTGCTCCTGTGGAAGCACACCTTGAGGGCATTAATGTAAGAATTCACTGGGCAAACTGCTGCCAGCTGAAATGCCCCCTATTCTGTGACAGGTACGCCTGGCAAACTTTAATGGGTACAGAGCAGTGAAAGCTCATAAGGGCACAGTGCAATGCAGCAAGGCTGCAGAGCAGGCATCTGTGAACTTCTGACATAGAGCACAACAGAGGAAGAGGGAGAGAAGTACTCAAGCTTTTAACCTACCACAATCCTGGTGTCACGAATGGTGTTTTCGGGGATGGTGACCCAGTAAGAGCTCTGTTCCCACTGCGGGGGCTGGCTCAGTGCACTGGTGACAGTCACCGTCAGCTCCACCGTGCTGCTTCTGTTCCCGCCGTCTGTGGCTACAATATAGCGGCTGATGCGCATTGTCTGGGAAACAGAGGCACAGGATGCTTGAAAATATTGCAATTAACCCTCTGCAATGGATTTGAGGGGCTGGACTCTCACATTACCTGGGGTAGTGGGCAATTCACGTACACCCAGCCTGTGCTGGGGTTGATCTGGAAGTATTCCAGCTGATGCTCTAGCATTGAGTATGTGACAGCAGCATTCACACCCTGGTCACTGTCGTGAGCTGCAACTCGGAGGAAACTTGTCCCCACTGGAGTGTCTTCACTGAGGAAGTCTTTGAAAAGACAAAGACCCTGTCAGCAGGTCTGCTCTGGTTTAGCAGGCTGTATTTGCAAAGAAATACCCCTGTAAAACATCATTGTTCCCTTCATGGGAGATTAAATATTTCTGTACTGAAGCAGGTTATAAAGTACTGTCACCAACAGTGTCTGCAGTCCTCTTTCAGCTTCCCCTTCCCTCTCCCCTGCCACGCTGGGTTGTTAAGTGAGCTGCTGGTGGTGCAGATTTACTGACACTGCAGCTGCCAGCACTGGTGGTGCTGACAACCCCACAGCAGCTCACATGCCCACTGCTTTGGATCACAGCCCAGCCTGCTGGGCTCACCTAATGATAAAAGCAGGTTGGTATCAAAGGGAATTCTGTATGAATTGAATTAGTCTTGAATATGAGTGGTGCCAGCAGCACTGCCAGTGGGAGGCACTAGGTAATTGCAAAGCACAAAGACTCAGGTCACAGAAAAAATGCCTCCAGCCCCACAGTGTTTTGGAAAAACTGCCCAGGGCAAGGGCAAGGATCATTTTATGTATGTCTCTTTCCTTAAGTTTCACTCCCTGTTCCCAGAAATCCACCTGTGTCAGAGGTCGTGTCTTTCTGCCTGTAGTTCTAGAGAGACCAATCCTTCTTTGAACCTGCTCACGCAATTGTCATCTAAAAATCTGGTGGCAAAGTCATGCATTTGAAGAGCCCACTGCACAGAAGAATAATTAATTTTGTCTTCCTAAGGCCTGATTTCTGGAAGGGACACCAACAAAATGATGGGAAATCATGAGCAGTCATTTCCTGCTCCCCTCCACTCTGTGAAGCACAGTTTCATATCAAACAATCACATCCCTGCTGTCTGTGTCTCTTCCACACTCATCTTTACATTGCACTGATTTTTGGTCCAGCTCTTCCCTCTATCCTCAGCCATCCAGTGCCAATTCCTCTTTCAAGTAGCTACGTGTGCTTGCCTGATTGTGTTTTTGAGCTGTTTCCCTGTACTAAGGCTCCACCAGCTCAGGGTATTAAAACTGACTGCGGGGAGGCTGTTGCAGTTGGGTTTAGGCAACCCAGTCTGTTAATTTGTGTCGTGTTCAGAAACTATGTCATATCTTTGATGTCCTTTATATGTGTGTCCTTTAGCATTTTTGATGTGGGATAATCAGAACTGCTTATGGAGCAGTCATGTTTTCTGTTTTGGTCTTCTCCTTTAATGTCTACAGTGTGTAGTAGTGGAGCAGTACAACTTTAAACAGCAGCAACCACTTGCTCTATGAGCAGTAATTTGAGATTTAATTGGCTTCACTTATCCGTGTGCCATTTAATTGTCCTGGGATTCTTGTCTTTGGTATGTCAGTGACAGACAAGTAACAGACAAATCTCACAAGAGATTTACCAGCACTAAGATAGATTAATGAAAATTGAATTAACTGCCATAAATCACTGTAAAATTCTCCTTTTTTGTGTTTAGGCTTGTGTGTGTGTGTATTTATGCTGTCTTTAACAGCCAAATTCAGTTAAATTGCATTGTAATAAAAAAGACAAAGTTACTTGGAAGGGTGATAGTCTCTCATTTCAGGTGCTTTGCTTGCTTCTGACACAACTTTAACGTTTACTGTACCATCCCTACTACAGTTTAGCATTTCTTTAATGTCTGTTTCGCAGACAGATGATAAGATGCATGGTTAAATCAGGAATTTAACCAACATCCTAGTGCTGAGAGTAAAGAACCAGCAGTTTTCAGGATGAATAGAAACCTATGACTAATGGCCTTTGATCTTGTTAGGGAAAAAGCTATTTTTAATTCTGTGACGTTCAAGCATTGATTACTTATGTAGAGACACTGGGAAAGTGCTAGGCATAAGGTGACCTCGTTATCTGCAGGTTTGCCATCTCAAACAGCTGCCTTTCTTCAGAACCTTTGCCAGTACCCTCTGTTCATGAAAAAAGAAAAAAAACCTGCCGGTTTCTCAAAGTGCTGAAGCCACCATAATTACAAATGCAACCTCTCAGCTTCACAGCTTTTGAAAAAGAATCCTGGGCAGTTTCACCTGAAGGATATGTGTGATGGTGGAATAAAAGGTTCATCTTTGCACAAACACTACCTCTACCTCAGGGACTGTCTGCTCCACTCAAAAATATTTCTCTCCAGAAAGATCATTCCTACTCAAATTCTCAGTGCTGCTTTGGCCAGGTTTGCAGAAGACACTGGTAAGACTGTAGAAATGGCTATTCCAAATCTACACATTTTAATGAATTTGGCACTTAGAATTAGTCACTACAAGATACTTTAAAAGGTGCAACACAATTTTCCTTCTGTCCTTGTACATAACTTTGAGATGTGGATGTACATTTATCATATTTCCCAGCAGGTCACTTCTTGTTAAACTCCTAAAATATAAACATCCAACTTATTTTTGAATCCTTCTAAAATGCTGGCATCTGTGATGTTAAAGACAATTTTCTTATAAGCTATCTTCATTTTAATAGGGCATTGGTCACTGCTTTGCCCTCCATGACATTTCCACACAAGTGGCAAAAAAACTCCAAAATGAAGCTGTTGGCAGATGCATCAGCAACATTTTTTTTTCCATTTTCAAGCAATTATGCAAGGAAGGACCTGTTCCAGTCCAACAGCTAGAGATTATACTCATGACTTGTGGATGACATTAAATGTAGAGAGTCCAAGTGTAATGAAATGCAGGATTCTACTGGAGAAGCATCAAGTCAAATTAAACAAAAGACTGATGTAAAGCATATCATGTGGGGATGAAAAAGGGAATGTCACCAGGTCAAATGGGAAAAGCTAGCTCAGCAGGACAGACACAGCAGGCATTGGCTCCCAGCCAAAGGCAGCCTAGAAACTATGGATTCTGTGCTGTTTGACAAGACATAAATGCCACTTCAGTCTATTCAAACAGAAATATCATGCTACAGAGACACAGATGACAATTGTACTTGTGGTCAGGGTTGATGATTTCTGAGCTAGGATGTCATGTTTTGTTTTGGGACATCAAATAAAAATTTAGCGTGGAAAAAAGCTGGGCAGAGAAAAGCTGCAGAGAGAAGGGATCAGACCTGCCTCATCTGTAGGAGTGAGTATGTAAATGTTTTTAAGAGAACTGCAGTGACTAAAGAGCACTGGTTAATTCTGCTCATTCCTACTGATGATGGATTAAACAGTAACTGCCTTAGTGGGAAACAAAGGAAGCTCGGTCACCTAACAGACTGACCGCTGTTACAAGGAATAACCTCCTAACAAGGTTCCCGTGGCAGCACTGGGACAAGCAGCTGGGAACACTCACACTGGTAGCGGCTGTTCTCAAACTTGGGCTCGTTGTCGTTGAGGTCGGCGATGAGCACGGTGAGCTGGCACACGCCGATCAGCGGCTCCCGCGCCCGGTCCGTGGCAGTGACAGACAGAGTGTGCTCCCGCTGCTGCTCCCGGTCAAAACTCTGCGTGGTGGTGATGACTCCTGCCAACACAGACACTCCTGTGCTGCCATCACAGCCTCAGGACTGGATCTGCAGAGAGCAAACTGCACATCTCCTGCACAAAAGGAAGCTCTGGCTGCGTGCAGCACAGCCGTGAGGCTCGATCCTCACCGACCCTGCAATGCATTCTTGGACTAGACCGGCTCCAGTTCTCTCGTCTCTCCTCACATACCACCTTTTTCCTGCTGCCCTGATAAGAAGCTCAGTCTGAGTATCTTGTTATCTCATGGTTCATGGAGCACAGGACTTTCTCCTTCTCATTGAAGAGCCTCTCTAGGCTTAGACCAAGTAACTGAATCAGCTCATTATTACTTGAGGAAGAGTCACAGCATAGAAGACACAAGCGACATGACCAAACTAACCTCTGCTACAGGAGTTGGATGCTGTCTCATTGAACAGATTAAAATCGTATAGTGGATAAACCAAACCATTTTCTCCAAATCCTCATGTTTTCCTCACTACTAATGAAGTCTCTCCCTGTCTCAGCTATTTTCTTCTGGTTAGCAGATTTCAAACTGACGTTCTTGAGGCCACTTCTAGACCTATTTTTCTCCCTATGCTCAGAGTTCTTCAGCTGTGTTGTAGTCCTTTCCAATCTCCTGCACAGTCCTGGAGATAACAATATCCCGTTTTCCTATTTTGACTATAGAAACATCAACAACTATATAACATCTTCATATGAAATAAATAATTTATAAATACATCATTGCCCTGTTCTGGTATGAGAGTTTTGCCTGCAGTGCACTGGATTTCCTATTTGTGCATGAAATGAGAAATAAATTGTGGCCACATCATAGGGAAGAATAAACTTAACCTGCAAAAATCACACTTTCTGCTCTGCATTCTTACAGCTACCCTTGATCCAAATAAGAAGGTAAGTGATACAGAATACATTTTTATCTTCTTATTGAACTGGGATGGTTTCCCTATTTAATTTGCATTTGGAACCCTCAATATAAGAAGGATGTGGATCTGTGAATCCAGAAGAGGGACATGAAGATGATCAGAGAGTTGGAAACCTCTCCTGTGAAGACAAACTGAGCTGGGATTTTTCAGCCTGGAGAAGAGAAGGTTCCAGGGAGACATTACAGCACCTTCCAGTACCTAAAGGTGGCTTACACAACATCTGGAGAGGGTCTGTGGGCATACAGTGATATGACAAATGGTATTGGCTTTAAAATGAGGGAGAACAGGTTTAGATCAGGAAGAAATTCTTTACTGTGAGGGTGGTGCGACACTGCCCAACACAAGTTGCCCAGGGAAGCTGTGGAAGTGTTCAAGGCCAGGTTGGATGAAGCATTGGGCAACCTGGTCTAGTGGAAGATGTCCCTGCTCACAGCAAGGGTGTTGGAAATAAATAATCCTTTAGCTCTTTTCCAACCCAAATCATTCTATGCTACTATGATTTAAATCACTTCAACCTTCATTAAATCTAATCTAATCTAATCTAATCTAATCTAATCTAATCTAATCCTATCTAATCGATGTGCATGGGTATTTACATACCCTGAGCATTTTCCAGTGTTTATCCTATAAACTGTCACAGCTAACCCTGCAGTTACATGGTTAAGCATGAGCCCACATGAACATACTGATACAGAGGCATTTTTATTACAATACAACGTACAATTTTCATTTTTTCTCAGTGACCTAAAGCTACTGACCTGTGTCTGGATCAATGCTGAAGCCAAGGGAAGCTCCATCTCGGTGCATGAGCCCATACTTCACCTCTCCATTGATGCCAAGGTCTGCATCATAGGCTTCCACCTGCAGCACACGCGTGCCTGGAGGCTGGTTCTCCAGAACCCAGGTGCTGTCACTGTAGTAAGCGCACTAAAAACACACCCAAACATCCGACCCTAAATATTACACAGAGTCACGTGAATCTGCTGCACAGTGTCAATATTTCTTCCAGCAGGTCTGGGAAAAACTTGGAAGGAAATCACTACTATTACTTATGCACACAAAGAAATCAATCTCTAAGGGAGAGGAAGGGAAAAGGAGGATGAAGATTTTACACTTCCTCTAGGAAGAGAATTGTCTTCTGTTCACTTACAAGTTCATTCTGCTCTGCACACACAGACCCTTCAGCCCACCAGCAGCCACCAGCAGCAACAGAGATTATTACCCCAGTTATAGTTTAGATGGGAAAAGAGTATCTGCAGAAAGACATCTCACCTCTCTAAAGACAGGCTTGTTGTTATTAACGTCATTAATTCCTACAATAACCTCAGCAAAACTGCTCAGAGGAGTGGGTCCCCCCGAGGCATTGTCATCTATGGCAGTGACATTCAGGGTGTACTGTGGCCCTTTCAGGCTGGGTGGTGGGTTTCTGCGGAGTTTAATGATACCTGAATTTGGAAGCATAAAGTGTCATGTTAATTTACTCTGTAAACACACAAAATCAAGTGAGCATCACATTTCTCTGAACAGTTACTGTATTTTGGTAGCAAAGCACAGTAACTGTTCATGTTAGTCTGCACAGGCTTGGACGAGGATCCCAAGTTTTGGCTGATAGTTAAAGAACAACCATCATATCAAAGAACTAATGCTCACTGATACAAAGCTTTCCCATCTGCAGATTATATAAATATGGAGCTTTCTTATGGTTCTTGAGACACAGGTGGGGCAGAGTCAATAGAGATTAGACAGTAAATACCTGAGTTCTAAACCCTCTTTCCTTACCTTTCTGACTATCCAGCTCAAAGTTGCCCTCCTCATTGCCCCCTGTAATCAGATAGAGCAGCCCGTCCCCATCAGGGTCCTCTGCCCAAACAGTCGCCACCAAGGTGCCGGGACCAGCATCTTCCGAAAGGAAGGTCCTGTAACTGATGGACACAAGGGAGCAATGACAGCACACAAGTGTCAGAATAACCATCACCCTCTTAACCATCAGCAACAGTATGAACTCACTATGAATGGCTTTTTAAAGCTTCGGGCATGCAATCATGGAATCTTAAATTGGTTCAAGGCATGACTTAGGTCTTCTTTGTTCAACATTTGGTACTTATTTTAGGATTGTAATCCTGTACCTTTGGTATACATAATTTTGAAGGATCCTTTGGAGTGTAAAAATGTGCACCATAATAAGTTGTACTGTAAAACAGGATCATCTATCTACTAAAGTTGAGAAAAAGGACTAGTATCTGCCATGCAGTGTTTCTTATGCCCCTATATATTAATGGAAAGCATTAGATACTACAGAGATGAATGTAAAATAGTATTAAATTTTGTAAATAAATATATGTATGTTTTGTATTTAAAATATGTTCAGACTTCAAAATTGTGCAAAGAATAGAAATTGTCTCGATTGAGGACAGGAAAGAAAAGGAAGTCTTAAAGAAGCAGGAGATCATGAAATTAGCTTACAATACAATCTTTTGGTGCTAAAATTAAATTTTAGTAGTAGTTTGCTAACTACCATATTTTTTTGTCACCTATTGATACATGGATAATCACTTTGAGACCTAGGAGTCAACACAGTTTAAATCATTCCCTGTATAGACAGGTCTTTGATTCATTCTGTTCTCTCTCTATAAAGTCAATATACTGGTATCGCAAATGATGTATTTTTTAATACACAATCTAGAAATGAAAGTCCAACTCCTAAAGCCTTTCTATATAGAAATTACCCTTCAATTTCACTGGTATTTACAGGTGCACAAAGGTTACATGTCAGACCAGCACCATTTAGGAGCAGGGCAGGGGCTGAGGGTGCCTTACAGGGCCTGGGAGAAGACGGGAGCCTCGTCATTGACGTTGGCCATGCGGATGCGCACAGACGCCGTCCCCGTGCGAGGGGGGTGTCCTCTGTCCACAGCGATCACCACAAACTCGTACATGTGGTTGGCTCGCTCAAAGTTCAGCCTCTGGTTAGAATTGACGACCCCGTGACGTGTGATGGAAAAATCAGTGCTCTGGATGAAGTAAGAGATCTCAGAGTTGGAGCCAGAGTCGCAGTCGGTTGCAAGCACTGTTAGAGAACACAATTAACAGAATAGTCATACTGCAAAGGAGGTTTGGTTATGCTGTTTACCACCAAGCCAACTCTGGGTTTTTGTCAGTTTTTGAGAACAGGCATCACCTAAATCTGTTTCATCCATAAAAGGTTTTTTTTTGTTGTTTTGTTTTTGTTGTGTTGTTGTTGTTTTTTGTGGTTAGCATCTGGGAACTTAGCAGGAGGCTGGGAGTGAAAATTCAAAACAACTCTTCCCTCTGCTCCAACCCAGCCCGAGTGATCTCAGTCAGGTGAATTTGCAAGAGCTGTGATCCCAGCACTGCACAAAATGCTTTGCACAAATAGCAGTCAACACTGGTAATTAGCACACAATCAGTATGCACGTTGGTTAACATTATCAGTCATAAACTGGTTCCTGCTCTTTCCAGGAATGCTATGTTCAAATTCAATTAGCTCCCAGCCAGTTATATACTTTTTAATTACCTGGCGCTTCAAGGTACAAAGAGTGATTAAACATTCC
The DNA here is from genome assembly GCF_047830755.1 of Zonotrichia albicollis. Taxonomy (NCBI): domain Eukaryota; kingdom Metazoa; phylum Chordata; class Aves; order Passeriformes; family Passerellidae; genus Zonotrichia; species Zonotrichia albicollis. The sequence continues at coordinate 133,541,382 of NC_133819.1, forward strand.
TCCCCAGTAAGTGTTTATTCAGTACACTGAGCGTCCCATCTGCTCAGGAGCAGCAAACCAGCACAACAAAGCATCAAAAGTGATTTTTAAGAGCAGAAGCTCACCTCTCCAATTACCTTGCAGTTTTTCTAGCCTAACAACGAGGCTTCACATCATTCCCACACTGTTAATAAACAAACTCCTTATTCTATCAGTAGGATCCAGATGCAGCCACCGTGGCAGCCTTGTGGAAGCAGAACAGTGATTGCAGTGCGTGGACATCCCAGCAAACAGCTGCAGCACCATCCACAGAGGGGTGGCAGAAACAACCTGCCTCTATCAGAATACTAACTCAAAACAGGAAAAGAGCAGAAAATTATTTCAAAAGTATACTGAAGAACTGCTCTACTTAGTTGCAAAAAATTTCAACTGCATATGCCTATGGAAAGTTACTAATCTTTGTTTACAAGGATATTTAGAGTGGTTCTAACATTTTGTTAAAAATCTCTCCAAATCCCACTGTGAATAAATGTTTATGTTACAGACTACAAAATCAAGGGTTTTAGTGTTAATCACTCTTTTGCTGCACTGACAGACAAAACTCAAAAACTAAAAAGACAGTGATTTAAAACTGTCAAATATAGTGGTTAAGTATTGTTTTTAGAAAGGCATGCAGAATGTAAAAAACTTTTTTGATTTGAAAAATTCAGATTTAATCTACAGCCATTAGTGAGCCATTTAACCACTCACAGAAATACATTCTATGTGCTTAACGATATGCTTCTTTTCCCCCAGATGTTTTCTGGCGAATAGGGAATGTGGCACTTTCTTGTACATGACAGAAACATGCCTTACTTCCCAATAGTACCTGAGAATGCCATTCCCTTCCATTTTGTTCCATCCTGGAAACTGGTGTGCCTTGCAAAGGATATTTTAAAGATCATATGCCAGGCACAAGCAGCTCTGTGCTGGCTTTGCACATGTTCTGAACTAGCTTAGTGCGAGATAACTCTGGCTCGGAAGCTGACTGAGCTGCCAGCTACAGCTCCAAGCCTTGTCCTGCTGGCACAGTGATGCAGCTGTTTGTGAAGGTTTGTGGGTCATTCTGAGGCTGCAACATCCCATCCCTCAAGGAGCTACAGTGAGGGTAAGAGCTCTTTGTCTTTTTTTCCTGAGACACTTGCCTTGGCAGTCAGAGTTAGTGGCCTGTTGCAGTGTGTTTTAAACTTCCAGGTCCCTTACCCAGGTGTACCAATACCCTCTTCCCCTACCCCCCCTCGCCCCCTTGCTGAGTGAGTCCTGTCAATCAAGCTTAACATTCCAACAAGGCGTCGTGTGGTTGGTCAAGTTCAAAGGATGCCCCTCAGGCCCAGAGGTCATTGGCCTGTCTAGGTGTCCCTCGTCCCTTGACACCCTGCCCCTCCCACCTGGTTGGTGGCTCACCTGTCCCCTCCCCTCCCCCTGAGCTTAAAAGGTGAGTCTGGCCATGCGGTCGGCGATTCTGTTGGAGCTCTTCCCAAGATTCAGACCCCTGTAACCATGGAATAAACCACTGGATAAACCCTCCAGCAGAATCCTCTCCTTTTTTCTCTTCACCTTCGCCTGAAGTCTTCTTCCTGAGGTAAACGGAGTTCCTAACAAGCCTGGACTTGTTCAGTGCCCAGCTGCAATCACCAGCAAGCTAAAGGTGTCTCTGGGGTGATACACCACAGCTGCCGCCTTTGGCTCAGCAGCGAGGGTCAGACTGGCCCAGGCACAATCTAACTGGTAATATTGGGACCAATATTCCAATAGTGGCCCAGGTCTCATCCTGCACAGGGTACAGCTCCCTTGCAGCCACCAACAACCCTGCTCAGCCTTCCACAGCAAGTGAGTCTTCACACACCCATTTCCACTGACTGCCACTATACTTCCACCTCACATTTTCTTTTCTAAGATGCTCTTTCTCTTGAAACGTACCCCATGTGGCAAGACAACAACGTGGGATGCAATTGCACAGCTTTGACATTCTGCTTGCTTTGGACATGGGGCATATGTATTTTTCCCCACAAGTGGAATTCTGATGAGCTTTACAAATCCTCTGGACAGAATAATATTAATCTCTTTAAGGAGAATCACATGCTTAGGAATTTTAAGATTTGGTTATTCTGATAAATTTCTTTCTTCCCAAGAGTAATTAAATCTCAAAATTAAGTCTGACAAGCTCTGAACTCTCTTTGCAAATGTTTAGAGAAAGCAGGCCCTGCAGCCCCCTTACACAAGGGATGCTAAACTTCTTATCACCTCCGCAACCTGCAGAGTTCAGCTCCAGCTTTGGGAAATTTACATTTTCATTTTTTTGCTAAGTCTTGCCTTGGCACATACTCATTTCTCAGAGTCCATACCCCCTGAAGTCTTTTATCAGCATACCATTTTAGCTTCTAAAAATGTCACCTGTGCACTCAGGGTTTATATGCAAGTGACACGTGGCCATGTTAAAAACAAACATGGGATGATGACTGGTAAGCCACAACCATAAATTTAAGTTCACAGACTTTCAAAATATTTTTCCTTTAACACTTTGAAAGTCAGTTACACAGCATTAATGCCTATTTGACAAAGCAAGCTGCCCATTAAAAAAAGCCCAGTTTTTTTTCTTAACACATTAAGGAAAGTAAAACTAATTGTAGCTGCTTCTGGCACACAAAAAGATGACCAAGATGAGTTAAAAGACAGCTACAACATTTAAAGGAAATGAAGTCACTTCCTATCAGCTGCTTTAACTGCCCTTGGATAGCACAGGATCTCTCCTGGGGCACAGCACAGTGATCCTCACCTGAAGACACTCACAGCTCTACTTCCAGGATAGCTAAGAGTCATCCCCAGACTGCCAGGACAGCTGCCACCCACACCTTGCCAAGGCAGTGCCTGTGGAAGAGAGCACTTCCTCACGGCCAGACCATGGAAAGGTAACAAACTATCCGGTCTGTGGCAGGACTGAAGTGAGAGGCGACAGGATGGTCCCCACCTTGCAGAAGAGATGTGCCAACGGGAATGGTTTCGGGAACGTTGTCTCTGCTGTAAATGGAGCGCTGGAACTCAGGGGAACAGTCGTTTTCATCGGTGATATGGACCATGACCTGAGGAAAAAGGACACACTGAGAGTGGATTTTAGCTCTTACACTGCTAAAGGAGCACCCCTTTCTGGAGTCTGCAGTGGCACTCAGTGCTTTTGCTGCTGTCCCATCCTTACACTTCTGATGCTATTCTTCTCACCCTACTCCTGGAACACAGACAAGTGTTGTCTCCTCCACTCCCCAAGATGGGAGGCAAAGCCAAAGAGTACTAACAAGAGGTTTTTGCAGAGCCCAGATGTGAACGCAGGTCAGAGCCCAGATCTCTGCCTGTACTACAAGGCTCCCTGCTGCCCAGCATCCTCACTGGGCTATCCATCTGTGTAACTGGTCCTGGAGCAAGGGCTGGCAGACCATGGGTAGGAGTGAAGAGATTCCAGTACCTCAGTCACACTGCTGAGAGTGCTCTCAACTTCCATGGCTTTCAGAAGGAGGTGGTAGAGGTGGTGCTCGCTCTCGTAGTCCACGGGGTGGGTCAGGCTGAGCTCTCCACTCTCTTGCCTCACCCGGAACAGCCCAGAGGGGTTGGTCAGGAGAGTGTAGGAAAGAGGCTGGCTCTGGAAAGAAACAGCCTCAACAACTGCTACTCTGCAAAGAATGAGAGAACAACCTTTGCTTCAAAACAATACCAACAAAAGCTGTCTCCTCAGCAGCTAGAGGAGGATGGGATGAGGAAAGGTGTCTTGCTCACTCTCTGTCAATGTTTGGCTCAGTTTTGTATCCAGACTGGAAACCACTTTTGCTACAGGGAGCTCATCTACCTTCTCTTCTCTCACCAAACTTATTCACCGATATAGTAGTGCTGAAATAAAAACCCATTTCATCCCCCACTAATACTAAAACATCTTTTCCTTCCCTATTGTAGCCTTTGAAATGACAGCACTTATTCCTGAATAACTGAGAAACTGGTTTACCCCCAGTTTCTCAGTTATTCAGGAATAAGTGACCTACTACACTTCTGAGTTTCTCTGTAGTTGTATATTTAGAAAAGAAATGGGTTTAGACATGGATGGGAAACCCATGGAGCACAGGGCTTTCCAGATCCTGCTGTCCACCTTGGCAGGATATCAAAGGAATATTTACCTCCCTACTGTGACTTGTGTTTTGAAGCTCCACCTCTCACACCAGTCTTTCACCAGCATAATACACTTTTAGCTCATCTCACTGAAAGCTCCTGTGAAGTAGAGAAATTTCCCTCCTCCTTCTCATACAGTCTCTCTTAAGGATTAGTGGCACATCTCCAGCAATTTTTTCCTAGGTCATTAGTTTATTTTGAGGTTTCCTGCTCCTTAGAGGCCTTATGGCACTGTTCCACCTGCTCCTTAGAGGCCTTAAAGCCCATTCTGCTCTCAAGTAGGTGAACAGTGACAATAAACCCAGAGCCAGCTTGAGAGCATCTCTCCACTGTGGCTTGGCTTTGCCACTCTCCGTGCAACAGCAGAGCCCCTTGGAGACTGAGCTTTACCTATTTGCACTTCACACTGCTGCTGTTATCTCAAGAGTCTGGCAATGACTTGTCTTTCTAGAAATTTAAATACAAGTCAAACAGGACACAAACTACTCCAGATTTGGTTAATTAAAAGACTATTTTTCAAGCATTTTTTAAAATCACTAGGAGATGCATAGCCAGTAGTTTGGCTGTTCTAATTCACGATGCAATGCACTAAAACCCCAAAAGCATTAAAATAATTCCAGCATCTCAGAGTACATGTGACACATGGAGACTCATGTCATACTGGAGAAACATCAAAAAAGGCATAATTTCTTTTAGAAAACACAACATTCTTTTTAAAGTGTGATAGACAAATGCATATGCATGGCTCTAGGAAGCAAATCACAACAGTTTCACCCTGTTGTGCTCTGTGAAGCCCCTCTCAGACTGCAGGGAGGGAGTCACCCAACCAAGCACAACTCACTTTTCTCCTGCTGGAGTGTTTTCAGGGACAAACACGCTGTAGGACATGTTAGTGAACTGCGGAGGGCGGGAGCCGGCCAGGATGGAAACGGAGGCATAGGGGCTTCGGTTGCCCTGCTCATCAGAGGCTTCCACGGTCACCACGTACTCCTTGTTCCACGTCAGAGGCAGACCAGTGGTCATGATCATGCCAGTGTCCTTATCCACTCGGAATCGCTCGTCACCACCTACCAACACAGGCACAAAGCTGCTCTGAGACGTGCCCCACAGCAAGGACATTGGCACCTTCACCATTTCAAAGTAAGCCATCCTCAACTCATCCACCTCTGTCCTTGGATGCACTTCTTTCTACCTTTCCAGTTGTCCACCTTATCTTTCACACACACTGTTTTGTTGACCAGCAGTGTAAAAGAGACAAGAACAAGTAAGAAATGGAGCCTTAAGCTAACAGTAAAGCTGCCATCAATTTCAAAATAAGCAAAGAAAATGGCAAGAAGAAAGATTCCCATCCATGTAACTTTTACTTAACAGCACTTCCAGCTTCTGTTTGCAGTACTTGTTGTATCTTTAATGATTCCCCACGGGAAAAATTTACCCATGAAATTGTAAACTTGGTAAGAAACATTTGCACCTAAAGAGAATTTCACCTTTTGCTTTCAGACTGGCCCTACCTGCAGTGAGAGTGTAGGTTACGGCAGCAGAGGCGTTCTCAGGGCTGCTGCAACGCGCCGTGAGCCGGTAGACGAGCGCGCCTTTGCGCGCATCGGGGTCGACGCGCGCCAGGTACGGGTACGGGTACATGGCCCAGGACAGCAGCTCCTCCTCTGGGGCAAGGAGGGTCACGTGGCACAGGTACCAGTCATCATCTGCAAAACACACACGCACTTCCACACAGCTTGGTCTCCAGCTTAACGCTAAGATCTTATCCATCAGTATCTGTAAACAAACTGAGAAGGAAGCTTCCACTGCAAAGGACATGTAGAGATTTAATCACACTATTTTTTACCTCTAGGGAGACCTATATTCAAGCCTTTTTAATTCACAGTGAGTCACTAACAGATACTAAAGTTATGTATGGGATTCTTGAAGAAATTTTCCTAAGCACATTTGTGTTCTAAAAGTGGCCTTAAGATTTGACTTCAAATTAAAAAGAATATATTATGGAATGTAGAGAATAAAGTAGAATAAAAAGAGAAACTACCTGTAGAAAGGGGGTATGTAGAAAGGTACATAGGAGAAATGTACATTTTCTGCCTGTTAAAATATCATCACATACTTCAACAAACTGCATTGAGGTTGCAGGTCTGCTAAGGGCTGCACCACTACACAATGAAACACCCACCCAGGTGTGTGTGTGTCTCATACAGGAAACCCTTCAACTCTGCCTTCAGGAAGGCCATTTCACACAGGATGGAAGAAGGAGCACATGGACAAAACCAGCACCAAAAGCCAGAAATTCCAAACAATTTTAGGTGTGTGTCTCAGGGATGTGATACTAAATAAAAGGCTACCCACAGACAGACATTCCCTGACACACCAGACCTGTACTTACAAGCAGCCTTACCCTGCAGTAAAAATACAGGCTAGACAAATTTCCCAGAGGTAATTGTTTCCAGGAAGGAAAAAACTTTACTAAATTTTTGTGGGGTTTTATAGTATTTAAAATCATTTAAGACATGGTTTCCTAAGTTTTCTTATATTACATGATTTCTGGTTTTCTCATGTACCAGCACGGATTACAGGAGAACATTGGTTCACTTTTTTTTCTCTGTATTGCTGTGTAGGACAAGGCACAACCCACAGCATGAGGTAGTAGCTCTTAAGAGCAGCTGGAGCAGCCACTATTTTATCTACACCCAAGAAGGAGGGTTGGCAAATACAGGTCTGAATTCAGCCTGTTACAGACAGCAATTTTGCTAGTAAAGGGATGAAAACTTGTAGGCATGAGCATTTAAAGATATTTTTGTTCATTTATTGGTCTAATTCAGGCAGTTCTAATTTCTGCAGAGATTGAATGTCTAGTCAAGTATTTTTCCCATACAGTGAAACTTGGAGATTTATTTTAAAAATTGTGATTATACAGATTTTTCTTAATATTGCTCCATGTAGGTGATCCAATTTCTAAGTGCCAATGAATAATGAGGTCCTAAACCTGCTGCAGGTATTGTAAAACCCACCAAAAGTCAGCAGGAAAACAGAGATTTATGTTTTAAAAAAGACAGACAAGGGAAAAAATTTCACTGAGTTCAGGACAGCATGTCGGGGAAAAATATTTGTGTTGCTCAAATTAACCATAATTTTCTGTACTTCGACAAACACTTCACCTTACCTCTCTATGAAAGGTGTATTTAAACAGAAACATAGAGGAATTTAGATTTAAAAAGACTCTAAGACCATCAAGTCCAACCGTTAACCTGGTACTGCCAACTTAACAACTAAACCTGGGATTCACCATCCCTGGAAATGTTGAAAAGGCATGTGCACATGGAATTGAGGACATGATTCAATGGTAAAGATGGTGCTGGTGCTAGGTTGACAGTCAGACTTGACCATCCTGAAGGTCTTTTTGAACCTTAAGAATTCTACAGTGCCATGAAACCATGTCCCTAAATGCTGCATCCACATGTCTTTCAAATCCCTCCAGGATGGTGACTCCACCACTTCCCTGGACAGCCTGTTCTAATGCTTGGCAACCCTTTCTGTGAGAAATTTTTTCCCTAATATTGACTCTAAAACCCCCCGGCACAACTTGGGGCCATTTCCTCTTGTGCTACCACTTGTTACTTGGGAGAGGAGACGGAGCCACTCCTGGCTTCAGCCTCCTTTCAGGCATTGCAGAGAGCAATAGAGTCACCCCTGGGTCTCCTGTGCTCCGGGCCAAACACCCCCAGCTCCCTCAGCCTCTCCTCATAGGACTTGTGCTCCAGACCCTTCCCCAGCTCCGCTGCCCTTCTCTGGACACGCTCCAGCCCCTCAATGTCCTTCCTGAACTGAGGGCCCAGAACTGGACACAGCACTTGAGGTGTGGCCTCACCAGAGCCCAGTACAGGGGGACAATCCCTGCCCTGCTCCTGCTGGCCACACTATTTCTGACACAGGCCAGGATGCCATTGGCCTTCTTGGGCACCTGGGCACTGCTGGCTCATGTTCAGCCCTGTGACACTTAACAAAGCCTCAGATCACAGACTGATGGGATGGGTGAGGGTGGCAGGACCTCTGGAGGGCATCTGGTCCAACCACTCAGCTCAAGCTGGGCTGCCCAGAGCTGGCTGCCCAGAAAAATGTCCACAAGGCTTCTGAATATCTCCAAGGAAGGAGACTCCAAAACCTCCCTGGGCAATCCAGTGAACTAAAGTTCTAGGGGCTGGATTTCAAGAAAGACATGGACCAGCTGGCAAGTGTCCAGAGAAAAGCCAAGAGCATAACCAGAAAGAATGCCCTTCAAGGGAGGGGAAAAGACCTGGAGATATTCAGGAGACTGCAAGAGACATGCAAACATTGATATAAGAGGCTAAGGACTAAGGTATGAAGTCAGTCAGCTGTTCTGTAACCTGCAAACCAAAAAATAACTAGTTCTTATTCTGAAGGAAAAGACTGGCATTAGATGTTGGGCACAGAATCCCTCAGCATGTTTTTAAATGAAAGGACAAGGGAGCCCTTCACAGTGGTCAGAGGGGTGAGACAGCCTCCACCACTGAGTCTTTAAGACCTGACCAGACAAATATCTGCTGGCAATCACTTTGTTGTGACCAAACCTGCCCCTAGGCAGGGGCACAGAACCAGCAAGACTGTTAAATCCTTTCCATCACACAATAATCTCCCTGCCCTTCAGCTTCTGCATCTCATTGATTTTTGAGGCATATATGTCCGCATGTCACTCATTCCCCTGCAGCTTCAAGGAACTTCTAACATAAAAATTCTTTGGACTTTGTGTTTTATCTTTGCTGTTTGCTTAAGGGTAAGAAGTGAGAAAAGGAGTGAATGGCAGTCTACAAACATCCAGCACCACACTGAAAGGAAAAACATGGGATGAAGCCAAACCTGGAGGCTGTAGTACAGCAGCAGGGATAATAAACTTCAGCTATAGGGTGGAATATCTTTCTGCAGCTGAGACCTGGCTCACTCCTTCAGGCCCTCAGCATTTATTTCAGATTTTCAGACTTAAAGCTGTTTTCTCCATGCAAGTAACAAAATTTAAATTGAAGCAACCTGCAAGCATGCTGACAAAACAGTCCAGGTTATATCTATATAGATCAGAGCTCTAATTCTAGCAAGGCATAAATGGAAGAAAATATAGTTACAAAGAACAGATTTTATCAATTCAAGTCCAAAACTCTAAAAAAGCAGTGTTGAACATGGTCTGGAGACTGATAGGAGGTCAGTCAAACAGCACTGATTAACCCTATTTTTCCTAATTTCCCCTATCATGCAGAAAGAGCTGTTCAGAAGCAGCACTATGAGTAGGGACATTTCTGTTCTGGTCACTCCCCTTTGCACACACACCAGGTGTGAGAAACCCAAGGATTTTAAGGTGTTTCAGACACATGGCAATCAGATACTGTGTAAAATTACCACACTGCCTTGAAACAAGTCAGTGAAACAAAACCAGCCTTGACAAAGTAGAGTTTTTCCCCAGAAATGCATTGGGTTTTCAACTGTCATAGCTGCAAAGGCATTAACAGATCAAGCCTCTGAAATCAATAGTGGTTTATTTTGTTCCTGACACAACCACAGCATCCTATTAAATCAGAATGCAACATCACCCAGTGATGTTGCAGTTCACCCAATTTTGTCAATATGAATTATCCACTGCAAGAAAGGAAATAATCAGGAAACCAGACTAACAACAGGATGGCCTGGCCTCTGCACCACCCATTGGAAAGAGTCTTGGTAAGATCAGTCTTGAAGAGAACACTAAGGAGTGCTGATTTTCCTGGAGATACTGGTGTATCCCTAAGGCTTCAGCTTTACCTCCTGCTTACATCCAAAAAAGACATGTAAACAAAAGGGATGCCAATCAACCACCAGTTAAGAGCACCCTAAGTAAAATGTTAGGATGTAGCAAGTGCAGGAGTGGGGGGAATGAAGAGATGCTAAGCTTGTGTCTTGGAGGGCTAAACATTATTCAGCAGATCAGAGCACATACACCTACACCTTCCTTGGACAATAATGTGAAAGCAAAGAAAGAACTGGAAAGGGTTTGGAAACTGCAAGTGGCTATTCTTGCAAGCCTGTATCAATTTCAGTCCTTTGATCATTTTGTTTCCTCCCTCACCAGGAGGAGAGGAGAGGAGAGGAGAGGAGAGGAGAGGAGAGGAGAGGAGAGGAGAGGAGAGGAGAGGAGAGGAGAGGAGAGGAGAGGAGAGGAGAGGAGAGGAGAGGAGAGGAGAGGAGAGGAGAGGAGAGGAGAGGAGAGGAGAGGAGAGGAGAGGAGAGGAGAGGAGAGGAGAGGAGAGGAGAGGAGAGGAGAGGAGAGGAGAGGAGAGGAGAGGAGAGGAGAGGAGAGGAGAGGAGAGGAGAGGAGAGAGAGGTCTTTTCCTAAGATTAGAATTAGAGCTGCACTGACTGATGTGCGTTTGAGGGGACTAATGCTGGAAAATTAAAAACTAAAAAGTGTGCATAAAAAATGGCAGTTTATGTTGTATTTCTATCCCCTCAGGCAAAAAGAATCATTTGAATTGAAAAGAGAGAGTGTGGTATGTGAAGAAGAGTCTGCAGTGCCCAGGCTGGAACAGAACCCCAAGTGGGATGCTGGAAAGCCCCCACTGTGCTGTCAGGCCACAGCACGAGTCCTCAGCGCAGGGCAGGACATCAGGAGCTTCGGCTCATCACTGAACCACGGCCAGGAAATCTACACCTGAGAAATGCTTAAATGCTAAACCTCCCTTGTCATCTTCAGGACCATAGGTATAATCTACTTGGGCATATTTAAACTTAACCCAAAATTTCTTGTGGCAGTACTTGGTCTTTAACCAGAGTTCATCATCACTTTCTGAATTGCTTTCTCCCCCCTGCATTTTAATGATATCATTAGTGACATTTCCACAGTCATGCTGTCCACTGTGCCACTCTGTCCTGCCCAAGAGGCTTTCAAATCTGGGGGTAAATTATTCCTACAAGCTCAAACATCAGCAGGTGGCCAGAAGAGGAGCATCCCCAATAAAGGTATGAGGTAAAGGAGAAGAAAAAACAGCTTGGACTTGGACTTGAGGACTAACCCAGTCAGCAGCACCTATGATGCTCGTGCCTCTGCCCCAGCATGTGCTGTCACTCCCCCAGGAGAAGTGCAGGGGCATCAAGAAACTCTCACAGTGGGGACAGCCTTCACAACACAGATCTCACCCTCAAAAATGAAGGCTTACTTTTATGAATTTCTTTTCCCCAACTCCCTTAAGAAAAGTTGTATGGGAGCACCTTTAGTGCAGCTAGTCTGCTGTCTTGAACATGATGGGTCAGCTCCAACTGAAACACTGATGAGAAGTTCCTGGGTGTGATGCTTTCAATAATTAACAGATTTGGTGTCTCACAAGTACTCCTAAGGTTTGGGTACAATGCCCAGGAGTAACACGTTCCTTTGCAACATCCTAGGGCACCGACTGGACTCATGTTGGACCAAGCAGTGAGTACTGTGTCCTGAAGGCAAGGTAATACCCTCACCATCAGTTCTGGAAATAGGACTCTTTATTTGCTTGGAAGTTCACAAATCCCTGCAGGAGCCTGGGATAAAGAGCCCACAGCCCCAGCACACCTGGGCAAAGGGACTGCAATTGCCTCAGCTGAAGCTGTGCTAATTTCCATTTTCTCTCCTCAGTTAACCACAACCAGCAAGCTTGAAAAAGCAGCCTGTAGAAATCATCTTGCATTATACCTATTACATATTTCTTAATAGACACCAGCGCTGGGACACATTTTCTATGTACACACACCCTAACCCAGCTTAGGAGGCAAGGTCTTGCTTTCCTCAGCGCTGCCTCGGGACTCACCCAGTGGGACCATCAGGCTGAAAGGCAACTGCAGGTGCCACTGCACGCATGCACAGCAAAGGAAAACCTTCAGCCCATTTTTCCCTTTCTGTGTGAGTGCACAGCTGCAGGGGGTGCCTCCATCCCACGGGGTGTCTGAGAACCACAGCCTTTGTCAGGCACCAAAGACCATTTCCTCAGGCAATGACTGCACACCACGGGAAGAGCTGCAGGCAGTTACAGGAACAGGCCTTCAAAATCCATTGGATTTTTACTGCCAGCACATCATCTTGCCTGTGGTGTCCTCCTCTAGTTTTTCAAATCTGTTTTAATTTTGTTGTCTGTTTCCAGAGGAAAGCTCTGAGCACCCTCAGACCTGTGATTACAGAAGTAGCATTTCTGCCTCAACCCTTAAATCCACTGTATCTGCCAAGAGCTGCTTGTTACCACACAATCAGGAGAATTAGAAACACAGCACCACAGAAAAGGTAGGAGGCACAACAATTCACAGGATCTCAAAAGCTTCCATATAGCAGAATTCCATATAAAACAAGTTTTTATTACGGTTTGCCATGTTGACAGCTGACTAATCCTCAGTAAAAATGTTATTAAATACTATAAAAAATTTATTATTTCAGGCACATCAGTTGATGAGGAAGTCAGATCACACCAACACAGTAAGAGGAGCTGAGGAGTCAACAGCACAGAGGGCATTTGGGGGCTTTTTTATGGCTTTTAAAGAAGGAAAGTGCAGTAAGACACAGCAACAATCATGTCTTCTTGTCATCCTACCCAGCACATTGCTCTTCCTCACTGAAGTAGCACGTATTAAGTTTAAAGTATTTTGTGTGGGACATAAAAAAAAAAAATTGTTCCTGAGAGGCTGTAGCAGAGTCTGGGTTAGGAATCACTTTGCTTTGATGTTCAGTTTTCCTGTGGAAAAACTACAGGCATTTATCAGCTGTCCTTTAACATAGCTAAGTCTCTTCTCCCTGAAGGTTTTTCAAACATTTTAAAAATAAAAAGTTGCTTGCTGAAGCTTCATGCAGTAAGAGCTATTCCTATGACCATACTTAGAGTCTATTAACTTCTTTCCAAACACTTAAGAAGTTCATGCCACCAGCAAAACACAATCATTTTAGGACAGCAAATGTGTTTGATATGTACAAAAAGATGCCAAAAAGCTTTGCAATATTAGTTTTACCCCTTTGCCACCCCCGGGTGCAGTTGTGAGGAGCAGCTCAGACCCAGCAGCACTCAGGGGGGTTTAGAGCAGCAGCCCCCAAAAGAGCTCTCTGCTGGCTGCTCTCTGTGCCCTCAGAAATGAGGAGGTGAAGTTGCTAGGTTACCTTTCACTTTTCCTTTTGTTCTAGATTTCTAAACAGATCCTCTTGCACAGGCATGGCCCTTGGCACTTTGCTGCTCTCTCTCCCAGATCAGTGTCTATGCCACATGGGGTTTCCACCCATAGGAACCAATGGCTCCTTACTCTGTTATCATCCAGCACTGCTTTTAGGGCATTCCATCAGCAACATTAATGGCAGAAACAGAATTCCAAGTCCTTTCCATCAGCCTGTTTGGTCAGGTCAGGTTTTTAAAGGCTTTTCCTAAACGTTCTGCTTTAACATTTTCTTAACCTTTGGGCAGTTTCCAGCATCAGGCCAACCTCAGAGGCTGCAGCAGCCAAGGTGTGCTGCTGTGGCAAGGAGCCCCCAGTGCCTGCCCCAAACAGCAGCTGTGAAGGCACTCTGCTCTCTGGGGAGGGCAGAGCCTTGCAAGCCCTCTGCGGACACACAGCAGGAGGAAGCTCAATTCCCCTTCAGCCACGGTCCCAAAGAGAGGGCTTTGTGCACATTCTCCATGGGGAGCTAACATGAGTACCCTGCCTGAGCAAACGTGGCATGTGTGAATTTTGGGGCTCCCACGTGTAAGGCAGGTGTGTAAAGGCAGCCCCAGGTCAGCTGGCTCCTGCCAGTGAATGAAAACCAAACACTGCTGGGCCCTGCACAGTGCGCCTGGAGTGTGAGACAGCACCAGGAGCATGCAGGGCTGTTTCTGGCATGGTGCAGCTTTGATCTGGGTCTAAAACCAGATTTTTAAATGCCTTCCTGCTGTTGAAATGTAATGAAACTCAGAAATACTAAATCATAGTCTGTATAAAAGGATTCAAGATGCTAATCTTAGGAATAAAGGGCTGAATGTTCTATTTTTAAGGTTTACCACTGCTTTTCTCTCAAATTTGTTATGATAGAGGTTTTCTCATGGTTTAAATAGCTTGTGTAACGTACAAGAATTCTTGTAACATAAGCTTTACATTTACCTCTCCAGTTCTAAGCTTTGTGTAGGCTTCTCAAAATTAATAACTTTGTCAGACATTCTTAAGACTAATTTATAGCCTCTGGATCATTATGTATGTTTTTTGTTTGGTTTTTTTTAACAGCAAGGTTTTCCCAAAGATATTTGCAGACATGGTAAAGTAATAACCTTCATCCCAGAGCTTGCTCTTTCATCCAGTGAGCCCTGGCCATTAAAGTGGTTTCATGGGTTAAGTGAGGCAAGCTTTTTCTGCTGGTACCTGAATTTGGAGGCACACTAATGGCATCCACAGATGGTTTTAATCAGTCTGATACCAGGAGGAAACACCCCCCTGACCCCCAGGAAAAAGAAAAAAAAAAAAAAAAAAGGCAGCATATAATGTGACCTCAATAGCTGACCAAGTCAAGTTTGTGTTTCTGGAGTGAGACTTATTTTCTAAAAATGTCAGAAGGTGCCAGGAAGCAGCAGGACATTTCTGGCTCTGTTGCAAAAAGAAAAAATAAAAAAGATCCCCAAACCTAAGCTATGTCTTGCTTTGAAATCACAGCCAGAAACATATATTAATTACTTGTCAGCTTTTACAAAAGCTGTATTACATGGATTGAAAGGTTTCTCTTACCAGTAGGCTTCCTGGTGGAAGTTTCCTAAGAAAACAGAAGGGACTCAAACCACATATTCTTTCCATGTGCAGTATTTATAGGAATGTCAAGATCTGACAGGAGCCTTTTTAAAATGCAATTTGCTTCCAGTGAGCCCTTGGAATTCAGCACTGCTCATATTCTACCATGAGACACTGCACTGAAGGAACTGCACTATGCTACAGCCTCCTCAGTCACATTTAACATCCATCTTCTTGGAATTCACTTACAGTAGTAAACAGTTGCTATCCCACCTGAAAGAGAGCAGGGAATGAGGTATCCATCTCACCTCCAAAGCCAGGAAAATACTGAACAGCCTTGCAACTGTCTTACTCACTTCAGTCTAAAACTACCTGCGGCTGTTCACCCCTCTCTGATGCCCTGAGGCATCCCAGAGTTAAGGGGCAGCTAACACTGACCCTTTAACCTTTCAGGGCACTGCACACACATGGCAGGGGAAGAGATTTGTCTTGCCATGCTTTTGCTGAATTCGTACTGTTGCCAAACAAAATTACCCTCTGCAGAAAATGGAGTGACTTCCTACACAGTTATTTTCAGCTAGAGAGGATGTGGGGAGTATCCACAGTGTGAGTGTGTGCAGGAACATGGACATCTCCCACTGGGGCTCACTACTCCAAGCCAAGGCAGCGTGCACTCTGTAAGCCCTTTGTGATGGGCTCTGAAGTTTAAAGAAACAAAAAACCAAACCAAACAAACAAAAAAACCAAACCAAAAAACAAAGCCAAACCAAATACCAAACCACCAGAAAAGCCTTCAAACCAAACCAGAGAACTAAAAGTCTTCTAGAGTTGGAGAACAGGGGTATGAAGCATGATAGACAAAGTCTTAAACCTCAGACTTCCCCACAGTGTGAACCAGTACCCATTGCCAGCATCAGAGAGGGCAGCTGAGGGGGCAGAAGAGGAAACAGCATCTGTACATCTCACCCTGTGTAAATTGGTATGAGAAGGATGAAAACCTGTGTAGGTACTTGTAGGTGTGCATGAAGAGAGGCAGACATGGGAGAGAAAGGGAACTTCAACTCTTTCTCACCACCCCCAGCTTTCTATGCTCTGGCCACACACTGTTCTGATGGTGCAGTCAGTGTTTCCAGGATGTGAAATGTACCAAAACAAAATCTGGATGAGAAATGTTGGGTCTGCAACTCGTACCTTTGTATTGATGCCTTAAGACTTAGCTTTCATATTTTTCAGATTCTGTACTGCTTTATTGTATAACTGTGAACTTCATATAAAGTGTTAGCAAGTTCTCCTCACAGTTTAGTGAGACAAAACAATCCTTTTCCAGCCTGAGAACCAAGGACACCATTGCAGCTTTGGTAAACAATTCACCATTGTTTACCAAAAAGTGTAAACAATGGTGAATTGAAGAAAGCAATCTAGCAGGATGGGACTTCTTGTTTAAACTCCAGGTCCTATCCATAACCATCCATGCACAGAGCCCAGAACAGCAAAGGTTTGACAGACAGATGGAGGCTGTCAGATTCCCAAAGAAGATGCAAAGTGCTCCGTGGAGGTAAATAAGACAAGCCACAGAAGTTGTGCCAACATCTTTACCATGTTTCACAGTCCACATACCACGTGTATATTCAGTGGGAGAACAGCTGTGTTTTCACAGTGCCTGCTACAGGGTCCCCACACACAGATGGCAGCCCTCTCCCTATCACTGCTGAGCACTGGGAAGATTCAGAAGGCTTTTGTACTGTGCACTCAGCTTTATTTCATTGTTTCAACTACACACAGAAATACCTTGTCTTGCTAGGACTGCTGTTGCAGGAAACTGTGCTCTAAGTTACTATCTGACCTACGGCTTGATTTTTTAAAAGCTTGTTTTTTAAAAAGCTGTTCTTTTCTTGAAAACAAAAAAGGCAAATGCATCCAAAACCCCAAGACACACGCTTCCCTGGAGAAGCAGCACCTGGGAAATGCCTAAGTCCATTCATGTTTTTTACATAAGAGATGGCAATTAATAAAGGTCTGATAGCTTTGTTTTTCAATTAAAGAGGTTATTAAAAGTTTGGCACATGTTCCATAATATTGATTGCTTTGTGAGTGATTTTTAATTACATTTAGTAAGAGACATGAGGAGAAATGAGGAGCAGACCAAAGTCAATTCTGTTTAACTTTTGACAGTTCACCAGGTCTCTTCAGATTAAAAAATGGATGCTCAAATCCTTTCACCATTTCACCATACTTGTGTAAAATAAGCAGACAGAAAAACATCCCAAGCTTGTTGCCGTACAAAGTTATGAGAGAGTTTTGATTTTCAAAGTAGCTTAAAGGAGTGCCTAAATGACCTTGTCCCACTTGATCATTGAATTCCTTTCTCCCTGAGGCTCATCTGTTGTCAATACATTATTAGCACACAGACAGTGGTAAAAACATGATGTGCACCACCAGATTGGAGAGGACAACACAATCATATGCTGAACACTGTTCACAAGGTTATTTGCTTTCATTATAAATTAGCAAGAGAGCCAAGCTGTGTCTCCCCTTTTCAGCTCCATCTTTAGCTTGAATGAGTAGTTCTACTTTAAACATCAGGTGATTTGTTTAAAGTTAGTAGCTGGAAATACTGTGCAGAGTTATTCTAATGTTAAATGTCTGTCACTTGCACAACACATCCCATTTCTGCAAGAGTAACTTTCTCAGGCAGCAGCTCTGGACTCGCAGATTGCACACAGCAGTCTGGTGAAGATCACAGTCTCCAGCATGCTGAAACACATTTGTTTTCCTCCCAGCTCTATGTTTCACATTTCCTGAGCACTAGACTGTAAAATTCATTGATGTAAATTGGTAAATATTCCCTCTTTTGGTTGCAAGCATCGAAGAAAAAAAGCAAACAATACAAAATAAACCCAAGCAAATGATAACCAGTTGCATTTTTAGCGACCTGAACTGCATTTACAAACACACTCTAAATCTTACTCCAAGATGAAAGTAACACATACATTAATTAGGATGGCTCTTGCAACCATAACACACCTCAAGCTTAATGTGATTTAAGAAGTTTATCAAGTCTAGCCGTTTTCTTTGCTGTCCTACTAGGGAAACCTAGTACACAACAGAATATGAACTCTTGACATACAGTATCTCCCTTTAGTTCTCTACACCAACTCCTAGGATTCCTGATTCAGATTTTTTCCCTTTTTCTTGTCCTAGGCTCTTTGACATCTCTTTTGTAACGAGTCCTTTCCCTTCCCGTGCGCTGCCCTCCAGCGCTGTGGCTGACTCCCAGCACCATTCCGTGCGGTTCAGGGTGGGCTGTGAGTGTCCACACCTGGGACAGCGTCACCTCTTCCTTCCCAGTTCCTTCCAGCAGAACCAGAGCGGCAGGAGAGGCTCCCTGCTGGCTGCCCCCACTATGAAACCAGCTGTCTGTTGTGGCGTGCCCCCTTCTTTACCGGGCCCTGAGCCGACGCCTCTGGTCCCGCAAAAGTGAACCTACTGTGACAACAATTCCTTACAAGAAAGCATAACCGAAACACCATTCCCTTCATTTCCAGCTGCTCCTTCAAAGGCAAGAGGCCGAAGCTCTGCGAGCGGTACCGGGGAAGAGCCAGCACATTCCCACGCCACCCTCCGAGCTCCCGCAGCCGCCTGAGGCTCTGCGCGCCCCACGGAGGGCAGCATCACCGCGGCTTCATCCCGTCGGATGGCAAATGCCCGGCACGGCCGTGCCGGGCCAGCATCCCCCTCCTTGGGGGCAGTCCCTCATGCCCATCAGTTCCTTCTGTGGCCATCCCGACCCACTCGCGGCAGGGAGAACCGACCCCATCCCGGCCACCCTCGCCGTCCCCTCCCGGAGCGCTACCTCCTCCGCTGCCGCGGTGCACCTTGACCAGCACCTCCGCCCGGCCGCCCGCTCGCAGCTCCCGCCGCAGGTAGAGCCGCCCCGACGTCCTGTCGATCCCCACGGGGGCGGCACCGGGAGAAGCCAGCTCGAACCAGCCGCCCGCCGCCCGCTCCCGGCTCCTCGGGACGGTGAAGACGGTGTCGCCCACCCGCGCCCCGGGGGCCAGGCGGACCGTGTAGCGCCGGGCCCCGGCCCCCGGCGGCTGCAGAGAGCGCGGCTCCCGCCGCCGTCCCGCCGCCCCCCGCCCGCGCACGGCCAGGCGCAGGCACCGCGCGGGGCTGCGCAGCGGCCGCGGCCGCCCGTGGTCCAGAGCCGCCACGCAGAGGCGGAGCCGGCGCAGCCCCAGCAGCGAGCCCACGGTCAGCACCTGCCCGCTGCGGGGCACCACGAAGAGCAGGCGGCTGCCGGCGCCCGGCGGCCAGGGCCGGTAGGTGAGGCGCGCGTTGGCGCCCTCGTCGCGGTCCGAGGCGCGCAGCCGGGCCACCTCCGTGCCCAGCGGCACCAGCTCGTCCACCTCCAGCGGCCGCGCCGGCGGCAGCCGGGGCCGGTGGTCGTTGCGGTCCAGGACCCGGACCCGCAGCAGCGCCTCCCGGGGGGACCGTCCCGCCCGCCGGCGCAGCCGGAGCCCGTACTCGGGCTGCGCCTCCCGGTCCAGGGGCTCGGCGGTGCGGAGCAGCAGCAGCCAACCGCCGCCGCCCGGCCGCCGCTGCAGGGAGAAGCGGGAGGCGCCGTCGCCTTCCAGCGCCCACTCCCCGGCCGGCTCCCCGGGGCCCAGCAGCCTTCGCAGCGGCACCCGCAAACCCCGCACCCGCGTCCCCGCCGGGCTGTTCTCGGGCACCTGCCCGGAGAAGCGCAGCAGGCGGGGGGAGCCACCGCACTCCAGCCCCGCCGCCCCGGCGAGCAGCAGCAGCAGAAGCGGGAGCAGCCCGCAGCTGCTCCACCGCGCCCTGCCCATCCCGCCGAACGGAGCGGAGCGCAGCCCGGCTCTGCGCCGCTCCCGCCGCGGGCACACACGGCACGGGCAGCCCGGGCCCGTCCCGCAGCCACGCACGGCCGTGGGCGGGGACGGACCGAGCCCGCCCCGCCTGGTCGACCGGGGAGCCCGCCCGTGGCGAAGCGCGCAACACTGAAGTGCAAATTGCTCGCTTTCTCCTATTCTGTGGCAAAGCTCCCAATGTTGCTTGGCAAATGCCTCATCTTCCCCCATTCCACATTGCCCGTGAGAGTCATCTGTGAATGATCTCTCCCTGTCCCTGTTTCGACTCGCGCAATTTTTGTTGTATTTTCTCTCCTCTGTCCAGTTGCAGAGGGGAGTGACAGAGCAGCTTTGGTGGGCCTGGCATTCAACGGAGGTCAAGCCACCACATGCATCCGGCTGCTCCCTCCAGGTCTTCTGCAAGCTGAGCAGACACAGGATGAACTACACTTCCTGGGGGACGGACTTGTGGGAAAATGGGCGATCTCTCCACCTCTCCTGAGGCTGTATGAAAAAATCCACTCAGCCAAGCCAGAAGAACCACCATAAAGAAACAGAGGAAAAAGTCACTATTGCATAAAGGAGAGAGGACCTTGGGACACTTGAATCATAAGAGTAGTTGTCACTTAGCAGACATGCTCTTCTGTCATAAGCTGGGTTTGTCTTGGAAGCATAGCCTCTCAGAAGTACACATTCAGGTTGCTGCTCCTTCAGGAAAGATGCAATATTTTTGGGACAATAACAATGTGTGCTGTTGTTGAGAGCAAGACTGAAATGGTCCTTCTGAACATACTGAGCAAACACATCAGTCTCACTAAATATGCAGAAAACAATCTGGGCCTGGAACTCATTGCTCTGGTTAGTCTGTGATCAATGGAAGTGTCAATACAAGCCAGACCACTGCGGTGTCAACCACTGCTCATCAAACCAAACAGTACTCATTTTCTCATCACTCCAAGCAGCAGCGTCTTCCTGTTAATAAACAAGAGTATCTCCCTTCACACAGTGACGGTAACAGCTCAGGAACAGCCTTTTGGGCAGTCTCCACTCCAAATCCAGCTGGTCAAACTGTGTTAGGTGTTGTTCCATCAGAAATGCTCCCTCTTCCTGCTTCAAGCAGGCTCGCTAGTTTTACCAGAAGGTTGTTAGGAAGGCAGGGGTGTTTGTTGCCAGCTGTGTTGTAACTTCAGAGGTGACATATCTAGGCTGGAGGTGAAGCTCTGCTCAAGAAAGCCAGAATCCATTTCAGTCATCTTTAGTCAAATATTACAGGCAACAGTCAAAGGTGACAACCAACTGCTAGACCTGCACCTGTGGCACCTGGGAAATTAGCAGTTTTAAGGAGAGGTAATTGTTGGGAGATCACATCCCATTATTACAAGCTGTCAACCTTTATTTTTTACCCCCTCAAGGATGACAGCTTCTAAAATGTGACACAATGCACAATTTCAGACTGGGAAGGCAAAAAGTAAAACCAGTTTTATAGAATGGTTTACCAGTAACAACATGAAAGTAACCATCCAGAGCCATACCTGGTTAATGTGCTGTAGCAAGCTTTGAGTATGCTAAGGTTGCTCTTTGTGCCCTAATTCCTTCCTTCACAAAGGCACTAGAAGCTCATTAATTTAAAACACTTAATGAGCTAGCCAGACCATGCAAACAAGTGTTCAGTTTAGGACAAGCTTAGCTCTGTATGGAGACACAGCACAGCATTCCCTCTTCTGAAGTGTGTTTCATCCTTACACAACTTTCAACAAGCAAATTAAATCCTCTCAAAATAAAGTTCCTGTTTTTAGCCTACATTACAGGACACACTACCTTTTCTATTCTCTTCTATTCAAGCACTTAGAAACATGCAGTTTTCCCTACAGCCTGTGAAGATATAAACTACATTTTATTCACAGTATTCCCTCCCACTTATGAGCCTGTGTATTTCTATGACATTAACACAGCATTTTGGTGATGGAAATTCAAGCTTCTCCTGCATGTCACTCCCATTGCCAGAATTCAGAGCACACCTCACAGAGCAGAACCAGAGCCAAGCTCACCTTGTGGATACTCACTAGCACAACTGTGTTATTTTTGACATCCAGTTACACAAAACCTGTGTGACAACAAAACAAATGTATGGATATTTGCGGCCACAGATCCTACCCTACCATTTAAACAGATGCAAACACACTTGAGTGTAGCTGTGTTTTCTAAAGGAACTTGTCTCTTCCTGCAAAACTGAAGCAGAATCCACATAGACTGATCCAGTGTTAATCCAAAAGGACTTCTCAATAAAGACAGCGGAGATGGCTCTTGGTTTCAATAGGAAACAACATAGAAAAGAAATAAATATAAATAAATAAGCTCCTTAGTGGGGGGCTTATGTATAACAATATATATATTCGGGCCCCCACACCTTAGATATTGTCTAAACCAACACAGATATATTCAGGACAGTGTCAGCTTCTATTGCCAAATAATCATAGCGAAATTTAGTTTTAGTGTTCTTATTAAGCAAAGATGATCTAGTGAACTGAGTACTGTGAACTGCAATCACTAAATCTAAGTACTGCCATTCTGAGGCCAAAACATCAGCAAGCCCAATAGCCTTTCTCTGTCCCTCCCTCACAGCTGGGACAAGCCCCTGGAATACAGCCAGCAGTTCCAACTGCAGCTCAGATTGTCATAAAATGGGCCAACTTGGGAGGAGAGAAAAAGAAAAAAAAGGAAAGGAAAAAAGAAAGGAGCAGCATTTATCCATGTGTTAATAATGCTGAAATAGATGAAAATGACTGTTAGTGTTTCAGGACTGTGTGTGTTTCAGGAAGAGGTTTTCATGGTGAAATTAAAAACAGGCTTGATTTTAATGTACCTTTCCAAAGTTGCATAAATGGTTTAGTCACTTCTGCTGCAGTGATTTTGTCTTACTGCCCAGAACTGAAGTCAGATCAGCCAGGGAAACCAGAGGTGCACCAGCAGCTACTCTGGGGAGACCACAGCCCCTGTGCTCAGAGTCTCATGGAGAGTGTAACATGAGGCAGTGAAGAATGGAGCTGCATTCTTACCTGTCCTTAATCAGCTTGCTTCAGAGGGGAGAATAGCTTAAGGCATCACTTTACATTCACCCTCACCTTACAGAATACTCTGGTATTTACTGCAGTTTAAAAATAAAGTCAGTCTTAACATGTTTTGGGTCTTCCCATTCCCAGTCAGCACAGCAGCAGCAGGAGTCATGGCTTGACAGCAGACAGTACAGTGTAACTGTGAAACAGAAGAATTCCAAGGCATTGTAAAGCAGTTCAAGGTTCTGAAAGCAAATGTACTGATGGTGTGTTACAACCTACTGAGTAGCTCTGTAATTCTCAGGATTGCTAATGTTGGTATATTCTATATATGCAGTTTAATCCATAACAAGATGCATCTCATCACCATTAAAAAATGTCCATGACATTTATTACCTAAGCAACCTGAAAGCATACAGGGGTTGAAGTGTGATAGGCTGGGTCACTGCAAAAGTTGGAAAATCTGGGAAACTAGGTCCAACAAACAGATTCCAGAACCACTATTTAGGTGGAAAATAATCCAAACCAACAGTACTTTTACCTAACACCTTTGAATCACTGATTATAAACAGAATATGTATTTTGTACAGAGACAGACTCACATAAAACATCTATTTACAGACATATACCAATACAAATTGTATTACATGTAACAGAATGTTCTCTGTTTCACAGCTAGTAACCATAGTAAGTTTTGCATAAAGGCACACGAAAGTACGCAGATACCAACATGAATTTCCTGCTGCCAGGAAGCTCCATTCCCCTTTGAGCTAAGTAACCACAGAGCCTGGTTACTTGAATGGCTAAACTTGGATACTTCATCATCAGCTCATTTCCTGACTTGCCTAAAACAAAGCAGTCTGATAAATGCTCAAACTCAGAATCATTATAAATTTAAGATGCAAATATGTAAGTTTTTTTCATGTGCTAAATGATCTGGTTTTGGAGATGTGCTCTGTAGGGTATTTGTATGGTCTTCAGAATTTAACTAAAAAAAAAATCAAGATTTTGTATCATTACATGCTAAATTATTACAAAGTAATATTCATTCAGAGATTCCTACTTATTACTTATATTGTATAAAACAGTAGATGATCTGTAAAAATTCAAGGCAGATAATACATTAGTAGATTTAAAAAAATTAAATCAGTAAGCATGTGACATTGCATAGCACTTTATTTCCAGGTGAACGTGCTTGCTGTACGAAGATCTTTAGAGAGAAAGTCACAGAGTTCAATAATTCCATATGAAGCAGCTCACATTTTGTTGTTCATCCTCACACAAGTATGTCTCAACAGGCAGCCACAGTCAGCACGACATATGGATCCAGTCTGAGCAGGCTGCTTGTCCTCAAGAGCTGCAAGACTGTTTATGCTGCCTGTCAAGACAGACTTTTGAGCCATGTTGTACAGTCTTCCCTTGATTTCTCAAAGGATAAAATGGTTTGTGTCCCAAACAATCCATACTTTCTGGACTTGGCTTTTATTAAAATTTTTTTTTCTACAGAAAAAAAAAATTGTTACAAGAGAAAAATATTTACTATGTATACATGATTTTGATAAAAAACTGTCCAAGACAACAAACAGGATAAAAGCAATTGTATTCCTTAGACTTGTTATTAAATAGCTGCACATAGATAAGTCCATATGCCACATAGGTTACTGCTGAACATCACTGTGAACACGTAAAGCACCACCAATAATTCCTCTGCATTACTGAAGTAAACAAGTTTGAATCTTTGAAAGGCATTAAACCTTCTGTCCCATCAAATAAATAGGTAACCTTAAACATCACTTGAAAGGCAGAAATACATACATTTAACTGTGCTGAAACCAAAACCATTGCCAGATTAATTACATTTAAACACACTGTTGAGGTACAAAACAATTCAGAAGACCTTTAGGAATCACTAGCTTTGCATCTGGCATAGAGTGCAGCAACATAATGGTGTTTTTCAGCTGTACTGATGAAGTAGAAAATATTAAGATAACACACAAGGCATGTCTTAGAATTCCCACTCTTTTCCCCTCTAAAGTTAAGTTTTTAAAAGAGTATTAAAGCATGATTCTGCAGATTTATGTTGAGGTATTACTTCACATGAAATATTGCTTGTGTTAGAATGAAGTTCTGCTTCTCTTTCATCTCCAATAGCACACTACTCCAGAGTCCACCTGCCCATCAATATTTACCAGACTCACAGTTTCAATCCCCATTAGGGATAACAGAAGTTCCTCATTCCATCTCCAAAACACAACAGTAAAAGAGACACCTATAAATGCAAACACATCATGTGTGCACACGCCCAGGCATTCACAAGCACAGCCTACACCTTCTCCTGTTGGAGTTTTGGTTGAAGGACAGCTTATATGAAGTTTTAATAAGTATTTCAAGGATACCTAACAATCCCTACAACCTCATCTTGCAGCTCCTTTTCATGTGAATCGCATGGAAAAGCTGATGGAATGTCACAAGGTCTGGACACTTGAAGATGACTTAGTGAAATTAAGGTGGTAACAACAAGATTTGGTCCCTAGCCTCTACCTTTCAGTATATAGTAATGCCACCAGAGCAAACAGCTGGAAGAATTTTCAATGCCTGTGAAACCTTTTGGCCCTCTTTCTTCCACATTTGTGTATCTTCTCCTTATTCCCAAACCCCTATGGAAAATGTATTTAAAATTGCCTTGTATTAAATTTTGTTTTTAATGTTGTATTTCCATTTACTTTGGAAGAAATTAAATCAATGTTTTTTTAAAATAATATGAATAGAAGTTTATGCTCAGAAATACCTTTCCTTAGTCTCAAGCATCTCCTGTCAAATCTGAGTTCAAGTATGTGGTAATTTAGGAAGTGAAAGAGCATTTTTTTAAGATTAAGACAAAACTATGTCTGTTAGCTTAGCTGTGGGTTGGTGAAACTTTGATTCACAAGTCTAAGGATAACAGGTGAGTGCCTCAAAATACTATACTAATTTATTTTTTCAAGGTAATTTTTTTTGCATTTACTAAGATCAAGTATATCAGAAAGTGGAAATGTGAAGGAGGAAATAAGCCAGCAGAATAGTCACACAAACTGCTATTCCAATTCTCATTCTTCCCAGTGAACAGCTGTTGGATGGCTGGAACACATCCCAGCTGCACCACCTGGGCATCCTTGGAGGCTGGCATATTAAGACACAACAGAAGCTCTAGAAATCAGAGGGACAGGAATTTAAAAAAAAAATCTTCACAAAGAGAAACATGAATTGAGGTTGTTGTTTGTTTAATAAAAGCTTGCAAGGCACATGTTTCAACTGAATTGCAACATCTACAGCAAAGCAGATCAAAATTTGTAAAACTTTCCCACAACTCTTTCAGGGAGTTAAACCTGTGATTTGGTTGAAAACCAAGCCAGGGCTGTCTGCACAAGTCTGGTGTAATTATGCCCTATTGTTGCCCCACTGAGGGATATCACTGGAACTTATTATTTTTCACAGAAACCAGAGATTAGACAGTATTTTTGCTAGTCCATGGCTGGATAAGAAATTAATTCACTTTCTTTGTAAGATATGATTCTTTCAGTCACTTGTTTTAATTATGCCTTTTTACAGGAACAACCACAATGTTCTCCCAAATAAAAGGCTCCTTCTGTTACTTAAGGCTGCTGTGCCAATGGTGCTGCAATATAATTTTCTCTAATATAAAAAGCAAGGTAAAAATCTTAAATGATTCTCCTAAAGCAGAATCAATTGAAGTATCAAGAATACATCTTAAAAACTATGACAAAATTAATAACAGTAACTATGTCACAGTTCAAATAAAGTTCAACTCGTTCATTTAAACATGTATAAAGGCCAACATGATACAAGACAGTTTTGTTTAGATGTGTGGGTGGCCTCCTTTGTGGTTTTCTTAATATGTGTGCTCTACATGTATGTGTTCAAACTATGTTCTACATGGTAACACACACAACATTGTAATGAAACACAACAGGCAGCCAAGGACAGCTGAATGTTACATCTCAGCATGGCAGTCTAAGGCATGAAGCCAGAAGTTCTGCAACTTCATCTACCCAAGTACAGTTGTAATCCTGCAGTTTGCACCTGGAATGCCTTATTGCTGATAAGAAGTGATATTCATGAATTTCTAACTTCAAGAGATTAAATGACCAACACACAGACATGTAATTCCTTGACAGTGATTCAAATAAACCTAAATAGAAAAAGGAACTGTAAACTTACTTCCAAATATTACATCTATATCCACGCATACAGAGGGGGTTCCTGCAGGCCTGTCATAGCTCAAGTTAATACACAAGCTTCTGTTGGTATATGTTAACTGAGCAGTCTGAAACAGCCCAGTGCAGTAAAACATGCACTTGTGCACAAGCAAATACATGCAGCCTGCACTCCAGCAGACACACAGGTACATGCTATCCCCAACATGATGTCTGTATGCCCAGAAAGGATATTTACTTATAACTTGTAACTCAGTTACATGGATAAGTGTTTCTCTCAGTGACAACATCCCATATATTCGATGGATTTATCTATTCTTTGAAATAAAATGCATAATTTAACATTTTGTCAAGACTCATAGGCCTAAAAATATAACTGAAAGTAAAAAACAGATTAAAGACATGTTGGCTTTTACAACAATAAAGCTTTTTTCTTTAAAATCACTCCAAAAGTGATAACAAGTTTTAAAAAAATCTCAGCACTATGTGTCAGTGTAAAATAAGCAAGTGAATCTGCATAGAGCAGAGAAGAATCATGCACATACAACAACATGCTGCAGTTCCTAATAATTTCAGAGTTAAAATCTCCGATTTGCACTAAGGATTGTTTTGCAGCTTCCACTTGCAGAATGGTTTGCAGATTTTTCAGCTGAGAGTTCATCCTACTTTCCCAGATCCTTCATTAAAGACATCTGGGCTCCAAAGAATCATTCCCACATGCCTGATAGACTGGTCTCTGGGCCAGGTGTTACATTAATTTGTAACTGCAGGTAACTCCTAAGGGGTGAGCAGCTTCTTCCAAAACTTAGTCCTGTATTTTGTCCAGTTACATCTACATTAAGCAAAGCTACTGTTACCTTTTACTGGAGTTTCCATTCTCAACACTAGGTTTAGGCCCAGAGTTGTAATTATAACATCATTCATTTTCTTGGAAGTCTATCAGCCAGCAACAAACAGATAATTTGTTAAGAAAAGGAGTTGTAGAGGCAAAGAGGGGCATAGAACAAATTTTAGAGGAAAGCAAAACTGCAGAGTACTTTGCCAAATTTTCAAAGATCTGTGTATTTGCATAATTGATATAAAAATAGCTATGAACACCTGTACCATTATTCATTAATGGTGGTGATTATAGTAGATTAAATGACAGTTATGGCACTATCTTAATACAGCTATTGCATAATAAGTTGAACGAAAATATCACCCGTCTGTGCACACACACCCACACGCACCAGCACACACACAGGGGGTGAAAGTGAAGTGCAGAAGTCTCAGTAGCAAACCTGGTTGTCCTGCTACACTTGTCTGAAAACAAGTGTGGCATACTGTGGTATACTGGCCCATTCTGGTGGCTGCTAAGAAAGACACACTTATGCAAACACACACAAACACTTAAGTGTGGAGAAATGCTGAAGACAAGTCCTTTCCAAACTGAAGATCTGAGCTTGTCCTATTGCTAGGTCTAATTCCTAGCATTTCCACCAACATGTCTCTGTAGACAACAGAGACAACAATGTAGATATCAGTGCCTTAATCAATGAAGTGTTGTTTAAGTAAAATCTTCCTCATATGATTTATAAAAACTACATAGCTACACATAAGATGTATAAATGTATGTTTGAGAAACACAGAAATGTTTACCATGGAAGACAGGAAGAATTAAAACAAAACAAAAAGAAACCCCAAACTAAAAATCCAAACGCTTACTTGAAAAGACTTGGGATAGTGATTGCTTTCTTGCTAAAAATTAAAAGCTATATGACTTAAACAAGCTCTTTAAATAATTTTTCTGTATTTACTGAAGTCTATGCATATCAATTCTCTAACACTAAAGTTAGAAATCGCATTTACATGAAGATTAAGATGATTTGTAATGGGAAGAAAAATGTAAAAACATGGAAGACTGTAGCACATTGTAGAGACTGTAAAACTGATAAATGTTCCTGTTTCCTTCAAGGATGGTATATGTATCAGCTGAATTGTAGATCAAAGCATTTCAGTTTGGTAAAGTTGTCAGTACACTGCAAGTGTGCACTTCTATCTGCAAAAATAGACTTCCTTGCTCAAAAGGAACTTTTCCAACTGAAATTCATTCACAATCAATCCTCAGAAAGAAGCTTGCATGCTTTTTCAGGACTGGAAGGATATCACAGTGTTGATTCTATATACAAAGTAGGATCTATTCCAGTATACTCGAGTGAAATAATTCACATATGGAGAATAGTTCATTTTGATTTCATGACAAAATCGTCCATATTTTGAGTAGGCATAGTTGTCACCTTCCTCACAAACCACCTGTCAGAAAGAAAAAGACCTAATTACAGTACTGAAGATAAGTGGTTACAGAATGTAATTTTGTACATTTAATTAACTTTTGTATTCTGTAAATTTCATTTATGATAAACAATTAATTTCCACACTGTACAGTTCCAATAAACTGAAAACATATTCCCCTGTAATTTGTTTAACCACCTAAAAAA
Organism: Zonotrichia albicollis; assembly: GCF_047830755.1. NCBI lineage: Eukaryota > Metazoa > Chordata > Aves > Passeriformes > Passerellidae > Zonotrichia > Zonotrichia albicollis. The sequence goes on from NC_133819.1 coordinate 133,570,901, forward strand.
GCCTTTATAATATGAACCAAATACACTGGTTTTAATGTCTGCTACCTTGACAAAGGAATTAATCCCTTCGTCAAGGTAGCAGACATTAAAACCAGTGTACTTGGTACATATTATAAAGAACAACCGCACTGGAAATTATGCACATGCCCTGGTTCCCAGTACAAAACTGACCTGCACAGAGCATACCAGTATGAAGGAAACTAGAATCTCAATTACCTTTCCCAGGCCAATTAAGTTTTGACATATCTAATAAAGACCAAAGACACACATACACATCTCCCTACAATTTCCAACCAAGTGACTTGGAAGCAAACTGCATTCTAGGATCTGCTGTCTGATATCCCTGAAGAAATCCCTTCATTATTCCTTCTGATGCCACAAATTTACACAGTTTAAAAAAAAAGTGGTAGGACAAACTCATGAAGAAAAATCCACCAGTGGCTTCCAAACACAAAGATAATTGCCCTGAGCTACAGTCCTTCAGCAACAGACTGCTGGAAAACATTTGTCTTTCCCTATCAGTAAACCTGTGCTCTCAGCCAGTGTCAGAAACAAGATATTGGACTAGGACTACAGGAAGTAGCACAAGCTATAAAGCAGTACTTATCTTCCTAAACACAGCAATTCAAAACACATCCACAGACCTGTCAACACACTGTCTGCCCACTGTCTCACCTACTTTGGGTGTAAGTAAATGCTGCACTGCAGTTTCCAAATATGTATTCACTAGCTTCCACTACTCTGGAGTACCTTGATAATCTTCCAATATAACTCAAACAAATTCTGTTAGCAAGCAAACTGAGAGATTTGTTTAAAGCTCCCTGAGACAATAAACTTTATTAACTTTACATTTACATATTAACTCTACATTTACATTTAGAACAAATGATGTCAGTTTTCTGAAAAATACCCAAATATACCCAAACCAACCACTCCCCACAAAAGAACAATAACAAAAACCACAACAAAAAATACAAGAAGGATTATCAAGTTTATGTGTGAGAGAGAAGCATGCAGGAAGCATGGAGATGAGAGATGCAGGGATATGTGGGCATGGAATCCTGAAATTGTGGTTAATTGCTCCAGTGGAGATCCTAAGTGTGAAGAGGAAACAGGAACTTACTCATGCAAACACAGATCTGAGAAGAAACTGAGAGGTAACATGCAGATTAACAAACACAGAGGTTATTCAGACACACACAGTTATGGTACAGTATATTGGATATATCCTGGAATAATCACAGCATACATGGTTTTAGCAGCAAGACTAGGAAAGAAATAATAGATTTTAGCAATGGTAAGGAAGTTAATAGAAAAATGGGGACAATATCCTTCATGGATAAAGTAGCTGGGAAACCTAGAAGTGAAACTGACACCAGCTATAGATTCCTGGGGAAATATAGAGCAACCCCCTAATAACATACCACTCCTATATTGCTTAGAGGTAACTGGCAACTCCCTCTTTCTTGTTGATCTGAGAATAAGCAATGAAACTCTAAGTGAGTTTAAGGCCACCCCTTGCCTTTATAAAACCAAAATTTTTGCTAGATTTCCAAGAAGCCAATGAACAAGTGGCAGTAAGATCACCTTATAAACCCCATCTTACTCTCTATTTAAGCAGCAAGGGCAGCACTACCAGCATCCAGAGAGACAGAATATGTCAATGAGTGAAGCAGCATTCATGGTGCAGTTTATCCAACCAGTCTTTCTAGCAGATGTGGTTTAAACTATCTGTTGGTGTGCTAACCCATCTGTAAGGCTGAACTGAATAGACTTGCACCCTCATCAGAACCAAACAGTCTGTACTGAACTAAATGGTAGGCTGGTCCTAATCCCAGCCAGTTTTAGAAGAACTGAGTTTATCCATTTTAGAATTTCATCTTCAAAGCTGCTAAAGAATGCCTTCTGAGGCAGGACTTCACTGCTTTTGTAACAAACTATTCAGGTGTCAGTCTTGAACATTTCTATATAGTTCAATGGTATTTACTGATTGTCAGAAAAGCAGCAGAGCTAGATACTCGTGTTAGGAGGGATTAGGGCAGTTAATAGAATCAGGTAAGATTACAAGTTATAGACAATCCAAAACTTAACTGATCACCTTTAAAAGTTGAGTTTTGTCTACATGTCAATTACAATAAGAAAAATAAGACCAGCATTATAAGATTTATTTTCAATCTAATTATTTATGCATTCAAACATTCATTTCTTCTCACCAATACTTACATGACCATTAGCAATATCCAACAGATCTTTAACTCTACATCCTCTTACAGGTCCCACTTCATTGCAAATTGAATCTTCAATAACCAGAAAGTTTGCTTTGTAAGATGTGAGTATCTTATAAATATCCTCTGCTGACCTCTTTGAATAGATCTGATAAATCTATAAATTAAGAAAACATGTTAATGCAATGCAAAAATCAGTGATACCTTAAACACTGGGACACACACACACCCCAACAATGACCTATCTGCAATGACAAACTACATGTACACAAGCTATAAAAAGTTTGGTTTTGAAATCAGGGAGGCAACGGCCAGCTGAATGGGAACTATTTATCTCTGATGATGGCAAGTTCTCATCTTACATACTCCAAGTGGCCTGAAAAGTCTCCAGAAATAATATTTTGATAATGATTTGTTTCTGTGCAGAGTGAAGCACTGATAATATACTTGATAATCCCTTCCATGTCCACTGGACTCCTGTGTCCTCTTCCCTTCTAATAAATTTGATTTTTTTGCATTACATTTGGGTGAAGAGGAAGACAGTTCCTGTGAGATGCCACATTTATGGAATTGGATACTCACATTCTCATTTCTTTTCAGGAGATCATCATCATTATACAAAGGCAGGCTCGACACCATCCATCCTGTACAGAGCTTAATCACACCCATGAGCTGTGGGCTGCCTGCAAACACGGCAGCCACGGGAGCCTGGCGCCTGCAAAAGCAACACCAACACACCTGAGCACTGCATGCACTCATCAAACAACTCTATCAGCTGTGTGTGGGATCTGCACAATGAACTGGAGCAGGTGAAAGGGGCTCTCATTACAGCTGGTGATGGTGTTGCAGTGGCAGTGCTTTTTTTGCGAGGGAAAGGGCAGACCTGCAGCAATAGGAGTTTGAAAGGAGGGGTTCCTGCTGGGGCAAGGGCTCGTGGTTGTTCTTCCCTCATGCAATCCATGAGCACCATTCAGAGTGGTCCTGGAATGGATCCAAGTTCTGCTGTTTGAATGGCTGACAAAACAAGCTTGGGAGAGAGGGGGTAGGTACAAGGAGAAACAACATGATGTTATCTTGTAAGGGAATGATTTGTGATTGCTGTAACTTGATCTCTAGTATGTATTCAATATGTAAGCTCTGATCATGTATTTCATCATCTATGAGGAAATAATGTCAGCATGCAGAATAATGTCTACAGTAATCAGGTTTCTGGGTTTGGTATGATTTTTTTGACTGTTTGTATTTCTGTATTAGTGAAAGAAAACAGTCATTGTCACACTTTATTACAGACTTTGGCAACTTCTGTAGAGAAAATTCAAATTAAATTAGTATTATCAGAGAGAAGACTTGGAGAATATATACTGTAATAATGACATTGAATTAAAATTTCAATGTGGATAGCTAAGTATATCCATAAAAAAAAATCCTTATTTTCTTTAAGAATAAGAACAGCTGCTACAGATAAGGGTAGTCACATTGCTGGTAGCTGAGTGAATCTCAATGAAATTCACCATGATTAATTACATACTTGAAGTATATGCAGACTAACATAAAAGCCATTAGGTACTTGGCATTATTCCACTTGCTGCCTTAAAGAGCTACGGCAGTGACAAACAACATACACTACTACAACAAGAAGAAGAAATTGGCTGGAACACTAATTACCAGCCCTGCCTTTTGTGAAGATGAACACGTTGACATTAAAGACTACATAAATAGAGAAAGCAATATTCTAAAAAAATACAGTTAAAGCTAAGTTATCTGAACACAAGGGATCTAATTTTCAGAAAAGCACAGTTCCTAATGACATAGTTTGAAGTTAAATTGAATGAGGCAGAATGCAATTCTGAAACCTTTGGTGGTAAAAAAAATAAATTGTGAAAATAACTTGACTTGCTATTAGCTGTGTATATGCTCGGTATAGCTGTACAGCTCCATACTAGCTGTGGTCAAAGGGGAAGTCTGAATAACATATGAATCCTGACAAAAGTCTCTAAATCCTCACATTCAGCCATTTAATTTTATTGGCTCATGCACATAACATCTCAGGGTTTTTGGCATTACAACCAACATAATCCTGCAATCTAATTAAATGTTAGCAAGATCTAAGATCCTACTATTTAGAAACTAGGTCTGCAACAACATTAAACATGACTTGCTTGTGTGTTCCAGGATCTTCTCTTGTAATCCATGATAAACTCTAGTTTCTTTTATGGGAACAATACCACACTTAAAATAGAAAACTTGTTCCCCCATGCATCATTGAATGCCAAGGGAAAACCCAGCTTGACAGAGGTAGCTCCACAAATTGCTGAGATAAAAATACCCTTACAAAAAGCAGTAAAATAGAAATGTTGGACTTTATGCTTACTTTATCCATGTCATAAGTTCTACTGTATCAGGATCATAGAATTCTTGCAGTTCCGTAAGCTCTGTCATTATTCTAGGGAAAAACTGATGTAAAATGTTTTTGGTTACTTACAGTTTAAAAAATTATCTATAGAGCATCACATTACATTAAGGCCTTAATTGACACAACAGAAGCGGGTTTCAACAGTTTTCCCCCTGACTGGTACTTTTGCTTAAATATTTTGCAAAACTCAGCTTACATTTACTTACCTGACAGCAGAAGTCCCTCTCCAAAATAAGCATGTTAAACAGAAGTTCTCATCTCTCTCTCTTTCATTAGAATACTTATAATTAAAAATAAATAAATAAGTAGCAGCAACAACATTCATGAACATCAAGTGGCATTAAATACATCAAAACCATAGTTCAGGTGATCATATGCAAATGTCTCCAAATAAGGGCACTAAACCAAAAAGATGATAAATCTCTCATGGTAAACCTGCTTGAACAGGAAGGATTGGACCATAGTGACTTGATGGAAAGGTGTTATGCAAGCAAGAGAGAAGAAACCTCCTAGAAGCGCCCTGGTAATGTGCCCAGACTCGCTTCTGACTTCAATCACCGCAGTGAAGATGAGCACATTACATTGTGTGAAGTGGGATATCTCAAGTTATGCTCTTGAAAAACATTTTGGGAAAAGGACGGATTCTGTGAGATAGAATGCCAGGCCAGCTTGCAAACCTGCATCATGGCTTCCCTACCCCGTTAGGTTTGAGGTCCCTCTTTACCGAGATGGGAAATTTTGTAAGTCCTTGAGCCATTTAGTGCATTTATCTGAAAAAGCCATGGCTGGAAACTGGCCAGCCTTGAGGGGCCAGAACAGGTACATGTACATGCTGTTGTAGATGCTAAGTTCTGGATGTCAGCTCTTTTGGAAAAAAATGAAGTTTGCAGGCTCTGTCATATTAAAGAGACAACTTACATTGGGACAACCCCAGCAGACAGACAGGAGTGAGAGTCTGCTTTTAACTGAGGACTTTCCACCCCCATTACCTGGACAACTCAGCTGTTAAGTGGCAGCAGTCTACAATCAGCACAAGAAGAGCTGCCACAGGTTTGTGTCAGGGACAAACAGCACTGCTGTTACACATACACTGGAACTACTCCCAGAGCAGAGGGATGGAAAGAGGAACTGCTACTGCCACCCCAAGGAGAACCAGCTTCACTCATCACAGCACCTGGAAAAACCTAGTTAGAGGAGGAACTATGCCAGACAAAGACAGAAGGCAGCCAAGCAAAAGGATGCTGAGCTATACAGACAGCCTTTATAGCCACAGTAACAGATTATGTTCGAGGCATTTTTGCTGCTCTATTACTTGTAATCAACATTCCCAACCTCAAGGACGAGCTGTGAGCCTGGAGAGCAAACTGCTCATCACTGCTTAAAAGCAGAAGCTGGATCAACAATGGACGAAGCCCTCTAGAGTCCAAAACCCCACACTGCTACTGCTTTCATTAAAACAATCTGGAAAGGAATTACTTGGGTAACTACACTCATTTCCTCTGCTGTAATAGATTTCATAACTCTTTTGAGCAACTCTAGCTTTTTTTACAACAGTATCTATTGCTTCATCAAAAACATGTAAAAAGTCAGGCTACAATAGAAAATTTAGTTGCAATGTAAGATAGATGTTACAAAATCTGTTAAAATACTGTTGGGCAAGACTGGCTTCTATATATGAATTCTCAGATTAGTCAAACTATTTTAAAGCTGTGCCAGTATAGCAGAGGATTACACTTCATGAGATGTTTCACGTATTTTTTGCGCTCACAGGAGCTTAAAAAATAATTTCCAAATACTCCACTCTCAATCTGTGACTTGCAATAAAGTATTCATTTTAAACATGGAAACATCTGTGTCTTTTCTTCCCCTGTACTGTAGTAGGTACACACCTCGACAGAATGGTCTGCACAAAGAATTTAACTCTGCTATAATTTGATGGGAGTTTTTCAAACAGTTTATTTGCATATAGCCTCCTGTAATTTTACTTCATCTAACTTTATGCCTTTTCACTAAAACTAAGATTGAGGCAACATAGCTTTCAATATCTTGAGTTTTCATTTGGCAGCATTTTCTTTGTTGAGTCAGTTTATACATCCAAAGCTTAACAGCTGACTATAATAAAGTCTTCATTTAAATTTAATTACAATAAGCAATCATTAAAAAATTAAATTGTCAAATACCTTATACTGAAAAAAGTGAAGTTTTTTTTAAAAAATGAAACATATTTTCAATGGATGACGCCTTCACTTTCATCACATATATTTAATTTCACTGAGTACATTTCATTACATTTGCTCATCATTTTGACTCATATTGTGCCAACATACAAAGAAAACTCCACAAAGGAACTTTTCTTACCTCCTTCCACAAGCTGAATCCAATTATAGTGGGAACTGCCATACTCAGGATAAGAGCCTAGAAAGTACATGTTAGAGAAAATGGATTATGCACCACTCTCCAACTCTGAGGTGTCTGTTGATTCCGCTCATACAGTGAGCAATATTTATGCCTGAAACCTCATAGTGACAGTAGGTGAATCTTTGTGGTTTTCTGCCAGGCAAAAAAAATTTCCTGTAACAAGATTTTGCCTAATTTACCATGGAAGGCTTCACTTGACTCACAAAAACTTTACCATCAATTTTAGGGACAGTTAAATACTACTAAAGTAACAATGATTCCATGTGCACAGTAGGGAACAGAAGAAGGTAAACACCTCACATTTAAATGCTACGAGACCAAGCATTTCACACCTCTGATCTTGTTCAGATTAGCATTATTGATATGCAAGACCCAGAAACCCATCTCTCAGCATACCATCATTCTAGCTGATGCAATTTTTGCTTTGCAAGAAGGAGAAAATAGCTTCTATGGTACAGAAAACATTTGGTAAGGAATGCACACAAGGCCTTCCTTTGATATTAAGCTGCTAACACAACTACTGTGTTAATAGTGAAAAAGCAGGTCTACATCACAGAAAACATCAAGCATATAAAAGAATGTGCTTACCATGTAGCTGAACATATTGATACTCCTTGACTGAAAGAACACAGTCAATGTTTCTGATATAGCAGTGTATGGTATTTTCACAGGAGACATAATGAACATCTAAGTGTAATATATTTATTCCTATAAGCCTCTTGAATTTAGGGCAAACAATATCCTATCCCTATTTTATTATTAAAACCAATGCACAAAGCTGCTAAAAATCACACAAAGCAACTTTTGTCATATTGAGAATAAAGCTAGGGTTGGAAGCAGGGGAGTTGTTTGCTCTGTAACACAAGCTTATCTTCAGTCACAACACTTCTCTATGATGGCCGAACATGAACAAACCTTATACAAAGTAATTCAACTTACCATTTCTTGTGCAGCAGTTTTACTCTCAGCAGTTATATTCACCTTACTACACCATTTAAAGACCCATTTCTCAGTGAAACAAAGCTTACGCCTTCCCTGTGCACCAGTACTTTTTCTCCTGCATTCCTCCTAAAAAGACCTTCTTAACCAATCCCAAATAGATATGAAAGAGAGAGATTGAGTTCTCAAATATTTGCTAAAAGAAATTGAGAAGAATGAAAGGGAGATGAAGACAGCTCTGCTTTTTATGAGGAAAGGTTGTAGTGTGAATGCAACTTTATCACCAGGTACCAGAGAACAAGTGACACTAAGAAGAAAAGACAGAAAAAGCAGACCATATGCAATCCACTGCTCACAGAACAACCTGTTGCTTTCACGGGTTCTTTCATGGGTCTGGTACTTCTTGTTTGCAAAGCTATATACTTGCTAGCTGTATTTTCCACGACTTTGGCAACAGCAACTCACCAGCAGTATTGGGTGCACAGCTTTCAGTCGAAGCCACTTGAAAAGCGTCATCCAAAGTTCAGGAGAACACACACCAAATGCAGCAAGCATACAAACATAAGGTGTCCATAGATATTTCATTCTGAAAAACACTGCAATAACTTAGTTGGGACCCTGTGTATGCCTCTGTACTCAAGCTATTATAAAAACATTCAGATTTTTTTTCTTATGCCAGACACAGTCTGGATGTTCAGACAATCTGAGGTCAACTTTGATGGTACTGGAGGGTAAACCAAGGAAATCTCTAGCAGAAGAGCTGGCACCTGAATATCTGCTGTGAGATGGAGGAGCAAGATCCAAGGTAAAAGATGACAAAATCCTTCACAGAGTTCAGGGGAGGATGAAAGAAAAACAAAGAGAATAGCAGAGTCACTTGGCTGGTTTTCCAGCCAAGAAGGGATAAAAAGCAGCTATTTGACAAAGCTGTACAGACAATGTACTATAAGGGACTTCCTGAAGAAAGGAAAGGAAAATATTTAATTAACTCTTAAGTGTAGACTAGTCAACTTAGAAAAACTACAGGATAACACAACAGTCTGCTCACTTTAGGCAACATTTGTGAATATTTACATTTTAAGATGAGGAGCCTAATAAAAACACAAGTCTGACATCTTCAAGTTGATTAAGCTGATAAAAAGATTAGAACAACAATGTCTTCCAAACATCAGCTACTCTAGCTTTAAGGACTAACACAATACTTTTGAAACTAGTTCTGCTACTGATTTAACGTGTCAAGAAGAGGCACACATCATGGTAGCCTACACACAAGAAGATGGATAAGAAATCTTCCATGTCCCAATATTCCAGCACTATTCTGCTCATCAAAACACTACAAAAGCTCTTGCTAAAAACAATTACAGCACAGTTCTATACTAAATACCATAAGGAAAGTGATTTAAATGTGATTCAATTAATGTCTTGGACCTTGGCTGCATTAAAGCTTGGAAAATATGTTCAGGAGATCAAGCACAAGTGTTCATATAGCCATATCAAATTTATAATCAAAATTATTTAGACTACTCCTAAGTAGTATCACTATATGCCAAAATTATTTCTGGAAAAGGGTGATTTCAAAGGGGTAAACAGTGCATCATGTCCAGCAAGGAACTCTGTTGATTTCAAAAGAGGTACATCAAAATCAGACTTACCCTTCCAAACACATCGCTAGACAACCAAGCAAAATTGTGTGAATTACATGATAAACTATTTCTGGCCTCTCTCCAATTCGACCATCCTCAAGTTTAACTGTCTCTTTCAGTGGTTCACCACTGCAGTTGGAGAAAATGAGACATCACTTAATTCAGATATTATCCCAGGAAAAGGTGCCAATAAAAATACTTTTAAGTCAGCAGTGCACTGAGATCATTCCATATCACAGCCTATAATATTGTTGCACTGTTCACTCGCTTTTTGTTCTTGATCACTGACCTATCAGTACCCACTGTCCCTTGATTTAGATTGCAACCTCTCTGGAGCAATGGCTGTCAATTAATACAATGGAATCACTGCTTATGACCACAAACCTTACTTTAAGGTAATCCAGCACCAAGAGACAGTCTAATTTAAGAGCATGTACACTCTACAAACATTTACACAAATCATGCTGAACATGCATTTCACATTCCTTCTTACCAATAGCACAGTAAAGAATTATGGAATCAGTAGGATGATAATTGTGTATGGAATGTGTGTACAACAAAGACAACAAAAGTAGCTGACAGTCACATTATTATAAATTCTAATTATATCTAATAAATAAAAATCATAGCCAAAATCTTGCAGTGAAAGGTTTTCTACTAACAAGATAGAAAGGCATAGAATAAATAACACTTCCTCCTACCGTGATGTGATTTCTGTTTACATTTTTATAATAAGTTTCCTTATGAAAATTAGAAATGATATTTTGAGATTATTAACTGATTCAAAAATTTAAAAAAAAAGAGAGAGGAAAAGGTTTATTTTAAGATTTTCCTTAAAAAGGTGTTGGACATAATGTAGTCACTGCTCATTACAAAGTAATAAATAGTTATTTCAACCACTAGCAAACAATAAGAAGTTTGCTCCATTGTTCTGAATATCCTATCACACATCCAACCTGACAAACATTTTCACTTACAGCAGCATAATCTTTATCTGTTAGAAGCCTTCATCTTTGAAACAAACCTATTGATTTTTGCTGCAGACAAGTGAGAAATTCGTTCCAGTACCATTCATCTTCTACCAGGAAGAGATAATTTCCTAACCACTGTGTTTCCAAGACAAATTATGCTAGGATCTACAGTGTTGGTATTCTTAGTTTTGTTACAAAGACAGTTCCACTACCCCTCCTCTCAAGGGAACTGTGAATCACTGTGAAACTAAAACTAATTGAGTCAGTTTTACTTCAGTTCTGTTCCAAGCAGCAATGGCTAGTGGACCTTATCACAGTAAACAAGTGTTTTTAAAAACCAACAGTGAAGCATTAGAAATCCAAAGCCCTCTCAGCTCCACCCATCTCATCTTTCTCAACATGTAAACTTGAAAAAAAAACCAAAAACCCCAAATGCAAAACAGAAAAACAAATTCTAGCAACAATTAGATAACTTTGCTTTGGAAGGAGAATTACAGATATAAAATCTTTCACTGTCAGTGAGAAGAGACAAACACATCAGCAAACACTATCCAGAGCTCAGCAGGAATTACATCTGCAGGGAAACAAACCAGTGACAACTCCCTCCTGACAGGAGGGCTGCTCAAGAACCTCCTCACTAAAAGACTTTTCTTCAGGAGGCTCTTGTGGGCCTTCCCACTGGCGCTCACACCCTGACAAGCCCAATGGTAAAACAAACTTTGGAGCAACAAACATGACGACCATTCCCTGAGGCATCCAGGAGCCTCTTATTTTTAACTTATTTTTCACATAAACAAGTTACTTACCAAATTCTCCTAAAAATGACCTGAGTTACAGAAAAAAGGCAGATAATTAATACTAAAATATAAAAAGGCAACAGTGATGACTGTGTTAGTCGCAAAAAAAAGTCTTGGGAGGGTGCCTGAAGAGATTCTTGACAAAGGAGCCAATTCATTGTAAAATTCCTAGTAAGGCAAAAACATTCCATTAAAAACAATAATAATATCCCATAGATTAGCAAAAAAACCCCAACAACCCAGCACAAAACAACTGCAATTTAACCTATTCATGTCATAGGAAACTACTTGAGATTCATCTTTGACGTCATCTTTTTATCATTTGAAACTGCCTTGCAAATACTCTTTACAGTAACTGTCAAAAGTCCATCTTCCCAAAAAGTATCTGTGATCTGAAGAGACCAGACTACAAATCCTCTATATCACAAAAGCCCAACCTGCCACATAACTCCATTATGGGGACCAAAAGAATCTTGTCATGGTGGATTAAGATTTTAGAGATATTGATGCAAGAAGGTATGCTTGTCCTCATTCCAAACAAGGAGACAAAGAAAGGAAAGTGGTCATCTGAGATCACAAAGAAGCCTGAGACACTGCCAGGAATAAAATCTTTAATGTTGAAATTCTAGTTCTGTAGCTGAAGCCACTTCATCATTCTTCTTCCTCATACAGCAAGCAGGAAGATAATGCACTCTGCTCAGAAGCACTGTCAGTGTGTATTCTCAACTGGAACTGGTGCAGCATGCGGTGCTGGGAATGCATTCTTGTCTTATTTCGTTTTGCTTCCCTCTCTCTTTCATTTTCTCCCAAGGAAAGACTAGAGGACAGAACCACTTTCAATTAGACAGAATCAGTTTAAAGATGAACAGCTGGGCATGTCCCAACTGGCCTTAAAAGAGAGATCTTGAAGCTCTTGTGCTGCAAATCACAATTCCAATACATAGTGTTCCAGGCGTAAAGGCTCCCAGTTTGTCTCAGTCTCTGGCTTCATTGCAGAGTCTGACAGTCTGAAAAGTGATATTTAGCAAGGACCCAGGGGGAAAAAGAGGGAAATCCATTAATACCTGGGAGCTGAATAAACTGAAATCCTGACCAGGAGTCTTTGTTTTCTTGCAAAACACTTAAGAATGAGTATGTGTGTGTAATAAACAGTGCATCGTAGTCAACATCAGTACATCTTGTCTTCCAAAAGTCCCCCAACAATTTCAGTTGGGTGTGATGTCATTTTCCACTTGTTCCCCTGAAAGGCTGTGAAGCAGCTTTTTGTAAGAAGATGCAGTTCTTCAGAGAGAGTTCCAATTCCTGCATGGAATTGCAAATCTTGGCTTGGGTCCAGGAGTGTGCCAGTCCTTACTAACACTCCATTGGAAGCTTTCCAGAAAATCTGTTGCCATGACATCTTGCAGTCCAACATCCAACTCTTTACAGATACTAATGTTTTTTCTCAGAATCACAATTCCCTCTGACTATTAAGATGTCCCTTGTCTTAATTTCTTCCAAAACATAAAGGGATATTGGGGGTACCCACAACCCAAGCCTCTTTTGAGATAGTATCAATAGTTCATGACTCTTTCCAGAGCTTTTTTTCCAGGCTATAAAAAGCCCATACTGCCACCTTTACCCTATTATCTTTGCTTTCAAGTCTTATTAGAAACACTAGACAGGATACAGAAAGTTTTCATTCTTCAACAACACAAGACAACAAAAATCCATGAAATGCTTTCACCCTAAGGCATGAAAAATACTGAAGTACCTCAGAAACCTCAATACCCTAAGTAAATTCTGTATGTGCATATTTTTTTACTTCAATCTTAAAACCAGACAACAAATAACTAAACTATTTCCCTAGCTCCTCTATAAAAGTCTCACAAGACACTGAAATGTTACACTTCTCAGAGCAGTTTCAAAAGTTTTGGTATCTTGGGAGGTGTAAAGAGTTTAAATAAACTTACTTAGTTGTGTTTAAGCCAAGTTTTACTTCAATGAACTTCAGCAAGTGCCCATTTTCTTTATGAGGAATGAACATCTGAAAATTAATTTAGCAGAGAAAAATCACACAAAATGCTGGAAGCAGTATTCACATAGTCATTCAAATTACAAAATGTCAGGTAACAATCAACTATTCAAGATTTAGTTTAAACTAACAAAATGGATTAAGTGTGCTAATTAAGGTACTGGTATAACATGGTAATCTTCAATAAATCTACATTTAGGGTTTCCTTGAGAATATTATTCCCTTCATTCCACTCCCATACCACACCAGGAGGACAAGTGAAAAGCTGCCAATAAGTTGTCAAAAGACTACAGAGCAGTGTAAAAAGGATCATGAAAAACAGGCCCAGACTTACTCCCAAGCAAGCCTAAGAGTGCTGTGATTGGCTCCACTAGAAAACAGGACTGCAGCTGAGCAGAGGTCATGAGCATTTGTAATCTTCACACACACTGTCTGAGCTGCCTAAAGTTCTGTAACTTACTCATAACTGTAATTTATGAGTATGTTGGATTTTATTTTCCTGGAGATACAGCAAGGCTAGGCATTCTGAATGGCAGAGGAAAATAATTACATGTGAGTATTCTTTCAAGCCTTCTAGGGTTCAGTAGTTTCTTTCCTTTTAAGTTCATACTGTTAATTAACACAATGAACACTCACATGGTGAGTTTGAGGCATAGAAGAAAAACACATTAATATGTGTAAAAGGCCAGCAAGAGGGAATTGCTAATCAAAATACAAGACCAGGCCAAAATCCCACTGTGTAATCTCAACTCCTAACTGACCCCTACACAAAAGGAAAGCCTCTGTTCCCACATTCTACTTGAAAACTAATATCTACCCTAGGACCACTCATACTTGCCCCTGGCTATTGTGCCACCATGCCCAAGAATATTGTTTTAATATCCAGACTAGTCTGTAGAGGTCATTCAGGTTATAGCAAACCACATATTTATGAAACAGGTAAAATGTCCTTTAAAGAGTATTTCTAAACTGTTTCAACCCAGAAGACCAAAACCCCAACAAGATGAAGCTGTTTGAGTTGCTACAAAATGACTCAATTTTTAGTACTCTTACTAACTATGAATTAAGTTATGAACTGTCATATCAATAAGGTAAGCAACATTTCAAAAGATTTTTTCAAGATTTATCTGCAACTTTTAATTTAGATTCTGAAATTAAAATCACTTTTTCAGAAGAATCTTACCTTTAATAAGAAGTTTAGTGTCACTGCTACTGTAAGTACCAAATAAATATACATTATTTTCAGCAATCTTGACACAAATGTGCTTTTTTTCATATTCATCTGCAAAAATATTTAAAGAATGCTGTATAATTTTGGAGTTCAGTTTAAATTTTTAAACTAGACTCAGGGTTAGAAGAAAGTCTACTTACCTGAAGGGATTTGGAGAGCATTAAAGCTACCACAAGACTCAGTAATGGTGACACTAGTAAGGCTGAATTTTCAAACTGCAGAAGGTACCCCACAATGACAGAAAACAGGTAGATTCTGTATACCTCATGCACCTGCAGAAGAAAAAATAAACAATAAGATAAAACTACAGTGGATATAAATCCTGTTTTTTAGACCAGTAGATACCTCCCTTCCACTGTTAATCAGGAGATTAATGGATCTCAATCCTTCAGCTCATGAATCTAGCAGGATACTATTTGGGTCTGGAAAGCACTGCACGTGAAAATGATCCTGGTCAGCCTCAGTAACTAAAGGACAATTACTTCACAATAATTCTGTAAAAATGCCATAAGTAGGAGTATTTTATCAGGTCTCCCCACCCAGTAATGAAGCACACAAAGCAGTTACTTCAAGGCACCAGTAAGAACACATAGTTTGTGACAGAGCTCATCTGTAAACAGGTGGTTTCCTTGCCCTCAAAATAACTTGTTCATTAACCTGTCTCAGGAATGAATACTCACACTGTTATCTATAATTGCTGTTATTTACTACTTGATAAGCAGATGTTATAAACCTTGATGCTTGATTTTTCTTCAGACTTTTACCAAAATACCCATTTTCTCCCTTATACACTCTGCTTTGAACTACAATAGATCAAACATTTCCCACTGCCGAGGAACAGAATGAAAAGAAACTGAAAGAAGAGGTGAAGAATTAGAACTGCATGCAGTTTGATATCTAACAAAACCAAAAGGCATGCATGTACAAAAAAGCATATCTACAACTGCAACAGGCAGCATAAGAACACCTTATTGTTGCAACATTTCTAAAAGCCATTTTGCAGAATAAATTTAAATACTTTCTTCTATTCAAAAAAATCAATTTTCCCTCAACATCTGTCAAGTCTATTTATTGCCAAAGCAGTGCAGAACAGGCCACTGAGGGTGAAAATGAGCCCTTTAACTGCAAAGAGCCAACAAAGCACATCTTTGGTCTGCCCACCCTGCTGTGAATAGGAGAAAGAAGAGGCAGCTAGCCCAACACGGAGGAATATCATTCATCACTCTTTTAGGTCTCCAAGGATGTTTCAGGTCTCAGAAGCTTTGTTTAGCTTCTATCCCAAACACAGCAGTCCAAAAAAGACTTAGTTTGAAGTTATTTTATTCTTCTGATGGATATCACATCACACTTCAGCTGGGCCCAGGCTGCAAGAACTCATCACTCAGCCTTGTTCCCTCTGGAGCTCCTGAGCAGCAGGAATGGCAGGCACCTCAGAGGCTGCCTCCAAGTCCCCAGCGGTCAGGAGGCTGAAAAGCTCCCATACCTTCTCTGTCTGTGCTAGGGCAAAGCTGTCCAGCAGGAAAAGAGAAACAGCCTGGACAAACAGGAGATAATGACTGTATTCCCACATCATCATGAAGGTGTATGTTGAGGCATTCACCAGAAGATAACAAAACTTCTAGAAGGAAAAAAAGAAAAGAAAAAGCATTAATTTTGTACCCATGCATGTCTGTCAAGTAACTGAGAGGTCATTAAAACCTAAACTACAGAAATTAATTATTGTTTGTGGAAATAATTAAAATACTGACTTCGGACATGCTTAACTTTCAGCATAGAAGAAAGTAATTACTGAAATATTCAAAAACATTTCAAGCCAATCAGAAGAAATATTTTAAAGACAGGGTCGGGGTAAGAAAGTAACAACCACCTTCTTCAAGAAAAACAGTTTACATGAGAAAAATTCTGCCTCTGTTTATTCAAAAACAAGCAGCACATGGCCCATTACCACATTGTTCTCTCTGAACCCTCCTGGGGGCATAACAAGGTAGGGCACAAGTTGTTTAGCAAAAACTGCACATGCCTAGGTGAAATCCAACTGGCCCTTTTGAAAAGAAGAAACAAAACTTCTACTGTTTTCTGCCCAGAAGAGCAACAATAGCAGAAGTAACTAACCTAGAGCACAGTTTTACCCACAGCTCTTTATTAAGAAACTAATTTTGCTTTACCTCAGCAGAACAGTTTAGGTTCTTTTTTAAATAGCCTGTGAGAGCTGCTACTTGACATGCAAAATATGGCAAAGCCCAATTTTCTCTTGATGGTATGGAATAATCAATTCTTGTTGTGTCTGTTCTAGAATAAAGTACAAAGAAACAAAAATATTAAAATATTTGTTGTACAAGAATATCAAGGAAAGCCTAAATGCCACTTCTAGCTGTAAATGTGGCCTTGCAAGCAAACTTTTCCTGATTTTGGTGCAAAGTAACACTGACACAATTTTGCTGCTGATACAGTTCACCAATTTATTAACAGCATGAAAGGCCCAATCTTTACTCATCCATTTAGCAGGTTTCAATGTTGGCTGGCATTTTTAGCACTGAAGGCAAAAAGAATCTGCCTCAAGCCTTTTCTGACCTGCAATGAAAACCAGCTCATAGCTGAGAGAATAGATTTCTTTCATTTCTCATACAATATGTTTTAAACAAGTGATTTAGGTAGTTGAGCACAATCTAAGATACAAACTGGTGCTCCCTCACAGCAGCAGCAGGAAATATTTTGTCTACAGGGAAAAACTCTGCCCAGCAAAACAAGAGATAGACGGATGGGGAGCATGCAGGGTTTTCTCATGGAATGACTTGACAGTATCCACACAATTGGAGGCGTAGGTGAAAGTTTTAAAAAGTGCTAAAGTGACTCAGAAGCACAAGCCACGCTTCAAATGTAACCAAAGGCATCAGTCTCAGAGGTACACAGTCTGCTTTGTGTCTACTATGCCTTTAAAAAGGAGCCTCAAGCTCCTTTATCATTTAGGTATTTAAAAGCATTACCTTTCATTTTTTCCTCTGAAGCCTCTTACAGAGGCATATTCGAAGTTTTTTTAACTACTAAACCTTTCATTTTGTTGACACTGTTTAATCTTATTCACTGCTGAAAAAAATTACAGATTTATTCACCATTTTTCCTACATTCCACTGTTCACACCAGCTTGATGAACAGTATTTTCAGCTACTAATCACAGATTCTGTCATGATGACTTCACACTCCTAGAAGATGATTCTCAACAGTTCAACTTTAAAGGTATACCTCTAACATTTTGCTCCATAGTTCTTTTATTTCAAGTGCTCTCAAGTTCACAGAAAGCCCAAGAGCTCCATGGTGACAAATTAAGAGCATGAACACAGGTTTTCATTGCCCAAATGAGACTCCTTATAATTGTGGGGCTTCATAAGGGGAAGGGGAATTCCAAGTGAACTGTTTTAAAATAAAAAAGTCTTGATATTAGGATTATCTAAGAAAATTTCATTTTGCAGAAAAACCCACTACAAAAAGAAGATTTAAAAAATATCAAATATTCTTTACCAAAAAAATTCAACTTGATAATTTCTTTCTATGCTACCGGGCAAGTGCCACAACATTTAGAGCTACCCAGAGAGTGCAGCTCTGTTTTACAGCTGTTTTGGGTATTTGTCTTCATTCTTCATCAGCACAAAACTAAACCTTCTGAGGAATATTTTTGAAAAATGAAATTGTGGTGAATACTCCTTTATTCACACACATACATAAAGTTAGTTCAATTGGTAATGTGGATGATTTGGACAACAGGAGGCCTTTCCATCAAAAAAAACCATCATGAGAATCAATTAATCTCTTGGAAATGTTTTTTATTCACCATAAGATTTTTCTCTCACAGTGAGAACACAAAGCTTAATCAAAGCAATTCAATCCACTAATTAAAATCACTTCAATCCACTAATATTTTAAAATTCCTTATTGACAAACTAGATTGTATAAAGATGTTTTTCTTACCTGTTAATAATGAACCATGCTACAGTCAGCATTCCTGCCAGCCAAGTCCCACTCATAACCCAACTGGTTACAAACAATGCAGTCACATAAATTCCCTGCAGTCCAAAAACTATACCAATGTAGAAATACACTGGTTCAATAACTTCCTGAAATTACAAATAAAAACGAAGAGACATAGTGGCAACTGAGCTGAAGCTGGAAATTATTACTATTTACAATTTGTTACTGCTAACAATGTGCTAGGTGCTTTACAAACAGGTAAGAGATGCCTCCTATTTTAGAAAAGTACTGGGCATGCCTTTATTTGGAGTTCAAATAAAACATGGGGAAGAGCAAAGCAGTGTGAATTAAGTGCACACTTCAGGACTCAGCTTGCCAGTGCCATGACTTTTGAATTTGCTTTAGTTTGAACACACTATGTGTCAGATTTAATAAATCTATGCTACAGTGGGATATGAAGTTCAGAGGACTACTAGAAGAAGTTATAAAAGGGAAGAACTTGAAGAAGTAAAGGTGTGGCAAAAATAGTTCCAAAATAAGTAAATAATAAAAAAGGAAAGATAATGAGAGTGGACACAAGTATGCAGCATAAGCAGAACAAAGCCAGAGTAGAGTAGAAACTGACAAAAGGTTCATCTACAGAAGTGCTTTTCCCTATGAGAATGGGCAGACAGGTACCACTATTAACAGACTCCTGTACTCCAAAGGAGTTAACTAACTTTCCTGTTTTTAATGGATAGCACAGATACTCCTGACATTTCTAAGCAGTCTGCAGAAGTAAAGAATAACAGAAAAAGTTACTGCTTAGTGTTAAACCCCCAAAATCCTATGCCAGAGACTGATCAGAATTGAGACTGAGGAGAATCTGGACCTGGTGAGAGCTCAACTCATTTAACAAAAAATGTATGTATTAGTTGGATATAGCACAGAAAGTCCCATACACACACACAGAGACACAACCATAATGCAAGTACAAGAAAGTAGGAGAAATGCACATACTTCACTACCAGATGCTTGATATAAAACACTGGCAATCAACTCTGGGTACAAAGTCATTTGCTGGACAGCATTTATGGTCTTCAGTGATATTGTCTTATTGTTGTGTGTCAATTCATAAACACCTACAGACAAAAAAAAATTATTGCTGGAATGACTTACTACTGTTGTTCCTAAAAGAGGCTAAAGTGCATTCAAAGGCAGGGAGAATAAGATTTGATCATTAAAGCTACTGACTGATTCACCACACCTAGTTTAAAAGGAAAGAGAAATTTCTGTGTTAGATGTCATTCCACCTACTGATCTAGCTAGAAAGTTATTACCCTCATCTAGTCTTTAAATAGAAGGCCCAAAATTCATCATCTGAAGCACAGCCTTTTCAGTAACACACTGATGCAGTCCTGGAACTACATTCCTGTAGATCACCTTCACAGGAAGACCTTAAGGAGTGAGATCTAACAGGGATGAGCAGGATGTGTTAAACCTGTCTCCAGAAGGATGTCAGGTATGATGGCCTCATCACCCCTTCCAGCTCTGCATTTCTGAGATTTCTAAGAATCCTTCACCAAACACAATGTGCCTTTCTATGGGGTGAAGATGAAATTGAAGCTGCCATACTTGAAGGATCATTCCAAGATCATTTCAAAATGTTACAAATAAAGAAAACACTTGTCAATACTTAGAACAATAGAGAGAAGAGCAAAACCAACCCAAATCAAGATATGGGGGAGAACAAAAGCCTCAAAAACAATACAGCAGTCAAACAGACAACTGTTTCCAGCTCTGAGCATATCCTGGTGTATGGTCTGCAGCTGGTTCTCTGTAGGTCAAACCAGGTCTTCCAGGATTTACAACTGGGTTCAGCTGTAATATACTCTTGAAGACTAGATGCCTTGTAATACCTTGTAGACACGAGTCTACCTGTCTGCAGAGGCAGCATCCCTGAATGAGGCCTGCAGCCCACCCACTCACAGCATGGGCAATATTCCCAGAGGACAGGAGGCACTGAGTGTACTAAAGAACTCAGATATTGCTGCTGTGCTACATTTCAGCTGGAAAACTGTTCAACCAATAAAACACTAACCACAAAGTTTAGTTTTATTGGCTTCAGTGAGGTTTCACAAAAGGACTGAACTAATTCAGTGGCTGACCACTGCAAGATTGGGCAGCTCATCCTCTTCTCTCCTGAGCTCCAGCCCCATGCTAGGGCAGTGCATTCTGAACTCCCTGAACAAGCATGGAAGTGCTCCTTCCTCTTTTCACTGCTTTAGTTTCCTTTTGGTAGAGGGACCCAGGGTCAGAGAGCCCCAGAGCCAGTGCAGGGTAAAGAGCAGGAGCACGAAGGAAGGAGAGATCATTGTCACCCAGTCTGTTCTCCTTCCTGTTCCTTTCTGCCCCCACCACTCGCTGCTCATCAGTGTCTATCCATCACAGCTGACAAGATTAAAAACTTCTGGCAGGGACAGGATGGAGAAGATCAGCTTGTGACAGAAACTGTTCTGTCTTCTGACAGAAGATGGAAAACAGTTAGTTTCATCCCTCATTCCCAAATTCAACATAAATTATATTTACATGGCAGAAAAATCCACTATTGTGACACAGCCAAACCCAATGATAACTCTGACACAGGACATAATAAAAGTTATTATTAACCCTATCCTAGAGTATCAATTAAAGGCAATCTACTGGAATACAGGATAGTTAAATACTGCTTTTGAAAAAGCACTGAAAAGTTAGGACAGTGTGTGGTTTTTCATTTATCTGACCAATATACCTACATAAGAGAATAAAATTAGTCTCCCCAGTCTGCAGGAGTTTTTTACTGTCTTCAAAGTGAACAGGACTTTTCAAAGCTAATAAAACAAATGAATTTTTTACCTCTTTCAAATGAAGGAGCCTTTAGCAGTTCTTTATAGAATGAGTAATAAATGGCACTGTCACCCTGAAATGTAATTTCTCGTTCAAGTTCCTAGAAAAAAAAAAAGAAATTAATCTCCTGCAATCTCATTCCAAAGACAATATATTTTCAGATAGACCGGTTTTGTAACATGGTACGTGGTTATGACTTCACTGTACATCTTCAAAATATTCCACAAAACATTAATCCTCACAGCATTTCTATCAGGTACATAATGCTCTCTGTAACTTAGCAAGCATGCTTGGAATCAGAGCAACTCAAATCCACATTGTAAAAGCACAAAATCCACAGGATCTTTTCATATTCACAAACCCAAATTTCATTTAACTTTCTATACTTCACGTAATAATGGAGTTCTTAAGAAAACCAAACCAATCAACCATAAAACACAAAAAAATCCCCCAAAAACAAACAAACAAACAAAAAAAAAAAACCAAAAACACCCCAAAAAGCCCAACACATATTCCTGTTGAGTAGCTTCTGCAATCCCAGTATGCTCCAGTTACTTTTTTATATTTTAGAAAAGTATTTTAAGGATAAAGGGTGACATGGAAAAACATATAAAAGCATGACAAGCCACGACAACTGTTAGCAGGAGGGAAAAAAAAAAAAGAAAATAAAGAAGACAAAAAAAAAAGAAGCTGTTTCAAAGACAGAGGCCTCAGTAGAAGGACACAGGACTGCAAGCAGTTTCAACATGACACAGATCAGATTTGATTTCAAGGACACAATTTGGCTTTTGTTTCAGTTTATCTTTACCTGCCTGCTGGAAAACCAGAATTTCCGCTCATGATAGGTGGAGAGGTACACAGCATACATCATTCCACTGGTGACTGCTGCCAGACAGCCAAAGAAAAGCTTTGCAAAGCGCTGGATTAACAGATCTGAAAATGAACAGTGGGAAAGCTAAAACAGCACAGAGCACTGAGAAACTACAGCACAGCCTACACATGACTCTTACTTCTGAACAACAAGGCAACTTACTGGCATGAGAATTATCATACCATCAGCAGCACAGATACATTGAAAACTGGTTTGTTACTGCTGTCCTGTAGTTTTCTTTCCCAGTTGGTATCATTGTTTCACAGACAAAATATTCAACACACTACACTGCAAATTTTCTCCAGCAAGCTTTGTTGTCAAATGAATTCCAAGAAGGAAAAGCCTCTTCCAGATAAATAGAGCAAACTATAGATTCTACCCAAAACACCACAAACTTCCTAAAGACATTAACAGAGGTGGCATATTGTATCTAACATAATTTCTGAGACATTTTATTTTCCATTTTGTTTTTGAATATAAGAACAAATGGAACTGAATTTACCAAACTCATTCAAAGGGTGTCTACTACACCTGTATCTCCTTTGAGTTAGTACGTACTTTTAACATAAAAGCTTTTGGTAGCTTGGTGAGCACTTGCCTAAAATTATACCTAGTTTTAGTTCTGTTTCTTGAAAAGCTCTAAGGACTTTTTGTCTGTTCTTGTTTCAGTACCATTACTTCATGGTGTCAGCTTCCAACCAGAAGATCGTTCCAGGAACAATAAAAACATTTATTTGGATGCAAATAGTAATAATAAATTTCTTAACTCCCCTGCCTCTACCTCCTCAAGCCTGAAACAGTCCAAGACTACCATTTCACCCTCCAACGCATAAAATGTCATTATTAAAGAACTCCAATGTGCATGCCTGTTTTCCCTCAAAATATTCAAAAACTTAATTCAAAGTAAGTCTGTTATAAATTACCATGCTACAAATATCTTCCCATAAAATGTAAGAGAATAATGAAAAAAACAATCAAAAGTCAGCTAAAAATTCTGTAGCTTACATTTTGGCGACCTTCCCAGCTTTGAATTTTCTTTGTTTCTCTCCTCTGGAGCCATTTTGTCAGATTCTGTGCAGTTTTGTTTCTTTCTCTGTCGCAGGTCTGCTGCCCCTGAAGACATTTTTTTTAAGTTATTGCAACACAATACCTAAAATCACACTGGGAAATCCACACAGCAGCAGGTAGCAGCCAGTTACTGCTACTGATTCAATCCCATGGAAGATGTATTTGACAGAGACTCAATTAAAGGATGTCATATGCCCAACAAAAGTAACAATATAACACTACAGAAATCAATTCTTATGTTATTCCTTAGAAAAAACAACAGTATTCTCTTGAGGACATACTCTGGGATTACCCAGAACCCAAACTGGAAGGTAACTGGTTTATTCCATTTGGTGAACACAAATGAAGAAAATCAATAGTTTAGATAAGCTTATGCAGACTGGGAGAAACTGGTGCCAATCCCTCATCCTGGTTTTATGCTGCTATAGCAGTATAATACAAAAACTGGCTAGTCCATTACTTTTAAATTGAGATGCCTATTATTTATATGGCAAAGGCTTTTATAAAGTAAATGTAATATCACTTTTTTCCTGCTTTTGGATCTACTGGAACTAAGCAGATTTATGAATATTTAGTTTAACACATAATTTAAAAGCCCAGTTTGCTCAGCCACATAGATCACATCACAAGACCAAGGGCTTCTGTTCACTTTTCTGTGAGTAGCAGCAGCAATTTAAGTCCTGGTCCATTTATTTTACAGTCTGAAAGGCAATGAGGCTAATTCACACACTGCAGGTCTGTGAATACAAAAAGACTCACTGCAAAAAGTATTCTATAATTCTTATATTAAAGATATTCCACAACATTTACATCATTCTGGAAGAGTAATGAAAAGATTTAACTGTAATTGACGCTTCAGAATTTTTAGCTCTCCTGCTTGACCTAGTGTCCAACATTGCTTGAAATTTTCCAGCCATCAATTTTCCTCTGGACTTAAAACAGCTCCTTCATAAACCCATCCAACTTCAAACTTGAAGTGTCAATCTTCACATCCCACAACAAAGCTTTTAAGTACTCTGGTTGTATATTAATTACTTCAGTTCTAATTCAATCTACTTTTAATTCCCAGCTATTAAATCTAAAAGTTAGAAACTAGAGAGAGAAATAGAAATGGTTAAAGTGATGTCTGCCTGTATAAGACACCAGTGTGTTAACAGAGCAAATTATAAATCATTCTGAGCAAACCAAGATCTCAATGGTAACATTTTCATGAATGAACAGAAAACGTCTACCTTCTTAAACAAGACAAGAACTGGAAAGAGTCTAAATAACACGAGGTTTAGGGTGTTCAGTGTCACATTTATCTTCATGCCAATCCAAAATGCAATGTACACCAGCATCTCTTCATGACATGTATATGAGAAGTTTATCAGCAATGCAAACACCAAGTGCGCTGCAGTTAAAAATCATTTGTAGCATGCAAAATAAAGGCACACTGGAAGAAAATCCTAGATCACAAAAGTGGGCAGATATGTGCTTGGAAGGACAAGTGAGTGCCCCTGTCATTCTGGTTATGACCAAGGCAACAGCACTGAGAACACTGGAGGAAAAGGCCTTTGCTTCTCTGGCAGAGAAGTGAACCATAGCAGAAGTGTAACAAACTTATAAAGTATAGCATTTCAAGCACAGAGAGAAAGCTCCCAAAGAAGTAACAGTTTAAAATTCTACTTCTGAAACAACCCCTCAATCAGCAAAAGATCTTCACCTCGGTTTTGAAGACAGCTCAACATATTCTGCCCAAAGCAATAATACAAAAAGATGTGAGTTACTTCTGTTTCTTGCTGCTGCCACAAACAAGAAAAATGCTGTTTTCCCTTCAATGAATCCTTCAAACAGAGTGATATGAAATTCAAACAAGGTAACAACTAAGAATTATCTAGAATTCTGAACTGATGACACAGCCTCTAGTAACTATCCAGCACATAATTTTTTCATCTGCTTTTCAGTTCCCTGCAAGTCCCCAGTTCAAACAAGTTCTTGTTCAGAAAACATGCATTCCACTTATTTTTGTGTTTCTACTGCAGAAAAACATAACTCATTCCTACTTTGCGCCACTATACTCATCTACTTTTCACCTACCAATTGAGCACTGTCTGTAATTTTTGTCTCCTCATCTAAAGAAAGGTAAGATGAGCTGGGACACACTCAGAGAAAAGGCCATGAGGGTGATTCAAATTGTGCAATGGCTTCCATACAAGGAACAAGGAAGCAAATTGAAGATGCCTCAGTCTAGAAAAGAGGATGACCAACAGAAAGATGCCAGACATCTACCAGTTAGTGAAGTGCACAAACACACTGAATAGAGAGCAGTGATTCACCTTTTCTAATACAAAAAGTTCTCAAACAAACCTAATGAGTCATGCTAAAAAGAACCAGCTCGTTGCACATCACCTTCACGCAGAACACTCCTACCCAAAGAATGTTCTGTAAACCAAGAGTCTGCACAGTTGTGGAGATTCATAAGAATACAGACACAGTTGTGGAGGACAAGCAGCTGGAGACTCCGAAACATAGAGAAACCATGTGCAACTCAGAAAGTACCCCTGCTGAGAACAGCTGGGAGGCTGGAATATGCCATGGGACAGATTTGCATATGCTTGTTTGCTCCTGCATTTTTCTGGGTACCAATTAACGGTTTTGTTTCTGCTGATTTCTCCAAGAAAACTAAATGCCATCTCATAACCCCTACATAGGGGGTTTGCACTGAAAAGACATGGAGAAAAATGTTTGTGTAGGGGCTAAAAATGAAACAGAATCTCAGAATGCGCTGAGTTGGATGATACCTGCAAAGATGATCCAAGTCCACTTCTTAACCCTGCACAGGACACCTCAATAACCACACCATGTGCCTGAGAGCACTGTCAAAGCGCTTCTTAACTCTGTCAGGCTTGGTGCTGTGGCCACTTCCCTGGGGAGCCTGTTCCAGCACCCAACCGCCCCTGGGTGAAGAACCTCTTCCTAATTACCAACCTAAACCCTCCATCCGCAGCTTCAGGCCATTCCCTCGGGTCCTGCCACTCCTCACCACAGAAAAGAGATCAGTATCTGCCCCTCCTGAGCAAGCTGGAGGTCTCCGTCAGTCTTCTCCAGGCTGAACAAACCAAGTGACTACAGCTGCTCCTCATACAGCTTCCCCTCAAGGCCCTTCACCACCTTCGCAGCCCTCTTTTGGATGCTCTCTAATACTTAACGAAACGAGAAAGAAGAGTGACTAAAACATACGGAAGGATGCCCAAAGAGAAAGTACGCTCACGGAAGCATCCACGGAGCCCGCAGATGCTGCCCCGGGCGCTCTGCCCACAGACAATGCCAGGCGAGGGAAGAGAAAAAGACCCCAAGTCCCCCAGAGAGCGGCCCTCTCTCTTGGGGCTGCAAAGGACGGGCTGGGCTGGGCTGGGGCCCGAGGGGCCGCCGGGGCGGGCTGGGCCCGGGAGGCCGCCTGTGTCCTGCAGCCCAGTGCTTCAGCTCCGTCCGTGCCCTGGCACAAACCGCGAGGGGCGGCCACACCGCTGGCCTGAGCCCGCGGCCTGGCCCCGACCGCCTCCGCCCGGCTCCGGCTCCGCGGCCTGAGGAGCCGCCCCTCACCTTCCTCCATGGCCGGCCCGTGCCCGCAGCCCGCCGCTGGCTCCCCCCGCCGCTCTCTGCGGGGCGACGCGTCCGCCCCGCCCGCGCCGCCGCCGCCCGCCTCCCGCCGGCCGCGGGGGCGGGAGCGCTCCCGCATCCCCCGGCGAGCGGAGCGGAGCGGAGCGGCTCCGCGCTTCCTCCCACCGCCGGAACTGCGGCTGCGGAGCGCAGGGGGCGGCCGGAGCCGAGCGGCGGCGCACCGGGACACAGCGAACGTGCAGGGCCACGGCGGGCGCGCCGGGCGGCTCTGTACCGGGGCACAGCGAATGTTCGGGGCTACAGTGAATATTCCGGGGCACAGCGGACGCGCAGGGGCGCACCGGGGCGCTGCCGGGCGGCCTTAGGGCTCCCGTGCGGGAGCTCCGCGACCCCGCCGCCCCAAGGCGGCACCTCCCGGCAGCGCGGCCGCGGTTGGTGCCGCTCCAGAGGGACCGGGCTTCCAGAGAGCGTGGGCAAGAGGAGGCTCGGGGTGACCCCAAGGCTCTCTACAGATGCCTGAAAGGAGGTTGTAGCCATGGAAGCGTCTTTTCCTGGGCAGCCAGGGGTAGGAGGAGAGGACACGGCCTCAAGCTGTGCCAGAGAAGGTCTAGGTTGGACATCTGCAGGAAGTTTTTCACAGAAAGGCTGATTGGACATTAGAACGGGCTGCCCAGGACGTGGTGGGGTCACTGTCCCTGGAGGTGTGTAAGGAAGGACTGGACGGGGCACTTGCTGCCAGGGTCTAGTTGACATGGTGGTGTTTGTTCAGAGGGGGATCTCGATGATCTCAGAGGCCTTTTCAAACCTCATTGGTCCTGTGATTACAGAACTGTTCACTCTTCTATGGAAGAGGTTTGTGGGAATTGTCCCTTGGAGGTTTGAGGGAGTTGTCCCTTGGATGCTGCATGTCTCCTGACCTGCAGTCAGGCCAATGGCTGAGCAGCTGCTGGAAAACTGATTGCTTGTCTGGCAGCTGCAAGGAAAAGCTAAACCAATATGTGTGTCCTGTTGGAGTGTAAAATGAGATTTATAAGTTTCCTGGATTTTTTAATAAAATCTAAAGTACTTCTGTAGTTGTTGATTTATTGAATAGTGAAAGGAGTTGCTTATGTTTTTAATGATCCACAAGTTATCCATTGCATTTCTAATGCATCATGTTCAATTTGGGTTGTTTGTTAGTGTAGGGTTTTTGAAAGTTACTGCAATAAGCAACCATAAGCATTGCAATGAGAAGAACAGTAGTTGTTTCAAATATTTGTGCTCAGACCATCAGTACATGGACAGACATAAAATAAACAATTGCTCCATTGTGCTCTAGATGTTTTTTCTTACGCCTTCATTGTACGTCTTGTTTTATAGTGTACCTTGTTGCATTTATTGTGCAACTTCAGTTTTCTTCTGATGCTCCAATATGGATCATCCCACACCTTGATTTCAGTACAATTATATATGCATATCAAGTTATTTACATGCCTAGTTAGCAGAAAAGTGAAAAATCCAGCCTGCTCACTCAATTTTCCTAAGGAAAAAAAAATTGCACATTTGAAGGTGGGAGAACCAAAAATCATTTTTCATGCAAGTTTCTTTTTCCCAGAATGCACATGCTGAAATGATTGTTAAGGTAATGTTGAAAATGTTATTACTGTTGCACTTCAATCTTCCAAAATGCATTACTCAACTAATATATGAAAGTTATTCCATTTGACAGCTTATTATGTGGCCTAAACATTGTGCTGTAATACATTACAATGAATAAATACGGGGATGTTGTGTTCTTTTTCTAAGCTTTCTCTGTACAAACATGCATCACGTATCTGCATGATGGCATTTGTTCTCTGTTTACATATTATTTCTAAGCCCTGCAGACATAATTTTCCTTTTTATTTACAAGTTCATGGTACTGATGCTTTCCAGTTTAACAGTCATTCTTTCTCTCCTTTAGAGATTGTTGACAGGAGACAGACACAGACCTTAGTGTAATGCATTTATACTGGGCATATTTGTCATTACACAGAATTTTAAAAAATATGTAGTTGTTTGTTTTGTAAACAAACCAGGTTGTATTTTTGTATGTTAAAGATCCCGTGCCTAAAAATATTTGTAAAGTTTCAATAATCAGGTAACAACTGTGGATATTTCACCCATTCTACTGATTTCAGCCTTTTGTAGGGTTAATTTTCAGGCTGCCCTGAAAATTATGGTTCTGGATTGTCAGTATTCAGAGGTTTTGCTTATTTTAATTATTTCACATTCTTCTCTCCCCAAAGCTGTATATCTTCTATCAAAGTGTAAAAAAGTAGTGCCTACAAAAGTGTTTGTGGGACCAGAATTTTGCTTAAAGTTGGAAGGGTGTGTGCTCCCACCTGATATGGGGACTGCAAGGGAATAAGTGAGGGGATATTGAGGGATAGTGATAATGTGGAAGCATTACTGATAACTGGACCTAGGAAGCATTAAGAAAATTAAGTTACACAAAATATACAGAACCTTTGGGATTTTTTCCCACCTATTTAATTTTTTTCCTATATTATTTCAGCACAGCTTCCAGTGGTTTTGATTGCTTCAGTTCATGCCTGCCTTGCCTAGGATGTAAGTGAGCCAGGTTCTGTGGTCATCCGCTGTATTGTAAAACATGGAAAATACCCATTAAATCAAGGGAGCTGATTTAGATTTGGACTCTGAAACTGAGCTGTGGACATGGAAACATGCTTTGTCTCAATTCTCTCTTAGCTTCAATCCTCTGGTGGTAAATCTGTATTTTGTTTTCTCCTAAAGACTTTGGAATTTCTTTAAACAGTTCCTCCACAGATGGAAGACACTACAGATGTGATTGCCCATGACCATCTTCCTGTTCTTTCTACCCTGCCTCTTGTATTTACTGTCCTTGAAGCAGCAAGGACAGTAAATATGAGATCCTGCATATTCATTTTCTTTGCTTCTTCCTGTCACTACTTGTGCTTCCCTGTAATCTAGAACTAACTCATGTCACCCTGTGTTTAGACGTGTGTGATGCTCGACAGCCTCTCATCCTGTACACTTTCTCTTCTATGTCCTTCTAACCATCTCATCATCTTCTCCATCCCTTTTTTTCCCTCTCTCCATCCCACCTGAAAGAGTTCCTTCTCTGTGTTTTCACCCTCTTAAATGACATTGATCCTTATCACAGTTGCCTTTATCTGACCTGTAATTTAGTTTCTTGCTTTTCATCTTACTTTATAAGACAAAGCCATGTCAGCTGACTAATTGCTGTATTGCTCCTGCAGAGCACTGTGTCAGTAATAGAGTCATGGTAAATGGACTGCAGGGGAAAAGTCCTGATAAATGTTTGTTCCTTTAAACACACACAGACACAAACACACTCCCTTAGTGATGTGACTTGCTTTCTGTACCACTTCCCTCTTTCTGATCTTGCTCTACTTCTTGTTTGTGCAGCAGGTGAAGTTCCCCAGAGCAAGAGGCTGACCCCGTATTTGTGAAACATATACAGAAATAACAGTAAGGAAGCATAATGGCTGATAGCTGCCTTGCCCTCCACGTGGCCTCTGCTCTGTGAGGAGGCCCACTGCTCTGCTATTGTCTCTGTCCTTTCCTACACTCCTTTTTTCTCCCTGAGCTGTCTCTTTGACTTTTATCCAAGGATAAAGCCCTTTGAGGTAGATGACTCACAGCTCTGCACTTGCTTTGACTCATACTTTGCCACCTAGTATATTGGTCAGCTCTTACTAAACTGCACTTAGGGTTTTTTTTATTGCTAATGACGACAACCCTTGCTGCCCACATCTTTGATTTCACTGCCATTTCTGCTCGGTCAGAGCTATGCTTGTTTTCTCTATGATTGGTCAGAGCTGTATTTCTCCTTTCTCACTCTTCCTGAGTTTGATGCTCTTTGGTTTTTTAAACATCCCCTGCAGATTTCAGAGTCTGGAGGCTCTTGTGTCTCTGATGCCAAGCTGTTTGAGCTGCATTTCTGAGGGTGAAGGTGCTGGTGCCCACACAGCCTGCCCTGCCAACATGGAAAGGCAGCCTCATCCCTCGCCTCCCTGTGCAGCATCCTCACCATTCATCAGCTGCTTGACCAGGAGCAGCACATTCCCCAGCTTCCAGTGGTAACACACCTTGAATGATGGCAGAGAGTTGGTGTCATCACACAGGTGCTGATGATGAGGGCTTAGCAAACACTTCAGCTGGTACAAAGCTAGCACCAGAATTCAGGCCTCTTTTCAGGCACTCTCTTGTCCCTGAAGGGCAAGCCTAGCATGACTGGAGTCACTGAAACCCCATCCCTGGTACTGACATCAGCAGGAATGACTAATTGCATCTAGGAAATTACTCTTGGAATATTGTGCTGGCCTTTTTTATATAAGTATTTTTCAGAGAAGTGGAGCAATATGATCTTTAATATATCTTAATGTCTTACTAAATACACTAGTCAGGCACATCTCCTATCCCAACATAGCAACCAGCAGTCTTAGCCCCACATTCTTGTCTGACCATGTTACAGCTGGCAGAAGAAAGGGCGATGTCACTGCTTTTGATGGTTTCCAACTTTAAGCAGGAAGCAATTTGGCCTGATACTTGAAGATTATAAATCAGTAATACAAGTCATAGTCCAAACACTAAGCAGACACGAGATCCCTTCTCAAAAGCTGCATCTAGTGTTATTAAAACAGCTTGGGCTCAAGCAGCCCTTTGCAGCTGGTGCTGCTTTTCACTGGAGTGAGTAGAAACCACTCCAGCACAGGCAAAATGCACTCCTACCAGGCAGGTTAGCTATTACCAAGCTACTGCTTGTCTGCTAAGATTTCCTAGACAGCAGAAAAAGAAGTGAATGGGACTGTACTTGGCAAGGGATGGGAGGGTGCAACTTCCATCTGGGATGCAGATTCTTGACTCTGAAGCAGCTCTGATAATCCCAGCTGTAATTTTCCAAGGAGGAAACATAAGCCAGGCCATTTGTTACAGAGAAGTGTGATTCCTCTAGAAGGGCAGTTCAGTTTCCTCAGTTTTTTTTCAATCCCAGCCAGCATTGCCAAGCTTTGACTTCATTTCCAGAGCTGATGCTTTCCAAGCCAGGAGTTGTCTGAGTTGAATGGCCCCGTTTGAAATTATTAATTTTACCTGTATCAGCCTGTGTAACTGCTTTTATGAGACAAAGGGCACTATGAAAAATGCAGAGAACAAACAGACCTAGTGTGTGAGCAGGATGCCTGTCACTGTGTAATTATGTATAACTGTACAGTTACATAAATGCTTTTCTTGGGAATCACCAGTGACGGCAGCAAGCTTTGCCTGTCATGTTTTGGCTAGTTAAAGCACTGATTCATCACACTTTGAATACTCAGTTTCCTGCTTGTTCTATGGTAAATGGATTACTGCCTGCAATTTCAATAGTAATTAATGAAGATGAGAGATAGATCCAGTGATAAAACTGGGTTGTCTGAAGAAGTGGAATGATTTACTCCACTTGTCAAGTCTCACAGTGTTACTAGAATATCACTAGCTTGTTTGCAGAATGATTCATCCTCTTCTTGAAAGATGCATTTTTATCAGTTGGGGTAACAAATCTATGCATACAAAGCATGACTTGACTCTTTTGTTCCTCCTCCACGTGAAGTATCCCCCTCCTTCCCTTTATGCCACTCACCTCGGGCTCATTTTTGCAGTTGCATATTTCTTCTTGAGCTTCTACAAGATCTATCATTAAGAAACTGTCCTGGTTTAGGGCAAATTTGGGTGAGAATCTCCAAGGGGGGGCCCCTCCAGAAAGCAAACCCACACAGCCTCTCCTCGAACTGGTTTGGGAAGAATTCATTGGAGAGAAGTGCAAAGAACCTGTTTATTTAACAGGCACAGCACCCCACAGGACACAAAATGAACAAGACCAGGTGACACCACTCTTTCAGCACTCTGAAAAAGATGACAAAATCAGAAAGTATCTCTCGGGGGTGGTTGCTCTGTTCTTAGTCCCTCTGGCGCTGGGGCAGCTGCTGCAGCCACAGGGTGCAAACCCTCGGTGTTCCCAGGTCCCAGTCTGGAGCAGGTTCGAGATGGTCCCAAAAAAGGAAAGGAGAAACAATCCAGGAAGAAATTTGGACTGTTTAGCTAAACTAGCTAATAAGCAGAAGCTAGAGCAAGAGCAAAGCGAAAAGCAAAAGTAAAAAAGCAAAAAAGCAAAAGCAGCACTATGTACTGCCCGTCTCTGTGTCTCGCCAGCCATGGGGGAACGGCTGATAAGAAACCAAAACAAAACTTTCACTCTTCAGAGCCAGTCTTGAAGGCACAGAACATGATATCCAGCATAAACAGAACACATGAATGGGGATACAAACATCACAACGTCACCCTAGGACAGAAACTCATGGAGAAATTATGTACAGTTCAGATCAGCAAAGAGTCAACATGTTGGTGTACAGTGCTAGGGAAAGTGCCAAATGTTTGTATGGTTCTTGTGATGGGAGAATCTGATGAAACCAGGCTTTAGTTGGCCTTAGCTGGCTGCACTGTTTTTTTCCTGTGTACATCATGTTAATTTGTTAAATATTCTTCCTAACTTTACATAAATCTGACTTGACAGGAGAAGAGTTGGTCCTGCCCTAGGAATTGCAAGAAGAATGATGTTTGTTGACAAAGGTAGATGATATCTTCCCCTTCAGTGAGTCAGGATGTCAGCAGCAACGACTTGGACAGGAATTGACAGGAAATTTACACTTAGTCCTTGAACTCTGTGGTTTTGGCAGAGATTTGACTGAATGAAACACAAAGTGACAGAGGGAGAAACCTGGATTCCCTCCCAGAGGGAGAGTTTACTTGAATTGCTCAGTCACGGACTAGCTTGTTTCATTCACAGAAAAAATTCTGGATCTTAAGAGAGACTACTGTAGTATCCATCCCATTGACATCAGGGACCCTGAGAAGCAGCTGTCATGTCACCATTCTCTGCAATATCCTTTGGAGGGTGTAATTAATTGTTGTAAACCTCCAGTGTGACTCCACTGAATTCAATCAGCCCCACAAATATCACTGAAACTTCTCTGATGTATTTTTGTAAAGAGGATTTACCTATAAAACAAACCCGGTGTTCATTCAAAATGTCAGGTAATTTTATCCTGAAACAATTTATTTTATGCTAGAGTTTAAATTTTCATTAGTTCAAAGAATGGACATTCTTTTAAGGTCATGTCTTCCAGATGTGCAGGATTGCAAATCAATAGCCAGTCCCTGCAACAAATTTTCATTTAGACACTTTACGACCTAGGGTAAGAGTACATATAAATAGGGAGAAAACTGATAGACTGCTAGAAAACAAGAGTGCCTGCCTGTCCCTGGGAAGGTTAATGGAACTGTTGGCCTGCAGGTATCACACTTGCTTGTGGAGTTCTCTTTCCTCCTTCTCCTCCTCCTCCTCCTCCTCAGCTTGGTTTTTGCAGTTGGCATTTGGAGAAGTATCAAATTAAATCCAAGTTAATGTATATGTCATGAAATTCTGCTGAACTGAGTGAAGGGGAAAGAGGCTTTTGAGACCAGTCCTGGTTGATTCTGGCTGCTGCTTGTGCCTGCAATGGGGAGCAGTGGAGGGAGTTCAGGGTCTTATGAGGGCAGAGTCTAAATTAAGGCAGGCTCTGGCATGCGCAGTGGCAAGGAAATGCAATTTGGTATAAACATTGGGGCTCCAAAGTGAGTAAATGCCACCTACACTGCTCCCAGGAGGCTCCAGTTTCTCAGGAATGTTCTGGCAACATGTTCCAACCCAGACATTAGCGGCACTTTTCAGTTTGCTTTGTCATTTTCAGTAGCAGCTTTTAGTCTATAAAAACCATACCAATGTGTGGTAGTGTATTAAGGAGAATGCACATTTTCATTGACTCTAAAGAGGTGGGCAGCATTCTGGCATGCACCCTTGCAGTTTCCAGGCTTGATTCCAGTGAACAGTTCCTACCCTAAACACTGAATTTCCATCATTACAAAGAAGGGTTCTCAGTAAATACAAAATTGCTAAGTGCCAAAATAATACAGTGTTTTTCAATTGGAGTAAACATACAGATTGACAGAACTCACTACTTGCTAACCAGGTTCAAAGGTAAATAAGCTAAGAAAGCAAATTTAGACCAAAAAAAAAAAAATCCTACTCATGCGACACTGTCCAATGAAGATTTCTTGCCCTGTGAAATGTTCAGTGATAAGGTGGATATTTTCCCTCCACAGACGTGTCAGAAGGCTTAGTGATAGTTCCTGTGCACATAAGATCTGCTCTCCTGTTAGCCAGGGCTCTGCTGCTCTCATTTGACCTCATCCCTAGAAGGCTGAAACATTATTACTGTAATGAATCTTTGTTTCTCCTTCCTTGCACCTGGGGGATTTAAACGTGCTTGTGCCAAGACACCGTCTCCTTGCTTGGCTGTGTATAATCTGGGATACATGCAAGTTGATTTCACATGGAAATTAGAGAGGATGGAAGAGATTTGTCACCAGACATTTGTGACCCATGTTACATCAGCCTTTGGGAATACAGTATATCAGCCAAATAAAGGCTGGCCTTGCAAAACAGGTTGTTAGCACTGATAAACAAAGCTTCAGTAGGAGTTGAGGATCAGGCTAGTGGCCTGAAATACTGAAGTCATTTGGGACCTTGAATTAATATATTTGTCAACAAACATGTTCCTGGTGGAGAAGGGCAGGGCAGCGTTCCCCACCTAGCAAACACCATGCCCCATCTGATGCCAGCCATTGTGGGAGAATTTTGATCTTATTTGATTGCTTGTCAGCTCTCAAACTGCCACTATTTTTTATTTAATTGATCAGTACAGAATTCCTCCATTTTTGTGCTCCCTTCTGATTCCCAATAGCACCAGCCTTCAGTTTTATAATTTCCTGATTTAATGACTCCTGACATACCTGAGCCAAATCAGAAAATGTGTTTCCCATGGAAGCTCTGCTCTGAAGGTCAGCAGATCCCTTCGCTTTTGCACTGCTTTATTGATGTGTGTCACTTGAAGTGAGACACAAGTGAGTATTTCTGCCTCCCTTTTAAAGCTCTGCCTAAATGCTTTTCATCAACAGCTCCCACTGGAATCAGATTTCTCCTTTGTTGTTCTGTTTCCTGCTTCTTCCTCTGGGGCCAAACAGTTCAGCACTGTTTAATCCTGGGAAAACCAGGAAATGAGAGTTACGGGGAGGAGAGGTAGGATTCCTCTCTCTTATCCTGAGCTGAGTGCCTGTGTGCTGCTCCAGCTCCTCATCCCGGCTTCCCCGGGACAAATGGAGAGGGACAGGAGTCTCCCGGGGGCCATTCACCTGTTCTGAGGGAGCTGGCTGGGAAAGGTGTGAGGAACCACGAGAATTGTGCCTGAGGAACACAACTTCGGGGCTTAGAGAGAGAGAAAAAGACTTAACAGCAGCAAGCACAGATTCCTGGTCAAGGGTACATAGAGGGCTAAGGAGATTATACAGCATGCATTGTCTAGTGTGTTGTTGATGGAGTAGTTCACAAAGCTTCTATGAACATCTTCTCTGTAGTTTATTTTTAAGAGATTTATTTTATTTCATTACAATGTATTTAATATAGAAGGAAAAGAAATATACATTTGTTACATTGTGGTATAATTTTTCTTTAAGCTGGCATTTGTTTCACTTGAAACCTTTGCTTTCTATAAAATTTTTAATTTATTTTATTTTTAAGCAACAAACCAGCAAACCTCAGAAGAAGCTCTCAGGTAACAGTTAAATCTGCATGACCCCCTTTGCATCTCAGAAGTTTTCAGCAATCAGAGGCCAAGCTTCCACCTCTACCCTGAGCACCCT
Source organism: Zonotrichia albicollis (assembly GCF_047830755.1). Lineage (NCBI taxonomy): Eukaryota > Metazoa > Chordata > Aves > Passeriformes > Passerellidae > Zonotrichia > Zonotrichia albicollis. Next base: position 133,607,720 of record NC_133819.1, read on the forward strand.
TCATGCATTATTAACTCTCAGAACACATTACTGTGCACATTCAGTGTATGTAAATACAGAGCCTGATTTTTATTTACTCCACATAGTACAGCAGAGTTAAAGAGCTTTTAAAGTGCACGTATATAAAACACTGTTTCTCAGAAAACTAGTTTATATTTAAAAATCTGAACCAAGCCTAGAACTTTTTACAGTGTAGATTGTCTGTCACAATCATTATTTGCTATGTGACCTCAGAATTTATTTTTTGTGTAACACAATAAAAGTAATCCACAAATTGTTCTTTGCAGTGGTTCTTCTTCTGTTGACTTCTGAAGCATTATATTCATTTTATGTTTTGCTTTTGGATTAAACTCACATTCCAGAAGTCACGTGCCTGATGAATAATCTCAGTTATACTTCTGATTTGCCTTCTATTAAAAAAAAAAAAAAAGAAATGCAAGCAAATTCCCAACCTTCATGATTAGATAGAAACTTGGAAAGACTTGAAACCACGAAAGCAAATGTATCCCCATGATGTTACACTTCTGCCTTCTAAGCCAATGCCTGGACGAGGGTTCCCTGGTGCCTGGGAGGCTCCTGCTCTGCTGTGAGCTGTGAAAGCCACACTGCCACCTGAGCAAAGTGACAAGCAGCAGCCACAGGCAGGGCTTGGGGCAGAGGTGGCAGATGGCTTTCCATGAATGTTGTGAGATTGGTTAAAATGTGGAAAAGGAAAGGTACACAGGAGTCAAGAAGCATGCACAATAAAGAGAACAGGGGTGGGAACAAGGTTCCTTTGTGCAGAAGGACGCTCAGGGCTCGTCAGTGGATGAAGTGCTGACCACCACAAGTGCAGGGTTGTCCTGTGTGTGCTCCAGCCTCACCCCAGGAAAGGTGCTGGTATAGCAACGAGCACCCCATGGCACACCCAAGGAATGTTTAAATCCTCTGATCACATCTGAAGCATCAGTAGATGCTTTGTTATTGGAAAGAAGAAAATTAAAACAATACCACTCAAGCTGTAAATTAAAAGCCCACTGCAGATGTAGATTTCATGAGCCAAGTTATTAAGAGCATTAGTATGCATATTAGAAGTAATTAAAAGCAAGCAAACAGGAAGAATGCCAGGTGAGAACATACAGGTTGGAGGAGAATTCTCTACTCACTTACACAAGTGTAAATGAATATCTTGTAAATAAATCCACATTCATTTTCTTGGATGAAGTTACAGTCATGCTGCTTGTAAGTAACGTAACCATAAGCACTGAAAACCAAAACAACAGCATACAATTTATAACACCAAGAAAACAAAATTTAAATGTAAAACAGAACCAACTTGTTTGGCTGTTCTCAGTGGTGCCCTGGAAATGAGGCTATCCTATCTGAGGATGCTGATAATTTGCTGGGCTGGGACTGGTCTGATTTTTTTCTGACTAATGTCATAATTAGTCAGTTACTCGAAGATATTTATCTGAGAAACCTCTCGTACTGTTACTTGTTTTTAAGATGTTGTTTACAGTTGTTTACAATTTATAGCTGTTCATATTATTTTATTGACAAACTTTTCCCCTATTGTGTATGCATAGTTGTCCCTATTTTCTCTACACAAATTCCTTTTTTGTGAGTATTCTGTAAATAATTCAAAGAATAACTTCTCATTTCATGTGACATTCAGCAATTATTTATTCCCTATATTCTATAGTGAAGCTGTAAAATGCATCATTGTACTTGCTCCTGACCAAAACATGAAAAGATTTTAAGACCAGGTATAGTCAACAACAGTTCTCTTTGGATTAAAATAAATCAAGGTTTAGAAGTATTTTCAAGATGTATTGTAATATCTGAAAGTTGTCTGTCTTGTCAAATAAAAGATGACTCATAGATCCCCCTAGGAAAAAACTATCCTTCTTGTTTGCTCAAATGCCAACCAATCTTTTAATCCTCTTCAGATTAGTTTACGTGTGTGAAATCGATATTTCAAGGTACTTTCAGTACCTCCCAGAGCACACAAGTTACTGACCAAACTGGGCTCCAGAGAGTTTCTGCATTCCATCAGGTGTCACAAGGAGCCTTGACTGCTCTGGGGGAATTAAGGCCAGGTGAAATGCCAAGCTCCTTAGCTCATCTGCTGCAGAGAACAGGTCTGCAGTGTGCCTGCTCAAGGCTTGTTATGGGAATAAATCTGACGTGCCTCACTTACTAGGTCAGAGACTGTCTGCAGTGTCTCAACATGCAGTGATATCAAATGTATCACAGAAGCCAAAAGCATGATTAGGTTGCAAAGGCAAACACTGAAAATTTAAGAAATGCCAGAATTAGGATGCTTACTCAACTGATACTTGTTTCCTGGTAGCAAATGATTTATGATATATTTATCTCTAGCCACATGATCACCCACTGGTGTTTTCTCGTGCCCTGGTGCTCAGGATGAGCTGTTTGTTTACTCTGTGCTGAGTGTGCCCAGCCCTTGGTTAGTGTACACTCTTCAAACCCTGCTTTGGAGACAGCTACTTATTCCTACTCAGGATTTTTCATACAATTGTATTGCTGGAGTAGCTCAGCAAAATACAAGATGTGCAGAATCCTCAGGATTTCCCATCTGCAGCTGTTTGACCTGACAATTGCAATAACACTCCCAAGAAGTAGGAGAGGGGGTATTTTACCCACACAAGGGAGTGGGGAGGGCAAACCAAGGGCAGCTCCCTCGGGTGCTACTGCAGAGAAGCCCACCCAACTCACCAGAAAATTCAAAGCCTCCTGCACAGACTCTCCATCTCCAACCACAATTTCTTGTCCTGATGTAAACCCCCTCTCTCTCTTCCCACAACTTATCCCACCTATATTCTGTAAATCAGAGAGGTGTAAATCATCTCTCACAGCTCTGCATTCGTACTTGGCGACTTCTTCTTTATGGCTACATTCACAGCTTGTATTAGGGACCTAAAATTACAATCTCCCCTTGGATCTGACATCTAGCCCTTGCTGGACTGACATTCTCTCCTGTACCTGCAGGTAAGGTCATGGCCACAATGGGCTGGAGCACACCCAGGAAATCAGACGTCATGTACTGCTGATTTTTTTAACTGCCAAAGAACATAATTTCCCTGATTTCCCTGATTTACCTGTGAAATTGCAGAAAAGCAGATTACTGAAAATAAATCATGCTATCATGACAGACTTCTGAGTACAGAGAAATTAGCCTTCCTCAAAGAAAAAGTCACCTAGTGTCTTACTTTAACGCAGACAAAATGATGTATTTTCCTCTAGCCTCACAGCTGTAGTGTTCTGTCTGAAATGTTCGACAGTAATCCAGCAGGAGACAGAGATTCAGAATGAAAAAATTCAGTTCAGGTTTGACAAAATCATAAACAACAGAAAACAAGGCTCCTAAGGGACATGCTGAAGGCCTTAATAACAGATGCTTTCAGCAGTGCTGCTAATAACAAGCTGTGGGAATTGATGGTGTTCATTTTAAAGTGGTTTTCACATTTAAATTTTGATGGGATTTATTGGTTAGATGCTGTGTGCAGGGCAGATAAAGCAAATAGCTGGCAGACCTGCTGGTTAAGAGGAGGATGAGGCTTGTCTGCATTGGAGGTGAAGATTTGGGGCATGTAGGTCTGTTCTTCCACATAATCATTTTAGGGCCTTTCTCAGGACAGGGCCTGGTGCTGTGCCACGTATGACACACCCCGGTGCCCCATGCTTGCCCTTTCAGAGAGCAGTGCCCACAAGGTATAGAGACTTACTCTGCAGCCTTGGGCTTTTTTAGGATGCTTGTCAGTCAGCGGCTGCTTAGGGAGCTCCAGGAGCTCAGCTTGGGGTGACTGATGGTAATTTTCAGTTGCCTGGCTGGACAAACCCAGATTTCTCTTCAGTGTTTGGAAGAGGGTTATAAACTATTAGGAAGTGACCTCAGCTGACGGGTATATCATGTTCTTTCATTCTATTCACTTACAGCATTTACAACATCTCCCCATTATCGTTTAGGCTTTTACAACTCTTAATGACCCTTTTATCAGAGCAGCAATAACCAGTAAATCCCCTTTGGCATTTATTGCCCTGTCTCTAATACATAAAAGAACCAATTTATAACAGCTCATGAATGCTGGAGATTATTTTTCAAACTACTTCTTCAAATCTCACTACAAAAATAAGTGCTCTGATCAAGGCTCTGTTTCTGTGGTTCACTCAGCATCATCCCTAAATTAAATTCACCAACAATATGCAATAAACTTTGTGGACTGGATGCTCTATGGCAGAAAGAAATGAGAAACTAGAAATCCAAAATATCTTCTCTGCAGGGAGGTGTTCCTTTCCCTGCCATCTCCTGCCAGCATCAGTTTTCTCCTTGGCTGCCAGGAGGAGTTTCAGGCCTGGGCATAATCAGCAGGAGCTCTGGGGACAGGGGATTCTACTTTGTCAACAGCCATCACAGAAAGTACAGGTGGACCTTGTACATCTGACATGGTGCACTCAACAGTCAGATAACTAAAATCAGTTTGCTGGGCTTTGTCTGAAAATGGTGAAAAGAAACAGGCAGGCATCACCAGGAGAGGCTTTATCCCATCCTACAAGAGGTGCCAGGGAGAGACAGCTCGAAGGTGCGCAGTCCCAGCTGCCCTCCTCTCAATGCTGGCAGCAGTCATCCAACTTCAAAACCCAAAATTAGATGTCACTAATCTCTATGCCTTCATTTGCAGTGATGACAACATAACTCTGAAGCTATCTCTGTTATTACAAACAGAAACAAAACTCCAAAGATACTGTGTTTACTCATTTTTGTAATTTTTACTCAACATGCCATAATGTCCTGCTCTCCCTGTAGAACATAAAATAGATTGCCATTAGTACCTTTGGAAGGTGTGTTTTTTCTTGATTTATCTACAGGTAGAACACAAACAGCCACAGGAGTCTGCAGAGAAACTCCCCCCTGCACTTCCAAACCCCATCAATTAGAACACAACAGAGTAGTCCTTAGGAATTATTTCAAAGTGAGCTGCTGATGAGGGCCACCTAAGGATCCTGTGTGCTCCTGGCAGCTATTTCAGTTTTTCTAACTCTTTATCTAGACATCAGACTTGGATTTGATTCAAAGCCCAGCACTGGAAAGACTTGACATGAGCAGATTTGGAGAGGGATGTAGCTGTTTCTATGGGGTGAATGAAACGCTGTACAAAGATGCCCAGTGCTAAGTGAGCCACTGCCTGGGCTGGAGGCCAATACTGATCGTGCTGGTTAGACACTGAATCCCAGCTAAGTAGCCTTGATGAGAAACTGTCTATTTTGGCCTGGGCAGAGAAGCTCAGTTAGGGCAGCAGTTTTATCCCCAACACAAGCTAGCCCAAGCACCTCTGTGCCCTGTGGAGACTGTTCAGTGCCATTACAGCAGGGTCTGTGCCACAAGGACCAGATGTGCTCATCCTATTTCATCCTATTTCCCATCTTCTCTGTTGCCCCTTCATTGCTCTACTGAGGTCTACTGCCAGGTCCTCCCAATTTTCTCTTTGCTCCTGCTGACCCTCTTCTACTCTGCAGAACTACAAACCAAACAGCTCCCAAAAGAACTTTTCATTAATATAATTTATTAGCTAAATCGTTCCTCTGACCTATTTCTTGTTCAACTAGCATATCTCCCCATCCACTCAATATAATTGGCACAGCACCTGAACTCTGCTGCTGGGGTTTAAATGGCCTGACATGTATCACTGAGTCACAGGATATTAAGAGAAAGGTGAGAGGATTATTGGCATCCTGCCACTGGGATCAGATTGGATTTCTTGTCCAACCACTGAAACATGTGGTTGTATAAAGAAGGTTTACACAGGCTTGGTTTAGTCCTTACTCAAAGCTTGACCACTTGAAAACAGCATGGGACTTTCACTAAGGACTGGGGACTGGGCCATGTAAGGAAGCCTTTCTTGCATACATTGTCCTGTTGATTTTTGGAAGGGGATGATCTGCTTGAGGCTCTGCACGTGGGGCTGGTCAGGAGTGCTGTGCTGGGGCGCTCTGGAGCTGGAGTTGCATCAACACTTTTCTCCTGCCTGGCTGCAATGGTTCATTGCAAAACCCATTACCAGCAGCCTGGCCTTGCCTGCCGGTCTGTACATGGTCCCAGGTACTCCCATTGCTGTGATTTCTTATTTTCCATCATGGTTCTCTCACCAATGATCCTCTTGCTTCTAGTTTAAGGAGGTACTAAACACTAGGCTGTAGGTTTTCACTGGTGATTAATTTTGTTGTGTAATTTTCTCCCCCTTTTGAATTATAAAACATCAAAGGGTACAAAACACAGCCACCATCCTTGCCGAGAAACATCCATTCTTTTTGTTCTTTTTCCCGGGAAAAAAGGCCTGCTGACATCATCTGCCTTGCTCAGGATCTTTGTAATTGGCCCCTGTCTTTTTGGCTCCTCCTTCCCTCATCTCTCATCCCCTACTCCATACTGAGAGGTAACCAGGGAAACCAGAAACCATGGCAACCCAAAGCAGCATAATTTTTCTCTGAGGAAAAAAATATAAGCATGCAAAATCCCTTTAATGTTTATAGCAGGCGACTAGGTCTGAATCTTCTCTTTCCCTCCTCTTTGGTGCGAGGAAGCCGTGGGCCTGCCTCCTCTTGCTGGGGCTGCCCTTGCCGCGAGCCCTGCGTGAAGCTCACCCCCAGCCCCTTGCTTCACCCACCAAATCCCTCAGCTCCCTGTACCTCCCACAAAGCCAGAGTGGCAGCAGGGCTCAGGGTCCACCAGAGGGCTGGTCCTGACCCACCAAGAGCACCCAGACACTCTAAGGCAGTAAATCCCAGGTTACAGGGAGCATCTGTCCCCACCACCAAGTGCTCCTCAGTCTTTAATACATTTCTCAACAGGACACAGAGAAGTGTTTCTTTCACTAACTGAAGATGGAGAGCTCAGGGCCAAAAAGTTTAGGGTCTGGTTTTCAAAGGATGAGCCAACTGGGCATCTCTCTGTAGCTCTGGACATCTTTTCCTTGTTACAAAATGAGTCTGTGATGAAGGATAGAAAAGTGGGTCCTCCCACACCCACTAAATTGTTCACCCTCAGATTCCAAAGTGTCTGGATGAGAGACAAGGATTCTATCCTGCAGGGCAAGGCCAAGAATGTAGGATTCCAGAGCACAGAATAAACATTTTTATTACTTTGTAGTATAATGACAGCATTGGAGTGGTGCTATCATCACTGCTTCTCCAAAATGTGGGAAAGAAGGGCAGCCAGCTGTGGAGGGGGAAACATGATGGCTCTGTTCTCTCTCTCAGCTTTTCCCTCAGAATGTGGCACAGGGTGACGCTGCCTCACTGCTGCTCAGTGCCCATCAGCAGGGCTGTGCTCAGGAATAGGAAGCATCACCCTCGGGCAAAACTCTCAGGGCTCAGCCCCTGCCCCCTGTCCCTTGCCCTTCAGCCAGGCCAGTCTCCTCATGGAGGTGATGGAGATGGGATGGTGGTAAGATCCCAGCCCCTTGGAAACCCCCGGGCCACTCCTTCTGCAAAGGGCTGCTGCAAGTACTGTTCTTGGTAGGGTACAAGAGGTTTTGGAATCAGCTGCGGAAGCTTCAGGCAGCCTGCCCAAGACTGCTCAGAGGCTAAGTCAGCAAAGAAATAACTAGCAAGTTTTGCTACTCTCAAAGTGTACAAGAGACAAAGTGCTTGACTTCTAGCTTGTTTCCAAAATAGAACACTGACTGTAAGTTGCCTTCTTTAGGAGAAGAATGATGACAGAAGTAATAAATTGTACACGTTTATTTTTGCAGATGAGGGAATGTCAGGCAGTGGTTGGGATGAAAACAAACAAACCCTGGCAAGCAGCTATTTTTATAGAATAGTTTTGTGTTGAAATTTCTATAAGTTGGCAACAGAGTCATCATGAGACCTTTTATCCAGATAAGACTATGCCAAAATCTTCAGGAAACATCTTGCATGTCAATTTGTTTTACTTACTAAACAGGGGAGAGGGAGGGAAACGAAGGCTTAGGGAAGGGAAATGTTTGCAGACGTGCAGTGTCTGCTCTATAAGGCACCAAATGCTTTTTATTCTGTGGATGTAAATGGGACTTTTCCCAAACCTGCCACTTGCTAAGTTCACATCTGGGGTAGCTCCAAATCAGTCCTTGCAGCAGATCTGCTTGCAGCTGGAGGAGGGAGGTGTCACCAGGCCCAGTAAGCAAAGTTCACCAACCAGAAGGACCAGTCTGGGATATCTCACCTTTAAGGCCAATGAATCTGTTGAGAGAAGATTGGCTCTCCAGTCCCCCCAAATACAGTTGTTTTAAAGAGACATTGTCAAAACTCTGCTGATAGTGTTGTCCCTGCCTCCTGCTTCCCAGCCAGTGCCCAAACAAGGTCTGTGCAGGAGAAACACTGAGCCAAGAGGACATCTGCTGTGTCCATGACTGCAGCTCCAGGCCCAGTCCTCTGGGAAGCGGCTTCTTTATCGATGTTTGCTCTGTGTGTTTGACATCTGCGAAATTTCTGGACTTTCTTAGACTTCACTCTATGCCATGAAAGCATTGTTGTGTGCATGCATGCATGTGTCTGTTCCTAAAACCTGTACTCTGAAGAAAATATTTTAGATTTAAATGTTGGCACATAACGAAAAATTATTTTGTGCTAAAAGAGCCCTTGCCATTGCCCCAAATAGTTTCTGGCTAATATAACGTGTCAAAAATCTGTTTATCAGAGTTATTCTGTTGCAATCTGTCATCTGTTGGAATCTGCTGGCAGAGGGGAGGAAAGGGTTACCTTCCATGTGAGAACGGAAATCTAAGACGGGAGCTTTATAACTGGCTCTGTGATGTGAACATTAGATAGTAATGTCTCAAAAGTAAACTATTTAGGCAGCTCCAGTTTCCATGCTAAATTGACTCTAGTGTGTTTGTAAGCAAAGGGACAGCTGCTTCCTGAAGAGCCTCTCTTAACGCTTAGAAGGATTAACTGGTTTTGTGTTGAGATTATTGAGATCATCTCGATGCATTTACTTTATTCTGATTTGTTTTCTCATTTTATTTATTTTTAATAGCTTCACTTTAGAAGCATCTTTTCCTTGACTTTACTCCCTTTGTTCAAACTCAATTTCTTTGAGTAAATAGGTCCAGAGAGGGGTCAGAAATGGATGTCATCTAAAAGCTTGACCAACTCCTCCAAATTTGCCCATAGATCCCTTTCTAAAGATTCATAGTAAATTTTTCACTTTTCACATTTTCATGCGCTTTTGCTGCTGCAAGTAGCTGAGCACAGAAGGAAGTTTTCAGAGCAGTGTGTGAGTAGCATACATTAAGTCTTCTGAGTATTTCTGAGGTTTTTTGCAGAGGTCTCACCTGTCCTGAGCAGCAGGTTGGTCTCCTCTGAAGTGCTCTCAAAGGACCCCACATGTTCACCCAAAAGCACGTGCCTTATTTACATTCAAGGCATGGCTGCACCATGAGGTTAAATTTAAAACCCCTCAGTCACTAATTAGCTTCTGTGCCCATTGCATACCCATGGAGCCCACACCAGGTAGACAAAAGACATATGCCAAGCACTTTGGAGACTGAGGGAGAGGGAGAGAAAATAGAACCAAAGCTGGGGCAAGATATGAAGAACGAACATAATTCATAGCCATGTCCAGGATGGGGCAGGGTCAGACACGTTGAGGGAGCTTAAAAGTCTGTCTGAAATGACCAGAAGCAATCAGCAACCACCACAACCCTGCCCAGAGTGAAGGACCACAGAAAGCAGGTGAGGAAGAAGACAAGGGCAAGACAAGAGCCTTAGGAGGTGCCCATGTGTGCCCCCAAGGAGCCAGAGAGGGCCCTACTTGAGCCTGGTGCTGGGCAGTCTTGCAGAGTCGCTCCCTTCCAGACAAGAAGGTTCACGTACACAGCCCTGGGCTAGAGTTCATCCTGTGTCTTTCCTCTCAGGACAAGTCCTTTGACCACATGACTTCCAGCCTTCACAATGGATCTTCAGGTGAATCTTCATAGCTGTCATAGAATGACACAAAGAGGTGATCTTATTCTGTGACATGGGACTCAGCTGCCTCTGATGGACTTGTGTTTAAGCATAATATCATCCTCCTAGGTACCTCTGCTTGTTGTCTTCAGGATGTCTGAACTTCTTCCTTTGAGGTTCCATTTCCCTTACAATCTCTTTATTCCATTATAAAATATATCAAATAATTCCTTGGGCTCCTGAGAGTGCTTGCAACTGGGGATAATAAATCTTCATTCTGTACCTAGGTACAACTGGCTGGGATATTGTCCATCCATTAGCTGATGGGTGCAATCACTGGCTGGGTGTTTCTGCCACATGGAGAAGATGTGTCTGTTTCCCACGCAGAGGGCTCGAGTGCATGTTCCTGATGAAGATGAGAAGGAGGAATTAATCCCCTGATGAGAGCCCTTGGAGGCTTGGTGCTGGAGCTGGAAGGCGTGAGAAATGATAAGACATTGATTAGGTCTCTGAGTCAGCAGCAAGGACGCACCCTTGCTGCTACCAACTGGTCTATTAGCTCTCCCACTTGTTTGTTACCTAACTTATCTTCCTGACTCATCCCAAACCCAGATGACACCAGAGACAGGCAAACTACACACCACTGCCCCTTCGGCAGCCTCTGCTGCACCCTCTGCTGCCCTGTAATGCCCACAAGGATTAACAACTTTTCTTTGCCAAACAGGGGGAAAAAAAGGTAAATACATTGTGAGTGTAAGGAGAAGAGGGAATCCTGAAGGCAAAAAATAAGCTAGGATTGCTCCTGGGAGAGGAAGAGGGTTTTTTTAAAAGAGATAATTCCCTTTTGTGCACTTCTGCTAAAAATGCGTCGTGTTGGCACCAGTCTCATATTTCAGTGATGGTGATGTGCTCACTGTGAACCTCTGTAGCAGCAAGGCACAGGTATTATGCAATAGAGTCTTTCATCTCTCTCTGGATATGACAGGGTTCTGGCAATACTGAAGGTCAGGTTGACATTTCACAGTGCCAGATTAAAGCCAAAGGACCAGCATGGGGGTCATAGTCACCCCAGTCCTGGAGGTCTGTGTGAGCATCACCATTGCAGCCAGTCTCTGCTCCTCTCTGGTTCTGAGCTCATTTGGACTCTAAATAGTCTCCTAAGCTCCTCTGCAATTCCTTTTTAGTTAATATGCTCTAAGATTGGTGCAGCAGTAATGGGCATGGAGATACAGAGAAAAATGGGAAAGGGTACAGAACACTTCCATCTTCTTCCCTGGGATCAGGTAACCTCAAACAGTCATGGGCACCTTTGAAGAAATCCAGTAACTTCCCTCTTTCTCTGAATTTGCAAGGGGAAAACAAGACATGGTGTGTCCTGCTGGGAGAGAATAGCACAGGGAGCAGATCTCACCTTCCAGCACATACTGTGGGAGCCAATGGGAATCCAGTCAGGCCCAAGGAAACTGCAAAAGGTGATTACATGGGCTTTGGTGGGACTTGATAGCAGGTGGAGCTGGGGATAGGGTTGGTCCAGGTTTGATGGGCATGGTCTCCTCTGCCTTCAGACAAGTGAGTTCATCTCCAGGAGGGGGACAGGTTCTGCTGGAGTGGGCTGGCATCATCCCATAAATGCAGCAGGATGGCTTCTCTGGCCTGGAGATCTGGATCATATTTACTTTGCATTTTCAATGTTCAGGGTAGTCTTGCTGGTTGTTGTAAATTCAGCAACCTGCAGCTCCAGGTTTTAATTCTTGGTGCAGTATTCCCACCTGCTTTGTGAAGTCGCAGTAGCCTGTCTGAAAAAGGTGTCTGGTCATCTTCAAAATGGTGTCCTATTGCTTACAAGGAGCTCTGTGGATGACCAAGGTGTTCCCAGAACCAAGGAGGAGACTTCACCTCCCTGCTCTAATGAGCAAATATCAGCATTTTGTACCAGGCATAGCAAGCTCCTTCTGACTGTAATTTTTCTTGCTTGGGACAGAAGTCCACAAGTGTCCTTTCATGTTTGAGTTTTGACAAGGAGATCCTCAGCAGCCTCCGTCTGAGGCAGCTCCCCTTTCCTGCCCCTTGCGTGGCTGCAGTGCCAATTCAAAGTGCACATGAAAGGCTCAGCCTGAGAGTATGTGCTGCTGCTATTGCACTTGTGAAAACTGAATTCATTGCAAAGGAGAGAGAGTTATGGGGAAAGAGACACACTTTCAGGTTTGCCCCACTCTGCTGCTCTTGGAGGCAGAGGCATTCACCTGAATTGAATCATCAGCAGGAGGTGTAGCTGGAAGTCTGAAAACCATTCTGCTTATCAACTCACAAATATGGGGATGTGATTTCATGTCACAGGCTCTGTCTGGGCTGGCAGAAGTTGGTGCTGGCTGGGCACAGGTGAAATTTCAACTTCACTTGCTGTTAAGGCACATGAAGTTTGCTCCATGTTTTGTAGCTTCTAAAATCTATGGGAAATCTCTTGTTATTCAAAGTAATTTCTGCTGCAGTGAGGGGATGCTGAACATCCCTGAATAAACTGCTGGGAGGCTGTGTTAGGCAGGTGATCCTAGGCCCCTGAGTTTTCCATCCTGGAGTTTCAAACTTTGCCTTTACTTTTTTTTTTCCCACACATTTTTCCACTCTCTCTACAGCTGAAGTGACATGGAAATCCTTATGCATAAATATTCAGGACACTATTTAAATAGGCAGCTATATCTTGCAGATCATCTGCTTTGCTATGTTGCAAATGTTGCATTTGGTATTGTGTAGTGTGAATTATGGATATGTGTTGCATCTAGTCTGGGATAGGCCCACACTTGTCAAGAGATGGCAAGATATAATCAAAGTGGATCGAGTTCACAGTTCTTCCAATTCCTCAGCAGGGCTTATTTTTTTGTGAAAGCAATATATTTGCACACTATTACCAATTATGGGGATATCTGACCTTGCAAGAGAAGCACTTAGATGGCTGTAGCACACCCTATTACTTATCACTTGCTCAGCTGTATCGGTAGATTAACCAGATGGATCCAAACTATCCTACAGCCTAGTGTGAAGGAATATTCAAAACTACAAATCCAGATTCCAATCTGTTAACAAACAACAAGCTTATGTAGTAAAATGCCAAACGAAAACCTTGTCTTCAAAAGAGTTTTCCACTGGGATGCTCCAAATCCTGGGCCAAGCTGGGGCTGGGTGCTGGGACACTGAGCAGCCCTGTGGTGCCTCCAGAAGCTGCTCATGGGAGCTTTCTCCAGAGGCTGAACCCACTGGGTGCCAGACAATGCTGGGATCTGCATCTGTTTGGCCAAGTCTTGGTGTAAACCCCTGCATGGTGGGATGAATTAGGCCCTCAATGGCTACAGAAAGGCATTGGAAATAAGAGTTTATATTTACACAGTACATTTCATCCCAAAGGACCCTAAATCACACTGCACAAACTTTACATAAACAGCAGAACCGAAATGCAGCTGCGTCAGGAATGGAGGGTGGCAGCCAGCTGGCATGTGTTAGCAGGACAAAAATAAGCCACTATTTTTGGCCAAGGACATCAGGGCAAACCCCTCTATTGCAGAAGTGCCTACCAAACTTCAAAGTGCAGTTTTACTCTAAATAGTCATGGTGGATAAAATAGATCTTTTGTAGTCAGTTGACTTGTTCCCAGGCACATCTGGGGAATTCACTCGCTAAAATAAGGATTTTCTACATTTTATGACAGCTAAGGCTGCAGAACTTCTTCACCCAAGATAGCACATTTCTACTCCAGTCACACTTGCAGAATTGGAAGCCTTTTTTACACAGACCTTACTACTGAGGGCACAGAAAAAGCTGCTCTGGCTCTCTCTGCTGAACTTACCCTGAACTGGCACATCTGGAAATTAACATATTCTGTTGTTAGCTAGGCAAATCTGATGATTAGAAAGACAAATTTTCACTGTGCCTATCAGGGTAACTTTTCAGAATACAACTGACCTTTAAGTACCAGCGTGGAGAGGCCAGGACATTTAAAGATCTTGCCACAAAGCCCTCACAGAGCAGGCTGTGCAGCATCTCTCAGATGTCTGGGCTATCCAAACACTGCACAACACTGACAGGCATGGCTCCTTACAGCAATGTCATCTATGAAATGCATAGTATTTTTACAGATACACATTTACTTTGGGGCCAGGAAGGTATCTATACCTACAGAATGCACTGCAACTCAGAGAACCCTGAATAAACCTCCAGGATAAATTGCCCTGTGGCAACTGGTGGTTCCCTGTGGGCCTCTTCCCATACCTCCATGTGTGTTAAAGCAGAATCCTGCACTCTGGCATTCACCCTCCTGAGCCATCTCATTGTCCTGTCATGCCATTTACCTACTGCTAACAATTTTTACGTGACATTTCTCTCTCAGAAGAAGTGTAGGGAGCCCAAGTAGGACATACACTGCAGGGTCCTGTTAGTAAGGCTTTGATAAGGTTGCTTCCATGAGCCTTCAGGTTCATCAAAAGGCAGCATTAAAGGCCATTTGGACTCAGAGCAGGGCTGCAAGGGAGGCAGGCAGCCTTTCAGGTGCCCAAAGCACTCTGCCTGCTCTAGGTTCCCCAATTTTTTACTATCTTCAACTTTCTGAGGCAGAACATCAGCCTGTCTTTGTTGTAGAGGTACTCCATTCCTCTGACCATATTCATGGCCCTTCTCTAGACCCACTCTGACAGGTCCATATCTTTTCTCAGCTGTACTCCAGGTGGTGACCTCGTGGGGCAGGTAGAGGGGGAGACCTGCCTCCCTTGACATGCTGGCCACAGCTCCTTTGAGGTAGCCCAGGATGCTGTCAGCTTTCTGGGCTGTGAGCACACACTCTTGTCTCATGCCCAGCTTTCATCCCTGAGAATATCCAAGTCCTTTGCTGTAGGACTGATTTCAATGACTTCTTCCAATCTGTGCTTATATCTGGGATTGCTCTGAACCAGGTGCAGCCCTTTGCATTTGGACTCGTCGAATTTCAGGAAGTTCTCATGGGCCACTTTTCGAGTCTGTCAGGTCCCCATGGAAGTGACCCTGTCCTTCTTTTGGGTCATCTGTAGTGCTCAGCTTCAGGTCATCTGCAAACATGATGAAGGTGCCCTTGACCTCCCTGTCTGTGTCACTGATGAAGATACTGAAGAGCACTGGTCCCAAGACAGGGCCTGAGGGACACAGCTGATTGCTGGCCTCCACCTAGACACAAAGCCATTGATCACAACTCTCTGGCTGCTTTCATCCAGCCAATTCCTTATCCGCTGAACGCTCCACCCATTGAATCCTTGTCTCTTCAATTTGGAGATAAGGAAATCATGTCGAACCACACCAAAGGCCTAACAGAAGACTACATAACTGATGTCTTTTGGTCTTCTCTTGCCATCACTCCAGCACAGGCCACCAGATTGATCAGGCATGATTTGCTCTCAGTAGAGATGTGCTGGCTGACACCTCCTTCTCTTTTATGTGCTTTAGCAGATTGTCTAGGAGGTTCTGCACCATGGTGTTCCCAGGATCAGCTGCTCTGTAGTTCCCTGGATCTTCTTTTTTCCATTTTTAAAAATGGGAGTGATGTCTCCAGTTTCTGGTCACCAAGGACTTCCCCTGACCATCATGACTTTTCAAATATGATGGAGAGTGGCTTAGCAACAACATTGACCAGTTCCTTCAGGACCCTGGGATGCATCTTCTCAGGTCCCATAGACTTGTGGCTATTCAGCTTCATCAAGTGATCCTGAACTGCTCTTCCCTTATACAGGGAGGGGCTTCACTCCCTACCACCCATGCAGAGGGTCAGGGACTTGGGAGAAGTGGGAAGCCTGACTGTCAGTGAAGATTGAGACAGCTCATAGACTACCTCAGCCTTCTCCATATCAGTGTCACCCTTCTGGCTTATCACAGGGGCTACACTCTCCTTGGCCTTTTCTTTCCTGACCTATGTCCTTATGGAATCCCTTCTTGTAATTCCTTACATTTCTTGCCAAGTCCTGTTCCAGCTTTGCCTTGGCTGTCCTGACCCCATTCCTAGACATATGAACCGTGTCCCTGCACTCTCCCCAGGTCACCTGCCTCTGCTTCCACTGGCAGTGCATTTCTTTCTTACTGCTCAGTCTGAGGAGCAAATCCATGTCAGTTTCTGGCCTGCCTTGCTTGATTTCCTGCACACTGGAAGAGCACTTCTGCACTCTAAGAAAAGGGGCCTTGAAGAGCTGCCAGCACTGGTCATCACCTCTGTCCTTAGGGACAGTTTCCCAGTGAATCTTATTCACCAACTCTTTAAAGAGCTGGATGTTCACTCTTCCAAAATTCAGGGTTTTGACTTTTCTCTTTTACAGGCTCACACTCCTTGAGATCACACATCTCAAGATCTGGGTCTGAGAGGGCCTGAGAATGAAGAAAGGGAAAAACAAAGAAAGAAACATTTGGTGACCTTATCTGGGCCTCGAGAAATGTGGAAATGTGCAGGACAGGGGTGTGATGCTCTGGGAGGAGCAGAGTCCAGGGAATGAAAGACAGATGTCTCCCTTTTCAAAGAACCAGTGCAAAAACTGTTCATGGAGGTGGATCCACCTTTGATGCTGTGAGCAGATTACAGAGCCATGACACACCAAGTCACATGTTCCCAAGATTCCTGGAAAGGAAAGCTGATCACACACACTGCAGGACTCTCCACAGCATGCCAAGAGCACTCAGCTCCGTATACCAGAATCTCCTTTGTCCTTTATTAAGCCCCTTGCCTTTGCTCTGTTTGCACACCATTAAAGCACTGCACTTTCCAGGGAGAAAAAACTTTTTTCTAATATTTGTAATTTTAAAGCTGAATTTTACTTTTTTTTTAATGCACCAGCATTATCCAACATGTAATCCAATATATAAAATTGATCATGACCTAGAAAAGAACCTAAGCTTTTGGAATGATGCTGCAGGCAGGGAGAGAGGCCCCACAGGCCAGGACTCAGGCACTCAAACTGATTATGCACAAGTTGCACAGTTTTATACACCCATGAGTGTACACAGGCACTTTGAAAATCTTACTGAACAATAACAGAGAGCCTCCCCCTCTTCTCCACTCCCTCCTCCCAACACAGGAACCTGCAGGGAAATGCACTGTGTAGGACTGGTATTTCCCCAAGCAGACTTGCATCCATGGCAGTATGAAAAATTAATAAAGGAGTACAAAGTGCATTAACAAAGGCTGACATATTTCCCACAGTTAATTGACATCCTTCATTTTATTTAAAAATAATGAAAGCTTGCCAAGCATGCAGAACTTGCACATCATAGGAAAGGAGAGGTCTCACAGAGCTCATCAGGTCATGTCCCTGTATTAGTGATACTGCACACCATAAATCATGACAAATATTCCCAGTATTATGTCAGGCCTGTATCCAAGGCGTTGCCCCCAGCATCAGTGTAGGAGGGCTGTCTGATACATGCTCTGGAAATTGCCACTCTGGTGGATGAACACAGGCTGCTAAGCCAGCCTTATAACATCTAAGCCCTGGTCTCCAGCTGAGGCCAGTCCCTCTCTCTCTGGTGCAGTGAGGGGAGCAATCTCCCTCAGCTCATGGAGCCTGGCTGGGGTCTCCACACAGCTTGAGGTGATGGGGAACTGCCCTGTGCTGCTGGCGTCTCACTGCTCCTGCAGTCTTTAAATGGGTTTTTCTATGGCCCAGATGTCCCACCAACACCTTACTGAGCCACACATAGAGGATGCTCACAGAACCTTCTAGAAACTAAAGAAGAAACCCTGGCAGTGCTAATAACAGTTTTAAGTGGGATGTCAGTCCTCCTTTCTTCCAGCAGTGGAGTCAGGTGACAATCTGATGAATTGCATACACTGTAAAGCTAAGACCTCTTTGAGGTTTTTAGAAGGCCTGAAGCAGAGCAGACAACTCCTAGATGAAGTTGTACTGGAAAGCCGTGGGGCTTGAGGTACCATCAGTGGCATAGCCCAAGATGGGGCTGGTCCAGGGAGGCAGGAGTGATCCTGTTCTTGGCTGCTCTGCCCCATCGAGGCCAGGGCTGCACCCAGTACCTGCACCTGGTTGTATTTGTTAGCAAGCCTTGGCTCAGGCATAACAACAGCAAGGGCTGTGCCAGGCCAGTGAAATTAGGGACCCTCACAGGTGACACAAACAACACTCCAAGACCTGGGGATTTCCACATGCTGCCCTGACAACACCTTTCTGGATGGTGATGGCTGTATCCTTTTGAGCAGACAGTCTGATGCAATATCTCTCAGGTAACTGCATGTGAAAAAGTGTCACTGTCATATTTTCTGAAAAAATCTCCTTGCCCAGGATTCTTGTCCTGGGAAGCTGAGAAGCCTCAGAGAAAATGGGAAACAATATTATCTCATTTGCTTCTCCTGTGTTTTGCTGCTTTGGAATGTGTTTGGAGATTGTTTTTCCAACAGGTGCATGTTTCATTGGTTTCATGTGAATTGACTTAATGACCAATCACAGCCAAGCTGTGTCAGGACTCTGGAGAGAGTCACGAGTTTTCATTATTATCTTGTTAGCCTTCTGTAAGATCCTTTCTGTATTCTTTAGTATAGTATTCTTTAATATAATATAGTATCATAAAATAATAAATTAGCCTTCTAAGAACATGGAGTCAGGTGCATCATTCCTCCTCCATCTGGGGAACCCTGCAAATACAAGAGAAAAGTGCCTTTTCACACCTTGAAGCGCATTCTGTGGGCCAGTGGTGGCCCTCAGCATACTCCTCTCCACTCTCCCAAGCTCATGGCAAAGAGGGAAGACATATGAAATGCACTTCTACCAGAAGAGAACTGTATTGAACTCCTTCTGCTTCTCCTCTGCATCCTTGTACTTGTGGCGCTGCTGCTGGGTGAGGAAGATGAAACTGGGAAAATGGCAGCTAAAATTGCATGGAAGAGTTGTGCCTGGAAAACTTGCAGCTGTCTGATGCTGGTGTGCCAAGTGTCCCCGCAGTGATGGCCACCACCCCCAGTTACTCTGGGGAGAACTGGGCTCTTCATAGCGATTTGTTGGTAAGTGGAACAACGACAACACCCAAAAGGTGAATCACAGAGATTTGACGGTGCGAACATCTGGGTGGAAATTTGTGACTTCTGGCTATGCCCTGTCCCCTGCCCCACTGGGTGCCACTGGAGCTATCCCACACCTAGCTACTCCACCAGGTGCCCTGGTGTCCAGCTGAAGCATCCTCGCCCTTTTTCTCCAAGCAGAAACAATGACTCGGGAAGAAGCCCTGTGTTCATTTGGAGGCTGCTCCTGCACACTGGTTTATGTGAAGCAATTACATTGAGGCACCACATGTTTCAAAGTAAACTTCTTTGTGTAACCAGCTCTGAAAAGAGAAAAGAGCTTCTCACATCTCAGCTGAGAATTGTACCTGCACTTCTGTGGGAGCTACTAACTCTTTTCATTTAGGCTGTGATGAATTGGCTCCTTTAAAAAGGTACCAAGCCCCACTTTGATTTTCAGTTTCTAGTCTCTACACAGGGGCTGAATCAAAGTAACTTAAACTGTGGCTTTGATTCCTGTTCCCAGAGCTAGCTTAAGATGTATTTTCATGGGCTTCCTGCTATTTGTTATCATCTGCTTGCTGGAGATTCATCCCTGCCTGGTAGAGCTGGTGGACCTGGATGTGTGTGTATGTCTGGGCTTTGATGTTCACAGCTTCCCAAGGCACTATGGAAACACAAGCACTTCTGATCAAGAATACTGGTGAGAGCTGATGAATTAACATATGCCTTGAAATGCTCCCATTTTGTTCTCCAGGATAACATGTTCAGTATTCTGGTTTAGCAATATTTACCCATACCCTGATCCAGCTGTTTGCCTCATACTTGGTAATTACCTTGATGGGGCTATTTGGTTGTTTCTGGCAGTGATGTAATCTTTGCTTGTACTGCTTGCCTACACAGTTTGCTGTATTGAACGGTTTTGGAGTACTTCCTCTGGTGATTTTATTTCACTGGCTCTTTAGAAAAGCTGTAGCTATTTTCTCATCTAGCTGTGCCCAGAACTTTTGTCTCAGGGAAGAATATGAGCTCAGCCGATTTCCTCCCATTGTAACAGCTTCTCATTGTACAACTGGAGTCGAGACAGATTTATTAAATCTACACTTGGATCTTCAGCTGTGCTTATGCACTACTTAGTCTGAAAAAAATGACAGGACAAAGGTTTAAACAAACCTTTAGGCCTCTCTTCAGCCATTTTATTTCCCAGAGGTCATGGGGTTTTTTGTTGTAGCCCATGTGTAATGTCTCATCAGTTTAACCAAAGATGCAAGGTTGGTCTGGGATGAATAAACTGGTGGGTCTAAAAGCATGAATATGTCCCATGCCACTCCTCCAGGGGGTATGAGGGTGAGTGCAGTCATGTAAGGCCCTTGTGCATGATCTGGGTGGTGGAAGGGGGCCTAGGCAGGATAGCACACGTTTGGTTAAAGGCTGATTCCTGGATACGGGATAGGAGGGAGATGCAAGCATTTAACTATGGTCTGTCTCTGCCAGAGGAGTTCACAGCTGGAGGCACTGTGAATTAAGTGGGTTACTGCAAAGGGTCTAAGGTAACATTTTTTCCAAGTTCTGTAATTTGCTTGCTAGATGGTCTTCATCACATCAGCCATCTACTCAATGCCATTGATGCAGCGTCTATGCAACGGGCGTAAAACTATCTACCTCCACAATCCCTCACTTTGCTCCTCCTGCCTGAATTTCAGCAGTTAAAGGATCATGGGATGAGAGACAGAGAGCATTCCCTTCCTCTCCTGCTATCCCACAGTCACGTGGCCTGGCATGATGCTGGGCTGTGGGAGAGGAAAGGTTTGAACCCCTGGGGCTGTGGAGCAGCTGTGCTGACTGACAAAGGCTGACAGCCCTTGCTGCTGTGTTGGAGGAGTCCCCTCCACAGGTGTTTACTCAGCGCTTGTGCTGCCGTCATCATCACCGTGCTGTGCGCTGGCAGAAACAAGCCTTCCTGTGCCCCAGCTCCTCCAGGGCAAAAGTCCAGTGCCCTCCCACGGGTGCCTGATGAAGGCAGGTGTGTGGGAAGGTTTGTGGGGCTTTTTGCACAAAACCAGCTGAGATGAGCACCCAGGGCAATGGCCACCAGCTCTGCTGGGAGAGACAGACCTCTGGCAAGGGGATGGGAACAGAGGAACCTGTGAAACCACACCTTGAGCTGGCTCTGGGAATGCAAATCAAAGCCATGATATAAGTCAAATTGGTGCAGCTTCTGTGTTCAGCCGAGCCCTCTAATCTTGGAATTGCCAAAGGCCTTGAGGGATCATTGTGTTAGGTAAAGCCTACCAAAGGGCAGGTTGCTCCAGCCTCTTCTTGTTGTCAGCAGGTGTGGAGACACTGTGTGGGGGAGGTAGCAGGGATGTCTCTGGTTCCCTTGTTAGAGGGCTGCTTTCAGATGAACCATAGAGGCAGCTTTCTGATCCTTTTCTTTCATCAAAATGGCACAGAGGAGCTCCATGGGAGCCAAAAGCTCACCTGGGCTTTTTTTTTTTTTTTTAGCTTGTAGAAGGATTAACACAGATTTATGTTTGAGAAAGCAGGCTAGTTCCAATCTAAAGTGCAGGACCATTCCCTCCAGTTCCCAGGAGGGTAACATCATAATCCATTATTAGCTGTGCCAGTTACAGTTATTTCCTTCCCACATTTCCTTTTAGGTGTCAGACTAGAATGCAATTGCTTTTCTTCCTAAGAGCACTATTTTTGAATCTGAAGAATTGAATGTTATTAATATAGTAGGTGTTGTACTGTGCAGCCCATTCTGTAATGGGGTGTTTATAGCACCAGTGCTCTTACCCAGTCCATTTGTAATCAGAAGTAATAGCAGCACTTCGCCACTTGCTCTGCTTGAAGACGCTGCAATAAATTCCAATGAGCCATAGCTTGGCTGCAGCTGGTGACTGATGTAGAAGCTTTGTGCATTTTTACTTCTTTAATGTTTATAGCTCTTTTACATTATATGAATATTGCCAGTCTTGAGGATTCAGCTGTCATGAATCAAGCCTCAAAAACTAATGAGATTTTACAAAATGCATTCATTTGAAGTGTGTTTTATGGGTCTTCAAATGTTTCAGGCTTTGTGCCATGCTGTCAGGCTTCCCTTATTTTGCTGCCACAAGCTTGCTTTAAGAAAGGAAAAAGAAAGCTGGGATTAACATATGATCATCTGATTTCAACAATTGCCCCCTACCAACATCACCTGATATCACAAAGCTTAAGATAATGCTGTAAGAGCAGCCAGCACAGTCAAACACACCCTCATCTGTGTGATGGGCCAACACCACTCTGCTAAAACAATGCCACCTTAAGCTTATACACCCCTGGTTTTCTGTGGGAATTAAAAACTCTCAGCTCCAGCTGCCATGAACTCCCCACGTAAAAGGAGGAAGGAAGAGTTCATTTTGGAGGAGTGCAACAGAAGCCACCGGCCAGCAGGGATGGGCTGAGCAGGGCAGAGCACATCCATGTGCCACCCTGGTCTTTTTGGCAAGGAGCATCCAGCAGCACAGATCCCACCAATTCCATGCCATTGCCTACTCCACTGATGCAAGTGTCTGTGAGGCTGCAGTGTGAAGTGGGCAAGGGAATCAATCCAGGCTAAAAAAGACCGTGCTTCTCCCTCCCCCTCTCCCAGTCTGCCAGGTTTAGAGTATTGCTTTATACCTGGAGCAGTTTCCTATTCCTTCTTGATGGCTGGCACCACAGCGGTGGCCAGGACACCTCTGAAGTGGCAGTGGGGATGCAGAGCGACCCAAGCAGGAGGCACCACTGAGCACAAAGAGCTTTTTTAGAACTCTTTGCAGACTGAAGGGTGCATGTCCATAGGAAATGGAGAGAAAGGAGAAAAATCAGAGAAGAGATGGTATGTCATTTCTAGTGGAAGTAAGGAAGAAACTAAGATTTGGGAGTGGTGCTTTATGGAAGGACAGGCCTGGCTTTCATGCACTGCTCAGGGAAAAATGACTTTGGAGAGCTATTCAGTAAGTGAGGAAAACTGCACCTAAGAAATGCTTGTCCCTGGCATCAGTTCCTCTTAAAACTCAAGCATAGACCCAGATTTGGTTTGAGACTTCACTGAAATGAAGGACAACTGCAAATTTACTCTGTATTTTGCACATTTCTCAGCACTGGGGTGCAAGACTGCTTGGATCAAGACAGGTGGTCTTAGGAGCAGCTACTCTCAGAATAGACTTAACAAAAGTGTGCTGCTGATGGGAAGCAGTGTGGGAGGGGGTGGCAGCATCCTCTTCTGTCCTTGCTCAGGTAGTGCCTCTGTCTTAGTCCCAGTGGTCACCAGTTTTTTTCTGATGCCTCTAGAGCTCCTGAAGCCACCATTTACACGTTTAAAATTCTGACTATTTTTAATTTTTTTTCTAAACTACCAATGGCAATTTTCCCTGCTTTACACTACAGCTCTCCTAACTCCGTGCTCTGCAATCCCCCTATGCTAATGTTCTCAAATGAAAAGCTTTTCTATTCCTCTTGCACTCATCTTCTTTCTTTCTGTTCCTTCCTTATTCCCATTTTCTTATTTTCTTATCCCCTTATTGGTTAGCCCTTCCCCTCCTTCTCATTTATATTCTGATGATCTGTTTCTGATTAAAAAACTGGATTTCTAAACAAAACACAACCCAACAGGAAAGCCAAGATTAACAATTCTGCTCCAAGTATATTTTTCTGGATGAGATCTATGAGCATGTGCAAGAACTCTCATCATTACCCTGGTACCTATTTGTAAGACAGAGTATTACCTTCCCCCAGACTCATCTCTTTTATTTTTTAAAAATGTTCCCTAGTCACAGAGACCATATTACCCTATCAGTTTGTACAATTTCTAGCACATCTGATCACTCCTTCAATATAAATGCCATATAATAATCAAAATAATACATAAAGCACTCGTTGCCTGCAGTCTTAAGATGTCTGGAGTCGTGCACTTCCTAAGCATCTGTCTCTGTGATCGTCCACCTAGCCAGCTCTGAGGAGC
Source organism: Zonotrichia albicollis (assembly GCF_047830755.1). Lineage (NCBI taxonomy): Eukaryota > Metazoa > Chordata > Aves > Passeriformes > Passerellidae > Zonotrichia > Zonotrichia albicollis. Next base: position 133,631,638 of record NC_133819.1, read on the forward strand.
TTGGAGCATCCTCCAGAGGTGACAAGGTGCTCTTACCCCCACACCACACATGAGCAACAGTGATGTGACACAGGACACATGACATGTCCCTACAGACTTGAGAACCAACATCTGCTGAGCCCTTGTGCTGTGCTTCAGTGTTTGGTCCCCTTCTTTCCACAGGGTGGTGGGAAGCAGGGATGTAACTCCAGTGGAGGCAAAGCCTCCATGAGCCAGATGATTTCATGAGCCCCCATGAATGCAGACATGGAACTTGGTGGACTGTAAAAAGGAAAACAAGACAGGAATAATGCAAAGTCCACCTCTGTTTGCTGACATCCTTTATTTCTTTTTTAAAATAATGCTTTGATCCAGTGTTTCCCAGGGGAGATCTGGAGGGAATCGCCATCTCCACGTGGACTCATAAGAAAGGAAGCAGCTGGTGCCTGATATTTATTTCTGCATATCAGCTTGGAAACCTTGGCGTAAACACTGCGTAAACACCCATTTCTCTGGGTTATTTTCATCCTCCCTCCTTTTGTTCAATGAAATAATTAATACCTCAAGTAAAAGAAACCTCTGGGAGTTCATTTCACTCAGGACAGGGAGCGCTGGAGCATAACTGGAGGTAAGATGGGAGTGCTGTAGGACACAGGTTTATTTCTGTTCTTATTTTAGCTGAACCAGCTTACCCTTCCCAACAAGCAGGTGATAAGGCAGTGTGTTTATGGAGAGTATCCCGTGTGGCATAGCTGTACTGTAGATTAGGTAATGTTACTGACTCACTGCAGAGTTATTGGGCCACCTCATTCCTTCCTTTCTCAGGGCTACAGACTTCTCCATGTACACACTGATGGGCTTTGCACACACTAATCAAGCCTCAGAGCTTTTCTGATAGGTTAGGTGTAATTGTAGGCATTTTTCAGATGGTAAAAATGGGACTGCAAAACAAATCTTCCTGCCAAAGACATCAAGTTGTTTTCTCTGATTTTCTTCTAGGGGTGCTTGAAACCTCCTTCTAAAGAACCAAGCCCTCACAGGTTGATGCAGGAATTATAATTTGGTATCTCCACACCTAGGGCGTTCCTGGCCAAAACTTTGATACTTGCCCTGGATAGTGGGCACCTAGATTCAAAACAAATCAAAAATAAATAAGGTTTAGTAATCCTGCTGTAGACAAGAGCTATGCACCTAAAGGGCCCATTGTTTTAACACCCATGTGTTGGACTTCTTTGATGGATTTGGACAGTTGCTCTTCATTTCAGTTTAATGCAAGAGGCTTTTTAATAATGTACTCACCTACCCAGGTGGTCAAGTCCATGATGGCTTTTAGGGACCCAGCATGGGACTTTCTCTGAACAACTGCTAAAACAACACCATCACAGACTATGTGGCCTAGCATGAGGAAGACTGGATGCTCTCTTTCAGTGGGCATGCCCCACACATCAGGTGCTTTTTTTCCCAGCCTGTGTTCTCAGCTGAGCTGGATGCATAGGAGCCTCTGTTAGCCATGGTTTTTTATTTCCCCTGTTGTTCAGACTGAAGGAACTTGCTTTCATATTATTTCACATCATCCCTAGTCACAACAGAGACCATAGTGAATGAGCCAGGAAGTGGGATAAAAATCTATGGGTTGCTACCCAAACGGTCTTTTAGTACCCACTCCAAATGCCCTCAGATGGGACCATCACAGACCACATCAAAACTTTAGTAAGTTTTTTACTCTAAGTATAGATCAATAGAAATCATAGGGAAAATGATTGTTCACTGATTTCAGTCTTATTGGGATTTGATGTTGCAACAGGGGGACTAACTGTTGTTCACTGAAGCCAATGGAATGGACTGTAAATAACCTGAGCCTGTGGTTTGGCTTTTGGTCTCATTACTGCTTTGGAACTGGCTCTAGCAGTTGCTGTTTACCCTGTCCCCATCAGCTGATCCGTCGTGCCTCCCTGCAGCCTCCTGAGTTGCACCAGCCCGACAGTTTGGGTAACCATGCAGTAAAGTGCCTTAGGAAAGAGCCGGCACAGGGATGTTCCCTGGCACAGCTCACTGCCTGGCTGCACAAACAGCTGTGCCAGCCCCTCACACAGGTGGCACGGGGTGCAGGGCAGGGAGAAACAGCTGCTCAGCACTGCTACCAACAAAATGTCCCCCTTGGAAGATATTCCCAGGCTGATGATGCAAAGAGACTGAGCTACATCAGTAGGTGCTGTCAAGAGGGTCTTTGCTTGAGCCATTTCACTTGTGTTGGCTCTAGCATTTGGAGGCTTCACCAGAGTAACTGAGCTCACTAGCCTGGCAGAAACTAGGCAGGCTGGGTAAAAAAGAGGCTAGGTTCCTATTGGGCTGTTAGATGGTTTAGTTGTCTTGTACAATGTAAACCTCAGTGATCAGATCCTTGATGCTTGCCACTTACACAAGGACACACAGTTGTATCCACAGTTGTCCTTATGCTGGATGAAAACAATCCATGTTTACAATGGAAATACCAGAGAGCACAAGTCAAGAATGTGGTGACTAATTATATTCCTTCAGCATTACTGTGTTGGTATTTTGTTTACTGAGCTCTTCCATTCTAGTTCAAGATTCAACACTCAGGCTCATTCCCTGGTCTTTTCCAGGACATCTGCCTCATAGAGGACATCTGCAGAGATGGCTTTGTACATCCTCCACTTGTTAATCCAAAGCTTTTATTAGCATGGACATACCCATCCCATGCAACACTCCCAGCAGTTTCACTTTTATATCATTCAAATGCAGAGTAGTCAGGGGTGTGGTTTTTTCCTAGTTTCTCCCTTTAAATTCCAAGTTTGAGCCTGAAAAAATATTTACAGCTGTATTATATAAACTAATGAAAAACAATGTTTAAAATGAAAGTGCTGGCACAATTTTATGGAGAACAGCAGTGGAAATGGCCATGTGGTAATAAACAGGCTACCTGATATGGTTTATTGTTTAACTCCTTGCTTACTTTTAGAAACTTAAGCTTATGTTCTCAAATGCCTGAGTCCTCTGAGACACGTACATGTGTTGGGTTAATCACCAAACCCCAGCCCAGGTTCCCCTGTGGGTACATAGCCTTAGAGTAGATCAGTGAGTAAGGAGCCTGCTCAAGCAGGGACTGCCTGTATTTCCATGTGCTTCACAACACAGAACACACCGTAAACAAAGCCACAGTTTCTAAGGTAAACAAGAAAAAAATCTGATTTTTAAAAAAGGGCAAGAAAATGTCTGGACATTAGCAAGTTTTCCTTCTTGCAACAATCCACCAGGAAAACAAAAGAGAGTGAGAGATTTTATGTTACTGCAGTGTTGCCTTTCTCATGCACAGCCGTGATGGTTTCCTAGTCTGTGATCGTAATGGCATGATGATATATTTATAACATGCTAGGAAAAATGTTTCCTTTTTAAAGCCCATCACAGTAGCATAATAACAGGCCTTGAAATCTGTCTTTCCTATATCCCCAAATCACTTGATGGAAATTATTTTTATGTGCTGACTGTTGGTGTGCATACTAAAGCCATTTCTAAGGAAAGGCTGTAAAACACACACCCGTGCACTGCTCTCTGCACACATGGCTGCACAAGCAGATTGGGCCACATGGCAGTAAAAGTGCCCCTGCCTGGTCCAACAAGAGCTCCTGCAATTGTAACCACAAGTGAAGCCATGCTGGTACCAGAGCAGGGGCGGGAACAGCTCGAGTGCAGATAAGCCTTTACAGTAAATCAGCCATAACATGCTTTGGCTATATGCCCAAGTAATAACTAACCAGTTTTATGTTAATTATTTGCTATCCTTCTATGTACAGCAATAGTTACAAGCTTTACTAAGCATAAGTGACTGCAGTGTGTAGTTGGCTTTCATAAAGTCTCTACTTTTTTGACATACTGCATCACTTTCTAACTGACAGTTGTGAATTATTCCAGTTTTTCCTTTTGCTCTGGCTTCTTTCTTGCAGCCTCACATGAAGTAATATTTTCAAGTGTGTTTTTAAGGATGAACAGAGGCAGTCATACATTTGGATATTTCATTTTGTAGTTCCTGTGCATGTTATGTGGTAACTCACCCTTACACACAGACTGCAGAACAGTCATTCTCTCTTGAACACCCAGGTAAATCTGCTTCAGCAAGAATATGTTTCCATATCTGAAACATAACCACCAAGAAGATGGGCTGCAAAACCACAGAGCCCCTCTCTATCCTTCTCTATCTATCTTGATCACAAGTCTCCGGTCCCCAAATCACAATGCAACACTCCATCGGGAAGCCAATCCAGCTCTTTGTGGGAGTGATTGAAAAACTGGTCCAGCTTTGAAAAGTCAGCACATTATTTACCTCCAGAATTGCTTTTTTAAGCTGGTAGACCAAAGGGCCAGCCTGCAGCAGCACTGGCAGGGACAGAGACAAATGTCAGAGATGCAAATACCTGCAGTTATCAGTGCCTTGATGATCCCTCTCATGGAGTCGTGGTCTGAGGAACCCACTGGCTATGATGTGTGCTCACCCACACACAGTTCCACCAAGGGACTCTGTCCCCTTCAAAATCTCAACCACAAAAGTTCTTTATGGGGACCTAAGGGTGTAAGCTTCTCTGAAGTGCTTGTGGAAGAGTTGCTCTAGGTATTACCAGCTTGGTCTCCACTCGTAAGGATTTTGATTCTCCATCATGACTTGTCTATTCCTGCAGGGCCAGCGCACATCTGGAAGGGTTCTGTAGTTCTACACTGCAGGTATGCCAGTCACCTCTGCAAGTGGGTCACACCAAAAGACAGCTTTGGCCAGAAGTGCAGTGTTGCTGGCATGACTTTAGGGTCACTGTAGGTTTTGTGGATGAAGGTAAAATGCTTCTGAATCCCAAATATATACTCCTTCTAAAAGTGGATATACACCTTGCACAAGGATGAATGGCTAACAAGAAACCAAGATAGAAGATAATTAGGCCAAGGGACATAAGATTTATTAAATCTGCAGCCTCCCCTGGGAGTAATTTGTGCAGCCATTAAATAAAACAAACACTGTTGGAATTTCACAAATAAATGACAGGAGGAACAATTTTCCCTTACCTGAGTAGAACACACATTGCTTCAATATTGCTACAGTGATATTGCTACAGTGCAGGGAGATTGAAAAAGTTTTTATTAAAATAAAATGTTATAAATGGAAGGCAAAGGAATCACAAAGTTTCTTGCAGTTTACTCCAGGAAGTGCTGCTCTTTGTGGAAAAATGAAGTTGGGAAATTAAGAAGACATAAAAATTGAATGGAAAAGGCTTTGAGTCATGCTGACAGCTTGGTTAATACAAGCTTGTTGATGAGTTTGGATTGTGGAGTGATGGTTGACAACTTTGCTGCTGCCACAATGTACCAGTTTCCCTGTGAGCCTGGGTTCCTTATTAACAGCAGACACTGCTGTAGTAGTAGAACACCAGCAAAACAGGAAGAGAACAGGACTTTGGAAAAATTATTCTACAATAAACTTTGATTGTTTCTCTTTGGAGAAACATGGAACAGCAGTGAATGCTCCAAGTTCTTACAAGTTTCAATGACATAGCAGCTCTCAGATTATGAAAATGAGTCCCTGGTGCACAAATGGCAGATGACCACTGAGGCACACCAAATACACTTGTAAAATCACTGTGTCCTGACCCACCAGCCACTTTGTCATGAACTTTAACAACTATGTACCAGAGTCTTTCAGCAAACTACATCACAAGAAGAAATAGGACAGAAGAAGAACTGAGCACATGTTGTGTGGTGGAAAGGGCAGAGCCAAGATCTAGAACTTGTATTACCCTACAAATGAAATGAAGACTTTGTAAAAAAAATAAAATAGGAAAAGTGTTTGGAAAGAGCCCAGTTCTTGTGGCTCTCATTTTTCTGAATGTTTTTATTTGCCTTATTCTATTTACAGCCTCTAGTTCTCAAGTGTGTCCAATAATGTTTCACCTTAGAGCTTCCCAGCTCTCAAATGCTGGAGCCAGGCACTGGCTGCTGCCCAGCTGGCCTCTGCCCTAGTTACACTCAGCAATGCAGCAAGGGCTGTAGTATCAGTTCCTTTTCAGGGCTAAACTGTGCCATGGACTTTTGATCATTAAAGGAAATGAACTTGGGATGACATAAAAAAAAGTAAACAAGATTTGTGTACAAGGACATCAAGATTACAAAGCAGCAGTCTCAAAGGTTGGAAGACGCAGAGTGCAGAGCTGCTGCTTCAGTGATGTTCTTTGGCAGCAGTTTAAATGACAGCAAGAGGTGTGAGGCAATGAAGAATAAAATCCTGAGTTTTTGACTTTCAAGGAAATTTGCAAAAAGCACTGTCTCAACAGCCAAGATTTACACGTCTTCCGAGAAAGAATTACTTGTTTATGAGAAAGTAATCATCCCCTGCACTGCTGAGCTAATGATGTATAAAATAAGTCTGACAAGCCCAAGTCCCACAGTGACACCAGACAACACACAAGAAAAAATGGAATCCAAACAAACTACTGGTGACCAGAAAACAACTCGAAGCAGATCACTAGCAATAAATTGTAACATGACATCGAAGCTGGGCTCATCTTACAAAGAGCAAAGAGTAGAGAGAGAATTGCTAAGGGCAGATGGCAGTGCCTTTCCTGGTGATATAAACACAGATGAATGCATATCACTTCTGAGAACTGTATATGGCTCTGCCTATCTCAACAGCATAAATAACTGGAAAGAACTTTAACACATTTCTAGGCATTGAGTTCTAATTGTTGTGTGGTATACAACTATTGGTTGCATCTAATTATAGTTAACATGGCTATGGCTTCAAATATTCCACATTACAGAAATGATGAAGTTCAGCTGGATGTGTTTTACCTGTTATTTCATGTTATCCTGCAGTAGTTGGCAAAACAAACCTATTGCAGCGTTACAGGAGGTTACGTCCTTTGCACGGTTATATTTAATCCCTCCTGATGCTTATCTGAGTTGTAGCCAAGTACAAGGAAAACAGATTCTGCATTCAGTTCTTGTAAGTACAAAGAGTAATGGCAACAGCATAATGCATAACTCTTGCATCTGCCTGCATGAGGAACCAAGGATTTTTAATGTTTTATATGTAGTTTATCCTTTGTTCAAATATTTTCCACAAAAATTGTCCAGGGAAAATCCATGAAAATCAGGAAACCTGCCTCTTTATAAGAAGTACTGGAAGAAATGTGAGCTTGATCATACAGAACATATGATCACATGCATAAAATTAACAAACAAAAAGCTACAATGTATATTCTTTCTCTTATAAAACTTCCTTAAAATTCCTTTTGGGATGTCTGTAGCAATAAGATTTTTAAAAAATTCAGACTGTAGAGTGACTTGCCAAAAAAGTATGTCCATACCATTACGCATTCATGTTTCTATACTATTTATGGGTACATTTGTTTGTAAACCTTTTAAAATGTTCTTTCCACTTCTTGAGATTTACTTGCACCATTTCATACTTCTGTTGCACAAAGCTGACATATCCAGATGGCAAATATAAACATCAAAAGATGGACTGCCACTCAAAGACATGTGGGAAACATTTGCCAAAGCTAAATATGGTCTTAAAAGAATTTCAATATTAGCGTAAAAGTTCTTCTGAACATGCCATTAATAGTTGTGCAATAGATCTAGCTGACACATTGGAGGTGATGAGCTGCACTCAAATACTTTGCTACCCACGAAATGGCACTTACTTCAGGATAGTTCCATACACAGGAAATAATACAGTAAATCAAACTAACAAATTACACAAACTATGCTATAAAAAGCAGTACACACTAAATAGTATACAAGAAACATGCACATGTGCATAGGGAAGGAAGAGACTATGGGATTCAGCTTTTTTGCTGAATAAATATTTGAGAGTTTTACAGTTCTTCAGCATTTCTTTTTATGTAATCAGATAACTGCAACCTGAAGACTGATATTTTTACATTACAATGGCATCTTTGTTGCTGCAAACAGTAATATATATATACAACAAATCAGTTCAGAGGGAAAATGCAAATGCTTTCCATCATACTTGGCTTTGCCTTGTGATCAGAATGAGAAACTATGTGCATGATTTTTTTTTTTTTTTCACAAGCAGTATTAGTCTCCTTTACCTATTGGCAGCAGTGGGAGGGGATCTGCTAAAATCCATTACACATTTTGTCCTGGCTGTAATAAGAGAAGGCGTCCATTGGGCGCTGGGCAATTCAAAGACCCAAGGAGTTAATTCAAAAGAAAGAGTTCACTCATAGTGGACAAGCAGTTTGAACTTTGACACACTTTCCAAGAAGAAAATATATTCTAAGTAAAGCATTTTACAATGTTTTCTCAGACACAGAAGTCCAAAAAGTTTACTCATCCCTTACACCAGTCACAACAGAGAGAGATCTTTATTGTGACTGGTCCTTGCCTCTGACACCACTTCTGCAAGTCAGATGGTTGCATACAGAATCACACTTTTTTGGAGACTTGACTGCATGCAAACTCCCAGTGGAACAGTGAGACCAGGCCTTCAGGCACTTTGGACCAAGGCTAAATGTAGGCACTCTTAAGGTGTTTTTTATCCCCAGCATAACCTATATTTGTTGCTAGCATTGAATAAATTTGGTTTCTTTTTATTCCTTAATCAGGGTAAAAGCAATGGATTTTGAAGGTCTGTAATGTCAGCTGATGAGTCTACATTGAGCAGATCTGCCTGGCTCCATTCTGCAAAGGAGATCTGTGGCACCAGTAAGCCCCAGTAACTGCACTGCTGTTGTAGTGGTGTCCTTCCTCTCTGCCATGCCTGTCTATGCTGCAACACTGAATTATGGATAGCCAGCTTGTCCTATACAAGACCCACAATGCCATGCTGCAATTGCTATGTGGTAATTTGTTCCCTCAGCAGACTGTTTTCTGGGAAAAACACTCAATCCGCTAGTGTAGCTGCCACACCGAGCACCTTCTTTAACTAAAAAGCACAGAGGACTTGCAGGTGCTGATGAGTTCAGGGACCATGAGCCATTGAGACCACCACTCCAATGCAGTTTCATGAGAGACTGGCTGCAGCAACCACGTGGGTAAAGTTCCTGCCTATGACCTCCAGCAATTCACTCCTGGTGTGACACCACAGCTCATCACCTCTGCTGTTGCATCACAAGTTATGCACCTTGAGCCACAGCCCAGCTTAGAGTCCAGCTCCACAGAGATTGATTTCACAGACCCACCTGGAGAGGTATGAATTTCAGCACAAAAGCAAAGCAGTCAGCTGGGCCTGCAGCATGGCAGGCACTGTTTGAAAGAGCTTCACTACCAAAGTCAGTGTACTGAGGAGACTCCTTCTGCAGGTTTATGATTCAGGTACACCAGACTTAGTAGCTGAAAGAAGTCCCACTCCCTCTCCTATCTGTCAGCCTGGCTTTCTGCAAGCTCTTTGCTGGGATGTACATCAAACCGTAAATAATCCAGAGCAGAAAGCTAAACTGATCTATAACTCAATGCTTTTTTTGCAGTCCCAGTTTTCTGCTGTCTGGACCCTCTGATCTGACTGCCTGTGGCTCCAAAGAGCACCAGAGACAGTGCAAGGGATGTGTCAGAAACCCAGAAAGGCAAGCAGGTGGGGAAGGGCTTTCAGCATTGGAAGCAGCTTGGCATTATGTTGGCTTAGTCAGGTTTGGTCATTATCAAATGCCATCTCCAGGATGAGGTGCCATCCAGACTAGCCACAAGTTACACAAGTTACCTTACAACACCCCTGCAAAAGCTGGGATACCTCAGCACAGGAAATATTCATGTGGTCACTCCCTTCTGCTTGTCATTTTCAAGGGGCTTCTTATTGAGCAATGCAACCAACTTCCTCTTTGGGTATCTTAGAAGAGGTTTCCTTTTGGGATTCCAGGACTGCACCGTTCTTCCAGAATTATTCTGTGAAGGAAGAGGAATTTAGATTCACATTGTTTTCAAGAAATTATTTCAGTTTCAGTATATCCTACCTACATCAGTTGCAGAGCCTTCAATGAGCACAGCACAGAGTGAATGATGGCAGCAGTGATAATGAGTGCATACGGATATCCCAGGAAAGCTTTAATCACCATCATTAACATTTTATTTTCTGCAGTGCAATTCCTACTCTGATGTACCACAATTTGCTGTAGCAGACTGCAATGCCCAGTGCTGATAAAGATGAAGAGCAGGGAAGCCATGAGGAAGAAAGTAATCACTTAGCTGGAACTGCCATGGTTATTTACTGTTTTGATATTTTAAATTTTTTTTTTTATTGCTGTGTGAGTGTCTTTCAAGTTAGGTGTGATTTTGAAGTAGAAGAAAGGTAGACTCAAGCATGTAGATAGATGATATCTAGTTTCCCTGGTTCCTGGCTTGTTGATCATTTATAAGTTTGTGTCCTCACAAACCATGTTGCAACTTCTGGTTTTAGTACTGCTTTGCCCAATTTACTATCTCATTGAAATGAACGTTAAAGGAAAGTAATAAAAGCCACCAGGCTGCAACACCAACGAATTTTGGTAAATGTGGTGGAGTTTTCTTATTGCAGCTTGACATTCAGTAAGAAACATAAACTTTAAGTAGGGACCATTTGGAAATGGGTCAGGAAGGCAAATTTGTGAAAACAGTAAAGGAGGGAACTTCTAAAATATATGAACTCATGATGCCAATGGTACATAATCTAAGGAATTACTTCCTAGCTGAAGATGTATTTTACAGGAAAGTTATAGTGAAAGCTAACAATATCAAGTTCTTTATAAAGTGGCTCATTAATTGAAAAGAGTTTCTTTCTTGGACAAATTGCCTTAGAAATGTTGGCCTTAGGGGTCCTGTCATCCTTGCTAAAATAGCATAGTGCCAACAGAACTACTTTATACAGTTTGAAATCAATTTTGCAGTCAAGAATTCTGTTTACAAGCTCTTTCAACTCAATTTTACTGCAAAGTTAACCTGAGTTGTAAGTTATTCCAGGTGTAACTGGAATCCTTTCTATACAAAAATATGAAACTCAAGACTGTGTTTGCTTTTGATTTGAGGCAGCCAGTTTAACAGGAGGATAAAGGCTGATTCTGAAGTGTCTGTCTTGTCAGCTACTCTGTCCTATGAGGACATTTTTCCACCACTTGAATGACATCACTCTTCCAATGCCTTTCCACTCCTCCTTCCTTATTGCCAGAGGCCTCCTGCCCATGCCTGTCTCAGAATGAACAGCACCAGCGGCTTGTGGTACTGCGAGGAGCCTTTAAGGCTGGCAGAAATCCTGGGGCATGGGTTTATGGTGTGAAGTTTTTTAAGGGTAGAACCTGCTTTTAGTGCTCCCATTTCAACACTAAATGTTTCACACGATGAAAACTTTTCACAATGAGAACAATCAGACATTGCTCACAATAATCTCCCAGGGAAGTGGTGCATCCCCCAATACTGTACACTCCTGAGATTTGGCTGCCAGTGTGCTGGGCCATCTTGTCCAGACTGTGCTTTTAACAAGATAGCTTGGATAAAATGTTCCTTGAGGTCAGTTCTTTCCAACCTCTATTCTATGATTCTACAATTTAAAATCACGGCCAGTTTTTGTGCACGCCCTGGCTGTGAACTGTGGTGGTCCAGCAGGACCCTGGAGAGAGGAAAACTGAATGAAGCAGGAACATTCTCCATGTCTCTAATTGTGAGCCAAAGACTTTTTTTTATACAAAAGTCTTGAGAACCCTACACCAGAAGGAGGTAAGTAACATGACTTGTGATACTTAATCTAATTTATGCATTTATAATAGCACCCAAGGATATCATGAAATCTATTGTGATGAACATTATATGCTGAAAGGTTTGCAACATTAAGGGCTGTTTTTCATCATCCACTGAGGGTGAACTTAGCACTAAAAAAACATACAGGAAAATACAGTTGTTAATGTGATGGGAATTATTACTGTGTAATAATTTATGGGTGTTGTTTGTTGACTTGGCTATTGGGAAATTCACTGTCTAAATATGTAGGCTTGATTTTAAAAAGGGAAAAATCAAGCTAACCTAATAGATGGTTGGAAGATAAAATACACAGATAGCAGAACAAAAATCCTCAAAATAAGCCACTTCTTCACACTCTGACCAGCAGGTTGAGGAAGGTGATTCTGCCCCTCTACTCCACTGTTGTGAGATCCCATCTAGGGTACAGCATCCAGCTCTGGGCCCCCCAGCACAAGGAAGATGCAGACCTGTTGAAGAGAGTCCAGAGGTGGGTCATGAACATGGATGGAGGGCTGGAACACCTCTCCTGTGAGGACAGGCTGAGAGAGCTGCCTTCCAGTACCTCAAGGGGGGCTAAAAGAAGGCTGGAGAGGGGCATCTGACAGGGTACGTAGTGACAGGACAAGGGAGAATGCTTGAAAGAGAGCAGGTTTAGATTGGATACTAGGAAGAAATTCTTTACAGTGAGGGTGGTGATGCACTGGCACAGGTTACCCAGAGAAGTTGTGGATGCACCATCCCTGGAAGTGTTCAAGGATGAGCCCACACAATGGATTACCATCCCTGGAAGTGTTCAAGGCCAGGTTGCACGGAACTCCGAGCAACCAGATCTAATGGAACGTGCTCCTGCCCACAGTAGGGGGGTTGGAACTAGATGATCTTTAAGGTCTATTCCAACCCGAACCATTACATGATTCTATGAAATGTGTTTGGATACATGCAAGTTACTGGAGAAAGAAGAAAAAAGAAAAAAAGGACTGTAAACAGATAAAAAGGACTATTTTAGGTAAAACAGAAAGGAGCATGTGCAGTGGAATCATGCTGTCATGGACATAATATTTTTAAAGAGAAGAAGGAAAGGTGTTTCAAGAAGCTGGATCTATCTGTCTTTTTATAAAGGGCCAATAAGTCTTGAGAAAAATGAAGTTTGTTGGTTTTAAAATCTTTTACTAATCTCTCTCACAAGAAAAAATGGCAGATATTAAATATCATACTGAGTGAATATCACAGTGCTCTGCAGGATTAGATTAAGAAGGAAAACTTAATAGGAATTTTGAGGAATTCACAATGAGATTAGTAATACCACCCCCCTCCCCAAAAAAAAAAGAAAAAGAAAATAAAAAAGAAGAAGAAAAAAAAGTGATCTCCCCATGGTCAGAGAGCAAGAGAAGGAAATGTGACCACATCTATAACCACTGCAGCTGCCCCAAGAGATTTCTTACCTGAAGGCTGATCATGCTTCTGTGAGGAGGAAATGCAGGGCCTAAGTTGCACTAAGAGCACAGTTCAGACTCAAACCAAGAAGCTGTCAGATCTCAGGTAGTGCCTGGTCTTCATTTTTCTTTTTAAGTAACAGTCATCTTTTTCTAATGGCTTAATGCCAAAAGTATGCTTGAAGGAGGAATTTCAATGAGGAAAGCTGGCAGTCCTGCCCAGGTTCCATTGATTCAGTGGAATTGGCTGCAGTCCTTGTGGGACAAGTGCTCCCTTAATTTTAGACAAGTCTACTTCAAATATAATTAGACAGGAGTCTTTTTTTTTCTTCTTTTTTGCCCTACATGCTGAGTGAGACGCATTACTTGTAATCATTATATACTAGTTTATTGATCGAGCCTTTTCAGTATTCACTGTAGAGAGGCTTGTTTTAACAGAACTGTCAAGAGACATGTCTGGTTAACAAACAATTACCAATTGAAGGTATAGAAACAAGCACAGGGATTTTGCCAGGATATACAGAAATGTGCAGGGTATTTTGACAAAAGATGAAAGGGCTTTTCTCTTGAATCTGGTATTTTTAAAGAGATGTTCCTAAAGTCCGCTTAATGACGTTTTAGGAGTGGTTCAATACACTGTTTTCATCTCTGCTTTCTGTATTTCAATATTTGTAAGGATTGAACAAGTGGAAATTATTCTCAAGAATATTGCCTATATGGAAAACCTATGAGAGCCCACACAATGGATTACACTGACTCATTACTTATAATTCAGGTTACCATTAAAATGTATTCCAGTTATTAGGAAAGCTGGAAGTGAGTCAATTATTTGAATAAACAAACAAAGACTTGGTTGCCCTGTAGTTTGGTGCATCCCTGAGACGTCTGTAGGCTCCTTTCCCACGCCTCCTGTCTCATTCCTGAACCAGCAGAGGCTGTTGTGCAAGGCAGCCTGGCAGCTCCTAATGACCAGGGAGAGTTCCTGCACTGTCCACTGCTGCACATTTGCTGCAGGCACGGGGCATCCACTGCAGCTTGCATTTATCAGAGGAGGAAAAAGAGTTTTGCAGCTTAGGGAAAGAGAAGCATCAGCTTATCACGCCAAAGGAATGTTACTGTGGTCCCTCCAAAGGGGCCCTGCGTTCTGACTGCCTGGACAAGCTGAAATACAGCAGTTTGCTGTGTCAGACATGAGAAGAAGGTGCCAGCTTTTTGCAGTCTCCAAAAGACTGGAGAGGGTTTTTTGTGTCTAAAAGATATAAGAAACAGTGATAACTTCAGCAAAAAGAAGTCACTCAGCCTCACAACTGACTGTAGTTTCCAGCCTTGTTAGGAAGCAGTATCCCTACATGCAAATTCTTAGGTAATTGAATGAGGACAAACAGAAACAATAGATGAAAGAAACAAATCCCAAACATCCACTGGGACAAAGTATGCACATTTCAATTCCTTAAGAATGAAAGTCTGTATTTTCCAAAACAACTAATGTTTCCTGTTTCCATTAAGGTCTCAGACTGGGCATCCCAAACCATGCAAAGCTGTTGGCCAACAGGTTTATATTTACCCTGGGAGTCAAGGTGAGATTCATGACACTGCTGCTTATTAAAGCTCTTGTTTTAAAGTCCTTGGCTTTTGCAAGTTATGACACAGTAAATACATTTGTGTCACTTAGCAACCTCAGTTGTTTCTACAGGAATGCCTTTTGTTCTTGGAAATCTATTACAAATGCAGATTACAAAACAATTATTGGGGAATCTAAATTTGTCTTATTTGGATGGTGTTCTGGCCTCTCTGCATTCTGCATTTGAACTGTGCACAGGAAAATAATTTACTTTGCACAAGCACCCTTCATTGGCACTATTGTTATGAAGAAAAACTCTGCATATTGAACAAATATTACAGAAGTTCCTGTAGAAAATAAAGGATGTGAGAAACGCCTGGAGAAAGAAAGGACTGGAAAGGACTGCTAGTCACTAGGTTCACCCAGTTCAAAGCTGTCTTACTGTTTTGTAAACAACACTATAAATACTTTAACACTGTGATGCAACACTACATAGTCTCTATCATGAATTTATCAACCTGATTCATTTCTACACATGCCAAAGTCTGAGATCACAGACCATGCAGCTCCAGCAAAAGGGTTTGAAATGTAAACACCTGCATAAATGAACTATTATTTATCATTTTCACATTGACTGGGTTACAGGGTCTCCATAACAGATTAGAACATGTGCATGATCCTGAACATGAAGTCAAAGGACTGAGATTACATTGGAATGCAGACTTCAAAGGATTTAAGGGTTTTCTTTCTTTTTTTTTAACAAGTTTAAAGCTCTGAATTCACAACCATGTTGTCAGGATCAATATAAAAGGTAAAATATATAAGTTGACCTTTATATTCTGAAATTAAAATGTATCCTCAGGAAACACACAATAAAATTATGTCAAATTTTTATAAATGGACACATAATTGATATAATTAGTACTTGTTTATGAAATTCAGATTTTGTCCTCTTCTAGGAATATCTGAAGGACAAGTATTGCTAAAACTATCTTGAAAACTGTTTTCTAAACATTTGAACAGATAAAGTGAGAGTGCAAGTGAACAATAATCACAAATAGGGACTAATGACTGCTCTCAACTGTAATATCTTGCTCATAGAATAACTTAGACAACAAGCTGCCATGAGAATTTTGGCAATCCCAGCAACCATACACAGAAATGCATCTGGAGGAAAAAAAGAAGAAGAAAAAAAAAGAATAGCAGCAATGGTCATTTTCTGCCCAGAAAAATACTGTCAGGGGTCAGAAAAAGTTTGTCAACAGTTTTGCAACTCCTTTTATACTTTCATTTTAAAAAGAACCTACCCCTATGCTTAGTGTTCTATGCTTTGGGGTTTTGGGGATTTTTTAAGTTGCAATTACTGTGGTAAACTGCTAAAGAAAAGCAGTGCTGCAAAGCTCATCTCCAGCAGTAGAAGACCAAGTGTGATAACCAGGCTGTGATTCTCCTGGTTAAAAAGAGAACACAGTGAGTAAGCTATAGCTTACTCAGGACTTGGCCAAATGACCTGATAGCTACAACTGATGAGGCCCCAGCTTCTTTGGGGCTGACCTGGCAGCCAACCCTGTCACTTATGCTCACAAACTCCACACCAGGACACCTGTGACAGCCCTTTATTAGTTGAAGTTGTTCTTATTTCTTTGGAGAGGCACTAGCAAACAGCTGTGGTGTTTCTGCCAGGAACACCCGACAATGGCTGCGCACAGTTTAGATCTGCCCCTAGCATGGACTCAGGTTTACTCCCAAAAAGATCTCTGGGTGCTAGCAGACTGACAGCCATTACACAGATATGATTATGATGTAAATTCATATTGAGCCCTCTTTGGTACAGTTTTCCCACATAAACAGATCTTTGAGGGAGAACCACAGATATAGGATGTATGATCTTCTCCAGCATTTTAGCCTTTCTCTCAGCATCCAGTGAAAAGAGCAGATAGTACCTAAGTCATGGCTGAGGATCCCAGCTCCTCCAGGAGGACAATCTGAAACACCCTTCTCCTGAATGCCCACAAATCTCATTTTGTTCAGCTAGTAACCTGATCAATAGCATTCCGTGTAAACATTTGCGGTATGTTTAGTCCTAAAATCCTCAGCAGATACTTAGTCCATTGTCATCCAGTGACCACTAAAATTTTGCATTTAAAAAGATCTGGGGACATCAGGATTCTGCTAATGACTGGCTCTTCCCTCCCTATCTGTGGCACTGATCTGCAGGATCCTGCAAGCTTTTCCCAGCATTGCCGTTGGTTAGGGATGCAGTGAAGCACGATTTGCAATTATCATTCCCGGGCTCATGAAAGCCCCAGGTGTAGATGTAATCACAAGCAGCACTGAGCTTTTGCTGGTATAGCTTATTTTGCTTTTGTGGGAGAAGAAAAGGCTGGAATAAGCTGCACTGGTTTATTGCAGTTTTGCTTGTATAGAATACCAGATTACCTACTCAGAAGTGATCTGAATATAGATCTCCCTTGGAGCTGAAGTAGATCCATCCACTGCATCTGTGTAGGCCTGCTTCCATTGCTTTTGAATAGATACCGCAAAAAATAAGGATTAAAGGTGAAAACGTTTTCTTAAAAATATTTGAGAGCAGGCAGGAGGCAACAAAATCTCACTTTTTCATCATCTGTAGAAAAATGTGATCTGAGTTTTAAGTGACAGTTACCAAAAAGGTGCTGAAAATAAGGAAGTGTCGGTACCTTAAGTATGCACATGAATAAATAATATACAATTAGGTAACATGATTTATGCCCAGCTGATAAAATCCAGGCAGGGGATGTAGTACTGCAGCTCGGACGCCCAGGCTGGAGTGACCAGTACCATGTGCAGACAGCAGGCATGCTCACAAACACGTGCAGCGCTGCACAGGGTCTCCTGCTCTGTACAGCAAGTGCAAGTAGCTCAGGAGGACATGAGGACAAACGGACCAAAGGACATGGCCTCTCCTTTGCCAACCGCTTACTGATTAATCAAGGGCACAGTGGTGAGAGCAGTTATGTGTATGAGCAACTCACACTTTACAAGCTGCTCCCAGCGGAACCGACCGCATGCCCCGTCACGTGAATAAGCGTGTTCCGGACTATGTCCCAAGAGTTCCAACACCGAGACAACATTTTTAAGGCTCATCATAGAAATTCCAGCCCCTGCTTGAATGATGCAGTGACAGAAGCAAGGGAAGGAATGGGACTGGGACATCAAGAGACAGGGCAGAGCCTTGATGCAGGTGATGAAGTAAACCGCAGGCTGAGAGAAACCCCGACAGTACACCTGCACGGAGTTGCTGCACGTGTGCAAATCCTAGCGATGCAAAGCAAGGCTCCGAAGGCATTTATGCGTCACGGAACTACACCCCGAACCAAAGCGCTGCCGGCTGTGGCCACACAGCGGGCACACAGCGGGCACAGCAAGCAGGGCAGAGCCGCGAGCCGAGCGGGCAGAGCCGGGCGCTGCGGAACCAACGCGCCGCGATCCCGGCACGGCACTGGCTGATGGGGACTACCCGCAGAGCCGCGGCCGCTCCCGGTGCAGGCCGGTCGCGCCCCGCTGGGAAGGGCCAGCTCCGCTTCCCGGCACGCGGTGCCGCGGGAGAGCCGCACGCGCGCAACCGCCGGGAGCTCACGGGGCAGCGGCGCGCGCCCGCACCGGCGCCCCGGGGCGGTTAACGGCGGGGCGGGAGCGGCACCGGCCGGGCCCTCACCGGGCGCCGCGCGCGCTCCCCGCTGCCCCGCGCGCCCCCTCCGAGCGATCGTCCCGAGGCGGCGCGGGACCCTCCGCCGCGCGCCCCGCCCCCTCCTGCCAATCACAGCGGCCCCGCCCCCGAGACCCGAGGTGCGGGGTTTGAAAGCGGGCCGGTCCACGCGGCGCGCAGACGTGGGGGGGGAAGGGGACGGGACAGACACCGTCGCGCTCGGTGGTCGCGGGGCGGCCTCGCCCGGCCGACGCGCCCTGCGGCGGAAGCCGCCCCCGCGCTGTTGGCCGAGCCCTCCCCGCGCGGGGTGCCGGCCTCGGGAGCGGCCGGCGAGCGGTTGGTCCGGAGGGCCGTCCCCCTTCCCCCCCCTGGCCGGCGCAGTGGGAGGTGCCCGGGCGCGCGCGTCACCCATTGTTTACAAACCAACGCCAGCGGGCCGAGCTCCAGCCGCGACCGCAGCGCCGGAGCCGCGTGTGCTCGCGCGCGCGCGGGGCGGCGGGCGGGCGGCGGCCCCGGTCCCGCTGCGGCGGCTGCGGCACGGCGGAGACCCGACAGAGATGCCGTGCCGCCCGGGCGAGCGCTTCCTGCTGCTGGAGCGCCCGGTCGCCGTGGGACAAGCGGGCTCTAAGGAGGTGGACGCGCTGGTGGCCAAGCTGGGCGAGGTGCTGCAGCTGAGCGCTCAGCGGGCGCCGCCGCCGCCCCGCGCCCCCAAGCACCTGGGGCCGGGCAGCGCCCGCGACCGCGCCGCCCCGTACTCGCCGCGATGCTGCAGCGGGGCCGGGGCCGGGCTGCTGGCTCCGCGGGGACCGGCCCCGCCGCAAGCCCACTCGCAACATGTTGAGCCTCCGCGGGCGGACCGGAGCGGGCAGCAGCGGGTGACCAAGCAGCTGTGCGGACGGGGCTGGCTGCGGAGCGCCGCCCGCCGGAGGAAGCAGCCTCCGCCGGGGCCGGGTGACGGGCTGGCGGAGGAGGAGGACCCGCACCGGCTCCTGCAGCAGCTCATCCTTTCCGGCAACCTCATCAAAGAAGCCGTCCGGCGGCTGCAACTGGCGGCGGCGGCAGCGGCAGCGGCGGCATCCGCGGCCTCCAGCGGCAGCACCTCGGCGGGGAGCGGCGGCGCGGACGGCGAGGCGGAGGCGGCGGCGGCGGTACAGCCCCTGCAGTAGCCGGCGGGGACGAGCGGCGGCGGCGGTGACCGGGGCGAAGGAGCCCTCGCCGGGCGGGCTGCGGGAGCGCGGTGCGGGCTCCGCCAGGATGTAAGTGTGTCCCGGCGGCGGGGCTCCCCGGCCGGTGCCGGTTCGGGCGGAGGGTGCCCGAGACCCCGGCCCAAGGTCACCCGCGGCGCGGAGCCCGTGCAGCCCTGGCCGGCGGGGCCGCGCACGCCGCCCGCCCCGAGCTGTTGTTGTGCCCCCCTCCCTCGTCTGCCTTCCCCGGGAGCTCCTCCTTCTCCTCCCCCCGCCGGGGCAGCCCGGCCGGGGCCGCGGACCCCCCCGCCGCCGGTCCCCGCCGCCGCCGAGCTGCTCCGTCTCCCAGGAGCCATTTGCAATAATCCTCGCTGACCCCGGCGGGAGGTGTTTCCTTTCCCCTCCCGGGCTGGTTTGGTTTTTTGTTGGGGGTTTATTTGTTGTTATTTTAACGTTTATTGTTATTATTTCTCGTTGTGACTGTATGAAGCAGTTTTAAAAAATGTGAATATCAAAGCTGGAAGGCAGCTGGACTTAATAACAAATAAGTGAATGGAGCCTGAGATGCATTGTTCACATAAGGTAGCCGAAACAAGTTTTTTCTACCAAAAAGAAAAACCCTGAATCCACCCTTCCCGACAAACTCAATGGCTCAAGTACACGATGCGGCTGTTGATTTTAAATATATGCACTTCGTACCGGAGCGTTTGAAATGTGTTCCTGATTTACAGGACTTACTGTCTTAATTAACCTGTCTGTATTGAATAAACGTGGTCTTGTTTTTATTTTTGGGTCTGTGTCTCATTGTTAAGGGGAAATGAATTCTGGTTCCTGAGAACAAAACTGTGTGGGCTCGTTCCCCCTTGGTCTTCTTTCAGTTGTAAGATCTCCATTTTGCAAGCAAAAAAAAAAAATCCCCACAACAATCCGCATAGTCTGATGCAGTGGGACACCGGTTATTAATGCACGGAGATGCAACTGAGCCCCTTTGTTTGCCAGCAGCGCTCATTCGCGAGCCATGAGACGCCCCTTGAGCAGCCCAGAATGTGGCTGCTGGAATTTATAAGTCAAAACATACCGAAACAAAATTATATGTTTTGTACTGGGGAAGGAACGTGGTTTGTGTTGGTCACTTGTTCGGTTTGTTTTGATTAATTTTTTTTTTCTTTCTCTGAGGATAGAGGTGGGAAAAATGCTCTAGAAAAGAGAGAAAAGGTCTAGGCAGCAATCAGGTTTGTTTTTTTTTTTTAATCTGTAAACCAGAATTTGATAATTCGATGCTGGTCATTAAGTTTGAATACCTATTATGAATAGTTTCCTTTGTAAAATCCTGTGTTGGGTTTTTAGGAGTCATTGAGATGAGAACTGAGCACATCTGACAGACTGGAGCTTAACAATCTCCCAACCCCCACTCAATTTGAGGTAAAAGCTTCTCCTTTGAAGAAGGTAGCAATCCCACATGAAAGAAAATGGAAGATGTTTGCCTTTGTCCAAGAGAGCAATTTAAGCAGCTACGTTTACTTGTGTGATTAGTTCTTTTATGAATACGTTAAATCCACAAAATATTCTAGATTTCTTTCTCTGCCACAGCTGCTACTAGAAACTGATGCTGAAGCATTTTATGATGTTTCATTGAATTCCTCTTGCATTAGGACCAGTATGTGTTGTTATTATTAGCTTTATCTTGACTAATTTATAAGTTGAATGCAGTTTTTCTATATCAAAGCATGTAAAATGCAAAAAAAGAAGTTCAGTGCATTTTAGAACCTCCTTAATTACTAACATCTGAAGTCCTTTTTCTTATAACTTGGGCTGCTTTCGTGGCATTTTGCACAACTTGGAAAAGATTCAGATCTGCCATTAGTTCTTACTCTGTAATACAATGATGTACTGTGTAGGTTATCCTTCAAATGAATTTTTATTTGCAATTTTCTTGTTTCTTTCTCCAGGAAAAAAAGTTCAGTAGCAGATACAAAGAATATAACCACTAGCCACAATTGAAGAACTAGTTTTTCTTGTGTTTGTACTTTAGATGCTTAGGGAGGTAGGTATTTGCTGTGTAGATGCTGAATTTGAACCCTGGGATGAGTAGCTTAATTACTAAAAAAAGCTGGAGGAAACAAGCTAAAAGCTGGGCATAGCTGGTGGAGCCTGAATAGTTAATTATGGTTAAAAATATATGTGTGGGGGTCAGCTGGAATTCTGAAAGCTGGCAAGTTTGACTTGAACTTTTTGCCACTGATAATTATGCATTGATTTTGCATCTCCTTTGCCTCCCCCCCTTCCTCCTCCCCAAACCCCAGCCCCTGTATACTAATGAGAACAGCTAACTTTACAAGTGTCCTTTGTAGTCAGTGAAAGCCTCGAGACATTCCTTTTAAGGATTTTACTAGAATAACACTTTTCAATAAAGTGGCAGTTGAAGTGAGGCGTAGAAAAGATGCTAATAAATTTCACTGTGACTGGCTAGTTTTTAAGCTTCCTAAATTACTTCTAAAATAGCTTTTACTTTCTCCTTTGTGCAAGGCTGGGATATGTATATATGAACAGGGTTATAGGAAGCTAATATGCAGAGGGTGTGATGATTCAGTAGAAGGAATTTTGGCCCTTGTTTCAGATAACTTGCATAACTCAGACACATCTTTGTCACTTACATCTTCCATATAAGCCTTTGTCTTCTTCAAAATACAGAACGTGTCACTCCTTCATAAGGGAACGGATCAAACATGGCTCATTTTGGTTTTGGAAGACACATTTTAAAAGGTGTTGGACCAATTGAAGTATTGCCAGAAGGTTTCCACTGATTTGTTGCAAATTCTCCTTTTCTTTGCCTTGTGCTACTATGTAGGCATACAAACTGTGGTATGAAAGTCATCATCTGCTTTATTTCCCAAGCAAGTGTTGACCTGGGAAATAATAATTTTTCTAGCTTTTATAATTCTGTGTTTCAGAGGTGGGGTTTCTTTGCTATATTAAGTCTGTGCCAGCCCTCAAATCCCAGCTTTTGGTTTCTAGAGAAAAAAAAGGAAATATATTTGGCCTTTACAGTATGCTTACACTTTCTTCATTCATGAGTGAAAATGTAAGTTTACTTCCAGGTTTAAATTTGGAATAAAATTGTATTTTCATGATAGGTATTTAGCTCGGTTTTATCTTTTTTTTTTCCCTGTACCGTGAAGAAAAAAAATGTTCAAAACACACAAATTTTGCAGTGGATGACATGAGCTGTTGAATCAAAAGTAAACCATTTCGATTTTTGTAACAAGTAACCTTTCAATGCATTGGGAAAGAAATCTAATTTCATTATATCTACAGGGGGCTATATGTTTTGAGGGTAAACTTGATTTTAAATAATGTTGTAAACAAATGCACTGAAGGCTCACAGGCTCATCTTTCAATGTGCCTCTCTGTGGTGTTGCACTAGCATGGCACTGGGATGCCACAGATTTTTCATTTGTGGTTTACACTGCTGCTTACCTCCTCCTGAGCTTTCTCTATATGATTGGACAACTGTTTTCCTGACTGCCCAAAACTCAGCTTTGCATCCCACTTACATCTTGTTCTTTTTACTCCCATGTTCCCTGAGCTCTTAAAAGTACCTCAATTTAGCTAGAAGTCTGGCAGGTAGAATGATTTTTGTCTGCTATTTCCCTCATGTGACCCATATCCCTTGTAGCTCACTACTGTGTATTGTACCAGCACTCAGAATCTACTGTAAAAATTACATTGGCATGGTACTTGGCATGATAAACATGGTGGGAAAGTAGGAACTCCACCCTAAGTCCTTAAAATGAGGTTTAAAAAAAGCCTTTCAAGCAAATAGCAATCTCCTCTCATGGAAGGCAGAAGGGAGAAGAAGGATCTATGCGGGTGAATGCACAATTTAAGTTCTGGGCAGCTGGGGCCAATCCCAGTGTTGGTGACTTCTCCTCCAGCTCCATATAAAAAACGTTTCTCATTCCCTCCTAGTCCGTGGCTCCATGATTTTTGCCTCTTCGCCCTGCATTCCTTGCCTTAGCCAGGCCATTTTTTTCAGCTTGTGGTTGGAGTATTTCACTTTTACATGTCTTTTGTTCATGTCATATTACTCTTCCCAAATATTAAGTAGCTTTGTTGTCTTCAGTTGCTTTTTGCTGGGTGCTTTTGATGTGCTTGTTCACTTGACTTTCAAATATTGTCACTCAGTCACTTCTTGGTGGCCACGATCTGGTTAATTCCTTACAAACCTTGCAGTGTGAGTTGGAAGGCAAGCTACAAGTGTCCATCTTCAGTTTGTACTGAATTTCTGCATAGGGCAGAAATCAGAGGAGAAATCCTAGCTGCAATGAAATGAACAGATGAAGTTACCAGAAAAATTATTTTCAACTTCTATGGGAATTTCCTCCTGGTTTTTTTTTTTTCAGAAGTAGCTGGGAAATACCACTTAAAGTGGTACAATAAGTACATAAACGCCTTTTGGGGGACACAAAAATGACATCAGCACACTCATTTCCTGAGTCAATGAGTTTTGTTCACTTTTTCTCTTCCAAAAATTATGTTCTAGCTGTGTGACTAACCTCAGTCACCTTTGTCAAAGCTGCAGAACTGCCATTATGCAATTTCCTTGGCAAAAGGCAGCTGCTGGAAAAGAATTGGTGCCCATAGAGAGAGGAAGGCTGAGTGTGCCCGAGCTGCATTAGTAAACACTGTAAACTCCACAGCAGAGGAAGCTACAGGAAATCAGGCACCATAAATTCAGAGGCGTGCAGCATTAACTGTTCCTTATGCAATATCCTGTATTTAAATTGTATTATTTTTGCTTCCCATTATATAATATGGTGATGTCTGATGGAGTAATACAGCCAGCTAAGGGTGCTCTTCATCATTGCAGGCATTAGGTAGGACATGAGCAATCAAAAGAAATTGTAAAAAACACCATGTCTCTGTGTCCTGCTTGTAATTACTGACTTGGCAGGACTTCATTCATGAAGAGGTGCAAGGATAGGTTCTAAGCTCCTGAGTTGTATGAAGAAGTTTAATATGTTCAATTCCAACCCCAAGAACATCTTTTATAGCAGCAACAATTTTAAAGCTATGGGCAAAAAAATCCTGCTGGAGCTTTGAGCTTGGAAGCCAAGTGGTAAATTCAAGAATAAATGGACCTGCTTTCATTTTCCTCCCATGTAGGTACTTCAGTCCTTATCCAAGGAACTTCACTGCTCCCTGGCACACTACGGGGCTTGTATCATCAGCTGCCCCTCAGGAGATGATCTCTGATTGATTTTACAGTCCAGAGAAGTTGTAGTCTTCCAGCTCAATGGGATCGCTTTCAGGAGCAGTGCTGACTTAAATACATTTTTCATTTGGTGGTAAGGGATGAAACAGCACCAGGATAAAAATGTTTTAATTAGAGGAAATGGATCCTGCCTGGCTTAATAGTAAATATTTACTGCTCTAAGCATTTTACCATAAGAGATTGGGGCTTATTCTACCCACATCACAACAATTGTCCTAGTTTCAAGGCTTAAATCTGCAGGAGCATGGGCTCACAGTTAAAGTGCAAATTTGGGTTATTAGTGTTCTTACACCCACATTGCAATGCCTTTCTTGTTTACAAGACTAACTTAGTGTTCCAGAGCAAACCACACAGGGCTGAGGCAGGTGATGAATGCATGTATGTACATCCCCAGATTCTGCAAAATGGAAGGTGAGGGGATGCCTAATCCTCTCCTGGTGCCAGCAGGCAGCATTGGCACTTGCTGTTCCAGCAATACTGATCTGTCAATGCATGGATATGCTCCACTGGTGTGATATCTCATCTCTACATTGTTTTGGTAGGTAAAAAACCAGACATTTATGTTTTCCCTCTTGCTGTTCTGCTCTGTTGTTAGTTTTCACGAGGCTGCTTTGACAGCTGCTTTCCTCCAATGCCTCTGATGTAAACTTCCTCAGCTGCTGTCAGCTCTGACCTGCGCTGTGGCTGGATTCTGGATCACAGAACACAGAAAACTTATTCTTGTAAAAAAGGAGTAAGTCAGCCTGGAGTGTGCCAGACTGGTAGTAGGATGGAAATAAGAAACATAAATTTCCACATCTGCATTTGTGTAGATCTGTTCTTCTGCTCTTCTCCCACAGGTTTTTTTCTGTTGTTTTTTTTTTTTTTTCCTTTCAAGAGAGGCCACTGATGTCAAGAATCTCTGGAAATCAAACTGCCAACCTCAGCAGGGGTTTAGAAGTGATCCACAGCCCCTGTGTTCACTTTTCCTCTTATTTTCTGGAGAGCCTTTCACAGCACATGTGGTTTGTGTTGATCCTGTTCTCCAATCTGCAGTGAAACAAAGATGCTTTGGGGCTAAAGAGCAAACATGCTCAGCCTGGGCAATGTGCATGTGCACACACAAGCATGGACCAGATGCGAGTGGCTGAAACAGTATTGGTGTTCAGGATCAAATGTGGAGATGTTTTATTGACACTAAGAATACTTATAGACTTATACAAAGGACTGCTGTTAATTCGATTTAAAACTAAATTTTCAGGGAAAAAATCTAGTAAAATCTAAGGAAGAATATAGTTTTGCTTTCTGTCTTGTTGTAAAATTTAAGGCAAATGTGTTTTAGTGTAATACTGCCTATGTCCTGCATGTGTCTTGCCTGGATAGCTGTTCCTGAACAGGCCTTATCCTAGAAAAAGCAGATCAAACCCTACCAGAACTACAAATTATTGTAAGAAATAGAATTTCAAATGGATTTTGGTTTCCTTGCTTCTTCTTAAATATAACAAAAATCCTTATTGAAAGGTATATATCAATGATGAATAACTCTGAAGAATGTCTTCATGCAGTGGTGACCTAAGTTTGCAGCCAGCATAATGCAGATCTGCCTTATTATTACAATGGCTTTAGCTTATCTGTCATTGGAAGTCTCAATTATTTTGGCTTCAGTAATTTTAAATATAGTTACAGACATATAGAAGTTGAATTTGTGTTATCCACGAGGATATGAACTTTTAAGTCCATAAACTTTAGAAAGTTTTAACTTGGAGAGGAGAAGTTAACTTGAATGGTAGACTGTCCTGGTTTAGGGCAAATTTGTTAAAGAATCTGCAAAGGAGGGCCCCTCCAGAAAGCAAAACCCACACGGCCCCTTCCTCCAACCGGTTCGGGAAAAAATTCCTCGGAGAGAGGTGGAAAGAACCTGTTTATTTCAGGCACAGCACCTCCCAGCACACAAAATGAACAATACCCGATGACACCGCTCTGAGAAAGATGACAAAATCAGAAAGTCTCTTTCGGGGGTGGTTGCTCTGTTCTCAGTCCCTCCGGCGCTGGGCCAGCTGCTGCAGCCGAACCTTCGGTGTTCCCGGGTCCCAGTCCAGAACAGGTTCGAGGTGGTCACAGAAACAGGAGAGGAGAAACAGTCCAGGAAGCAATGTGGACTGGCTAAACTAACTAATAAGCAGAGGCAAAGCAGAGCAGAAGCAGAAGCAAGAGCAGAAAAGCAAGCCAGCCAAGCAGCAAGCTAAGCAAGAAGAGAAAAAAACAGCCCAATGTACGCTCTCTCTGTGTCCCTGATAAAAGAAACCCAAACAAAACTTCCACTCTTCAGAGCCGGTCTTAAAGGCACAGAACAGATGAATGGGGATACAAGCATCATAACGTCACCCCAGGACATAGACCTAAATAGAGTACTGATTTTCCATGAGTAATTTCAACTTCACAAGTTGTTCAGTTTATTTGAGCTCTTGTGAATCAGCAGAGGAGATTAATAAATTGACACCAAATGTGATCTTTTGGAAGTGATAGTCATAGAATCACAGAAGGGTTTGAGTTGGAAAGGGCCTTTAAGATCAACCTGTTCCAGCTCCCCTGCCATGGGCAGGGACACTTTCTGCTAGACCAGACTGCCCAAGGCCCCATCAAACCTGGACTTGAACACTTATGGGGATAGGGCACCCACAGCTTCCCTGGGGAACCCATCCAAGTGCCTCACCACCCTCACAGCAAAGGAAAAGCCATTCCCCCTTGTCCTGTCATTACACACCCTGGTCAAAAGTCCCTCTCCAGCCTTCTTGGAGGTCCCCTTTAGTGCTCCAGGTCTCAGGAAAACAGAGCAGAGGGGAGAATCATCTCACCATAAGTAAACATTTAAAACTGTAGGGACTGTCATACTGGATGAGACCCGAGCTCTGGGTTGCTCAGTACTTTGGATGCCAGGCAGCTGCTTCATATCACCTGCTGTGTGGTGGAACAGCCCCCAGCAGCTCCTGTCCTGGTGCCTGGCAGTTTGGCTGCTTCTTGGTTAGAGTCCCTTCGGTGCTGTTGGATTTTGGAGCTTTGGCCATGGTTACAGTTGATTTTCCTGATAGCTCTGCAAGACACTGTGGGTGTTCCAGTGCTTTCCAAGCCAGGAGAGCTGGCCTGCTGTGTGGCCTGTGTCTGCTCAGATTCAAAACTGCTTTCTGTGGATGGCAGTGGGAGGCTGATCAACATGGTCAGGGAGCAAGGTTCTCCCTGTGAGATGCAGAGGGGCTGGCCAGCCCATCAAACCTGACTTCTGCATTTAATGCTGAGGGCTGATGATCAAAGAGTAGGAATGGATGTTTCCTGTGGAAGCTGCCTCCAGAGAGGAATGTGGGACTGCAAGTCATGCTCTATATGAAAGACTTCTCAGGACACACTGGGGCTGACCAGGAAGAGAAACAGAAGATGAGACAGCACTTCACAGAGTTGGATTTGAACCAACACAAAGATGGGAGCAGCTCTGGGAAAAAGTGGTTTTATACACTCTAGATCAAAGGATCTACACTGAAACCCAAGAGGGTACCTAAGGTTCAATGCCCCTTACTAACTCCTAGAGAAAGAGGTTACTGAAACTGACTGAGCAGATTTTGGAGCCCCATCATGAGAGGAAAGATTGTTAAAGACCCATCTGGAGAACTGTCAGTAGGAACAAACTTCCTGATGGGCAAAGCAGTTGCATGGCGGAGAAAATTAGGACAGGCTTGAATAGCTATCCTTGACTGCATACAAAAGTATGGAAATGTGGACACTGACTGTGGGCAGCACTGACTGTTCCTCCTGTTCTGGTGTGCCGTTGGCCTGGGTCTTGCTGGGGTTTTACACTTTTCCTGTCACTGACTGACTCTGGGATTGTGGGTTTGCAGGGCAGATGGCAGGACAGACATAGTTTGGGGGCTTGCCCTGCATCAGTTGCATCAAGTTGCCCTAGCAATTGAGATCTGAACCTTTTGTCTAATGCTCCACTTAGAAGCCTCTGTGGGGAAGTGGGAGAAGTACAGCACTGCCCAGTCTGATTCCTATAATTGTGGCTATAAAACAACCTGTGTGGTTATTGACTCTTGGTTGTTGCAAAGTGATTTTGAAAGCACTGGAGCTGTAGCAGCTACACCTTCCTCTTAACTTGCCTTTTTTTCTCTTTGGTTAAGTTAGTTGCTACTGCACTTTGACCCGTGTCACAGTGAACGAAATTAAGTATAAGTACTGTCTATTGTCTTGCTGCTCTTTTGACTGTACATTCAGCAACGATTTTGTTGGTACCAAAGACTTCAGCACTTACATTGTCATTTATAGGTCACAGATGAAATTCATGGCCCTGGGTGCTCATCAACAGCTTCCCTTGAATAACTGCTGTTACTCAGTTGTTACCACTCACACTCTATTTGGTGATGTCTCTGGGGCACAACAAAGCTGATTATATAATTTACCACATCCTTATGTCCTGGATATAAGGATAAACCTTTTTCCCATGAAGACAGCCAGATATTGGAACAGGTTGCCCAGAGGTTGTAATCTCTCTCCTTGGTGGGTTTGATTAGACTGGAGAAAACACAGAGTAACATGGTCTGACTTCAGAGCATTCCCTGCTTTGGACAGGTTTTTGGACTTGAGACCTCTTGAGAAATGCTTCTGACCCAAATTATCCTATGATCCCACAAAGCTGGCACATTTGCTTGCAGCAAAATATTCCTTTCTAATGCAGTACATGGAATTCACCCAATGTTTCCCTAAATCTCAACTAGGAATGAGGAATCCAGGCTATGTGAATGTAGTCCTTATCAAGTATGTAATTACCAGGCTTTTTCCTGCCATAGGTACATTCACCTTGACTACTACTCTCATTTAGGGTTATATGACTGAAAGGACCATTCTTCTCAGTTTCTTCTATGCTTAGATTCTGGTGTTTCTCACTGAAATCTGTGATGCTTCAAAATCAGCAGCATCCTTTCCCCTGGCACCAATTACTCACTCATCCATGGCAAGCAGGATGTCCACTGTCCTGCTGATACTGCTCAGGCAGACATGTGCACTTTCTTCTACAGCAGTAGAAAAGACAGACAAAAAGGACAGAAAGGATGGCAGATGTCATCTTTGTGGTTTGGACATTCTTACTTTCCTCCATGGCTCACACCTGGATCATTTGGATCATACCTTTGGACTAAAGAGGAAACAAGCCACTGCAATGTTCATGCATGCCCAAGGGCAAGGGTTATTCCTAAGAGGCCAAGAAAAAAGCCTTTTCCTGGATTTGAAGGAACAGAGTCCGCTGTGTTCTTAGGATTGTGTTCATAGTGGCAGCTCTTGTCTCAGTAAACCCAGTGCCTTGGGACCTGACAAGAGCTGACACCACCTTCTGTATCAGGAAGCAGTTTCCTGTGTACCGGTGATATCTCAGAAATTGTTCTAGGCTGGTGCCTGTGTGGGTGTTTCTGATCACTGTGCCTGGACAGCAAAACCACTCCAATTGTGGTTGTTCAAGATGAAAGTTAAATGTGAGGTCAAGTTTCTGTTTGGTACATAATCAAATTCACATTCCTTGCTTCAGATAAGTCATGAGCCTGAGACCACCTTTCAGACATATCTGTGTGCCCTGCACATGTCTGCTACCCAGCACATACCCTCCTGTTCTTCTCTTGGCAACGGCATTAGGAAATTCAGAAGAAAGCCCACATGTATGATCTTAACAAGGCATGGCCAGCCCAAGCAGTTCAGCTGTCCAGATCTCCTGAAGCTCTCACTATAATCTCCAACAGCATAGGCAAGTTGTTCGGCTTTTCTGAATGACAGCATCTCTAAATCTCACCTGGAATATTGTCTGGCTAGCTTCCACAGGGATGGCTTCTTCAAAGTAAAACCAAACTCCCTCAAGGTTTCAGTTGTATAAGGTCAATTATTAAGAAAAAAAAAGGTGTGTTTGTGTGCGTGTGTGTTTAGTTTTCTACGGTGGCAGAACACTGTGGGTATTTCTTAGCAGAGTCAGACATTTGTAACAGATACATGGGTGCTTCCAGAGCAGAATGTGTATGGCCAACCCATCTCCAAGAGCCAGCTCTGAGGAACCAACCATTATTTCCCAATGAAATATCAAAAATGGGGAATGCTGGATGGTTTAATCAGGCCTGTTGCATAATTTACTCTGGGGTAGATCATTCACATTTTTTTCCAAATGTGTCCCGGCACAAGGACTTTTCTTGATGCTTAATTCTCCCCTCTCTTATGTGAAATGCCATTATTCTCTGTTGCTTTCTGTGGGAGGCGTGACCAGAGTCCCTCACGGCAGTGCAGCCAGAAGCATTGCTGCCTGCTGTGAACCACCACAGTCCTCTCCCTTGTCTCCATCCCTGCCTTTCAGAAACGAGAAGAGCTTGTTTGGTTTTTTAACAAAACTGCTGGAGATATCCTGTAATACCCTATCATCCTATCCGGCTGCAATATACTACTTTTGATTTTTGCTGGCTGGCTGGCTAGCAAGCCCCTTTTGCATGTACATGTACTGCACTGGCGTGCCACGAGGCGAGCAGAGATACGTCTGTCCTGCTGCGTCTTTGGCCAAAACAAACCAATCCCTTTAGCACCAACGAGATGCCATTACAGTCACCCTCTGGCCTCTCCCTCGGCAAACGAGGCTATAAAAACAGGCAGGTCTCCAGCCCGCCCTGTGAGAGTCAATGAGGAGTGCTCGGGGCAAGTCAGCAGTGCCGGGGCCTTTCCGCTCCTGGGCCGGCGGCGCCCGGGCAGGGCTGCGTGAATCAGCGCGGGGGACGCGCCGCGGCACCGGCCCTGCACCGAGCGCTGCGCGGTGTCTCTGCCCGGCCCGGCACGGCACCGGCTGCGCAGTGTCTCGGCCCGGCCCGGCTCCGCACCGGCTGCGCGGTGTCACGGCACGGCCCGGCTCCGCACCGGCTGCGCGGTGTCACGGCTCGGCTCGGCACGGCACGGGCTGCGCGGTGTCACGGCACGGCCCGGCTCGGCACGGGCTGCGCGGTGTCACGGCACGGCATGGCCCGGCTCGGCACCGGCTGCGCGGTGTCACGGCACGGCCCGGCACGGCACCGGCTGCGCGGTGTCACGGCTCAGCACCGGCTGCGCGGTGTCACGGCTCAGCACGGCCCGGCACCGGCTGCGCGGTGTCACGGCTTGGCACCGGCTGCGCGGTGTCACGGCACAGCACGGCACGGCACCGGCTGCGCGGTGTCACGGCTCAGCAGGGATTCCCACATTCCCAAGCCGGGCACTGCTCGCGCGGTTATCCTTGCACCTCCGACAAGTGCGAGGCAGAGGGAGAGCGCTTACAAACGCCGTGTCTGAGCGTGGGGATTGAGGATCTGCCCCAGCGGCTTGTGTCAGCTTTGAGGCTCCGTGTTCTGTGTCGTGGGGCTCTGCCAGGACTTCCCGTTAGATACTCACAGACACCAAAAATAGATGCTTCACTACTGCAGCATGCTAGCTGACAGTAATGATAGGGCTCTGCTTACTAGTTCAGTTACATACTGGCAATCAAGCCTCTTTGCATGCTTTATTTATCAGGTATTAATTGCAATTTCCACTTATCACCCCCAGCCGAAATCACTGCATTGTCTGTTGCAGCGGTCAGACATTTACTTATTTTTGCTTTTATTATTAGCAGGAGAAAACTCAATTACAGCAGGCATGCATACACAAACACACAGTAGTACGTCTGTGCTGATGTTCTTAAAGATACACATCTGCTGATACTAAAAATAGCTCCTTGTCAGCAGCTTGGTAATTTTAGGCTCAATGAGAATTCATCCCCATGGTAACTGTACAGTTGTTGAATCATTTATTATTTGAGCTTCAAAATCACAACACTGCCAGCAATTTTCAATCTCTGAACATTTTTAAGGACCCTTTGCAGTGTTGCAATACTCCTTGCTCCACACCATCAATATTTATCAAGCAAACAGCTGTAGCTGACTATGTGCTTCTCCTTGGACATAGTGGGGCTGGGATACTCGATAGCAGGATGACAGTTTGAACAGGTTTCACTTTTGTGATAACAGCAGCCCCGTGATGTGGCTGTTTGGCCAGGGATGGTACACACGCAGCCCTGCAAACTCCCAACTGGCAAAATGAAACTTTAAAGTGTCAACCTAAGCCACGGTCTTTGTCTCCAGGGCCAGAAAACAAGATATCTCAGGTCTCGGTGTTGCAAGAGGCTTTGTAGATAAGAGGCTGTTAGTTTTTAACCTCTCAGATAGACGCTGTTGACCCCAAGCCGGTGGGGGACACACTGCCTGGCTTTGAGGAGATAAAAGCTGTTTGCACTTTCACTTGCTTATAGATAATGCTTGTAGCCATCTTGTGCTAAACCCAAGAGAAGCCAGACCCCTAGGTAGCAAAGAGTAAGGTGAAACTCAGGTTCCCTGAGGCCAGTGGTTGCTCACTCTGCTGTCCTGGAGCTTCCAGAGAGTGGGACCAGGGTAAGCTCTGCAGGGTGGGCAGGAGGTACAGAGTGAGCACTGTCAGGTTTGAAACAACAGGAGTCACTCAGCAGCACAAACACTTCCACAGCACCCAAACTGCAGTGAAATGGGGTGCCAGAGACTGATTTCAGGATGGTCTAAATCACAGACACCAGCGCTCCCAGCAGCTGCACAAGCAGCTTCTGTTGCACTTTGCTGGCCATTAGATGTTCTGGAGTGCACAGTACAGAGAGAGGTAGGAAAGGTTCAGTCCCTTCTAGTCTGACAAACTGGGATCTCAAAGTCTGACCCAGAAACACAGAGGCTATTCCCAGATGCCAGCAGTTGTAATGTGATACTCTTAACAGAGCTGATTCTCCTGGGTTAAAATATTGTAGCTGTTACACACTGTCAAGACTGATGCCTTATTTTTAGATCAAATGTATTTTAAATGTGTGAGCTGTTAAGAAGCTCTTGGACAAGGTAATCTGCAAGGTGCTTTGAAATTGCCTTTTGTCTTATTAGTTCAGTGGAGTTGAGCACAACAAAATAATCATGTGCAGGTGCCTTTTACAGCTGCTGTGCAGCTGCCTTCTACCTTGAGCAGCATTCTGTAAATCTGTCAGTACCCCAAGTGTGTTGTGCATCACCCTGGTGGGATTTGTCAGGTGATCCTGGTGTGCACTGCAGGGAGAGCCAGCATCTGCCATCAAGGAAAGCTCAGTTTCCCCTCCAGTGCAAGTGTAAGATCATCACTGATGTCAGTTCAACTCACCTACATGCCAAGACAATACAGTGGATTTCTGACAGACAGGAGCAGGAGAAAGTGGCCCATCCACAAACCAGCCCCCAGCTCTGAAGTTGTCTCCTGGAGAAGCAGCAGTGATTCTTTATTCTTTATTCTTTATTCTTTATTCTTTATTCTTTATTCTTTATTCTTTATTCTTTATTCTTGCATCTGGTTCCTCAGTCTGCTCATTTAATTAAACCAGAAATGGCCTTCCTTCCAGTTGGTTCAGCTGCTGTACATTTATCCCAGAGCACATAGACAGCACAGAGATAGATTTGGAAGACACTGCCTTTTTGTATTTCCACCTCCCAGGCTCCAGCTTCTCGGGCTGGGAAGTGCTCTCTGTGGCACCTCCTCAGCTGGTGGAGGTGATGCCAGGTCTCACTGTGCCACAGACAGACATGGCAGCAGCAGAATTACTTGCTTGTAGCAACAAAAAAGCTGGTCACAGCTCATAGGTTTTATAATGAGTTGGGAGGTGAAAAATTCACCTGCACGATAGGCCATAAGTGGAGTTTATTCTCAAACCTTTTGTGGCCAAGAGCTTTTCTTCAAGCAGTTTTTCCCACTTGCCACACAGTGCTGGGTGGGTGGTTTGATTCTGCCGAGCAGGGTGCTGCCCATGAAGATGGGGTGGCTGTGCCAGCAACTCCCAGCTTTTCCCAAACACTGTTTTCCTGACAAAGGATGAAGATCTTAATAATGACCTCAAATATGCTGTTACTGCCCTGAGGCGTACAGCTAAGCACAGCACCCAGCTTTACATTGTCACTATTTATTTTTTTTACCTCATTATACCTTTTGGATCCTGCTTGGAGAGCAGTGTGGGGGGAAGAACATCCACACTGATGTTGTGTGATGCTTCAGCAGCATTGCAGACCAAGGGCCCCACAGCCCCTGAGCTCCCCAGCTGGTTGTAACCCAAGGTGACAGAAGCCTTCACCAGGCACCAGCGAGGGTGTTACTGAACCTGCAGAGCAGCTGCAGTTGGTGACCACACATGGAAAGGAGACCCAGCCTGCCCGAGACTCCGACATCAGGTTGGGTTTTTGGCTTTGGGTACAGTCTTCTTGAACATAGGCTGCTTTTTAACCTGAAGTCAGAATGAAATAATGAACATGTCATGCCATTCCATACTATTTTTGCAGTCACTGTCAGAAAAAGAATCAAGTATTAAAGCTCATGTCTCAACTTTGCCTTACTAGCTTTTCCCATCTGGTTGTAACTGCATTTCAGGGATGGCTCACAAGCAGTGGGGTGCTCTAGTAATGTCACTCTGTCACTTTGTGCTTACTTTGTGATAGCTTTTAAGTGACATTTTTTTCCATGTAATATCCCTTCCCACTTCACCTGAAGGCAGACTTGCATGGGCTGAAACTTTTAATACATGGACTGTTTTGTTCTGTACTTGGCCTGAATCTTGCACTCTAAGTTACACATCAGTCTCCTAAAAAATGCAGGTGAAGCACTGCTGTGTGCCTTTTCATGCAGTGAGCACGTGCCAGATGCTGCTGCTGCTGCCTGGGAGAGCTGGGGCTGCTGGGGAGGTCGCAGCAGGCACCTTCCTCTGCCACCTGATGCTGCCTTTGATGTAGGGGCTCAGACTGGAAGCTGAGCAAAGCCATGGGTGATCCTTTGTTTCCTGGAGCCAGATGGACAGGTGGAGGAAGATATGGACAGTATGGACAGAGCCAGCAGCCTCTGGATTGCAGCAGCCCATGCAACTACTCCTGTGCATGGAAAGGTACGAGACATGGGATTTGGTGTTAGAGATCTCAGAGCAAGCATTCACAAAATCCCATTCTGCTGCTGATGCTTCTTTAGACAATGATGGATAGATTCTCTCTGCAGGCACCAATGTGTAGCAGCTCTCTAAAAAGCAAACCAGGCTTGCTGATTAATGTAGGCCATCTTTAATTTTCTCTGCTCTCATTTCTGTATATTCTCATTTCATTCCTGTGCCATTATGGTGGGCTCTCCCTGCTAAGCGCACTTAAATGTGACTGCAGCCACTGAGAGAGGACTCTCCTCTGTCCCTTTCTCCCTCTGTCCCTCCCCGTCAAGGATCTCACTGCAGCTGAGTTCATACAGCCTCAGCTCCTGCCCAAACCTCCCAAACACCAGCAACAATTCACAGCAGGGCCTCAGCACTCCTCGTCCAGGCTCCCTGACTGTGGTGAGCCCAGGTCCATTCTTTTATCACCAGTCAGGCTCACAAATCAGCATGAGAGTAGTCATTAATTGCTTGGGCAGACAAGGCTTGTAGCTTTTGAGGTCCAAACCACTCCTGCATTTGATTTCTGTGGTCCAACAAAACTGGGTGGGAAAAGTGTCTTCCCCCCATTTGTCCATCACAGGAAATCTTGACTGACTATGGGATGATTTGATGTGCTATCATCAGGGTGAGAGCCTCCAGCTGGTCTGCCCCAAATTCCCCCCAGATCTTCTCAGGCTGTTTCGTTGCCTGTGATCCTGTGATGTTCTAGGGACAGACCTGTGCTGTTGATGGTGCTCCTTGGTTCTGCACTGCTCATTCCTGGCTTGGCTCTCTTGTGTGTGCAGCCACCACTGTTGATCCAGCTCCAAACTGTGTTCAGTAATAGCCAACTACAGAGTAGTGAAAGATCTCTGTTGCTTCTCCATGGCCAAGAATACCCCTGGAGCATCAGACTATGCCCAGGACCCAAGGTGGTGTGTGGTGGCACAGGGCTGGGTGCAAGCATGGCTGGTGAGGGAGAGGGGATTTTCAAAGGGGGTTGCTTTCAGACTATGAAATCACAGCCCCAGGATATGATTAGGGGCATATCTTGTAGGCAGAAGTGATGTCTTTCATTAACTGAAGAGATAAAGTTGAAAAATTCCCAAAGTTCAAGTGTGAGATGATATGGTATTTCTGTGTTTCAGACAGTTTGTCACAGGCAATGAGGGGCAGTCAGGGCAGGGCTCACTGGAGTTCATGTGGGCTCCTTGTTCAGCTCTGGCCACTCAATCAATCATCTCCCTCAAGCCTAGCCAGGCTGATGTGTGCAGCCACATTTCTCACAGGAGTAAAGGAAGAAGTAAAATTGGCATTTAATAACTTTTCTCAATGCAGTCACAGTCAGCTTTTGCAGCTGTTTTCCAGCTTGGTTCTGTAGGCAGTGCTTTGGCTGTATATCCTTTCAGCAGGGTTTGCTGCAGCTCTGTTCCTGCAGTGTCTCATTACAGGAGCTCCCAGAGCAGACCAGAACCTCATTCCCTGGGGAGATGCAGGCAGTACACCAAGGAACTGCCACATGACACGCCAGAGCCACAGGAGAATAGTTTTTATCACCACGTTCCATTTACACCATGAAAACAATTTTTTTTCTTTGTTTCCTTTAGTACTGCATGACCTTCCATCAGCTTCACAAACCAAGCAGGGCAGAGGTGGCAAAGGTGGGGGAAAGCAAACTCATCTTGCTTACACTTGCTCTGAGTGCCCAGAGTGACCTACAGTGTGTGAAAGGAGCACCTGGCTCCTTTCTGGGGGAGGGTGCAGGAGAGCACAGTTGTTTACATCTCCATTCAAGTGATTAACGATTAAATGACAACAAAGCAAGGAGTTTGTGTGGCTCCCCGAGCTGAGCGTGCCTGTCTGAGCACCTGCTGAAATAACCAGTTGTTGTCAGGGGTTGGCAAGCCCAGCAAACACGGGCTCCAGAAAGGGACACGGTCTGCATGGGAGGTGCTGGGGAGCAGACCATGCCCTTTGTCATCCTCTCTCTGGCAGCACTTTGGCATTTGCTCAGGCTTTGGGTCCCCTCTCATCCCCTTCCCTCCCAGTGAGGGGCACAGCCCAGCTCTACCCTATACCGGGCAGAGGTGGGAGCATAGAAAAAAGACAAACTTTCTCCATGGAACACAATAAATTTAAATATAGTCTTTATGAAAGTATAATGTATTTTCAACTTTTTTTCATATTAATTCCAGTTACCTTCATATTATAAATTCTTTACACATTCAAACACATGAGCTATAGATTCCCATCTCAAGTTCAATCAATACTCTTAACCTCAAGAAAGTTACATTGTGAAATTGGACTTTCATCTTTACTGATGGAGTCTCAGCCTTTCCTGCTTAAATAAATAACATTGCCTCTAGCTGAGGACCTGCCTAACTGAGATAATGGAGATATTAAGGGATAGCAAAACTGTGAGATTTGCCAACTAATTTTGCAAAAAGAAAGCAACATACACATTTCCCCCTTCTCCGGGAAACACTTCGAGTTTGTTTTCTAAACCATACATGCATTATAACAGGGAAATAATATTCTATTCAGCTTTAGGTTAAATTATATTTAATGTTGTAATGAATTTCAACAGAGACATATTGAAAAGGAATATAAAGAATTCAGTTCTGAAAATACAGACTACAAAAATACCAAAACACAAGAGAGCTTGTGAAAAATAGCAAAATATATACAATCTGAGTTGGGAGCTAAGATGTACAGCTAACTTTACAATATCTGAGGTCAGGGTCCTAAGAAAAAAGCAGTATCATCACACAGATGAACATCTGAAGAGGACATCTTGTCCACATCTGTGCCTGACAGTGGGACCAGTTATACCAGTGCCAGTTTTGATAAGTGCTTCACCAACCAGTCCCAAAAGATTACAAGGGTGGAGACTGCAGAGCCTGTCCAGGCCGTTCAGATCAGTATTTAGTCACTGCTGGTGAGAGAAGGTTTGTTCTGAACCCTTAATCCCTGCCTGTAACTCCATCCCTCACTTTGTCCCATGCACAACGGGAAGAATTTGATCCCCCATTCTTTGTAGCCACATTTTTAATATACTGTTCTTATGCCTGTCTCCAGCCTCCTTTCACCCAAATAAGTAATGCTAATGCCTTCAGCAGGCCTGGGGGAGCTGTTTTCACATTGCTTCTCTTCACTCTGCAGTTTTTGAGCAAATTGTTTGTTTTAAGTTTTTGCTGAAGTTTTATGATTACCCTGTAGAGAACACTTGGAAAAATACAAAGACATCCCAAACAAGAAGACCATTTGTGCAACCCAACATGAAGTTTGCTTTTGCAAAAGCATTTCATTATTTTTGCATTCAGTTTGTGATTTATATTTCCAAACCTCTTCCAGCCCACTGCTTCCCATCCCTTCATTGTCTGTCTCTATTTACACACTTGAGATACTCCTGCACAGTTAATAGGCAAAAATTCTATTCCCTCATCACTTCCCTAGTGGTTTATATAGGCTAATTTTCCTTATGCATAACTACT
Organism: Zonotrichia albicollis; assembly: GCF_047830755.1. NCBI lineage: Eukaryota > Metazoa > Chordata > Aves > Passeriformes > Passerellidae > Zonotrichia > Zonotrichia albicollis. The sequence continues at coordinate 133,670,945 of NC_133819.1, forward strand.
AATTTGTAATTGTGCTACATAATTAAAGGCAGAACTATTTTCTCAGAAGGAAAATTTGAAAATACCATTGAAGAGTATCTTGCATCAATTAATCATGTTCAATGTAGTCATGTTTACAAACAGCAATTTTAAAAAAAGGCCCTGTCAAATACTTCAGACTGTAACAGTATGAAGTTTTCCAGGATAAAATGTAAATCTAGATTACTGTGGCTGGAGTGAGCAGGGGAGGGTTGCACCAAGGAAAGAGAAGGGCAAAAATCATGGAAGAACTAAAGGAGGAAACATTGAGTTTTTTTAATTAAACACTAGAAACGAGATTATCACTTTCCTTGTCTGGAAGACTTTTTCTACTTTGTCACCCCACCACCCTCTTTTGTTCTTTCTTCCCTTGTACTTACTTTCAGTGATACCATGGCACTATTGTGAATTTGGGTTCATGGTCACTAAAAAACTCCTACAGCACCACCTACCTAAAGCATCTGTATTCCTCAGTTCTGCAATATTCATTTTGAACGTGCCAAAGAACCAATCCAAATTTAGCCTCATACATCTCTGTTTCAGGGCTTCCTTCCCCCTTTCTTCACCACAAATGAGGATTTTAATTGCCATGGAAAGGTGCAGTGATCTACCCCTGTGCCTGAAGCCCAGTCCCAGGGCAGGCAGGGAGAGCCAGGGCTGCTAAAGGACAGCAGTTATTTAGGAGCACGTATAGCATCTGATTTCTCTGGTGAGAGTGAGAGCTGTGGTGCTGGGTTACTGGTACAGTCCAGAGAGCTCAAACTTCCAGCTCTGACTGACCCTCTCTTAGAGCAGACAAGGCACTGGGTCTTAACTACAGCTCACATTACTTTTCTTGCAGAGAAGACAGACACCAAGAAGGGTGGGGAGAGCATGAAGTGGCAATATGAAAGTAGGAGCACAGGAGAGAGGCTAACTGCATTTCTCATTTTCTGAGTACGAAGTGTGATCAAAGTTGAAAATGCCTACTCCTGTAAGCCTTTTAAAATTTAAATACTTCAGTGCATAGGAAAAGCCTACAAGATAAGAATCAGAGACAAAGCATTTAACATCCCACACATTTTTACAAAGTTACAGCAGCTTTTTTCTTAGATAATCCATTTTACATTCCTAATTATTTCTGCACTGTGTAAAATATGCCCGCATATAAAGTTTACAGTGACTTCTTTTGCAGAGATTAGACAAATATATACAAGACAAAAGATTTTTTTTATTAAAATGTCAAATGCAAAAATTAGAGGTTGAAAAACACTTGAATTACAAAGAACTATTTTAAACTGTGTGCAAAATTATGTAAAAAAGACTTTTTTGCTATTTCAAAGAACAAAAGAGATCAGACTTTGTAGGTTCAGGCTCAACAATTTTTGTGTTAAGAGCAGCTTAATACTTTACCAAGCAGAAACCCTCAAGGATTTGCACAATTTCAGCACCTGTGTTCACAGGGAAGGGCTTAGTGGTCTGTGTGTGCACGTCTGAAAATTGTGCATGAACTTTAAAACAGTAACAGATCCATTTGGTCACTTCCAGAGTTCTGGTGGTTTTTCTCTTGAGCACAACTGGCTTGAGAAGCAGAAAAGCTGGAAACAATCAAAATCTCCATCTAGGCTTGCTGTGTTTGTTCAAAACATCAGAAAGGGTAGAGGGATCTGCATGAAAGAGTTGTGCAGGTCACTGAACACCATGATAAAAGCAAATATTAATTTCTTGATTTCCTAAATTAAAGATCTTTCCAGAAGAACCAAAAGCTTTCGCTTTCACCTTGCGCGCACACAGTTTTAACGACATTTTCTACTAAAGTTAAGAGTGCTTCAATAAGAGTATACCTGAATTCATTCACTATTGCATGACCTTTTACCTTTGGAGGTGAAGCTTTAAAATCAAGTCTAACATGGCAAGGCCATTCCTATGTCTCAGAGCCTTGTTTGAGCCACCTTCCTGTCTCTGGGCCAACACAGGCAACTAGCACTGCTAAGCTGTACACTGGCTGAAAACAAAGACAAACCCCATGAGTTTTTCCAGCTGGATCAGGAAGCTTCCTGATCTAGTCACTGGATGGCAACACAATAAATGGATGGGAAGTCATGTAGCACAGTTTAGGCCAGGAGTCCACTAAGCAGCCAATTATGGCTCTGTCAGTGCAGGGACAGGATTTAGCTTCATCAATCCAGCCAAAGGCCTGCTGTTAGACAACAAGCTGAGATGGTCACTTAGACACATGCAAAAGTAGCACACTTGGAGCAGATGACAGTGAGGTGATGCTGCAGGTAAAGCTTTTGACCAGAAGTAGATTATACCCTGGGCTAAGATGTCTGTGTCAAAAGCAGAAGAATTAGGAAAACAGACAGTTTTGTTGCTATTTTTCAGATGGAAAGCTGAGAAAAGGAATAGAGGAAAGAAAGGGGGGTAAAAAAAATCTAATAACTTTGTTAACTACATATTTTTTTCAAAGACTAGAGATTACAGAAGCATTTTTTGCAAATACATTTCTATATCTTCCTCTAAGACTATGAGCCTTGCAGTTCAACTTGCATTTTTCTGCACAAATGCTTTCTGGGTGACTTCACCCTTTGGTCCTATACAGAAGATCAAGTAATCCAAACTTGAAAGGCTGAAGCAGCCTGATCAGAAAGCTCACAAAAGCAAGAGAGTAGCTGCTATTATACAAACTACTTCATTGCTGCAATTTTACATCAGTGTGAAGCTTAGATATTGGATTCTGTAGTTACCTACGAAAGTGGCTTATTCTGTCTAACCAACACCTCATTTTAGTGCATTGCTAGGAGAGTAACATCATCTCCACACTTTGCTCCACAGAGAAAACTGGCTCTGAGAAGCTTCCTGCAGGCTCTCAGTACTGCTACTAAAGCTTAAAGTAGCATGCATTTGAAGCCCTGGGAAACATACAGAGCAGCAGCCCTTAAGATGACTGGAGCAGTTAAAATTCTTTAAATTATGGCTTTCATAGGGTTTTACATATTGTAGTGTAACATTCTGGACACAGCAAAGTGTAGCCACCTTCTCAGGGCAGCAAATGACAAATTATGTTGAGTATGGTGGTTATCTGAATAAAACACTATGATACCCACAAGCCCTATCTCCTGGGGTTTGTTATCCTTACCTTCACTAAGGAAGTCTAACTGCTGGGGCCTTTAAATGCAAATCCATTCTTTGGACACTGTCCTGGCCGCATCACTTGTGTGTACAAGTCCATCCTCTGCTGCATACTACAAACACAAGTTGAGACAGAAGCAATCAGAAGCCAAACTAGTGCAGAAGAGAGCCAGCAGCTGGCTGTGGAACCTTCACCTTTCTCAAGTGCTGGGCAGATATTGAAGTTCAGGCTGCAGAATTAGACATTCATAATGCTCTCACCACCATGGCATTAAGTGCAATTCAACAACAGAAACAACACTGGGGTAATCAGCTTTCCCTAACAACAACACATTTGTACACACAGGATCTTGTTGAAGACCACTGTCCCCAGACTCTGGCTGCCCCAACTGACTGACCTCAAGAGTGTCTCCAGGGACAAACACCTCCTGCACAGCCACACACGCCCAAAATCTCTGAAGGAAAAGTTAACAGGCTCACTACTAAATAGATTTGCATAGACCACTCACCCCTAAAGTTGTGCTAATACTGAAAGATGTCACTGGCTTCTCCTATTTACTCAAGAATTTGGTGAAAGTAAAAAAAAAAATTAAGAACTCACTCCTCCAAGAGCGCATACTTGCTCAAAGCTACCTCAATAATTTTCCTTTATCTCCTGAGCATGGCATCAAGCACCTAACCATTTCCATTGCTATTTCAACGCTCTTCCTTAGACCTGGAATAACCTCTCCAAACCACACTAGAGAGATAGCTCTCAGATGACCTCCACTTCTGTGCTCCCAGCCCAAGACTATGAAAATATCATGAAAAATTTCTACTGGGCTCTATCAGTCTTCCCTTTGTGTCCTTACACTGGTGTTTCAATCCTTAGCTAAACTAGTGTTCATGAAGACTAAGTTTAGCCCAAAGGCTACTGGCCTAAGATGCTTTGTGGAGTACTCCTCCCTCCACATGAGTCCTATAGACAGTCCTAGCCTATATTGCACCTCCCTAAATTGAAGCTCAGCTTCTTGAGTGCCTCTGTAGCTTCCAAGCCCAGCAGGCACATTTGCCCCCAAGCCTATGTCCTCACTGGTTTGCAGTCTTGACCTCACTGAGTTCCCATTATCTGCAAAGCCCTGAGTCATCTTTATGCAGCAAAGTATGGAAGGGAACAGTTTCATCACAACAAGTAGCAAATAAATCCAGCAGCCAAGCCATTCCTGGACATAATATATAGATGTTTATAGCCTCCCTGCAGAGAAACCTCTTCAAGGTGTTTCAGGAAGTGAATGAAACTGACTGAGGTTTAACTCCGCTGCTTCTACAGGAAACAGCTGTCCATGCCTAGAAAGAAAGCTGCTTTTCCTTTTTCCACAGGAACTGCTTATGATACTTGTTTATCCCCACAACTGTGCTCTGGGCACCTTTGTGACAACATCTTCGCTGGTGGTTCCACTAGATAGCAGAGATAGCCTGGTGCCAAGGACAACACTTGTAATAATTTTTGTCAATTTTGAGCCTATTATCAGAAAAGACAGCTGTTGGAAGGTAAGACTTTATGCTCTAGAGAACCATCTTCATGCAAACTTGTCACAACACCTCTCACTAATCATTTCCTGTATGCCTTTTCTGTTAAACTGGTAGTAATACAAATCCCTAAAAAACAGTCAATACACCTTTGTACAACTCAGATTCTCAAACATAATACCCAAGAGTCAGCCCATGACACTAATGAAGGCAAAAATAAGTCTTCCCCACCACTGCACCATTCAGCTTTAGAACTTATAGCCATCACATGCTGTCTCCAACCTTTTTATTTAATGTAGCTATAGAGTAAGGATATGAATCCATGGCAGATATGCCCATCCACAGTTTGGATGCAAGCTCCAGGTCAGTATCTGCCAAATACATCTGGGGATGGAGCTCCCCACAGCTGCAAGCAAGGCAGCTTTTGCCTCCAATTACTTATCTTTCATGGACTGTTTAGACACAGCATGTTTTGTGGTCAATGGCAACTGCCAGATTTTAAAGGTTAGTGCCACAAAGGGACAGGCTTGTCTTGTTTTAAAGCAATATTAATGCCGCAATAATATAATTTATTCAGGAGTAATAAAGAAAAATCTTTTATTATGCCCAAAATATTCAATCTGTAGATGTTGGAAACTTTGATATTCTTTTTCAGGCCTTTCATAACCTTTCTCAAAGGCTAAGGGTGTTATCTGCTCTGACTCCCTAAGAGAAGACAACATATGGACTGTTCCCAGCCCATTTTATGTTCACCCAGCCAGAGGGGTGACAACCTCCCAGAGGAACAGCAGCAAGTGACTTAGAGTGGTCATGTCTACAGATGGAAAAGAAGTCAATAGAAGACAAATGAAAACATTGAAAAGTGCCTAGGCAGGCATACAAGACAAGTATTCCAGCCTATATTTTCTAACCAAACAAGCCTCAGGAACAAATACTTGCATGTTTCACATCAGGCCAGACAGAATTTCTACAGTTGTTCTTAGTAGGTGTATATCACTATATAATGATGCAGTGCAAGAGCTTGAACTCTTTTTATAGCCTTTAGTTCTTGAAATCAAATGTGAACTGAAGCGTTTCCCAATGCAAACCTTTTTTCCTTATGAACTGATCCCTCTTCTTGAATCTCATCAACAGGCAGATTGGATTTTTTTCCAATCAGTATTTCTGAGATTGTTGTATTCTCCAAAGAATCTCAAAATAAAACGATTAATTTCAGAAATCAGTTTTGGATGCAAGAACAAGTTTTCACATGTGCTAAAGGTTGATGTTGGCATTCAAGCAGCATTTATATACCTCAAGGGATCCCAAATATTCATCACTAAAATATTATGCAGAAACATTGAGGTTCATGGTCTCTCCTGATTTCCTAACAAGTTTTTCCATTATACATTTGGTTAACAGATACCAATATCCAGAAGGAAGCTGTTTATATTACAAGTGGGTGTGAGTTGGGAGCAGTCAGCATACATAACCAAGCAGCTTTTCAGATCTCTGCCAAGTATCTTGCAGGTCCATCAAGAGAACCACAAACATACCCAGCACTATTTGCACATAGGAACGAATATGTGCATAGACACCATCTAGAGGTTTCAGCTCTCTCCCTGCAGATTTTCTGTCCCTGTTTTTCCTTTGACTTTTTTTATCTGTAGTCCTGAAAGTTTTTTGTTTGTGAAGTATATTAACTGTTGTCTGCTTTGTGACAGATACTGACGATATCCTTTCATCAAGCTACTGATTAGTAGCTTCTATTAATTTCAGGACTGTAAAGCAGGTCCTGATTGCATGTTAGTCTTACTTCATATCCCTTACTCTAATACTCAGAGGAGCACTAGCAGTGAAAGAGAACTTCTCAGACTCATCCATTAGTGTTTCAAGATTAAGTTATTTCCCCTCTTTTTGAGGCCTAGGAAGCTCAGCAGACCCAGAGCACCTCCGCAGCACCTCAAAGTGAGACCCTCTGACTGAAGCCAGCAGGAGGAACAGGAAAAGTAAAGGACACACATTACCAAGTAGCCTTCAGAAAAACTCAACATTTGACAGATGATCGCAGACTTCAGTGAAGAGCAGATCATTTCAGAAACTGGTAGGGATTTTCAAGCACTCCTTGGGCAGGTATGGGACATGATTATAATGTGCACATATACACAAGCTTACAGCATAATGTCTATAGTGTTCACTACTGGAAAGCAGCCCATGAGGAAATGCAGCTTCAGTATAAAGTTTTTTAGAAGTGGTTCATACAAAAGATAGTAGTAAATTTTGTGGTATAATCACCAAAGTTGAAAGTTTTAACATGCTACTTTGTTCACAAAAACTTACAAGACGTGTTACTAGCAAAAGTACTTACACAGCCTGTTCCAACATTGGAATGTTTATCCACATTTAAAGAAAGAAAGGCTGCATAACTTGACAAACAGTAGAAGTAGGAACACTAGACCATCAGGTCACCTGTTAATCAAACAAACATTTAGATCCCTGTGACTTTATAATCATGGAGGAATATTACAGATGGTATACTCAACAAGACAGACTTTTTTAAAATTAAAAACTAAAAAACTTTCAGGTCCAAGGAGTCTTATTCCAAGATCAACCCAGCTCTATCCTTGGAAATATCCTTCTTCAAAAAACCCTCCTTCTATCTATCCCTGGAAACAAAGCTCCTTCAATACAGATACCTTCCCCACATTTAACCAGACAACCTGCTGCCCCCTCTGCCTACTGAAATCAACTTCCCAGCTGGATAAGGCCATGGTAGCATGGCAGCAATAAGCAGGGGGAATGGATCCAGAAGCTCTGCCACAGAAGACTGCAACAGTCTGCCCTGGGTAGTGCTGGGACTTCCAACACACCCCTGTTAAGGCTGCCTCTGAGGAAAGTGAAGCACCCAGCAATGTACCTTGGTGCCATGAATAACCTGAGATCATTGCAAGTGTTTTAAAAAGCCACCTGCGTGATGACACACATGCCTTCAGGCACAACAGGCAGATCTTCTCTCCCACCACTGAACTGTGTTGAAAATAGACAAAAGGAAAAACTGTACTCATACTGATCTCTGCAGCAAGCTTGCACAATGCTGCTGTAACAATTAATCCCTCATAAAAATCCAGTTGTTTTACTAGTTAACACAGGAACAGTCAGAAGATGACAATAAGAGGTGGTACCTGAAAATCAAGTCATTGACAATATTAAGGAAACAAAAGGAAGAATCCCCACCAGTCTCCATGGCAGCATTTTGTGTGGTGGGCTGAGTAAAAACTTGGACACTGCTATCAGCAACAACATTTTAACAGATGTACCACCAGAAAGGTGGGGTTTGTTTAGTTTTAAATTAAATTTTGCTGTCCTGATATCCAGATAGCTGTTGATCAGAGCATTACTGTTCTGCTCTTTTCACCCACCATGGCAGTTTTACTAATTAAAACATACAAATGAAGGGATAATGACAGCCGATGGAGGCATGCAACAATTAGTCTTCCCAGCTAATGCACCTCCTCCTCCAATGAAATATGGTAGTAGTTAAAGGCATCCCTGCTGTTGTAATCTTTGGCAAGCTACATTTATTTTGAAAGTGAGTAATTAAGTGTCCCCTCCAAACAATCATTCTGGTGACAAATTTGTGACATTAACTAAAGAGTTAAGGTTATTTTGACAAATTCATGACGGAGACGAGCTCAACAGAACAAGGACAGGTAATGAAGAATCCCAGATTCAGACACTTAATTTAAAACATTTGAACTCCATTTATGGGACAGCAACTAAAAGCCACCAATAAGCTTTTATATCCAGTGAGTCTGTCACTGCAGATGTGATTTCATGCAATCAAAGCTGACATACTTAGCATAAAAATAATAATAAAAACAAAATCACAAGAGTTTAAGAGATGTGGCCCAGAGTGTTGATGTGATGCTGTGAGTACAACTAAAAGAGGTTTTGTTTCTGGCTGCTGCTGTTCTCCATCTGTGACAGAGCTCCCAGGCTAAATACACATATGGTTGTTTCCTAACCCAGTTCTGTCAAGTGATGCTGGTTAGCCAGACACAGATATGTAAACAAAGCTGCTGGCAGCAGCTCTGAACAGTATCGCCCACTTGTTCCTAGGTTTGCCAGTTTTGAATTCCCTGTAACTTAATTGTGCTTCAATAAGAATCTGAGCAATAACCAAGGTTAGAAAAGCCTCACTTGTTTCCCATGATGATCATTATGGAGAATCTGATTCATCACAGAGAACAAGTAAGACTTTTTTCTAACCTTGATTATTGCTCAGATTGCTCATTTTACTTTTACACATACATCTGCATGTATGCATACATAAGTATTAGTGATATACGTATGTTGCATATGTATATACTTCAACAAGGTTATAATGTACATGCTCCTACCAGGTATAATGAGAAAACCCATACCTTATCCAGAGCAGGAAGGGACATAAGCAGACATGAGAACACTAAGACATTACCCTGTATTTCCCTGTGCAGCAAGTGTCAGAATCATACCTTTATCACATAAAAAGGCCTTTTAACTCAAACCACTCCACTGGAGAGAACTGTACACACTGGTCCAACAGAGATAACCCCAGCTTAGCCACTATTAGACAAACACACTGGAACAGACCCACACTCTTGAGCAGTACCTGTATCTCTCAAGACAAATCCCACAAAGGTGTGCACAAACAAATTTACCTACCCACCTTGGTTCAACAGCACAAGAATTTACCATAGGGGTCAGAACACAAGAACGCACTTCCACTTATTTGGAGTTCAAGGACTTTTTGAGCCAGGTGTGGTTTCTGTGTATTCACTAACTCACAATGAATTTCCTGCCATGGAATTTATCCAGTTTGTTTGAACTTACACCAGGTTTCAGTTTCCATATCATGTTTTGGCTATGAATCGTACAATTAAGAATCTTCTCTTTCCACTATGCTATTTAAAATATTTCTTAAAAAGGAAAAAACAAATGTATTACTACATGTATGGATTTTGACAGATACTTTTGAGGCTTTGAAGGCATTGCTTAAAAGTGATAAAAATGGCATCAGAACTTAATAAATACAATAAGATTCAACTTTGTTTTAAAACTGTTTACCCTGTAGCAATAGCTTTCAAGTTTGTATACAGTAAAAGTTTCTATAGGATGTGTCAGCAGTTGCCAAGTAATGCAGTTATTTCCAATGTACCTACAGCACCTAGTACATGTAGGATTAGATAAAGGAAACCTCCCCCTTCCCATGAATCCTATTGTTCTTTCTTAAAAACTTGAGACTAGGCAGAGAGCAGGACCACTGATTTGCTGTCAGAACATGTTGCCAGATATAATTACAAGCTGAACAGTGATATCAAAGACTGACAGATCCTGAATAACTTGCTCTCCCTCCTTTTCATTAGGAGTTCACTAAAGCTATTTTAATAGCTTAGAAGGCATCCATTTCTTTACACCACTGGTTTCGTCACTAAAGCTGTAAGAGCATTAAGACAAGTCTGAGAGTTTCAGGATATCTGATAGGTACTGAAAACCAAACAAATTACTCCTATCTTTCCACAATTTAAGCTGATTTCTGTGCAGAAAATGGAGCTGGATCATTATAAAGCAACTTGACCTTGTAAAACACAAGTTGTAGAAGATTTTGGCAGCAGCTCAAAGAAGTTTCCTTATTTCAATAAATATTCACCAGTTCGATTTATGAACCATTTTCTGATCATTACCTACCAGGTCTATATTACTTTTCCTGGATGTGCTTTTAAATTGAACACTTAGGACAGAGGATACCCCATTCTTTCCTGCTGCACATACTTAATTTTTGACTTAAACTTCAGAACCAGAAAGCTACATTTAGGAGAGTTCTGATTGCTACTTCAAATGGACTCTCTTTTGCACTCTGAATGAAGCACAGGAACTTGCCTGAAAGGAGTAAGTATTAAAGAAGTACAAAAAACAAAAAAGAGAAACAAACAAAAAAAACCCCAAACCAAAACAAAGCTAAACCCAAAAAAACCAAGTCAAAAACATCCTCTTCAAAGAATCACTACATCTACTGGAATATATACAAATTGCCTGTAGATCAAACATTCTGAATAGAAAAGCAATACCTAAACACTGCATCTCACAACAAAGAAGCCAACTTGAGTCCAGAAATTTTTCCTTATTTTCTTTAAAAGGGCAGTATTTGTAATTGGCAGAGAACTTGTGTAATAATGGTTTCCTAAAAACAGTGAACAACTGCCAGTTAGACAAGAATATAAAAAGGATATTTTGGGGCTTGGGATTGATGGGTCTGTGACTAACACCCATGTCCACAGCCTAAGCAGCCAGTGATGAGACTCATGTGGGAACTCCCTCAGTGAGAAATCACTAGGGCCTGACATTTAGCCTGCAGTGGCCAGTCTATTCTCATCTTAAGAAGTGAGTCAGTGACCACAGACTATTACTGCTACTGTGTTTTCATGAAATATAGAACTGTTATTGAGAACCTTATTTTATATTGCCAGTGCAAGTTTGGAATTTTATTTTTCTTAATCTTACATCAACAAGGCTGAGTTTGGTAATATCATAACCATAAGACAGATATTGAAGGCATTATAGAAACTAACTCATGAGTGAAAGAAACATTTTAATAAAAAACCACAACAGTCATTTCACAGATATATAGGCTTTGTTATCTTACAGATATTGAAGTGCTCATATTGCTTAACAGCTTCCTAAGTAGCTAGTTGGTCCCTGCTGCAGAGATAAAAAACTTGAGTTGTTTAGCAGATTTCCTAACAGAGAAATGGTTTATGGCTTAAAGGGAACATGGCTCCTTCCAAGGCCTCATGACTGCAGAGGGCAACAGGTATCCAGAGAGTTTGTTCTGTAGCAGGTAGCTAGTACATCCAGAAGAATCAAAAGCCCTTTGTGAGAAGTGTTGATGTTGGAAGGACAGGAAGAACACATGCCTCTATATGCCTTACATGTGCATTCAATACAACATGTAGTCATAGAAGTAAACAGTTTTCATCATAAAGGTCAAAAGTTATTTTGTTACAAACACCAAGAGGCAGTATTTCAGAAGTTGCTAAGGCAGACCCCAGTCCACCCATTCTAAAGAGGGGCCAAGGGCTTCTTTATGGACATGGCAAAGAGTACTGCACAGGTCAATTCCCACTGAGGGCATAACAAAATAAACAGGTAAGTTTGAGAGGAATGTTAGGTGAAACAAAAAATATACCACTTAAATATGTGTACTATGTTAAAACAAACAAATACACTAACCAGCCCCCCTGTCCCCCAAACATTGCTACCTGCAATACCCTAAGACTTGGAAAATCCCTAGTTATCCTGAAATTGTTTCCCTGAACAAGATACCAACAAGCTGTTTGTGGTATCACAAGTCCTCAGTAGAGCAGACAATGTTCTTTTGTGAGTTTTGTGCATTTGCTGGGGATAATTTAAAAAAAAAAAAAAAAAAAAAAGACTTCTGTGCTGCTGCTTGGGTTCTCCTCTGCTTTACCTGGGGTAATAAGCTGTGTAGTTCATGAAGAGCTGAGCCCCAGCAGGGTAGTAGGCTGTGGAGGGCTGGAGTGTTCGTGGGTTCAGAAGCATGGATGGCTGATAGAGAGCAGCTTCTGTTGGCACAACTGCAGCAGGAGCCGGAAAGGAGTAGGCAGGGGGTGAAAGGCCTACAGGGAGCAAATAGAAAATAGATTAGGACCTCTGAAATTCCAGAGCTAACACATACACACACAACTCCACAGGACATCAGGAACCTTCTCGTGCTTGTTCACCACAGAAAAGAAACGTGAGCCACCAATGGAAGTGTGACTACAGAGTGTTACACTTAGCATCCAGCCTATGGAAAAGTCAAAAATACACAAAAAAATCACCTCTTGCTCTGGGAAATAGGGTGCCTTTCCGATACATAGGTCAGTTTTGCTTTTCTAGGCTCATATTTTAATGAAGTCTGCATTCAAAACCTACAAGACTTCTGCACAGTAAGAAGTAAGTGTCTGTGACAAAGATCTGTTTAACATTCAACAAAACAGAGAAGACTTTCATCCTGGTACTGCTTATGCCTTAATTAAATCAACAGCAGAGTGAGAAAAGCCATGGCTTTGCAGCTTGAAGTGTTAGCACTAAATGAAAAAAAACCCCAACCAAAAACCAAAAGTGTACTTTGTGCTGTTTCAGCGAGATATTAGGCCCTAAATGAATTCTGACTGATGAGAGTTCACCCTCCTCCTTTGCTTAATGCTTCTCCTCCCTATTTCCATAGAACTGAACATAAAGCTTTAGATAAAGTAAGCCTTTAATTTTAGTATTCAGAGTTACAGCCAGCATCTCACTGTATTGTAAAATGTGGAATGACAGGGCCAAAAGGCCTTATCTGAGGAATACATCACAGGCATTTGTAATTGGAAATGGGAACACTGACCAGTGTGTTTCCAAAAGTCTGTGACTCTGCCCAAGAACCTGTCAGGTTCCAACCCATCTGGAACAGCCTTCACATACAGGACTATCTACTGCTGACCCCTACTCAAGATACTTTTGCTGAAAGAAAAAAAAATCTCTCCCAAGGATTGCACTCAAAAAAAACACCCCAAAGGAAGTTGGCAGATGCATTGGCTGCTCTGACTAGCATGTAGAGGACTTTTCTGAAAAGATCTACAACCAAAAAAATACACTTACATATAGAGAGACACCGAGAAAGCTACTACTTGACTACCTTGCCATTTACGACTTTGGAAACAAAGTATTATTTTTCCCATAGGCTCAGATTTATGTGGCACAGATGCCTTAGCAAGTTAGCCCTTAAGCTCCTCAAATATTTCCCCCAAAAGTTTGCATAGAAGTCAGTGTTCACCCTAGTAGGTCTGAGAGTCAAAATTTAAAAGGAAATACAGATTCTGCACTTCTCTGAGGCAGAAGCCACGTGTATTTCACTCCCACAAAGCCAACCTCCATTTCATATGAACAGCAAAAAGCAAAGGAAGAGTTCAGTCAGTTGTAGCTCAAAAAGCAGAACATATGATTAAGTCTCAAAGGGGAGCATTACCTATGGTTTCTCAAATTAAGTTTTGGAACTGAAAAGGGAAGGTCTCTTACTTGACATGCTCACCATGACAAAAAAATATAAGTACAGATCAGTTAAAATACAAAACGATTCTTTAAGGTCTAGGTCGGGCTTAGAAATTACTTTTCAGAATCATCACTCACCCCAACCAATTAAAGTTTCAAAGGGGTGAGGGAAAATTTGCCACTGGAAAAGCAAAAGTAGTTCTTCAGTCATAATAATTTATAACCAAAGGGAAAAACAATGATTGCAAGCTGGTGATGATTTAAGACAGAAGACCTTATTTTAATACCCCCATCTCATGATGCTACCCAAGAACCAGGACAAGAGTCAGCAAAGCACCTCCAGTACCTACCCACACACAGTGTAGAGCAGAGTGGCAAGACCCAAGCAAAACTTACATGGTAACTTACATGGTGGCGGGGACAAGCCATTTCGATTTAAAGTGCCCCCCATTAATACAAAGTTCATCTCTTCAGCAGAACACTGAAAGACTTCAACATATCTGTCCTTCATAGTCTTCTTATGACACTTCTGTGCAGCCAGGAAGGCTCGATCTGCAGATTTCATCTGAATGAAAGCATCTCCTGATGGACGTCCCTACAAACAAGGCAGACAAAAAAAGCAATGTTTCTGTAGGTTCCATGAAGGAGCAGAATAGCAATAATTTGTGCTGTTATAAGTCTCTTCAGTCATAAATATATTCATCTCCAAAGTCAAGTACAGCCAGTCATCCTGAGCACTCACCAGCATGTTTAAGCTCTCCTCTCTAAAGTTTTTCCCACTTGTGATAACTTGATTGTATTTATTCACCTGTTTTTATTATGCTACATTGTAACTTGTTACATCTATATCTAAAAAAAAAAGACACCTATGGGAGAGACTGTAATTCAGCAGTACTTTGGTGCTTTGAGACCTGCTCTTGCAAATTTACTATGAATGCAGAATTGGAAGATCTAGTCCCCATTTACTACCTGTGATTTTTAATATTCATTATAAAAGTGCTCATTGCTAAACAATTTGTTTTAAATTTTATTTTCTGAAGACCAGCATGGGCTGGGATGCTTTAGTAGAGTACTAACTAGCCCAACATTTAACATTTGCAGAGAGGAAAAAAACCATCTTTGTATGTGTAAATGAGTGGGATACACCACTGGGAGGAGTTATTTTAGCCACATGCAGCTGCTGATTTGAAGCAGCCAAAGCTAGAGAGAAATCAGAAGCTGGCTCCAACTCAAGCTCTGGGCCAGTCCTCCTCGTTTTGGACGGGACAACAACACTGTTAGCATCCTTTACACAGTCGTTTATGATTACAGGATTGAAATCTGGGAACTTTGAGAAAGATAAAAACCTAGTAGTCAGGCAAAAGCAGTATTTGGGGAGAAAAAAAAAGTCTGATAGCTTTGGGCAGAGTAAGAGTAGCAGACAGCCCTTAGGGTTATATGCACACACCAATTTCCTTATCCAGGTTCTTTCATTAGTGCTGTCAAGGGCTGATACTACTGTAAATCATTACTTCTGCTTTAGTAGTTGCACTTTTCTTAGTCTCTCCCAGCACTACACATTCATTAGTTTTTTAGCCTTGTCTAGGTCAAGTTTCCACAGACACAGGAATGTCTTTAGATAGACAAGTACTGAAATAACTACAGTCCCTTCTCCATCCCCATATTCCTGAAACACAGAAGTCCTACTTGGGACCAGGAAGTATTTTTTAGTTTTGGTTGACATTCAGCCTAAGCTAAGACAATTTTAGAACCATAATTTTTATAGAGTTTTTTTAATCAGCTTGTTCCATTGAACAACTCAGAGCATCTCCATGGAGTTAAAGGATTCCTCCCCCTGAAGTCACAAGAAGAGAAAGATAAAGATCACAAGAATGCACAATCCTTTGTCTAAAAGGTTTTCATAGAAACTGCTTCCATAAAACAATGGCAAAGATGTGACACTTTATACACATCAATGAGCCATTAATCTTGGTGCTAAGCTGTGACTGTTTAAAGAAAGCAAGAACACAGGAAACCTTCTGACTTTTGACATGGGAATTCCTGTCTCTAGAAGGCTGCAGTCACATTTGTCCTCAAATATACTTGTGGCACATTGTTCAGCAAGGCAGGGACAAACCACTCCTTTGAGAGTTAACATTGCCCACACTTGTGTTTTGATGGCACTTCTCACCAGGTACAAGAGGAATCATGCACACTGTTGAGCAAGACTCTTCACTTCAAGCCTCCCACAGCTCAGGATCATGGCTGCTATTCCGGGAGCACCAACCCCTCTAAAACAGGCTCAGCTTTCAGCACATGGGTCTCAGTGAAAGAAACCACTCTACAGCAAATGCAGCAGTCTGCACAGCAGGGCTCAAGTCATCTGCTGCCAGCACACTTTAAGAGGAGAGCAGGAGGCACATTAATACAATTACTGCTAGTCCCAAAGGTGCTTCCCTATGGACATCATCATCAGGACTGTATTCACACATACAAGCATTTGGCAGAGTGGCTAGAAACATGTTGCCTACCAACCTGGTGATTTAGAACCATGTGAACTCCATGGGTCCGAATATCTGTAGAAAACTCTCCCAGGAACTCCAGAATGTCCTCTATAGTAGCAGCATAGGGAAGCCCACGCAAACGTATGCAGTCTCTGATGTTAGTGGGAGGCACAAATTGTTGAGGTAATACTGGAAGAATTGGAGGTGTTGGGAGAGGAATGAGAGGTGTGGAAGAGTACCTGTTCAGCACCTGTGCAAAACAAAAAGAGATTACAGAAGCCTCCTCACTCATTCTTCAACCTAGAAGGAGTAAACACAACTCCAATGCCACCTGTTTTCACTCTGGGCAGTATTTTAAGATACAAATGAGCTAGAGACAAACATTAACTGCAAAATATCTGCTTTCTAAGCACTGTGGTTTAAGCTCAGAATCTAGCAGACTTCTATAGTCATTCTATGATAAATAGTCATGCTATTGTTTAAAAAAAAAAAAAGGTTCTTTTTTCTTTAAAAACAGTTTTGTTTTGGGAAATTTACTTGAACAGATAATGCAAGTCTCAATAGAGATCTTAGAACATGAAACCTGTATATCTACAGTATTTTTATTGTGCAACTATCCTAAAACATTCTACCATCTACAGAGTTACGATGACACTTCTACCCAAAAATATCTCCTCTGCAAACCTTTAGGAGAGTTTGGGAAATAGAAGCACATTTCACTACCACACATCCCTAACTGTGCCTGCCATAGTCCATTCAAGAAACATTAGGAGCATTACCAAGTCACAGTACCCGTGACACTTACACTTTGAGATTTCTTTTTAATTTTAACAGCAAAAACCCTGTCTGGTGAAAAGTTGTCTGAATATTCAATCACTACTCCTGAACTCTCTCTGAGCAAGATTAATATTTATTTGCATTTATACAGCTATCAGAAGGTTTTACTAAACAAAAACATATGAGAGTACTTGAGAAAAATGCAATGACAAGTGAGCACTGTGGCTCTGCCTTCTCATCACTAATATCTTTTAAACAAAGCACTGAAATCCCTACATATTAGAGAGAACAGAGCTGCATAATTTCTTGGATGCAATGACATGGCTACAATTTCCATCACAGATAACTTCTCGGCATGACTCTAAAAGGTATCTACCTCTACTGAAGCTCTGCAAATACTTTTGGAGACCTAAACAGTCCACTCAGCTCTCCTCCCTTTCCCTGACAACTTAGCTGCAATTAATGGTCCACCAAGCCCTGTTAATCCAGACTCATCACTTTGAAACTCCTATCACCCTCTGCCAGGTAGCCTGTGCATCTGCAGAAGATGGCAGAGATCTGCCCTTAAAGACAATTTGTGGAATTCTTCAGATGCATTACACTGGAGAGGACCACTATATCAAAAGGCTTTGCTTTTTTGTGTCACTAACTAAAGATAAACCTTTTAGCTCAAAATTTGTTGCTAAACACTCCTGAATAGATAATCACTGGACTTAGTCAAATTCAGAATATATAGTGTAAAGCACAAGACCCACATCCACATTTTACAAAGCTATTGGAAGCCAAAATCCCAAAGGTTTGTATATGATTGAGAACATCCCTATACCATAAGATCTTACATTTAAAGGAAACAAAGTCTCACAGAAATTCAGACAATACTCATTCCAGCAAGAGTCAAGAGTGAGAAAAGGTAAAAGAAGCTTTCAAGTCAAGGCCCAGCATTATTTACTTCCTCTACTGCCAGCACAGAAGTTTGGACTACAAAAAGCCAACATTTGAAAGGTTTGCACCCACCTGCTGAACTTCTGCTGCAGTGCTCCGGAAGAGTTCAATGTACCTTTTCCCCAGCAAATCCTTGTGCTTTTTCAGTGCATTTTGTGCATATTCCTCACAAGCAAACAAGACAAAGGCATCTCCTGTTGGCCTGCTGTCAGGGTAAGTGACAAACAGGACTCCCTCCTTTCCTCCTGTTACAGGGCAGTGCTGGCCAAAGAAAGTCAGCACTTCTTCTGTTGTTACATTGAAAGGAAGACCTCGCATCCTGACAATCACTTGGTTTTCTTTTGACAAGAACTGTGCAACCTCATTGGAAGTACCTTTAACAAGAAAAAGTATAGAAGCACTTCAGTCTAGTATATAAAAATCATGTTACCCCATCATTTAGAGGAGATTGATCTTTATTCAAAGGAAAAATAGGGAGTACTTGCAACATTCAAAGCTCAAGGAAAGCACAATCTGTCAATCTCTCGTGTGAGCGGGACCTGTGCTATTGTTCCCCTTGTCTAACTGTGGAATACCTCTGGCATGCTCTGGAGCCATACTATATGGCAACCAAGTCCCCAGATCATTGTCCTGGGAAAGAAAGCTGGAAGAGCAGGTTGAAAACAGCTCAGGGATTTCATCCTATCTCAACAGAACTGTCAAAGCCTAACAATTCTACTTTCAGTACCTTCAAAAGACCAGTGATGCTAATAACACAACCTTATTCAAAGGTAGTTGCTAACCAAATTCATATCTTAATACAGTCCTTTCACTTACAGCTCTCTTATTCTGCAGAGTTTGGTTGTACCAGACACACCATTCTTCATGAATGTCACTGTGCAATGTCTTTCCCTGTCTTTCTGTCCAAACCTATCAGTTAGCTATGGAGTTGACAGCTTAACAGCATCTCCCACTCTGAAGCCTCAAGCTCAGATCTCCAGTTGGTCACTTATAAAACCTCAGCCCAAATCTCAGTCAGGAAGCAAAGAGGAACTTAAAGTATTATTGCAGATAAAACAGCTTATTTGTTCTTAATTCAAATTTTGTATGCTTGCAGACAAAGGGGAAGAAAAAGATTAAGAAAGAGTTTGAAGTGCCAATTTTGCAGCCTCTCAATTATCAGCAAATATTTCAAGATTCCCCTTAAATAAGTATTTCCCCTAAATCCTCCCCATTAAGTCTGAGGCAAAGATTTGATTTGAAGAAAATCAGTTCCATAAATCCCTTGTATTTACACTGTGATATCTGTTTGCTCTTACATGCATGCCTCCACAGCAATAGCAGTTATATTGTTTTGAAAAACTACTCTGGTTTCATTTTTTCAGCAATCAATAGCATTTAGATTCCCACTATCATGAAGATGACCTAACAAATTAAGTTCATATACAAGATCACTTCGCCCAATCAAATCCAGATTGACAGGCTGCTTGAAAATGGCAAGAATGTGGAAGAGAGGCAGACAGATAAATCATGATCATCTTGGACTGCTGCTAGCAGGATACATAATAATCAATACACCAGCCAACTTCTTGTTCAAAGACAGGAAAAGGAGCCACATTCAACAGGAGCATTTTGCAGCCAAAAGTTAGAGATGCTGATGGAACAAAGCATCCCTTTTCATCCCCTAAAAATTACCTCCTGCAATTTTAAGGAAGTCTTCACCTGTTGCCTTGTATACCTAAAGGAAAAAAAAGGAACATGTGATTGGCATGTAATTTGCATTCATTTCAAGAAGAGGATGTCAAAGCCCACCATGTCACCCACCTCTATGTATCGGTTCCCCATGTGATGCTTGTGCCTTTGTAGTGCTAGATCTCTGTGCTCTTCGCTCACGAACCTCACAAGAGCCTCCCCATTCCTCCTACCTTGGGCATTGAGACAGAGTGCAGCACCTCCTCTGCAAGATTTAAATCAAGAGATGAAACTCCATGACCTAAGCAGCTGAAGAGCCACAAAGGTACAAGTAAATTCTTCACTACTAACTTGGCAATATTTAGACCTTTGAAGAACCTCGCTATGTCCTGGTCAGATGACTGCCATGGCAATCCTCTTGCTCGGATAACAGCATTGTCATCCACAAGTTCCATCTTGCTGCTGCAGGCACAGAAAGAAGTGGTAATGCAGAGACATCTGTCATACACCAACCTGTCTGCTTGTCATTTACACTCCAGGAACAGGCTTCTGTCCCTGCTCCATGTCTGCTGGATAGCAATGCCAAGGCAGTGAGGCCCAAGTCCCACCAACAATTGAAAGCCGTTGTACAAGTCTCTCCAAGGGACAGTTTGCTTTGTTAAGTTGCCCTTTCCAAATTCCCCTTTCATGCTTTACCACATTTACTCTTTGAGCTGTCATCTCTTCAATCATATTCCCAGTTAATTTCCCTTTCTTGACATCATTTGTCCTTCTGAAGAGGGTTACTGGTATAAAAATCAAGTACCTGCAGTTCCAGTCTAGCTAGGAAGATACTGAAGCAGAACAATTAGATATAACAGACATTAGTGCTTATTATTTCTACTGTGACAGTGACTAAGAACCAGTCACAAGCCAAGACCAAATCAGTTCAGGGTGTACCCAGCACACAGAGGACTCTGGCCTGAAGAGTCAAGCCTTACCATTGCTGGCTGGGGCCATCACTGTGCTATAGAGACTAACATAGCTAAAGGCTACATTGGCTGCTTAGCATGGGAATAGCTTAGCCACAGAAAGCCAGGTTTAATTGGTCATTACTACAGTCCCTTTTGTTCCCTTATTTCTTGAAAGTGTCAAGTTCAACAAAACCTCACAGCTACCCAAGCCTGCCTTTCTGGTCATCACAGGAACAGCTTTTTTGCACAAAAGAGCTTAAGTGATTGATTAAGTAGATAAAGTGTTGTTCAGTAGTAGAGGACTCTCACATACAAAAGGGCTGTGGTATGCCTGGTGGGTCATGTTTCTCACTCACATTTTAATTTCTCAGGTGGTCTTTCTGTAGATGTCTGTCTCAAACTGTTCCCCCTTACCTCCTAGTTCTGTACTGCTCATTATCTCAAATAAAATGTGAACCTTCCACTTCATCCCAGAATTCCATTAGTGAAAAGGAAAAAGGTTAGAACAAGGCTGAACATAGCCTCTGAGCTAATCTCTCTGAATACTGTCTACCAATGTTGCATTTTTTCTTACTTTTTTTGACTCAAAAGTATAAGCATCATCTACCGTTATGACAGATCCTTAATCTGAAAGAGGGAAGTGCTTGTGTTAGATGGGAATATAAATAAGGTCAGTTTAACACTAGTATCTTGTGATATTGCAGAGAAATCATTGAGAAAACCACTGAGAAAAATCTGTATTTACACATAGAAAAAAGGCAGTTATACTAAAAAAAAAGCCCATAATCAACTACCCAAGCAACAAAGCAGGCAACAAAAGCAGATAAAGCTTTATGTTTAAAACACATTTGGGAATAAGAATCACCATAGATTAAACAACTGAGTGGTAGCACAGTATTCCTGGCGCGATATCTTTATAAAAGTGTTTTTTCCTTATTAAAAAAAAAATCTGTATATGCAGTATCTGTGCAGTAAATTGCAGGAAGAGTGCAGTAGTTAGTAACTAACAGGGTTGTTTCTGAAACACTGCTCATTCTTTGTTAATAGCACAACACATTTAGTACCCATTATAAGCACTGATTAGCAGAACACAGATCTTGGCAGCTAACAGGCAACACTGAAGCCTAACAAGAAAACAGGTTTGTATCTGATCATAGATTGCCTGTTCCCTTTCCCACTTGAAGGATCTAATCAATTCCCCTAGCAGTGGGAAGGCAAATAAATATAATGGTAAAAGCTATCAGCAAATTGCAAAGAGAGAAGTACAGCTGATCTAAACAGTAACCTTAAATAAAAAGTGGTGGGGGTTGAAACACGTGCAACAAGAAGAGGGGGGAAGTACTTACCAAGGTCCACTTTCAAATTTGTAGTTTACCCTTTCTGGATCTGAAAATCTGTGATCTATGAAATAGAGCACAAGTTATTTCCTATTTTGTCAATGTACAGGACAGGCAGCAAAACCAAAGAGGGAACAAAGAAAACTCATTCATCATCATCACTTACTGTATGGTTCAGATATTAATGTTAAAATAATATTCCCCATATCTTCAACTTGAGAGGCTCCATAGGGAAATGCTGGACTGCTCTTGTCAAGATTTAAATCTTTTTGCTGGAGTTAAGTCAATCATCACCAAACAGATTTCTAATTGGTTTCCTGCTAGAGCAACACACTTCCATGTTGTCCTTGTAAATTGCTTCTCAGAGGAAGATTTAATCCATCTTCCCGCTGGGATACATTAGCTGCTCTGCCTTGGCCTCGAGTTACTGCCACCTGTGGGAGTGCAAGGTCACTGGAGAAAGCATCTGGGGACAGGAGACCCCATAATAAGGACATGTATTTAAAATGTATGTTTGACAGATACACTGATGCATGTGGAAGAGACTGGAGCTGTGCTCTTTAATTAACATCCTCTTTAATCTTCAGGGGAAGATTTGGGGCAGGAGAAGAAGCAAACAATCAACTGAAAGATCCAGAAATGGAGGGATATACCACGTGCTTTTTGACCAGGAAAATCCCAAAGCAGAGCAAGTATCTCACCACTTCAACAAAATTCATAAGTGACACCTTGTCTAAACCTTGCCCACTCTTAGAAGTTATAACCCAAGTTTTGCGCTGTTGCACAGAAGCATTTTGAGAATCTGGTTAGAGTCACCAGTCATGTGTTTTGCCAAGAGGTAAAACAGAGCCCCACAACCCATAGCTTCAGTCCAAAGGATTTTGGAAATGACTGCAATAGAGAGCAGGAACCATCCTGTCCCAGGAAGGACTTAGAAAGACTACTTTTTTTCAGACAACTGTAAACAGTTTACTATGGTATCTCCTGTTTTCCATTATATTTGCCTCTCTCCAACACCAAGCTACAGGACTGCAAGATTATTTGTAGTTCTACTCCATTCTTCATTAAGCAAATTTTTAAAAAGGTCTTTTTCACTCTTTTTCTTTGAGGACTGAAGGGCAAAAAATGTAATCAAGAACAGAATAAAAACAAGGAAATCTGGGAATAAGTGTTGCACTTTTTACTCCCTTTATCAGTTTGCATCAAGACTTCAGAACAAAAATGAGAGTTTCTTAAACAAGACCCATCCTGACATGGAGGTACAATAATGCAACACATTGAAAACAGCCAAGGGCATCAATTATTTGCCCACATGCTCCCCAGACTACATTAAACACATTTCAAATGCTCCAGAGCCCTCATTATGATGTCCAAAGGTTGCTACATAGTCCAAGATAGCACTCCTATTTTAAGAGGAAACCTGCTTTCTCTACCTAGATCTGAGCAACATTTGAGTTGTCAGATGCCTACATGAAGTGCAGGGAACAGAATAGTTTCTGTTAGAAACAAATACCTCCTACCAGCTTTGTTGTATCATCTCATCAACAGGTGAGCCAGCACAAATTTCTTTGTGGGGTAAGGTCTTCCCTATTATTTGTAGGATGACAGCAAGACATCCTACAGAAACAGATTTTTAGAAAACTGTTTAACAGTTGTCTTGTTGCAAGTGAAAAATAACTTGAACTGAATTAATGCATTCCTCTAACACAGCAAGGAAAGGAAAGCTGCTGTGCCAACAAAATACACTTCAGGCTAATTTGATTTTGAAGCTTTGCTGGTTTTAAGTGTGCATTGGACTATGGAATGTGAGAGGATGATGCTTAGTCTTAGAAAAACATTTGAAGCTTAAGTGAATTATCTTAGTTTAAAAACCAGAATACGTAAACCAGTAATTCCTCCCCTCCAACTGCTGGACTATAAATAGTTTGCTAGTTATTGCCTTTACCCTCCCCCTCCTAGTGCTTTCTTTGAGGTAAAGTACTGAGAACATCATATAGTTTTCTTAAAAACCTAGCCAAAAAGCCTGAGCAACTCCAAAGCATGGTTTAAGAGATTATGACTATTTATGACAACAAAAAATTTCTTAATCACAGTCTCTCTTCCTAAGCTTTAAACAAGCTCAAGCTCACTACCTCCTCTGCCCCCAGAAAGGGGGGGGTTGGAAAAAAAAATAACCCACAAACAGACTCTGACAGAGAGGCTGCCTAAGCAGCACCACAGAGATGTTTCTGGGCACCTTGTATATCAGAGCAGAGGAGTGCTCCTCCTCCCTTTCCTGACACTGTTCCCCCTTAGCACCAAATAGCTCCACACTGGGCTTGTGCAGAGCCTCTGCTGTACACAGAGGGAACCAGAAGCTGCTGATGGTGCAGGTGTGGGAACCCCGGTCTTGCCTGACCAAGTTTTATGAAGGTTTTGGAAAAGTGTTTCCTCTGTCAAAAGTCGAGAGAAATGGGGCAGGAGTTTCAATAGTTATTCCAGCAGGGGACATGCATACACATGTGCTTGGCTGTTAGACTGTGCTGTCAGAACTGAAAAGGCAATTCAATATTTCCTTTGTGCTGAGCCAAAGATCCCTACAACTGATCAGCATTTAGAGAGGGGAATGAGCAATGTGAGAGGGGCAGGAATTTGAAGAGAAGCCATCACACAAGGAAAAAAACAAGGACCCCACCCCATAATATTCTTCAGTGAAACTATTTTCTGAAAACACTAGTCCACAGGAGAGGCAGTTCCTGAAAATGCTCTAGTGCCAACAGAAGCTGGTACCAGTTGTAAAACACAGGGAGTCAGTTGTGCCAAACTCTAGAGAAATATAAACACAGTGGAGAGGAGGAAGTAAGTCATCAACATTATTGCAGGCATAACCTCACAGCTTCACCTCTGATTAGTTAGAAGCACAGCTTTTCGGCAAGACTGCAGAAGAAAATTAATCATTTTCTGCATGTTTAAAGAACATGTTAAGTAAAAATCTGTATTCTAATGAACAAGATTGACTACACAGAGGTAGACATCTATGGACAGAGGCACTAGAAATTATCGTAGTTGGGAAAAAAGAGAAATGAAATAGTCTATAAAGCCTGTTCCTTGTTCTCTGAAGGGATAGGAGACCACATATATGTTTCTGTACATTCATATGTAAGGGACGCTTCTCCTGGGCAATTGGAGAAAATTACAGAGGATAATCCAAGTTCACATTTAAAGAAGTGTTAGAAACCAGACATGGCTATCCAGAGCTAATATATGCAGTAGCATCCACATGTATATTCTTAATAAAGCAACAAGCAAAAGACAGTCCCAAACAAGGCAGGATGGGAAACAAAGAACTACTTAATCCTAGTATGCAGCTGTGGTACCACCTCCTGCAACACTCAGCAAATAAAAGGGAGCAGGAAGGAAAGGTACATTAGGGTGACCTCTCTAACATGGAAGAAACTTCTAGATTATTTCCTCAGATGTAGCACCACAGCTTCATTCACTGCCAGTGTCCTCCAAGACTTATTCCTTTTCACTGTCTCTTAACTCCTTTCTCATTGAATAACTAACTTAACCTGAGATGACATGAAATAGCATTGCAATTGTGCTCTGCACTGATGCTTTGCCCTTTGTTCTGTATCTTATTTAAGTCCCTTTAGACAGAAGATTACATCTTTCTACATAATGCTTTGCATAAATGTAATGTAATATAATATTAGCCAGTTCCTGAGTACTCTTACAGGAAATACAAATAGCAATATCCAAGATTCTCACCTAATAACCAATTATGGCCATTTTATTGCCAGAGTTAAGCACTATTGGGTATAATTGTGCTCCATATTATTGTTTCCAAGACACCCAGGTAAAAACACAAAAACAAACCAAACAATAAAACCCCAACAAATCAAGTTTCAGTACTACAATATCCAGCATATTAAACAAGCTGTTCTGGAGTGCCCCTGAGTTTCTACTGACAACACTGGCAGATACTCCTAGTAAGAAGTTATCCTCACACATTCAGCTCAGAAGTGAATGGAGCAAACCAAGTACTGGAGGAAGCAAGAGCTATTTGCCATTTAATAGCTTCTGCACACCCAATCTCGAGGCAAAGGATGAGTCTTCTGCAAACCTAATAGGAATAGTCATGCAAGCTTTATTCACTCCACCCTGAAGGCACTCACAGGCTGAAAACTTGCTCAGCAAGCTTTGCAAATCAAGAAGTGTAGCAAGTATGGGAGGTACAGAGGGTGCAAGAACAACCCTCCTCCTTTGTATGCTTACACATAAAAAAAAATGTCGACAGACCCAAGTTCTTTTCTCTGCTGGAACATGATCACTTCCCTCAAGTTTTGTTACTCAAAATTTCTCATAATTGTCCTGCTGTCATTACACTTACACAATTCTGACAAAGTCTGCCAGAAAGCTGTCTAATACACAAAAACTGTTTTGACACTATGAGTTAGGCAGCAGTAGTACTCAGAGATAATTACAACTAGTCTCAGTTCTGCCTTGGTCCCTTGAATTTCATAGCATTTTAAACATTGCTTTACTTTTATATAAAAGAAATGTGTTGCTGTTTGTTGTGAAATGTATAACTTCTTGCAGGGATTGGGAGTAAAGATTTGTAAAGCTTTCACCTGAGTTCTTAAGTTTGGCATGGTTTCATTGCTGCACACAAGTTTCAAGTAGCCTCCTGAGAGAGTAAGTCCACAAAGTACTTTCTAAAGGAAAACCCAGCCAGTTATTCAGTCTATTATCTCTATGCTCTTTTACAAGATTGTGCTTGCCTTGTCTGCAAGAAATACATAGCCAAGCACCTACAATCCAGTGTACTGTACACTGAAATATTTATCTGGAATTGACTGTGCTGTAGGAAGTTATCTCCCCTGACAGCTGGGAACAGCTATGTACATTTCTCATTTGCCTGTAATGTGTTATTTGAGCAAAAGTGACCCATCAAAACAAAAGCTTTTGAAGAATTTAGTAACTTCAATGACTGTAGATTAATACCCAACTTTCTGCTAACTATTTCATATAGTAAAAGTTTCCTCTTACTGATCACCACCAGGCTATACACATATAAATGGAGATGTAAGCATATGAAGGGATGTGCCCAAAAATCCTTCTACTCATGCTTCTACCAGTCTGTAAATGCAGATCTCATATATCCAGTCAGCTCTGTACCAAAACCTCTATCCTCACCAAATGCTAATGTATCTATAGTTTCTGTGGCAGAAATCATGGAAGGGTCATACACCCTCTTTACCTGTGAGGCCAAGAAACTGCACTTTCTACCAGAATAAAAAGAGCTTGATCAGATTCTATGAGGTAATCTGCAGCTTCATTTCAACCTCCTGTACTTATTTGATTTGTTTTTGTGTCCACACTCCAGCATATCCATACATGAAGGAAGAAGAACTAAACAACTCTGCATACAATTTATGGAATTAGTCTTTAGACTCCACACCTGCCTAAACAATCTTTTTATCCTAAACATCACATACACGTCCCGGGTCTACAAGGCCAATTAACCTGTGCAGCTTCTGACACTGAGGAGATAAAGCTGATATATTTCAGCAAGATGAGGAGAAAGAAAATTATCATATTTGCCAATAAAAGAAGAACAAAAATTGTTTTACCCTTTTTGGTCTCTGCATCCTCTGCTACCACACTCATACAACTAATAGGGGAAAGACAATTGATTTTAGCCATGTTGCATAAACATAGCAAGTTTACAAATAAGAGCCTCAGCAGTCACAAAACAAGCCACAAAAATAAGTGCAAAACAAGAATGAAGTTAGGTTAATATACCTTAAGAAGCATATCTTATCCAGAACTGGGACTCAAGCTGAGTGTATTTGGATAGACTGACTAAGCTTCTGGGAACTTGGAGAAAATATTATTGGCAATTGCCAAAACTACTCTCAGGCAGCACTAACTAACTCCTGACAGTTACCTGGCTGGATGGTAACAGGTAACAGAGTGGTCTGCCCCCTCTCCCAGCAGGCAGGGAATACACAGTCCATCACCATGCCCAGCTGACCAGTGACACTCCAGGTAGCTACAGTCATACAACTCCTTCCACAGTGGAAAAGCATACCCCAGACATTCACATAAGGAGAAAACAAGGGCAACTCTCTGAAACAGCTAAAGTAGTTCATTATCTTTAATTTCTCCAGATTGTGTCAAAACATTCCCTAAACAATGTATTAGATTTTTGACCATAACTTTAAGAAGTCTCCATCATCCAGTTTCAATGCACCACAGCATTTATGTCACTTTTCTACATAAAGATTCAGATCCATTCACACTCTAAGTGTACTGCTTTCCTTCAGAATATGGGGAGAAATAATTTTTGCCCCTTCATTAGCCAAGATTAATTTGCAAACAACAAAGCAGAGCAGAATGGTTAAACACAAAAATCCTCCCCATATGTGTATTTTATGCCCCCAACAGGTACAAGGCCCAGGCAATACTAGTTCTGCAGTGAAAGCCAAACAATTTCTGAAGCCACAGACATCACCTCTTAATGGCAACCACTCCAGGGACACAATAAGCAAGTCAGAAGAAAAGTTATTAAAAACAATAGCAGCAGCACCAACCACCAATACCCAAGACAAACATCTCAAATTCCTTTATTCCTCCTTGATACTTGACTTTTGTGACCACTACTCCAATAGCTCAGTAGCTCTGTGTTGAGGAATATTTTTGCGATAAGGACTGAAGCTTGCAGCGAGAGGGGAGACAGCCAGGGAAGAAGGCACAGCCAAATCACAGCTTCAGCTCTCAAGTTCAGACTAGGGAAGAGACAGGATGGGGTCACAGACCCCTTCAGACTATTCAGAAAGTAGTTTTAGACATCCCTATCACTGAAAATGGAAACCTACTACTGACTGCATCTTGGTGCCAGCCAAGCCTCACCCTGTGAGGTGTAGCATGTGCACCTTCTCTGAGACTGAATACCACATGTTGCAACAGCATTCCTGTGTTAGAGATTCACTACTAGGTCACACCAAGAGTAACCATCTCCTCTCCTGAAAACTAAGGTGGTCTCCCAATATTTGCTCTGGTCTAAAGTAAAATAAAAATCTAACTGATGCTGTAAAGCTCAACCCCCAAACTTAATATTACAATTCACAACAGCAATCTGAAAAAAAAAAAAAAAAAAAGTGCTGCTGCACCATCACTGTGACATTTAAAGAGAGACAAATATCAAGATGATAAAGAAAACATACAGAAGTCAAGAAGAAATACAGGATTTTCTCCATGGAAGCATTCATCCTCATATGCTTTTATCTTTATCTTTGTGAGAAAACTAAGTACAGCTCCGAGTCACTCATTAAAGTTATACCACCCCTAAACATGTGTTGCAAGCATTACTCATACACCTCTGTCCTAAAATTCAGCCAAGACTGTAACAGCAGCAGAGACACCGTCACTGTTAAAAGGATACATTCTGTCATGGCTGCAACATCGAGTTTGCTAACTTCAGGTGAGCCAGGGCAACACTTCTTGAACTCTTTCCGCAAGTCAAAAAAGGAGTAGAAGCATTCAGGCAGTGAAATATTCTGTAAAAGGAATAAAGTAACCACTGTCAATTAGGGTGAGCTTAACCTACTTTGTGTATAGATACCAAACCTTCTAACAATAGCTTTAGAATACATAGGAAACACAAACAATCTCTTTGCTACAGATTGCTCTTCATAGCTCTTCTTAGCCAGGTAAGTATGTTCATAAACCTTTTTTTCTTAAACAGCTCTCTTTATATTGTTTAATAAGAGAAATGTGCTTTTGCACTGCCAGAAAAACATTTGCCATTATTACTAGAGCTTCAAATCCAACATATATGTAGCAGAGAAAATGCCTCCTATTGCAAGATTTATCATCAGTTCTTGATTACAATTTTAGCTATATGAAGCCAGAGGGTAGTCAGTTCAGTTTATAGAATTAAGCAAATTTCACAAGACTAGCAGATATTTTAGTTTATAGAAAAGGCTCTTTTCAGAGAATAGTCACACTTCAAATATTTATTTCCAGCAAATAAAAAATCTGGCTGTGCAGAAGAGGGTTTGACATGGTGCAGAGGTTGTCAGCCCATGCATGGTAACTGCTTTAACTGCAGCATAAAGGCCAGAAGCAAGTTAGGCAGCCCACTAGAAGTCAACGAAACCCTTCTTGCCCACCACTACATCTACCACGTGCTTCTAAGCTTTTTGGGAGTGGAAAGGAGAAGACATGGAGAAGTCTTGGGGGCAGCTGTTACAACCAATGCAAACCCTTATTCCTTCAGCTAGCTCTTCATCCCACACAGAATACCTATGTATTCCTTTGGGCTGTTTGTTGCCTGCAAGGCCTTTTTGGACTACAGATAAAGGCTTTCTGGGATTTAACAACTAGTTAGCATGTTGGCATTGTAACACATAGCAGCCTATGTGAAATCACATCTTGGGAGCCCAAAGAACACAGTTTAGGCTCTAAAACAAATTCTGCTTTGAGAACATTAGAGCTTATCTTAGCATATGGACCAGTGCATTAGGCAAACTATACTCTTTTAAGACTTATGAAAATGCAGATGGGCTTGCCAACATTTCCTGCTCTAGTTTTAGCACGATTTTCTTGCTTGATGTGAAATGAATTTCTGTACTTCATTTATGTTCTTTTGGAATGGCTGATGCCAATTAATTCTCTGAATACCAGGAGTTGCTAGATGGCTTCAGAATGGATATCTTAGAAATAAATATCTTCTCAAGAGCCTACAGATTTCTGCCTATCTGGATCTTAGTGAACCCACACTACAATCCCTGCATTAGGATATTCATCAAAAAACTATTACAAGTCTCATAAGCATCTGGTTTACTTAATCTACAGGCAGCACAAAGTAAACTACAAATGAACCATTCTCAACAAAAGAGCAACAGAAGAGTTCGATAAAGATGTGATGCCTGTCTGCGATCCCGTTATGATACAGAAAAAGGATCCCTGCCATCAAACCAACTAAAATAACTGTAGGATGTGTCCCTTCTTTTGCTCACATAATTTAAATGGATAACAAATTTTACTTTATTAGCCAAGAAGAAAGTCTCTTAACAACTTGTTTCCACATTTTCTCATGTTTTATGTCATAGAAGGCAAGTTACATATATAAGAACTGTCCCTTCACTGTGAATAATGCTCACTGTTCCTCTTCTAAGCCTTCAAAGTTATCAATACTTAAAGGACAAACAAGTTCTAAAACCAAGCTCATTCAGTATCACTTCTGTAACAGCACAGACCTGCAGCAGTGTCCCTTCAAAGATGGGACAGCAAATTGATGGGCACAGAAGTCAAGTACAATGAGAGGAGCAGAACAGCTCAGTTACAGAGCAATGCATGTTCATACCAAACCACAAAATGAGGTGTTATTAATATTGAGGCAGCTATTTCAGAACCAGAGAGACTCACATATTGCTGCAACCCTATCACTAAAAAAAATGCAGGCAGGACTCCATAACACTAACAGTGATTTGGCAACTCTGAAGTTTTGGAAAACTCCAGACTACAGGACAATCATCACTCACAGCCTGTCTCACTCTACTGTTCAGCTCCTTACAAATATGAACACTACCCTTGGAGTGTCAACTCAATACCCAAAGATTGAAAGTTGATATAACTAGGCACAACTGTAAAATTTCAAAAAACAGTTTATGTTTAAGATGGTTAATTATTTAGCAACAATCTCACATCCTACCTGTTAACCCTGTAGAAGCTACAAGTATATTGTATATATATATAGATACAATATGTTGCACCTTTCTCAAGAGCCTCTTCCTTCTGATTTAACTTAAAAAGGCATCTTAAGACCACATAAGGACAGGGCACTGTACATGCCTTCCACACAGACAGGCTCTTTAGCCTCTAAGCACATGACATATGAGCAACGTTTGTGCTGCAGTTGTGTGGAGGTACCCTCATACCAGAGAGAAGTTGATTTGTTTTGCAAGAAATCATAAAGCACATTAAGACTTAAGCTACAACTACATACCTTTTTGGAAGCTTCAGGGTGTAGAACCTGCCTAATGTGCAACTGTCCATCAGTACAGAAACAGAAAGAAGTACCCACACCAACGTTCAGTTCATTGCTCACGGACTGATTAAACTGTTGGCAGGAACAAGAAAAGACATACATGTTACAGAGATCAGAGTGGCACCACTAGGCAGCGTCATCAGTTAGTAACATGTTATTCCTGGGCAGCAGGAACACAGGGCTGGAATTCTTTTTCATATAAGCCTATTTCTCCACTTCTGTAGATTTGTTTCTTACTAGCTAAGCACATGCTAACTTCCATGATAAATCTCTTCACAGGGAAACCACCCTTTTCCCCCCTTCTAATGAGATATGGCTACACAGACAGCCCACACCACAGAATAAAATCCTTTCCAAGGTTTGCAAGAGCACTGCAATGAGACAAAGCTGATTGCAAAGACCTGAGGCAGTACTGGGGCAAAAGAGCTTTTTAGACAGGGCATTCAAACATGTCAGAAAGAAGACAGGCTTTCAGCCCTACCCTCAATGGGAATCACACACACTTCCTTGTTAATCTAGAGGCTTCAGCACCATCATCTTCCCAGGACTGACGAGCACAAGCCTTTACAGCGGACACCTAAAGCTGGCTTCTTCCAACACTGATTAGGGCTCACCCTCAGCTGAAACTCACTCAGGGTCCAGCATGGCAGGAGAGCAGGGCAGGGAAATAGCTAACCCTAACCTTCCTCTCTTGGGGCTCAGTTCTTCCCAAGGCAAATAAAGAGACGGCAAGGGAGAAATCCTGTAACTGTAGGGCTTTGTGGGCCTTTCTGGCCCACAAGTGTTTGTGCTGCTCCCGTACCAGGCTCCACTGCTCTGACGGTGGGGGTAAGCAGACGATGATACCACCTCCATCCCACGGGGGAGCTCCCCAAGAAGACCGGCACTCAGCGGCCAGGTATGGGGTGTCACCTGTCTCAGTGCCTGCTCCAGCGGTGGAGCCAGTGCCAGGCTCTCCACATCCACTTGGGTGATCTCCTGGCACTCAGCCGTCAGTTCTGTGTGGTCAGGCCGAACCAGCACGTCATGCAGGTGCCCCAGCTCCAGAGAAAGCAGAGGAGGGGGTGAGTCAGCGCTCCGGGCTGAAAGTCCCCACCTGCAGCACCAGCCCCGACCCTCCACCAGAGCTTGCTCCAGCCTAGGACACCCACTACCAGCCCAGCGCCGAGACCGCCCTGCCCGCACCCAGCATGGCAGGCGCCAAGGGGAGCAGCAGGTCGGGGTGCTCCCCCGTCGGGTGAAAATACCTCCTTACTCCTCAGGTCGACCACTTTCCACAGGAGCTGGAGCAGCTCTCGCTCGTCTGAGCCCAACCTTGCCCCGTTGGTGCCCGCCGTGGTCACGAAGAGAATCACCAGGTAGTCGGGGGACGCCGTCATCGTGCCACCGCACCGGGCCAGCGGAGAGGATAAAAAGAAGGAAAGGGAGAAGAGGGGAAAGAGAAGAAGCCGGAAACTTTCCTTGCCCCAGGCGCTTCCAAGCGAGACCCAAGCGGCAGAACCCCCAGCGGCAGCCGCACTCCCCAAGGACCTGACCCTGGCGCGGGGGAGGCGCACGGCTCCCCCTCTTTCCCACCCCTTTCCCCGAGGTGGGTGTAGCCGCTCCCGCACTAACTGCACTCCTGGGAAAGGCGCAATGGCTGCGAGCTTTTCTGCGCGGGGCCGCGGCAGCACCTGCCCGCCCCCGGCCCACGTGGTGCAGGTAACACACACCTGGCGCCGCCGCCCATTGGCCCCGCCGGGCGGGGACGTGGCAGCGCGCCGGGGGCGGCAGCCGGAGTGCGGGGCCGGGATTGCGGGGCTGGGATTGCGGGCGGGACGCCCGGCGCGGACCGGGATTGTGGAGATGTTGTGGAGGCGCGACTGTGGAGGAGCAGCCCTGGGCCCCTGAGGAGCCTCAGCGTGCCCGGAGCCTGGCGAGCCGCGCCTTCCGCCGGCGAGGTGCGCTGCACCGGGATGGTGCAACTCCTGAGCGACGGGGCGGGATCGCCCGGTCCTGCCGGGACTTGCCGTAGAGGGCACTTCTGCTCCTGCCCTGCTCCGGCAGCTCCTTCCCCCCGACGGACGGGCAGGGGAGATGGCCACGCCGCTCGTAACAGCCCCGGCGGATCCCCCGCTTTGGTCGGGCCCGGAGGGGCCAGCGTGGTGCCAGGGAGCGCTGTGTCGGCGTGCGGACCGGCTGCCCCCGGAGCAGCTCCGAGGGAGACCAGCGGCTCAGGGCAGTAATGCCTTTTACTCTGTCCTCCCTAAGGCAGCGGCATCGCAGTTTCTCTACGGTTCTGGCACGGCGGATCAAGTCGTGTGTTAACAGCTGGCTGGTTTGGCTGTCGCAGCCTTCCCTTGATGAGCCGGTGATTTTGGTTCTTTTGACAATCTCTGTTGTTTTATGGTAAAATCTCTATTTTAAAATCTCCTTTTAAAATGCATAATTCTCCAACACAAATTTTTTTCATGACAAATCACAGAACGCAGAGTAAACGGCACTAACTTTCTGCAGGGAAGTCCTGTAATATACTTAATTCTTTAGGACCTCAATTGTTCATTTCCAACTTCATTGAGATGCTGCTTCTTGAAATTTTTACTGAGATCACAGACTCATGGAATATACTGAATTAGAGGGTGATGCCGTTTGAGTTTTGCCTTTTTTTTTTTTTATATGTTCTCTGTGTTCTTCACACATATATTTGTAACTCTGTCACCTATTCAATTAATAGCTAGTTTTCCCAGTACTTTTCCATGGCCTTTCCCTAAGCAGAAAGACAAAACAAACTCCAGAGCTCTAAGCCCCGGGGGGTACAAGGCCCCAGCGGTTCTGGTTCTTGGTTCTTCCTGGGAACCAAGGCCGAGAATGACTCTTAGAGATACATTCTCATGGACAAAGTACAGCCAGTGCTGAAGGGGGGGGCTCCAGAGAAGGGGGGGGGGGAATTGAATCATCACTTGTCCTTCTAATTAGTGCTTTTAATAAATTTTGCTAATTTCCTAAAACCTACAGAAATGTACTCACCCCTGGAGGAGGTAGGTTTTTGTGGAAGTTTTCCATAACTGCCCCTGAAGGCCTTCATTAAAGATCCTCTTTTATATTACCTCCTTACTAAAATTATCTTGAGTTTCAGTTCCAGGTTGGGAAATAGGCAACAAGGGGACCCATCAGGATCATTGAGTACAACTCCTGGCCCTGTGCAGGAAACCCCAAGAATCATACCATGTGCCTGAGAGTGTTGTCCAAATGCTTCTTGAACTAATGAAGGCTTGGTATTGTGACCACTTCCCTGGGGATCCTGTTCCAGTGCCCAGGAACCCTCTGGGTGAAAAGCCTTTTCTTGATATCTAACATAGACTTCTCCTGACTCAGCTTCATGCTGTTTCCTCAAGTTCTTGTCACTGGTCACAAGAATGAAGAGATACGCACTTGCTCCTTGTGAGGATGTTGAGGACAGTCTCAGGACAGATGTTGAGGTCTTGCCTCAGTCTCTTCCTTTCTTTTCAGCTGCTCCTAATCAAGTTTTCCCTCAAGACCTTTCACTATTCTGATAGCCCTCCTTTGGACACTCTCTAAGAGGTTTACGTCTTTCTTACATTGCAGTGATCAAAATGTCAAAAATGCTGGAGGTGAGGCTGCCCCAGAGCAGAGCAGGACAATCCCCTCCCTTGCCTGGCTGGTGATGCTGTGCCTGATGCCCCCAGACAGGGTTGGCCCTCCTGGCTGCCAGGGCACTGCTGGCTCACGTTCACCTTTCCACTGACCAGGACCCCCAGGTTCCTTTCTGTGGTGCTGCTCTCCAGCCTCTCATTCCCCAGGCTGTCTGTACATCCAGGATTGCCCCATCCCAGTGCAGAATCTGGCACTAACCTTTGTCAAACTTCATACAGTTGGTGATTGCCCGTCTCTCTTAATTTGTCAACATCCCTCAGCAGGGCCTCTTTGCCCTCAAAGGAGTTGATAGCTCCTTCCAATTTGGTGCTGTTGGCAAATGTACTTAGTATGTCTTTGAGTTCCAAGTCTTTAATGAAGACATTGAAAATAACTGGGCCAAGGATGGAGCCTTGTGGAACCCCACTAGTGACAGGTTGCCAGCCTGATGTCACCCCATTCACTATAACTCTTTGCACCTGACCTGTGAGCCAGTTGCTCACCCAACATGTCAGTTCCTTGTTCAGCTGTGTGCTGGACATTTCAATGAAGGTGTGCCTTGTGTATTTCTTCATCACTATTCCTTATATATACTGCTGCAGGTTCACAGCTTGCATCACCTTTTATTAGCACAAACACATTTGTTTGTCAGGAAAGGAGCAGATGTGTTTCACCACTGCTGGGGATCCTGTCAGTCACTGACTTGTCCCCATAGTGCCTGGCATCCTCTTCCTGCCCTGCTGTGGTTTGGTGTAGCCTGGTTCTCCTTGTGGGGGCTGCTACCAAATTCCAGCATGGCACATGATGGCTGGAGTAATTTTCACTCTCTTTGGTCCGAGATTTCAAAATTGACATTCACTAGTAGCAGCGACTGCAGTTTAAGGGCTTAAAATGTCAAATTAATCCCTGCAGTTTTTAAAAGCAGTAGCTGAAATTTTTCATGTGAATCCAGTATCAGGAAACAACTAAGATAATTGTACCCTATTTGTCCAAGGTTTAGAGCACCTGGTTTTCTTTGTGCATTTGTCTTCTCACTTTTGATGCACAGAGTAAAACATTTGTGAAGGTCTGGGGTGTTTGTCCTCAGTAGTGGCTGCAGGTGATCTGTACTCAGCATCTGAGTGATGTTGGTCCTCACACAGGGAGTTTGTGATCTCTGCTTAGGCTGGAGCAGCAGGATTCAATGGCATAGGATTTCTTTGTGCAGTTTCCCTTTCAGGTCTGAGTTTACTGCAACTTCTTAGAAAAACATTTATACTTTAGTACAAAAATCCAGCACATTTCTGAAATTACTTCACAGTGGAGCATGCCAGACAGAGAGTTCTGGCTTGGCTGGCTGCTTGTCTTTCAGTGAAACTTAATCATATTTCTTAGGCAGTTTCTTTCTCAGTGCCAGCTTGGCTTTTGCGATGCAGCCCTTGTCTTTGTGAGAATGGTTTTTGGATGGGCACCTGTTCCTTTACTCTAGTGATTTGTTGTGTTCTGGCTTACGCACTTTTTTTTTCTTCTCTTCTGCCTTATTGTTTCATCCTATGTCTCTGTCCATCTAGGAGCATGAGAGTTCCCAAATTATTGCTACAGCAGGCTGCATTATGTACAGTAACCCCTTTTAAAAGTGAAACTGTACCCTGAAAGTATTTTAAATTCCCATTATGTATTTTGGGTTACTGGCTAACCCTTGTTTCATTTACTCATTTGTTTATGAAGCTGCTTTTGCTATTGCCACTGTAGGGCCATTACCTTTTATTTTTCTCTTTCTTGGCTAATACATTCCCTAAAACACCTGTTTTCCAGTCACAATTCCCATTCCACCCTCTTTCTTGCATGCTTGCAGCATCTGGTCTAACAACATGCACCAGCGGGTCAGGTTTCTGTGTTGTGTTGTCCAGGCTCTTGGCATTTGTGTATTCCCATTCCAGTTGCTTGTCCCAGGCCATTCTGTTGTCCTGGGACTGCTTAAGGATGGTCTTTGCATGAAGTGTCACCTTCCAGATGACATGGGCACCAGTACAGGAAGGTACTGGCCTGCTCTGAAGCAGGGCGATCTCTCAGGGCTCCTCCCAGCACGCTGTTGCTGTACTCATCTCCTCTCTGACAGTCCTTTTGTTTCCTGCCTGCTGTCTGTCTGCCCAGCCCTTTTGCCAATCTCAATGTAACCGTTTTTTTCTGTCATTTTTCTATTAGCTCCGGTGATTTCCCACCACGTGTTCTTTTGTTCCATTTACAGTAACAGGGCAGTTCTGAAACAACTCACACCCTTCTTCTTGCCAAGGAGCTCACACCCCCCCGCCCCCAACACTGCAAGAGACTCTTATTTATTTCCTCCATTTTTCTGAAGCTTCCTTCTTTCACCCATTGATCCCCTTCCTGACAAACAACCTGTGACTTTGCACTCCTCAATGTGTCCAGATTTTTTCTGCCAAGTCTGCATCTCCCACCCTGCTCTATTCCTCTACAGGAATTCACCCCAATACCACCTGCAACTGTTATCCTTTCCAGCACAGCAGACCTTTGGCCTCTGACAAGTATCCCACCCATATCACTTTTTCCCAGTTTCCCTCCAGAATATCAACTTCTTACGACTGAAATTGGAGAATCAGCTCTGTCATTCTTTTTTGAATGTGTTAATGTTTGCTACCAGTGTTTTTAATGTCTCTAAGATAACTGCTGTTCGTAACCAAATTCTGTTATCTCTGCTTTCATCAGTGGAGAAGATACCCCCCCAAAATACCCAAATTACTTCTTGATATCATGCAACTGTGTGACATTCAAGCACTGCTGTTCTTGCAGCAAGGAGATGCCTGACCTGTAAGCCCAGCCATGTTCTGAAGTCAATGACACTGCATTCAGAGCCATCTAAATGGAATCCTGCAAAGACGATTCTGTTCACATCCAGAGCTGCAGCTGTTCCCAGCAGCGAGGGAGTCACTGCAGATAAAAATGCAGAGCTGGAATTCCCCTGCCAGTTACCAAAGACTCACAGGCTGACCTGGTTGCAGTACTGTTGCAGGCTGTCCCAGCAGAGAAGCCATTTGACAGGGACTGCGCTCCTCTGGCACACACAGTGATGGAGTGTTGTGAAGCTACTGCCCCACAGAAGTCTCCAAAGAGCCCCTAAACATGATCAAAGCAAGCTATGCCAACTCTAAAAAGGCACTATGCTACTCTAGTAAAATACATATAAAGGTTTTTTTCTTCTTTTCTGCATAAAGATATTGTATTTTACTTCAGGAGTTTAATCTGGTAATTCATGAGGATGAGATAGGGATCCATGCTGGGGCAAGAATAACAGCAGGGAAATCTACCAGCATGGCAAAGGATGCCCCTTGTTTTTCAAATTGTGAAATATTTCTTTAAAGGGATTTGTACTTTAACTACATCTGTTCAAACAGCATGAGGCAGAACCATGTTTTCAGTGAACTGGGAAGAAATTCTAGCTGATGAGTATCCCTGTACTGCCACAAAACACCTCTTCAGCTGTTCCAGTAGAACTCTTTGGGGAATTGCATGCTGTGCTTTGGGGAATTGCATGTTGGCTCCCCAACACATGCTGTGGGGATGGGAACTTCCTGAACTAGTTTCACCACCACAAATGGATGTATTGAACCACAGCTTTGTTTAAAGTGATGCAACATTTTCATGTGGAGTACAACCTAGAGGACTGTTGCTCTTGTTGTAAGTGAAAGTTTGGAGTGCTGAGAGAGCAGCAAGCTCAGCTACTGGAACAGAAAAGGGGCTTGTGAAGTCCTGATACACACATAAACCAGTGTATTTCATAAGCAGCTGTTTCAGACACAAGAGGCAGATAGCAAGGGATAATTATCCCCGTTAAGTAAAATGCAGGTATTTGGCTAAGGCTTCCATCTAGAGATGTGACACATCTTTTTACAGCTTCCTCCAAAGGCACATGGTGCAGCTGTGCTCTCAGGCATAGAGCTCGTACAGAAAACTTGTGTAACCAGCATCACTTGCGTAAGATTAATTCCACATCATTCTCCTGGCCACGGGCTGGCTTTGGCTTCGTGGCGTCCCCAGTGCTTGTCCAGCTTGGCTGCTGTTGCAGAAGGCAATGGATGCTAAACGAGTACGTCTGGCGTTGCGGAAAGGTTGAAAGAAAGGAATTGTGCCTCACGAACTTGAGAGAAGCGACAAGTTCTTCACCTGAAAAGAGTTGCTTTAAGCATGGGAAAAGCTACAAAGGAAATTTCTTAGGCGGGGCTGAAATTAACCAGCACCGGGCTTGTGAAACCGAGCGGAGGCAAAGGCTCGGCGCGGACTGCGGTGACGCCCAGCGGGGACCGGGCTCTGTGGAGAGCGGGGACACCGCCCCGGTGCTCCCAGCCCCGATTGCGGCCCGAGTTTTAGCAGGTGAAAGGTTGGACTCGCGATCTCAGAGGGTTCTTCCCGCCTAATTAATTCTATGACTCCGTGAATGCTGAAGCAACCCAAGCTCCGTCTCCCCTGACGGCGCAGGGGGCGGCAGAACCCGCCCGGCCCTCATCTCAGCTCCGCCCCACCCTCAGCTCCGCTCAGCCTCGCCCTCAGCTCCGCCCCGCCCTCAGCCTCGCCCTCAGCTCCGCCCCGCTCTCAGCACCGCCCTCAGCCCAGCCCCGCCCTCAGCTCAGCTCCGCCCTCAGCCCCTCCGCACCCCGCGCGATCCGGAAGCGCTCTCGAGCGCGCCGGAAGCGCGTCCCCCGCGGCCCGGCCAAGATGGCGGCGGATGCCGCCACCGAGCTGCTGTTCCTGGACACGTTCAAGCACCAGAGCGCGGAGGTAAAACGGCGTTCGGGTCCGCCTCTCCTCTCACCTCCCATCCCCTCCTCTCCCTCCTCCGAGGCTGCTGCCGGCGCTCCCCTTGCTTGCGCCGGGGCCTCCCGGAATGCGGAAGCCTCGCTGGGGCGGGCCCCGGCGGCGGTCGGGCGGGAGCAGCCCCGGCGCTGGTGCCTACAAGCGGGAGCTGCCGTCTCCTTCTCCCCTCGCCCGACGCGAAGCCAGGATCGAGCCGCCGTCCTGGCAGCCCGAGGCGCTGCTGGCAGGGGCGGAGGGTGGTGGGAAAGCAGCGGGGGTTTGGAGGTGGCGGGGAGCAGAGGCGTGCGGAGAACAAAGGGGATAAACGTGCTTCGAGGAGGCGATGTCATGGAAGAAGTTGACTTCTGAAGCGGCCGTGCCCTGCCGCTTATGACATTCTTGATGCTCTTGTGTAGCTGATGATGAGGAGGGATATTTGTGCGTTTGTGAGATATTCCCTTAAATTTGTTCACTTTACACAAAATGAGTGTGTCAGGCTTTTTTGGCAGTGGTATATCGTGCAGATATTGCACTTTGAGGGTGTTGGGATCCTGAGCATCTTTCAAACTGCTGATCTTGCAGCAGATTTGTCTGGGGCTGAGCTCCTTGTGCCGTTCAGGGACGAGGAACGGGACTGTTTGGGGAAAAGTGATTGTGTACTGTAGCATGACAAAGGCGTTTCAGATTCTTACAATAACTGGACTGCGTTTATGGATAGGCATTAAAGAAAGAAAATGGAGTATTTTGAAATGCAATGAAGTTGAAAAGTTTTTCAGGAGTCTTCTAGCTGTCCAGATTAGCTAGGCCCAAATGTGTTTTTAATTCCACTATTTAGAACAATGTTAGGTGGGGAGTGCTACCCAGTGTGGGTAGAAACAGTACCCACTCTTATTCTTCTCCAGGACCCTATGTTCTCTTGTTGAACATTTTTAATATTTTAAAATATTTTTTTATCACTTCCATTCTTACCAGTGGCATTGTCCAAACCTGAACCTTAGGTGTGTTATGTGTTTCTTGAAAGCCTTTTTTTATGTTACACTGCTGCTTCTGCCTTGTGGATTATGTGTGTTGCACTGGAACTTACAGTTCTTGGAAAATACTGCTGTGGTTTTGAATAAAATTATTTATTTGGTTTAGCTATGCAGTTTAACTGCTGTTGAGTTGTTTTGATGTAGGGTCTTTTTTAATGTTTTGTAGGAGAACTGGCTTGAATTCACTTCTTGTTTTGGTGATGTTGATGCGTGGCTGTCAGGACATAATCCAGCACCATTTAAAGAGGGATTTGTCTTTATTTGGTGCTGCTCCTGGGGATGAAGCTCCCCAGAGCAGCCCTTCCTCCAGAAATCTGAGTCTCCTGCATGACTCAGATGTTTTTTAGAGGCACAGATGAGCTCCCACAGCCTCAGTCCATGCAGGCTGCACTCAGCCTGTTCTGTTCCTGTGTCTGTGCTGCCTGTCCTAGCAGGATTCCTTTGGTTCCACCATCCAGCTCCTGACACACCAGCCCACAGGCCAAGCTGTTGTGTTGTGTGCTAAAAAATGTCTGCATCGATTTTTTAGAAGACAGCAACACGTGCCTAAAACCGTATCTTAAAAACTGTTTTTAAAACTCCACTTTGTCTGTTTCATTGCTTGCTGGCTTTCTAAAAATTTTAGTACTTGCTTTCTGCTGGTTTCATTGCTTTGATTGTAGTGAAGGAGATAAATTTCAACTGCAGATCAACTTTTTTTTTATTTTTCATGTTTTAGTTGTGTTAATAGACAGATGAGTGGCTTGTGTTTTTTTTCCTATCAGTTTGCTGACTCAGCTTGCTAATTGGAAATGTGATTCTGAGCTTCTCTTAAGAAAGTCTTTATATGTTTACAATTGAACATGAAGTTACATGTATTGTTTAATGAGCATATATATGATAAAATTATTGATAAATGCAATAAGATGTAATGCAGTGAATTTAGTGAGAGAAGACGTCCAGCATTAATTGTTTAATAGCTGCTACATGGGAAGTCACTGTAAATTTGATAACTTTCTAGTTTGCTCAAACATCTTTTTGGAAAGTAGAAGAATTCTTTATACTTGCTGTTTCTGTGTGGTAAACAGAAATGATAAGTGGTAAAGGTTTTCAGGTGTTGCAAAATTGGAAAAATAAGCATCATATGGAAATTTTGTACAGACTTTTGTACTTATTTTTGTGAGTCAGATGTACTGAATTACAATATCATTATAATGTTTAATATTATATTTGAAATATGAAATTTGATAATGTTTAGAACTACATCATGCATACTTTCTGTTTGGAAAAAACAACCTGTTACTGTTAGAAAGATTATTGCAAATAAAGGTAGTAAATTAAATAAATAAACTAGTAACACTTCCTATGAAAAAATAGTGTCAAATATATGAAAAATGCTGAGATTATATAAAAACT
Source organism: Zonotrichia albicollis (assembly GCF_047830755.1). Lineage (NCBI taxonomy): Eukaryota > Metazoa > Chordata > Aves > Passeriformes > Passerellidae > Zonotrichia > Zonotrichia albicollis. The sequence goes on from NC_133819.1 coordinate 133,713,683, forward strand.
CTGTTTTTCTGTATAACAGTGTTTATCAGCGTTTAGCATTTTACAGAATTGAATTTTATTATTAAGATTGCTACATGTTCTATTAGTAGAGAATACAAGTGCATTATGTGGTTTGTTTTTTACATTTCCTGACTTTGCTTCCTCTTTGTTTTGCAGCAAAGTACCAACATTGACGTGGTTCGATTTCCATGCGTGGTTTACATCAATGAAGTGCGAGTCATTCCTCCAGGAGTGAGAGCTCACACAAGTTTGCCTGACAACAGGGCTTATGGGTAAGTGACAGACACCAGGTATCAGATTCAGGAAAACCTTCCTCTTATTGCTCTGTTGAACTTTTGTATCTCAGTGGACCTTCCTACATAAAAATGTAAAATGTATTTATGTGTTTGCTGAATGTGTAGTTATTTTTGGGTGTTCCTAAAACAGTATAATTTTGTGGTAGTCCTGCTTACTCTGATAAGGAACTCATCTAATTTAATTTGACTTTCATTCTGTTCCTAGGGAGACATCCCCCCATTCATTTCAACTGGACTTGTTTTTCAACAATGTCAGCAAACCAAGTGCCCCTGTTTTTGATCGGCTGGGAAGGTAAGTGTGTGACTTCATTATCTACCTTTTCTTCCTGAAAATTTTTATAGTGCAGAGAATGTGCAATAGAAAATCCTGTATCTCCTATGAGTTTCAGGTTTGCTTTGGATTTTGCTAGTTTGTGTTTTTATCCTTTTCCTCTGATCTGTATGGAAGGACAGAGGTTTATGCTAAAGTAAGAAAAATTTCTATTATTTTTAAATTTACAGAGCCCATATATATTAATGCAAGGAATTCTGTAGAAAGAAGTGATTTTTCTTTCTTGTATGTATTTGTTCAGTATCTTATTGTTGGCTTGTATGATTAGTATTGCTGTGTTTTACTTCTGCTTTATATTCATGGAAAATGACTTTGTATCTTTCATTGAACAGCCTTGAATATGATGAAAACACTTCAATTATTTTCAGGCCCAATGCAAAGGTAATGCAGTGCAATTTAAACCTCCTCTTTCCCCCTGTCATTTAGGTGTAAATATGGTTTCATGTGGTGTGTTAGCCCTGTATAAAGTGGTTTTTGTTTCAAACCTTATCCTAATACCTGCTTGTAGTTTAGATACTCTTTAGAGTTTTCTTGTGGTTTTTCGTATTGTCTTTTGTTTTTTTGTTTGTTGGGTTTTTTTCATCAATAGGCTGTAGTAGATCCAGTATCCAGTCAATATATGTACTGCAAGGAATTTAATGCTTTTGGAGAAAGATTATTTGTTGCAGTGATTGATGTGCTTAATGTGTTCTCAGTTTTCAAGATGTGGGATAAAGAGGTATTTTAATGTTGAATTTTTCTTTTGGCTTTTATGCAGATCCCGATATAGTGATGCTAGAGTAACTGTTTTGGAGTTGTGGAGTTGTCTTTAACTGCTTTTTTTTTTCCCTTCTTTTTTTTTTTATTCCTTTTCTTTTTTTTTTTTGAAAAACCAACAGGTCAACACAGATGGATTGGTTCTTAGAGGGTGGTACAACTGTCTGACTTTGGCAATATATGGCTCAGTTGACAGGGTAATAACTCATGAGAGAGAGTCACCTCCTCCACCACCCCCTCCGCCCCCACCTCCCCAGCAACAGCCTGGATTGAAAAGGAATCCAAAACATGGTGAGTCTTGGGAGAAGAAAGAGATTTTTTCTTTTACAAATCAATGTTACAGTATCCCATCTGAAAAACAAATCCCCAGTTCTTCCACATTTTAGATTACAGTGGCTTTAATTTTTCTTTATTGTGTCTTTAGTTTCATATTTTTTTCTAGATTTATATTGAATGGTTTTAAGTATGGTCTTATCCACTGCTTTTATGAGAGTGGTTTATTTGATGTATTGCTGGTTACTTTGGATGGTAAAAATGCAGTTTAACTTGTGTGAACTTATTACCAGGTAGCTGAATGGAATATAAAATAAACTGATTAGAATATTATTAAAGTCATAAGAAAATTTCACAGTTGTAGTTAATTTTGCTTATCTGACTTGTGTAAAATACATTACAGAGGAGTGCCCTGCGCTGGTTTTAGAACAGCCATGAATAGACTCCATGGTCAAATTCCTGCTTCAGTTTTTGTTTTAGATTTAAAATTAGAACTATTGTCCAAAGTATGGCTGGAAGACTGCAAAATTTGCATACTATATGCAGTAAAAGACAGTTGTAAACTATAAAAGCCATTTGAGTAAAATGTGAACTTTTTTTTAAAGCAATTCAGATATTATTGATAGAGTTACAGTATGAGTAGAGTAATTGGCATTACTCATAAGTTGTAAACAAGTATTATATTAAAAAAAAATAAGCTTGTTTATTGATGTAGTTCTTGTTTACATCAAAAATAACTTCATCAAAAGTGACTTTAGAAAGTTGTCTCATGTAGTGCAGAATATAGATAAAATAAAAGCTGGGCAATTTTGTTCCCCAGTCAAAAGTAGCCCTGAAGCCAAAAATTTTTCTGCTTTTATTCCTGAGGTTTCATTAAATGCAAGTTTTTATTTTCCCAATAAATATAGTTGATGGAGAGAAAGAAGACCAATTCAATGGCAGTCCTCCAAGACCACAGCCCAGGGGACCAAGGACACCTCCAGGCCCTCCTCCTCCTGATGATGATGAGGATGAACCCATGCCAGTGTCAGGTACAATGAGAAGAGACTGTGTTTTATTTGCTGCATATCACTGCTTAGAGGAGGCAGAATTCTGTGTTCCTGCCCAGTGTGAAGTTTCTTAGCTGCTGTTACTTCTGCTGGACAGATTCAGTTTTAGGAAAGGGATTTGGAGAAAAATAGGCTTTGGGTTTGTTCATTTGCATCATTTTTAAAGGTAGTAGATTGGGAATATTGGCTGTTCACCAATGCACTGTTAAACAGTCTGTTCATGTTTTATCTGGGTGTTCTGTTGAGTCTGGTACCCATTGTCCTTCTGCATTATTCTGCAGCATCTGCCAAGTGGCCCAGTCTCTGTATTGCTTAGAAGTGCCAAGATGTTCATGTCTTGCTGAACTAAGTGATTGTGTTCAGTCAAATCACGAGAAGATTTTCAAGATGTTTTTTTTGCATCTCTAGTGTATGTGATGCAGAAACCTAAAAAAATATATACTGCCATTAAAGACAATAAAATATTTCTGTAATACATTAGCAAAAAATAAAAGGAGAGCTGAGGAGAATCTCTTTTATTGTATGCAGGGGGATACACGGTGACAAAGGATGTGTAAAAAGCTGAGGTAGATAATGACTTCTTTGCCTCAGTCTTTAGTAGGAAAAGCAGTTACTCTTCAGGCACCCTGGGCTGGAAGTCACATACAGGGAACTGAATGAACCCTCAGTAATCAAGGAGGGAATGGTCAGGCCAAGTGTATGGGGCCAGATAGGACCTACTCATAGGGCCAGTCCTATTTAATATCTTTGTTTCAGGAAAGTGCTCTTATTTCTGAAACTTTGTATCTGTTTTTAGTGGTTGGGGAAAAAGAAGATGATGTGGACCATAGGGAGGATTACTTTGAGCCGATTTCTCCTGATCGAACGTCCGTTCACCAAGAAAGCCAGTACTCGGACGATGGAGAGGTAGAGGAAGATCAGCCAGAGGAAGGGGATGATGATGATGATGATGTGGATGTTGAGGAGGAGGAGGATGAGGACGATGATGACGACGATGATGATGATGGTCATACAGTAGAGAGTATTGCTGATGAGGAAGAAGAAGAGGAGGAGGAAGATGATGAAGATGAAGAAGAGGGCGAAGAGGAGGAAGAAGGTGATGGTAAGTTGAAGAGTTTAGAAAAAAAAATAGAGGTTTATGAAATTTTGATGGCAGTACCTTCATGAGTATGTGCAAGGGAACTGAATTTTTTTCCCTTAGTGTCCTGATTTAGGGCAAATTTGGGAGAAAACCTCCAAAGGGGGCCCTTCTAGAAAGCAAACCCACACGGCCCCTCCCCTCAGCTGGTTTGGGAAGGATTCCTCAGAGAGAAGTGTGAAGAACCTGTTTATTTAACAGGCACAGCACCCCCACCCAGCGTCACCCTAGGACACTTGGTTATTGCAATTGCCTTATTTGTGGTCCTGGCATCTCTCAAGAGCAGTATCTTGCTGTCGAATATTTATTCCTTTATAGTAAAACTTTCTATAAATAGAGGAAAATAGATACAGTTTTATAGGTGAGAATGAACATTCAATCTTGTTATGTTTTGTTTTAAAAAGTAGGAAAGTGGTGAAAGACTATTTCTTAAGCAAAAACCATGGGAAGTAGTTTATATAATATATTTAATTGTCATCTTCTTGTGTTATTTAAAGATCCCACCCATGTCTATGCAGAAATTGCAGGCTAGAAGTGTTTTTATAGGTGCAATCACTGGAAGAAAATTGGACAATATAGTTGTAGTAATGTGTATTCTAGTTAAACTTCTTGCTTTATACATTCTTTTAAGTGACTCCATTATTGCATTAAAAATGCCTGTCAGGTGGGGCTTTCACTCGTATCTTGACAGAGAAGGCTTTTTGTATGTTAGTGTGTGGTTGTTCTCTAGCTAATAATATTTGTGCAAAATGAATCACTACTTGTATTTGGAAGATACTCTCTGCAGTGATGAATTGGTTTATTCATAACTGATTTGGTAACTTAATCTTTCTCTTTTTAGGAGATGATGGCTATGAGCAGATTTCAAGTGATGAAGATGTAATTGCTGATCTAGAACGTGAAACATTTAAGTATCCAAGCTTTGATATTGAATATACACCTGAGGATCTGGCATCTGTGCCTCCTGTGACATATGAACCTTTTGAAAAGGAGCTTGGACCGCTTTTATACTTCAGCTGCCCTTACAAGACTGTATTTGAAAATGAAGTTGCTAAAATAAAGGATCAAGACACAGAAAAAGAAAATTCAGGGGCAGTGGAATGCTCAGTTAAATTAACTGAATTGTTGGAATTGTATCAAGAGGAAAGGGGTGCAAAGTGGGTCACGGCATTAGAAGAAATTCCAAGTTTAATAGTTAAAGAATTGAGCTACCTGCTGGTGAAAGACACAAAGCAAGACTATATTACCCAGCTAGTAGACTGGACCCTGCAGGCTTTAAACCTTCAGGTGGCTCTCAAGCAGCCCATTGCTTTGAACGTTCGACAGCTCAAAGCTGGGACAAAGTTGGTGTCTTCATTAGCAGAATGTGGGACTCAAGGAATAACAGCACTCTTGCAGGCAGGAGTGATTAATGTGTTGTTTGAACTGTTGTTTGCAGATCATGTATCGTCCTCCCTTAAACTTAATGCTTTTAAAGCATTGGATAGTGTCATTAGTATGACTGAGGGAATGGAGATGTTTCTAAGAGGTGGCACAGATGTACATGAAAAAAGTGGTTATCAGAAACTCCTGGAACTCATACTGTTAGATCAGACTGTGCGAGTTGTTACAGCTGGTTCTGCAATTCTCCAGAAATGCCACTTCTACGAGATTCTGTCAGACATTAAAAAGGTGGTGGATCAGTTAGCAGAGAGCACTCCTCCTCTTCCTAATCACACAGAGCCAGAACAGGACCAGGACTTGGCAGGACTTGAAAGAACCAACCAAGAATATGAAAATGATGTGGAGGCTCCTATGGATATGGATCATCTTTTGGAATCGTCTAATATAAGCGAAGGAGAGATGGAAAAACTTGTTAGTCTTCTTGAAGAGATCTTCCATTTGATGGAAACTGCTCCTCATACAATGATTCAGCCCCCTGTGAAATCTTTCCCAACCATGGCACGCATTACGGGCCCTCCAGAAAGGGATGATCCTTACCCTGTCCTGTTTAGGTACAGCACTTGTGAATTCAATTGCTAGTGTGTTTCCTCTAGCTTGATTGAAATATATTTCAGGGGTGACTTTGGGACATTTCACTTAATTGTTTTTTGGAAGATTCTAGATTGTGGATATGAAGTCTGAAAGAGTTTGATAAGTTAATGTGCCTGTTATTTTGTTGGCTTTTGATCAACCTAGAATGCCCCAAGCCTGAAGTTAACATCCTTATTACTCTTTTTTAATCTCCTTATTGCTGGTAATGTGCTCACCCTTCAGTTGCATTCGTAGATGCTGGCCAGTTTGAAAATGGTTGTAAATCTAGTGTTCCATTTTGTTATCTTTGAACACAACTATGTGTATGGATAAAATAAGTCTGGAATTCCTCAGTCTGGATGTTGAGGTAGCAAGATGCAAACTGGTCTCAGATTGATGAAAAGGTCATGCAGTTGTGTCGCTGTGCTCACTTTCACAGCACAGGCAGAGGAGCTGAGGCTTGCCTGCCTTTAGCCAGTTAAAACGTCTCATGTTTCTTACTCTGTTAGCAAGTTTCTATCTAGAAAGTATTTCTGTAAATGCTGACAGATTTCTTTGGTAGCAGTGGTGTAGGTCATGGCTGAATATAGGCATCTACATGCAAAGAGTCTTCAAAAATTGCCTGCTAGATATGCTGTAATGATTGATTTCCTAGCACATTTAAAACATTGAATCTGACATTGATGATGATTCAGATGCAGTAAATTTAATAAAATACAGTGTCCTGTTTTGTGTGTAGACATAATTGAGGTTTTTATTGTTTGAGTTTTTTTAATGTGGATCAGAATTTTAGGACTTATTTCTTGTAAATATAATAGCAATTACATTTTGTAAGGTTTAAATTTTTTACTGCTTCATAATTAGTTATTATTTCTTGTAGTCCACAGAACAGTAAGTGCTGAAGCTAGGAGGTACATAGTTTTATATGAATTGTTGAAAAATATTTGTAGCACTGCTGATTATTTTCCTGATTTTGGTTTGTTTTTGTTTTTCAGATATCTTCATAGTCACCATTTCTTGGAATGCATTACTTTGCTACTGTCTCTTCCAGTGACAGGTGCACATCCAGGTGTGCTCCAGGCTGTCCGAGATATATTGCGTTTCCTGGCACAGTCACAGAAGGGTCTTCTTTTCTTTATTTCTGAGCATGAAGCAACAAACTTGTTGGTTAGAGCACTTTGTCAGTTTTCTGACCCAGATCAAGAGGAAGGTCTGCAGTCAGATGGTGCCAACGAGGATCCTTTTGCCCTGTGGCTCCTGCATTCAACGCAGACGTTACAGTGCATTTCAGAATTGTTCTGCCACTTCCAGCGGTGCGCAGCCAGCGAGGAGACTGACCACTCAGATCTGCTGGGAACACTGCACAACCTTTACTTGATCACCTTTAACCCTGTAGGAAGATCTGCTGTGGCTCATGTATTCAGTCTGGAAAAAAATCTCCAGAGTCTTATTACTTTAATGGAGTACTATTCCAAAGAAGCTTTAGGGTAGTGTATGCATTTATTTATTTATTTCCTTTAGTTTTTTAATTTTAAAAGTATCTATCTTTTATAAATAATTCCATAAATCTAAAATTTCCTTTAAATCCTGATGTTTTTATTTAAAGCCAAAACAACTTTTAAGTGGAAGCATGTAATACAAAATCAGGCCTGTCATTTGTATTCAAGTACTTAACACCCCAAATCTGTGTAGGTCATCAACAAAGTTCTTGTAATATATGTAGAGCAAACTTTTGATTATGTGGAAAAATCAGTAGGTAGGGAGTTTTTATTCAAGCATAAAATGTTGTCTGTGAAACAAGTAAAAAGTTTGACTGGGGATGGAGAGTACTGCACGCTACTCTGGGGTGGGAATCTCTCAAGTATTCAAGTTCTTGTACATGTTAAATGCAGTCATTGTTTTCTCTGGACAGGCAGTTGTACTACTTTAGGTAGCAGTGATTTTAAAATATTTGTGAAACAGATAGTTACATAAAAATATTTGCAAGCCACTTGACTGGATCTCATGGTTTGTTGATGCTGAAATAAATATGAATGTATAATGTGGCAGAAATTGTTTGCTTGCCAAAAAAATAGGAGGAAATTGTTTGGGTTTCTTTCATTGATAATTATATGGGGCAATCCTCGTTGAAGGTAAAAGTTCTGTAGGTAGATTTTTAGGGTTCAAATAATGAAAATCTAACAGATATCCATTTGTGTTAGCTGAGATCTAAAGGAAAACCTTGTTGTTGTTTCAGAGACTCAAAGTCTAAGAAGTCAGTGGCTTATAATTACGCCTGCATCCTTGTTTTGCTGGTGGTACAATCTTCCAGTGATGTCCAAATGCTGGAACAGCACTCAGCACCTCTGCTGAAGCTCTGTAAAGCAGATGAAAATAACACCAAGTTGCAAGGTATAGTGTGTGTAATTATCAACTGAATTGTTTGAATGTATAGAAGAAATATTTTTTATGTGAATAATTAGTGCTTTACAGTTGTCTGGCTTGGATAATGAAATTACTTATGCAGTTGCATCTGATTAGTTGAGTCACTGAGATAATGTGCAATTTTTTTCTGTTAATGAGAGTTAAATAGGAAATACTTATAGTTAGTTTTTTTTCAAGTAAAATGGCTACCATGAATTCTGGATAATTACAGGAAATTTGAAATTATTCAAACTGTGTTGATAATAGGAGAGCAAATTTCTGTAGAAGTGGACTAACTAGTCAGTGAGCTGAGTCTTAATTTTGTTTACTATTGCTATTGCTGTGGTTTAACCCCCACTGGACACTGAGTACCACACCACTGTTGCTCACCCTGCCACCCACCTCAGTGGGATGAGGAAGAGAATCAGGGAAAAACAAGTAAAACTCCTGGATTGAGATAAGAAGTTAAATAATTGGAAAAAAAAAAGTAATACTAATAGTACTAATGATAACAATAGTAATAATTGTAAAAAAGGGGAGAGAATAGATAAAACCCAAGAAAACAAGTGATGCACAGTGCAATTGCCCACCTGCTGATCAATGCCCAGCCCCTCCCCAAGCAGGGATCATCCACTGCCAGGCAACTCTCCCAGTCATGTCATACTGAACATGACATCCTATGGTATGGAATATCCCTTTGGACAGTTTGGGTCTGTTCTTCTGGCTGTGCTCCCTCCCAACTTCTTGTGCAGCTCCTCATTCACAGAGCATGAGACACTGGAAATCCTTGACTTAGGGTAAGCACTGACTTACGGTTAGCAACAGCCAAAACATCAGTGTGTTATCAGTATTATTCTCATGCTGAATCCAAAACACAGCACTGAACAACAACTAGGAGGAAAACAAGCTCTATCCCATCTGGAACCAGGACAGTGATGTAGTCTGACAGAGTCTTTGCTACTAAATAATCCTGGGGCTGTTTCAAGGCACCTAGGCCAGCTGACATGGAATAGTCCATGTTACCCTGTTACTCCATCTTTTGATGTCCAAGCTGTGTCTTGGTGTCTTCCCAGCTTGTGTTGACTTACAGATCAGGCCTGGGACACGGAAAAATCCTGCTGCAGACTATTCTGACCCCTGAACATTGAGACTCTGATGTCCAAAGTTGTGCTCTGCACTGGTTAACCCACTCATATAGACATACCAATAATCTCTTCCAAAACTTAAATGCACTGAAAGAAATCAGAGTTCTTCAAAGTTTTAGTTTAAATCTCTCCTCTTCATGCTCTTATTTTTGCTCCTCACCTGATCATCAGACCACTCTATGAGAAGCAGATCTAGCTTCTTAAACCAAATCATGAAATCAGTCTGAGTCATCAATTTATATGCACTTGATCTTCATGTTTTTATAAATATGTTCAGGAGCAATGGTTTTTAAATCTTTAAATGTCTTATCCCAGGAATTTGGGACTTTCAGGTTGTTCTAGACTAAGAGAGAGATTGATAATCTGTAACGACTTCTAGCATGAGTGAGTGCAGGGCAGAGGTTGGCTCTAATTGGGCACTTGATAGAAGTTTTGTGCTTAGTTTGTGTGCTTTCCATTAAGGGGAATGTGTTTTGGTTCTTTTCTTTAGCTTACAGTGCCCCTTAGTGTCTTTTGTAAAAAATCATTTGATTACAGATAATGAGATGAAAATTGCCTTCAGATTGACTTGAGCCAAATTTTGTCAGTGTGCATAATATGTATTGCCTGTTCTGGAGTTCTGGTTTTGTTGATGCTTTTCAGCTGGCTACAGCTGCGCTAAATGCCCCACAAATTTCGCACTTGGCTTTAGTGCCTATTGTGTAAATTAGGTACATTTTGATTGGAAAAGGTTTTATGATCATAAATTCGCTGACTGAAGTCTTTTGTTTTTTCCCCAGAGCTCAGCAAGTGGCTGGAACCTTTGAAAAATCTTCGATTTGAAATAAATTGTATTCCAAATCTTATTGAATATATCAAACAGGTCAGTAAAATATAGGTAGATGTTATCTTTAGTTATGTTCTGTAAGCTTAGACCTTTTGTAGTCTGATATTTTGTCTTAGATATGTACTAACATGTTTAAAAATACATACTGTTATCCAAAAGAGATGTTTCTATTGAAGCTTATGATCTAGGCTGGGTCTTGCATTGTTATATTTATTGAAACAAAATCTAAGGTAAATATATGATGCAAAGATCTAATTATTTAAATCTTTGAGCTTCCTGTAAATCACGATGCAAATGTTGATGCTCTTTTGTTTTAGTTTCTCTTTTAGTTTCTGCCTTAATTATGATTGCTTACCAAAAGATGAAATAATTAAACTTAAATTTTGTGACACACACAGTAACTAAATACAGAATTTGAATTCTGTAGCATGAGTATACTGCAGCAAGCAGTATACTCATGAAGTCCTTCCTTGTAATACAGGCTCATTCCTTTTTTCTTTTTCTTTTCTCCTAAAAGAATATTGACAGTTTGATGACTCCAGATGGAGTTGGTCTTCCAACTGCACTTCGTGTTCTCTGTCATATTGCATGTCCACCGCCTATGGTAGAAGGTATGGCTGATGGATTTGTACAGATTAAAGTACAAAGCTTAGTTTTCTGAGTCTTCTACTTAAACCTGACTAAAGTGTAACTGTGATTGCCCAGGAGAAATTAGAAATACAGAAATATTATTTCTTTTCTGTACAGGTCAACAGAAAGACCTTAAGTGGAATCTTGCAGTTATTCAGCTCTTCTCTTCCGAAGGAATGGACACCTTCATCCGGGTGTTGCAGAAGCTGAACAGCATCCTTATTCAGCCTTGGAGACTCCATGTCAACATGGGCACCACGCTGCACAGAGTCACTACTATTTCCATGGCCCGCTGTACACTGACTCTGCTTAAAACAATGCTGACAGAGCTCCTGAGGGGAGGCTCCTTTGAATTCAAGGACATGCGTGTTCCTGCAGCACTTGTTTCCTTGCACATGCTCCTCTGCTCTATTCCGCTCTCAGGCCGCTTAGACAGCGATGAACAAAAAATCCAGAATGACATTGTTGATGTCTTACTGACTTTTACACAAGGAGTTAATGAAAAACTTACCATTTCTGAGGAAACTTTGGCAAACAATACTTGGTCTCTAATGCTGAAGGAAGTTCTCTCATCAATTTTGAGAATTCCTGAAGGCTTTTTCTCTGGACTTATACTGCTTTCAGAGTTGTTGCCTCTTCCACTGCCCATGCAGACTACTCAGGTACAACTGAGATGTATTTAGTTTTTAAAGAATTTTATTATTTATATATAACGCTTTGATCATTTTTGTAGTGGTGGAAAGAACAGGTGTGAAAGGATGAATTAAAGTTGCAGTAAAGCATTTGGGCTCGCACAGACTCTTTGTAGATTAGTCTTTTTCAGCAGAAACAAAATTGGTATTATTTGGAGCATTTTTCCTAAGTTAACAGTCATGTGTTGTTCTTTTGTCACTTGTGAGATTATCTAGACTCCTGTTCTGTTACTTAAATGACTGTCTCTGAAGCTTTTAATTTAACTCTGAATGCTGAACTTGGTATATTAAGGCTCTTCTTTTTTTGTCATGGATCTTTAATTTGTTAACTTTATTAAGTAAGCATAAAAAGTGTGTGGCAATCCATGCTCCTGAAGGAATACCTAATTTGCTGGCTCATGCACTGTCATCTGGTGACAATGAAAATGGCATTCCAGATTTTTAATGAGGACAGTAGTTGTACTTTGTTTATACATTGTGATAGAATTCAGATTTTATCATAAAAATTGACAGGAAGAACCCTCGTGCCCTTCTGTTGTGCAGGTAATTGAAGCCCATGATATTGCAGTGGCGCTGAACACCAGGAAGCTGTGGAGCATGCACCTGCACGTGCAGGCCAAGCTGATCCAGGAGATCGTTCGTTCTTTCTCCAGCTCGTCCTGCCAGCCCATTCAGCACATGTTGAGGAGGATTTGTGTTCAGCTCTGTGACTTGGCTTCACCTACTGCTCTGCTCATCATGAGGACAGTATTGGATCTAATTGTAGAAGACCTGCAAAGGTATTTTTGTTTTCTCTTGCAAAGATTTTGTTGATGAACTGGTAAATTCACCTTGCTTCTGCACAGTAGATTTAGCAGGAAGAAAATACTTTTGGAAATATTATGCATTACGGGCTGAACAAATTCTCATTCTAGTGCTATATGCTGTTGTGTCCTGATAATGCTTAAGGTTCCCAGAGAACCAGCTCATACCTCTAGGTTTTGATGTAGACAGTTTCATGTTGCATGTTTATGGTAAGTATTTCAGGAAGATTTTCTTCAGGTTGGCTTTGCAAAGCCTCATCTTTGCTGTAAAGGGCTTTTAAGGACCTGTATGACATAAATAAGAAGAGCAGGCCAGTAAAGTTTGCTGTACTGGGATTACATATGTGTACAGATGTTTGTTAACTAGTGGAAGTTGAATGATACAGGTTCAGAGGGTTTGGAAACTGAGTGCTCTTTCTTTAAAACATAATTATCCCCTTAGGTACTGTTTACATAACAGCATATTTATCTTATGCAATTAGATACCCTACAGTATATTAAATGCACAGTAGATTAATTAATGATATGACCAGAAGTTCTTTAGTGAAAGTTGAGCGGTTTTCAAAAAGTAAATGGAACTGTAAGTTTAAGTATGCAAACTAGGTGAATTTTTTCTAAAATGCAGAATAATATTACTCCTGTGATGGTTGTTTTTATAGTTTCTTAGATCACTTTAAACCAGCTTTTTCACAGTGCACTGATACCCTTTCAGCAACACAGAAGACAAAGAGAAACAGTACACTGGACAGACCACTCGACTGCTTGCTTTGTTGGATGCCCTGGCTTCACATAAAGCTTGTAAATTGGCTATTCTGCATCTTATCAATGGAACTACTAAAGGGGATGAAAAGTATGGAGAGGTTTTCCAGGAGCTCTTGGCTTTGATGCGATCAGCTGGGGACAATGTCACTCATCAGCAGTGTTCTGAATATGTAACTTCCCTTTTGCAGTCGCTCTGTGATCAGGTATTGGCTATATCTAATGCATAATGTGTATTAATTATTGTAGGAGAAAAATTAAATGAGGTTGTTTCTTAAGTACCCCTCTTTTTCCAAAATTAAAAAAAATAATAATCTTGTTAAAACACAAAAAGTGTGCATGGTTTAGGCTACTTTGGCCTTCTTGTTCTTGAATGTAAATACTTTCCAGTTTATGATATGTCTTCTACATTATGTGCACTGTTCTGGCAGCTCATTAGAGACCAGAAACTGAATGGCACAAAGATTTCCTGTCCCATCAACTGAAAGAGGGATACCATTTCTCCTTGTGGGCCACTGACAAAACTTGAGTTGTCACTGTTCACCTCTTACCTAGTTAAATAAATATGTATCTCTTAGTGATCTAACTGAAACCTCTTGAAAATGTATTCCAAATATAAAGATATGTATGCTATGCTGGTACTATAGAACTCCTCCATTAAAAAAAAAAACAGAAGTTGGTAGAGCAAGGTAAGAAAATGCTCGGTGAAAGTTGATTCATAGACTGGCCCTGTAGTTTTTCATTAATGTGTGCACAGATTTGCATGCCATCATTTGTCTCACTAGTGCATGTATTTATTTGATCCAGTGCTTCCTCAGTTACACAAAAGACATGTGGATGTTGTTGGTCAGTAGAGATAATCAGCCATTTGCATATAAACAAGATATCTCTGTCCATACAAAATCGTTGGGAAAATCAATCTTGTTTTATTTTATGTAAAATATGGAAGTGACAGAAGGTCCTAAACTTCATAGGTGGTGTCGGCAGCCTCTTAGTTTTCACAGAACCTTAGAATCAAAGCATATCTTGAATTGAAGGGGACCATAAGGATCATCAAGTCTAACTCCCCACCCTTCACAGGAATATCTAAAACTAAACCATGACTAGGAGGGTCATCCAGATGCTCTCTGAACTCTGACAGGCTTGGTGCCTAATCACTTCCCTGGACCCTGTTCCAGTGACTGACCAGCCTCCCAGTCAAGAACCTTTTCCTGATGTCCAGCCTGAATGTCCCTTGATGCAGCTTCATTCCATTTCCCTGTGTCCTGTGGCTGGTCAGCAGAGGGAGGAGAGCACCTGCCCCTCTCTTGTTCCCTTAAGGCACTTGTAGATTGCTGTGAGGTCACCCCTCAGCATTCCCTTTTCCAGCTGAACCAGCCAAGGAACTTCAGCCTCCTTGACCAGTGTTTTGAGATTGAGAGACACATTGACTACCTAGGCAGGAAACTGTGTATGTTATCCAGTGACTATTGGGCTTTAATTTTAGCTCTGCTACAATATTTCAGAATTTGAAGCTTTTATGTTTCAGAAATAAATAATGGTTTGTAACCTTAACAGGACTGAACAAAAAAGATATTCTAGATTAGTATTTTGTTGGTCAGTAATAACTGAAAAACTGGAATAAGATGATAGAGGGATAATGAAAGAACCCAGTGCTTCTGACTTCATGTATGTATGGCTTATATTTACTGCAAGCATATAGAATGCATTTTTACTATATGTATAATAATAATTCTTTTAGGATATTGCACTTATTTTACCAAGTTCATCAGAAGGCTCTGTGTCTGAATTAGAGCAGCTTTCCAACTCCTTACCAAGCAAAGAGCTGATGCCCTTAATTTGTGACTGTCTGATGGAAACATTAACGAATTCTGAGAGCAGTTACAGCTGTCTGCTGACATGCATCCGAACAATGATGTTCCTTACGGAGCACGACTATGGCTTCTACCACTTGAAGAGGTACGGTATTTTATGGTATCGCTGACAACTTAAAATTATTTCAAAACTGTAGTGTGGAATAATTTTTTACATGTTTAGTCGAAAATGTTGAGGATAAGGCATCTAAGCTTTTGTTTGTCATTGGGGCTTCCGTGTTTTACTCAGTATTTTGGCCTTCTTCACACTCTGAATAATTTCTGCAGTATGCATACAGAAGCGCTTAGCTTCAAGAAGGAGACAAAGCATTTGAAACAGGTTTGTACACTCTGTTTCCCCACTCCAAGGCTGGAGGATTAGAATGAGATGTACTGTTCTTGTTCTTTCCCTTCTGAGACACTCAAAGAGCTCTCATCTGGAACACTGGAGAACTGTCTGTAATTCCTGTCTTTTTAGGGGATTCAGTTTGCACTTCCCCGAGTGTTCTGATCTCCAGACAATTAAGGCTTTAGCAATTAGTTGCTTTTTTTCCACACCATTTTTGTTCACTCACTTTGAACAGAATATACATGTATTGGACAACATGTTGTTTTGCTGCTTGATTCTTTGTCCTGGATTTGCACTTGTTTCTGTTTGCTGAAGTTGGAGTGCAGAGGCCAAAAGGTGAGGTTTGCAGAGAGGAAAACCTTGTCAATATAAGGTAGTTCAAAACACTTTACAAGTTGTGGATGCAAGAAGCCATAAAACCACCAGTAAAAATTAGCAAGTTACAGATGCTGTTCTTGCATCTTAGAGATGCTGGATCCCATGTGTCCAGCTGTCAGCTTCAGTGCACAGCCTTGCTATTTCTGTTCATGTTGCCTTTACAGTTTGTTTTCTGCAGTTAGGCATCAGGAGGTGGAGTGAAATTTGTAGCTGCAAGCATGATCCTGCTTCATACATAAGGTCCTTGTGCAAGCACATATTTCTGTACTTCAGTCCCTTTTCTGCCAAAGATGAAATTGTGATGTCGTGAATGTTTTGGAGGTAGTATATATAGCTGTATATGTGCACTCTGAAATATCTGCAGATGTTCTCACCAGACAGTACTGGTGAAAACAGGAGTCTAGTGTGGAGAAAATAATGAAGCTCCAGCTTTGTAATCAAGACTGAACTTGATAATTGTAAAATTTGCCAGGTTTATTTTGCATATATCCCATTTTCTTCTAACCAGTTATGGTGGAACAGTCACATTGTATGTACTAACAAAGTATTTGCTATCTTTTTGTTTGAAAACCAGCTCTCTAAGAAAGCACAGCAATGCTCTGTACACTGTGTTGAAGCGAGTAATAACTAGTTTCAGCAAAGACACGGGTGAACTGGCCTCTTCATTTTTGGATTTTATGCGACAGATTCTGAACTCTGATACGCTGGTAAGCAAATATGTATTGAATGCTTGAACTCAGCTGCATTTTCTGAAATCTGCAGTGTGAGATGCTCAGGAACAATTATTTCAGAAAGCAGTTGATTCTGCAGATTGCTGGGTGGGGCTTTTCCATCAGTAGTGTTAGTGCCATCTTTAGTTTTTAATGAAATGTGTGAAAGCTGGGCAGGGATGTATGTTTAGTAAGTAAGAGGGGTTTTCAGGAGGAAGAAAGGCATATCTGTTCACACTGATTTTCTAAGTGAATAGTGTGCTCTGGTGTCCCACTTTTAGATTCACAGCATCCTGTTAGAGAGCTGCTGTACTGATGTGTGGTATAGAAAAAACTATAAAATCTGTGATACAGACCTCATCTAGTACAGGAAAGGGTTGCATTCATCTTGATGCAGTATATAAACTTGCTTGTTGAAGTGTACTTTGTTACAATAATTTACATCATATATTTTTAAATCAAGAGAACTCATTTTGCTAATTTGCTCTAATGTGTGTTAGAATTCAAAGGGGTTTGCAGTCCAGAAGTACTGAACATTTATGAGTACTCACTCCCTAACTGTCAAATATTTTAGGGATGTTGTGGAGATGATGGAAGCCTTATGGAAACAGATGGATCCCATTCAGGCAGAACGCTGGGTCTTACCACTGCAGAGTTAAAACATCTACTACAAAACAAAGAAGAAACCCCAGAAAGCCTGCTTCTTGATCTGGAGAAACATGTTATGGTAAAACAGTTCAAATAATCAAGTTGATATTGCAGTTTTCTGTTAGCACATCCTATTAGCCAGGCAGTTGATGGTGTCATGGAAGGCAGCACATACCTACAAGCAAAGGGTGTGGGGTAGTGGTGAAGCAGATTGTTAATGCAATACACTGCAGGAACCCCAGCTTAGCAGTGGCTCAGTGTTACTGGTGACTGGTAAGTGGAATTAATACTGGGGGCTGGATATTGCTGGATGTTTTCATCTGAGGCCTGAACAATGGATACCTTTTCAGTGAGTTTGTGGATGCCAGTAGGATGGGGGGAGTGACTAATCTGACATACAACAAAGCCTCAATCCAGAGAGATCTCAGTAAATGCTTTAGGATTGATTGAGCAGAAAGTTTGTGTGGTTCATTAGGAAAAATGCAAATGTCTGCAGTGAAGGCAGGACAGTCCCATGCCTCGTTGCAGGCTGGGCTGACAAGGCTGGGTGGTTGTATTGGTCGATAGGTTACAGGTGGGCCAACAGTGAGGGATCACTAGAAACAGGTGAGTGAGTGTGTTCTCAGCCATCCTGGAAGGAGCATGGTCAGCACAGCCAGGGGCCTTGTTGTGTCCCACCATGGGTGCTGTGAGCTCTCATGTGAGTGTTGTGTTCGCCTGTGACCAGCTTTGCCCTCTCACCAGTTCTAGAGAGACCTGGGAAAACTGGAGAGGGTTCCACCAAGGTGCTCAGGGACCTACAGAACATGTGCTAGATAGAGAGGAGGAAGAAGCTGGGCTTGTTTAGCCTGGTGAAGAGGGCTCAGGAACTATTTCACAGTTTGCCACAGCTGTTTGGGAAAATACTAACAAAGATGGTGGAATCAAACTTGTATTGGTAATTCCAGATGATAAATTAAGGGGCAGTGCCCCTGGATTGTGGCTTCAGAGGTTCAGGTTGATATTAGGGAACAAAAAATTACCCACTGAGAGAGAAGGAGAGTGAAGCACTGAACAGGTCAGTGGGACTCTGCGCTCTGTCGCTGGAACTTTTTTTTAGACATGACTGGACAAAGTTATGGCTGACCTGACCTGGCTTTGATGATAGTCCTGCTTCAAGCAGTGATGATGTGGACTGGACTAGAGGACATGCAGAATTCAATGCATCCAACTTTTCTGTGATTATAATTGCAAACTTAACTCTCATATTCAGATTGATTCTGTGTACCTGATGGCAGCCATGCAGTGGATAGCTAATTTAAGAGAGTCCATGAAACAGCTGCTCCACAGCCTGTTGATCACAAATGCCTTTCAAGTGCTTTATTCCCTCCTGTCCCTTCCCTGGCTGCCTACATCTATTCACTAAGAGAAAAAAAGCCAAAGTTCTTCTGAATGAGGAACAGCAGACACAGGACATTGGAATGCTTTAATAGAGAGCTTCTTAAATAAAACCTGGGGCAGTATCTTCCTTGGGACTGTTATAAAGGATATTGCATCAGTTGGGAATGAAACCTAGGTGCATGGTATGTTTAGCTAGCTCCTAGCTCCACACCTAGGAGCTTTCTGCTGTTGTTTGTGTACTCAGGTGTCTTACTTTCACTATTTGTGGCTGGGTAGACTGTTGTATAGTAACTCCACCTTTTTTAATAAATAAGCAAAACATTATTCCTTCTGTGCAGAGGGGAGAAAATTCTGGTTTGTTCTGTGTTGACATAGGATCGTTCTAAGGAAGACGATGGCCTTGAATCCTTACTGGACAACATTGTTGGAGTAAGGCAGATGTTGGAGTCAGCAGGTGATTCTTGTCCACTGAGTGACCAAGATGTTGAGCCTACTCTTTCTGCACCAGACTCTCTTCAGAACTTGTTTAACAACAGGTAAAATGGTTGAGTGTGTCAGCAGTGATTTATTTGGGAAAATTGAGTATTTTATGCATACGTAAATTAAGTATATTAAAAACAGGATATAAAGAGCACTGTTGTCACTACTACCCACGAGTCCCAATGTATTTAATGTCATGTGAGTATCAAGAGTAGAGCAGCAGTGTTCACCCCAGGTCCTGTGGTGCTGTGTATGCTTGCAGGTGGTTGTGGTTCATAACCAAGCAGGCCTTTGGCCTTGTTCTGTTGTAGGACTACGTACGTGTTGGCAGATGTGATGGATGACCAGCTGAAGTCCATGTGGTTCTCACCCTTTCAGGCTGAAGAAATAGACACTGACCTAGATATGGTAAAAGGCTTCATTAGTGTATCTGAAGTGGATTTAAAAATGAGGATTAATCTGAACTAGTAGCATCAGAAATTTATATGGCCAAATGGATTGTTTTCTTGAGCTCACCTTTCTAACTTGACCCAGATAGAGAGGTTCATTTGTTAAAGGGGTTATCAAATGCTTTCAGATTGACTTGGAAACTGCTACAAAATTGGGATCTTTTGCAGTACCCTAGGGGAGCAGTTGCTGTGTCAGTCTCAAACTGCTTTTGCACTGCTCTTGAGGCTTTTCATCAGTTTGTATTAAAGGAAGAAAATAATGTTATTTAGTTTCTTTTCCTTGCTTGTCTTCTGTCATTGCAGTAATATCCACAAGAGCCTCATAGGTTCACTTTTTTTATTTAAATATTTGCTCTGAGGTAACAGAAGGGGGAAAGGTGGCAGTAGTAAATGAAACTACCTGCACAAAAGCTTTTCACAGTTTTTGAAACTTCTGGATTATAAACTTTATCATTAATAATGAAAAATACAGTAACATTCTGAGTTTTTTAGAACTAAGGAATTGGCAGTGTCTTAATTTCTTGTGTGAGAAACAATCAGTTTCTGTTGACTTCATTGCATTAATTCCTTTTTAGTTTTACTTTTTTAATTTACATGCAAAGATAGTTGTATTTTAATTTCCTTACAAAACCAAAACTGTATAAAAGTGACATTAATAAATTTATAGAGCTCTATCTTGAACAAGAGAATTTTCAACTGTGGTTCATTAAGTGGCAAGATAGGTGTTCATATTTGAGAGCTATGCCCTTCACTCCTTTTGTGTTGAAATCTGTCAAGATAATTTTTGTGCAGCTCTGCTGCATTTTTTGTTTTGTTACTGCTGCTCGGTTTTTTTTTTTTGGAGGTGCTAGTAATGATGTTTTGATTAAATTCTCTCTTTGAAGGTAAAAGTTGACTTAATTGAACTGTCAGAGAAGGGCTGCAGTGACTTTGACTTGCAGGCTGAATTGGAGAGGTCATTTTTGTCAGAACCATCATCTCCTGGACGCACAAAAACCACAAAAGGGTTCAAGCTTGGCAAGCACAAGCATGAGACCTTCATAACTTCAAGGTAAAATGAACCTAATGAGTTAATAGTGTCATCAGCATTGATTTGTGTGTTATCACATGTCAGATACCTTTCAAATTGCATCTCCAGTATGGAGAATGCCTGACCACCAGCAGTACAGTGTTACATTAGCTAACTAAATCATCATGGTTTGTCACGACAGTGGGAAATCTGAGTACATAGAGCCTGCAAAGAGAGCTCATGTTGTGCCACCACCCAGAGGAAGAGGAAGGGGAGGATTTGGACAAGGAATTCGACCACACGATATCTTCCGTCAGAGGAAACAGAACACAAGCAGGCCACCCTCCATGCATGTGGATGATTTTGTGGCTGCAGAGAGCAAAGAAGTGGTTGCTCCAGATGGGATACCACCAGCCAAAAGGCCACCAAAAGTGTCACAGAAGATTTCTTCGCGTGGTGGATTCTCAGGGAACCGTGGAGGACGAGGAGCTTTTCACAGTCAGAACAGGTTCTTTACACCACCTGCTTCAAAAGGTGTGTTGGTTCCTGTATTAGAACTGGAGTAGATGCATGTTAAAATTGCTTCAGTAATACTAACCCAATTTCCTGTATCATCCCCAGCGTGAGATCTTCCTGAAGTAGTGTTGTTGCAATGAGTTGTTTAGCACCAGGAAAGGTTCTCTTGAAGGTGAGAACCTCCAAAGCTGTAGATAGCTAATTTAAGACAGGCCATTAAACAGCTGCTCCACAGCCTGTTGATCACAAATGCCTTTCAAGTGAAACAAGGCTGTGAATTCCCATGCTGCCTTTCTGCCTCTCTTTTACAAAAGGAGTCAGCTGTTTCAGCAACTCTTGGAGTGCTTCCCTGCCTTTTGTGACATGTAGTTACGGAGATCAAGCACCACAGTACATATTTGGGTTAAAATGAGGGTTTGGAATAAAAGGATGGAAGATCCTGACAGGAATACGATGCAATCTTCAGTGAACCTGGAGATTGTAACCTACAGAGTGTTAAATTTCTTTCATACACAGTCAAGATTGCATTCCTTTTCCTTCCATCCCATAATTAGGGCAAAGTAGAAACAGAAAATACTTCTATTCATAAAGTTATAAATACTAGAATTTATTTCACCACAAAATCTGAAAGTATAAGAGTTTGTCTTGATACGCTAGATAATGTGAATTGTTTTCAACTTGAGTCTATGCCTGATAAATAGATCTGTTCCCTCATTCTGTGCAGAATAACTTGTAGACTTCAAGTTGGAATACTGCAGGTATGTTGATACAGAGTATCTTTATCTATTTGAATTGTATAAATATTATGTTACCACCCTGAGTATTGTGAAGATTGAAATGGGACAAAAAGCCCCAAACCCAGGGATGTTTGCTCAACAGTGCATTGGTTTTTCTCTCCCTATCTAGGAAATTACAGTCGTCGTGAAGGTGCTCGAGGCTCAAGTTGGAGTGCACAGAGTACGCCCAGGGGAACCTACAATGACAGTAGAGGTGGTCAAAGCAATTTTAACAGGGGTCCACTGCCACCACTGAGACCATTAAGTTCAGCAGGTACATGGTATTCCTATGGGCATCGAACTATAGAGAATTCCTTGAATTTCATTTTTGCTTTACAAATGAAACCATGCAAGGATGCTGCAGACACCTTGAAATTCAGCAAATGTTTTAAGCATATATGAACAGTTGTCAGTGAGACCATGTCAAATGCGTGCTTTCGTACGAGCTGCCCTGTAACCCATAAAACTTGCTGAATTGAACACTTGATCGCAGAATCCTAATTTTGCACTCAGACTTTTGTCATTCGATTCTCTTCGTACCTCCATGGTAATCATAGCGCAATTAAAGCAGCAATGCTTGCCTAAAAGAAAAATGAAAATTAAAAGGAGGAAACAGACGCTGTTTGTATCTCATCCTGGTTTTGTTTCTTACGCTTTGGCAGCAGCTACTCCGCCTAGGGCTTTTTTTTTTTTTTTTTTCCAACTGAGTATACTTTTCTTTGCTTTAAGGCTACCGACCGAGTCCTCGCGATCGTGCGTCCAGAGGCCGTGGAGGAATTGGACCGTCTTGGACAAGTGCTAATAGTAGTAGCAGTGGTGGCTCAAGAGGGAAATTTGTTAGTGGAGGCAGTGGAAGAGGCCGTCATGTACGTTCCTTCACACGATAGAATAAGACCCAGTGGTGGAACGGCTCAACCTTGTGGACTTCTGTGAAGATGACAAAGAAAGCAGCGTCACTAACGGACCAATTCAGTTTCTGGTATCTGGAGGACACCAAGAGAATATTTTTGTCCGAAGAAAAAGCTTTTGTTTGATACAAGAATTGAAATTTCAATAAAATTCAAGACTTTTTGTGTACAATTGTAAATTTTTTGTTCCTTTTGAAAGAATGTTTCAGTTTTTTTTGTGGATTTCAGTAGACTATACTCAGTAAAGCACTTCTTTCAGTTAAGACTTGAAGAACTTCTTAAATATTCATTGTGCCAAAAGAAAGGTGCAAGTGTTTTGTGTGTGACTTATTACTGCAAGAAAATTAAAAAATATGTATGTAAGGCAATTTTGGTTTTTTTTCTCTCAGGTTTAGAGCCATTAGTCCTCTTTTCCTTTGTTACTTTATTAGCCAGTCTGGGTTATTAATCAATGAGGTGTGTCTGCCAGGAGGTGCAGTAGCCAGTGATGGAAGGAAGAATAACTGAAAATAATTAATCTGTTAAAGTATACAAATGTCAATGTAATTTATGTAGGTTTTGTTGTACATCTTGGGAAACGAGATTAGAAACTTCTAAGTCCCACACCAGGTAAAATTTGAATAAAGTCTGTCACTAACTTCAGGGAGAATAAGTCAACATTCCATCATTTACTTTACAACTCCAGCTCATGCATTAGGAGCACAGGAGTTATTTGACTGGAAAGCAGTATATACTTTCAGTTAAAAAGCAAACACTCATACTCTTAGAGAACCTGGAGTTAATTTGTTCCCTCTCTCTCCTCTGCCTAACATAGTTGAGAAGAGGGCAGAGACACAGGTGTGTAACCTGAGCCAACATGTAGTCTATAAAGAACTGGAGTTTTGTTCCTGTGATTAGACTGAGATGCAATGCAAAGAGAAGAAGGAGGAGTAGGAATTCATAAAGAAATATCACTACTCGATTAAATTCTGAATTAATTTTCATATTGAATTCAGTGAGGTAAGGTTTTATGTGTTTGCAGTCCTTTGGGCTCCGTGGGTTTCATAGAATTAACAGATTTTCAGTAGCCATTGCATTTTTGGACAGGGTGGGGTAGCCTAAAGGCCACATGCAATATTTGCAAATGAGCTCCACTGTAAGACTTGGTTTGATTTTCACTTATGCTTGGTCTGTTGACACTACAGAAGTGCTAAAGAGGGGTCTTACTCTACTTAAATACTGCCTGTATCGTATTTCAAGTGTTTCTAAAGTATGGTATTATGTTAAATTGACGTTTTTTTACCTCTATACTGCCTGACTAAATTAAGTAGGTTTTTCATTTGATACACAGAAGGCCCCTATTAGCTGTATTTTTCCTGCATGGAGACTCTGAGACTGTCCCACTGCCTGGGAGGTGATTGAATAACCAATGAAAGTGGGAAACACCCATGAACTGACTGGGTGCACCTGTGGGGAGCAATATCGGTTCTTAAAGGGTTTCACCTTGTTTAAAATAACATGGACAGATTTGAATTGGAAGCTAAACAATTTCCTGAATGGTAAAATACGAGGGAGATGTAATTTTACTAATAATGATTAAAATGGGTGGAGCTTTCACAGGCATTACTGTTATTAATGCTATTTTTTTAAGGAGCACTGCATAAATATTTTTAAAGCTGACTCACTCCTTTATACCATGTGTTTAACGTGGTTATTTTTTTAGAATTTTACTGTTTTCAAAACTAGCAGGGATATAAATAATTTGATTTCTGTCAGGGAATTTGAAATGAAAAGTAAAGTATCAAGCATGGAATAAATATGTAAATATTCAGTACTGGTTCTTCAAAGTTTAAAATATACAGCATGTCACATTAGAAATTTTCAAACTAGGAAGAAATAAAGGGTTGGTTACATTGGTGTATGAAAGCTATGTAAATTTAAACTTGAAAAAAGAAGTGTGTGTATATTATTGTTTTTGGAGTTTTTTACTATTGAATTTAGTTCTGTGACCCTTCAATACAAAGTGGTTCCTTTCATGGATAAATTCAGCATGAAATAATGCTGTTTAAAACTCAGGTGTTACTTGGTTTGCTTTTAAAAATGAGATTGCTACCATAAGTAAATAACACTTCAAAGAAGTGTTCAATTTTGCTTTTGATACTCTGGCTAAAAGACATTTTCAAGTTTTGTTTCCTGACTGGAACACCAGGAAGTGGCTAACTTCAGAGACTCCTGTGTTGACTTGATGAGCAGAACACTGGGAGGAGAGGGAGTGAGGCAGAAAAGATCTCCAGTGCAGCATGGACAGACAAAGGCTCAGTTTGTGTGTGGCATAAGGGTGAGACAAGTTGTGTGCATTTGGTTTTGCTTCCAAAATCCTTCGCTGCTGTGCAGTCTGTAATGTGGCTGAGGGCCAGGTGCTCATGGAGAGGTGTAGGAGATAAACAGGCTGTCAGCCCAGATCTGGGCTGGTTTCTGCTTGTTCCATGTTGGCTTTCAGCCTTTTTTCTTCTGCTGAGTAGCTCCTCCAGCAGGTAAGAATGGGTCTGGCCAGTGAAGGCAGAGGACTGCATGCAGCAAATTCCTGCTTGAGTGCCCCAAGCCCGGATTGCTCATGTTTAAGCAATACAACAGCTCTGTTGTTTTGCTGCTCTTACATGTCTCCACCAGGGTATTTGTAGTGGCCATTAAAAAAATTGCATTAGGGGTAAGATTCCTGCAGTTGATGGACAGAGAATGAGTTCTTCTCTTGCCCCTTCATTGTCTGTGCAGGACTGGAGTGTCGTACTCCAGGAATTCTCAAATTTTTGCCAGTGCTTTGCCTTCAAAGCTCATCCGATTCAGAAACTCCCATCTGAGGTGGGAGGGAAATCTGGAGAAGGGATAGTCTGACTGAACACTTGCTGTGTTTATTGCTTCCTCTAGGAGGGAAAATGCAGCCTTGCTTACTCCAGGGCACCAAGCCTGTGACTGCAGTGCATTTGTGACTCCTGTGCTCTGCAGGCCAGTGTACCTAAATGTGATAAAGAGGTACTCAAACTTCTGTACAGAATGAAGTGAACCGAAGTGTGTTAATTATGGTATAGACCCTTTATTAGTTCAACTTTTATACAAAGTGTACTTCAAAGTAATACAAAGTGTTACCATTTCTTATACACGCTAGAGATTAAGATCTGTTGACTGCTGGTTTATCCTTGTGCATATAAAGGTAGAAAATGTAAATAGACTGGCAGCGACCCATAATGCTGGAAGACAGTTCAGTGTTTACTCAGTTATAGAAAGTTGCATAGAATTGTAGGTCTTGATAAAGGCATCTTCTGCGTGCTAAAAGCTCCCTGACCTACCGTACTCCACCTGACAACAGTACAGAGAAAGGCAAGGCTAGTACTGCTCCTGTCAATACTACCCAGCACTTGGAAGGAAAGTGGCTGTAGAGAAGCACCATGCCAGAAACATCCAAGAGGACAGCACATGGAAAATTTCATTTGCAAGGCTACCAATTTCTATAAATATGGAACTCTTTGCAACCAGGGACTATTAAAACGTTATTTCATACAAACACCTAAGAACAGTTCAGATAAAAGCATTTTTGGCCAGCCAAAATACATCACTATAGCAGGTATTTTGCTTGACTGTGCAATTCCCTTCCCTTCTATGTTGCCAAGAAACTCTTGTTTATGCAAGTTCCACATACCTTACTTAACCACTTGCTCTGAGCTCTGTTTCTGAATCTCCTAGGCTTGGTACTGTGACACTGTGTATCCACCTAACTGGGGACCAAGATTTAATCTCCATTGAATTCTAATGCCATGTTAACTCCCTGCCACAGGCTGGCAGCTCACACTGGTAAGCTGGCTGATGGCACAAGCTGGTGAGGCCACATCTCTGCTTTTGGGCAGAAGGAACAGTCACACCACACTTGTTCTCTCTCTTTGCTCTCCCTCTTCCAGCTGCAAAGAGACAGAAGCTGCAATTCAAAATACAACAATTTGCACAGTTACTGGTACATTTGGAGCAGCAGTTCCACTTGTGAGGAAATGGAACTGATTAAAGAGTGATTCAGTATGAGGACAGTAATACCAGTAATTCCATGCTGGAATCCTCCTGTAATGCACTTTCAGCAGTGTCTCATCTAATGCTAAAGTATGATCATGACTAGGGAAGTATCATTTTCAAGTGAATGTCTTTAACTTATGTCAAGTATAGTACAATATTCGGAGTCTTAGTTTTTGTGAACAGGATTAAGAGACTATTTGAAAGACAGAAAAAAAAAATCCCTTGCTGCAGCCAAGTGCTATTAAGAGCTGCATAATACATGAGACTGGAAAAGCAAGAAGTAGATGAAATATTAACATAATGGGCTATTTAATGTCAGTCTAGTCAATTGTAAGAAAGGTCAAATGATGATGATACTTCAGCAATGCCACCCTGTGAGGGGTTCATTAGCAGAGGAAAATCTGAAGTGCAGAACCATTACCAACCAAGAGGAATGGCATAAAGCCTAAAGTGACCAGAGGGAGCTGATGCCATTAGCTACGGTGTGCCTATTTAAAACATCTCTGAAAGTGCTTGTTTGCTGCTAAAGGAAACCCAGACTGACAGCCCATGCTGCAGCTGGTGGACCCAAAGCATTGCCACATTTCCACATTGGAAGTTCAGACTGTCAGAGCTCAACAGCACAGCAGGAAGTCCTTCCTTGCACCTAGGACATGTTTTCTCACAGTTTCATGTCCATCACTTAGGAAAAAGACAGCAGGTCAAATGCTAGGTAAACATTAAATAAACCCTATTTCCCATACTAGGAGGAATTTAGTCAGAAATGTGTGGGTGAAGTTTCTAAAGCAAACAAATGCAGAGATCCCATTATGGGGAACGCACAGAGCAAATAACTTGCTTTCTTCTGTGGTCAGAACAGAAAAGATTGGGTTACTGCCCTCTGACTCAGGAAAGATGATCCAGCTCATCAAGTTCTAATGGATTCTGAAGTAATTTTTGTTTTTACATTAGGCAAAGTAGATAAAGTCACATCGCAACCACACAGTTACAGTACACAGAAAAGCACTAATTGAATCTAATAGCATGAAATCTCCGGTGCTGCGAAAAAGCTTGAAAATTAGTGTGAATGCTGCAATAATGTCACACAGGGCACAGACACTCACAGCTTGCTTGTTCAGAACACAAGAATAAACAGCATTCTTACTTTCTACCTATTGCTTTAATACACACTGATGTAAGTGAAGTGACTCCTGAACATTAAATGTGAATGAAGGTCTTCCCAAATTATAGCTACAGGTTTACTGCTTTAGGTTATTAAATATGGCTGCTTAAGAGATGTGCTATGGCATGAATTGGTGAGATTGCTAGTGCCCCAAATACTCTCAATTACTTTACAGAAGAGCTATTTATGTCAGTTTTTAAACACACAAGACCAGTTTTTAAATACTCAAGACCTGAATATGTGCACATCTGCCTCAGTGGTACTAACGAAAGGACAAGTTAGAAGGATTTATTAATGCCTGAAATTCAGACAGCTCTGACCACAGAGCTTCATAATGCAGACTGTGCTAAAGAAGATTGCTGCCTCTCTCTTTGGTTATGCTATTAGCTATAAAAGCATTGCTCTGAGCAACAGCAAGGCATGCACAGTAATGCAGTTGCTTTCTAAACGATAAAATTAACATATTCGGGTTGTTGAACCTGCACACATCTTCCTGAGCCTCCAAAACTGATTTAATGCATTCAGTAAACAGAAGGCCAGGTATCTCTATAGTTACTCCATTGGTGAGCTGAGAATATGGCTTGGTTACACCACTGAAAGCAACATGAACAGGCTATGTAAAAAGTTTGGAGAAAGTCCTTGAACAGATTTCTCATGCAGTGCTTATAGATAAATGCCTCCTTTATTTGTGGGTCTGTTAAAAAGTCCAACTGCAAACTCTGAATCATGGAATCATCAAGGGTGGGAGAGACCAAGTTCCACTGTGAACCCAGAACTAGCCCTGCAACCCCTAAACCATTAACCATTGCTCAGCCCCAGATCCTGACAACTCTTCAACACCTCCAGGGATGGTAACTCCAACCAGCTCCCCGGGCACCCTATTCCAATGCTTGACCACCGTAACAGTGAATTTTTTTCTCTAATATCTAATCTGAATCTCCCCTGTCTGAGCTGAAGGCCATTTCCTCTTATCCCTTCCCTGTGGACACAGTAGTAGAGACCAGTCCCCACCTGGCTACACCCTCCTTTCAGGCAGTTGTAGAGAGTGAAAAGGTCCTCCCAGAGCCTCCTCTTCTCTAGACCAACAAACCCAACTCTTTCAGCTGCTCCTCACAAGACAAGCTTTCTAGACCTTTCATGAGCTTTGTTGCCCTTTGCTGGACATGCTTCAGCATTTCAATTTCCTTTTTAAAGTGAAGGGCCAAAACTTGACACAGTACTCGAGGTGTGGCCTCACCAGTGCCAAGTGCAGAGGGACAATCCCTGCCACACTTTCTGATACAGGCCAGGATGCCATTGGCCTTCTTAGCCACCTGGGCACACGCTGGCTCACATTAAGCTGGTTGTCACACCCAAGTCCCTTTCTGCTGAACAGTTCTCGAGCCACTCTGCCCTCAGCCTGTAGCACTGCATGGGGTTGCTGCAACCCAAGAGCAGAACCCAGCCCTTCACCTTAGTGAACCTCGTGCACTTGTCCTTGACACATTGAGTTTGTCCAGGTCTGTCTGCAGAGCCTTCCTAACCTTAAGCAGATCAGCAGAATCACAGAATTTCTAGGTTGGAAGGGACCTTTAAGATCATCGAGTCCAACCCATGTTCTAACACTACAACTAGATCATGGCACCAAGTGCCACATCCAGTCTTTTTTTAAACACATCAAGGGATGGTGACTCCACCACCTCCCTGGGTAGATGATTCCAGTATTTGACCACTCTTTCTGTGAAAAACTTCCTCCTTAATTCTAGCCTGTATCTCCCTTGGCACAGCTTGAGACTGTGTCCTCTTGTTCTGTCTGTTGTTGCCCGGAGAAAGAGACCGACCCCCAGCTCACCACAGCCACCCTTCAGGAAGTTGAAGAGAGTGATAAGGTCACTCCTGAGTCTCCTTTTCTTCAGGCTGAACAACCCCAGCTCCCTCAGTCGTTCTTCATATGGCTTGTGCTCCAAGCCCCCACCAGCCTCACTGCTCTCCTTTGGACACGCTCAAGCATCTCAATGTCCCTCCTAAACTGAGGTCCCAGAACTGGACACAATACTCAAGGTGTGGTGTCACCAGTGCTGAGTACAGGGGAAGAATGACCTCCCTGCTCCTGCTGGCCACACCGTTCCTGATACTGGCCAGGATGCCATTGGCCTTCCTGGCCACCTGGGCACACTGCTGGCTCATGTCCAGCCAGCTGTCAACCAGCACCCCCAGGTCCCTTTCCACCTGAGCACTGTCCAGCCACACCGTCCCCAGCCTATAACGTTGCAGGGGGTTATTGTGGCCAAAGTGCAGGACTTGGCACTTGGACTTATTGAACTTCATCCCATTAGATTCTGCCCATCCATCCAACCGTTCCAAGTCCCTCTGCAAAGCCCTCCATCCCTCTAATTGATCAACACACATTCCCAGCTTAGTGTCATCTGCAAATCTGCTAATGAAAGACTCTAAACCCTCCTCCGTGTCATCATTAAAAATATTAAACAGAACTGCCCCCAGCACAGACCCCTGAGGGACACCACTGGTGACAGGCCCCCAGCTGGATGCAGCACCATTCACCACCACTCTCTGGGCCCGGCCATGCAGCCAGTTCTGAACCCAGCAAAGAGTGCTCCTGTCCAAGCCACGGGCTGCCAGCTTGTCTAGGAGTATGCTGTGGGAGACAGTGTCAAAGGCCTTGCTGAAATCCAAATAAACAACATCTACAGCCTTCCCTGCATCCACTAGGCGGGTTACCTGGTCATAAAAGGTGACCAGGTTGGTTAAACATGACCTACCCCTCCTACACCCATGCTGGCTGGGTCTGATACTCTGGCCATCCTGTAAATTCTGTATGACGGCACTTTATATAAACTGTTCCATTATTTTGCCAGGTACTGAGATCAGGCTGACTGATCTATAATTACCAGGATCCTCCTTTGCACCCTTGTTGTGAACAGGTATCACATTGGCCAGCTTCCAGTCATCCAGAACCTCACCAGTGAGCCAGGACTGTTGGTAAATGATGGAGAGTGGCTTTGCAAGCTCGTTTGCCAGCTCTCTCATTACCCTGGGGTGGATCCCGTCTGGTCTCATAGATTTATGAACATCCAAGCATTTCAGCAGTTCTCTGACTGCCTCCTCTTGGATAATGTGGGGACCATTCTGCTCCATGACACCATCAACCAGCCCAGGTGGGCAGATACCTTGAGGGCAAGTCATCTTCCCACTAAAAACTGAGACAAAATAGGCATTAAGCACTTCTGCCTTCTCCTCATCTGCAGATACTAAGTTCCCTCCCTTGTCCAATAAAGAACTGCTGCTAACAGAATGCCGGCCGCATGGTCTCATTAACTTTATAAGCTCGGGGACAGGGGAAGGGGAGGGGACAGGTGAGTTACCAACCAGGTGAAGGGGGCAGGGTCTCAAGGGAGGATGACACTTAGACAGGCCAATGACCCCCAGGCCTGAGGAGCATCCTTTGAAATCGACGAATCACACGACGCCTTGCTGGTATGTTAGCCTGATTGACAGGGCACACTCAGCAAGGGGGCGAGGGGGCAGGGAGAGAGGCATAAGCACACCTGGGAAGGGACTTGGAAGTTTAAAACAGGACATTGCAACACACCACAACACCTTCAGAAGGGAATCACCTACTACGATTACCCTTCTTTTCTTCTTGACGCTAGAGGTAGTGATCCATCTTGCAGATGAACCATAATTGGGGGGTTCACTGGGCAGGCAATTCTCTCCTAAATCATCTGGTTGGGTCTCTCTATCCAGGATCTCATACCTATTCTGAAGTGGTACTTGGCTGGATGATGGGGAGGGGGAGGACTTTTTGCTATTACCTCCCCGAATGGGGACCCGTTTCCACTCCTCTTCATCTACCAGGTGCCCTTCTGTTACCTGAGAGCGGGAGGCATATAAGTCCTCAGTCTCTTGGTCAGAAGCCTCCCTTAAAGATGACAGGGCTGAATTCCACCAGTCTATTTCCCTTTCACTTTCCCTGATACTCCTTAACCTTTTGACTTCCTCCCTAAGCTCAGTCACTAGTGAAAGGAGGTCATTCACTTGTTCACACCGCAGTCAGGTCTCCTCCACAACACTCCCTGAGGCCACCGATAAGCTCAAACACTCTGGACACAGATGGGTCTGTACAGACACATCCTTTTTGGAGGGCCCGACTTGGTCACTTATACCAGCCACAGCTTTTGACCGTGTAGACACCATTACTGACAAACACCTCAAAAATAACCAGGCAGCAGAAAGACCTCAAACAATACAGAGCACTCCTTACCAGCAAGAAAGCTGTCAACCCTGCCTGCTTGACCTGCCTGCGCGAACTGCCTTGTATACTCCCCAGAGACTCACCACAACCCAGTTCGCCACGCTCCGGGTCGCCGTGCTCCCCAGACACCTCTTATAATCAGCCACTCAGCAGCAACTGAGGAAGCTCCACCCTCTGCTCCTCTCTGACTCACAATGCAATCCTTGACCCTTTTGCTGTCAAACTATTATACAAACTTCTTTTGTTGTCTTCAACTGTAGTGGCGAAAGCAAGTTCTAGTTGGGCTTTGTTCCTTTTAATCTTCTTCCTACATGACTTTGTGAAGTCCTTACAGTCCTCCCAAGTTACCTGACCCTCCTTCCAGAGATGATGCATTCTCTTTCTTCCCCCCTAACTTCCAAATGAAGATCTCTTTTTAACCACACTGGTCTTTTTCCCATACAACTTGTCTTTCCACATGTGTGGATAGTCTGTTCCTGAATATTTAACAATTCCTTTTTAAAACACATCCAGCCTTCCTGGACTCCTTTGCCCTTCAGAACTGACTTCCAAGGGACTTGGTCAATCAATGTCCTAAAAAGGGCAAGGTCTGATCACCGAAGTCCAAGGCAAAAGTTTTGCTGGTGCCCCTCCTTACTTCACCCAGTACAGAAAACCCTTACAGTCTGTGGTCACTCTGCCCAAGATGTTCACCCACCAGTTTTTCTTAGCCCACAAGCAACAGGGCCCCTCCTCTGTTAGTCTCATTTACCAGTTGTGTTAGTTAGAAAGCTGTCTTCCACACATTCCAGGAACTCCCTTTTCTGCTGTATTTCCAGCAGACATCTGGCAAGTTGAAGTCACCCATGAGCACAAAGGCTGGTGACTGTGATGCCTCTGCCAGCTGCTTGTAGAATGCCTCATCAGCCTGCTCCTGGCTCGTGGTCTCTAAGGGACTCCCACCGTGATGTCTGCCCTGCTGACCTTCCCTGTGATCCTCATCCAGAGGCACTCAACCTTATCATCTGCATCATCAATTTCAATACAATCAAAACACTTCCTAGTGTACAGTGCTACACAACCACCTCTCCTGCTTCGCCTGTCTCTTCTGAAGAGCTTATATCCAGAAATTGCATCATCCCATGATGATGGTCATCCCACCATGCTTCTGTGAGGGTGGCAACATCAAAGCCTTCCTGCTGAACAATGGCTTCCAGCTCCTCCTGCTTGCTGTCCACACTGCGTGTTGGTGTAGACGCACCTCAGCCAAGCCAATGGTTTTGCCTGCATCATAGACCTGCCACCCTAGGTTCATCTCTAGTGATCCTCCCCTTTCTGAGGTGCATTTGACTGGTAAATTTGCCTCAGGGGAGGCAGAGAATGCTCTATCAGTCAATCTCTTCCTCAGATGCTCTAACATCCCTTAATCCTTCCACCCCCACTTTTGAGTTGTACTGCTAAGCAGAGCAGATCACTGACCTACTTATACCCAGGTGTTCTGTTACCCCCTGATGACAATGCCAGGCTCTGGCACTCCCTGAAGCCTGCTTGGGCACTAACACAGATGTCTGAAGCCCAAGTGACTGTGCAAATATTCATCTCTTGTGCATATCAAGTAGCCTTAAACCTGCCACAAGAAAATTAAGGATACTCGAGGTATCTATATATACTTTAAAGACATTGAGTACCAAATGACTGGTCTTATGCTTAAAAGATCCTGTAGAAATACCTGATAGTTTCACATACAAAAGCTTCAAAATTTTAAGTAAGAAGCAGATCCATTCCCACAAACTCAAAGTTATTCACACATCTGTTTAAAGGTTATTCTACTACCTCAGGCTTCAGTATTAGTCTCTTAAGTGTGTTATCAGCCTCAGAAATGAGAAGAAGCTCTAAAGCAACAGTCAACCTCACCCAAAGCTGTTACATAGAAGAATTACAATTTAAAGTGCTTGCTTTCCACCTTTGAAATAAGACTTTCTACTGACCACAAACAAACAAAATCTTATTAATTTCTATTACTGACTTACTAATTCTACTATTCACTTTTCCCCAAATTAAGTACATCCCAAATGGTCACATTTGCTTTTTTGTTTCAAAAAGAGATACTGAAATGCCTTTTTCTTCCTGGTCCATAATACTCAGTATCTTTGACTTTAAAAGGCTGTAGTTTCAGTCTTGAAAAATTCCTGTAAGTGATGCAGTAAAGAGAGAACAAGTCTCCTTTCCCTTTCTATAAAAACATTAGCTAAAATGATGTCTTCCAATTACTGGTTTTAATGACCAGTATTCCCTCGGGGAAAAAATCTTCTGTTTGTTTTTATGGCCCCAAAGGAAATACAGTTCTAATTTAGACTTAAAAAAACCCGAAGTAAATCAGAAATTATATAAAGTTTGCCAATCATTCAAAGAAAGTAGTTTGCCAGAAGCCAGTATTTGAAGAAAATGCTTTTTGAGCTTAGTACTATTTAGATAACAGTAACTTCCCTAGGTTTTCTTTTCACACTCTCTAGTCGTGTCAAAGGACGGAAATTTGACTTCCTGCTTCCCTCTGTAGTGGTCAATCTGCAGTCCTTCTGCAGCCCCTTCAGCAGCTCCATTAACTCCCGCTTTTCCAGCTCTGCCTGCTCCAGCTCTTGGCGGTGCTGCCTCTCTGCAGCCATCAGAGACCTCACATCTGACATCAGACGTGACATCTGACTCTGAAATAAAACACAAGTTTACTGCAAGAAACAAACTCTCTTCTAATGATGCTGCAATGAAGTCGAGCTGGCCGCGTGTGTTGGGTGATGGAGTCTTCAGAATAAAAACCACCAAAATTTTTTTTTGGATAGTGCAACAAATGTAAACAATTTGAGACACAATCCAGCATTCACCTTGTGGGATGGTCTTGTTCTAAAGATTCCAATATGTTTTACAAAAACATTTTGTTTGCTATTTTGTTTCTCATGAAGTATGATAAGAAACAGTCAATTTACCTACATGCTGCTTTTATTTTCTGTTTCAAGAATCCAAACAAAATATGGTTGTGGTTCTGTTCAGATACATTCTTCAAGGATTTAACAACAAATCCAGTAAAAATAAAACTGTGAACTATAAATTTTTTAAAACTTTTTAAAAGCTTTAAAAACGATTGCTTTAAAAATAATTTTTCTGTGATATAATAAAAAGAGGATGAATAAAAGGATAAGACAGCCTTGCTTGTTACTTGATGAAGTTTACTGTGAACCTTCCCAACCTTCTGATCACAGTGCAAATACCACTCTTGGCAGTAGGGCTCTGTGTCAGCTCTGGACTAAGCCACTTTGGATAGCAATTAAAAATGGAGCTGAATGTTTAATTACATCCAGTTTGTGAGGCATACTCTACATTTAGACACTGAAATCAGTTTCAGATTGATCTGCTGACAATGTTATGCATGCACAGAACACGGGGGGAGTACCCAGGTGAGCTCCAGTGAACCTGAAGCAGTAAACCACAGGAATACAGAATCCAGCCTGCTTCTCCACAGAGATAACCTGGCAAAGCTTTGATGGTTTTGTTCCCCATACTTAATGCCATTTTCCTCTGTATGAGACCTTATTTACAAAATAAGAAACTGCAACTGGGAAAAGCAAAAAGCTAGACTGTTAAGAGAGGAAAAAAAAATAAAACTGTATTTACCTTTAGTTCTTCAATTTCATTTTGCAGAATACTCTCTTTTTGGACCATATGCCTTCTCTGTGAATCTAACCTCGACTCCATCTCATGTTTTGCCTCCTCCACTCTGCAGATCATTTCTGACCTAAAAAGTTTATTTCTCCTTGTTAAGTCTTGTAAGCAGAGAAAAGAATGATCTTCAAAATCCAGAAAGCCTTCTTACAGCCAAGCAGACTGAACTGATTCCCATCAAGCTCCACAGGATGCCTCTGTAGAGGCATGATTTATTAATTTAATAAGAAAAACAGCATAAAGAAGTGCATTGTGCCCAGGGGCATTAGAGTGCCCATGAGGAGCCTATAGAGGGACAGTCAAATCATACTCCTCAAATAAAATATTCCCAGAGCTCAAGAAGGTGTATTTATGACTTTAAGTGATTTTCTGGTGTTTGCCTACAGTATGTGCTTGCTGAGTGTTATGAAATAAGAAGCAGCCAAGATAAAAAGTCTGAATCCTATAGTACTGCTAAACATGTAAGGAAGTGAGACAGCCTGTGTGTGTGGACATGGTAGGCATGTACAGACACAGTTTAGTGGTGGGCCTGGCAGCACTGGATTAACTGCTGGACTCAATGATCTTAAAGCTCTTTTTCAATCTAAATGATTCCATGGTTCTGTGTGTAACCTTGTTCAGTTTTATGGTGGACACTAAATGGCAGTATGCAGTAAACTGTTACAGCCTAGTCACTCACACAGCTCCACAGCCAAAACCAGATGGCACTACATTAACCTTTTGAGCTCAGAAAGCAGGCAGCAGAATCACTTGTGTCTCAATGCATTTAAACCATATTCGAGCCTGACTTAACAGCAGTGTTCAAAAGCACAACACTTAGGAGCTGAAAGATACAAATGGGAAGGAGCATGAGTGGGGGAAAAAACCAAAGTACAACTGGAATATAGTACAAAGGGAAAGCTACAGAAACCTACGTAACAGGAAAACAATGATGCTGGTAAGAAGAGTCATATTCACTGACTGTTTATCTACCAGAACTTAAAAAAAATCATAATTAGACCTTCAGTGGTTGAATCTACCTGTACTTGCCAAAATACTTACAGATTTTTATCTTCTCAATCTGTAAAAACATAAACTAAATACAATTCTTAAATAATGTGGCTTCATCTGTATAAGAGGCCAATGGAAAAATTAAATTGCCAGCTTCCATTTTCTTAATTTTTTGTCATTTTAAATAGTAAGCTTGCAATTCTGTTCAACTGCAAGCAATGGTATTTTAAGATTTATGGTAACTTGGAAAAAAACACCCAACAAAAGAATCAAACCAGCAAGAATTTAAAGTCCATGCTGACACATGATAAAGTTCTGGCCCGTTAGCATCAAGTAATCAATGGCCCCTTTAACACATAGCAGAATGCAGTGCTAGTATTTCAAAGTGCTTCACGCAGTGACTTTCAGCCCAGCCCAGCCCAGCCCAGCCCCGAGAGAAAGAGAAGCTCTGTACCGAAGCAGCTCCAGCTCAGTCCTCAGCTCTGCCACACAGTTGTGCTGCGTGTCCTCGGCGCTGAGGATGGTGAAGCCGCAGCCGTTGGGGCACTCGCGGCTCCGGTACTCGCACACCGCCAGGTGCCCGTCCAGGTTACGCCGCTCGATCTGCACCGTGCAACCTGAGCAGGGGGAGCAAGGCAAGACAACATCTACAACAAAAGCACTCGCAGTCATTCCAAACAAAATAACTCCAGAAAGGAAGCTGAGAGAAGTGATTTCCTTAGGACATGAAATATGACAGTTACACATCCATAGCTAATCATACAACGCTCACTAAGATACTTATCCATTAACTGAGAACACTGAAAGGCTGCAAGGAGGTATTTTCTGTATTTTCTGTAAAGTTTTCTACTGCTGGTCCGGTATTAAATCAACTTCAGTAATGACAATCCTGATGCCAAGCTAAGACACTAGCAGCTTGCCTGTGCTACCATCATAGATTGCAATGACTGGAATTTATAAAGAATACACATGTGTAAAAAAATATTATGCTATCAAACTTAAAGAAGTAGTAAAGAGAGATGTGGATGAGATGGAATGTAAACTTGTTTTCCAAACAATTTGTTGGGTCTTGTCACTAATGTACTAGACCATAATAAGTTAGAACATTTATTTATGAACATTTAATAACTCATACAAAGATAGAAATATTTCCACAGAAATTCTGGGATAAAAACTTTGCAGTTCTGTAGTGATTAAAAGTAAAGTGTAAAGAATCAAAAATAAGCACTATATAAATTATTGCTATATCCAACTCTCTAAACTTGAAGTTTGTAGTCTCAACTTATGAAGTCAAACTTAGGAAGTTTGTAGTTTAATTACTGAGACTGACTTTGATGAAGTACACACTTGCATTTAATTCAAAGAGAATAATGCATTGATGCAAAGAGAATATCAACTTAAGAAAACTGAAGCAATGGAGTATTGAAACTTCCCAATAAACCAAGCCAGAAAATGACAATTGAGTTCTCTAGAAGAGCTTTACTAATAAATGTAATGATTTGTAATTAAGGTACTCAAAATACACTCCATGTATTTTTGGAGAAGAGTTGGAGCAATGTAAGAGCCTTCACACCCCAAACACCAGTGCAGTGTAAAAACATAAATCTGTAAAACACAGTAAAATACATAAATCTGTAAAACACTACTGTTTCTGTAGGAAGTAGAACAGGTGAATCAATTATCTGCAGAAGTCACTTATAATAACTTTTAAAATTATAAGAGAAAAATTATAACTTCTAGCAGAGCAATTCTATACCTTCATCATCTCATAATTAATTACAATGGCAGCCCTTAGCATCATTAATTAGATTTTATCTTTATCTAGGAACAGACAACATTTCAAATGAATTCAACTGGGAAATTTTAACAGTATGTTCCTTTTTAGAGGTATGTTTCTTTCTCAGGAGGTGTAGTTTTGCTTTAAATAAAAATCTCAACATGAACAATTCTAACTAGAGTTTAGCTTAGAGTAATTCTTATTTCCAAGATATGTTCTTGTTAATGCTATGTCACAGAGCTGACAGCTTCACGTGCACCAGGCAATCAGGTATTTTATAAATAAATTATGATCCCCAGGTCTTCTGCAGGGGCTACTGCATTCATTCAAACATCAAAACATGAAGTCAGAATTGGAAACCAAACTCATAATTTGACAGAAAACAAAACTAATGCACTACTACATTTTCATACATTTGAAGTTCATCATATTCATTTTGGTTAGTTTGTGGATAAGAAACAGTTGCTAATCATCATGACTGCCATAAACTGGTACTATATTTTGTTCAAAAACACTGCTGTAGGGCAGATCATGCCAAAGCTTTGAATTTCTGTTAGGAAATAATGGCCATTATTGCAGTTCT
Organism: Zonotrichia albicollis; assembly: GCF_047830755.1. Classification (NCBI taxonomy): domain Eukaryota; kingdom Metazoa; phylum Chordata; class Aves; order Passeriformes; family Passerellidae; genus Zonotrichia; species Zonotrichia albicollis. The sequence continues at coordinate 133,752,742 of NC_133819.1, forward strand.
GTTGACAGGAAGATGACAAACGTGTTTGTTTAATATAAAGGATTCAACTTTGAATGTTACTCACCAGCATTGGAGCAGGGTATCTGACTGTACTCACACTCCCTTTCATGCCTGTCTATAGACTCCAGAGAACAAACCATTTCACAGCCATACTCTCTGTTTCTGCAATGCAGCTGAAGACGGTTTAAATCATTTTTCATATATCTACATGCAAAGAAAAGAATTTGTTCTTAAACCTGGGAACATTATTGAAAAATTTATATTTTCAACTTTTGGGAAAAGAAAGTAAGATTCTAATCTCCATTAGGAAAAATTGTGAGTAACTAGCTGAATTTATTTACTTTCTTAAGAATTCAAGTGACAATATCAAGAAAAAACAGCTTGAAAGAAAGAATGAAATATTCAGTCTCCAAATTTAAATGTGCAAATGAAATCTTTACTTTTGAATAATTTTTAATTGTGACCTTTCACTGGCTCAGCAGATATTATCAATAACAAACACCAGGGCTACTCATTTGCTATTTAAGTTCTGTGTTTCTAAACACGCCAGACTAAAGGACTACAGTGGGTACAGACAAAACAATCTAAAAATTAAACTCTAGTACTCTGTCTACACTATAGCTAACTTCCAGATAGTAAAATCTCCTGAATGAAAAATTATGTTATGAGTACTAACAACGTTAAATTTACTGTAGCTGGAGACTATAAATACATAACTGTTAATCTGAGAAGATTAGATAATGCAGATGTTAACCAGCAGGCAGCATCTACTGTTGAAACTGTTTTGTTCTGACAGTAGCAGGAATTACAGTTTAAAATAGAACAGTTTGTTTGGGGAAGACCAACAACAATCATATGGTCCAACTGCCTGACCAGTTATAGAAGGCACTAGTGAGAACAGCCCACTTTACACAACAAGGTGGTTCACAACAGACATTCCTATGTCTAAAGATCTTTTTTAAAAAGGATTTGAAGGTCATAAATTTGGTTAATATCTCCAGGAATTGTTAATTAGAAACACTACTACAGCACCTAACTAAGTCTGAAAAGAAAAGAGATACAGAGTGTGTAGTGACTGCCATCAAGAGTCGCTTTGCTTGCTTTCTCTGAAATCAAGTATGGAAAAATTTTGGTGCTGTAAAGGACATTCAGAATAATATCCAGACAGGCATCTGGAATCAACATTCAAGATATAAAAAGGTAGAGAACAAACTAAGTGTCCTTTCAGCTTTGAAATCCTAACACCCTAACAGTTATAATAAATAGAAAATGCTAATGCTTTCCTGTAAGTAGTTGGTGTCTGCCACAGGCATACTGGATAAAGACAGCCTGAGCAACAGCATTGACAGGAGATGAAGCTGTGCAAGCAAAACTGAGAAATCCTAAATTCATGTAATTTCAACACACAGCAAGATTACTGGGTACCTGTAGAGAGGTCGTAGCAAAGACACATCAATGACTTGTCTGTCCTCAGGGCAGTTGCTGTGATGAACAAGCCAGCCATGGATGCAGGCAGTGCAGAAAGCGTGCTCGCAGGGAGCCTGCAGCGGATCCTCCAACACGTCTCGGCAGATGGAGCACAGCAGCCCCTCATTGACATAGCCCACGAAGCGCTCAATGTCGTAACCCATGCTCCCCACACCTTCAACCTGCTCAAAAACCCCAAGCACACAGAAATAAAACAATCTTTGGGCTGAATCTCTATGGGTAGATCCACAAAGAGGCCTGACAGCAATTCTAAAACATGGAGACCATACAGTGAATAAAGAAGTGAATGTGTGAATGCAAACAAACATTTACACACTTCAGAGACTTTCAGATTCAAGGGAATTTGAGAATTGTACTGCTGGATGTCAGAATCACAATTTTCTATCAAGAAATTCTGAACTCTGAAAGCAAAGACTTTGACACAGTGGAGCTGCACTTCTTCTGAATGCTGTTATTGAACATAACTGTAGCAGCCACTCTGAAACATACAGCTTTTTTTTAACATGAATTCTACCTGAAGCAGAAACATCACACAAGTTCAAAAGCAAATGTTTGCTTTCCATTTTAACATCTTTCATATAATGCCTAACAAACTTACAAAATGGTGTTCTTACCAACAATAGCTGTGGCACTTTCAGCTAGCAAATCCTGGATTCATGAACTGCACAACACTAAAGATGTTGTTTTCATACTGAAAAAAAGACTCTCTAGCCACTGTAGCCCTCCATTTCAGAGGAAGAGCATGAAATCTCCACATGCTTAACGACATACTTAATATTCAGGAAGTAAAAGAAATCAAAACTGCAGCTAACCCTGAAATCATGAAGAGCTACTGTCTTTTCCTACATGATCTATTTTATAAAACTGAGAAGCTTTTGAATGGATTTGAAAGCTTTGTGAAGAAGAACTAATGGGCAATCTGCCTTCATCTAAATCCTATAATGAAAAACCTCGTGAAATTTGGCAAGACTCCACAGAACTTGCTTAAAAGAATAAGTTTTAGGCTCCACATTGCTCCTTGACATATAAAGTTACTTTTGTAAACCCACTGAGACTCATGAAAGAGGTTTTCATTAGTTATGAGATTTTCTAAATAAAATAGAAAAGGAAGATATCTTACCTTTGCAGATTTTACTACATATATATGTAGTTTGCCCAAATACTTCAGAAACAGTTTTCTGACCAGTAAGGCATGTAATGCTTTCTTCAGTTTCTCTTCACTGCTTTATTATGCCTATGAGAAAAATTACAAAGAGTAAGGCTCAGTAGTGTTTCCTAAGTTACTGAGTCCTATGCCTAACAAGCCAGCTACTGAATAGATGCTGTCCTAACAGCCCATTAAAACCAAGTTTTCCAAAGCAGAAAACCTACAATTCAACACAGGAGAATTGACTGGGTTAGGGTGAAAATAATCATCAGTCTCTGTTTCAATTACTACTGATGCAGATATTTATCAAAAAACTGAACACCCTGCTCATGATCAATTTTGAAGCCAGTTTTGTTTGTAAGACTGAAGATAACAGAATTAGTATTATTGAAAAGCAGCAACTGAAATCTGATAAAATTATATTCCTGAAAAAGACAGAAGTTCCTTATTGACCTGTCCTAATCCAGTCATGACAGGCAGTTCATTTTTAAAGCAAAACTATTACAGTCAAGTTTGTTGTATTGGCAAATATCATTGCTGTGTAGCAGAACTAGAGTTGCTCACTTAAAACATCATAAAAGATGCCATTACTGAACCATTTAAGTTATGCTAGATCTAATCTGTATATGTAAACTGCATATACAGATTAGATAATATGAACTGTAAGCCTAACACATTGATTTGGTTTGGTGAATCCCAGAGGATTCTGCTTTTAGAAAACTTTCAAGGACAGGTAAGAGAAAAACTAAGCACTTTTACTGTCCTAGAGTTCTACTCTACTGTTCTAGTGGAATTGTGGATGCTGTGAGCTACATTTTGCACAAACACTACTAGTCCCTGAGGATCAAGTCTTCAAGACACTCTTCAGCATATTTTAGCAAGTTTGAAGACTAACAGAATGAAAGAAAGAGTATTTTTATCAAATGGGGAACTAAAAAACTTCATTTGTGCTTAACAAGAAATGAAGTGCAACAGCAACAAAAAATATATATATTATATACATATGCATCAGTATATAAATATATGTGGATGTATAATATAAAACTCCAGCCAAACTGAAGTTCAAATGAAGAATGGATGGGAACTTTGAGGCAAAAAATACAATCAAGGGGGATTCTTCAGGACATTTTGAAGACTCATGTTGGAGCAGCAAAACACAGCACTGGAACCCTTGTGGCCATGGCTCTGGGACCTATGCCAGCAGCTGTTACTGAAGTCCCAGACCTCTTCCAGTAGAAGTTTCCTGACCTGAATAATCAGAGATGTTTTATTTTCTTATCAACTTCAAGAGATGCACCTTAGTCAAGAGGTAAGCAGAGGCAGAGCATATGATGAATGTCATGCACTTTAGCAGTACAGATCACTTTACCCAGTATCTTTACCACAAAATGAGATAATTTTCAGCTTCTGCTTATCCCCAGAAACTTCTAACTTCTCCATTTGGCCTCAAACTTATTTTCCCAATTGTACTGCAATTCACCAATTGTCACACAACTTTTTTGATTGCACCTAGAAATTATTTTGTTGAGAGATGTCAGTTGCTTAGCTTAAGCAAGTAACTTCTAAATAGAGTAAGTCACATAGAATTATAATACTACTACTAATAACAATACTGTGTGATTTAGAATGCTGTTTGCTTATATCTACTTGCTTAGCATATGTAGCTTGGGTTGGTGGAAGCCTTAGGCTGAAAGCTGTGGACTTTTGCCTGGACATGCTTTTGGCTGGAACTGAGTTAATTTCCTTAGCAATTTTCCCGTAGCTGCTACAGAGCTGTGCTTTGCCTTTAGAATGAGAAGAATGCTGCTGACACACCGATGTTTTAGTGGTTGCTAAGTAATGTTTATCCTGAGCCCAGGACTTTATTTTAGTTTCCCACGCTCTACCGGGGAGCAGGTGCACAAGCAGCACAAAGGAGGAGATAAGGAGCTCATGGTCATCAGCAGAAGCTGCAGCTCGAGATAAGAACCATTAATAGCCTGCATGGACATGGAGAGAGAGCCCAAAAAGCTGTTAGAAGACCCCAGACCAAAAATCACCACTGCATGACAAGGGCCGTGTGAAGATCATGTAGGGGAGGGTGCATAAATTGTAACGGCATCATTGTGCAGAGATTTCTTTGTTTGGGAGAGAAAGCACACAAACTCTGACATGCTATTTGCCTCTTACTGTTTCATATGTTTTATTTTTCCCTGCAGTTCTGGACAAGCAAAAATCTCCTCCAGACTTCAGAGGTATCAAGTGATTTTTCAACAGTTGTCATCCCACACGGTTTGCCAGGCAGATGCACATCCAAAACCAGCCCTGAGACTTCACTGCCCTCAAAGAGAGATTTGGTGTGGGTATGGTAACAGGGAGAATACAGGTGGGATGTACCTCCCAACAGCATCATCACATAGCATGCTAAATGCCTGGCACTAACCAAAGCTATTTCACGGTGAAAGTCAGGGCACTGAAATGAAATTAGTGACCTTCATTTTTGCATCTGCAGTAGCTTCAGATTTTTTAAAAATGCTTCTTTTTCATGTGACAAAACAAAGCAAAACTGTTTGAAAGTCTGGAGTGAACCATGCCAGAACTACAGATGTGCATGGCTAAGAGAGCATTTTCAGAAATGCTGCAGGAACAGAGTCCGTGCAGGGCCCAGGGATAGGTGACACTGAGATATCACATTTCTTCAGTCTTTATTTTCAAAACTTCTGCTATACAGACCCAATATTTCAGTGTGTTTTTTGGCACTCTGACACTGTAAGCCACTTCAAGCCAGCATCAGTGCCCAAAGGGGCAGACTCACCCCTTCAGCTGTGACTGTACAAGGCACTTGATGCATCACTCTCAGTAACTGACTTGTTTTAAGACTGAATTGGGGAAAAAAAATTAACTTTAGCAGTTTTCTTATAGTAGTCCAAGCCTATCTATCCACAAATAAATGTGCTCCCCACCTCCCTCCACCCCCTCCTTTGAATCAGTGAGAACATTTAATTTGCCCTTTACCTGAACTGGCCCATGCAACTCACCATACAGACAACCATACCCGGACTTGGTTAGTTAGGCTAGAATTTCTTGTAGATGGCTTAGCAAAAGCTCTAGGGACTGTGTAAGCAGGGCATGACCAGGCATAAGAAATTGCAGCCAGGGCAGAAAGGGAAGAAAGACAGACAGCAGCAGTCAAGGATGCTGAGGGATGCTACTCCCTCAGCTCAGCTCCCCAGACTGGTACACTGGGGAGCTGGATGAACATTTGTGTAAGAGAAAAGGTACAGAGGAGGGTAAGAATAAATGAACAGCAACACCACCTTACACTGATGCAAACAATGGATTTTTTTTTTTTCAAAAAAAGCTTATATAAAAATTATGAGCCAATTTAAGGCCTGTACCAGGATCTACATAACTACTATAGGTATTCTGTCAAAGAACATTTTTGTACAACACACGCTGTCCTGCAAAGCCTACTCAGAACAATGCCATCCATGACATGCCTGGCACAGACCTGAGTCCAGAGAAGGGCAATGGAGTTGGTGAAGGATCTGGAGCACAAGTCCTATGAGGTGCGGCTGAGGGAGTTGGGGGTTGTTTAGCCTGGAGAAAAAGAGGCTCAGCGGGGACTTTATGGGTCACCTGAAAGGAGACTGTAGCCAGGTGAGGGCTGGTACCTTCTCCCAGGCAGCCAGTGATAGGATGAGAGGCCAGCGCCTCAGGCTGTGCCGAGGGCTGGGATTCAGGTTGGACAGCAGGAAGAATTTTTTTCACAGAAAGGGTGGTCAGCCATTGGAATGGGCTTGGTGATCCTAGAGGTCTTTTCCAACCTAATTAATTCTGTGCCCACCTTCGGTCACAGGTGCAGGGCCGGGCTCTGCGGCCCCGAGCCAAGCCCAGGGTCAGAGGAGCTCTCTCCCCCCGGATTTCGGTACAGCTAACAGGGGAAAGGCCTCCCGGTTCGGCCCGGGAAGGCGCTTCAGGGACGGTCACAGAGCACACAGCTGGCCGGGAAACACCTGGAGGAGCGACCCGACACCAAGACAGAGCACCTGCGCTGCCTCGGGCAGCGGCAAACACCCTTACAGCTGCACACGCCCTTCCCGCTCCTTTCCATATACGCCGGGGATGCCGCCGCCGGCCCGGCACAGGCCCTGACAACCGCTGAGCATAAACCCCGCGACGCCTCCCGCCCCGGGCCCGGGCCCGGCCCCACCAGGCCCCGCTGCCCCCGGCCCCCTCGGGGCCGCGGCCCCGCCACTCACCCCACCCGCCGCCGCTCGCCGCCGCGCAGCCCAGCTTCCCTTTACGGCCGCTCTCGCTTGACGGCGGCGCGGCGGGCGGCCGCTCCGCCATGCTGTGTGTGGCACAGACCCCGCAGGCCTGCACTGCGCATGCGCAGGGCAACGTCTGACTGTCCCGGGTCCCGTCCCGCAGCGCAGCTCCTGCGCACGCGCGCCCGGCGGGAAGGGAAGGCTGCGCAGCGCGCACGCGCGGTACGGCCGGTGGGGCTGCCGGGAGAGCGCGGCGGGACAATTGAGCGCGGAGGCGGGACCGGAGCGCAGGTACGGGCGGCACGGGCCGTACGGGCGGGGGGCTCGGTGGAAACGATCCTGGGAAAGACCCTACAAATGCTCTAGCTCCAACCCCTCTGCCGTGGGCACGGACATCTTTCACTAGACCAGGTTGCTCAGAGCTTCATTCAAGCTGGCCCTCAGCGATGGGGCATCCACAAGTTCTCTGGGCAGCCCGTTCCAGTGCCTCACCATCCTCAGAGTGAAGAATTTCTGCCTTACATCTGATGTAAACCCGCTCCCTCAGTTTGAAGCCATCCCCCCTTGTCCTTTCACTACATGCTCTTGTAAAAGTTCCTTACCGCTGCTCCTGATCTGAAGCGATTTTTCAGTAATGTTGATGTTCAAGACTGTGCACTCGCTGCCTGCAAATTAACTGAGTAAAGCCGGTGCTGTGTCACACTGCAGTTGCCCACAGCCCCTGTTCTGCCTTTGCATCTGTGCCGGCGGTGCCTCTTCAAACACTGCAGGAGCAGCTGTTAATTTTGGGCTGAGATGGGCATTGCGGCTGCCTTCAGCAGAGCTCCGTGCACACCGTGTTGAGCTGGATGTGTAAAATCTTGAAACAGTCTTTGTATGTATATTTAATTTTCAGTGCAGCTACAAATGTACCTTTAGGACCAAAGTACTGAAGCGGATTCAGTGCCTGACACAGCAGGGGCAGCCGTGAGGCGGTTTGGGCTGTGGTTTCGTGGTGAGCCGGGTGTGCTCAGGCATGGTTGCTGAGAGCAGCCAGGAGCAGTGCTTTCTGCATGGCTTGCAGCTGCCTCCCTGCCAGACATAACAGCAAGGCAGGTGCAATGTGCCCTGGTGTATCGGTGCTGTCTCTGAGGAAAGGGCATATTTGCATATTCTTTCATTTTGTTGTAGTCTGGAGCTGTTCCTTGCCTTGCTACATTCACTCTGATCTTATCTGAAAGACCTGGTGTCAGTGGTTTACTGTACATCCCTGATGTTCTATTCCTGTTGGGTAGTAGTTTAAAGGAACAAAATGTAAACATTTTTGCCATTATTTTTTAACGTATTTTTACTATATTTTATGAAAGCTTGTATTTTAAAAGAAAAATGTATTTCTGGATGCAGTGTTTAATTTTAAAACCCACAAACCTATAAAGGTCTTTGTAGTTGCAAGTAAGTGATACTGGTAATAGTGAAGTTACTGAGTTATCAAGGATGGTGTCTTCAAATGTCTTAGTAATTTTCAGATCTTCTAATGAGTTTGTTTTTTTTGGTTTTAGACCAAATGACAGTGCAATGGTCAAGTGGATTTAGAAAGCAGAACACTTTAATCATAGATACGTGCAATTTATGAATTGTGCAGCTTCTCTGTCCCACAGAACCTCAAGTGCAGTGGTCAGGGTTAGTGTAGCACTGCAGCCACGCCATGCACCGTCCTCATGCAGAGCCCTGGGGTGTCCTGTGCTGTCTTCCCAAGTGTCACTCTGCAGTGTAGGGTTGGGTAGAGAGCTTGCTCAGATTCCTGTGGCAGCAGAAGCTGGCTCTGCTGAGCACTGGCACTTGCAGTCTGCTCCCCCTGAAGGTTCTTGACACGTTTGCAGTGTTCACAGTGACTTTTCACACTACAGATACTCCTGTTATAATAACCAAGCTACTCCCTTAGTGCATAGGGTTAACTAAAGCTCATTTGCTATCACTGTTGTCAGGTAAGCCCAACTTGAGTGAACAGCTGTACACACAGAGGCTTCTTTCCTTGTATTTTTAATAACAGCCACAGTGGAAGTGACAGGAGTTGAGACCATTTTGCCCCTGAGATTTATGTCTACTAACAGCATCATATATATGCTAATTGTGCAGCTCTGGGGAGAGCAGCACTCCTGCTCGCAGTCTCGGCATGTTTGCAAAGTGTTTTGGCAGTGCTCTGTCACTGCTTCAGTGCAAACCCTGGGAACAACGGTGGTTGTGCCCCAGGAAGCCACTGGAGTGCAGAGTAGCACCAAAAAACGTGCAGAACCACACAGTCTGCTGCAGCAGGATGCAAACATGCTTTTCAGATGGTACAGAAGTTTGATTCTGCAATCTGTATTATGGTTTATTTTTAACCCAGTAGTTGGGGGGATAATTTAAAATAAACATGTAAATGGGGAATTAAACCTATAACTGCAGTGTAAGTTGTGCTTGCCTTCTTCATTTTGGCTGCTGTGTCTTTCTGTTGGAGTTTCCTTCTTTTGTTTGATTTCTGTCTACTGCTTTGAAGGATTAAGACTATAACTGGTTTTTCTATTGGTTGCAAAGTAAACTTTGTCATATTAACACTGACATATGTTTGGTTTTGCCCTATGGTTGCTCAGGGGAATAATAGTTATATTTTGAAGGAAAATCTATAATACATTCCTTCCACTGCTCAAGTGGACATAACATGGAGCAATAGTATCCACTGTAATTCAGTGATAATTTTCTCCTGAATGTTAATCTTATTATGGTGAACCTGAGTGACCAATGTAATTGACTGTTTAATGCAAAATGCTGGTCCCAGGTATGAGATATACCTTCAGGATTCATTGTGCACTAATTCATTGTTCATTGTGCTTTAAACTGTCTTTCTTTTCGTAAACTGGTGTAAGTTTGCTAAGTAGCCCTATATTGTGCATCTCTAGAGCATTTATTGCTATTGGGAACTGCATTAGTGGCTTTTTAAATGAAATTGGAGGGGCTCAGCTGCAGAATTTGCTGTAGTTGATCTTTCTTAGTAGTTTAACAAAGCGTTGCAACAATACTACTTTTTATTAAATGTTATTACGCTTGTGAGTTAATATTGTTATTTGAAGATCTTGTATGCTCCTTTATATTTTGAAATAGTGCTTTTGTTGTCATCTCTGGATATATTTTTATATTTAGAGCCTATCCTGACTATAGTTGTCTTTATCTGCTTTCTTCCTTCCTGTCCACCCTGCAGAGCAGTACAGCTGAATATGAGACGATCTGCAGCTCCCAGTCAAGTCCTAGGAAATGCTGGTAAAAAGCCAAGGTTTACACCACCAGGAAAATGCACTGCTGTTTGTCTCAAGAATGATACTAAGGAGATGGACCAAGAAATTAAGTTAAAGGAGGTAAATGAACAGTGCACTAAAAAGTATTTTGTACAGTACTATGATTAAAAGATAACGTCTGAGCTCACCACAAACAATCTCTGCTTAAAAAATCTATTTAAAACAAATGTTGACAGCTTTGCTGTAAGTACCTTTGACCTTGCTTCTCAGGTTAGGCTTCTCTCACTGTGGAATGGTTGCAGAAAAATGTTTTTCAAATAAGTAAAATTAATCAGTATTGAGTCCAAATGCAATTCTCAAGTGTAAATGAGGTGGGGATTGCTTCTTGGCAGGGGCTTTATTGGATTTTTGTAAAAGCAGTTAAAAAGCCAGGATACTTGTCATAAAGTCTCAATATGCTGAGTTGCAGTTCTGCTGCAAAGGGACTTTCTCTGAAACCTTTAATATTGACACAGAAAAGCAGCACAATTTATTTATCTACAGAAGACTTGTATTAAACTAAATTCATAAACTATTTACACAAGTGTTCGGTACTGTGTGCACACACATGTTGTGATACATGTAGTTTTGCAGAGATGGACATATTTATATAACAATTTGATAATGACAGTTAATATGTCTTGAAATCCCTTCTTGTTGCTCTTTTCTCTATTTCTCTTCACCTGCATGCAGGAAATGCTATTGTGAACTTATTTCTCTTTTGCAGATAGATGAGAAAGAGGGAGGTGCTTCATTGCTGTCTAAAATAAATATCAAGAATCAAAATGAAAATTCTACACAGTCTGTGGAGTCAACTGGAAAAGTAAAGACAAAAGCATGTTTCAGCATTAACAAGTGTAGCAAGGCAGAAAAGAAAACACTAAATGTGCCCAAAGCTGGTAAGATGCTTTTTCTTTTTCACTACCATGTACCATAACAGAATTTTAAAGCTTATGAATGATAGACTGGATATACTAAACTCTTGTGAAGTACTATTATAATCATTGTGCAATGGTGGCATTATTTGGTGTTATACTGGCTAGAGTGAAGGAAACAAGTGTTAAACAAATTTTTTAATAAAAAAGGAAAGAGCCAAGGTGTTTTGGAAGCCATTTGGTAGTGCTGCTATTCAGGTTTGTGTCTTCCTGAACAGTCTTTTAGTCAACTCACTCTAATCTACAGTTGGTGCAATACAAGAATTGTAATACCTTAAATAGTGGGGAAGTGTTGGAGACCTTGCTGACCTCATGCAGAGAAAGCTAACAATTCTGAATGGATTCAGGTTTTTTCAGAATTAATGAGGTTTTCTTTTCTTCAGTGTCTCCAGTGGGCACTTAAGGTTTAAGCCAACTTTAGCCACAGAGCAGAACTGGCTTTGCTCATTTGTGGGTGTGCACTTCATCAGCTGTGCCCTGGTAATGAATGCCTCTGACAAACCAGGGTAGAAAGCTCTGCAAAGACACTGAAGTGTCTGAACTATAGTAAGTGCACTTGGATGGACCTGAACAACATTGTGGGGTTGAGTGTCTTCATTTCCCAGTCTTGGTGTGCCCTGACCACAGATGCAGCACAGTTCTGTGTTGTGTGAATGCAAGTGTATGACCTCAGGAGCCAAGTACATCTTGAAAGCCTGGCACTTGAACTGGATTACTAACACTGATGGATGAAAACTGCTCCTTTTGGAGCCAGCTCAGGCATTTAAAACACCTGTCTTACAGTTATTTCACTATTGTATCTTTGTAATTAATTACGCTCATAATAATGGTTTAAGGTTCATTTAATTAATAACACTTTGTGTAGTGAGTGAAGTTTTAAAAGAGCATTTCAGGGCCTCTTATCACCTTGAATTATTGGAAGGCTTTAACAGCTGCATTTTATTTTGTTTATAATAAGACCTCTTAAATCTTGAAGCCTCATTGAAGCAAAACTGGCATAGCTCTGTCCCAAGGTCCAGCCAATAGTGAGGCTAATTCCCAGAAGGGAATTGTTCCCAACAGGCACACATATGTCCTATATACACATACATGAGTGGTCACATAGGCCAGCACAGATATGGACCACAGCACTCAGGCAAGCACAGACAGTGCCCATGGACACATCCCTTCCCTTCTCTGACTGCTTGGGTGAAAGCCTGTTTGTGGAAAAACAAATGAATGGATTTATATGTAAATATACATGCACACAGAGAATTTGGATCCCTGCAGTAACTGACCTTATGCACTGCCTCTGTTCAGTAGCTGCCTCCTTGATTTGTTGTATGCCCCAGCTGTGGGCACATCAGCCACAGAGGCCCACAGCTCCCAGTCCAGCTCCTGGTACACAGACCTGCACTCCCACAGGTACAAGAACACTGTGGGTCCCACAGTGACTTGTCTTAGCTACTTGGTCTACTTAGTGGTGGGCTCCTGGATTCAGTGATCTCCCAGTTGCCTTGTGCCCAAGACATGCACACGTACAGACATTTCTGGCTGATTGCTGAACTTACCAGGAGCCAACCCCCAATGTGTCCTGGTCTCTTGAGTAACTTGCTTGGACTTTTTGGTCCCTTCAGTAGTCAAGTCTCAAACCCTCTGGTCTCTCCAATATCTGGTCCAGACTTGTGGCTGCTCCAGTATTTGGCTTCCAAGCCTCTTATCCTACTTGCCAGCTAGTCCACGTTGGTGTTTGTTAGCAATCTCACACAGTGTGTCCAGGCAGTGCACTTGGTCTCTGGCCTCTCTGCTAGCTGACATAGCAGGTACCTGAGCTCTGTAACCTGTCCAACTCCAGCTTGCACCTGGGGAAATATTTAGAAATGTAGTTTAGTAGGAAGATGGGACTTGGTCTGGCAGTAGGATGTAGTGCATTGCTGAGGAAGCTTACTGACCTTCAGCTGTTTGAAAGTGGCCGCCTTTTCCCTTTTATTGCTACGTGCTTGTTCCTGCCTGAACCATCTTTGTCTGTCCCTTCCGCATGTCTGTGTAGTTTTTGATTCTCTTTTTCTCCATCAAAGCCCTTTCTAGCATCTGGGGATTGCACAAATTCCAGGCCCTGGTAGGCAGCAACCCTCTCCATTCTGTAAGGTGCTTTGGAAAGCCTTTCCCACTGACTGTTCTGGATTTCAGTCCTAGAAAATGGGAATGTGATACCCTGCATGGTTTGTGACCCAGAGTGTATGCACTCTGTTTGGCAGAGCTAATGTGGGGAAATTCAGTTTCCCTGTATGTCTTTGTCTTATGGCTTTTGTGTTTATCTGCTGCATGCTGAAACTTCCAGTTGATGCCTGGACTTCAAGAAAATTTTCGGTGTCTATGGGACATATTGAGGGGTAATGCTTCCCTATAGGTACATCTACAAGAATTTATATCTGCTAGTTCTGCTTAGCAGTGCACTTAAAAGATAAATAGTGGATTTAATTCCAGAATAATCTGGGAAATCAGCAGTCATTCCAGAAAAAATGTTATGAAGTAGAAAGATACTAAATGTCTTTTCCATATCATGAATTCTGGGTGCAGCTGGTATGGGTCCTCTGTGATGACTTTAGAAAAATAACCAAAAAGTTGTGGAGTGAAACTGGGTGAGCTGCTTCTGTTGATGTGCTGTTGCCTTTCTGAACAAGGCATTTTGTGCCAAAAGCCTTTCTATGCATGCAGAATGAGGCTAACCCTGCAAGCCTTTGAAAAGCTGCCATGAAATGTGCTATAAAAGAAGGAAGTCCAATGTCTATGTTAGTTATTGTCTTCAGGTTCACTGGTGAGGAGAACACTGTAGTGAGAAAACAAACCTGTATTGAGTCTTCCTTAAATCCTAAGTAATTTTTTAATAACTTAGACTTTCCAAGACAGTTTTTGCCCTTTATGTCACTTTTGTCTGCTATTCATTACAGCTAATGTAGCGATTACATTGATTATGTAAATCATAACCTTCTTTGTAGTGTGAAGTTAAATTGTTTTGTCAAAGCTGGCTTTGGTATGAAACTCAGAAGTAATGGAAACCAGTTGTAAAAGCCACAATCAGTTGGGGGCTTTTATTATTATTAATATTATAATGGAATTATATTTGACTGTCAGTCTCTGGAGCCTCATACTTCTCTGTTAAAAGGGCATTAAAATAATTTTAAGATTGAAAAAGTCTGTGTGTATGCATTATTTTGGTCTCAATATCATTTAATGCAGATGACAAACAGTTTGATAGTTATATATCACACTCAAAGCTGCTGTGTTTGGGTTTCCAGTGCAGCAGTGGAATGTGTAAATAAATACCCTGGGTTCCACTGAAATTCTTTGGAAACACCTGTGAGCCATTGGACAACTGCACTGTTCACAGACCTAATCTTTCTGAAACCCAGCCCCTGAAAATGCTGTACATTCTTTCAAACAAAAAAACAACAAAAAAACCCCAACAAAACTCAGTTATCTGACACATGGTGTCCATTTCTTAGAGCAGACAAGGATTTTATTAGATGGAATCAATCTTAAAAATAGAGCATATCTGACTTAAAAGATATTTGTTTTTTTATGCATCTTTAAAAAAACTCTCTGCAATAAAACATCATTAATGAAAGTGAAGTGCAAGGGACTCTGAAATTCTGTGAGATGAGGTATTTCCAGAGACATTAAATAAGTTTGTAGCAACAGTTGAATGAAACCTATGTATGTGTTGTAATTTTAGGAGTGTTTGAACTGTAAGATTTTGAGCATGTTCCTTGGGCAGTTTATGACTTGTGATTCTAAGTTCTGAATACTGGAAAATAATGTTACATGTTTCTTTGTAGGAAAATGAACTTTACTACTCCTTTAAGAATTGGTATTTGCTTCTTTATAAGGGGAATGAACACGGCAATATCTTTGGTACCTTTGTTTTGTATTCAGAATATAATACTTGTTCACACAATGGATCTTTGGGAGGGAGGTGATTTATTTGACATTGTCAGTAATACTTTTTCTCACATGCTTCCAAAGAATTCAGCTAAGTGTGCAGGCTCTTTACTACTTGTCCTCATGACATTCTGAGATTCTATTAGCAATAACAAGAAAATACAAATAATTTGCATTTGAAGAAACAGTGGACAGGCAGATCCCTAAACTATACTTAGTAGTGAGGGGGATTGGCAAGAACTGAGGGTTTTACCCATGTTGCCTTCAATTTAAGGATTTAACATATATTTATTTTATTTGTATGCAGCAAACATAATTTAATTTATGTTTATTGTCTGAGTTTACAGCTTACTTTCTGTTGGTACTTTTAACCTAGGAGAATGTTGCTGTGTTTTGCCCTTTGGGCTCAGTGTTTTGTGTGTGGAAATGAACAGCTCTTTTACCTGAGCACTTAGACACTGCATTCCAGCAGGACTGAGATTTCATTGTTTGAACCGGATGTAGGTGAACAGAAAGAATGGATAAAGAGGTTTTTCTGTCACCTGTTAGGTTGGTTTTTGGTTCAAGAGTACCTTGTTTTTCATCCATGGCTAACATCTGCTAATGCATCTTCCGAGAGGAACTTTGCCACAAATCATGGGCAGATACTATCTTTGAGCTAACAGTGAGGACAAATTGTAACTGTATTTCATAACGTGCTTAATGTGCTCACCCCATGTCTCTAAATAGATATTTCTGATAATATCAGCTGTACTTATTATTTGCATACAGCTTTGAATATATTTTCTCTATCTTCTCTGGAATGTTAATGTCTACTGACTACATTCGTCTGTAAGATTGGGATGCTTTGCATACTTAAGCTTCATTTTTCATAATGTGGTTCCTTCAGCTTTCTAGAACATGGTTACAGGTCTGTCTGATACCTCTTATCACTTGATATCAGTAAAGTCTTTTTAACCAATTAATGTGAATATTAAGAGAAAATCCACTGTTCATTTACCACAGTAGCAAGCAATTACCTGTCACTTTTAATCACAGGATTAAAAAATTTTATTTTCAGGACTTTCATATTGTCTAGTTTCAGTCTTAAATGTGTACTTACTGTTTCTAGTAACAGAACTAAAACCTTTCATGCCTGGCATCTCATAATGAAGCAGATTATTCCTAGAATTACTTTGATATCTGCAAAAGTACAAGTATTAATTGAATTTTTTTTGTTGCGCTTCACAGATGAACTAGAAAAGATATTTCAGTCAGTCTATTTTCGTAGTGGAGCTGCATGTGTAGCTGCAGTTCTCTGTGTCCTTTAAATGTTTAATAAACAGCTGGTAAAGCAGTTAAATCTTCAGGTAAAAGATACTCCATAATCATCTGTAGCTCTTAATAATTACCAAGCACATCTTAGAACAGCTAGATGTGATTGGATGCCTGAGTATAAGTAATTTATTACTGCATTGTTTGCAAGTAATATTTTACAAGTCTATAAATGTTGTTGTAATTTCTTATTCAAAATAGTATCAAATTAGTCTAACAGATCTTTATGATTTAAAATGTTCTCCTTCTCCCTGCAATGTTCTAGAAGAATAGTTTATAACAGCAAACAGACAAATTTATAGACAAGTTTGTTCTCAATTCAGGAGTTTCTTTACTGTTTAGGTGTCATCTGTGCCTGTTTGATCAGCCCATCTCCAGAGATGGGGACTGGTTAATAAAACTGGGCTGATGTAAACACATTGTAAGATAAATTGTCTGTATCTGACTGGGTGCTGCTTCCAGAAGTGTTCATTTACACATCAGTCACAGTGGGTCTGGTGTTTTGTGCTCTGTAGCTTTGGGATTCTCTGACATCTCCTCAAGACAACTCCTTTTACTTGGTGCTCTTCCTTGGGGTGTGAAATGATGTCTTCTACTCTGCTGCTGTCCTAAGGCCTTCCCTAGTGCTTCCCCAGCTGATCGTGCACACTGAGTGTTCCCTGGGCTGTTGTCACATCCTAACTGTGTTTATTCATCTTGAATTTGGGATGCCCACCAGCTGAGTGCTTGTAGAATTAGCAAGTGCTAATTCTTGTAGAATTAGCAAGCAAGAGTGAGATGGGAAGAAGGAGCTTTACAGCAGCTTCACCACCAAAGGCAACATCTCATATAATGTTCAGCAACTGCAAAACTGCTTTCCTGGATGGGGCAGCCTTCTGCAATGCTGCTGTAAGACATATCCAGACTTGCATAATTCTAGTGGGATATTTCCACAGTTAATTTATAATTTGGTATGATCATATCTTGTTGTGATATGAATAACTAGGCTTTATGTAATTATAGATGATATAACCAGGATATTCACACTGGAGAAAAGAGCAGTGAATTGGCAGAGAAATGTACTTTTCATTTGCCCCAGTTAAATGTGCTTTGCATTTGAGCTAATGAAGATAATGAAGGAGAAGGGAAGGAAACCAGGAATCAGAAAGGTATTACATGATCAGAAAATAAAGAAAAGGAATTCTAGTAGATGTAAGATATTCAGCATTTTCCAAGGAAATTGGAGGGATTAAAATGAAAGTTTCACAGTAGTAATTTGTCTCTTAAATGGAACTGTGGTTGCTTCTTTACAATGAAAAATAAAAATTTTCAGATTCTTTACTTTTGAGCGATGACATATCCGTTATTGAAGAAAGCTGTCCTCCATGTAAAGATGATAGTCTTTCATGCATTTTAAAAAAAGGTATTAAGTTATTGGAAGTGAAAATTTATAAACAAACAAGCAGAAAGACTTAAATACTCATGCAGAAACTTAAATACTCATACTTGGAAACTGCAGATATAAAGCAAATACCCATTTCCAAGGGCTGGCAGGGGATATGTTGGGAAATTAACTTACTATCCTAATATATTTATTACAGTTTAGCTCCCTAGAGTGGTAAGCAAGCACACAGCATATAGTCTGCAATATACAGAAAAATAAATTATCTAATACTGTAACTTTAAAAATGAGGTACTTGAAAAATACCCTGCAGAGAGATTATCTTAAAGAACTCAGATTTATCAGTAATAATTCTTTCTATTCCCCCATCCATTCTGAGGGCAGCTGTACACATAGTTTCTTCTTACTTCTTTTTTGATTTTCAAAATCTGTTACCAGGCTATATGAATGTAAGATGGGCGAAAAAGAGAAATACATGGCTATTCACATTTTCTCACATGTCTTTATTTTCCTTTCTCTCACCATTTGTTTTCTAGTTTGGAGTGTGGGGATTTGGTGAGTGTGCATATTCCCAGCTCTCCTGTCTCCAATAGATACAAAGGTGGACTTAAGAGAAGATGAGGGAACACAGCTTTTAGGTGGGCGGACAAGAAATGCCTGACTGAAGGGACCTGGGAGGGGTTTTTTGAGCTGTCATGAGTTTTATGACAGACTAGGCCTGAATGCCTTCAAAGCTAGTTGTCAAATCTTTCTGTGGCTGTGCTCATTGTTTGGATCCCCTTTGGTGCCATGTCAGCCTAACTAGAGTTCAGTCCCAGCTTTTGGCTTTGGGCCTTAAGTTTTCCTTCAAACAGAAGCTTTGTCACAATATGACTTTCTTTGAGCCAACAAGATAATGATAAGATGATTATCTCACTGTCTTCAAAACATCCACTGAGCAAGATTAGAAGAATGGAGAAAGCTGCTTCTCTGTCAAATGCAGGGAATAGTGCATGGGGTAGTATTTTCAGGATAGTATGTAAAAGCATAATCTCAAAAATTTTAATCTCTCTATGAACAAAACAGGAAACTTGCAGAAACTTGGCTTCTCTTTGACTATTTCTTTTTCTAGGGGCTATCTTGCTAGTGAAGCAGTGAGAATTTAGGGAAAATACCCTGGGAAAATCATACTTTCAAACCTTTCTGTATTTCTCAGCTGCTTCTGATTAGTCATCAAAAAGCTTGTTGGAAGAGAGGATCAGAGAAGGTATAAGCATGTATTAAGAATGGATGCATTTCTTAATTTGTAAGTAATGGGGCTCTTAGCTTTTCTATTTTTAAGGACACAGCTTATAAAGTGAAGAGCTAATTCATGGAGCTGTACAGTCACATAGTATTATAGAGTCCTGTATTTAAACCAAACTTGGTTTGAAGGATGGTTACTAATCTGAATGTGTGGGTCTTGGAATGGCACACTGAGATGAAGATAAATTCTTTAAAATTTGGCATTGAGGGCATTTTAATTGGCTAATTCATATATTCCCCATTTCAGTGGGCTAAATGTTGAGAGAATGCCTTATATCAGCAGAGGGGACAGAATTGTATTTGTCTTTGATGCTTGGAATTTTAGCTGATAAGAGCTCTGAAGGATGCTGGAACCCTTGTTCTTGCAGCAGTTTCAAGAACTGTTAGAGGTTGGAAATTAATACATGCTAGATGCTGATCACAAAAATAGATGCAGGACAAAGAAAAGAGGTAAAACTTCACCTTATTTGTCTCACGCCCCATGCAGGACAGAGGTTTAGAAATAATTGTGCAGGAGAAAGGAAAGGAGTGGTCTGAGAGGTTCAGGTACATCAAAGATAAAAACAATAAAATATAAAACTGATGGTGAAAGTGCTGAATGAAGATGAGAAAAAAAATCAAGTGACATAAGAAAGCCATTTGAAACACAAATGACCTAAAAATATTATTTCTAAAGGGTCTGGTGTGAATATATTTAAGCCCTATAACTTAAAGTTAAATTACAGCTTTTGGATCACAAAACCTTGTCATCTTCAACCCTCTCCTTAGTGATTAATGCCTGCAACCCTTACCTTTAGACACTGCTCATGAAACAACTGTCCCTGTGAGAAACCTTCTGAGTGGGAAGTTTTCTTAGGCACCCTTTGCTGAGCAGGCTCTTAGAGACAGGCAGATCGAATGACTTGGCACTGCCTTGTTGTCCTGTCAGTAGAGAGGACTATATGATGACCTAATGGAAGTTTTGCAGCCCTTTCTACCTATAGACACTCTCATCTTATGCAGCTGCCAAATTCATTTGCAAGGCTAAGCAACTGCCTTGATACTTGCCAAATGTTTCCACTGCCATAATAGCCCAGTGTATTCAGTGATGTGTTACATACCCCATCCTAGCTGCTGAATCTTTCTACATTTTTTGTAAGCACAGGGGTGCCAGGATTCCATTTTAGCTTTGATTCAGATCTTGCTATCATCCTATTCTTCTCAAGCATTTTCAGGCTCCTAGGTGATTGCAAATGCTAACCACAGGTCTCTGCAGAGCTGGTTTGCTTGCATATTACTAAACAGGAACAGAAGTCCTTCAGACTTATCCTGGGGCTACTACTTTGTGGGCACAGCACCTTCACAGGGCTTAGCAGTCTGGTGATTTGCTATTTTTTGCACTAGAAGGTCCCAGCCTGAATCACTTAAACTGGTGTCCTTCCTTTCAACATTCATGGTTGTTCTCTGTTCCAAATGGCATCTTTCAAGACACATTCCTTCTTAGGGCATCCTCAGTTTTCTCAAATGTCTTTTTCATGTACCTTAGAGTGATTATTTTTTTTAAGACTGTCATGGAGAGATTCTTCCTCAGTTCTGTGTGACAAAAGGTCCTCCCTCTCCCTCCAAAATGTTCCCCTGATTTAAGACATTCTCCTTCTCAGGGTGTTCTGTCTTATAAAGTGTTTAAATTTACATGGGCCACTTGATGCAGTTACTGGCTATGATACAAACCTGTCACTTGTCAAATTTGTGGCCACTGAGCTCTTTCAGCAATCCATAGTGATTTGGCTACTTTAATTCCTGACTGTATCATAGCTGTGATTCTTTCCTCTCAATAGTTCTCCAGGATGCACTGTTTGTATCATTTTCTGGTATTAATTCTATACTTTTTCAAAGCAAAATCAGAAGGTATAGAAGGCAGTGAAGCGATGTAAGGGGTGCATATATGTTTATTTTCTTCAGTGGTGAGCAGAATTTCTCTCCTGCTACCTGTGGTTTGCTGTTCCCTCAGCAGTGGTAATACAAGTCTTTAGGAATATGGTTTGCAATTCACCCTACAATGATCCAGATAGAGTCTGAAGAAGCTTTTTCAATATATTTCTTTCTGTGAGTTATTTGTCCTGTGGCATACTGGATTAGGGAACTGCTGGTGATTAAAACTAACCCAGCTCAGAAAAAAATGATTAATATGAGTTGTCCAGGTTTGTGAGCGCTCATATCAGCACAGTTAAGGAGCAGGATCATGACATGGTTGGGGGGAGGCAGAAATTACTGTTTTGACAATGTATCACATCTATGTTGACTTAAACCAATTATTAAATTCACATTAAATTCTTATGCTTGCAAAATAAATAGATTATTCTGTAGCTAGATCATCTTGCTGAACTGGCTGTGCACTGTGTTGCATAAGTGCAAGTGTTGGTGGAAGGTGTAGGATGAAGGGTGGATTGTGGCAACATCTTTGGTTTTTGTAATTGTCTTGGAGCTACACCTGCTGTTTTAGCTTGAAGATGTCTATATGTATCATTAATATCCAGGCTTTTCACATTCTGTAATTTCTTATCCAAGCACTGATATAACCTTAGGCTGATGAGCAGAACTATTTTAAAAAGGGAAAAAAAATAGGAAGGAAAAAACATCTTGGTTGGCAGCCAGCTTCATTTTTTACAAGGGTTATTTTATACTCATGCAGAGCAATATGCAATTCAGGCATTTTATCAAGCTTTTGCTCAAAAGAAAACTTTATAGCAGTATTTTGCTATAATTACATTAGTTGTAGTTGCTACATTACATTAGAAACTTAGTTTCTCTAGCAACATTAAGCACTAAGGTAATAAAGTAATACAAGTTTAGATAAGTCTAATACTGGGAGTTGCTGTATCTGGTAGCCCATTATAGAGGAGACTGCTGCAGCTCCTGGTGCCAGGACCACAAGGATGTATCTGTAAGAGGAATATACAGACAGAATCAGACAGAATATATAAGAGGAATATACAGACAGAATATATGTCTGTATATAAGAGGAATATACAGACAGAATCAGACAGAATATATAAGAGGAATATACAGACAGAATATATGTCTGTATATAAGAGGAATATACAGACAGAATCAACACGTTCAGCACTCATGCAAATACAAGCAGCTTCAATGGCCTCATCCTTTCCATCCACTGGCTGACTGGGAAGAAAGCTTGCTTCTGGAAATGCTTATGTACACAACATGGATCCTCCAGCAAGGGGCCTTAAATTCTTATTCTGCTCAGTTACTGGTCCCTGGATCCCCATGTCCCCCCAGCTAACAGACAAACATGCATTGGGTCTCTGGTAGCTGGTCCTGGTGTCCCTCCAGTAGCCAAATCTCAGACCTTCTGGTCTCTGCAGCATCTGGCCCAGACTCATGGTTGCTCAGCTCCCAAGCGTTTGCATGGCTGGTCTGGTTGGGGTTTGCCCGAGGTCACACACTGGCGCAGCTACCCAGGCTGTGTGCCTGGGCTCCAGCCTCTGCCTTCTGGTGCCCCTGGGCCCCTGCCACCCGTGGTGGTACAGCTCCAGCTGCTGGCATCTCTGTTTCTGTACATTGTCACACCCCATGGAGATTTTCCTCACCCAGGAAAACAGTTACAAATGTAGTTTAACAAGCAGGTAGGACAATCTACAGTGCTCAGGCCCAGGGCATGGCTGAACCACCATACTGGGCAGGCACTGCTTACATACACCTGGCCTCTGGTAGCCCTTTTGCCCCCTCCCACTATCCTCTTGTGCTTGTTCTTTCCCAAACCACTTTCATGGTTCACTGTCCCTCGTGTTGCCTTCAGTTCTTCTTCTGAATATCCAGTACTGCCCTCTGCAAACCCAAAATACTCCTTCAGGCATCTCACAATGAGTTCCATACCCTGTGGGCAGTAACCCCTCCCTAGGTCTGTTTGGTGGTCTAGAGAGCCTCTTCTGTGGACTCTGGGTCTCTCTCGTCCCTGGGGCCTGGCAGCAGCCGGACTGAGGGCTTGGTTTCTTTCATTTGGGTTGTTGGGGTTCCTCTGCCCCACACTGTTCATTTGTGCTCTTTGTGTCTGTGGGGAGGACACTGACTTATTTTTGTCTCTAAAATGTCAAGAGTCTGGGTGGGCACTGCACAACTGCTCCAACAATGGAGGGTGCAGCATAGGCTCACTTGTGACTCCTCAATGCTGATACTGCCAGAGTCTGAACTATGTGAAGCACATCCATTTCTTGTTCAGTTACTGAAGAACAACTAAGAACATAAATTTAAAAACCTCAAAACTCTAACCACCAGCTTTATATTCTTAATATTAGTAAAGTGCAAAGGGAGGGGAAATAGGAAAGGATTAGGTGTTTATAAGTAATGGTTTTCATACAGTGCTTCTAACCACAAGAGTATTTTGTTTCTCAAATTTAAGTGTAATAGGCTTCAGACTATAAAATGCTTTATTTAATCTTGGCTTGAAAGCAATGCCAGCGAAGTGGACTGGTCACAATTTTGTTAGGTGGTACTGACAAGCCAAGTCTTAGAAATGGTTCCAAAAGTGCTTGTTATTCTAAATGCTAATTGATTTTTAGCAGTTAAAAGTCTCCCTTTGTTTAGTGTGAATTTCTTGTTTTGAATGCGGCTTGTGTCTGCTTTGGGATTGTTCCCCTTAGAGCAAACAAGTTTATACCTAGATCTTTATAGCCTTAGGATATTTCAAGCTATAATTATTTCTCTTTCCTTCCCCCTGCTTCTAGGCTCCCTTGTTTTCAAGGCTGGACATGTTAAGCTTAGGAAGCTGTTGCCACTATCTCAAGTGGTGTTTGTTTCCACCCTCCGGACTCTTTCAGTGGAGTATTAGTTTTTGCTTTTTGTACTTGAGAACACCTTTCCTTCTATCTACTGCATTTTCTCTTTTCCCAATTTGTTGCTTTAGTTTAGACCACAGAAATTTAAAGCCTTGCATGCGTTTTTATGTGAAGGCTTGCTTTAAGGTGATACGTTGTTGAGCAAACATTAGGAATGGAGGCACATCTTGTTAATAAAAATCTGATTTTTTTTTTATCCTGAAAAAAACGCCTGGATAAATATAATAAAAGTCAGTTGTTTGCTGATGGATATTATGAAAACCCCAGTATCCACACGCTGTAACGCACTCGGTAATCTGTCACGGCCGCGGGCAGCCCCAGCCCTTGCGCGGCCGGCTCGCAGCCCCGGCCGCGGGCCGAAGCCGGGGTTCGCCCGGGAGCCGCCTCAGGGCCGGCGCGGCGGCGCTCGGGGCCCGCTCGCACCGAGGCGTTCGCGCCGCTCCTCCGGCGCCGGAGCTCGGCCGGGGAGCGCAGCGGGCTCTTTAAGAAGCCCCCGTGCCGGTGGCTGTCGCCGGCTGCCAAGTGCGGGAGAAGCCGAGCTTTGCGGCGAAGCCCGAGCGTAACCAGCCGGCTGGGGGAGATGCCGCCCCGCAATGACTGACAGCAGGACCAGCTCTATGCAAATGGCGCCGGGGGCTCTGCCGGGGCTCTCTCTCTCCACACGCGCCGCCGCCTCTCGCCTCCCGCTCCCCGTAACGCGCCCTGCCTCGCACAAAGCAATTGTTGCTTTTTGGGGGGGGACGTCGTTACACGTAAAATCATCTCCAGCACGGTTTCAGTTTGAGATTGTGAGAGGGAGCTGGGAGATGTGTCAGAGCTTGTTACTCCAGCTAAATTAGGTAATTTTTAGCTGGGTAACGTGCTAATCTTTAAACCTTTATGTTTTTAAATCCTGCATATGTCTCGTCTCTTCATACAAAAGTGTATTTTGCTTGTTTCTTCTCGCCTTCTTCAGTCTGAAGCCTTATGTAGGTCAGGCTTGGCTTAAGCAGATTTCCTGAACCTGCGTCAGCTTAAGCTGAAGGAATTTTAATAAACCCTCCCTTGTAGGCGTGGGCCTAAATGAGACTAGCCTAGTTAAGCCTGATCTTTTTCTGTTTGTGAAAAAGAGCTGAGCAGAGCTAGGGACTGCATGGTGGCTCCAGGAACGGCTTCCTTAATTCAAAGATAACAATGGTTGGGAAGGCCAGATCTTCTAATTTTACCTTATCTGAAAAGCTCGATTTGCTAAAACTCGTGAAGCCGTATGTTAAAATTCTCGAGGAACATACCAATAAGCATTCTGTAATAGTGGAAAAAAACAAATGCTGGGATATTATAGCTGATAACTACAATGCCATCGGAGTAGATCGCCCTCCTCGTACTGCACAGGGCCTGCGCACGCTGTACAAGAGGCTCAAAGAATATGCCAAACAGGAGCTATTGCAGCAAAAGGAGACTCACTCAGATTGTAAAAGCAGCATTTCCGAGCCAACCAAGAAAGTTGTGGAAATGATTCCACAGATTTCCAATGTGTGTTTAAGAGACAGGAGCGGTGTTCAAAGGTGAGACAATTCTTTTTATTTTGTTACTGAATGAAAATTATGGCGCCTCCTATCTACTTTGTAATGCTTTTGCTTGTGCTCAGGCTCCTAAAGGAAGTGTTTATCAGAGAAAATTCCCAATTGGGAAACAATGACAAAAATAATACTGCTGTTGTTTTATGAGAAGCTTTATGTTGACTTAGCATTGCATTAATTTTTTTCAGCTCTTTCAAAGCTTGTTTCAGAGTCTTTGTCATACTCTGGAAAGTGAGGGTTAAGAGAGAATCAAAGGGAAATAGTAGCTCCAACCTCTACCCCTCCCCTACCTTTTAATAGGCAGATTATTCAAACACTGGCAAAGTGATGGCTATTCTCCTCCATTTAAGGTAATACTGCAGTCATTTTGCAACATATGAAACTGTTACCAGTTTATATAGGATTTTTAATAAAGTTAGTTCACAGAGCCAAGAAATCTTATTCACCTTTTTTCTCTCATTTACTTTGGTGTTTGCATGTTATGTTTTAGCTAATCCCGAACCTTTAAAGAAAAAAAAAATTGATTCTCCACACTGCAGTGCCTTTGTGAGTGCAAATGTTTTTTTTAAATTATACTTTTCTTGTACTGACGATGGTTCCCTGAAGCTGGAGCAAAGCTAATTGCAGTCTAAACTCCGAGCAGTTCTGTGTCATATGTGAGGTAGTTTAAATACAGAGAGAAACTGAGAGGTACAGCACTAGAAGTTTTCTCTTTTTTTTTTTGCAAGGTTTCTTTTTTTTACTGCTCAGTAAAGTGAGACACACTGTCTAGATTTGAGCCAGACATAATACAGGCAGGCACTGTGCAGGCTTTCTCCCACAGCTGGCTAATGCCCCTCATATCTGACTTGCAACACTCTGCTGGTTCTGTATTGGTCCTTGAGGGATCAAAAAATGCCTGGGTCGGATTTTGGTTCCTCCAGATACAAAAACTAAGCTAGGGAGTGGGGGAGGGAAGTCAAATAACTCTCCAGCAACCTTGAGAAAGCTCTGATTTTTCTTATTTTCCCAAGCAGATTAATGGGAAGCGAACTTTCCGTATTTTAATCAGATATAGTGATAGTGAGCGCAGCAGCGTAACGCTCTAAGAAAAGCTGGCATGCGCACACTCGCTGAATTGGATTCATGGTGCCACTGGTTGAACTGAATGGTAACAATTGTCTAAATCCCAACATGCCAGATGCTCTAAAAATATTCTGTTGTGGGTCCTTTGCGTAAAGAAGTCTAAAGCAACTGGACTGTGCTGCTGCTCCTGATGAATGCCCCTGGAGGAACCATTCCAAAGAATTCTCTGGAACAAAATGAGGCTTTTAATTGCTCTAATAAAGGTTGCAGTGTCTTGACTACCAACTTTTGTAAGGAGGGGGAAAAAACCATAGTGTGAGAACTTTAGTTTGTAGATCGGCTTATAAAAAGCACTGACGCTGTTAGTGAATGATTAAGAGCTAATGATCTCCATAGTTTGTCTCCTGTAATTTAAACAATTTTTTGCAGTTTTTTATGGGTCCTGGAACACTGACTTGATTACTGCTAACCCAAAATGGTTCCTAGGAACAGCCACTACACTGTGGGCTGAAGGAAAAGAACATAATTTACAAGATTATTTTTTTTCCCTGCCCAGATACATAATTATTTGATAGTTCTCTGAGTTGCATTTTATTCTAATTTTATAAACCCAGTGTTGGGTTTCAACTCACCAGGATATGACTTAGGTTTTGGAGGAGGGAAATATGACTTATAAGGAGCCCAAATTCTTAATCGCACCTTTAAGGAATTTCTAGCTTGCTGTGATTAAATGAAACCTGGTGAATCATGGGTGCCTGCAGGCTTATAAACACCATGCCCCAATTGTGGTAACTGTTGTTTGTCTTTCTTTCAGTCAAGTTGTCAGAAACAACATTAGTAACCACCATACAGGCAGCTCTTTTGTTTCTCAATTCCTTCTTTCTCTCTTTGCTGTCTAATTGTTTTCCACTTAAGAGGCTGACTAAGGGGAAAAAAAAAAAACAAGCCTCATCAGAGTTACCTGAAGATCTGGTAATTTTTCTAGTTCTGTGTGGATTACACTATTAAGAGCTGGATTTTTTTCCACTGTTTAGAGGCTTTAGTCTATGCTACACAAAATCTCACCTTTCTTTCTTCTATTTAACCTCTCTTACTTTCTCTTTATGCTCTCTCTCCATTTCCTTTTGTCAGAATGACCTGCTTCTCCTGCTGGTTGTTTCCACTTTTCTCAGGCTAGAAGCTGGCCAGGAGCCAACAAATAAGAAGGAGAGAAGCTTTATTAGAAGCTGTGGTTGTGAAAAGGGGGAAAACTCAGAATTACACTCAGCACAGGGGAAAACAAGTGAAAATTTGTGTGCAGGATAATGCTTCCTATGCTGAGAGAACTAAAACAATGTGAGAAAGAAGCATGTAGGAAAAAGTGAAGCTTTGTGGCATGAGGTAGAAGGGAGTAAGGTGATATAATTGATTCTCTATAGGCAGCTCAGGTAACAGTCAATAGAATGAAGCTTATCTTGGTTTTTTTTTCAGGGGATTAATGAAAGGTCAGTTTTTAATACCTGCTTCAGATGGACAGTACTTTTAAAAGAATTTTAAGATTAAATAGTTTGTGTGGTTGACAGGCTTTATTTTTGGAAAATATATTGCTCTGACCCTCATGGGCCTTTTTGCAAATAAGCATTGAGAAACTTTCATGCTTTTATTATAGAAAATGCATTTTCATGTTAATGGATGGCAGGCTAGGTCACGGTCCTTCAGAAAATGCAACTATGATTGCTTATTTCTTTTAAACCCAGAGTTTTGAAGACCATGGGAGAACCAGAATTAGGATCATGCTACCTTTTCATTAAGGAGGTAGTGCATTTATGTGAGAACAGGATGTCTAAATTACGTTTCTTCTTTGCTTCTGGGAATTTGAACCTACATCTCTTACTAACCAGGATAGTGTTTTAATAATCAGTTTCTCAGTGTATGGCTTGTAGGGCTCTGAAGGCATTTTAAATTGTAGAGAAACGCCATGGCTCACCCCCAGATTTAAGATGGCAACTCAAGTCCTCCAGGATTGGGGAGCATCTGTGAACATTATGTTCATCATGGATCCACTTGCTGCCTTTGACTGCTAGCAGCAGTTTTTGAAGGGTTCAGAAATGTTTTGAGTCTGCAAGCACCAGTTACAGCCTCTGTTTTAGACAGTCCTGGCCAGAGAGTGCGCTGACTTGGCTGTCAATCCCAAGTTAATATATTCGTGTTCCCATGTAACTCTATACTGCCATCCCAGTCATGCTGCAAGTATTCTTTGTAGATCTGTACAGTAATAGATCAAGAAGCTGATCTGGCTTAAAAAAGCATTACCTGAATAAAGGAGTGATGTGCAGAAGTGTAGGGTTTCAAACACAACTGATGGTAGACAAGTGTCAGGAACAGCTTGAGCCATTATTATCATCAAAGCCAAGGCAATGCCAAATCATGATTTGAGATGCTGCTGACTCAGGGATTTACACAAAGACAGATGAGTCAAGTGGGTGTTGTTCTTGAAAAAAGAAATGCACAGGACTATAGCCTGTTCTTAATGGAAACATTTCTGTGTCTTGAACCTTCAGAAGAAATATTAAGATGGATGATTCAAAGAGAAGGAGCAAGGATTAGCTTGCTTCCCAAATCTACTGGCAAGGGTTGTCCTTTAGGCTCTGGTTTCTTTTCCCAAGGCTCTTTGTGTAATTTTATTTAGTGATTATTTTATGTTGAAAAAACCCCTAAATACTTGGGTGCATGAATCCGAAACAGAGCACATTAAAACAGGGGGAGACAAATAAATTTGGAAGATGGGAATGTTTCTGCCATAGTTCACTCCATCTAAATCAATGTCCTTTTAAAATCACCTTTTACATTATATAACATTTTCCTCTCTTACTTGCATGACTTGGTTCTGCTTTTTTTTTTTTTTAATATAGTTTCATGTGTCATTAATAGCCCTTCTTGCTTCTTCAGTGTCAGAGGGGCCTACCAGACGAGGTCTCTATTTTCTGTACTGCCTTTAGAGCAGTAAAATCTGAGTGAGACAGGGCTGTGTCTGTGTGGTAGAAAGAGGGGCACAAGTGGTGTTCAGCTAATGGAATAGAGTCCTGGGCACAGATAGCAGAGTAGTATTCAAATGAAGCTTTGGTTACTTACAGCTATGCCTTTTAAAATAGTTTTTAATGGATTATTTAAATATGATTTTGTGTGTTCTAGTGCTAGTATCGATAAAGAAACAATTGCTGGTACCAGTTCACCACAGGCAATGTTGGATCACCATCCTGCGACAGTCATGATGGACTTGCAGTCAGAAGAGGATGTCAAACCTCCTCCTTCTCTGATTATAGACTCCCAGCAAAATGAGAACTTAGAACAAGAGGAGGAACACCAGCTGGTGCATATTATGGAAAGGTCTCCTTCAACATCAGTGTCTTCAGTCGATATGAGAGTGATGATGTCTCCTTCCCCTGTACCAAGAAGAGATGAGTTTTTTAGGCTTGAGGTTGGAGAACGCTTTAGACCAATGTGTGGTTATGACCCACAGATGTTGCAAATGCTGAAGGAGGAGCATCAAATAATATTAGAAAACCAAAGAAAGATTGGTCTTTATGTCCAAGAAAAAAGGGATGGTTTGAAAAGAAAGCAGCAACTGGAAGAAGAACTGTTGCGAACAAAAATCAAAGTAGAGAAGCTGAAGGCAATACGACTACGCCGTGATCTGCCAGAATACAACAATATCTAAATATTTTATTACTTCTGTCATATTCTTTGAAATACTTAATAATAAATGCAAAATTGTTTCTTATGTTAATATGGATGAATCAAAATCTTGAGACATGAAAGCATATGTTGTTTAAGTACCTTAGAAAAATACCTCGTGTGGGTTTGAATGCACCAACTCTTCTGGTCTAAAGTATAGTCAAATTCATGTTTAAGTGTTTAGATTGATAAAAATCCAAACTTTAAAAACATTTCCACTTATCTCTAGAGTTTTGATGAGCTAATGGAAATTTAATTCAATTCTTGTTAAAAATTTTGGTCATATACATTATTTTTTCAAATAATCATCTTTAATATCTTAATGAAGTTGCAGGTAAATAAATGCATATAAGAAGGAGAAATAAGAGGCCATGTTTAAATGTTTTATTCTTTTCAAGTTCGTAAATCTTATGACAGTAGTGACGTTTTGCTGATATAACAGCTTGGAAAACAAAATCACTGGATTGTTATATTTTTTTAATATTCAGTAGACGTTTGAATAAATGTACATCTTTTTAAAAGTTGATACTTTTTAATTGTTTCCAGTGGAGAAGTGTTTCCACAGGATGTTATCATAAGAGAGACAGTGAATGAAACACTTGGTTTTTAAAACTGCATGCATGTGTAATTTGTGTGTACAGTTACCATGATTGTGTATTCAGTTATAGTAATTATACTGGTGATCAACCATATAAATATCTACTTTGCTCATTTGCATGCATAATTACTGCAGTGCATGTGCAACCAAGACAGTTGCAGGTGCCTTTGATCAATATCACTATGACTATAAGCTACTGAAATAAAATCGTTTCTGTATGTAAGTAACATGTGACTTGAAATCAACAGCAGATTGTGTTATTCTGGGTCCCTTTTATAGATCCTGTTGTTCCCATCTTTCGATTAGTTTCAAATAAAAAGCCCCAAATGAAAACAAAATTGATTCTTCTGTCTGTCCTGGTAGCAGCTGTTTCCTCTGTAGTTATGATCAACTTTAATAACTGGAAGAAAAATACATGAAAAATATCAGTCCCAGATGATTAATTTCTTCATAATTCTTAGTCTCCTGCCTGTTGTGAATGTATCCACAGCTGCCTTAGACCTCTGGCTCCTTATTCCCTGTAACAATGCTTTCCCCTTCCTCTAACCTTTATAGCAAGAAGAGGAAATGAAGGACAGTATCAAGGAAAAAGACAGAACAAAGGAAATATAATTCCTCTGGTGCCTCCTATCTCAGAGGCCCCCAACAGCAGAATGAAAAAAAGCACTAGGAAGCGGACTATTTCTTCCTTGCTCCTGTCATCACTGTTTTCCCAAATGAGTTTCTATCTCCACTCCCACAAACCCCTGCATGCAAGCATGGGGCAGGGGTCAGCATCAGCAGACTGTCAGTGAGGTAAGCCTCACACTTGTTGGTCTTCTGAGTAAATCAGACACCACAGGGGTAGGTACTTACTGAAAACGGAAAACTGGAAGCATGTAAGCATAGCTAAGGAGCTTAAAGAATTGTAGTTAAATTTTGTGATATAATAATCTTGACTGACACTGCCCAGGATAACTTTAACAAGTTTCAGGTAGGAAAAGTAAAGGCAAGCAAGTCTTTTATTTACAAACTGAGGAAAACTATAGAACCGTGAAAACAGGTGTTGACAATCTGGAGTTCCTCAAAACTTTTTCAGTTGTTTTCTTGAGAGGAGAGTACTGTAAGTGTTCTGGGAATTTTTGTGTGTACTGAAAATGATGATGCTTGGATAAGTGGCCTTTGTTCCAGTACAGTCCTTGGCTTTCTGCTGTTTTTCTTAGTTCAAGGACATTGATCTGTTTTTGTGTAGCTGGAAATGCTTCAAGGAGATACTCACTTCTCTGAGTTTACAAGAATCAAAATGCTTTCTTTACTAAATAAATATAGATTTTATTTGTTCTGCTTCTCAGAAATGGGAAACAGTACTAAATTATCTGCCCTTGTCTTGTAATTTGGAAATGTCTGATCTTATCCTTTCAGTTGAAAATCAGAATTCTGGTTTCTAGTGGCAAGGAATTAATTTCTAGTTTCTTTTCTTATATATTATGCAAATGACCAAGTTTTTAAAGTTCATAAAATAATTCCCATATGGCTTATTGTCTTGCAGTGGTTTTGAATTCTGGGTACTCTTAACACTGGCTATCAAAATGCTCTGGAGACTTTAGGGTGTTTTCTTCTGATGCTATATGAGGAGGTGACTTCCAGGGTTTCTACTAACACGGTATTTTTATTTCAAGGACCAGAACTAGAGGAGTTTTCAGTCTTGGAAAGCTTATAGTCTTTTCTCAACTGGCAGGCAAAGTAGTTGCAAAAATAGGACCCTGCACAGAGCTAAGTCTCCCTTGTGTTCTTGATGTTGGAAGGGGAAGGATGCAAATGAGTGAAGAAATAAAATGCACTGTCCCTTATAGTTGGTGTTCTTCCATGTTTCATTGTTCTGACTTTGTGTCACTTGTTAGTGGAAGACTGTTCTTTTCTGCAAGCAGCACCTCTAGTTCAGAGATCTCACGTTTCTCATTTGCTGTGTTCTCAGTTTTGTTTCTTTTGACTTTTGGGGAGCTTGGGAAGGAGGGAGACATCTCCTGAATACCCATGGATCTCACTCCTTCCTTTACTAGTGAGATGATTATTTCCTTTCATTAGAGAAATGTTTCCTCCTTCAGTGCCATTATATTGCCCTCTCAGTTCAGTGTGGTGCTGACTAGATCTTACACCTCTCTGTGCTGGTGGATTTGCATTTCTTTCCCACTCCACATCTGCTTTGCAGTATCAGGTTGTCTTTCTGAGTCAGACTTCTCACTTCTCCGTGCCTGTTCCTGGTTTTTTTTCCATGTATTCCTAATGTTGGGTACATGCACCACAGCTGTGGCTGGTCCTTCTGGACCATGAAGTGCTATGAATTTTTACTGTTCCAGCAAATGATACTGTGCTAGCATGTGTGAAAGGGATGGAAGGAAGCCCTTCCCTCCTTCACCCTCATTCTTATCCTCTTACTCCCTCTGCTACATCTGGCAGTGCCATTCCCTGTCTGCATGTTTATAATGTACAGAGTACAAGCAGAGTAATTTTAGGCAAGGACAAATTTCTACCATATGTTCATGTCCTTCTACTAATATAACTGCAGCAAACAGGCTGTAGGAGTAACTTAATTCCAAACATCTAATGGATTTATGTTTAGGATTAGAATAAAAATTGTGCCTATGATAACTTTTTGATAATTGTGATAGCATCTTGTGTCATTTCATCTATCCAAGTAACTGGTTAGCAATCAGTCTTTGCTGCTACCTAATTATCTTGCTGTTTTTGTTCCTGCTTCCTCCTGTCAGCTTTTGATTCTTGTGGAATGGTTGCCTAAGATGAGAATTCTTATCAGGTAAAAATGGTAAGAGAGAACACTCAAAGACCGCAAGAGATTGCTTGTAGCTAATTGCAATTGTCATACCCCTGTTTTCTAATATTTCCTACTTAACTAGCTTAAATTTATTTCTTTCATTCATACTTCTACACATTTTCTGACTTGGGATCCCCCCCCAATTAAAACTTGAGCTTGCATACTGTCTTCTTTGGGCAAACTTGTGCTCACTGGATTTCCAATAGTCAAAGCCATTAACTTCCTTACAATTAGATGATAGTTGTTTCTGAGTGGGAGGAAGAAACAAGAAATTGTGCTACCCAGGCTGCCTGGCTAAGGTGTCTTTTAAAATTTCCTATGTCTTTTTTTATAGTGCTTTAAGATGCTCCCATGTCAATTTCAACTTCACTAAAAAAATAAAACAGTTACTCAAGAAGATGATAAAGTGTTGTTTTCCTAAGATGTTGATTACTTTTCCATTTTGCTTATGAAAATAAAAAGAGGCCTCTAAAAAGAACACTTTCAGCATTAAAATGCAAAATGCATTAAATATAGCTTCTCAGTGTGTATACCTAACAAGGAAGGCCATTATTCTGTTTTCAATATCCAGGTCTTAAATAATTTGAGAAATCTTACTGCCTGTGTCTTAAAGTAAAAAAAAAAAAAAAAAAAAAAAAAAAAGTGCTGTTTACAGTAGTTAAAATAATGTCTGTTAGCTGTCTGTGTAATACAGGACTAAATTTCAATCATTCTGTGACCTCTGTTTCTGTGTTTTATCTCTTGTTAAAACCATAAGTGTTTGCCTTGGTGTCAACCTGTGTATAGTGATGCTTGCTCTTGAATGGCATCCAGTTTGTCTGGGTAAAGTTTTTCTCCAGCTAAAGATGCAGTTTCCTGAAGTTCCACTGAATGCTAGCTAACAAAATATGGATTCTTCCTTGTAAAACCTACAGTTGTTCAGTGGTAAAATAGATAGTTGAAAACCTTGCTTTTGATTTGTGTGTGTGGGGAGGTGGATGAGGGTCAGAGAACCCAAGGAGAGCTCAGCCATCTATAGGCATTGGCATTCCTACTGCCCCTGCCTTTCTTCCATGCTATGGGATTTTCACTCTGTTTTATTCCAGTGATTGCACAGAATGATTTGTTGATGCATCCAAATATCTCTTCAGTATAACACCTTGTTTGACTCTGTATTACTCACGCAAGAAGAATATAATATAATTTTAATTGAATACTTAATCAGCAGTTACTCCACATCAATTATGATTTCTATTTCCTCTTTAACAGAATTGCAGACTTGGAAAATGCTGCTGATTTTTTTTGTATTTTACACATGCAATTATATAGTTTTTGAAAAGGAGTCATTGTTTCCTGGCCATTCCCTTTAGACTCTTGATTTTCATTTATAGTTCGGCACAATAACTAGCATAATTTGACATAAATATAATGGAAAAACAATTCCACTGGCTTACATTGCCCCTCCAGATTTGGTTGACTTCAGAGCCCAGTGTGGTTAGGGCTGTCATTTTGTTTACAGTATTCTGTGTCGCTATTTGCTTGCTTTGTGTGTTGGTGAAAAAGTCTTGTCTGCATTGCTAATACTTTCTCAAAATATGTACATTTTCAAAGCTTGGAACTACATGCTTGAAATAAGTAAACCAGCTTATAAATGACTGATTTTTTTAAACTTTTTTTTTATCTTTCATTTAGCAGAAGCACTTGAACAAAGTGTTTATCTAGTTTGGGGATGGAGAGAAGGGATGTTGGACTGCCTGTGGTTAGTTGCTACAATATTGTTTGTCCTGCATTGCATCACATAACAACTTGCAGTAGTGTCAAGTTGTGGTTGTTGTTAATCACTGCATATGTCATGTGAAAGAAGTAATTCATCACAACTCCGCAGCAGTTTGCAGATACATTTTCCATAGGCCACTTGTTGATGCTATAAAGAACACCATTTTGTAAAGTCAAAGCTTTTATTTGGGGTACCTAACAGAGATACAGGATTAAAACCAGTATGTTATATTGCTATTGCTGTGTTCTCCTTTCTAATATGACATTTGTTTCAGGCTGCACTGTAAGCCACCCCAGACAAAACTGAATTGTAAGCTCTGCAGGTTTCACCAAGTAATGTCTGCACTGCTTTGCGCTGTGAGGAGGCTTTGGCAGAAGGTTGTACATGACAAGATGACCTTAGTCGCATTAACTGGCAGTTTGACCAAGCTACTTTGTGCTGTTACCTCCTCTCAGGCTAGAGTGTGTGTGTTCTATATATGTGTTTGTTGATGACTCATCTTTTTCCTGTGAAGCAATTTGCAGGGAGAGTACTCTGTTTAGCATATATTGAATTTTTCTCATCTTTCCTTTGTAGTGTTCCAGTTTCCCTGTGCTTTTGAAAAAGTACTTGAAACTTGGCATCAAGCTGGTCTTTGGGCATTCATATAAAACCTCACTCAAGTTTGTCTGAAGTTGTAAGTCATTAACAAACGCAGAAGGTGGTCATTTTCAGAACAAGTTTTTTACACTTTGGATGTTGTCCATAACAACTGATTCTTAGGAATCAGGGCTGTCTAGTCTGAGCACATTGCACTCTTGAGAGTGGATCAGGGAGTTCTCAGCTCTGAACACCTTGAGTGAAAGCAAGAAAATGTGTCTGTAGTTCTGCCAGTAATGGGACAGACCGCCTCAGTGAGGGAGCCATTTGTTTAGGTCCAGAGGGTAGCAGATGACAACAAGGATCTCAAGCACATGCACCTTTGTTTTGGGGCAGTAAAGATTTCAGAGCTGTTGGGCTGTCCAGCTGGATGGATAGTGGCCCCAGCTCTTTTGCAAAAAGATCAGCAGTAACCTGGAAAATACAGAATGTAGCTCTGTGATTCAGAGTGCTGCATAATGTGTATGCAGAAAAGGCTGGACTAAATTCATTTAGGGAATTTAGCCTTTGCTGTTAGTTATAATTATTTCTGCTAGATAAAATATATTCCTTTCAAAATAGTTTTTGTTATGTAACTATATGTGCTAATTTGCTGTACTTGAGTTTTGAAAATACACAATTCCTAAGTGAACTTCTGAGATGGCACTAAAGACGTTTTTCAGCAGTGCAGAACTTAAATCTACTCAGAAAGTTTCAGATACTTTAGCTCTGAAGATCTAGTGGGCATCTCTAAAGCTTGTTTTCAAAGGAAACAGAGATAAATTTAATCTTTTTCTAAATCTCATGCTTCTCTCATGAGCGTGCCCATGCACTTATGTTCGTAGGCACTCATTTACCCAGTGAGACACACGTGGGGCTGTTGGTAAGAAGAGCTGCACGTGCTGCAGAGGCTTTCCAGTGACACCAAGGGTCAAAGCAATCCTTTGGGAATAGCAAGGAGAGCTGGGCTGCTGATGGAAAGCTGCCACATCTCCATGTCTTCTAGCGTTTCCTTATGTAAGTGGTCAGCTCAGGACCAAAAATAGGCAGGGTCTGTTATAGGCATCACGAATTTAGGGCTTCCTGCATGGAATCATCTTATTAATTGCATTGGAATTTCAATGCAGTTTAAATTGTATTCAGTTTTCTTACATCTAGAGCCAACAAAGGCAGCACAGTAAACACCTTGTATCTTCACAGTGATGAATTTCTTCTGTTCCCTCCTTCATTTTCCTGGTTCTATTTTTCTATTTTTCTTTCCTAGTAAGAATTACAACTAAAGCTCTAGGTTTTTGTGTTTGGGCCATAAATATTACTTTTCTGCTTGGACTACTGAATGGATTACATTTATGTAAATCAAAGTTATGTAACTTGATTTGGAAAGATTACTTTTTCCCTTTCCAAATATTTCATCAGCCACTCTGCAAGTAATCATTGCTGCATAACACATGAAAGTTCTAAAAAATATGACTCATCCTTTGTGTGCCTCTTCACAGGGTAATGTCATAAATTTTAAACAGTTCTGTTTAAATAATTTAGGACAGGAATATGTTGTGTTTCATGCTTGTGACAGTGGACATAAGTTTTATTGATTATTTGTATTTGAAGGACTCTACTACAATCCAGGAAAATCAAAGATGGCCATTAACAAACACAAACAGGACATTAAAAGTGTTTTACTTCCAGTCTGTGCTAAAACAGATGTTAATATGCAGAATATGTAATCTTAATAAATCCTTTTCTGCCTGCTTGCTTTTTGTTACTGATCTGTCTTTGCATTTCAGAAACAGAGATTTTGTACAGTACAGAAATAGTTTTCTAATAGTTTTCTTAAAAAAATGACAGAAGTAATAAGAAATGCTTAAGAGAATGCCAAACCACGT
The DNA here is from genome assembly GCF_047830755.1 of Zonotrichia albicollis. NCBI lineage: Eukaryota > Metazoa > Chordata > Aves > Passeriformes > Passerellidae > Zonotrichia > Zonotrichia albicollis. Next base: position 133,790,586 of record NC_133819.1, read on the forward strand.
ATTTTCAAAGTACCACATATGGGTTTAGCTGAATACCTTCCATTTACACTTAAACACAAAAGGATGAGCGCTTAAATCTCTGTAAACTGCTTCCAAAAATGACTGCTTTTTGAGAAGGCTACAATTAGCCTGTGATTGTGTAATAGTCTATTAACTATTTTTTAATAATGTGGGGGTTTTGGTAATTTAAATATTTGGAATAATTTCATATCACATTTACACTCTAATTTATTGCAATAACATTCAATTTTACAGAATCCAAGAATAAAGTTTGCTTTTGGGTCTCACTTCTGCATTTATTTTTTGAAGTAAAAACCCCTTTACTTGACAAATTAATCAAAACAACTTTCAGTGTGGATGGCAACATTAAAAAGTATAGTAAACAGTCGATTTGGATGGCATTTGACTGGTTCCAATGTTTTACTGAGCTGATCTGGCTCACTGCACCGAATGATGCCTGCAGCCTTTCAGAATTCTCAATGATGCTGCTTTTTCCTTTGATAATAGGACTTGCACATCTATTTCTGTAGACCTGACAGAAGCTTTCAGCTTAGTTCATTAAATTTTTACAGTGAAAGCTGGAGTCAGTTGGATTTTTAGACAGCTGAGAGGTTTAGGAGAATAGTTTTCTGCCATGGAGCTGTAATTTTGAAAGTATGTGCTCTCCATCCTCCCTCCTCTACAGCTGATACCCTTAAGAGGTAAATGTTTCATTAAATGGTGATGAGAGGATTGTTCCTACAGGTTTGAATTAAGTACATCTGGCAGCTCTGTTATTGTATATAGAAGGCTCCTATTTGAAAATAAAGGTTACTACTCAAGTGTTCAAAAACTCACAAATGACACAACCTGAACCCAGTTTTCACATTCTGTTGGCTATCACCATTAGGTACATGATTAAGGATTGTATTTCTGTGGGCTTCCTTGCCAGTTCACAGAATGGACTGTGTCAACCCAGTGAGTCACTATTCCGTATTTTCTTTCCACCTCTTTGTTCAGTTATAGAGCTACGCCTTGTTCTCAGCACATTTTTCAAACTATTTTGAATTATTTAGCTAAATTTTTTTTCCTCTGGTGCTCATTGTGATAGTATCTGAGTGCCTACGAGATGTAATTGCGTTTCACAACATCCTTGTGAGACGAAAAGTTGATGCAACCTCCACTTTCTAGGAGATAAAGTGCGAGTTGAGGCAGAGAGAAAAACACCAAGAGGCTCTACTTTTATGGATGGTGCAGACTGAATCATGGAGGGCTGCATTGTCCCAGTGCTTTAGGATACTGTACAGTTAATCTTCCCCAACCACAACTTCCAGTTACACCCATGAGTGTTCACTATTAATACAAATGAGACTGAATCACAAGTCAGGCGCTCAGACAAATATTTGTTGCTGAAAGTTGGGGTTAAATGACTTTTTTTACATCACAGAGAAACTCCAGAAGGCATTCAAGCAAAGTGCAGTCCTTTAAGATATTCAGCTTATCTAACCACAAGATTTGACTATCTGTCCTTGCAGCCTTGTCCATCCCACACCTTTTGCAATTTACAATCAAGCAGTGCAGGGATGGCAGAGACAACAGCGGCCTTTTTTCCTACCACCATTCCTGCCTTTCCAGCAGTTCAGTTCTCTGCGCTGAATGAACAAGAGGTCCCATGGCAGTGTAGTGCAACATGCTTTCTCTGAAGACTTTATCATGGATATTTATGCACAGTGGGGCAGATCAGATCATTGGAACACCTTATTTTTGACATCTTCAAACTGTGCTTGACTTCACAGCCTTAGAACTATTCACTTGATGAAGATGGGTCATTGGAGTCGTGGGCAGATGGGTGGCATAATTTCTTACCATAAGGCTGTTAATCTTTTGGGTTTTGGAGCAAATTAACATTTCTAAAAAGATTATTCCATATAATTTGGTATTTTCATCTATGTAAGACAGGGTTGAGAACCTTATCTTTCCCCTTTAAAGTAATAAATCAAATTACTGCAGTAAAACGTCACTGAATTCAGTGTACAACATTAATATCAAGGCATGCAGTGGTTTGCCCAGTGAGTTTTGCCCAAGTTTGATGACAGCAAAGAAATTGAAAGACAGATAATTTTTTGTGTTGAAGAGCAGAAGGTACTGAGGGGACTTCGGGGAAAATGATATGATGATTCAAGCTCTAGCTCCTGCTTTGCCTATGTGGACTTGTCCACTAAAAGATATTTGTCTGATTCTGGGTCTTCTGCTGGTCCTAAAGTCAGAATTGATTTGGGTTTGTCTTGCAGGGAATGATCTGTGAAATGGATCTGGTTCAGGAGCTTAATTACCTCCATCTCTTACATTGCATCTAAGCTTTCCATTGCAGCCTTGTTCCTATTCCCATTCCCAAAGGAGCAGCTACCAAACCTGAGTCTGCCCTGTTTACCAGGATGTTGTGTTAATGTGAGTGCCCTTCATGTCTTTGTGCAGTCAGTGCCCTTCTGTGCCCAACTGCTTGCCATTTTTTATGTGACAATACCGTGTTGTCTTTAGTTCGTTTCTTCTGTTGTCATTTTCCACTTCTGTTTTCCCTGTCCTTGCCTAATCAGCTCCTGTTCTCATTTTTTCCTCCCAAGTTGTCCTGTGATTTCCCTCAGTGTTTTCCAGCTGTACATGTTCCTAGTGAATCTTGCATTTTGAGGGTCAGAGATGAGATGCACTAAGTTGTTTTTTTTTTTTTTTCACCATCTCCTACTCAGAAAATTCTCTGTCTGGTCCTTGACTCTCGTACTGGACCCCAATCCCAATAGTGGTTCTCCCTAACCATCTTCCTAACATATCCTGTTGTTTTCTTACTCTTTTACTCCCTGTCTGGTTCCTAGCCTTTCCCTGCATGCTCTGCTTCTAGCTTAGACTTCCAGTCTTTTACCCAGTTGCCAATTTTCCACTGGTTCAACCTCAGCCTTCCTTTCCAGCAATAGTCTTTCTTGTTTTCAGGCTTCATCTCCAAAATTGCTTTTCCTTGTAGCTGGTCCGTGTCCCTTCTGCCATCCTTACTTGTTTGGTGTCAGGAGGGGGGAAGGTGTTCTGAAGGAGAGGGCCATGGAAAAATTCTCTGCTGGAATTGTGGAAGAAACTCAACTTTGGTCTGAGAGGTGAAAGCTGTGACTACAGAGAAACCTGTTCTCAGCCTCAGTTAGACATGTCCAGTGTGTAATCCTCAAGAAATTAAGCTGTAGATACTGTACAAACTGCATTTATTTCTAAGAGATTTTAGCTTTCAGGAATGGAAAAAGTTTTAGCTTAGCAAAAAAAAAAAAAAAAAAAAAAGTGTTATCTCCTCCACAGATTTTTAGATTCTTTGCCAGAGCATTGAGTTAGTAGAGCTTCTCAAAGAAATGAGTTCATTGTGGCTAAGACTGGATTAATCTGTGATTATTTTTCTTATTAACAGTGATTTTTCTTTCACTGCCAGTTTTTATGAACATTGTGCATGTGTGTGAATATGTGTGCTTAAATTGAGACAGCTAGCATGGAAGATGTACTATGGACTCATGGAGGCCTGGCAAAGTTATTAGCTATGAAGACCTGGGAAAGTTATTAGCTTTGTAAAATAAAATCTGTTAAAGGAAATCCCCATAGTATTGCATGGTCAGGAATCTAGTTTGATTGGCATTTCAGATTGTTAAGAGACTTTGAAACAGAAGTTTAAAAATATTAAATTTTTTATCATTTGCATTTTTCTTTAAAAATAATTTTGGATTTAGAACAATTATGTGTTTTCCAAAGAAAATATTCCTACTTGAAGAATCAGTCTTTAGGTGAATTTGTTATCTATACTCATGCATGAGAAATGCATTACAAATGCATTTTGTCTTGGAAAGAGAGGTACAAAGCACTGGCTTGTAATCAAATTACTCTGAAATGTAATCCCAACTGTCATTGATTCCTGGAGGTTTAGGGCAAGCCAGCTTGACTCTTACTGTTTGCACTCCTCCTGAGGTCTCACAGAAGTGCCATGGGAAGAGTTATTACATTTTTTTTTCCCATCTTGGAGGCACACTGATATACATTTACATGCTAGCATAGTATTAAGTTTATTATTAGACTGAAATAGCTTTGCAAGTGAAAGATAATGCTATCTGACTCATAATTCTTTAAATATGCCTGAGATATCTTCGGAGTGTGACATATAGATCTTCCATAGGCAACTAGACATTTAACTGCTGTGTAAATGTCTGTTCTCAAAATGTTAGAAATTAATTAAGGAACTTTTTGGTTGCTTCCTCAGCTCAGAAGGAGGAGATGGTGCAGGCTCCATGGAGCAGACTGATGGCACCTGAGCAGAGTCACTGCCAAGGCTACAGCAGAGCACTGGCATTGAGTTTGGGCTGTGGTTCATTCAAAGCCTCAGTCTCCTTTTACTGCAGTTCAGATTTTTTTTATTTGCCTCCCTCTACTTAATTATTCTTTAGTGATACAGAGTTCAACTTGAATCAAAATTGTCTTCTCTAAGCTGTAATTTTTGCATTGTGCCAGTACTTTTGATTGAGAAGATTCAGAGCAGTTGAGGGAAAACTCACCTGTTGTTTCATACGTGCTTATGTCATGGAAGTCCAGATGTGAAGGTGATGGGTAACACAGGACCCATGGTTTGAAAATCACCCCAACCTAACAGTAGCTGCTACAAGAAAGATGGGCAACCTCCCAGCCTCCTTGGTCCAAGCTGCACATACCCCTTCCCTGTATTGGCTGAAGTGATGGGATTCATTGGGCTGGCTTTCCTGCAGCTGGTGGATGAGAAGCAGAGCGGGAGAGGGAAGGAAAGGTGAGCTCATGGCTTTGGCAGCAGGCTGCACTTGGATGGGGTTAAGACATCCATGAAACCACACCCAGGCCAAGGTGCCAGTGCTGGGCTCACTGGAGTGTGTCCCTCTGGAGTGTGCCCTCTGGAGTGTGCCCTCTGGAGTGTGCCTCACTGGAGTGTGCCCTCCGGAGTGTTCACTGGAGTGTGCCCTCTGGAGTGCTCACTGGAGTGTCCCCTCTGCAATATTCACTGGAGTGTGTCCCTCTGGAGTGTGCCCTCTGGAGTGTGCCCTCTGGAGTGTGCCTCTGGAGTGCTCACTGGAGTGTGCCCTCTGGAGTGTGTCCCTCTGGTGTGTGCCCTCTGGTGTGTGCCCTCTGGTGTGTGCCCTCTGGAGTGTGCCTCACTGGAGTGTGCCCTCTGCAATACTCACTGGTGTGTGCCCTCTGGAGTGTGCCCTCTGGAGTGTGTCCCTCTGGAGTGTGCCCCCTGGAGTGCTCACTGGAGGGCTCCCCTCGCTCCTCAGGGTAACTCATGCGCTTAAGGTGCTGAGCCGCAGTGCCTGGAAATGGACCCTGGGGTTACCCTGGGGACTCTTTCACAGTGCAGCTGCTTTCTTGCTGCTTTGGGAGTCACCTAATGCATTAAATCGATGCATTTTCTCTAAATCCTGCTCATCAGAAACTGGTTAAACTGGTTTGCCATTGGAATGCTCCCCGTCCCCTCTCCTGGATCCCGTCCCGATTTCTGTAAATCATCACCTTCCTGAGGCTGCTGAAACTTTTCCTCATATCAGTGAGGCTATGGTTTATATCTTGAAACCTAAGCCCTTGTTTTCTCAACCACAGAGAGAAAGCTTTATTTGTGGGAGCTTTTCAAAGCCTTGTTAGCTGTGTCTTTAAAGTTCCCAAGCCCTTCCTTTAGGAGGAAAGCCATGCCCCTTGCTGCTGTTTCTTCATGGTTAAACGAACCTCACTGCCAGGCTGGGCTTTTGGCTGCTTGGGAGAGAAATGAGGGAGCATGATTTCCTGATGTTTCTCATACCACAGGGTATGCATGGTTGCTGTTACTTATTAGTTTCACTCCAAACTCATTAACAGCAGAGCCCAGAAGGTACAACTGCAGTTTGTCTTCCAGGGTCTCAGCAAATCCAGTTTTATTTCAGATACTGTCTATGGTCTCAGAGCAGTAAGTGGTTTCTGTTGAATCCACTGCTCACTGTACCCCTATATCAAACACTGAACTTAGTTCCTGTGCATAACATACCATTCTCATTTCAATTCCTGAAAAGCTCATGACACTGTAGTTACTGAATTTAAATATTCTGCTATTGCACTGTAATAATCTTTAAAGTTAAATAGGTGTGAAGCTGAATACAAACAAAACTGATAAGATAAAAAGAATGTTGAATGCAAGCACCTAATCAGCATTGCTGGTGAAAAGGTTTAGGTTTTCTATGCAAGGAAATTATGTGAAAGATAATTTTGAGAGGATGTAATTACTTTTACATAGAAATGTTAATAAAAAAAAACGACCTTACATTTTTATCTGAAAATATACTGTAGTTATTGGCAAAAGAAAGATAATTTATGTGGCATAGAAACAAATTGTTATTGAATATTTCTGTAAACAGAAGTTATGGTAATTCAGAAGACAAATTGAGGGAAGAAATCTGAACATTGCAGAAGCTATAATTTTTCATTTTCCCCATAGAAACATGGTAGTATTGCATGTAATATTGGTGCCCAGTTTGCTTCTTACTGGGGACAGGATGCTTTGGAAATCTTCAGCAAAAGTCACTATAACAAAAGGCTGTTAATTTCCAACTTTGTTTCTAAATTATTTGTGTTCTAATTATTTTAAATTAAGCAGGGATAAGAAAAGTTTGAACACTTGTTATTGATTTCAAAGTTAAGCTGCTGGTAATTCAGATAATACCATCCAGGATGCCCTGAATAAAAGAGCAATGACCATAACACAGATCTCAGGGGTCACCAAACTCATGTGGCAGGTCAGTGAAGGAGACAAAGAGGTGGTCATTTGTTTATGGATTGCCATCCTTCAAGAAAGAAGAAGAAAATCCTGCAGTAAAGTCTCCAGTTCTTGCAGTAATAGTTTAAAATCTTAATATAAGGAAAGTTGTTGTTGAATAAACTAAGAGAATCATTTTGAAAAACAAAAAGAAAACCATCTTGCATTTATCTGTTGAATCAATTTACAATTAGAAGCTCAATGTAGAATAAAATTCATCTTTTGCAAGGTACAGGTTTCCTGTCTTCCCCCCTCTCTCTTTCACTTCTCTAAATCTTACCACTTGTGATTACTGAAGATCCAATGGAGCCTTTTAACTCTTTTACAGAGCTGCAAGGATTTTTTTGTTACTGTTTGGTTCATTTACCAAGATTCATCTACAAAGAATCCCCTACATTTCTTTGTTATGAATATGTTCCATATTCTTATCCTTCTGTGAAATGCCAGTGTTCAGTAGCTGCTCTGTTATTCCTTGGAGATGGGGACACATCTGCTGCATGAAACTACAGATGTTGGCTAATGCACCGAAGGAACATCTACGTATGGAAAATCCTGTCTGCTGTAGACATTGTGTCAGCATAGAGTTCTGTACAGACAATACAACTTCTGGGGTGTTTTGGAAAGAATATTCAACTAGATAAATGCAGCATTTTTAACTTAGATAATACCTTTTTAGTAAACACCAGTCTGAAAAATTGAACTCATTTTAGATGTGTAACTTAGGACTATTTTGCAGTTTTAGGAATATTGATGTAGAAGTGGTAAAGCTGCTTCTTTGTTGGACTGTTACCGTGAGCAAGAATTTCCTCTTGCTGCTTCTCCTTTAAATACCAGAACACTTGCAAATTTTGGAAAAGTTAGTCTGTGGCATAAGTGCTTTTTTGTAACAGATTTGTATAGTGTTGAATCCCAGATGGAATCAAAGGAGCAAACCTATTTAAGATTTTAACCAGCATGCAAGGGTATTTTAATGAAAATTAGTCTGATTCTCCTTTTGAAGCTGTGCATGTGCTGAAAAGGAATGCTGCAGATATTCCTTTAGATAATGCTGGTGACTTCTCTACCATTACTTGTCTCAGATTGCTAACTCTTGAAAGCATGTGTTTATTCTAAATCAGTGTTATAATCAACTGCTGTCTGTTCTGTTATCATTTCTTAACCTTATTAACCTAAATATTGCTTATTAATATTGACATCCATGGCACTTCTAACTGGGTAACTGCTGACAAATATAAATCAATCTAAGCCCAGTTACAGTGTTTGAGTTGGTGCATACTCAAGAGATGGTCTGATTCAAGATTTGCACAATTAGTTATTTTTGAAGGGTGCAAGGAAAGAAGTTAAAATTATATTTTGTATTATTACAGTTATGGTTATTCTGCTACTTTGTACAGATGACTTCAGCTCCAGATCTGGTTCCTGGACTCCTTTGTTCCCTTTTCTGAGTTCTGTCTTCCTGTGCTTGCTTTCAGAACATTGCCCAGCACCATCTCACGAGGACCCTGTTTTCATTTTCTCCTGTGATCATTTCCCTTTTGCTTTTTTTTCAGCCTTTCCTTTTATTCTTTTTCCATTCTTAACATTTTGTATATATGTCAAATTAGGAGGTCACTTACTAATGCAACAAGTAATCTTATTTCCCTGGAAGTACATACTTTCTGAAACAATGTAATGTTGTTTTGTTGTTTTTTTTTTCAGGATTGGTCCTTGTGTGGTGTTCTGTCTCAATCCAAATTTACCATAAGGAGAGGAAATAGACCACTTTGTTTATATAAGACGAAATTTATAGATTGGTCTTGATTTTTTTGAAATGCAAAAGACTGTACACTTTATTGGGAGAACCTGAGATATTCTTTGTTATTTTATTTCCCTTTTAGATGCACTCTATTTGCCAACATCAGGGACTGCAAAGGAAGAAGCAGCTCAGGAAGCACCTGACTGCCTTGTGAAATATTTCAGTGTCGTGTGGTGTAAGGCATCAAAGAAAAAGCACAAGAAGTGGGAAGGCGATGCTATTCTTATTACAAAAGGAAAGTCAGTAATATTGAAAGATATGGAAGGCAAAGACATTGGCAGAGGTACTGTAGAATTGCATGCTTGCTCAAAGGAACACCTGGCAGAAAATCATTGTGCTTTGAAGTAACAGAGACCCAGCTCTTTAGCTATTTCAGTTCTTCATACTAATGGTGACCACAGGATGAAAAAACAGTGGAGATTTTGGGTTTGCTTTTGGTTTGTCTTTTTTTCTCAGAGTGGGGGGGAGACTGCAAGACAGCTTTATATTTATTACATATAAGGCAGATGCATGGGGGAGGCTGGAGCAGGCTGAATAACATAATTCACAGAAACACCAAATGCTAGTCCAAAGGGAGAATCTGGAAATCAATGGCTGTACTAATTCAGCAGCGATGCTAAATGAGGGATGAGTAGTTGATTTTGGTTGCTCACATAATATAGAAGGGAAGGAGTTAAAATTTAGGGAAAAGATACAGGTAGTTTTCTTGTAGATATCTTGGTCAGCAGTAGGGCAATCAGAAATTTCAGAAGTTGGACCTTTATTTTTCAGCCTGTCAAACAGCTAAAAATATTATGTTTGTTGGAAAGACAGGCAAACAGCAAAATTTTCCTGCCCAGCCAAAGTCAACTGTGTAGCAATTTTTAGTCTTGTAGTTTTAGCAGCAGCTGCTGCTGTAAGACATAGTTTGGGTTGATATCAGAGTTAAAAATAAGACTTGCAAACCATAGGCTGCCATCAACTTGGAGCAGTAATTTTTTACTGAAAGCAAAGCAAGAATTAACTTTGCTAATGGAGCCAAAGATATTCTGTAAGGGAGTAGGATTGGACAATGTTTTTGCTAAGCATAATTCGATTTATTTTAGGTCAGAGATGGCTTCTCTGCTCTTTTGTTACAACCATGACATTGTGATCTCATGACATTGTGAGCCTTGTTAGGACCAGGCAGTTTTGATTTGCAAATCAGTCTGTGACTTAGAAGTTAATTTGAATTTATTTATAGCAAAGCAATATATGTACAGACTTGCTTGTTTTTGAAAAAGGCAGAGTGAAAGAGAGTAATGCCTGGAATGCATCAGCCACCACCCTGTTGTTCTTCTGTTTTTTCAAGTCCTGTCTTCTTGAATTAGCAGCAAACACAATAGAAAAATGAACATTGTGATTTTCTCTTAAAACTTCACTTAAAAAAAACTTAAAAGTTTTTTACCATGTTTGATGGTGTCAGAGAGCACAATACCAATGTCATTAGTGCTAACTTGCCCATTCAGAATTGCTTTCAATTCATATTGATTCTAAGAAGATAATACATGGACCAATTTAAGCAGTGTGAGTGTTAAATTTCTGCAATTATTTAACTCACTGAGTGAGAAGGAAAGGTCCAGCAGTGGTGCTTGCCTCCAAAATTGTATGTAATACTGGGAAGTTTATAGTGTGCATGAGCCCTTGGGATTATTATTTTTAAATGGGAAGAAAAAGGCAAAGGAAGAATTTTTCTTTTTTTCCTTAGGCTTACCAGGGCAGGATCAAGGATGGCACAAGGGAACCTAAAATCAGCACAGCTTATAGCTCATTTTTGAGGCAGCAGAACATCTTACTGTTCTCCTCTGCAATGTCCTAATTCCTTAATAATGCATTGCAAAGAATTTAGGACGTGCTCTCTTGTAAATTGCAGTATGTTACAGAAACGGTTATTTCTGGCAGCTGCATAAACAGTTGAGCTTTGTAGTTTTGCTTTTTGCCTTCTCAGTTTCTATCTACCCTTAAAGCCCATCCAGTATTAGAATTAGACTCTTCTGACCAGAACCTGCACAGGGATACACCTGTATTCAGTGTGTTCAGCCTGAAGCTATGCAGAGGTAATAACAGAAAACAAAAATGCAGAGCCAAGAGGATCATAAATGCCCTCCCTAAGCATCCTATTTAGGAAGACACATGTATTCTTTTGTGTTCAGGCATCTTCAGCTCTTTCCTGAAAGCAAGTCCAAGTTTCAAGAGCCAAACAAGGTTCACTGTGTGCTTTCTGAATACTTCCAGAGGAGAGGAGGAGAAGTGTCTCCCTTTCCCTTTTGGCCAGACTGTTTTTCAGCACGTGCTTAGACTCTTAGACTGTGAAACACCTCGGTATTTTTTTCCTCTTAAAGGAATTCAGATACAGAGCTTCACCTTCCAATCTTTCACATTCCTAGAAGCAGCAGACCCAAGCTTTGCCAACAGTTTCCAGGAGTCTTTATACTTTATATATGGTGTTTGATGGATAAAATGTGCCTTGGGAGGCCTTGCTTCTTTCTTTTTTCTTCATAGCTGAGTGATTTAACTGCTGGTCTACACAATCTTACCTTTTTTTTTTTGTCTGAGGTTTTTTGGTTTTTTTTTTTTTTTTTTGTGAGTTTGGTTTTTGGTTTTTTTTTTTTTTTTGGCCTCACTAAGGATTGAAGCCTGTTTATCCAAATTTATACAAATTCAATAATTGAAGTAAAGAATTCTGAAACAGAGGTGTGGCTTTGACCTCTCTGAGTTAAGAAAATAAATTATATGTCCTCTGATTCTTATGTGAGAGCTTCAACCAGTAGACTGCTATTTAAAAGAAGGAATCCCCACTCTTTCCTACACTGTTCTCTTAAAAGGAAGTGGCAGCTGTAGCTGTATTTTGTAATGACACCAGCTGTAGCTGTGTTTTGGAATTGCATTTGTAGCTGCAGTGAGAATGCCCACCTGACCAAGCCTAACAAGTTTTGAACTTAACTTACTCATAAATCTTGGCAATAATCAGAACATGTTCCAGAGCATATGTAGAAATGAAGATTTCAGAGGCATCTGAATCTTTAAGTGTAAGAAAACTAATGTAGAATTATTTAAAAAGTAGAATACACCGTTTAGATCAATAGCAGGAGGGGTTAGGAGACTTCTTTTGGGGGCATGAAAAAAAGGGAAAAGGACTTAGGATGGTTATTAAGGGAAACTTCTGGATTTTACCACATGGAGCTACTTTTTAAAAGCTGTCTTAAACAGTTGTTTGACATTCAGTAGACTTGGTTGGTGATGAGGATGACTGAGTCTTTGCTCATATACTTTGCTAATTCTGATTATTAGCACTCACATGTCACTCTATTAAGGAGGGAAAGGCTTTATGTGGAACAATTAAATGTTTCAGAATGAGTAACTTTTTCACAGTTTTTCCGTCCTGCAGATGAGTACTGGTTTTAAGGAAATAGTACTTGCTGTGTTGTCCTAATTATTTTATTTTTATGTTCTTTTAGGTACTGGATATAAAGCTAAAGAGTTAGACAGCCTTGATGAAGGTCAAACACTGATGGTTGGCGGAAAAGAAATTGAAGTGATGAGTGTAATTTCAGCAGATGATTTCAACAGTGGCAGGTGTTTTCAGGCTGGAATAGGGACTCATGAAACAGATGCATCTGCATTATCTCAAACTAGTACAAAACTGTTCTGTAAACCATTCAAAAATGTCTGTCAACCCAGTACTAAAGAGAATATGCTCAGAGATTCCCAAAGCTGCAAACCTCGCCATGATCCAAATGCCACAAGTAAGATTGAAATTTTAAAGTTTCTTTAAACATCCTCTGACTCTCAAAAAATATTGATTGTGTAACCTCAATGTATTACTGAAGTATTTCTGACATGCAGTACTATTATCTAACCATGCTAGGATTTTGTCATGTGTGTTTCTAACAAGTAAAATACTCTACACTGAACCAAGTTTTTCATAGTTGTTACAGATGGCTATGGAAACAGAGTAGTTTCTAAGAGTTTTGCCGAAGACAATGTGTTTACTGATCATTGAAACAATCTGACACATACTAGGAGTTCTAGATGAGTTCCAGCTTCCCACTGGGGTCAGTGGCATACAGCCATAATGTGACAGCACAGTAATTGCAGTGGAGGATCAGCAATAGAAAAGTTGTGCCACTTTGAGAGAATTGCTTCTGTCAATGCCTGATCCTTCACAGCCAGTGAGTGTAACTAAAACTCAACCAGATATGTTTTGGAATAAATGTTTATAGTTTTGTGCTGAAGAGCCATGAGAGTTCACATATTGTACAGGAGCAGGCTGGTTAAGCAGTTGTGTAAGTGGTGTTGATTATTAGGCAGAACTGTTTTTTGTCTACAAACCATATAGGAGCTATATTCTGCTGGTAGCTCTGTCTTTCAGATGGAAGATAAAAATGAGCATAAAAAAATGTTGCTAAGCAGAGCTGTGCTTATTTAAAAAAACGCAGCTCTTTTTCTATATTCTTACTGTAATACCTCCCTCTGAGTTCTTACATCATTTCCTGATACTGTGAGACTTCTGGAAGCTGTTACCTGGCTGCTATGTAAATAAACAATGAAATCTTAGTCAAGTGGTAATTATAAAAGAGCATCCTTATTAACACCAACTTCTGGTCTTAATTTAGCCTGATTACATTTTATCTAAGAATGTTCCTTCCTGAGATTGCAAGATGATGCTGCATTAGCATTCTAACTGAAAATCTGACCAAAGAAGGCCAATATATTCAGCATGTAAATTAACAACTTTGCTGTTTCTGCACTAGTTTGTTAAAGAGTTAAAAGTATTCTAGTTGTCTTCTGTGACTCGTAGTGAATTTGAATACCTTGTATCATATTTTGGGAGCTCTCAACACATCAATGGGTTGGGCTCTCAGGCTTTAGGTTTGCTTACACAGGAGGATCATTCTATTTAATGCCTGATTGCATTAACTCTTGCAGAAGTTACTGAGATACTTTACAAGACCAGGACCTTGATATTGGAACAGTCAGAGGTTTTCACTTCACCATGATGTCTATTATTATAGTTGATTAAAATGCAGCTTCTACAGAATGGAAAGCCAGCCGAACGGAGCACAGTGGCAAAGATATAAAGCTACATCTTCCACATACAGTTTTTAAGCTTTTAGTCCAGTGTTTATCCAAGTCTTGTTTCCTCCTCATTTTCATGCAGATTTTTGTCAGAAAAGTTATCTGTTTGTTTCCACTGGCTTTTAAATATATGCACATGCAATTTGATTTAATCCATCAGAACTCAACCCTTTGTCAGTAGGAAACAAAATCTCCCTGACTGATATAAGCCTTCAACCAACCTATTCCCATAAATAAATTATCAGTATAGGTTTACGATAGTGACATAAAAATACCAGAAGCCATAAATTGCTTTCTCATTCTGTCCTCTGACAATACAGTTTTTCAGTGAAGGTATGTAGCAGCAGCAGGAGCAACCCAAGAATAGACATTGTCTAGCAAAATCATAATGTTTGTAAACTGATTATGGCAAGCAAAACTGTTATTTAGATGTTGCTCAATATTTCATTCTCTCTTTGCCTCTGCATGTCTTCAAACCCTTCAATTTCTTTTATTCATGCACTGTGGCAGTCTTTGTCAGCTCACACTCAATCCTCCCTTATTTTTCTTTAACAAATCAGTGGCTGTTTCTTGGGCAGGGAAGACTTTCTGGGCTACTACAAGACTATCCCCTTGAAATATATTATTTAGAGTATTTAGATTTTATGTAGGTCATTGTTTTTTTTCTTAGATTTTTAATTCAGAAGTATTTTGGAACTTCTTCTAATTTAACTCTATGAATTTAACTTTATGAATTCAAAGTTATCAAGCAACTTTTATTAGGTAGGCAGTTTCACCTCATCCAAAAAAACCTCCTCATATTTCTCAGTTTATCATCTTTACCTTTGAGAAAAAAACTATTTGGAAAGCCTCTTTAAAAGAATGTTTTTTTGGAGAAGGCAGTCTAGGTACTTATAAATGTATTTTCAGTCTGAGAATGGTCAATATAATAAACGGTATTTTTAACAGTAATTAAATCATTGACTTTAATAAGTTTTGCTAACAGACTAAAAGTAATGCTTGATTATGCTTTGAACTTGAAGATTCTCTGGTTATGCCACGACCAAATGCAAGTCATCAGTGGATGTTCAATAAGGCCGGTTTACCTGTGGTGGATGTAGTTGTAGATCCTTACATTGCAAGTAATCTCCGCCCACATCAGAGAGAAGGAATTATATTTCTGTATGAATGTGTAATGGGAATGAGGTAAGGTAATAATTATCCTTGTAGCTTTTAATACCTATAATATTTTCCTGCCCATGTTTGAAATGTGACATCTTGGGAAGTGTTGAGCAATTTTTCAGTTAATTAATGTTAGTAATTTTCTCCCAAAAGCGGCTGCGCAAGTTTTTTCTGACCTAAATGTAGCATCATACTTGCCATGACTTTGCCAGATGTCATGAGAAGTTAGTGCACCGAAAGGCCTGTCATTTCTACGTACCAAATTTTGTAAATACAGATATAATCAAAACCATGCTGAAAAACACTGTTTTCTGGGGTTTATATTTCATAATTCAAAATTATTCATGTAATTTATAATTCTGGCATTTAGAATAAAAAAGATGTTATTTCAACCTGTTTCAAAAAATACAGCATTGTTTTCAAAAGTGTTTTCCCAAGCCATAGATTCCTTAAGGTATTGGATAATTCTAGTTCTAAAGGCAGATTTAAACTTTAGTTTTAGAGGACTACTGAGTTAGAGAATGTAGAGAATGAGAATTTTCATTCTAAGATCTTCTAGTACAACTGAATAAAAACCTACAGGAGACATAATAAGTATAAATAGGTTTTTATACTTCAGAAAACAAGCACAGAAGCAAATCCCTGAAGCAGTTGTGGATAGTTACAGATATGTCCTTTAAAATGATACCAGCACCTCGTTCCTTCTTACAGAGTTGGTGGCAGGTCTGGAGCTATCCTGGCAGATGAGATGGGCTTGGGCAAAACCCTGCAGTGCATTGCCCTTGTGTGGACTCTGCTGCGCCAGGGGCCCTACGGATGCAGACCTGTGCTAAAGCGAGCACTGGTGGTCACCCCTGGGAGTCTGGTGAAAAACTGGAAAAAAGAATTTCAGAAATGGTTGGGAAGCGAAAGGATCAAAGTCTTTACAGTTGATCAGGTAAGATTTATTTCCAAAAGGGGATTAGGTCATTACTGGCTCAGAATATAGAAATTATGGGGTTTTTTGTCTTCTTTTTTTTTTTTAACTAGAGACAAAGCCTAGTAATTCTCTGTTAATGTTAATTTGTTATACTTTATTTCTTCTTTAGATAATTGTCCATATGGGTATTTTGCTGTCAGTCACCAGTCATAACCCAAGCTCACGTGTAGCATATGTCTGTCTCACCTTTCTTCTGGTTTCCCCTTTGGAGTTGTAAAAGGTGACATGCTCTTCCCTGTGCCTCTTCAGTTTAAGGAATTTTCTGTTATGTATCAAAGTGCACACCTTCCCTGTTTACATACCAAAGCCTCTACCTGTTTCTGTGGTAGTTGCTTTTGTTCTGTACTGAAAACTTCTAATTTGTTTTGGCTGCCTGTTTTGGGGTACTTCAGAAGGTTATTCCCTTTAGTGTCACAGTCAAGAGTTAGATCTCTGTTGGGATGATTTAAAGTCTCAAGAGTTACCAAGCCTAGAGTCTCAGTGTTAGGTGATGAGACTATCTCTTGTCTCTAGAATAATGCAGGCAAGTACAAATCTTATTAAGAAGCAGGATGATGCTGATCCCTGTCCCCTCCTGTAGTGAAACTGTTCCTGCTGCTATTAACATTCACAAGTTCCAGGGAAGTGGAGAGCTTGTAGTACCTCCATTGGTGCTTGCAACAAAGATGAAGATACTTGTCTTCCAAAATTATTTTTTAATCTAATAATTTCATACAGGTGGACTGATGAAACAAACAGTTCTTCATTCTAAAGGTTATCCATTTCTTACACCAACCAGATTTGCCTTTAGTTTCTTGAATTATCCTTAATGGAAGAATTAATATTTCAGGTGAAGCAGAAGTTTTCAATGGAAGTTTACTTCTTGGTAAACTATACACAATTTTGCAACAATAACAATTTCTTTAAATTTGACTTATTATTGCCAAACTCTACAAACTGTAGGTCTTCCACTGAAGACAATGCATGTATAATAGGTGCATTGTGCATAATTCGTTTTTCTTAGTAACTTGTTTCAGGTTGTGGAAATGAAGCAAACTGACTTGCCAGGAACTGTAATATAATATAGGGTGGGATGGGAGAAATGAAATTTCCTAAAAGAAATGGATACAAGGCAAAATATAATATGGCAACCTTTTAACCTAAAAGGCGAGTTAGAGATAATGAAACGTTTTCTTGCAGTTCTTATGAATAATGTTGGGAGGAGAAAGCCTGAATGTGATGACAGTTACTATGCCCCAAAATGACAGTAGCTTTCACTTTCTTTAAATTTAAATAACTTTAAAACTGTTACTCATCTCATTGGACCTATTTGACTGGGGACACTCAGCAGCTTTAACAGCTGTGTTCCCAAATACCACAGAATACACTGTCATGCAAAAGGAAGACACAATATGACTTGCCTGGGGTATAATGAGGTATTTCACAATAACTTACTGTCTATCTTCTCTGGAAAAACAGCAATTACCATGCTGTTATTTCTCCAGTATAACTTAAAGAAAGAGCTTATCTCCAGCATTTTCTTCTGTTCTTGTCTATAAGGAATGCATTCAAAGAACTGCTAGACTTTTAAAAATGTTTTCCTCACTTTCACACTGAAATGCCATAACCTAATCCTAACCCTTCAGTAACAGACTTTTTAACACACCAGGATATTATCTTTTAAAATGTGATTGCAGTTTAATTATGTTAATATGGAAATACCATGTGGAGAACATTGCTTTTAAAAGGAAGGTATCTCCACGAAGGTTGCTTTTAGGTCTTGTTAATTCCTATTTTAAGCATTTGCAATATGTTTGAGAGAATAATTCCTTTATCTGTCTGCAGAGTATCACTTCCTACTGGAGTTGTTTTGATTTGGTTTTGAAGTCAAAATATCTGGAAAAATAATTAATTACAGGTCTGCATTGCTTTATGATTCAGCATTTTTGAATTCACACTTTACCAGCTACATTGGATTTGAACTAGTGCAAAGAAAGGCCTGTTCAAAGAGGAAGTCTGGGACATTATGGACCTCTAATACTGATTGATAATTGCTCCATATGTGGCTCCAGGCAGCTCACTTAAATCTGTCAAGTCACTTTGGGTAATTGTTAAAATGGAGGGTATAATATAGACATATTCTGCAGCCAGTTAAGAGTATGAATTAATTACTTGAAATTAGCTTGTAAATTTATTTTAATTTTTCATCTTTCAACCACTGCTGTTGTTACATACAGTAGGAAATATTATATTTGACTGCAGGAGGCTTGTAAGGGACTCTCCTGCTTTTTTTTTTTTTTTTTTTTTTTAAGGAGTTCAAACTCCCCTGCATACTTGATATTTTTCCAGGGGAGGGATGTTGGTGGCTGTTCCCCAGTGCCTCAGGCCACTTTCCCCATCTCAGCTCACAGCCTGAAAGTGTACAAAAAGAAAATGGTTTCTGAACGCTGGGCATCTTCTGGTGCTTGACCATGCCAGGAGAAGTCCAGAAAGGCATTGCCTCTGTCTTCAAGGCTGCAACATGGAGCCTGTATACTGGGCTGGGACAGCATTGGGTCTTCCCTACAGGGCTCCTCTGTGTCTCTGTTCCTGTGTTGGGAAATTTTCTGCTTCTGTTTTGAAAACAGCAGTAAAAATACAACAAGAAAACAGGCAGTTAACTACAGTCCTGGAAACAACAGGACTGCTCAAGTCCAGTCCCAAACACCTGGAAAAATGGGTGCATGTCCTTGTTACCTGGTCCTTACTACTCCTTGTTTCCTCTGATGTGCTGGGCCTCCTTGTGAGCAGCATGTGGGCTGATTTGCTGCATGGTACTTTGTGAGATTAATGTGCTGGATTCATCTGAATCACCTGCTAGGAGGCTCTAAAGGTTGTGATAATTAAGTTGTGCTGCTTTTACAATGTATTACACCATCTGGCTCCAGACTTAGTCGTCTGTGTTTGGTAACTGATCTTGTTTGGAAATATAAAAACCTTCTAAGGCTCTAGACTGATTTGTTTTCACAATTAGAGAGGTTGCAGCTTGTCAGCTGCACCCATAGCCTGCTTAGTTAGTGAACACCTTTAGGACATAGGAAGAAGCATTCAGAAAATTAGCATCTGGAGCTGAGTGGAAAGGTAAGGGACATGCCCACAGGAGATTTTTGATTTTTCCAGTTTTATGCATAATTGCAAGACAGGTAGACAATCCTAGTACATTTACAAGTCTGCACAGAAAAACAGCTGTTTCTGTTTTGGAGGAAGCTCTCTGTACCATTACAGTGACTATTTAGTGTGTGCATTTCCTTCAATAGACAGGAAAATTCTTGGTGTCTTTTGAAGGGAAAGGGCTTGAGGGGTATATAAGAGAGGGGATGGTTGCAGTCGTTTTCTGACCAATAATACAGAGATTAAAAATCTATCAGTAGACAGACATGTTTTCTGGGGCTGATTATGGACTCTTTATTTTCTGAATCCCAGGGTGATCTTACTTGTTGGCCAACCCATCAATGGTAAGGGCTAGTAACAAAATTAATCAGAGAATAATCGTGAAATATCCCATTGCAGTGGACCTCAAGGATCATGCAGTCCAACCTTTCTTGGCAAAAGCACTGTCTGGACAAGATGGCCCAGCATCCTGTCCGGACAAATCTCCACCACTCCCCTGGAACATGGTGAATAGGTTCTCCCCTAAGCCTTCTTTTCTCAAGGCTGAACAAACCCAGTTCTCTCAGCCTTTCCCCCTGTCACAGGCTTGCCAGTTTGTGGCTCTTCTCTGGACCCTCTCCAGCCTGTCCACATCTTTTCTGCACAGCAGGGACCAAATCTGAGCACAGCATTCCAGTGTGGCCTGATGAGCTCTGAGCAGAGTGGGACAATGACTTCTGGATCTCTGCTGGTGATGCCCTTGTGGATGCAGCCCAGCATCCTGTTGGCTCTCTGTGCCAGCACAGCACTGTTTGCTCATGCTGATCTGATTGTCCACCTGGATCCCCAGATCCCTTTCCACAGAGATGCTCCCCAGCTGGGTGGATGCCAGCCCTATGGTGCTGCACACCTGGGTTGTTTTCCCAGGTGCAAGACCTGATGATTGCCCTTGCTAGACTTCATCAGATTCTTGTTAGCCACTCTCCAGCCTATCCAAATCTTCCTGCAGGGTGGCTCTCTCCTCCAAAGTGTCCACTTTCCCACTCAGTTTGGTGTTGCTGGGAAACTTCATTGTGGTGCACTTGATCCCATCTTCCTATTGGAATATGTATCCCAATATAACCAGTTAGATGGTGCCCAGGCCAGTTCTGACCTTCGCTGCTGGGCCACAGGCAGCTCTGCGGTGTTATACCTCAAAGATACCTTGGCTGGCGGCAGAGTGCAGCGGGGCACAAGACAGGACTCCGTTCTCCTCAGGGGAGAGCTTCTGGCGATGGTGAAGAAAAGAAGGGAGCGGATTCTGCTAGAAGGTAGCCAGATGTTTATTCCATGAGCACAGATATGTCTGCACTGGGCTACTGCTGATAACAGAATGGGGCCGCATGGTCTCATTCACATTTTAAGCTCAGGACAGGGAAAGGGGAGGGGACAGGTGAGTCACCAACCAGGTGAAGGGGCAGGGTCTCCAGGTACTAGGGTCACCTATCACACGACGCCTTGCTGGTATGTTAGCCTGATTGACAGGGCACACTCAGCGAGGGGCGAGGGGGAAGGGAGAAGGTAAAACAGGATATTGCAACACACCACAACATCTCCCCCTAGTTTTGTTTAAAAAGAAGAGGACTGTGTTTATGGTGCAGAATGATTCTACTGAGGCTTCTAGGTCATCCACTGGAGCACTGAGGGCTTCCAAATGGTAGACCTCAGGAGGGGGAGATGAGCTTGAGATTAACTTGAGAACCATGCGTCTGATTACTCTAAAAACAATGCTAAAAACTACAATAACTACAACTAAAATAAACAGCACTAAAATTACAGTTTTCAGAATAGATCCCAACCAGCCCGAGAGTCTCCAGCCATTGAAAAGTCCATTCAGCTCGTTGTCAGTTTCTCTGTTGATGTCTGAGAACCTTTATCGAGGTAGTCCATATGTGGTTTGGGCTGCGGTACTATGTAGGAGATTGCAGGTGGGATGATCACGAGTAGGACGAGAAGCAGGCTCAGTCTCATGACGTCTCGAGGCTACACACGAACAGTGGGATCTAAACTGGTACAAAAACTTGAGACAAACATATATTACAAACTATTCCAGATAGGAGGCTTAAATGGAATTTCCTCCAGAGAACGTGCGCGGCGTTTTCTTCTCCAGGCAGCGTGAGCAACCTGGGGTGCTTCTGCAGATTTCTCTGAGACTTTGGGAACATAGGGCTTTACCCATTTGGAAGGAACCCACCTTAAACCAGAGGGGGTGGACACACAGGCGTATCCACGTCCCCAAGTAACCAATTTGTAAGGTCCCACCATTTTCCAAGTCTCAGGGTCTTTTACTAAAACTGGAGGTTTTTCTTTCATCAACCTGTGACTGTTCCCCCCAAAGTGGCGTAGGATGGGTGGGTTCAGGCTGTCAAAAGAACAATTCAGAAAATTGATTGTGAATAGCGCCCTGGATAACCGGATGTGGGGAGGTTCTACCTTCAGAACCTGTTGTTGCTGGTCCAGGACCCTTTTAATATCACGGTGAGTTCTTTCTACAATAGCTTGACCTGTAGGGGAGTAGGGGATGCCAGTTTTATGCTCTACTCCCCATTGCTGCAGGAAGCTCCCGAATTCCTTGGATTTATAAGCAGGCCCATTATCAGTTTTCAGCTCCTTGGGGATGCCCATGAAAGAAAAAGCCTGTAAGAGGTGATTAATAGCATCAATAGATGATTCTCCTGTGTGGGCAGAAGCATAGACCGCTCCAGAAAAGGTATCTACACTAACATGAACATATTTCTGCCGTCCAAAAGCCTGTATGTGTGTTACATCTGTTTGCCACAGTTCACAACTGTTCAGTCCCCTTGGGTTTGCTCCCGTACTCACTGTAGGGAGTGCATGTTGTTGGCAATTTGGGCATGTGGTCACAATCGCTTTGGCCTGTTCTCGAGTGATGTTAAACTGGCGAACCAGGCCAGGTGCATTTTGGTGGAAAAGCTGGTGGCTGATTTTTGCCTGTTCAAAAACATTTGGGAGAGTGGCCATCACTGCAGGTGCAGCAAGAGCATCTGCCCTTCTGTTGCCTTCAGCGATAAACCCTGGCAAGTCAGTGTGTGACCTGACATGCATCACATAAAAGGGTTGCTCTCGGTGAGTGACTAACTTTACCAGTTTGGAAAGCAATTCAAAAAGTGCAATGTTAGATACATCTTGCAGTATTGCTTGATCTGCTCTGGATACTACTCCTGCCACGTATGCAGAGTCTGTAATCAGATTAAATGGTTCTGAGAACCTTTCAAAAGCCCTAACAACTGCAGCCAATTCAGCAACCTGAGGTGAACCTTCCACCTCAGCAATGTCCGTCTCCCACTGCTGGGTTTGAGGATCTTTCCAAGTCATAACAGACTTGTGGGACCTCCCGGACGCATCTGTAAAGACAGTTAGAGTCCTTTTTAAAGGTCTCCTACTTAGAGCAGTTCTTAATTTTAAAGTAAATTGAACATCTTGTTCAAACAATTTGCAAGCGGGCCGTGCTACCGAAAATTGTCCTGAGTAGGAATCCAGAGCAAACTGCAACACTTCATTTTCTTGAAACAATTGTTCCAGTATTTTCATAGTATTTTGACCTGATTTTAACTCAACTGGAATGTGAATGCACTTAAAATCACATCCTGCTAACTCCCTGATCCGGGTCCTTGCTTTCCGGATCAGTTCTGCTATCAGCTCCTGAGGCTTTGTCAGCCTCTTGGACCTTTTGTGACTGAGGAAAACCCATTCTATGATCAAGAGAGAGTCCCTCTGGTCCCGGTCCTTTTTTGGTGTGTCCTTTGCCTTAGGTGTTTGTTTTTCCTCCCACTGGAAAATAATTCCATGGAGGTGTGGCAACTTACCTAGGATGATAAATTTGAATGGCAGATCAGGCCGGCATCGGTGGGCCTGTCTTGTGGACATTGCAATCTGAACCTTTTCTAGAGCTTTCCGTGCCTCTGGGGTAATAGACCTAGGAGCACCTGGGTCCTCTCCCCCTTTCAGTAAATTGAAAAGAGGGGCAAGGTCTTCATTAGTCAGACCAAGCCATGGTCTTACCCAATTCAAAGACCCACACAACTTGTGGACATCCGCAAGGGTCTTGATCCTTGGATTGATTTCTAGTTTTTGAGGAACAATGGTCCTATTTCCAATTTCTAAGCCCAAATACTTCCAAGGTGGCATCTTTTGAATTTTCTGTTCCTGGAGCTCGAACCCTGCAACAATCAATGCATCGATCGTTAGGTCAAGCGCATGTGTTAGTAAATCATCATTGGGGGCACACACAAGGATATCATCCATATAATGGTAGATGATGGCCTTCTCTGCGGCTGCACGAACTGGGGAAAGCAGGGAAGAGACATACCACTGGCAGATAGCTGGAGATACCTTTAGGCCCTGAGGAAGAACGGTCCAATGGTACCTTTTCATAGGAGCTTCTGAATTGATAGAAGGGACAGAGAATGCCAAACGCGGTGCATCGTCAGGGTGCAATGGGATTTGGAAAAAACAATCTTTAATATCAATAACAGCTAATTTCCAATCTTGAGGAAGCATTGTTGGGGATGGCATACCAGGTTGGGGAGAACCCATATCTTCAATTACATTATTAATTTGTCGGAGGTCACAGAGGAGTCTCCACCTCTTTTTGTCAGCTTTTTGGATGACAAACACTGGAGAGTTCCATGGGGACATGGTCTCCACAATGTGGCCCTTTTTTAGTTGCTCTTCTACTAGTTCCTCAAGCACCTTTATTTTTTGTTTACTGAGTGGCCACTGTTTCACATCAACTGGTTCGTCTGTTTTCCACTTAAGTTTTTGGATGGGGCGCTGTTGTTTAATGACTGCTGCACAAAAATGCTGTGGAGAGTCTGGAATATTAATTGTGACACCCCACTGGGCCATTAAATCTCTCCCTAACAAAGGTTCTGAATAATCTAACACAAATGGACGGATATTTGCCAATTGTCCGTTTGGACCCTCGAATTGAATAATGCTTTTGGATTGCCTTGCCAATTGCAGACCTCCTACACCTCGAAGGTGACCAGCAACATTTTGTAAAGGCCAGTGTGCTGGCCAGTCTTGTACTGGAATCACTGTGCAGTCTGCACCTGTGTCTACAAGCATCTCAATGCGTTTAGACTCCCCACCCCCACTGACATTGCACCACAATTTGGGTTTATCTGTCCCAATAACTTGGACCCGGGCGACTGTGGGCCCTTGTTTATCGACATTTTCAGGTAAAGATGGCACAGGGATAGCTTGAGCAACAATTTGTCCCTTGGGAAGAAACAGGGATGGGTGGAAACAGTGCAGGCTGAGAACAAATTGCTTGGGATCTGATGTTGTTATTCCCGGAGCAATTTCGATCTCTTGTGGTGTGTTTTTGTCCCCAGTGATGATGTACTTACAACGAATTTGGTTCCAAGTACCTTTCTGTTCAGGATTTACAGAGACAATATGCCAGTCAGTGTCCTTCAGGTGGAGTGACTCTGTCAGCTGCAACCTGTAAGGCTCATTGACAGAAGATGCGGTTAATACAGAATCACTTAAATCATAACAAAGGTTATTTTGTTTCACTTTCAACAGTGGACTAGCAGACTTGGTCTTTGAAGCACTTGCTTCACTTACACAAATGTTAATATTATTGTGCGCTTGATTTATTTTGCTACCCTTATTTTCTTGGCCTGCTCCTTTTATGTCTGCACGCCTGGCAGGCTGGCGCTTTATTCTTCGTTTTTTTGTTGTTGACCCCCAGGGAGGGCTTGCAGTTCTCCTCCCCTGCTATTTTTAAATTCATCAAATTCCCTTTTCAGGGGGCACTGGTTACTCCAGTGTCCTAGCTTATTACAAAGCAGGCATGGTTTAGTGGGCTCAACTATTGCTGGTCTCCGCTGCTGCCCAGGGTACTGCTGTGCTGAAAGAGAAGGTGCAGGGCTGGCAACAGCAACACGCTGGGGTGGTCTTGGCAGCAGCCTTGGTCTGGTGTCTTCAGCTACAGTCATCAGAGGCACTTTCCTGTTACAGACTAGAAGCATATCTTTTAATGTAGGGGAAGGTTCCATAGGAAGGCTCAGGATTGCTGCTCGACACTGTTCATTTGCATTTGTAAACGCTATTTCTTCTAAAATTGCTTCCCTTGCATTTTCCTTTTTAACTTGTATTTCAATGGCTCTAGTTAGCCTTTCTACAAATTTCACAAAAGGCTCTGATGGTAGTTGTTTGATTTTACTATAGGGCTCAAAAGGCCCCTCAGGTTGGAGGGAAAAGAATGCTTTTTCAGCTGCTTCCTTTACTTTCTCAAGTGTTTCTGCAGGAATTGCAGCAGCTTGGACTGAGGGAGAAGACCATTGACCCTCACCACAGAGGTGGTCAATAGTGATAAGGTTACCATTGTTGTCTTTTGCTGTGTTTGGATCAGCCTGTAAGCTTGGGAGAGCATCTTTTAGCAGTTGCTTCAATGCTGATTCCCATAATTTGAATTCCGTGGATGTCATGAGACATGAAAAAATTTGTTTTAAATCATGTGGAACCACAACAGTCCTACTTAATTCAGAATTTAAAAGGCCACGGAAATATGGACTGTGTGGACCATATTCTTTATGAGATTTACAGATCTCTTTAATCAATTGTCGTCCAAAAGAACTCCAATTAGCAGTTGGGGCTGCTCCAGCTTGAGCTGCAGGCTGAAATATAACAGGAGCTAGCGACAACATGGCACCATGCATTGGGTCTGCTGTCCCCTGCTCTGTATCCCTTGAATCAGAAGCATTGGGATCACAGCTACAGGTTTGGGGACAGGCAGTGGGTGTGTCCCCACCGTGGGAACCCGGGGAGGGGGCGGGGAAAGGGAGCCGGCAAGGGGCGGGGAAACTGTGGGAACAAGGGGCGGGGTCACCTGGTGACATCACGTCAGCGGCCGCCCCCTGGGAGGAGTAAAGGGGCGGAGCTGAGGGTACTGCAGGAAAGGCGGGGGGAGGGGGAAAGGTGTCACGAGGAACAGGAGGAGAGGGGGATGGGGATGGAATTTTGGAATGCTTAAGAGGATTTTGGGAAGAAGAAGACCCGGTTTGGGAAGATGCCACGTGGCACCCACCATCTTGTGCACCCCCTAGGGAGTGGGGGCCATTTTGGACATCACTGCTCTCCGAAAAGCTAACACGTGCTCGGGATTTTAGAGGAGGGGATTGGGAAAGGTTCCACGCAGCCTGGCCAGGGCTTTGTGAACAAAACAACTCAGGTATTTTTGCACACATTGGGAGCTGACTTCCCAATGAGTTTGCACTCTTTAAAATACCAAGTTTTGGGGAAAGAGGTTTAGGGGTTTTAGAGGGAGAGGGAGGAACAGGGAGAGCAGAGGCACATGGCTTTACATTTGGCTTTTTCTCCATTTCCTTTTGTTTGAGCAATGCTGTTCGAATTTGCAAACTCCAGAACACAAATTTAGCTGAGGGTAATTTGCCAGATTGTCCTAAGGTTATCAATTCATTCCCAACTTTATCCCAGAATTGAATATTGTGGATTTCTTCAGGGGAAATGTTTGGGAACTGCAGAAAAAGCCATCTTATAAACTGTTTCAATTTTCCTTTAGAGAATTTCACATTACTCTTGATTAAAATGCTAACAATATGATAATACACTCCCCTTTGTACAATGCTAAGTTTGGAACCCATGTTAAAAAGCAAAGTACTTAATCCCGCCTGACCAAAAACAAAGCTAAAATCAGCTACCAATTTCTAAAAAAAACCACAGATAGAAAGCGATAACGAGCAGACAAAAGCTTCACAATGCAGCTGTATATACTGCTTTTAAAATTCCCGGGCAGCAGCAGCAGGGCACGCCCTGCCGAACAGAGGCAGACACAAAGCCTCCCCCGCGGTGGAATGCAGCACCCCCGCGGAGCAGAGACAGCAACTACTCCACGTGGCAGCCGAAACCGGGACGCCCCCCCCCCGCCGCCGCGTGTGCAGAGCACTCCCGACCCCGCAGGTCCCCCGGCCACGTGGAAAGAGAGCCCCCCCCTCTCCCGCAAAGAGAAAGAGAAAGAAAATCTCCTAACACGTGTCTGAGCACGCTGCTGAGCCGGGGGGGGAAGGGCAGAGAGCGATCCCGCTCCGGCGCGAATTCTAAAAAACAGTGAAACACGCAGCAGGAAAGCTAAACTAGAACGCTATGAATTCTCGTCTGTGGGGCTGCGCAGCCAAAATGCAAAGGCAAAAAAGGAACAGAACTCGCGGCAGAGTCTGTTTTTGAGCTTCTGTTCTACCGAAAGCAGAGATACTCACGTGAAATGGAAGCTGTAGGCTGGGTACAGGCAGGCAGGTCTCCACCGGAAAAGGACCTCTCTCTGGGTGCAAGAGAAGCTACCCTTTTCTTCCTCTGGAAAATCTGTTCACCACAATGAAGCAGGGCTTTCCAAAGGCGCCGAACAGTCCACGAAACTTTTTCTGGGAGTATTCCCAAAGTCTCTAGCTGGGAGTCTTGAAGCCAGGCTCCTTTCAGCTGGATGCACGGCTGGCAGAAGCTTCTCTGAGGAACTGCAAGTCCGTTTTTGGGCTCAGGGTCGCTTGCCCACCCACAGGGACGCCAGTATATTGGAATATGTATCCCAATATAACCAGTTAGATGGTGCCCAGGCCAGTTCTGACCTTCGCTGCTGGGCCACAGGCAGCTCTGCGGTGTTATACCTCAAAGATACCTTGGCTGGCGGCAGAGTGCAGCGGGGCACAAGACAGGACTCCGTTCTCCTCAGGGGAGAGCTTCTGGCGATGGTGAAGAAAAGAAGGGAGCGGATTCTGCTAGAAGGTAGCCAGATGTTTATTCCATGAGCACAGATATGTCTGCACTGGGCTACTGCTGATAACAGAATGGGGCCGCATGGTCTCATTCACATTTTAAGCTCAGGACAGGGGAAGGGGAGGGGACAGGTGAGTCACCAACCAGGTGAAGGGGCAGGGTCTCCAGGTACTAGGGTCACCTATCACACGACGCCTTGCTGGTATGTTAGCCTGATTGACAGGGCACACTCAGCGAGGGGCGAGGGGGAAGGGAGAAGGTAAAACAGGATATTGCAACACACCACAACATCTTCCCAATCACTTTCTGAGGATATTAAGCAGAGCTGGGCCTGACACCAATCCCAGGGGACCCCACTCGTGCCTCGCTGCCCATTTGAGGAGGAGCCATTGACCAGCACCCGCTGGGTGCTGCCTCAGCCAGTTCCCACATGGAGCATCCATCCACACCACAGCCCATCTGCTTTTCAGAGGGAGGCTGTGGGAAACCATTCTGAAGCCTTGGAGAAATCCAGGAGGCAATGTCCACCCAGCCCACACCAACCAAGCAGCTTGCTTTGTCACAGAGGGTGACCAGGTTTGTCAAGCTCAGTTTGTCATTGGTGAGTTTATGTTGGCTTTTCCCAACTCCTTGCTTTCTCTGACATGTGATAGCTCCCATGAAGATTCATTCCATAACTTAAGAAGTTCCTCCTTTAAACCCTACTTGTAGGTGGGATTTAAACCCCTTTAAACCCTATTTTTAGATGTCCGGTCCTCTGGCACATTCCAGAGGATTCGATTTGACTTCGCCAGAAGTTATGCATTGGCCTTGCAATGATGTCAGTCAGCTCTCTTAATACCCCTGGGCAATGTCAGGGCCCATTAATCCATAGGGGTCAAGCTCCTGTAAGAGCTCACCCCCACCTTCCTTCACTGACCCTGGTTGGTCTGTAATTAGCCTGGATTTTTGTTCCCAGGGCTGGGGGCCCAGCAGTGCTGGTGAAGACTGAGGTAAAGAAGGTGCTGTGACTAATTCACCTCCTGTTTATTGGTGGGCCAGTATTTTCCTTCTGTTTCTGCTTCTTTTTTACGTACTTGGAGAGCTGTTTCTTGCAGTTCTCAACATCTCTGGCTAAATTAATTTCTATATGAGCTTTTGCTTTTCTGTCTGCATCTCTGCAGGCCCTGGCAATGCCCTTGTAGATCTCAACAGGTATTTATCCACATTTCCATCGCTGGTGCACTTTGCTTTTGATTTTGATTCAGAAGCTCTCAGTTAAGCCAAGGGGTCTCTTGCTCCATTTGTTTCCCTGATCTTTAAAGGGGATGGACTATTTTCATGCTTCCAGAAGAGCATCCTCGAAAAAATCCCAGCACTTGGGAGTTCCTTTGATGTCCATGAAAGCTCCCTGCAGAACTCCTCCCTGCTGAGCTCCAATCAAGCTGAACTTTGCTCTTCTATGTCCTGAGACCTAGAACCAATTCAGTAGGTTAAATAATACCAATAGGATATAATATTCAATAATATAAAATTAAT
Organism: Zonotrichia albicollis; assembly: GCF_047830755.1. NCBI lineage: Eukaryota > Metazoa > Chordata > Aves > Passeriformes > Passerellidae > Zonotrichia > Zonotrichia albicollis. Next base: position 133,819,842 of record NC_133819.1, read on the forward strand.
TTAAAATCTACAAAATTGGTAGACTGGTAGACTGCGGTAATTTCCTACTGGACATTACAGGCTGAGATCCAAAGTGAATGTACCAGGAGCTACCTGTGGCCCTTCATTATCTTGGCTTTAATTATTCATTTGAAGCTTACCCAAATTCCAGCAGTGGAAAGCTATTACAAGAACTCTGTGCTTTTCACCTTCATGGTAATGTATCTCAGAGGATTTAAAGGCTTAAAAGAATAATAAATTTTCTTTTAATGAGGTGGTAAAATTCTAAATTGCTGTATCAGATCTCTTTCGCAAATTAGGAAAGAATCAATAATCTGAAGTCATGTAGGAGATAGTAAATACCTTGTCATGTGAGAAGAAATTTCTGTAGCTACTGGATTTTTAAGGAATGTGATGATTTTTAAGGAAGTGATCTCCAACGAAATAGTTGTATGATTTATTTTCCTTTATGCCTGCAGGACCACAAAGTAGAAGAATTCATCAGTTCTCCACTTTATTCTGTTATGATAATCAGTTACGAGATGCTGTTGAGATCTCTGGATCAAATTCAGGCTGTAGAATTTAACCTCCTGATCTGTGATGAGGGACATCGGCTGAAAAACAGCACTATTAAGACAACTACAGCCCTTACTAGTCTGTCTTGTGAGAGGAGAATTATCCTTACTGGTTAGTATCTACAGTTACTTTCAGTATTTTTTTATGTTGATAATGCTAGGTTGGGGTAAAAGAAAAGCACGAGATCAGTAGGAATTTTGGCAATGGGTATTAAATGAAGAAATCTCAGGTGTTTAAAAACAGGTTATTTCCAATTGTTTTTACATAAATATGTAAGTCTTCAGGGGCAAGCAAGGAGCCTTAGATCTTCTGTAAGGGAATTGGGACTCTGCACTCAATGTTTTCCTTTGTAGTTATTTAATTAAATTTATTTAGAACTTGATTTTTTAAATTCCTTTGTCAGAACAAGTATATCTGCAGTCTGTTTAGTTAGGAGTGCAGTATCTTGTTATTCATGGTAAAGTTTTAGATCAATTCAGGACTCTGAGTAATTCACACAGAAATAAAACATCTGTTTTCAGGATACATTGTCAATATTGACCCCTGCTTTCAATGTACTTCCTTCAGTTTAAAGTAAAAATAACCAATTGCAGATTTTTTTTTTTTCTCTTCCAAGGTACTCCAATCCAAAATGACTTGCAAGAATTTTATGCATTAATAGAGTTTGTGAATCCAGGAATACTTGGTTCTTTATCCACGTATAGAAAGATATATGAGGAGCCAATTGTCAGATCTAGAGAACCTTCAGCAACAGAGGTATTTGGTTAAAAAATCAGTTCTAGAAGAAAATTCATGGTAAAATGAAATTTGTATTCTATGGAGCAAAGTGAAGCTCAGGACTACTAATAGTAGCTGAAGCTTTTCACCTTCCTATTGACATGAAGTCACTTGTTTTTCAAAGGGAACAGAAGGAGAACATACATGTTCAAATCACCTCCTTTCAGCTGCCTATTAATTATCAGGCAACAGCATTCCCCAAAAGGCCATGGGCATTGCCATGTGACAATACTTTATCCATTCTTAGCTTCTCCACACCACTGCAAAGTCTGCATGCTTTCACTGCATCTTGAGAATAGAATTCTAGAATATAATTCAAGCCTTGGATGTCATCTGGGACATTATTTTCCTTTGTTTAAGACTTTAGAAACCAGACATAGAATTAATGCAGTGGTAGTAATTGGAGAAGAATTGGTCATTACAGTGGATGTCAGAAAATGGTATCATACTTTTAAAAGGTTATTTAAATACCTAATTAAAATCATACAGAAGATTGTTCTGATGAAATGCAAGATTCTAATTAATTTTGTACTTTATTCTTTTAGGAGGAAAAGGAATTAGGAGAAAAAAGAGCAGCAGAACTCACACGCCTCACTGGACTCTTTATTCTAAGAAGAACACAGGAGGTTATTAACAAATTTCTGCCCCCCAAAAAGGAGAGCATAATCTTCTGCCGACCAACAGCGCTGCAACTTGAATTGTATCGAAAACTGCTTAGTTCTCGTGTCATTACATCCTGTCTGCAAGGCAGGCTGGAAAACAGTCCCCACCTAATATGTATAGGAGCTCTGAAAAAACTTTGCAATCATCCATGTCTTCTGTTTAAAGCTATAAAGGTATCTATTTGCACGGGGGTGTGTGTTTGCAATTAGTCATTTCAGCAGACACGTGTCACTAAAACTGTTATCAATGTGCATGTTGCTTAAGGTCATTTCCATACTCTCCCATGCAGCTTGCTCTAGGAAGTCTGCTTTCAAAAGCACAAGTGTTAGGAAATCTGAATGTGCTCAGGAAGAGTATCTCACCAGTTTCCTATTGCCTTATGCCGTTTTCTCTTTCTTAATGTATTTTCCATCTTAACCTTGTCTCTGAATATCTGTAAAAATACATAGAAATGTGAATTTTACAAAGAGCACTATTAACTAGGGATTAGTAGTCTAGATTACTAGTATTACTAGTATGTCTGCTGGTTTCTCTGAAAGCTCCCTGTCCACATGATATTTTCACTTTTTCAAGCTTAATGACCCTGGGAGTTGCAGGCTCAAGATGTCAGTGGTGCTAGATGTCCCCATTACCACTTCTCCTAGGGTTGTACATAAAAAAATGTTTTTATTCCCATAGGCAAATAGTATGATAATTAGAACGTGGTAATAGTAGGGCCACTAGCTGAAGTCCAAGTAAGGTGAGTGCAAATGTAAGTCTTTCTTTAAAGATATACTTTATTACTTTGGTGGAATGTGCACAGTGCAGTATCCCTCTAGCTTTCAATGCTGCCAAGTAAAGTTCATTACCTTTACTTCATAGTATAAGCATTAGAAACCTTTCATATGCAAAAACACAAGCCTTTATTAAATATAGGGATGCAGAGGACTGTATGTACAGATAATTTATTACCATTGTGGTTTTGGCATTTGAGTGGTCTTTTTCCTGCCTGTGAAACATTGATTTTCTAAGTACAGCAAAATATTACCTGTGTTTCTACTATTTTATTGGTTTTGTTTGCCAGCTTTTCTTCATTTCTAGTCTTAATTACAGTACTTTCCCAAACAGAGTGAATGATTGGGAAGTTTCATAACAATTATGGGATTTAGAAAGAATACACAATGTATTGATTTCCTCCTCACTCCCAAGGTTTAGATATGTCTTTACTGTGGAAATACATTTGTATGGTTGTTTAAGTAGAGAACTTGTACACATTTTTCAGTTCTAAATATTTCAACTTTCTCCTTAGCTTCAAACAATGTCTTAGATTAGAGAATGTAAACTAATATAAACTATAAGTATTTTAAAACTTCACTTTCAATCCTGTGTTGGAAGGTTGTCATGCTCACATGCCACATTGCTTTGTGGCAGCTTTTTATGCCTCCTTTTGTCTTTGTGATAAAAATACAGCAATCTTAAAAATTTTATGTTAGAGGGGATATGGAATTTTAATCCTTTTCTTTTCAACAGGAAAAAAGCTGTGATCCTATGTCTGAGGAATACGATGAGTCCAGCCTCTATGAAGGTGTAATAGATGTCTTCCCACAAGATTATACTTCAGACACTTTCTGTGAAACTGATTCAGGAAAATTGCAGGTGCTGGTGAAGTTGTTGGCAGCAATCCATGAGCTCAACTCTTCTGAAAGGCAAGTGTGAAAGAAAGGTACAAGGGAGGTAATGGGAGTGACCTTCTCGATATTGATTTGCTTTTCAAGTGCACGGGGGTATAACATTCAAAATAAAGGTATTGCAGCTGTTTGCAGGGGTGCCAAATTAATTTAAACCTTGTAGTCCTGGCTTTCTTGTTAAATTGTGAATTCAGAACTTCTAGCTGACATAATTTTTAAAGATGGTCTTCATATTTTTTCCAGATATTTTTTACACTGTAAAGCAAGTAAGATGGTTTGCTACAGCCCTTGTGCTGCACCCTGTACTTGCAGAGGCTTTCCAGTTCTTTGTATCTTCATGAGAAGATGTGTTAATCTATGAAATGGCACTGAAATATTTTCATTACTAGATTATAAGTTATTTCCTCTTTAATCACGCTTAACTGCTCACTGCTTGCTGCCTTTTCTAAAGTTCAGGGCAAACATTCTCCACAGATAAATTTGCCCAGCAACCACTTATTTCCCCTGTGGTAAATGCCACTGACTTGTAGGAAAACTTCTGGCTATCATGGAGTAATAAGATGCACACAATTAATTTCTGTGCAATTGCTGATTTGTGGGAATCTCACATGATATGGTGTCCCAGGATAATTTTTTATGGATTCATTCCTTAAAGCCCAACTGTTCAAAAAGTATTTAACTTTTAACTTTTATTTCAAGTGATGTTTGAGTAGGACACACTGTAATTCAGTAGTGGGAAGTAAGAGCAGATCTCTTGACACTGATGGAATGGCATCTGAAGATACTTTCTTTTCACAAATCAGAAAGTTGAGCCTGTTGCTGGAGTTTATGTACTTAGCATCCATTGAAACCAGTGACAGCTGAATATCTAAAAGTACTGGCCTTAGTTTGTGTAGGTCAGTGAAACCAGGAGTGTCAGTAAAACCTGTATCAGGTACTCTGTAGCAGTACTTTAGGGGCTGCTGATTTGAGGCATTACTTTATGCCTTTAAGTTTTGTTGCATTAATACAGTGCAGCTCATGTTTATTTTTCTTTGATTTCTCTGCTTTCGTTGGTACTGAATAGTTTTTGCAATATACAAACTCAATTCTAGTCCTAATCTGAAGTTCATATTCTATTTTTGAGTGCAAAGATGTGAATGTTATGTTGATTGACAAAAAAATAAGTCTTGCAAAGTCTTTACAAACAGATCATGGATGTAGTTCAGCTGTAAAGTGTAATAATAAAAATATTCTAAAACACTTCTAAAATTAATATCTTAATTTCCCCCTGAAGTTGTCTATTCAGAACTTGTTTTTAATCAAAATTATTTAAAAAAAATAATAAAATATATTATTACTTTTAAAAAAATGAAATATATTGCATTTAATTTAGATGACTAAAGACCTCCAAGTGAAATCTGGCAGAAAATGCCCTGTTCTTTTACTTATGGCTTAAATTGAAAAGATATTTGTCTACTTAATAGAATCATCCTCAATATTTGGGAGGATAGAAATGCTGGATTTTCAAACCTTTGAAACCTAATTAGACAAAATTTCAGAGAAAATAGACCAACATAGCTTGGGCCATTACTGTAAGGGATCAGACCTTTCACTAGTCATCCCTACTCTTTTCAGCCATAAAATGTAGGAAAGTCTCTCTGCTGTCCTGCTCGACTGATTTTTTGTTGGAATTTTCTGAGGTTTTCTGTAGAAATTCATAGTAGCTTTTTCAGTAAGTAGAGTTTTATATATACATTATTTATTAGCTCCTACAACATCCTCTGCAAATGCTGTCTTAACAACAGTTATTTTGTATAAACAGATTTTAAAAAAAAATCTATCTTTGTGATTGGTTCTGAATGCTGTAATCTGCATTATGCCATATTCTGTTGCAAAAGGAGACATTAATTATTTAACACTTGAATGCTTGACTGTAAGTATAAAGCATCCAGATCTGTTATGTGCTTCTAATTAACTGGAAATGTTTTATATTGTGGAAAGTAAAACTAACCCTGAGTTGATGTGGAATTTTTCACCTTAATTTTATTTTCTTCTATGTGTTCAGTGATTTGTTGTTGGACTTTAATTTTACCAAGGTCTGTGTTGATGACTTTGTTTTACTGTTTGACAGAGTCGTGTTGGTATCCAATTACACTCAGACATTAAATGTATTACAAGATGTATGCAAACATTATGGATACTCCTATACCAGACTGGATGGCCATACTCCTGTCTCCCAGAGACAACATATTGTGGATGCTTTCAATAGCAAATTCAGCCCAGCTTTCATCTTTTTGCTAAGTTCAAAGGCGGGTGGAGTGGGACTGAACCTGGTTGGAGCATCTCATTTGATCCTGTATGATATTGACTGGAATCCAGCTACAGATATTCAGGTCTGGTAACAACTGTGTACATGTGGGTTGGGATGGGCATCAAATGAATTCTTGACTGAGTTTGAATTGCCTGACTTTACATGTCTTACTGCTACCAATTATCACATTGTGTCTGGACAAGTACAACAATGAGGGAAAACTCTTCCTGAGAAGAAAAGAAGAAATATTTCTCTGTCATATTATATATACTGGGATCAGTAGAAGCCCTCTTGCAGTAAAAAATAAAAAGATTAAATTCTAGTTTCTTCAGAGGAGTGAGTCACGTATCCTCTTTGTCTCTTGATGTCTTTTTATCTGGAGAGTTGCTGTGTTTCTAAAAAGAAAAGGAAAATGGGATTAGATTGCATAGCAAATGTTGCTGTTGATTTGCAATCCCTGAGAAAAAGGGAGAGACTCTGATCACAATTGCAAGAATGAGAAAATCACATGGCAGTGATGCCAAAAGAAAGAAAGCCAATGCTGTGCTATTCTTGTAAAGGCACTGTTGGCCTCAAGGGATTATTTAGTTGGCATAAGAGTCTTCAGTTAAAATAGTCCTTAAAAATAACAATTAAAGAAATCTTTTTATGAACTCAGTAAGAAACTTTTTATTGTAGAGTAATGCTGTGTCCTTAATACCTGAAATAAGCCCTTGCTCCTCTTCCCAGGGTGAATTAGTACCCTCATGTGGTCACTTGTCTTGTTGCTTGAAAAAGTCTGGTAAATCAGACAAAATTGCTACAGGTTGCCAGAGACTGCAAGCCTATTGTGTGTGTTTGTACTGAGGATGTAGGTGTAACCCATACATTTTTTAAAAAAAGATCATATAGCAGTACTCAGTTTCACATTTTGTTTGTTTAAGAAATAAAAGAGGTGCAAACAATAATTTTTAGAATTTCAATAGAAGTGTAAAAGTAACTTTTAAAAGCATATTGTGGAAAAAAACAATTTTGAAGATGGGGAGAATGATCAGTATTCCTGAAATATTAAATAGTTGTTAATGCTTGGAAAACAAATATGAAGAGGGGATTTCTTTCAGGAAATAATTGAAACACCTACTTTCACTCTACAAGTGAAGTATCCTTGTAGAGCAGGCTGTTAATGCTTTTCATCTTCTTGCTTTCCTCAGGCAATGGCTAGAGTGTGGAGAGATGGTCAGAAACATGCTGTCCATATCTACAGGCTGCTAACCACAGGTCAGAGGTGGCGCTCAGCTTACCCAGAGTGGGACAGATGTTGACATTTTGTCCATAAAAGACAGAGAGGGAATGGTTTTGGAAATAATTTGTTTTTTAAAAATAAATATTATTAGTTCTTTAAAAATATATATTTGTTCTGAGTTCAGTTAAGATGGAGAGATCACACTGATTCACTTGCCTTTGCTTTGCTTTTTCTGAAATAACTGAAAATAGTGATTTAGCATTTCCTGTGTATATTGTTATCAAGAAATGGATTTGACTTCTTTGTAAATACTGGTCAAAAATTATCCCAATTTATCTGTTTTTCTTTTCAATACAGGTTCAATAGAAGAAAAGATTTATCAAAGACAGATCAGCAAACAAGACCTTTCTGGGGCAGTTGTAGACCTTTCCAAGACATCTGAGCACACACATTTTTCTATTGAAGAGCTTAAAAATCTCTTTACTCTACATGAAGATTCCAGCTGTGTTACTCATGACTTGCTTGAGTGTGACTGTATGGGAAAGGTTGACCATCAAAGTGAGTTTGTTTTTCATTATCTCTGGCCACTGCTGTGGAATCCATTCTTTATATATAGTCTGTCTCTGGAGAAAACTTTGATTCTCAGTAAAAGAGGATTGAAATAATGAGGTTCATTATGGAACCTTCCACACACTGGCTGATTTATCTAATCCATAGGAGTCCCTCATAAAAGGAGGAGAAGATTAATTTCTTGCAGTAACAACCAGTTCATTTATCATGCAAGTAGCAAATATGCACATCTATCCTTTCTGTAGGGACCTGTCTCCTGTTCTTCTGGCATATCAAAGTTGTTTTCATACCTTGCTCTGTACAGGTATATAGGTTTAAAAAAAATAAATGTTCATAAGTTATGTTTGCATCTTAACCATTTTTGTTTTTGTAGCTCATCTAGTCTCTTAAAGGAAAGAGTGTCTATTGCCTTGGTGTGTTTCTCTTTTGGGGTGTGAAATATCCATGTACACTATTTGCAGGAGGGATAGTGTGGTACCAATACTGATGTCTTCTGAATGCACACAGAAACCTCAATAAAAAGAGCTCAAGAAATGGGTACAAGAGTGTGTATTCTCAATAGACAGGGACAGGAAAACAAGTAATGCAGACCCAGTACTTTTTTCCTCAAAGGTTTGCATGTTCCCAGGTAATAGGTTAGACTTGTACTTCTTTCTCATCTCATTCTATCCAAAATGAGGAAGACTTGGCTAGTGATAGCACAGGGCTTCTGTAGACATAAGAATTTGATTTTCTCCTTTATTTTTGCTCCATATGCTGATTTAATCATCTTTGTATCTTTCTTTAATGATTGAAAAATTAGACCTTCTGTTTCTTCATAAGTGATTTTCTAAATTTATCATCCTCCATTTAAGTACTATTACAGGATCTGTGTGGGAAAGGCACCTTCTGAGTTAAATGTTGGCCACATTTTCCCAGTGGCATGCAGTGAGGCATGTGTGGTTCCTGGATTGCAGAAATCCAGAGAAATTTTGTGTTGCTACTGTGATGAACACTGGTGCTTGCAATTGTCTTATCATCTTGAATTCTTGTCTTATGCTTTGAACATACTTTGGTTTCATCAATTAAATCACAACATTGGCCTCTTGGGTTCTGTGACTTTTTCAAGGGTAGTGCCTGTTCCCAGTGAACAAAACCTTTTGGCAGTAAATCAAAGAAAATCCTGAAGGCCATTATTAGACTTAAGGGGTGGTAATGATAGTGTGAGGGGAAGGTTTGACTTCCTAAAGAGCAGAGGACAAGCTGGCTCATTGTCTCCCTAATCAAATTGTTCTGAGTCATGGCATTCCGTTTGATCACCCCAGAATGCAGCTACCACTAGCTGGTCTCTTTGCCTTTCCTAAGAACAGAAAACTCAAATTACTGCATCAAGAACCAGATTCCAGGTCACTGGGGATAGATTCTGCTATACAAAAAAGTCAAGAATTTCCAGTGATTTGTCTCCTCCATTTCTAGCAAGTTTGATTCAAAAGATGAACTAAAGAGGAGGCAAACAATATAATGCAGGTCTCACAGCCATCATCTCCTGTGGTCCATTCACACTAGGGTCATCTTTAGGAAACTACAGGGGTCTTGAGAGGAGGATATTTCCTGTGCATGGATCATGCAGATTGGTTGCTTGCTATTCTGCTGCCCTTCACATCAGCTACAAAGCTATAAGCCTGTTGTTTTACCTGATCATAGTGTGCTTTAGGAGTTAGGAAGGCAGAATCTGTAAATGCATCTATTCTAAATTTTCATCTGGCCAGTAAAAAAATGTATTTCAAGTCTACTTCAATCATCATATGTCAGTCAAAAGGAAAGTTTTGTGCTTATGAATCTTTATGGGCTCTCAGAAACTTAAAAATACCAGGAATAGTCTGAGTCATGCTGCTCATATCACTGGTGTTTCCTAACGAGCACATAATACTGCTATGAAAAGATTTGATGACAAGTTTTAAACCAGTAACAGTACTGATGCAATTTTTTTCCATACAAAATTATTTCTTCATTTATCCCATGCATCAGGTGAATCATAAAGCCATCAATGTGTGACGTGCAGTGCAATGACCTGATACTATTTGGGGCTTTAGGATCCTCTCTTAAAAGTGAATTAATCTCAGAGGAATAGTCTTTTCCTTACTGTGATATATATTATTGTGTATATTGAACAAGTTGGCATAATCTGGATGTACAGACTGTACAGATCTAGTGTGCTGAGTCAGTGAAAAAGCTACTCAAATTATTCTTAGCTGGCTGGAGTGATTCCTCTGGGAAGAAATTGAAGCTATCATGAATTTTGCTGCAACATACAGCTAGATTCAGATTTACCCAAAGAATGAGAGCAGGCCAAATGTCACAGAATTAGAAAGACAGAGGAAGGGAAGTTGACAAATAAGATATTCCTTTCCCATCCATGTGTAAAAGGATTTGTCTTTATGCTAACATGTGGTAATTTTGATAACCTTGACCACTGAGCAAGAAGCAGCCTTCCCTCTCTTACTGTGGATATATGTTTGGATTTTGTTGGTACAGAATGATTATGTGTGCTGTTCTATTTTCTCCTGTTTGTTATCACCAGCTGTCTTATTGATTCAGACTGAAATTTTCTGCCTTAGTTTTCTCTGATTAATCTACTGCATCATTTTTTCAGATACTTCCTCAGAAAAGCCTCCCGTATCTAGAAGCTGCCAGCTTGAACAAAACCATGGGAAGCCTAATTCAAAGAAGCCACTTTCCATGTCACAGCTGATGCAATGGAAGCATTTCTCTGGGCAACATCAGACTCTTGCTGATCCTTTCCTTGAAAGGATAAAAGAAAATGTTTCTTTCATTTTCCAGAATGTAACCAATCCTACTTCCCCACCTAATAAAACTTGAATGTCTTTTTCTGCATCCTCCTTGTCATATAGGCCTTATAAACAACTGATGTGCAGTTACCTATTGGTTTTTTGCCCAGTTCTGTTTTGTGTGTTTCTCGTGAGATTTCTGGGTAAATGTGATTCCTGGGGTTTATACAAAGTTACAGTTATTACTAAGTTAATCATATCTGCTGTAATTATAATACAGATTTTTAAAACCAACTTTGCTTTCCAGTATTTTGTTCCTCTGATATCATATATGCACATTGATTTTTATGCACATTACTACTGTAAGTCTACTTTGATTTATAGTTTTCATTTGATCATAATAACTTATTGCTTGTAAAGCTGGCAACTCTTCAGCCAAAATTTATAAATTAGGCAATGCTATATACATGTATATAAGGAGACTGGTTGGATTTTGTTATAATAATGTTATGTGTCTGTATAAATGCAGCTTTATAACAAGGTAGATTTTTTTTTTCTGTTGAATTTACAATTTAAGGAAATTCAGAGCAATAGTCACTAGTGTCCAAAATTCTGAGGGCATGGTTTGATACTGTGTCAAAATATTTTAAAATTCTCCTATTGTTTTTACTTAGGAAAATAAACTATTTCTCAGACATACATAGTACAGGATTATCTTCATTTTGTTAGCTCCTTTTAAGAATGTGTTTTGTCAGACTGAAGTACTGAGCATTTTTATGCTATATTTTATAATGACTGTATTACCCCTCTTTGAAGACATAAACATTCAAAATCAGTTTGTAGCTTTTAAGTTAAGCACTTTGAAATGCCCACAAGAGAAGAAGAATGTATAATTTTCAGAAATACTGCAAACTTACAGAATTTGAAGGACCCTGAGCAAGAAGAGAGCTCCATTGTGATAATCCTGCATTGTGTTTGATATGATGATATATGGTATATGAGGCAACAGAGCCTAAGTGCCCAACCAAATTTCAGAAGCATTTAAAATTGTACTGTTAGTACTGCCTCTTTCCCTAGACTGGCATTGAATTCACAGCCCATCCTAACCCATAATCAGACATTCTCCTTGCATTTTGATGCAGTTTTGGAACTTGAAAGCCATGTGCATTGACCTCTACTTGCCATCCATATTTATTTCAGAGGGTTTTTTGAGTTTCCTTCCACTCTAATGCAGGTTGGCACCTGGAAGTAATGAAGACCAAAATGAGACAATGATTGAGAAAGTCCTAAATTCTGAACATATTGTGTTCTTGGTAATAATTAGAATTGTGCTAATAGGTAGAGTTTAAATAACATTTTAGGCTGGCTGCTAAAGAGCTCTTTGTTCACCCTGTGAGTGTTGGTGGGGTGGCCACACTTATCCAGCTGCTGTGGTGCCCATTTGCTGTCAGACAAAGTTCACACAGATCATTTTGCTTAGCAAGGACAAGGTTTGCAGCTCTGGAACTCAAGGTGGAGATTCCAGGCACTCTGTATAATGATAGTTATTGTAATTAATAATTATCTGAGACTGATGATACTTAGATCTGTGCTGCCCATAAATCTCTGTAAGATCTCTCCTGTCCTTGTCTGCAGGAGCATGTCTGATGCTGTCACAGTAAGTAATGCTGCCTCGAGGTCAAGAAGGCCAAAGCAGCCCATGCAAACACGCTCAATGCCAGTCACAGCCTCACAGCACAATTCCCTGTCTGTGCCCAGCTGTGCCAAGCTGCCCCAGACCTCTGGCAGTGGCAGCTGCAAGGTGATGCTCAGGGGACAGCTCCTCCTGCGTCACCCAGTGCATCACTGCCAGCCAGGTGTGTGTCCCCCTTCCCCTGTCACGGCTGCAGGGCATGGGGGAGGTGTGCCTATGCTTCTTGGTGTGGGGGTGAGACAATACCAACCCAGTAACAGGTTGCTCATGGCATTACACGTGATGCAGATTGAAAATCTGATTCAGAAATTTTATTTATCCTGAAAAGTTATGTTTCTCACTGGAAGAATACATTGTGGAAAAGATAGGAAGCATGAATACAGACTCTAATTTACTGTGCCATCTGTGATTCTCTCACAGTAGTCTGCAACAGCCTTCATAGTGGGACCAGCCCATCCTGCACATGTTTTATCCTAGTATAATAATCAGCATTTCCATACAGACTGCAGCAAGTGGACATGTGAATTCCTTCACCCTTAGTAGAGAAATGCCTCCTAGGAAAAACCCCTGTGGTGAATTTACCCTAATCTAACTGTTGACTGGTAAGTTATATTGGGGATTTCAAGTCTTCAGCTGTGCTATGTTGACCCTTCTCTTAACAAGTGTGAAACCTGAGAGAATGGGGAAGGTGCTGAAAGACAAATATCAGGAGGATCTGATACTTGGTCTAGCAGACGGTCTCAAATGCAGCTTCTGGATTCCTTGCCAGTGCTGCCAGCTCTAGAACCCTATGTAATTTATGTTGCATGGTCTGACAAATCAGTATCTTAGATCAAAGACTTGCTCTGCAGAAAGGGAGAGGCAAAGGATGTTGAAGCAATGGCTGTGTTGTAGTGCAATGCTTGAAAAAGCAGGTGTTAATTAATGCACTTGGTTGCCTTTTCCAGTGTTTGAAGGAGGCAAGCATTAATCCACCTAATGGTAGTTCTTATGGACAGATGCCAAGGAGCCAGGCAAATCTGCCTAACAACAGGGCTCAAATTACCTCTTCATTGCAGCACAAAGAGCAGCAGATACTACAGGTGTAAGCACAGTGGCAAGCAGCATATTCTTTCAACAGCAGCTGAGTGTAGATTGTCAATATTTGACATTTGGTAGTGCTATGGGACCAGTATAGAGGAATGCGTGGGGCAGCAGGTGGTGAGTGCAGTGCCAGCTGAACGCCCCAGTGCCTCTATAGGTGTGAGATGATGAGGGTTACCAGGTCAGGGTGTGCTCCAGCTGAGCTCTCCCTGGAATAACACTGATTTGAGCTGTTTTTCACCAGTGGTCCAGTGCTTGCCCTGTCAGAAGAGAGATAGGAAGACACACTTTAGGGAGTGGACTGCTAATCTTAGAATAGCTGCTGCAGGTCTGTGAATCACACTGGGCAGGGAGGCCTGTCAGCCAGCCCTCAGATACAGCAATCGATGCTGTGCTTGTTCCTTGCCAGGTCTTGGATGGGAGGAGGGGATTTTGGAGGATTTCAATTACTTCTGGTGCAGGGCATGCTGCCAGAGAGACAAGTGTACTGTGTGTTCCTGCCTGAGACCAACCCTGATTTTAAAAAGCAGAAGGAGTGGTGTTTTATTTATTTCTGTATACTGCAGCAAAGTTTTTTTTAATGGGTTTCATGTGACTCTTTTTGTTGATTCAGCTTTTAACCATCTTGGCAGGAGTTTCTTGTCACTGAGATGGTAACCCTTAATCATTATTCTCTTAAAGAATGACAAGCTGAATTATAACTCCATTCACTTTGGTGTCATACAAGTTTGTGTGGCAACTGCCATACAAATGTCTTGCACTCTGACAAGAGGTTGACATCAGGTCCAGTTAAGGGTCTGCCTTTTTCAGAGGTCATAAAGTTCTTTCACTTGTCATCTGGTACAGAAAGGTGCCAAATGGTGACTGAATGATTCTGTAATGGAAAAAAAACTCATGGGAAGTTCTTAAAATGCCAAATATGGAACAAGCTTTGACAACTGCTTGGGTTTACCACCAGGAATTTGGAAAGACATGTTCCAGCCCTTGCAGGCAAGTAACACACAGAAGGAAAGTAGCTCTTTCATGTGCTTTCCATTGAATGAAAAGTTGACGTAAATCAGGGTTGTTTATGTGTGGCTTAAATAAATTATGTGTTTGTGGCCAGAAGATCTGGGAAGGCTATAAAGAACAATGAGAAAAACCACTTTGGGCTTTATGGAGTAACTGAAGAATAAGCTGAATTGAGAATGGTTTTTAACATGGCCTTGTGTGCTTTTCCTTGGTACAAAAGCAAGACTGTAGGCACAGGTACTCACAGGACTTAGGATGTGTGATGCACTGTTCCACTCCTGCAAGGTGGTACATGTTTGCACAAGCAGCACCAGGCAGGACCAGGTAAGTAATCCTGAACACTGCAACCAGCTTGTGAGTATTGTGCTAGAAATTTCCTTTCTTGGGCGCATTGGTTGCTGCTACCTTTCTCCTGGCTTTTCATCAACATGTGGAAATATAAACAGATTTGGAGAAAATATGCCCATCTCTCTGGCTGCTGCTGCTTCCAGCCTTTTCTTCTCTCTCAGCCTGAGTTCTCCCTGTACTCCTTTGTTTGCTTAGTTTGATTTACATCCACTTGACAACATACGCTCTTCATTCCCCTCTAATTAATTTTCTTCCAAGCAGGCAAAATGTCAGTCAGTGTGACAAAAGCCTGGCCCCTGTGAGTTGGCTTTTTGAGTGTTTTCTGTCAGCTCATCATAGATCCTTTCCCTCTGTTCACGTGTCACTACCTTGGCCCAGGTTTTAGTTTGCTAGAGTGTGAGTTATGACATGTAATAATGAGTTCTCTCTTGACCCTTGACTTTTCAAGGTTCTTTTTGAGGGATAGATTTGCTCAACAATAGAAGTGCAGTCTGAAATTTCCTCCCTCTGCCCGGAACATGTTGCCTTTGATGAGGTTTTCATCCTTAGCTGGTTTGGACAGACAGGTCTCCACAGCCTCATTGAGTCAGAGTTCTGTGCAGGAATCAAGGCTTAGCCAAAACTTTGCAGACCCAAGATCTAAATTCAATTCCAGCAATAAATTCAAGCAATGTGTTAAGTAGATGAACATTTGTGTGTTATTCATGGTAATGTCACATTTGATGTGTGTACTACAAATGGAGAAGGGGTTAACAGTACTTCCTAATGCTAAAGCTGGCCAGCACTTCCTGCTATACACCACTTTCCTCTTTCCTTTGCTGCTATGAAATTTTTCCTCTTTTTTCCCTCATTGATTTTTTGCTGCCAGGCTGATTTATGTTTGCGTTGCATCAAAACCTTCAGCAAAAATATCTGATCTGTTCCTGAGACAGGGTAGGAAAAAACACTTTGTTTTGTCCTTATTCCAGAACTGGAAACCCTTCTGCTGAAATGCCTTCTTGCCTTATATTTTGGCTAAGGACTTAAAATAGAGGTGGGAAAAAATAGGAGAAAAAGGCATGGCTTCTGCACTAACATGTTTTTCACTGTTCCCCTTAGTTTCTGCACCAGTTTATAAGTATTTGCAAAAAAACAGGCAGTAGAAACATTCTTTCTTTTGAGCAGCTAAAATGTCCCCTGATTTGTCCTACACTAAGCTTTTATGAGACTCAGAGCTGCACAGTGTTATCGGTTTGAGCAAGCTGCAATCCCTCAGAGTTTTACCAGTGATCAGGCCCACATCCCACAGAGTGACTAAATGCAGTCTGACCAGAGTTGTTTAAGAGATTCTTTCTGCAATTCTTGACTCCAGTTGCTCTCTGCTGGGCAGGCCACAGTGCCACAGTTGACAGCAAGGAACTGTCTCATCTGTGTCCTAAATCAGCCATTCCCTCCACCTTCAGGAGGAAAAAAGAACCATGTCACTCACTAAGTAACACTATAGCCAAGGTGGTTTGGGGTAAGGAAACTGGAGAGATCAGGGTTGTCATGGAGAGAGAAAAGGAAGTGGAGGGGACTCGGGAAAGCAAGGAGATGATAGGAGAGAGGAAAAGACTGGGCAAACAAAGGCTTACATGGTGACCTGCTGATTGAGCAGGATGTGTGGAGAGGAAGGGTAAAAAAAAAGTAATCAAGATTGGAACCAGATACTACTACTAAACAGAAAGGATTGAGTTTGGTGAAACGAGTGAGAGTGCTTTCCTCCAGGTGCTGTAATGGACTCCTTAATTCCTGGTCTCATATTCTGCTTTCAGTAAATGCTCATTGTGGTTGGTTAACCTTGACTGGACACCAGGTACTCACCCATCAATCTCCACAGCTGAACAGGGGTGTGAAAATATGACCAAAGGCTCACAGGTTGAGATAAGGACAGAGAAATCACTTGCTCATTGCCATCATGGGCAAAACAGATTTGACTTGGGGAAAAAAATTTAACTTATTGCAAACCAAATTCCAAGTAGGATAATGAGAAATAAATCTTAAAATGATTTCCCACACCCTCACTTCTTCTGGGCTCAACTTCATGCCCAGTTTTCTCTCCCTCCTCCCTCCCAGTAGTGCAGGGGGACAGGGAATGGGGGTTGCAGTCAGTTCATCACAAGTTAGTTACCTATGCCTCTCCTTCCTCTTCAGAAACAGAACTGCTCACACTCAAATCCTTTTTCAGCATGGGGTCTCTCCCATGGGAGACAATCCTCCACAAACTGCTCCAATGTGAGTCCTTCCATAGGCTGCAGAGGGGTACAGTCCTTCAGGAACAGGCTGCTCCAGGGTTGTTCCCTGCACGGTCACAAGTCCTGCCAGCAAACCTGCTCCCCATGGGCTGCTCTCACCATGGGCCCACAGGTCCTGCCAGGGCTCTGCTCCAATGGGGGCCTTCCATGCAGCCACAGCCTCCTTCATTTCCCCCCTGCCCTGGCCTGGGGTGCTCCAGAGGCTGCAGGTGGATCTCTGCTCCACTCTGGACTCCATGCTCTGCACCATGGGTTCCAGGCACCTGGAACACCTCATCCTCTGCCAGTGTTTCTCTCACATGTTCTCTCTCCTCTCCTCCAGCTGCTGTTCCACATTTCGAGGCCCTCCCTTTCTGCCTCCCCCTTAAACACATTATCCCAGAGTTATCACCACCGTTCCTGATTGACTCAGCCTTGGCCAGCTGCGGCTCTGTCCTGGAGCTGGCTGGCATTGGCTCTATCAGAAATGGAGGAAGCTTTCAGCAGCTTCTCACAGAAGCTACACCTGGAGCCCCCTGCTGCCAAAATCTTCATACTCAAACCCAATACACCCGTGGAGTCACTGGCAAAGCAATTGTTTCCTCTCAGCTCATGTCTGTAAGCCTCCAGAGTCATTGACTTCTTTGCTATTGATTTGTGCATCACTGGAAATTTGAAAGTATAATCCAGATGAAAAAGTTTGCAACTTTCATTGCAGCATGACCTCTTAAAGGACACAGTCTGTTTTGCAAGCTGTGGACATTCAGGATTATTGTTGCCTTGTAGACATTTAAAGACCTTGTACATGTGCATCCCAGTGAAGTCTTGTGTGAGCATGTATTCTATTTCCTTGCTTCATCCAGCTAAGAGGATGGACAGCAACCTGGGAATAAATTGTGTTGCAGCTGATGTGAACGGAATTGGTGTTTTCTACATGTACAGAAATCTGGTATAATTTCAGAGCAGTCATTCCAAATTAGCCAATATCTTAGTCACAGCAGTATAAGATATTAAAGCATTAGAGAGCATCCAAAGGAGGGCAACAAAGATGGTGAATTGCATGGAGGGGAAACTGTATGAGAAGCAGCTGAGGTCACTTGGTCTGTTCAGCCTGGAGAAGAGAAGACTGAGGGGAGACCTCATTGCAGTCTGCAACTCCCTCATGAGAGGAAGAGGAGGGGCAGGCACTGATCTCTTCTCTCTGGTGACCAGTGACAGAACCCAAGGGAATGGACTGAAGTTGTTCAGGGGAGTTTTAGTTGGATGTCAAGAAGAGGTTCTTTAATCAAAGGGTGACTGGGCACTGGAACAGGCTCCCCATGGAAATGGTCACAGTATCAAACCTGACAGAGTTCAAAAAGTGTTCAAAAATTGAAAACACTTTCAGGCACAAGGTGTGACTCTTGGGGATGGTCCTGGGCAGAGCCAGGAGTTGGACTCGCTGATCTTGATGCTCACTCCCAACTCAGTTTATTCTGTGTGACTTTTAATTGCTGTCTCTGGTACCTCTGCTCCACCCAATAAGTGCAGTTAGGAACTCTTGGTCAGATAGCAGTGATGTGAAGATAAATTAGTCAAATTCTGTGCAACACTTGTCTATCTATGGGAGAAATCAGTAATCTAACCTGATGTTTAGAGAGAAGGTGGATCTGAATTCTTATCAAAGATGCACAACAAAATAGTAAGAGGAGACAGTTATTGACTGTAGAATGAGAAAATCTGAAATCTGACTGGAAATAATAATAATAATAATAATAAATAATAATAATAACAACCACCCCACACAGCAAAAGAGATCAACATTGAAAGAGGCCTCCCAGAAGTCTGTGGAAGCTCTCTCCTTAGCAGTTTTTGAAATCAGACTGAAACAAAATCCCAAGCAACCTGATCTAACATTGAAGTTGGTGCTTTTCTCAGTAGAAGGTTAAACTAGAGGACCTCCTAAGGGTCTTTCCAATGTAAGTGATCTCCTGGCCTGTATTAGGAATATGGAGAAAGTACAAATCTGTAAGGCATGTGACTGACTAATCGTCACCAACTATTGTCAAGGGTACCTTGAGTTCTAAAACCTGTGATAGATGTAGAACAAAATAATCTGCTCAGGAGCAGTGAGTTTTTAAAACCTGACATGAAGAAAGAGTTCAGAGATCCTGCTTTGTGGAGGATATGAAATCCTCAGGCTGAAAGAGTTGTGAGGTCTTTTACCAACTGTGTGTTGGCAGCTTCCAGAAGCCAGAGTAAACCAAGGAGCCTGAAGCTGCAGATGAACAGTGGAAGATTGCCTAAGCCTGAAAGCCACTTGTCAAGATGCTTCTAGCAATGACTCTACTCTTTGTCTAGCCATTGACAAACTGTGTTGTTTTGAATATTTGTACAATAAAGAAAAGCTTAACTCAAAAGCAATAGTAATCTGTATCTCCTCCCAAAGATGTTGCAAGTTTTAATGGTCTCAGAAGCTGTTGAAGAAACTGCTGAAGTGTTGCAAAAAAAAAAAAAACATACCTCACCTTTGATTTGAAAGATAAAGACATCCCAGAAATTACCTTGAAGGTCTCGGACACCAACAGACACTGTATTGGAAGGGAAGAACATGCTGGAGATCAAAATACTGCTGAACTTGACACTCCTATGAACAGAACTCATTTGGAAAATAATTTCTGCTTTCCCTCTACTTTGGCATGCAAGTAACTTCTGGAAAGAAGCTTCCAAGAAAAAAAATCTTACTCACCAGCATTCACCTTGAGCATACATCATCAAGAGGACATGAAATTTCCCCCAGGACATGACTTATTTAGTTCTGCACTGAGATGTGCCTGTAAAAGTTATTGTCAGACAATATTCTATGATTCAATGATTTGTTTTCCTCTCCATAGGAGAATTGCAGAGGTATCAGAGTGCTGAAAAGACCACAGGTATAGCAGGAGAGCAATAAGAGCAAAGATTTGGCTTCAAGTTGTTTTTTCTTTAACTGGCTAAGCAGTAAAAGTCCTGGCTGCAAAGGACGGCCATAGCCAAGTTCTCTCCACCAAGCTCATCCCTCCTCCCACAGTGCAGCAGCTCTGGCAGTGAGGAGGTGCATTGCTTGCCTCTGGAGTGATACCCTGCCTCACAGCACTGGAAGTTCTCTCCCCTGTTCTCTCTCATCTCACCTTTGTCAAGGCCTATGCCCCTCAGCTGGTACAAGCTGATGTAGGAGGTGCCTGGTGGCACAAATGCAGGAAAAACACTTGTTTAAAAGCAATAAGGATTTCTTGATACTGTGTTCTTGTCCAGCTTTATCTGCAGCAGTGGTTCTGGCTGTGAAGAGAAGCGTAAGGGTGTGAGTGTCTAATTTCAGAATGGGGATTTAGCTGGGCGTTGGTAGTGGGGAATTAAGGTGATTTGGGACCTCCTTCTCCACCTCTGGTTTCCAGTTTCCCTCCTGCAGTTGCAGCCCTTGCAGATATCACGCTCCTGGGGCAGGCACAGTTTGTTTTGAGCTGTGTGTTTCTGCAGGCTGCATGCAGTTGAGTTGCCTGTCTGGCTGCCCAGGAGCGCTGGGCTGGTTTTGGGAGAGCTGAGGCATCGTGCAGCAGAGAGGGACAGCGTGCTGCTCCCTGCCTGCAGGCCTGCACTGCAGCCCCGTCCCCGGGCCTGAAACTCAATCATGAGCACACTCAGGCACTGAACAGTCTGCCTGGGAGAGGGATGGAGTGGCACTTGGGGACATGATTATTGCTCTACTTGGTAGTGCCGGATTAATAGTTGGAATTTATGATCTTGGAGGTCTTTCCAACCTAAACAATTCCATGATTCTATGACTGTGGTGTGGCCCTGCTGGTCCTCCTGCTCTGCCCTTTGATGTCAGAGATGCTCCTGCTCTCGCATGGAACATGTTCGATGAAACCTCTTTGCACATCCGCGGGAAGCAAAGCCAGCCCTGCCAGCGAGGTGTGAGAGCCCTGCCAGCAGCCCGGCTGTGTTCGCTTTCCATTTCCTTTCTTTCCCGAGAGCCTCCAGCAAAGGCAGCGAGCGAGGTTTGCTCGGAGGGTGACCTGAGGGTGGCAGCAGCTGCTCACGGTCCCGGCGCTGCCGAGCCTGGGCCGGCCACGGAGAGCGGGCCCGGGAATGGCAGAAGGGACACAAGGCCAGCCAAGCACCGGGAGCGCTGCTGCCAGGGAGGTGCCTTTGTGTCAATCTGAGCGCTCCTTCCGGGCAGTGACACAGCACAGCCTCTGTTGCTGCATTGAAACCAGGGCTATCTGGTTTAGTGACCAGCTCTGTCCCAAGTGATGATGGGATGATTGATGGGATGATGGGATGATGGGATGATGGTATGATACCTCCCTGCCAGGAATAGCAGCCTGCAGGTTGGTAACTCACAGGAATGACCAGAGTCTGCAGATCAAAGCTGCAGCCAACACCTGAGCAGGGCACCTGACAGCTCCAGGGAACAAGAGCAGACACTGTGGGCTACAGGAGCAAAGGAATTTGGGTACCCAAGTGCTGCCCTAGTCCTGCTATAGGCACTGAGATACTCAGAGTCCTGAAACCTCTTTGCAGCTGCAGCCTGAGCTGTGAGACACCTGAATACACGAAACACCCATCCCAACCAATAAATTCCCTGAGGATAATCTCAGGTTGCTGTTTAGTCACAGACTTGGCCCCATGATTAAAATGCCCTGGTGTCTTTCTTTTCTCCTCGTGCTGTAGGCATCTGTGGACCCCAGCTGAGGTACTCAGCTCTCCCCAGGCATTGCAGAGAATGCCCCTGCACTCAGCTTGGGGCTGTGATTTCTGAACCTGGGGAGAACACTGAAAAGCTTGGTGCCATAGTACTGAGTTTCAGAGCATCTGTGTCTCTTCACATCTGGCTGATGCTGGCATCCTTCTCCAATGTTTGGTTACAAGCCAAGAGGAAAAAGTAGAAATGGCTGCCTAGAACTGCTCTGTTCCTTTCATTTCCAGGGCCAGCAGAAGTCAGTAGGATCTTGCAAGTGATTTAAGCCTGAGCACTTCTATGAATTACAATGTCTCATAACAGTTTGAAGAGGTTGTTCCATCACGACATTATAACCTTCAAACCTTCCCTCACTGGTAGTTAAGACCATGGAAGGTCCCACCTCTATCCATTACCAAATTTGGCCACTTTGCATCATTCTATCAGGATCCAGGATCTTGGAGTTTCATTTGGGAGGGTCAGAGTCCCATGGGACGTAATTAATTCTTACTGCATTACAGTTAGGCAATAAAATCTTGAGACCACACACAAAATTTCTTTCAGGCCACACTTCTCCTGAAATCCCTGGGTAAGAACTCAGCTGAAGAGGATCAATGCTTCAAGTTTGGCCTTTTGTTCTTTTGCTGAATCATGAGTGTGCCCAGAGTCAGTTCAAGCAAGCCTGGCATTCTCCAGCTGGTTTTTCTTGTTACCTGTGAGCCATTGCACCTTAGGAGTGCTCAGAACAGAATTCAAGATACAGGTGGTTGATCTGCTGTGGAAGGTATCTGAAACCACTGTGTCCTGCTTGTTTAGTCAGATATGACCACTTTACTCCACCTTCAGTGCTCACCATGTGGTCAGCACACATCTCTCTAAGACACATCTTCTACAGCATCTAAACCAAAACTGACTGGGTTCGTTCCAATGTGCTGCCATCTGAAGTGCATTTGTAAGAACTGAGGAAGTGCCACCTGAGAAAGGTCACAGGGAAAAGTCTGGCAAAATGTGGGGAAACATTCTCTTGCATCACTGATAACTGCCTGTCAGAGTGGGGGCTGTTGCCTTTTCATTTGGCAGTATGTTGGGCAGATAACTTCTGCTGACCAGAAATCCCTTGCAAATGTTGTTCATTATTAGCCAAAGATGTGGGCTGCTCTGCTTTGCCCAAATCCCTGAGTGCCTGGAGCTGGGACTGATGAGAGCTTGTGTTTGAGTGAGTACAGCTTTTATACAGTCTCTGCCAATGATGTACAGACTAGTTTAATGAAAAGTTAAGAATTAATTACCCAATGTCCAGCCCCTGGCTGCTACCAGCAGCTGTCAACAGCAGGTCCTGTTTTGGTGTGGCTGAGGGTGGTTGTGCTGCAGAGAGGCAGGAGCTGTGTCTGGACCCACTACAGGCTTCTGCTGAGCCCTGCAGAAATCTGCAATAGGAACCCTTTCTCTCTCCTTTGTCCTTTCTTACAAGGAAATAGGTCAGGAAGGAAAAAATCAGGAGCTGGGAAGGAGGAGGAGAAGTTTCAGGGAGAAAGTGTTCCTCTTAGACTGGAAATTATGCACTCTCAGTGCTGAGCTCCTTTGACACTCTCCAGTTCCCTCTCTGACTGTGGGAGCACCCATCCTGCTTGTGGCCATGGCTGATACCTCGGGTTGCAGCTTTTTATTTTTTTATTTTTTTCAATTTTGTGCTGCTCTGGTGTGTGGGTCTGGGTTTCATATAAGAGGATAGTAAGGTGTGGGTCTTAGTTTCATATTGGGGGATAGTAAGCTCTCTTCACAGAGTAGGTAGACAAAACTATTCCTTCTCTAACTGGGGACCCAAGGATGGCCAATCCAGATCTGAAGCCCAAGAGCATAAACAATGGTGGACTGAAGAGAGAAAAACAAGAAGGATGGGACTTCATGGGCTGGGGCTGTAATTAGACAATTACCTCCAATATGCAAATGGACCAAAACTTTTAAAAATGTGAGATCTTGTGACCAAGCCTTCCTTTTCTTCCATCTTGGAGCCATCTGGGCAGAGCCATGGCTTTGGCTCCGGCACTGCCTTTGAAGGCTCTTCAATAAATATCCTTTTCATTGCCCTTAACTCTGTCTAGCCTCTGCTCCAGCTGCTTAAGGCATCATGGCCAGCAAGGAGTGGTACCCCCAGGTCAGGGTATGGAGACCCAGGCCAGCCCTGGGCAGGGCAGAGGGAGGCAGGGTAGGAAGGGTAATGGCTTCCTTTCACTCAGACAATATTCAAAGTAACTTCTCCCCCCTCCTCCAGCTTCCCACAGGATTTGTCAGGCCAGGAAAGAATGCAGAATGTGATTTGCATTGAACAGCAGTCGTGCTGATGGGTTGTGCTGATAAGGAGCTCTGATCTTGCCCTGCCTTGGAGCAAGGGCAGCAGTCCCTTGTCCCCCAGCCCAGCTCCTGTCCCAGTGCACCTGTGGCTCTGGCAGTGGACTGGGGGCAGCATGGGGATGCTGTTGGTGCAACCCCAGCCCAGGGGCAGTGGCTGCTGCTTTCTGACACCCCACTGTGAAAACCCACCCCAGTATCTTCCCACTCCCACCTCGAGTTTTCCACCTAATGCTGCCGTGAGGGGTTGGACTTGGGAAAGAACAACTTTTCTGAGTCTTTTGGCTGGCTATCCTCAATAAAGGGTGTCTCTGCCTTTTTTA
This sequence comes from Zonotrichia albicollis, assembly GCF_047830755.1. NCBI lineage: Eukaryota > Metazoa > Chordata > Aves > Passeriformes > Passerellidae > Zonotrichia > Zonotrichia albicollis. The sequence continues at coordinate 133,844,115 of NC_133819.1, forward strand.
GGAGGGGAGACACACATTTGTGGTGCTGGAAATGTGTGTGAGAGGAGCCCTGCAGAGAAGATGACGTTACAGCTACCGACCTGATGCACTGCTCAGGGGAGACAAGTCTGGTGAGGAGCCATGCCAGCCTCCTCAGGGCGTAGGGCAGTGCAGCCTGCAGGGAGCAGTGCCAGCACCTCCCACACCACTTTGGCATGCCTCTCATTACCAGAGAAGAGTTCAGTGACAATAAAATGCATTTTATTATAAACTTACAACGCCAGATTTCTAGAATTCAAAAATTATTTGCAAGTGTTAAAACAGGAACACCAATTTCTAATCAGTGGTTTTATGGGTGAGGACTCCTGATACACCCTTTTATGCACTCTGGGCTCACAGAATTAACCTGCAGCTGTTACAGTTGTCCCAGTCTACTAGGTGCAATTTCATGTTTCAGTATGTGATGCCAGGCAGGAGCCTTAATCCTGAATATTCTCTGTGTATATTCTTATTTCCTGGAGATCCATTGGTTATAAACATTGGTTGGATTTTCTGGTAATGTAACATGCTGAAGTTTAACTAATTACTGTTTAAATTTCTGCTCCTCATGTTAATGAATTCCATTAGAGAAGATGTAAACTGACCCCCCAGCTGGGCAGCACTGCAGGTGGATGGGCACGCCAATGTAAAGCAGTTACTGGAGGTAAAGCAACAGCACTGGGGGCACAGTCTCCTGGTTTGTCTCAAGTGTAAATGCTGGAGACAGATACTCTTCTCCTCAGACTTCAGGATGGCTGAGACGCCTCTCTCTGCTAACTTTGCTTAACTAGTATTTTCTAGTAAAAGTTGTATTTTAAAAGCACAAGGTTACAGACATTCTGAAGTAGTACCATAAAAACCTGTCGATGCCAAGGCAGGCAGAGGGATGTAATGTAACATTGCAGGGAGTGGTGGGATGTGACACTGCCCTCACTTGTGCATCTGAGAAGATTCAGTGGTGGAAGCTCTGATGGTGTTGGAACATGGAGCCTGAGGACTACTCTCAACATATAGTGTGTGTCAGAGTGACAAAAATCCATGGAAGTTGTGAATTGTCCTGCATGTGAATTGCCCTGCATCCTGGATGAGCACTTCTCCAGTTGTTTATCAGCACTTAACATTATACAAACTCATTGACACAAGTTCAGTGGTTTAGGTGCCTTCCAAAAAGGCCAATCATCTCTAGAATTTCCTGTCATTTGCTGTAGTGGACACAGAACTAAAGCCTGACTGTGTGGCTTCATCTCCTAAAAGGAGAATGGAAGAGTTGCTAATTAACTGCATATTTTATTATCAGACCTCCTCTTCCTGCCTGCTGTGACTGTCTGTTGGTCATGCTGTGTGTCCAGACACTGATGGCATCTCAGAGAAAGCCTTGAGGTAGGTAAGGTTTCCTTTAAAGCCCTGTGAGCTCATGAGAGTGAGATAGTGCATTCCCATGTGGTTAAGTTATCCACTTACAAGCTCTGGCTAGAAGTGTTAGCATAACAGCCTTGGGTTGCTAGGAGGTGCTGTGTGGGGATTAATTAATCAGGATGGTTGTGCCTTCTGTTTGCCATCATTGCTGATACAGAAGAGAGGTTTTCAAAGCCAAAGGCTGTGATGGACTCTTGTCAGGCTGACAGATTTGCGTAGAGAAGCACACATTAAGGCAGTTGTGGCAAAAGTTAGTCATTGCAAAACACTGCACAGGGAAAAAGCTGAACTGTGGGGCCCACAAGAGGCTCTGTCTGCTCCAGGCTGCTCCTCTGTCCACATTGTCACGGGCAGCAGCAACACTGAAACAGCTGAGACGGCTGAACAAAGAGACTTTCCTGTTGCACTAAATGGGTTAAAAAGGCTGAGATTAAGCTCAGAGATTTTTGGTCCAGTTTTGAAGCAACATCCTAAACTTTCTCAGTGCACAAGTAAGAGATTTGGCTTGTCCCTTGCAAGAGCAGGGGATGCTACCTTAGGTTGCATCTCCTTTACTGTAGCTGGTCGAGCTGCCCAGATGGTCACTTTCTGATGTAGTCCCACCCATATGGCTGAAGGCAGCAGATGGGAAGGAGATGGGATAACAGTAAGTTAGCAGACAAAACAGAAAATCTATGAAGAGAGTGATAAAACCTAATGGAGCTTGGAGTAATCTCTTCAGCTGGACACCAATGAGTGCCCAAAGCTCCAAACTGCAGTAGACACAAGACAGTTTTGATCACATGCACACAGGGGACTGAATCCACACAGCTTTCAAATGATTTTAAGACACTAAATTCATTTGACAAGCAAGCTTGCTGCTAGCTGTCTCCAAGCATCCATTCCCTGGGAGGTACTATCCAAACAAAAATATTTTGTTTTCCCTCAGTTGAAGTCAGGTGTTTGCTCAGCTCTTTGAGAAGAGTGCAAAAGGAAGGCAGGCACAGTGCTCCGATTCCAAAAGCCCTTTGCAGGTGACCCTGCATGAGGAACTTCAAGACAGCTGGCCCCAAGGGTCCTGTATTCAATATGCCCCTAACCAGGGATGAGCGCTCTAATTCTCTCATGCTTCTCAGAACTGCTGCCTGGTACGGGCTGTGTGAGACTGGGGCTCAGAGCCCCCCACCAGTACTGTGTGCTGACTGGAGAGCTAAGCCAGTGCAATCACAGCAGCATGTCCAGCACTTGGTGGGGGTGTCAGCAAAGGAGAAGGCTGGATCCAAAAATGAACATGAAATGAACTCTTCTGCTGCACTGTAGGGGAAGCATGGGGGCCTAGCCTTGGTAATACAACCCACAAGATCACACCTAATGCCTGTGTGCTCCTTTTTCTGTTATCTTTATTTCTCTCAGCCATTTCTCTCAGCCTACCTACCTGCATGGAAGGTAGGGCAACCTTTTGGTTAATAGTCAGTTCCTTTCACTATTCTTCCTTAGGGGAGCTCCATATTCTGAAGGAATTCAGCTCTGAAGCTTTCTCTTCTCTATGCTTGACCCCCTGGCTCATAGAAGAATTGCAAGTGGCCAAGAGCAGCTGAATGCCAAAACTCATGCACCAGGCTGATCATCCTCATGGAAACAATCTGATATATAAAAGCAGGAATGTACAATAGTGGTCAAAAGACTTGGTTTGGAAGGGAGGACATGATCTTCCTCTTTGGGGCCTCTGTCATTTCCTTGGGGGTACAGTGCAACAGCCCGGGATGTGCATGGCTCTGAGTCCCTTCCAGGGAAAGAGAGGAATACATACTGCTTTCCCTTTCCTGCAGGAGTGCAGCGTCCACAAGTCTGCTATGAAAAGCCTGTTGGAATTCCTTTCAGGACAGAAATGATGACAGTTTGGGGTGGGGTTTTTTTTGTTTGTTTGTTTGTTTTTTTTTTTTTTTGGTTTTTTATTTTTTTGCTAAATGGATATTGCTGAGTGCTTTACATGTGTGCTAGAAGTCCCTAAGGGACCAGGCTGTCAGATAAGTGACCAGCCTGTGGTTCTCAGCAGAAGAGTTATGATAATCTTGGCCACAACAGTGGCACCTGAAGGCACACACAGTGCAGAATGTTAAACACCTGAGAATATTGTTAAGGAAAAATCCTACATGCCTATAGTCCCTGGGGTGTACTGTCATTGTGGTGTGTTTTGGTGCTTGTTTTGCTAGTGTTGGTCACCCAAATTCCCACTTGTGTTGCATTTAAAAGCTCACGTACACATTTTACTCCCTTGCACCATTGCTAGGCATGAGGATGGACAGCCAATGCCTTTTCTGCACTCACAGCCGTGTACAGGTTACAGGTGCTGGATGTGACCCCAGTAACCTCCCGTCCTGTGTGCTGCACGCCTCAGTGCAGAACACTCCCTTCCCAAAGCTGAGAGGGGGGAAGGCTGAGCAGGTTTGCTTTTGCTCCCTCCAAGAGGTTTGAGCCCAAGCCCTGCAGGATCCTGTCCCAGCTGCTGCTCTCACTGCTCTCAGCACTGCAGTAGCAGTGTGGCTCCTGTGATAAGCTGTTTCCCAGCCTGCAGTGACACTCTGCTATTTATAATGGATAGTTACTGGAATAGCTCAGGCAGCAGCCACAGACCTGCAGAGCAGGGACTGGAGCTACAGTAAATGAGGCTGTGGAGTCTCATGTGCACTTCCAGGAAAAGAAGGTTATGCTGATGCCAGAATAACACATTTCCCCACTGAAGCTGGCACCTCTTTCTGGGCACTGCAGCTTCTAGCAAAAGGTTTGCATAAGAGAGTTGTTACTGTACAAGCTTCTATTTCACATCTGTCATTACCTGCACCTACTGGGCTTGTTTCTGTGTGCCCATCTGCCCAGACATCAGCTGCCTGCCAGGGTCATGGAAAGCTGGGGCTTGTGGAAGTCTGATCAGTGCTGCTGCTGAGGTCTGTTAGCCACTGGCGATGGTGGCTTTCAATGCAGATGGCTGCAAACTGTTTTTTACTTTGTACCTCTTCAGTGAGTGATGGTAGCCCCAATTCTGCAAGTTATTTAGGTTCCTGCTACTGAAATCTGTGGGGACATAATGTCTAAATTTAATCTTTCAGAAGGTGGGACTGTTCTGCTTGCTGCAATTCAAATACATAGAAGGATCTCTATAAATATTTCATGGCCTCAGGGACAAACTGTAATGTGGCTGCAAAACTAGGCACACATACATCTCCACTAGAAAAATCACATTGCAGCAGCAATGCAGAAACTGTGCTCCTAGCCTGTCAGTACTTACCGACAGATGCAGAAAGACAAAATATAGTTAATGTTTTAGAATTAGGCTTTGCACCAATATAGGTTTTCAGTTTCCAACATGTTTTTAAATGAAGCAGAAATTACATGCCTCTCTGCCCTCAGATTTTCCTCGTTAGCATTAATCAAGCACACTTGACTCACTTACAGATGAATTTGATTAGGATCATGTATACTCCTAGGAACCAAAAATAATGAATCATGACCAGAGTGTACGTGCTGTTACAGCCAACATTGCTGCTTGGTGCCTGCTGCAGCAGTGTACTACTAGAAAGCTCCTGGAACTGGGTTCCAAACCATTGGCAACAGGAGGTGGTAAATGGCACACATGAAATAAAGCAAGACCACAGAGAATGGAAAGCTATGAAGTGCACAACTATTTAAATGCCTATATAATTGGTTGAAATTCTTTATTTTCTGACATAGGAAAAGTTAGAATGGAAACTTGACTGTGTCTACATGAGTACACAAATGTTTTTTGCATATGTTCCAGACCCTGGCCCACAGTTGCAGCTTTTAGATCTTTGAGCTCACTTACATGTCTCATTTCATAATGTCAACAGATTCTTCTGCTTGTCTTTTAGCACTATGGAAAAAAGATGCTTTCCAAAAAAAATCCCAAACCCCCAAAAATCTACGTACAGTAGTATAGCTCTGTGTGTAAATCTCATTTTACACGTTCACTACTGCGCATGTAAATTCATGCAAAGCCATGTGCTCAAGCACTGGTTCAGAAGCAGCCAGGGGATGCAACATTTCACTGCCTGTAAAAATGTTTGTTGATAAAAAGACAAACACAGGAAAGTGTTTCTGTTGTGACATTTTATTGATGTTCCACATAATTTATTCTGACCTTCTGTCATCCTCCATTTTTTCTTCTTTTACAGTTACTTTTATTGTACAGTAATTCTTTTTACACTCATCTTACCAGCAAGGTCCATGAGGACCATCTGTATGATGAAAGAATATGTAATATCTGTAATCTCTATTATCATGACAACTGCCTGGGCCTTTGACAGTTCTGCAATCTACTTAATCATTTACCTAAGTGACTGAAAATGCCTGTAAGAGGAAAAGTAGACATATGAAAAGGGAATAATACATAAAGAAACATCTGCATTGAGATCATTTGTCATTTTTGGAAAGGCTTTGGAGAATGATGCATACATTTAGTATGGCGTCATGCTCATGACACTGTGGATCTTTTATTCTACTTGCAGGCCTTATCTGGCATGTATTGAGCTTTTTCCATGTCTACAAGTTCCCTGCTGTGTGGCCTGGCTGCAGGGCCCTCGCTGATCCTGCCCAGTTCCTGCACTGGGTGAGGAGGGACTGCTCTCCATACCATTCCAAGCTTAGCAATGCTTAGTTTGCAGCAGGTGCCTTTTCCATTAGCTGTTTGCTCTTTCTCTTCCGCCATCTCCCTTTGCCCAGCAAGCCCCTGGAGCTCCCTGTGCTGTCCCTGCTTCCCAACCCCTGTCACATTGCTGCAGGCCTGGCTGCAGGGTGACTCCTCTCCAAACCCCCTCTGTCACCCTGTGCCTTCAGCTCCTCCAAAGCACAAAGTTTTAAGAACTGGCTTTTCAGAAGCAAGAATGTATGTGCCAATATATGCCATGGCCAGAGCAGGTAACTGTGCTGCTAAGGAGCAGAGGATGCCTGGGAAGGGAGCATCAGTAAAAGAATTCCACATTAATTCAGATCCCTGCCAGGGAGTTGCAGTTACCTTGAATTCTCTTTGTGATAACAGCAACAGAAAACCTCCCTCACTCCCACTGCTTGCTGGTTTATGGAACACTGGAATGGCCTTGAAGCCAGGTCACTGGCAATTATCAAGATATTAGGAGAATATACAAAGAATATACAAAGAAAGTTTGAAAAGCATAAACATATTTCATGCATGGTTTTTATGGACATTTCCAAGAGTAGATGTGCCAAAATGTTTCCACTGGAAACTTTATATAAAATTATTGATGTGAAGGGGTTCTGCAATCCTGGCATGTCTCTCCCCTCTCCTGAGAGCTGTTGTAGCTCATGACAACTCTGTTCTGTGTACTGGGAGCATCAGCGGCTGGAATTTATCATCTGTTTGTCTTAGTCTTTATGTAGCTCATTTTAGAGACTCCACTGGTAATGACAGCTCCTGCCCTTTCACCTTCAGGACAGCTTGGAATTCATCTCTTAGGGCCAGAAATCACCCTAGCATCAAATTTATAACAAGAAGAAAAATAACCATTTATTATAGTATCAGACCAATTTTTGGCATTCTTTAAATTCCTTCAAAGGACAGTCAGAGGGACAGATGTGTCATTGAAGCTCTGGGCTCTCTTTCACCCCTGCTCTGTAATTGTGTGTTGCTCTTCTGAAAACCTTCCCTTTGCTTTTTTCACTCTTCCTTGCCCATCTAAAGATTTTACCCAAGAGTTTTCTGATGCCTCATGGACTAATAGCTACCTTTTAACCTCAGGGTCCCTAATAAAATTCTGGGATTTTTTTTTAAGCTGTGAGCTGCCTTGGAGATGTGACTACCCTTGGCTGCCCACTGCAGCTCCTGAGCTGGTGTCTGTTTTGGTGGCCATGCAGTGGAAGGTATCTTTCTCTGAGAGGAGGAGTTTGGGGATCTGTAAGTTCAGGAAACACAACTCCCAGGGCTTCTGATAAGGTGGATTGTGAGACATCTCTTTTGATTACACTTTTACCATCATGTCAAGCTGTACTGGACAGAGGGGTTTCCTGGTGGCTATTTCCCAGAAGGTGGGAAGAGTATATTTTCTCTTCTTGCTTGGCTCACAAGAACTATTTCCATGAAAAGGCTGGCACAAATTGAATTCCTGCATAGTAACCAGAGGGACTGCAGTGAAGGTGTCAGTCCTATTCTGCCAGCACATGCTGTGTCAGAGTTCTTCTTGTTTATTCTGTAGAATAAACAGGGTTTGTTCAAGAGATTAAAGCTGTCAGCTACAGCCAGTGACAGCCATCAAGGTGGCCTTTCCTTTTTCACATTCCACTGAGTGTTGTGCCCTCTCTGCCTCCAGATGGCTCAGCCTGTCCTCTTGAGGAGCACAGCATCCTGAGTCCTCGTGCCCCAGGTGCTTTAGACCCAGGACGCCTCGTGGCTCATGAGTATCCCTGTGTGGAATCCCCTTCCAGATGGGAGGGGATGCACATCCATGCCTTGTCCTCAGGAGGTTTCCAGCCTGTGCTGCCTGTGGGAGAGCAGGGAGGTGGCACTGCCAGCAGGGACCCCACTGCCATGGGGAATCCCCCTTGCCAAGCAGCTCTTTCCAGCCCTTTTGTCTACTGATGCCAAGGATGTCTGTTTTAAGGAGCCAATGAATCTGCCACAGGAATCTCTTGTATTGGGATTACATGTGCTATTAATAAAAATTGCCTTCAACTTCTAAATTGAGGCACTTAAAACCCACAATGAATGCATTCTGCAGTAATGAAAAAAAAAAAACCCAACTTTTTTGTTGAAATTTAAATAGATCCATGAACTTTTGTATCATGCAAGCTATTTTAAAACTGTAAATCTATTCCATTTTTTCCATTGTGGCTGTTTTTATGTTTCATTGTGCTCCTACATAGGAAAGTCTTTGGTCTTTTAATAGGAAAGATTTTATGTTTCCAGGCACAGGTTTTTGTGCCTAGCTCAATAGGCTTGGTAAGAAACTAGCTTTTTGACACTCCTTTTTCTATGGTACAAGATTTAAGAAAGGAATGAAAGAAAGTATTAAAGTAAAATCGTATTAATAAATTAGTAAGTTCTGGAAACTTAGATCAAGGTGTTCTAAATATTTCTTTTAAATAATAATTAAAAAAAAGGACAAAATCTAAATAGTGGCAAGGTGTTCTTTTCTGTGATTTCTGAGAAATCCAAGCATGACTCAGACTAACAGACTGTCTGAGGCCAAATGTTGTATTATTACAAACATGGCCTGAAACTGGATGATAAATCCTACAGGTAGTGTAAAGGTGTCCTAAAAGCCCAAAAGCTGTTTAAAATTCTGCTAGAAAATGTACTCAACTCTGCTCCCCCACCAAAAAATCTCTTATCTGTAGACATGAAGGAGAATTTATCTACAGTTTTCATTCTTCCATATCTTTTTGTCTGCTGTCCTTTGTGCCTAAAAGATCCCTACAAGATCACAGAGCTATTTCACTCTCTGTTAGTTTGCATAAAAGTAATTGACTATTCTGCATGTATTTGATGCCTGTTGTGATGATGATTTGCTCTGGCCATTGCCTTTCCTGTTGACCAGTGCTCTCTCTTTGTTTCCTTCTGTTTTCCATGCCTCCAGTTTAATAATGAGGTTGACAGTTGCCTGGGACAATGGTTATGTTTTTGATATATGTTTGTGTAGTGCTTGGCACAATGCAGCTCGTGCAGCTTGGTCTCTGACTGTGTATGTCAACCAATAATGATGTTGTTTCCAATTGTTTCAGTCTTCAGAAGTCCTCTTTTAAACAATTAGAAGCAAATTATTATTTAAACAATATTTTCCACATCAGTTATGATTTCTTTAAATAATTTAAGTGCTTTTTCCAATGCTCCTCACAAGCACTGCATTATGCCTGTGTAATTTTACTGATTTAAAGCCAAAGATCCAATGATACAGAGATCTGCTCCAGATGTCTGAATAAAGCTGCACAGTGCAGGCACTGAGCACCAAGTGCTGCTGCTCTGAAGGCAGTGCCTTGCTCGTGAGAGGCAGCACAGCAGGTGCCTTTAATACCTGGCGCATGCACTCAGTGTCAGCAATAATTAATCCTCAGCATTATTCCCTTGGAGCATTTACCTGTCTCAGTACTTAAGGGATGCCCCTTTTAAGCACAGGAAATGACACAAACAGCAGAGCTGTCACTGGAAAACATCCCTGAGCAGGGGAACCCACGATGCGCTGGTTCGTCACTGTGTGCGAGCTCTGCTCTGATTGTCACGTTAATCTCTTTCTATTTCCTAAGAGGAAATCAGGATCTACTTCTGTACTAAGCCAGTCTCTAATCCTTGTTCCCAGCTAAACATAACAACAATCTATTTATATATTGGGCTATCCCAAATCAAACCAAAAAATAGCATAACCTAGTTCAGCTGTTGGGTAACACCAAGTATTAGCAGTGGTTATTTATATCCTTAAGATGTTTTAGACTTCTGCATTAAATAAAAGCTTATACTGAGCTTTTTAATGTTTGCTGTCACTTACAGCCACACTGGCTTGAATATGTAACAATGTGATGATGGCCCCCAAATTTTCTGGGCTGGCCTGGCTCAGCTGTGACCTCCTGCACGTTCCCTGCCTGGGGTGGCAGCTGAAGTACCTGGCTTGCCTGAGCCCTGCAGGACACAGCCCCTGTGGCAGCCGGGAGTGTTGCCATGAAGCTCTGAACTTGGCAGCTCCTTCCCTCCACTGCAGCTGGCGGGGTGACAGCAAGCAGGAGGGTCTGTTCAACCTGCTCAGGAATTTCTCCTTGTATGCTGGTGTTTGATAAATCACTTTTCCCTCAAATGCATATAGCAGAGTTTGTGTATTTGAACAGGTGGGTTTTGGGAACTTGCGGCTCCATTTGCAGGAAAGTATACACTCCACAAGTGCATCATGGAAAGACAATAATTAAAGTAGTGACGCAGACTTTAAATAAATAAAAAGGTCACTACCAGGTGATTTGTACAGCTCTAATATAATTAGTAATTAATTTTAGAGACAGTGCATTGCATTTGACTCTGCAAGGCACTGTATCTTACTTTCTTGTGTCTGAGTTTGGGTTTATTCTGTCTTTCGCATTGCTACAGAATGCACAGAGCTGGTGTGGCTGTCAGTCTTCATGCATTACTATGACTGTCACTGTCACTGGATTCAATTTTTTTAAAAAAATTATATGTGATTGCTACTTCCATTACTTCAGACCAAGCCAGGACCAGGATAAGGCAGCTCCCTTAGTATTGGGTGCTGAACTGGTGAAGGTGGAGAGGCATCTTCAGCAGGGACCAGTGATACATGCAGCTGCCACTGAGGAAACACTGGTATGGTCTGGAGGTGAAATTACAGTGGTAGGGCCAAGAGCAGAGTGTTGCTGAGTGCATTCAAGGTATGGAGCAACCCATTAAATAGCTCACTTCTCACATGTTGTCTGTTGACAGTCTGCTCTTTCACTTCCACGACTTTTTATTACACTTTTCTAAAATGAAGGAACTTTTCTCCTCACTGAGCAAAATGTTTTCCAGTGTTCTTCAGACGTGGGGAAAAAAAATCCAAAAACGAGCGGCATGTAAGCCAGGCATGTCCTTCACAGAAAGTTGCACTATGTGTCTGATACCTCCAAAACTTGACTGCATCCTGGGTGAGGGAGAAGTAACCTCATCTTCTCTCAACTCTCATCACTGATAAAATGCTGTTGATGAAGGCTGTCCTCATCTCCACATCCTCATCCCCACTTTATCCCAGTTCCACAGACTATCACCCTCAAGCTGATGAAATGTGCAGGTTCTCTTTTCTGTAGAATTTGAACAAGCCCACACATGACTTTGTACATTTGCTCCTGAGCCCCTGATGGGAACAGAGCAGCTGATGATCCCTTCAGGTGGGTCTGCGAGGGTTTCAGAATCAGCCAGTGCAAGGGCACCCACAGGGAAACTCCTGGTTTATCACCAAGCTGAAGAACTACCTCCCCTGGCTGTGTGCTAGGTGAAAAGGGACTGTTCTGTTACTGATGGTTGAGGAACACTTTGGAAAGCTGAAGTGGTGCAGCACTTAGGTCTCTCAGAGTTCCTTTGGGCTCCGAAGGGTTAGTTCCTTAGTTTCTTGGTACAGTCACACGACTGTAGCAATAAGAGACTGAGACACTGGGAGTCTAGGGGCCTCCAAAGAGAGCACTTTGCTGGGATCCTGGCAATGTAAAAAGTGAATTACATGCTGTAAGTGATATACTATCTGCAAATTCAACACTTCTTGAACCTGCATGGTCTCAAGGAGTCTATTCTATGAGTTGGACATGTGTCTCTGACAGTCTGTCTCTTGACCTCTTTATCTCATCAGGTTTTCTTTTTTTATTCAGATAGAAGGTTAACAAGGGCAAATTTGGGAGGAAACTTCTGAAGGGGTCCCTCTAAAAAGCAAATTGAAGCAGCTCTTCCCCCCCCGACCTGTTTGGGAGATAAAGCTCCTTTGAGGAAAGTGGAAAAAACTGTTTATTTAACAAGCAAAGTATTCACAAGCGCAAGAAAATGAATAATATTAAACAATGGAACCTTTCATTGTTCTGAAGAAATGGCAAATTCCAAGACGGCCCTTTTGCAGGTCAGAGTCCTTTAATGGGTGTGTTGTGGGTGTGTCCTCTCAGTCTCTCGCAGTTTGGGGGGACCCCAGACCACAGTCCTGGTGTTCCCGGACAGAACAATGGCTGAACAGTTCCAAAAACCCTTCTGGCCTCAGCTAAAGAGAAGAACCAGCAAAAACAGCAAGGGAAAGCTCCCCATCTGTCTGCAGAACGGAGAACTCCAAGGGCACTGCTTATCTCTGCACTTTGAATGCAGCCGCGAAAAACATTCCACTGCTTTTCCTTCCCCCCCACGTTTGCTCTCAGGTCTAGTTTTAAAGGTGCAGAACTTATTTCTGAGCTAAACAGACAAATGGGGATGCAACTCAGCATCATGAAGCCACCCCAGGACAAAAAGTTAACAAGCTGCATGTAATGTAATCAGAAAACAATCCAGTGGTGATGTTGAAGGCCTCTCATGAGGCAAGTGAAGATAGCAGAAAGAGTCCAGGGTAGTGAAGGCAGTAGAAATGTTCTGTGCTCTGTGAGAAGTGTAAGCATCCAGCACAGGTGCTGTGTAGTATTGTTGAACCAGAAATGTGCAGGTATATGGGGCACAGAATCTTCATTCCCTGTGGAACATATGGACTTACTACTGTTTTGCCTTTCCATAACTTGGACATATTTTTAAATCTCAGTTATGCTTGACTCTGACTAAATTTAAGGGTGGTTTCTGATGTATACCAGTGTGAGAGAAGAGAGAGGTATTTCATAGGAGCAGATATTTGAAGATGCTCAGGTATGCTGTCAGACAGAGTTTTTCCATATGATCCTCTAACCAAAGAACATTTTGTACCCTAAGGGTGCTTCTCATTTTAGCCTCATCTTTTCCTTTAGCTGTGAGTGAGGGAGAGCATAGGAATTAATCCAGTGCCAAATCCTGCCTTAGCTGCTCTCCTCTCCTTGCTGAAGGAGCCCATTTCCCTCCACTGCCTCACTGAGATGAAATTGCTCTTCTGCATACCCTGCTAATGAGGCAAAGAGCTACTGGAGGCAGAGTTACACTGGCCAGCAGTGGTGATGTAATTGTCAGCAGCAGAGTCTTGGGTCAGAAGTCAACCAGGAGTGGACTTGTAACTAGGAGATAAAAATATTTTCTTTGCCTTTTGCAAAGGGACGTGTCTGTATTGTTCCCCCTTGCTTTTCTCTTTGTTGATATGTTTTATCATTTCAGTTCATGTTTGTGGGTCTTACTTGACAGTGTGACAGAATTGTTTAAAATCTGTCAGAGCAGGGCTGCAGAGAGGGCACAGTGTGGTGGGAGGGACACAGGGGCTGTGCAGCTGCCTGCCCTGCTCAGCTCCAAATGGGAGCTCATAGAACTGAGACTTGGAGAGCATCAACAATCAGATCTAGTTTAGAAGTCATGCTAGAAATACATTCTTTGAGCTTGTGACTTTGAATTAGCTATTTTGCTTTTAACTTCTCAAACTGTCAGCCTGACTGTTGTGTAAACTCCCAGTAACAGAGGATTAGTGAAAAACAGGGCTACTTCCACAGCCTCAAAAAAATCAAAACTTTTTCCCACCAGTTTCTCAAATTTTGTACTTCACGAAAACAATGCATGTCAGGTACCCAGTTCAGAGCAGCTCACCTGAGAAATGGGCTTGACACACAAGTGACACTTCTTCTTTTCTAGTCACTTTCATCTTTTAATCAGTAGTATGCTTGATGAGATGATGAGAAAAAGTCCTCCCTTATTCATAGGAAATTTTAGTGTAGAAAATGCTCAGAAAGTATTAAAAGATGTATTAATGCTGTGAAGGAGGAAAACATGACAGAGACCTTGTAGAGTCCACTGCTGAGAAGGATGGTGTTGTCTCACACTATCACAGAGAGGCAGAAACATGATTTGCACTGGAGCACAATGCAGTGAAATTATTGGAAGTTCTGCTAGTCATCAAGATGGTTGATTAGAGTTATTAATGATGGCTTTTTTTCCTATGCCCAGCTCCTCTGTTTATTGCTTGCTTTCAAAATGAATAAATTTGATTAAAACAATAGAGAAAAAGCAAAAGACAAACTAGAAGTTGTTGTAGGAGGTCACTCTACGTGCTTGATCATCATCATCATACACGTGTGCATGTGTGTGTCCTAGCTAGAGGGCTCAAGAAGATCCTGCTGCAGCTGTGCCTCCCTTTTCTGGCTCCTACAGAATCCAAGAGCCTTCAGTGCCAAGGAGCTGGCTTCACAGCATAAGATTGCAGCTGACAGCATTGTAACTGCTGCTGTTTTACTGAGTGTGTTCCCTGAAAAACATGCTGGCTGTGATCTCCCTTTTTCAGGAGGCCTGCTGGACGGAGCAGCACGTGTCTGCAGTGATGCACTGACAGCATGCTCTGGCTTGCAGAAGCAGGGCAGAAAACTCCACAAGCCATGTTACCATATGTCTGAGGCTGTGAAGGAACAGCAGTTGGTGCTTGGTCACTGGGGATGGCAGCAGAACTAATTCATGCACCCTCTGTATGAGAGGAGGAAAGTTCTAACCATGTGCAATGATTAAATCTTAAACATTGTCATGCTTATTGCCCACCTGAAAAGGACATCAGTAAAATCATCATCAAAATTAGCCTTTAGGCCATTAGGGATTTCTTCATTTCACTTGACTGCCAGTACAGTTTTCAGACAGTGCAGTTTAAAGCCAGCATTAGCACAGAGACTCATCTCCCCAACCCTCTGTGGTCAGTGGGGAGAGAGGCATCTCCATGATTCATCAACCTGTGTTAGATGAATCACCGTGGAGCTCCTTGGTTAACCCTGTCTGCTTCATTCTGGAAACAAGGCAAGCAGTTTGAATGAGGTGAAATTAATCCTACCTGCAGGGGCCAGTGCTCAGTTCACCTGCCATGAACACCATACAACAGAGGTGAAGAATTAGATCTTCAAAAAGAAAATAAACAATGTATCTTCAGTTATAGGTTTATTATCACATCTTACATTTTGGAAAGCGGAAAGCACATGATAAATGACATAAGGGTAAAGCCATGTAAATAAAAGAGATGCTGTTGTTCAATTAAGTAGACATTATTTATGCCTGACTGTGTAGTGCATCTTGCTCAAAGGCATTTTGTATGGCTCCAATCCCCTTAAAGCCTGACACTGGAGAGTGTGTGTTTTGCTGATAAACATGAGCCCAGGAGCCAGAAAATCCAAACAAGGCAGTGAATCACTGAGCAATCACATGAAGCATCACTTTACTAGGTGCTAGTGTGGCAAGCAGGCAGCCGAACGCTAAACCAGGGACTCTGGGTGGACGATAGTGTAAATGGGGGAGATCAGAGCTCCCTCCAAGAGACCATATTTAGCTGTGGTTTTGCTGCTGCTGGTTGACTGCACAATAAGGAGAGCTGGGGAAGGGTATGACACCCAGACACCATACCCCAGCTGTGAGCCAATGTTTGGAGGAAGAGCTGGTTTAGCCACTGCCGTGTGTTTTGTGTGACATGTGTTTCAGCCCAACACTTTTCTCCTGGTGCATATGTGAGTGAAAGACCTGGTGTGGCCTGGACTGAGCCAGCCCAGGCAAACCCAGCTCTGCCTCAACCACGTGCCACCACCTTTCCTCCAGGAGTGCACCAAGGGGGGGTTGGGGTCCTGGGGACACCCACAGCCCTGCCCATGTCAGCCTTGACCCAGGAGGGGGACTCCTCCACTCAGACAACGAGTCCAAAACATTTTTTGATTATGTAAAACAGAAGGTGTTTTGCAAGCGAAGGTGAGTGAGAGAGCTCAGCAGTGCTCTCTTGCCATCCTAGGACGGCTTGTTGTGTAGATAAATGCAATCTAGGACCTGAAAGTCAAGATCTGGTCATCATGTGGAATATTTTTAAAGTAGATTTGCTTCTATTGGCAGGGCTTCCTTTGTGTTTCTGTGTGAGTATGTCTGAGTATTGATAATTATTATTGGCTGCACTCAGTGTAAGAGTCTTGGAAAGGAAGGTGAAGAAGAAATTGCATTTGGAGCAAAAGACCTTTTCCTGCATCTCCCTTCAACAGGTCTGCGGATCAGAATAAGATCATTGTTCTGCTGAAGTTCCTAACCTATGGTTTGCTGCTGCAGCAGTTGCCTATTGTTAAATTACTACCTTCGCTTAGTGATATAAAATCAAGGTGTAAAACTCTGTGAATCCTGTAGCTGCAAAGGACATAGTGGCTCCTGAACCTGATTGCACTGAGGACTGTGGCATACTACAAGGATCCCAGCTACAAAAATATCTTCTGTGCTGGTGCCATTCATCTAAAGGTTTTTTTAGCTCAGTATTTGAAGAACATTTATGGCTAGCTCACATTCAACTATTGTTACTATATTACGATTTTTTAAAATTTGCATTAAAAAGCACATTTATTTATGTCATATATGACTTGATCCCATTCCCTGGACAATTATTGGCAGAATTCATTGATGTCATTGAGTGCAAGACTGGGAAAAAGGCAGTTCTTTAGCTAAGTAACTCTTACTGAAATAATCCAGTTCTGCCATTTACTGTTTATCATTGCTCTTTTTTCTCCCCTCAAAGCTGACAGTTCTTTTCATTTCTTTTCAGTTAACTAGACTAAAATGTAACTTGTATTTTATTATGAACTGAGCTGCATTGTTTCCCCTGGCTGCTCATTTCTCATTTTCTGCTGAGTCTTCCACTGTGCTGGCTTAATGCATTAATGAGGAACATACCTTTGGACACTGGTTATAGCCAACAAAGCTCTGCAGTGCACAGATATAGAACATCAGAATCCAGATTATCTGCAAGTAATAGACTAATAAGAGGTTCTCCAATGAGTCAGCTGATTAAAGGCAATTCTATTCCCTGAGAACTTTAATGCTGGCTTTTACAGCTAATTTGTGCAGATCAGTGCTTCTTCCCTATCCTTGTGCCCATCACCAAAGGGCCATGTTCCACTTTTAGTGCTCAGTTAAAGAATTGTAAAAGTGCTGCTGTGATGTGGAAGGAAAGGAGCTAGTGGAACAAATCCAGTACTCCCTGCAGGCAACTCTAGGAGCAGGGCCTACCAAATCTACTCCACTGAAAAGAGCAATTTTTTAGATTGGATGCTGGCACTTCCAGGTGCTTCTGATTGTGTCCCTTAAAATGAATCAATGTTTTATTATTCCTTAATTTCTCAGTGTCTTTCTCTGCCCTGTCCCCCTCTTAAAACCCTCATGCCTAATTTACTTAAGGCATATAATCTTTCACTTCCCTACCTCATACATCCCAGTCTCAGAGTGTTTGATCCCTTGTGCCTTTTCAGTCAGTATGGAACTTCACACTGAGTCCTTGGATGTGAATTGGGATCAGCAAAGGCAAAGCTGTGGACATAAGTTGGGGTAAGTAATCCAATGGTCCCACTGCTGTGGGCCCAGTGCTGCCTCATCCCACATCTATTTTTGCTTTTTGCACTACATTTGCTCACCAACCTGCCTGTGGCTGCCTGTGCAGTAGGAATGAATGGTGACAATGGAGCAGCTTCTCTAGGGAGGCCATGCAGTGACTGTGGGGACTCCCAGTGTGTCCAGCACTATCCAGCCCAGCACCCAAATTAATTTCTATCCATTTCTGTTTTTGGTAGGGCTGAGAATAGCCAGGGGCCTGCCAGCATTGCCAGATGCGAGAAGCAGAGCAAAATGTGAAATGCCACAATGGTCTGGAGGAGAGGCAGATCTCATTCACTGCCTGTGCAGACAACTCACTGCTGGGAACAAAGTCTGCTCAGTCAGGCCTTCTGAGGGGAAAGACGAAGGTGAACTTCTCTGCTGGATGTATGGAGAGAAAGTGCACTTTCAAACATGCTGCATTCAGTTTTCATTGAATGAAATCTAAATTTTGTTTTTCCTGCTTTTTTTAAAAATTTTTTTCCTCTCGTGAATTTCCCTCCCACTCTGAGATGGTTTATGTCCTCTCTGTGGACAACTCTTACACCAGAAGGTTTGAGAAACTACTACTTTGTCATCATATACATAAATTCAAACTGGCTAATTAAGTGTCAGCTAAAAAGCACTTATTTTATATCCAATGGAAAATTTCTGCCTAATTGCTCTGAGCATCACTGGTCTAATTGTAATTGGCTGGGGAAGGATTGCAGAGCTGCTACTCTGCAATGTTTACTTCATCCTGGCTGCAGGGAGAATTCCTTTAAGATGTGATTAATGACACAGAGAGTGGATAAGATGGAAGAAAAACAATGTCCCTGATTTTGGTATTGCACCAGGCAGTTACGTTCAAGCACTCGTGCACTTTGCGACAGCGCTGGCCTCATGGTTTGTCTCTTCTCGTGCCTGAGTCCGGGGCAGGCACGGGACTTGCAGGAGTGTTGACCAGCAAAGAGTGCAAAAGGGCAGAACAGACCAGGACTGCAATCTGTGGGATTGTTTTTGTCCCTGAGAAGGACTCAGTTCATATATTTCAGTAATCAACCTGCTGTTATCCCTTGTAAGTAAGTATGCGGAGGCTTAAAAGGCTGCATCTCTCCCCAGCTTCTAAAACAGTTAAGAAAGTGTTTCCCCCACAGACAGAGTGAGTGAAGTTCATGAGTGCTGGTGGCAATCCCTGAGGAGCAGCAACGCCACATCCTGTGGGTGTGTAGTGCAGAATGGGACCTGGAGAGTGAATTGTCCAGGTGGAAAACCAGAGTAGGCTCAGAAGAGCCAGTACAAAGGAAAACACACGTGCAAGTTCCCCAAGTACAAGTGCTTCATGCCATGGTGGGACAACTGTTCTGGATGGCTTTAGGGAAGAGATACATTGTGTGGTTCTGGAGAGATGTGTTTTCTTTGTCTGTCTTGAATTTTAGGCAGAGGATATGAAAGATGACATCTAGCAATTCCTAATCTAACAGTAACTACAACTAAACACAAAGGCTTTTCTGAATTTGGTATATTTCTTCTGTCTGTACTTTTTGCTGTGATATATGTTAAACATTTGGGTGAGACATTAGAGCCTGCAGCTCTGCTGCAATCACTCTGGCCATAAATCTCTCCAGTCCTGCAGTGGACAGGTTTTGCTTTTTTACTCAGCAGTGACAAATTACAGACAACTTGCACAGAGCTATGCAAACCATAGTACTCCACTCACCTTCATGCTTTCCAGCATGTTTCAAAAAAACGATCAACTACAGTTGGGTATGCCAACAGGAAAGGTATTTTTGCAAAGTAGTGCCCATGCCACAAACCTTCCTGGACAGAGATGTAGTTACATTTTGTGCAGTAAGTGTTACAAGCCCCTCTGTACAACCTACACAGAGGGATGGCACGTTGTGCTCTTTGGGATTTTCACTCAGCAGCAGAGGCCCAGAGCCTGATGAGCAGGAGACAGGTGAGGTGAAGATGCAGGACCTGGGGCCAGTTTAGCTGCTACCAAGCACTGAAATACATGTGAAGGAAAATCAAGGCATATTTTTGCTCAATTCTACCCTCAGTGGATCTGCATAATTTTCATGTATATTGATGAGTACCTATTAGTTTGTAAAAAGCTCTAGGCTTTTAAAACTTGAGATTGGCTCAGGAGGTCCCTGAAAACCCTCATGAAAGACACAGGAATGCAATAAAGCCAAAAAGGAAGCAAAGCAAGGAGATTTCAATTGCAGTGTTAACAGGAGATGTTTCCTGCACGTGTTCCCTTCAATAAAGGTACATTGTCAGTTAAAGATTTTCTTGCCTGTAGAAAGGAAAAAAAATAAAATTCCCCTGTTTAAAGCCAAAGTTGTTCAGACCTTCTAGGATAAGAACTTGTCCTATCAGATTCAGGGACCAGGAGATTGTAAATATAAATGTAAATATAAAATGTAAATATGTAAATATGAGAGAAAGCGGTAGGACGTCATTATATTTAATCCACAGTCTGGATAACTGGGAGCTGACTACAGGGTTTGTGTATACTTATATAAAAGTTGCGGCAGCCCTAGCAAGTAGTTCTGTCACAGTTTCATACTCTTCCTTTGCTAACGAAGAAGTATGTTGTTACAAGTTTCAACAGGTTTGGATTCCTTGCCTCCTGGCAAAATTTCTTCTGCCAGTCCGCTGTGAGGCTGTAAAAATTTAAGGACCAGACCCTGGGTTTGGGGCATGTACACTATATAGTGATTGTTCCTGTACACAATGTCAACACTGTGTGACTTTGTGCAGACTTTGTGTGCTCTGATGCATCTTTGTCAACATCCAGCTGCAGTAACACTGAATTCATAGCTGGATGTCTTTTCAAGCCCTTGGTAGTAAAATATTGAAGCAGAAGTGCGAGAGAGATGGTTATGCAGTTCAGGAGACTGGGTGCAGTCACTTGGAGGCTGACAGAGAATAACAGGTTACTTAATATTGGAGCTTTAAAAACAAAGAAACAAACAAAGCTCCAACAAAGCCCCAAGAATAATATTCCTAATTCTAAAAAATTTCAAAATAACATTCAGATATTTTATTCCAGAGAAATGTTTTGTCCAGCAGGGGGTTAAAGTGTGTTTTGCAGACAGAGAACAGATACAGAATACATTTACAGAATTTCATGCATTAAATAAGCTTAGGTAAATTTTAAATCATCATTAATTTTGATAACATTTGAATTAAAAGCTCTCTGAGGCTAAATGACATCTATTATTTATTTTTGTTCCACTTTCCTGTTTTCATCATGCAAGAAACAAAAGTGTTTATTTTACTGGCAATATTAAAACAATCACATGATTTTGAGTAAGTCTTTTGAGATTGTTTTGAGAGAAGTTTTTCTCTTCTGCATGTCTGCTTTCCCCCAGCTGGGGGCTGGCTGTTGTATGGAAAGTCCAGCCACGTCACGGAAAAGCCCTGTCTCTGATCAGATGGGCTTAATATAAACCAGGTTTGCTGAGAAAGAATTAAAGAGGCAGTGGCAGAGCAGGGGAGGATTGACTTCGGCAGAGCTGCTCGGAGTGCACAGCCCAGCGAGGGAGCAGGGCAGGAACAAAGGACTGCTCTGGCTGCGGGAGCCTGGCACAAGTAAGAGTGCGTTTGGACCCACTCTTTTCCTGCGGGTGCTGCAGACCAGGCAGCTGAGTGCAGTGTGGGGTGGTAGCAAAACCAGTTTGAGCTTGGAGCACAGTGTGTGACAGGGACTCGTTTGGCTTTTTATAATGAGGGATGACAATTTGTTGGAGGCTGAATTGTAAAGTGTTTGTGTTTGTGATGGTTTTGTGAGTGACTGCTTGTTGCAGGTTGTGAGTTACTCTCTGTTGTTTGACTGAATCAGATCTGGCTTTTTTCATCTGGTCTTTTCAATGGGCATACTGCAAGGAAAAAGTGCATTTTAGAATTCAGCCACACTAAATATTTAATTTTGTTTGTGAAGAAGCCTTTGCTTGTGTATGATTTCTTCTTTAGATGTATTTCTTGCTGACAAAGTTACTGTGGCTAGGACCATGTAAATGATCTCCTTTTGTTCCAAAGTACTGCACATCACAGAGAAAGTATTGTGTATTCTGTAGGAAATTCAGGCAGTGCTTTTTCTATATATTTGTCATGGGTCCTGCTGGGAATTTATTAATAGAAATTTTCAGACAGTTTTGTGTGAAGAAGAATAGCAATTTGTACCTGTTGCTTTACTGTTCTTTTTATTGTTCGTGGCCTACAATTGAGGTTTGAAAGTGTTTGGGTGAATTTTATGGACAATTATCTTATTTACTGAAATGGAGGAGAGAGCCGAGAAACATCAGATATAGGGCAAAAAGGAAAATGTCTAAATAATGGTCACTTTGGGAGCTGGAATGCATCAAAGTAACTTTCCTAAAAATGGTAGGTATTGGCCTGTGAGAATGACATCACTCTTCTCTGCCTCCAAGCAAGGCAAAATAGAGTTTGCTGAGTAAAGTATAATTAAGAGCTATGATTATGTAAGAAGAGTGAACCTAACTAATTAATTGTGTGGTAATGAAGTTATTGATTTAATATCTATAAATTAATGAGCCTTTACTCCCAGTTGTATCTCCTGTAGAAACTATGACTTGTACCTCCTCAGAAGAGTTGTTGGATTTCACTACATTCTCCCTCTTACCAGTCAAAAAGTCACTGTCTGAGGCAGAATCATTCTTTGTTTACCTGGCCACAGACAAGACCCAAATCCACCCCATCACAGCAAGGCTTGCTTGCATGACTTTTTGTACCAGGGCTGTCTCAAGAGTGCAGCGAATGATGCCTTACTGCTTTCCCAAGAGTTTCAGCTCTTAACAGAGTCAATGAGAAAGATGCTGTGCACCAGCAGTGGGAGGCAGCTGAGACCAGAGTCCCTGTTTGTCCCCAGTGATGCCAAAAGGAGGTGAGCATTGCCTGCAGCACAGGCAGTGTCTCGGCAGGGCTGCAGCTGCTGTGTAGCACCGGTGTGCTGAGCACTGTGCCCTCCTCCTCCTCCTGGGACACAGCAATGCCTCCTTTCCAGGACTGGGATGCACCCAGCACAGCCAGGAGCCAGTGAAGGCTAAGCAAGATAGGATTTAGCATGTGAGGGTGGTATTATCCCTGGGAAACAGGCTCTGTCTCACTAGCTAATGACTAAAATACTTCTTTGTGCGTCACCAAGTCACTAGAGTGCAGAAAAACTAATTTTTTCTTTTCTCACATATTAGGTCCCTACAGAGGAGCAAGATGTGGCCCCTTGAAGCTAGTAAGAGAGCATTTTTAAATATTTTATGGGTAACATTTGTGATTTCCCTGTTTTTCACTAGGGGTTGAAAAAATGACTCTCAACAATGTTACCATGCGTCGCACCCACAACAGCAGTCTGCACCAGCAGCAGCAGCGATGGAGCATCCCTGCTGATGGGAAGAATCTGCTGGTCCAGAAAGACTCCAATGAGTACAACCCACAGAAACGATACACCATCAGCCCTGATGAATATTACAGAAGGAGCTGGTCCTCGGAGTCATCCGACTCCGTCATCTCCTCCGAGTCTGGCAGCAGCTGCTACCGCGTGGTGCTGATCGGGGAGCACGGCGTGGGCAAGTCCTCGCTGGCCAACATCTTTGCAGGGGTGCACGACAGCATTGACAGTGACTGTGAGGTGCTGGGAGGTAGGTAATTATTAGATGTTAAGTCCTGGGGTGTTGGTGTTTGCTTGCAGTCAGCTCTGCCGGTAGTAATTGGCACAGAAAAAGAGAGAGGATGTTTAATGTAAACCAGAAGTAGCAAGTGATTGGGTGTGAGTATCAAAACTGATTGAACTCAAGCACCTTCTTTAAGAAAACAAGAAAACAACAAAATAAGATGAGTAAGATAATCTCCAACAATGAGTGAAAGCCACTGAAAGAGAGCAATTCAGATTCCCACGCTAATTAATTCCAAAATACCTGTTGGAAAATCTCTCATTCCTACTGGTGATAATGCTACACAAGAGTCTGCTTCAGCTTTCATGCTGGTCCAACATTTGTGTCACCACTGCCATCAATGGGCTGACTCCAGCTTTCCTTGTGGGAGAGAAAGAAACTGAAGGTCCTCATGATTTACAAGAATTAAATACTTTAAAATCATATATAAAGAAAAAGTCACTTCCAAAGTATTTGCCATTAGAAGTCATCTCAGCCTTTCTGTATAAACACATTGCTTTAGTGCAGGCTGTATGGACTTTGAGTAAAATACATGAAATTTTGAGTAAAAACCTTGTTTCATGTTATTTGCACTGTATGGGCTCCTCCAGGAGGAAAAAAGATATAGGTCCTTCAACAGAGTAGGAAAAGTCCTGTTGCCCATTGGGGGAAAGACACAAGCTGTAGGGTTCTCTTTGATGCTTGCCCCTAGTTTCCCCCCTTTGCTTTGTTTAGGATTGCAAAATGTTCTTTAATCCCAAAGATCAGACCATGCCAAAGGTGAAGCTGTAGCACCAAGTCCTGAGCTATACTGTGTGCAAGATGCTCATGTGGAAGGGCTGTGCTGCCACAGAAATCCGCTGTGTCTCCAAGGACATAGTTGCTGCTGCTTTCAGGGGACATGCAGTTTGCTGCTGGGTTTTGTTTGTCACTGTGCAGGGCTTTCTTTGTCTCTCCCTTTTGTCTCCTGCTCGTATTCCCTTGGTGTGATGGTGCCAGTGCTACTACAGAGAATTTCTGGGCTTCTCTTCCAGCCTTCAGTGGGGCATAGCCAGGACAGCTTATTTTTTGTGTGTTGAACTCTCCAGTTAGGGGAAATTTTGCCCAGGATTTAAAAAAGCCCAGTATCAGCAAGGTGTGATACACATTTTCCTTACTTGCTGTCTCAGACTGGGGACACAGAGATTTGTGCCTTTGGGGGATTTCAAATTCACTGATTTAGGTGTGCTCTGCCTTCAGCTTCTGCCATCAGCTTTTTCCATAGTTCTACCAGCTCCTCAGCCTGGAGTATCTCTGATAAAAGTTTTCCTAGTGCTAAATGACTGAAGTAGAGTAGGATCCTTGGACAAGCCATCAGGAAGTGCAGCTGATTTGCTTTGCACACCCCTGTCAGGCAGTTTTGCCTCATGTGAAGCTTTGTGGTTTTCTCTTTCCACCACACTCCCAGCAGCATTGCTTGGACTATAGCAGTGAAAGATTTTCAAGGCCAGCTCTGAAGAGATAATTGGAAGTCTTGCTGTTATCTCTTTTTATTGTCAGCTTCGAAAACAGCATGAAATGTACTAAGTGCTCACTTTCAGTGTTTTTTATATTCTATGGAAGTTCCTTAGGACAGACCATGGTGCAAATGAGTGCTGAATATGACTATTTAGGCATTTTCAAGGAGTGTGATTATGAATTTGTAGCTTTTCTATATGTAATGCAGTGCAGAAGGAGTCTTCTGGATTTTGTCCTCTAGTGTGCATGGAGCTTATTCTCGCACAGATACAAAGTCACTTGAAGGAACTATTTACTTTAGCTTTACAAACTGGAACTTTAGCTTACACACTGGAAATTTAATTACATGACAGGATAGTTTCAGGATAGCCAGCATACAGAGAAGTACAGCTGCTTTTATGGAGAAGCTTTGCTACTGAGTGTAAGATGAAGCTAACTCATGAACACAAGCCTCATACTCTTGGGACCTCAAGGGAAACCACTCCTAGTGATTTTGTCTTTTTAGTCTTGACATTTTAAGCATGGCCCCATTTGACTTCATTTTAAATGTGTAATATTTTTGGCTTATTCTTTTACTGGGATGTGGATCCCTAGCTCTGAGGAAAGGCTCTGATTACAATTTAGGGGAAAGTTCACTTCATCAGTGCCCAGCAGAAGTCTTATGAGGCACAGGTTAAACAGTACCCTATATACAAGTGTGGTTGGGACAGATCCTTTAAATGCTGCAGTACCTTAAGACTGGCTTTTTTTTTTTCCACTGGCTGCTAGTGGAAGATTAGAAATGGGTCCAAACTTCTCACTGCTCATCCTAATGTCCCCAGCTTTGGGGAAAAGAAGAAAGATTGGTATTTGAAGCAGATTTCACAGCAAGGGTTGATCAAAATTCAGAGTGGCAACAGCCCCCTAGACCTAGGCAGAACTTTGCCACATGGCATTTATAATCTAGATATGAATTTTTATGGCTGCAGTACAAAATAACTGACCTGTGGTTTTTTTGTTTTTCTGCTATTTGACATCAGAGGTGATGTGGGAAACAGTGTAATGGGAGAGAACATGCAATTGAAGTCTCAGTCTCTCTCAAACTTAACAGCTGTTGTCTCACAACACCCTGTCCTCCTCACTTGGTAGGCTGTTTGCTGTATTGCTCTCAGCTGCAGTGACTGTTCACCCGTAAATTGTCCATGCTAAAGCGAAAGCAAATATTTTCCATTACTCAGCCTTGCTGGCCTCTGCTGCTCCCATGGGGCAAATGTTCAGCCTTTGGTTATTTCTTCCACTGGTTCTATTTTCTCTCTCCCACATAAGATAAAGAGACTATCAGCCAAAATAATGAACATTTTGATCTTTCATCTATCATGGAAAGTAAGGCAACCAATAATGAACAGAGTGCAGATTCAGTGTGGATGGAAATGAGGAAAGAACTGGATGTGAGCCGGCCTAAAATTTGGCTCAATAACTCTTCCAACAAATCCCCCACATTCAACAACTTGGATTTTTTAATGTATATGATGAAACACATTAATATATCACTAACCTTTCTGCTTTTGTCTCCAGAAGACACGTATGAAAGAACCCTGATGGTGGATGGGGAAAGTGCGACTGTTATACTGCTCGACATGTGGGATAATAAGGTACTTTAATTTGTTCCAGTCAAATGCTGACAGGAAAGTGTATATGAATAACTGCTAACATAAAAAGCAAGTTTTCTTTGTGAAAGAAAATAGGTCTTTCCGTACACCAGAATCAGGGAAGATACAGGATTAACCCTACCCCACATCAAGGCAAGCATGCCTAATGGCTCTGCACTGTGAGTCTGAGAAGAGCAAGTCTTCATTTTTTTTAATGATAAAACAAAACACTCAAGCTTTCTTTCCAGACCATTTCCATTCCAGCCTAAAGCCAGCACAATAAATTATCTGGGGCAATTTTTTGCCCTCCTTTGTGGTGAAGTATTCATACCATCACCACTTTGGAATTACTCGTAGTATAACTGTGATTCAAACCATACCCATTACAGTTTACAGCAGGAATGCATTTGGATTCTCTAATGTTTTACTTTCTAAGTAAAATCTGCTCTGGGCATAATGATGTCTGACCATTTCATTTGAACAGCGGGAGGGAGAATGGATTCGAGAGCACTGCATGCAAGTGGGAGACGCCTACTTGATCGTCTACTCCATCACGGACCGGGCAAGCTTTGAGAAGGCCTCTGAGCTCAGGATACAGCTCCGCAGGGCGCGCCAGAAAGAAGATATCCCCATTATTTTGGTTGGCAACAAAAGTGACCTTGTCAGGTGCCGTGAAGTTTCAGTGGCAGGTAAGGAAATGATGAGCATAAACCCGAGATAAACATTAAAAGTCATCTAGTAGCTTTTGGACAAACTGCAGTGCTCTGGATGAGGGAGTACATTGTGATCAGGACTAGGCAATAAAAGAGTAATAAAATAAAAGAGGACTGGAACAGAGGGCAGAGGACTGGGAAGGGTCTGCCAGATCCTTAAGCCTTCCTTGGTAATACTGTTATATGTCAGATGATCCCTTTTCTTTATTTATTAAGTGCCATCATAAATGGGATTTCTTCCTTTCCAGATCTTAGTGTAAGACCACTGCAATATAGGATTTCTCTGGTAGCTGGAAATCCTTTGTATTCCCAATGCATGTTTATGCATAACAAGTTTAGCCCCCTTTATTTTGCTGCCAAAAATTCTCTTCTTTATAACCAGTTCTCTGTCCTCCCTGATGAATTAAAATTCCCTCTCCATCTTTGTTTTGCTAGTCTGGGCAGGAACTGTGCAGCCTTTTAGAAGAGGTCTCCTTATTGCCTTGCTTTGGGATGCTAAATCAGCCTTCCCTTGGCTGCACACAAATGAAGAACCACTAGGCCCATAAATAGGAATGGAGAGATTGTTGGGAGCACTGCTGCTGGCTCTCAACATCTGCAGCCAGTAAAATATCTTCTTGGAGAGTCTTCTCTGAGGCTGAGGTGGCACACTGTAGTACACAGCTGTGCATTAGATGTTCTTATCTTGGCCCATCAGAAACATGGGTTCTTCTCCTCAGCATTTTCTTCTCTCTGCAGCTGTTCTGCTCTTCCATTTCCCAGTTGAGCTAGACTTTTTTCTTTGCTTTGTGGATGTGTGCAGTTCCTCTAGCTCCTGTCACAGCTGCCCCAAGTGAAGAGCTTGAACTGAGGGGTTCATAGGCAGCCCAGGGTTGCCCTCTCATTCCTCTTTGCCCAGATTGAAAGTTCCTTAGAAAGATGGCAAGTGAATCCATGTCACTTTAATGGCCCTGGCAATGAATTCACAGCAAGCCAGAAATTGGCTTGTGTGAAAGACAGCTGTCAGGTTTAGCTTAGGCTCATGTAATTGAGAATAAGAACTATGACTTCAGTTATACCCCTAAGGCCATGGACACCCTTTGTTAAGGCTTTTGTACATGTGTCTGTTCTCACTGAAATTGCTGCAGTTCTAGGGCTGTGGTTTTCACCCATGGCCCATGAAGGAGGAAAGTGCTCTGCCTCCAGTGCTGTGCTGTATGCCTGGAGAGTGCCACCATCACCCTTCAGGGCAGCTTGAGGGAGCCTGCATTGCAGATGGCCAGGTGGTGCTGAGCCATTGCTGGCCTCTCAGCCTTCAGTGGCTCAAGTCCATCATTCTGTGCTACCTTCACAGCCAGCAATGCAGGCTGGGCTGTGCTGGGAGGGGATTTACCCCCCCATACACCCCCACTCCCTCTGGGAAGCAGCTGTGACACAGGGCAGATGGATGCTGGGCTAGCAGGCAGCACCAGGTGATTAAAGGCTTATCTGTGCCTATATCAGGCTTGAGGAATTCCCTGGTGGTTCTGACTCCCTGCACATGGCAGCTTGTCCCTGCTCTCCCTGGCCCTGTGACCCCATGTAACGTTCCCACCTTGGGATTTTGCAGAGGGGCGAGCCTGTGCCGTGGTGTTTGACTGCAAGTTCATCGAGACCTCAGCAGCTGTGCAGCACAACGTGAAGGAGCTCTTCGAGGGCATCGTGCGGCAAGTCCGGCTCCGCAGGGACAGCAAGGAAAAGAACGAGAAGCGCCTGGCGCTACAGAAGCGGAGAGAGAGCATCCCCAAGAAGGCCAGGCGGTTTTGGGGCAAAATAGTTGCCAAGAACAACAAGAACATGGCCTTCAAACTCAAGTCCAAGTCTTGCCATGACCTCTCAGTACTTTAAGAACACTGGACTCTGCCAGAGCTTGCGGCATTTTGCCGACATTATCTAACTTTGTCATAGGACAATCAATCAATCTATATTAGATTGGGCTATCAGTGACTTAGGTTCACAGCTGTGATTGTGATGATATGTGCTGGCATAAGAACAGCACAGTGCATGGAAATAGCTCTTCCCTTTTTAAAAATTTTTTCTGATTTTTTTTTTTTTTTGTCAGTAGTTTTAAAAGAAAAGCATAGACCAGAATGACCCAAAGTTATGCTGGGAGCTGTTCTGGAATACACCTGTTCTTTCTCTTCTCACCTTTGGACAATAGTGTAAGAACCTCAAACGCCATAACTTGGGAAGTGAAAACTACTGTCTTTACTCTTTCTTCTTGCTATTAATTTTTCTTTTTTAAAAATGTGTAAAGAATTGAGGAACTGACTGGAGATTGGTTCCTTGTCAGTTGTCTAGTCAGGCTTGAGCACCCACAGCTGAAAAAAAAAGCATTTTTGTAGAATAACCACAAAGACACCTGTTTGGTATTTTTTCTTTATTTTGAGGATTAGTTTCAGTGAGTTTACACATCTCTTACTTTGAAAATATTTAAAGGAAAAATCCTACAGTCAAACAAATTTTCCTCTCATGTTTTCATATTATGGGACTGTTTAAAGATCATAGTCAAATTAAAATTAAAGTGCAAATTGTATCAAAGTGCATCAAGTGCAGGATGCCAAACCTTTAAAAATCACCTGAGCTTTTTTATGCCACCACGTGGACTTCTTGTATCCATCCTTGGCCTTTCTCTATGCCAGAGCTATGCTGTATTTATTGTTGTGCAAAATAACAAGCATTTTAATGTCAAGGGGAAATGTATTTATTACCAATTTTCTTAAGATAATAATGTTAATTTTATTACTGTTTTCTATCTAATATCTTTTTTCAGATATGCAAGTTTTTAATTACATGCCTTGTAATAAAATAAATAAAATATATGACTGCCTTTGAGCCTCAGTATAAAATCCCTAAGAATGTTTTCAAGCAGAGAAAAGATTGTTCATGCTGGGCAAGTTTGCTTCTTGAGAGGTGCAGAGAGGATTCCTTACATCTCTGAGCACAGGCTGCATAGCAACCCAGCATCTCAAGGCAGGAAGCACCAGGAGCCTCAGAGACAAGTGCACAATATCCCTCACATCAAAATGGGGTTGGGGTGACAGAGTTAAAAATAAATCAATTCTAGCAAAGGTGTTTGGCTTTTAGCCTAGAAACGCTTTAGAAATGTAGATGAGTACTGTTACCCCAGTTTTGGAGATGAGGAGAAGTGAAACGGACAGAAAGCAGGTAGCTGGCATGGTGTGCCCTAATCCTCACTTGCTGTTGGGCACATTTGTGCTATTTTCCTCTTGGCTATGCTGGTCAGAGGTACAGTCATTACATTTTCTGGTGACTCAGAAAAGCCAAATCTCCAGCCTGGCAGCTCATCTTCCCAGATGATGAAGGCAAAAATGTGCAACACTAACAAGGTGGAA
Source organism: Zonotrichia albicollis (assembly GCF_047830755.1). Classification (NCBI taxonomy): domain Eukaryota; kingdom Metazoa; phylum Chordata; class Aves; order Passeriformes; family Passerellidae; genus Zonotrichia; species Zonotrichia albicollis. The sequence goes on from NC_133819.1 coordinate 133,874,382, forward strand.
CTTGGATTCCCCATTTTGGGCTGCACAGTTTTCTGTACCGAATGCTCTGGACAGGAATGAGCCTGCTGAGTGTTTGCCCACAATTTCCTCTGCTGAGGAGATGACTTCTAGCAGTTCTCTAGGGGTAAAACATCCCATTACAGAATGACTCAATGCTTGTGTGGTATTAAGATCTCCCTGGAAGGAAATTTCTGATCTAGAATAAAGTGTTGACAAGAACAGAAAAAAACCCTTTTGAAAGGAGCACAGACAAGATCCATATTGCTGCATTTTGGCTGAATGTTTTTGAGCAGTCAGCATGCAACCTAAGGTCAGCCCAGAGCAGTCTAGAGAATTTAGTTTTCAGAACTTTTAAACTCTCTGAACCTTTCCCCCATTCAAAAATGAAAACAAAATTGCACAAATTAAGTTTTAAGATTATATTTATGAAATGAAAATATAGCTGTAAACAAGCAGCACATTTCCTTAGTCTATTCTATATCTGTCAAGCTACAAATCTAAACCAAGCAGGTTTTGAAGAAATGCAAAATGTCCATGTTGATCATACATACAGCCCTTAGGAATAAAAGGATTCATACATGTTCATATGTTCATAACATCATTATGATATCAGGATACATTTATGGCATGATAAAAATTTGGAATTGCCCAGTAAGTTTTCATATCCTTGCTCATCTCCTTCCACTCCTTCCAAGATAACATAATTACTTACTAAAACATATGATTTTTCAAAGAAAAACATCCAGTGAGGTTGGCGCATTCACCCGAGATGTCACAAGCTGCCACAAAGAGCTGTGCATTGGGCATGGCGTGTCACCTGACTTTTCCTGCTCACAGCAAGCAGTCATCACTGCAGTTCTATCTTCTGGGACTGCTGCTGGTGTCTGAAGAGCACAGTACTGCCTTTGGACCAAAACAGTTTAAACACATGCCTACACCTTTCCTGTGCCAGGCAACCTCTCACCAGCCCCCTGGCTCACCCTGCGGGCTCCATGCTTGCCACAGGTGCTCAGGCAGAGCGTGGGAAAGCTGTAGGGTGAAAATCCACAAGCAGCAGCATCTCCTCCATGGAGCTGGAGCTCAGACACCACCAGGGTGTGTTATTTCTGACCTGGGGATGCGGCTTAGAGAGCTGGGGCTGAGCATCTACACTTTGTGCATTTCAGGGCTTTTCTTGTTTTGAACCTGGTCTGGTCTGGTCCTGTGGATTGAATTATTGAATTATTAGTTCTGACCTGGGGCTGCAGTGCCTGAGATGCACTCCTGAAGGGCCCTGTGAGTTCCACCTAAGGGAACCCAGGCTTATGCTCTGATCTAAATGGCTGCAGCAAGCTGGGCATGGAGGAAGGGCTGGGGCTTTCCCTTGCAGCTCATGAGATTAATCTGAGTCATGGCTTTAGCTGATCATCACCAGATTACCAAATACAGCAACTCTTACTATATATAAAAGCTAGTGTACCTGGAATGACTGATTAATACTAATTTACTCTGGAATGCTGATATTTCAAGTCCTTAATATCTTTAACAGTCCCTCTGTTCATCTCAGATGTGAGTGTCCAAAACTGTGGAATGGATCAATCATCAATTCTAATCACTGTTTGCTATTTATGAAGTCAGGGCTACAATGACAGATCCTGATGTGATAATTACAATGCTGGACCCAGAGATTTGGCAGTGGCTGTGGAATACGTGAGTCACAGCACTGAGAGCACCAAGGCCAAAACAGCAAAACTCACAGAGTCCAAATAAAATAAAAGAAAATAAGTACAGAAAAAAAGAAGTCTAAGAACACACAAAATGCCAATTATAGTGAAATAGCTGTTATAAAAAGCTCTCTTCAAGAAGATAGATCAGATTTGTAAGAGGAATTATAGAGCATGTCCAGCTCTGTAATCTTTAATCGTGACAGATGAACTGCATGAAGAAAAGTTTACTTATGCTTTGTGAGAAAACAACTTGTTATTATGGCACTATGTCGATTTGCATGGTGCTACAGGATTTTGGATTTGAGAGAATTACTGATAATAGTTAAGTAAAAGAAAGATATTTTCAATAAAATCAATGGATGTACTGTGCATTTGACCCTCACATATACAAGCCTCTGAACATCAACCCCATGGAAAGCCATAAAGACCTGAGTTCTCTCTCTTGGGCTTTTTGGGGCTCAGATACAAAGGGGAGAAAGGGCTCCTTACAGGAGCAGTGCTGGTGAAGATAGGGGACCTACAGGGGGCTGCTGCAGAGGAAGGAAGCAGTTCAGTGTCTCTACAATCTGCCACAGCTCTTCTTTCTCCCTGGGAAGGCTTTTCAGAGAGAGATGTGGCATGCAGAGAAGAGACAATGTACTGATGAGATCCCTGGACTAATAAACTACTGACTCTCCAAAAGTGAGCCCTGAAACTCATTTCTTGCAACACCTCTGAAAACTGTGGAGCTGAATGGATCATGCAAACCATTCCTGTGTCTGACTCACAGGCACAGGAGATAAGTGCCACTGTGAGCTCTGGGGCTGGTTCTCCTCCAGCTCTTTTCCTGGACTAACTCATTGCTCAGTTAGGAGGGCAAACACTGTGGGCTGAGGTGATGTTCAGCACTCTGTAGGTTTTGTCAGATGTGGCTTCCAAGGACATTAAATAATATTTAATGAGACCTGTCTGTCTTGCCTGTAGTCCCACCAGTTCTGATTCACTGTGGTAGCAGAGGAAGGAGGACAGAACAAAACACTTCCTTTTGTGTTTTCTCACTTGTAGGACCCATGCAACAGTAGGTTTGCAGTAGCACCCAAGACAGAGATGGCATCTTGTGTTAAAATCTTGCAAAAATGTCACATTGCTGGTCATACACTGCCAGCACTTTTAAATATGGCAGACTCTGTGGGAGGTTTATAGAGTGACTTCTAATTCTCTAAATGTAACTCCCTGCAGTTCAAAAAAGGGAATAGCTCGTTATTCTCTTCACCATGCTTCAGAAAGCTGTGGAGAAGCCTTGTTTCTGCCATTGCTCCCAGAAGGGACCACGGGCCAGATGTAGGGATGCAATGCAGGGCAGGGATGGCTGCAGGAACAAGGGTGAATCCTGGTACACAGCATGACCACAGAGCCCATGATGTTAGTGTGCAACCTGACAGCTTCCCCACCTGCCCCTCCTGGTACTGTCACTGCAGAAATCTCCCACAGATCTTGCAGCAAGTCCCACTCCTCCCTCAGTGACCACCTCACACAGGGGCCTGCAATACTTCTACATTTATCCTCCGTAATCACAATTGTGAGATCATCAAGGTAACGTTTGGGGTTTTTTGCCTGGAGCCACTGAAATTCACTGTGCAAGTTCCTTGTGATTTTAGCAGTTTTGCTGCAACAGGTTCCCTGCAGTCAGACAGTGGGGACAACACACCCAGGACAGAGCACACAGGTCCTGTGTGCCTCATTTTACAGTGCGACCTGGAACATGGTTAATAATTTGCTGAGAAAATGATTAGTGTAATAATACACTTCCTCCAAGTCTTGAAAATTATGCATGAGTCATTTTAAAGTGAAATTACTTTCTAAATGGGAGTTGTTTCTGATACTCTGCTTGTGTGCACTCAAAAGCCTCCTGTTAGACACAGGATGCCCAGAGCTGACCTCTGAATGCTCTTTGGGCCAACAGGAGAAAGGCAGGTGGGAATTTCAATGAGAAAATGCAGACTGTCACAAGGATACACTGTAGGATGCCTGACTTCAGCTCCTGCATCTGTACTAACTGCATGCAGGCTCCAGCCTTTCTTCCCCACTTGCACTTGGTGGGTGAGACAAGCCTGGGACACCGTGTGCCCCACCAGACCTGGTGTGGTGAGCAGTGGAGAGCAGGGGAGCAAGGGGAAGGCTCTGGGCTGGTGTCCCTCCCACGCAGGGATGAGGGGGAGCTTGGTGCTGCTCCTCTGGAGGAAGGCCCTCCAGCTCTGCTGCTGTGAGTATTCCACTGAACTGCTCACTGGTTGAACTCCCACTGAGCTCAGAATGGACCACAATAATTTTGGCATGGCCAGGCCACTATTTTTGTGTCTACCTGTGTTTTTCATTTCTGCAGTCCACAGCTTTGCTCTCACATTGTTCAGGATGAATTCCCTCTCTACACGCCTTGAATCCCTGAGTGGTGCCCTGTAGAATGCTCTCAAGCTTTACTGCCACAATGCTACTTTAATTGCTTTTAAACTTTATTCTCAGTCTTCTGTGCTTTCCTCCTCCATTTGGTGCAATCTAGTGTCATCAATGGCTGCATTTGCTCCTCCTTGCCTTGCTCCATTCCAAAGTAATCCACTGGAGCTGGAACGCTCCCTTAGCACCCACGGTAGGATTTTTGACAGCAGTAGTATTTGGAAGTTGCCCAGCCCCACCAGGATGTATGGCACATGGACTTGAACAGAAGCAGCTCTGGCATCTCTGCTGGGGCTGGGATGGTGTGCCCAGCTGATGAACCCCTGGGAACAGAGGTTGCCAGTGCAGCTTGGCAAAGCAAATTGATATTCCTTGGTTTATGGACTTCAGACTGACCCTGAATAACTATCAAAAAAGAATCTAAGAACCCAGAGAGAAGAAATGCCCTACCACTTTGGACTTGTGGTTCTTCTAGCTCTGTGCTGTCTCAAAGCAGCAATAGGAGATGCTGTTTGGAATATCACCCATGGGACCTTGTGAGAAGCAGTTTTTCACTCACTTTCCTCACTAGATTTGTGAAACTGAAATTATCTGCCATTTCCCCTCAGCCTTCTCCTCTCCACACTGAAAAGTCCAAAACCTGCTAGTACTTCCCCTAAGGCAACTCCTCAAACCACTTCTCTGTGCCCTTCACTGTTCCTTTCATGCTCTGGAAGAGAGAGAGAGAGAGGCTGCAGTTCATTCTGCTCTAGATGCTAAATTTTAGAGAATGACAAAATATAGATTTTTTTCCTGTGTTAGAGTGCCAAAATATAATTTTCTTTCATGCTTTCAGTCCACTTTTTGACTATGTCCCATGTGTGTTGACATGTTTGGCTGCCGTGACACACCATGTTCAGACCACAGTGAACTGTGACTGCTCACCTGCCCTCTTTCTACCTTCTCAGTCTTATGAGATCCTTCCTCATCAAAAAAATAGTTTTTATGTTAACTATGCTCCATTCACCTGCATCTCTTCCATGCAATATTTTGAAAATCACCAATTTGTAATGCACAGCTTTTGTCCTAATTAGGGATGTAAATACATATGTTTGGTTACAGGTTACAACTTCTATATGCTGAGTGCAACAAGATTTTTCCTAAGTGTTATCAGATCAAGACCTTGTAGATAAGTATCTTATATGGAAACCTGGAAAGAAGTGACAAGTTGGCAAAGGGCAGCTCTGTCACCCCTGCCAGGGTTTGGGATTGCATCATGCAGTGAGCAGGAAGACAGATGCCCTCAGCAAACACGCTTGCAGAGTTTTGCTCAAGCAAGCAGTCTGGCTGATGTTACTCACAGTAATGGTCTTCTGGGGACCAGACTGTGTCCTTTTTATTGAATCAAGAAAGCACGAGGTGCCAAAAAAGGATCAGTTCCTTTGTTTGTGAGCAAGAAGTTACATCACTGTGCTGCATGAGCAGGAAGTATGTCGTGGTTTCACCTGGACCACTTCCTTGAAGGTGTGCTCTTATCTCCCATGGGTGGGGGCCTGGAAGTGCTCTGTACTTTGGCACACATAGAAACAAGACTGTACTGAGAATAAGCACAGACTTTTCTCTAAACTGCTTAGAAATGGAGGTATGTTGGATGAAGGAAAGTAATATTTCTGTGCAAGTCTAATTATCCATTTAGTTTGTAAAGGCAATGTCTTTAATAACTTGTGGTCCATATTTCCAAAAGCCATTAAAAAGAGCTACAGTCCATGTGATACCATGTAGTCCACTAGTTAACTCACATTTTCCCTGAAAAAGTAATTTCATTAATAGAATTTGGTTGGAAAGAGATCCCTCTGAGTTTATAGCAACTTCAGTGCTAAGGATGATGTCTTAATTTAAATTATAATCTGTTCCTTGACTTCAGATGCAATTATAGACAGTCTGCTTAACAAACTTGTATGTATAGGAATGTGCTTTTTGTTGATGGAGTGATAAAATTATCTTTTGTCTTCTTAAAAAGGAAATAAGCTCAGAAGTTTCTCTTTTTAATTAGGTGAAAAGACATCTCATAGGACCTGGGGGACTTCAAAGTTAAGGATAACTAATTGGACAGAAGCCAAAAAGTCCCGCTTTAGCAATTTACTCAACAAAGAAGAGAACAAAGAAACTAATCGCTTTTGTGAGGTGTTTTACTAAGGGCAAAGGCTCTTACACCCAGCTCAGTTTTCCTTTGTAAAGAGTTTTGTTATTTTGCCTTTTATTAAAACCTTTTTGTTTCCAGCACTACCACAGAAGCCATCCTGCTGATTTTATGCCTTCTAAAGTAGCTGAACTATGTAGAGTGTGAAGTATATCTCCAAAAGCTTATAAGGCCTAGTTCAAAGAAACTCATATTTCACTTGTCCCTCTTCATGCTGAGAGCAGTACTGCCTTGTGTGGTTGAGAGATGTCATTTTGAGTGCCAGTGCAGGACTCAGTGCTGCCCGCTGTGTTTGGGAAGCCTGTTCCTCAGGAAGAAGCAGGCTACCTCCAGCCCTGGCAGCCACATGTGGAGCATGGTGCATTTGCTCTGCAGGGACATGAGGATGATAAGAAACATGGGCTCTGCTATGAGAAGGCTGAGGACTCACAGACCTGCTGCTGGGAGAGGTCCAGACAAATCTTATTTATGGTCCAACTCCACATCTGAAGGCCACTACTTTTATAGTTTCTACTTGCAGTATTTCACCAGTGTAGTGATTGAGAATTTCTGTTTAAATAGGAGAGACAAATGAGCAGAGTGCTTCAGATCCAAAAAAAGATTTAAATACTTTTCCCTGGAAAGCAGGATTTGCTACGTGTGCCACAGGGACCGTGCAGAACATCTGCATCCCTGGTGGATGGCACCTGCTGCAATGCTGACGTACAAGCTCTCAGTGATAACCCTGGTTTCTGGGGGGAAAATCCTTGTTCCTGTTCCACCTCTGTGAGGTTACAACACTCTAGAGTGATGTATGCTACATGATAGAGGAAACCTTTTTGAAGAACTGTAGCCTCAGTCAACGTGTAGGCTCTGCCACTGTGCAATTACAGCAATGATTCTATCCTTGGCAAAATCTTTGCCAACATTTGCTGCAATACAAGTAAATCAGCAAACTCTTCCTTCTCTAATTAAAAAACTAATTTAGCATGATGGCAAGAGAAGGCATGTAAGACATGGAGTTATACAGTGTTGAGATTTTGACCTTGAAACATCAGATTAAGAATTACACTTGTCTTCAGAAGTCACATTGTTGCCTGTATGCAATATATATTTAAAGCAGTTTCAGAATTATTAACCACATTTACAGAAATAAAATACCATATGCAACATGTATTTAAAGCCATTTCAGAAATATTAACCACATTTACAGAAATAAAATAACCTTGGTCAAATGCTTACACGTATGCCAAAATCTATGATGAATACCAGCCTAGCTAAAGAAAATTAAACTGCTTTAAATGAGAAAATACTGCAGTGTTTCTACTGTGCAGATTCCCAGACCTGCATGGATTTTGGTGCAGCAGAAGCCTCTCAGCACAGCACCTCTGAACACCCCTGGAAGACCACATAGCGCTGTGGGCCTGCTCTGCCTGCTGAGTCCTGCCCTCCTGGGCTCTGTCAGGAGCTCCAGTGCAGCAGGATTGCTCTCCATCGCAGTTGTTGCTGTTTTGCAACAGCCCTTTGCATCAAAAGTTCTCAGCAAACCCATGAAGCCAGTGGTGCTGCCCAGCTGCCACCAGCTGGTCTGACAGCAGCCCCTGGCTCCAGCAGCCTGTTAGGAAGCTTTCCTGTCAGACACTGGGATGGTGTCGGAACCCAGGAAATTCCTCTGGCTGCCCTGGGAGGGCTGGAGCCCCTGCCCAGGGCGCTCAGAGACCTTGGCACAGAGCCCAAGACCCCTTTGCCTATGATTTAGCCCTTGGAAAAAAAAGTTACCAACCTTTATATGAAGAATTACAAGGCAAAAGAGTTTAAGTAGAATAATAGTTTGTCACGGGACGAAAAATATGTTTTTTGGGGTTTTAAGAATGGGGGCTTGGCATCCCAAGATGGAGGAATTTGGGTGTGCCCTGTCCTTCTTCTTTCTTCTTCCTAGCCTCCATCTTCTGGGTGATGTTGGCATTTTTAGATTGGTTTAGAGTAGAAGCTCACTGTCTAACATAGGTGATAGGTATTGGAAAGTAATTGTAAATAATGTGTATGTAGTTTTTAGTATAAAAAGATAACACCACCCTGGAGCAGGCAGAGTGCCTCTGATTGTCCTGCTGAGCAGACCTCAGCAGTCCAAGAGAAAGAATTTTATAGATAAGATACAATAAACAACCTTAAGAACGAGAACTGAAGAGTTCTGACTCTTTCTTTGACAGCTGGGCTGAGTGCCTGATCACCTGGCTGGTGCCGCAGGTGCCCTGGCCTGAGCTACCTGCATTGAATGTATTCTTCTACAGGCTCAGCAAAAGCCACTTACAGAGATCCCTAATGGCAGGAAAATATATTTCTGGAAGAGCTCTGATAAAATATGTTTTTTCAGATTGGGTAAAAATTAGTTACAAAAATTTAGAACAGTGCTACAGGTACTGTTATGTAGGTATAATGGTATTGTGCTAAAGATATGAAGTGTTTGTATTATGCATATGCGATAAAGAGCAAATATGTAAAAATTAATTAAGGACATATGAATTTATATGTTATATGAATAAGCTCTTTATTATTTAGAATGGACAATAAAGATATGCTATTTAAACAGGATTTATTTAACATTCATATAACATTCCCTTATACTTGTGCTTGCTCAACAAATTGCTTTTCTTTTTCTAGGCAACCTAGAACATGCCTATGTAAAAATATGGACTTAACTTCCGTAGAAAGCAAAGAAAGACAAACCTTCGTCCATTAAAACTGACATTCACTCTTAAAGAGTAGCAGGAAGTCTGCAAATGTTTTTAACAGGACTCCATAGACAGCAAAAAAGAAAGAAAATGAATTTGTTCCTGTCATTCTCACCAAACTGAATTCAGCAAAAGCTTGTGGAGACATGAAGTGACCAGTTCTAAGAGTAATTAGTACTTTGTAGAAATTTACTGTAAAAATCCCCTTGTAGTAGAACTATACATAGACAATTTCAGCCTTTATTTTAACCTGAAATGCTATACCATTTTCAAAACCTGCCACTTCTCTCAAGGCTGCTTTTAAAAACAACCAGAATTAAAAACAAGCATTATTGCTTGTTTTTAATTCTGGTTGTTGCTTGTGCATCTCTCTTTATTTCTGAGTCAAAGCTATTTGCATTTATGCAAAGAAAATTAAATTCTTAGTAAAAAAGATACTTTTAAAACAAAACTTCATTTAAAGAGAGAGCAAATGAAAGAGTCAATGTCTGGCCAAGGTGGTCTTGCCATTAGTTGATGCCATTGCAGCTGAGTCTTAATGAGAACACCTCTCTCCAGCAAAGCTGGCTGGGGTGAGCAGGGTGCACATCAGTGTCCACCTGGGAGTGCTTGTGCAGTGGACCAGGCTGGGGAATGCCTGTCCCCCTACACCACCACCCAAGGGCAAAAGTGATGGACACACCTCCTAAATACAGGATATAATTATTAAAAATTAGACACTTTTTATGGTAGTGAAGCACCATAACCAAAAGATGCAAATAGGTTAAGATTCCAGGTCCATCCGAGGGCTGCAAAGATGGTTAAGGGACTGGAGCATCTTTCTTAAAACTCTTAACAGAGTTGGGCCTGTTCAGCCTGAAGAAGAGACAACTGATAGGGGACCTCACCAATGTCCATCAGTCTCTGAAGGGAGGGTGACAAGAGGATGGACCAGGCTCTTCATGGTGGTGCCAAGCAATAGTACAAGAGGCAATGGGCAGAAATTGATGGACAGGAAATTCCACCTGAATATGAGGAAGAGCTTCTTTACTGTGTGAGTGGCTGTGCACTGGAACAGATTGCCCAGAGATGTTGTGGAGTCTCCCTCACTGTAGGTGAGCAGGGAGGTTGGACCAGATAACCCACTGTGTCCTGTTCCTTCTAGCCTTACCAGTCCTGTGATTCCAAGCGAAGATCAGCAAAGAACTATACAACACAGAAATCTCAGGACTGAAGTAAAATGCTTTAAAATGTAGCTAAACAAATTTTGAGCAACAACGGACAAAAACCTCTCCTATTTTATTAAAAGAATGTGGACAGGTGCCACAAAGGAGGGCAACATCCCATCCTCATCCCATCTCTCCTCTCTGTGATCTAGTTACAGTAGGTTGCATGAATACCAAAGACATTGGAAATGTATTGCTTCTCTTTTTGCATTAACTGCTCATTGTCCTGTTTAACTTACCAGCAAGTCATTCATAAAAACTAACTACCAGAACTACTGTTTCATGAACATAACTCAAAGGCTGATAACAAGCTCTTTATGCTTTAGATTAGTTTGAGATAGGAGATAAAGATCTCTGTAGTTCCAAATAGCTCAGTAATTCAATTGAAAAGTACACAGGAAATACAGACAAAGTTATATTTTTATTTTCTAATCAAACTGTGTTGAAACAGTCTTATTTTTGTTTGATAGATTCTACAAATTTATGAGTATGTGAGAACATTTCTGATGCTCAAAAACTCTAATCTCCATAATTGTAATAATTGTAATGAAACATTAAGGGTTACATGGCAATGGGTGAATAAAAATATCTTCATTCATTCATTCATTCATTCATTCATTCATTCATTCACATTGTTGTTCTTACTGAGACCTTTTTAAGACCACCATGATATTTTGGAGCCTGAATTACTATTTTTGAATGCCCGGAATTTATGGCAGAACCACTTTTGTGGAAAGGAGATGGTTTTTCTTATAGATCTTGCAGAATTTGATTAATCCAAGTCTACAAAATACTTGGAACTCATATAATGCATTATATAAATGTATTTATTAACCAGTAATTGATGCAACTTATTCAATATCCCATGAACTGCTGTGTTCACTCAGCACTTAGACAAGACACATTAAGAGCAAGAATTTCAGGCAAAGTATTCTTCATCAGGCTGGTTTTGGTTTAATAGATGTGCTCCGAAGTGTGTTGGTCTCCCTTTGGACTGGGAGGAGAATCCAACCCACGGCACAGAGGTTGCTGGGAGCCAGGACTCTTGTTTGCTCAGCCCTGCCCTGCTGTGCCTGTGCTGGTGATATGGCCTGGGCTGCACCTACAGGGAGGGAATGCAAGCCTGAGAGCAGCCATGAGGTGCTGCCCTGGCGCCAGCCCAACCTGCTTGGACTTTGCTTGAGTCCAGGGGAAAAGGAAGCGGCTTTGTGCTTCTGTCTCTAAGTGAAACCTTTGACCTCACGTTTGGGCTTCTCAAGAGGAAGTCTGTCCTGTTGTCTTTGAGCATGAAATTAACCCCTGAATGCACAGCATTTAGTTTCAGCTTTGCTGGGCTTGGATCACTGAGGTCTAGGACGGATATTGGTGCCAGCAGCCGAGGCCAGCAGCACAGCATCACTTCTCATGGGCATTGTTGAAGGCACTGGTTCGTTCTCTGGCTGCACTGACCTTGAGATGCAAAAAGGTGGAGGTATTTCTGAACTGATGAATTTACCCTGCTGGCTGTCCTTATAACTTGAAAAGTAATGAGATAGATGCACACTTGAGGCTTGAAGATGGGAGATGATGGAGGGCATTAAGTCATGGAGCTTCCATAAATGTCAAACAGAGGTGTATGTCCAGGGAGGCATTTCCATATAAGTCACAAGGGAGACAGAAAAAGAGCTAAAATGGTTGCACTGTAATCTTTGGAAGTCCAGAAGTGAACACGAAGTACATACACAGATAGCCCAATACCACAGTTATTTAGTCACAGAAATCAAAGTCCCACAGAAAGTCCCTTGAGGTCCAAGCTTGTGTATGGTGTGCCAACAAAAGCTGACCATCCATAGCTGGCAGAAGTTAAAATTATGTGGTACTTTTGACATTTTCTATTCTGAGCACAGGAATTAGTTCTTTAAATAGTGTTCACTGTAGGTGGTGGCAACACAAAATGTGCACCCTCCTCTCCTCAGACCACAGGCTTCATTCTCTAATGGCTCGCCCATATGACCAGGTCTTGATTACCAAAGTGGGTAATTGAAATAAGTGTGATTATTTGTGCTTGGCTTGGCCTCTAATGAATGTAGAATTGCTTCCAATAGCTAAAGGTCAGTCTCAGCAATGATTCAGGTTTATCAGGTGAGCCATGTAATTTGACTCTGAAGTGAAACTGCCAAACCCTAGAAGGTTTGACCCCCATTTTGTCACTTCTTTGGAAGTTTGTGATACTTTTAGTTGAGGGCACAGCTGCAATCAGACCTCATGGTCCTGCTGAGATGAGTGGTAACACAACTGATTTGTGGCAATTTTTGCAGCAGAAATCACATTTAGGGTCACTTGGAAGCTCTTTTGAAAAGAATGTGTGCTAAAATGATCCCCAAGTTTGATATTTGGACATGAAGTACCTTCATTGCATGTTTGAATCAATGTGAATATTCAGTCCCTTGCTATCTATTCCTACCCTTGTCAAAGGCTTCAAGGAAGCTAATTCAGTGTCAGAAATGCAGGTATCATTTAGAGAAACATACTCTGGAAACTCAATTGCCTGTAAGAACTCCTGATGACCTGAAGTTTGCTGCTCTTCTTGCTATTATGGTTGCTGGTACAAGTATTTATAAGAAATCCTGTGCTCAAGGAAACACTTGGTATCTTATCAGCTTTGAAAGTTCCACCCTGTGATGTAAAGCAGTGTCAGTATGAATATTGTCTGCATGGGGAAGAGAAGAGCTAAAACCAAGGGGAAAATGAGCCATGTCTGACTTATCTGTGTAAGGCTAAAAGTATCTTTTTTAACCTATCCCAGGACAACAAGCTGGTTGGTTATAAACTATAAACCTCAACCAGTTTTTCTTCACTGGGCAAGCTCTACAATTCTGAGGCTTGTACTTGTATGGCAACAATAAACCCTGCCCTTTAGAGGAGTCATCAGAGTTGAGATGAGGGTGTTTGGGTGGTGTTCCTTCCTGTTGCTGGTTTTACACAGTCATGGCAAAGGGAGAGTCAGGTAAGCCTGAGCAGCAGAAACTCATTCTGTATTCACAGCTGGGAGGTTGGGAGGGAGGGACGCAAAGAGCATCAAGTTCCAGTCATTCGTGCTGGGTTTTGAAATGTGTTTTCATTCAAAGATCAGTTTTCCAGGTTCTGAGCTGAAGGACATGGACTGCCCAGGCACTGCAGATTTGTCTATATGGTCCACTGAATTTCAGTTTACTTTGTAAGTCAGTCACTGTAAACATACTTCATATCTCATATACACAATAATACTAATTTTTAATTAAGAAATTAAGAACAAGATATAATAAAAAGTTGAAACACTGCTGGGCTTTTGTTTTTCTCAAGCACAGAGCAAAATTCATTCCTAAAGCTCTAAGCCTTCATTCCTGACTCAGCTAACAGGGCCAGCAAAAACCTCAGGAGGGCAAACCCAGAAGGTGAGGAGGTGAAGCACTGAGCTGCAGTAGTGGGGGCTTCCCTTCCAGGGAAGGGTAAGCACAGGGCTGGCTGTGTGAGCTGCAGATCCTGCCCAAGATCTGAGGGGATTACCTGGCTGTGATTTCTGATAAGAGAAAGAGAATGAAGAGCACCTAAATCCTTGCTTCAGTTTGAAGGAGAAATCTTGGAATCTGGGCTCTGCTCCTGACTTTATTTCTGATTTTCATGCAGTGATTGCTATGTGTAATAATTCAGACAGCAGAATCTGTGATTACAGTGATAAACAAAGCCCTAGAGACTATTTTGTTTTATCATCCATATTTCAGTGTCTTACATACACCCAGATGATAGACTCCTCTAAGACCATCTGCATTTATGTGTGTGTGTGAATAAAAAAAGAAGCATCAGTCTGCCAGCTTGATGGTTATTTCATGTCATAATACTATCAAGCCTTGTAAAAAGACTATAGATGAGGAAAGACTTGCATTTTCTTTTTAGATTTTACACAGTGTTATATATATAGTGAGCTATGCAAATTTGGACATGTCTATATAGGTATTGAGTTATGGATGCAAGAGGTAAAATATTGTTTCTTCTGCATTTATGAGGAAAAAATTAATTTTGAAATATGGAGTTTAAAAGTCTTAATGTGTATGTCACCTTAAGACATCATGTTGCAGGACACCAGCATCCTGAAAGAAAGGGAATATCTCCATGGTACAGTATGCAACTCAAGTTTTATCTTCTTTGGAGGTCTTGCATGTAGAGTAAACACAAGTAATCTCTAGAATATGCATTGTTTATTCCAGAAGAGCCACTTGGTTCCATTATGTCATTGCTTGCAAGAAGAAAAAGGAAAACTAAAATCTATCATCTTGACCTGTGCAAGTTTAATAGCTGAGGAGCTCAAGAGCATTAGCTCAGCAGCTAACAGGGGCCAGGGCCTGGCAGCAGCAAACTGGGGAACTTCTCAGCAGGCCTCTTGTGCCAGTGGTGCCGAGGGCAGGACTGTGAGGTGTGTGCAGAGGGAGAGGTCACATTGCCACGCCTGGGGACACAGGCCGGGAGTGCCCCATGTGTGGGGCACCTTCTGCAGGGATGGGGCTGACCCAGCCCTCCAGGGAGATCCTCTGAGAATGGAGGTGGGCATGTGCTGCTCATTAGTCACATGTGCTGCTGGTTCAGCTTCCTCCTGCTTTGAGAGCAGCCACACCTACCAACAAGCGAAACCAGCTTAGGAGACATCTGTCAAGCTGAGAGGTGGCATCACTGTTACTGCAAGCCAAGAATGAGGCACCATGAGGCTCAAGGGCTGCTGGGGTTGTGGCTAGGCTGAGACACAGCAGGGGCTAGGAGAATTACACCAGTAGAATGGACATGGAGTACTCTGAGGACAGCCAAATACAGAAGCTGGAGATACATGGAAGCACCAACAGGGAAGGACTGTGCCCCTCAGTGGGGTTAAAATTTTATGTGAACTTCCCTGAGAAAGAGCAGAGCCCATGTCTTCCAGCAAATGGGCAATCCACAATGACTGCTGAGAGGAAGGAAGCAAGCAGGAAGGGTCTCTGCTTCTAAGACAGTGTTGGGGAACCTTTTCAGGTACCTTTCCTGAGTTATTGGTCATCTGTTTTCTGCCACCTCAGACAGGAGGACTGATACAACTGAGAATTCAGATTAGCAGGTCAAAACTGAAGAGCCGATTCTGGGGGCAGGGGTGATAGAGACAAGGTTTTCATCATCCAAGGCACACACAGAGCAGTCAAAGAGCCACATCTCCTGGACAGGGGAACAGGGCCACACTAATGATGTGGCTTCACTCACTCTGGCCAGCAAGTATTAGTGCTGCGAACTGCTGGATACTCTGCCTTCCCTCTTTTGTGCAGAGCTTGCTGAACAGTCAGTGCCATGCTTTGGTCCTATCCCAACACATGCCCACCTGGTTTACCTCACCCCCTTGTGCCCTTTGTCATGATGTGTCTTGTTTTGCATGATTGCTCACAAAAACATATTCATCTGCTTTTCTTGGTTTGTGCTTTTTTGACGAGGTACCCTCTCCTCAGCACAATTCTCACACTATTGTATAAAGACAAATTATCTCAATGTGGACTGGGGTATAAACAATAGAAAGGGCAAAGCTACAAAAAGAGAGTGAGAGATGTTAAAGGAAGGTTTGAAGAATACTTTAAGTGGAAGGAATATGTGGTCCTTTAACGTTTAATATATTCTCATGATTATGAGAACTACAGAGATTTGGCTGAATAATTTAAAACTGAATTGTTTGTGTAGAAGGGTAATTTAAAATCGAATTGTTTGTGTAGAAGGGTAAAGTGTTTCAGAAAGAATTGCCAGGAAAATAGAACTGTCAGGAAAAAAGTGAAATGTTGATGGGGATGCACGTCCTTATTTTGAAGTGCAGGATACAAGAGAGAGCAATGATATCAGTGTTGGTAATTATATAGCATGATGAGAATCCACAGTCCTCACAAAGAAAAAGAGGGAAAAGTAGAAAAATCACAGTGAACTTGGAAAAAGCAGACTTCTATAAAATAAGATTAGTGGTAAGAAGAATTTCATAAGAAATAAACCAAAGAAAAGCATTAGCAGGAATGACTAGGTCTCTCAATAAATAGAGTGAATAACATATGTCCCAAAACAAAAGTAGTATTAGGAAGGTTGGTAAAAATAAACTAAATCAGAACTAATTTTTGCTAAATCAGAGATCATCACTGTTCTCAGTCTCTCAAAGAAGTTCAGACAATTATAAGTAGGTTACACAGCTAAACTGAGTATATAGAGTAGGCAAATACAGACAAAACCATAATTATGCCAGTGCAACTATCAAAGCAACAAAGATAACATGAAAATACATTATAAGTGCACTGGTAAGAGGTACATTGTTTGAGAGATAATTTCTGTAGGAACCTTTCCTCAGCAGTATTGTGAAGTCTCATCTGGGAGAATACGGCGGCACAGCTCATCAGCAAGGGTGGAGTGACTGAGCAATGTACAGAGGGCATCCATGTGAATGAGCAGATGCTGAAAGTCCCACAGTGTGTTAGCTATGGAAACTGAGACTGGTCATTATTTGCATTTTTTACAGTCAAGGAGGATGCAGGTATAGGTGATTCTGCCACATGAGAAGTGAAGGAACTAGGTCAATAGAAACTTAAATTTGTTTTCAGCATTACTTTTCCATGCTTCTTTTTCCTCCAGTGGTACTATCTCATGTTGACACACATTAATTATATTGTGAAATTATCATACCCTAATAGATCCATAAAAGAAATATTTTCTAAACAAACAGAAAGGGAAGGAAGCTGAGGTCAGGCAGGTGCAGCTAGTTTGGGAAGTGGAAGAGGTACAAGGAGAGATGTCAGCTGAGTGGAAACCAGGAGTAAAAGTAAAAAGACAAAAAGAGAAAATGAAAAAGGAGCAGGGGAGAAATGACAAAGTTGATAAATGGGAAGGGTAAAAAGGATGTGACTAATGATATGAGAAGAGTTGTTTCTGGAAAAACTGACTCGTTGAACAATGATTCACACAATAAACACCTGGACGTTTGCCTTTTTTTCATTGGATTTACTCAGAGAAACAGCTGGCTCAAGGGCCCAGTCTCACTGCTGAGTTTCTTCTTGTGATTTTATCTGTGGCACCATGTTATGACTGTTGTAAAGCCTTAAGTGCTTCTGGACTTTGTAATACATTTGACATGGGAGACTTTTTTTTTTTTTTTTTCTGCTGTGCAATTGCAACCTGTAAGCAGTTGCTCTGTGCCTGGGAAACTTTTTCAGCCAGAGGAAGGTACTGGGTATGACAGGCTCACCTCTGACTTTAAATAATGGGGACATTCAATTAGGCATGCTAGGTACCTTACCTCTGTGTATTTGTACTTCAGGTAATACACTGCACTTCCTGGCAATTAAACTTCCAAGCAGAGACACTAGCACTTGAAAGACAAATGCTGGTTTATAGGGATTGCACTTCTGACATCATGACTTGAGTTACTCTACACTTGTCATGTGAAAGAGGACTAAAAATGTCATTAGGAATTTGTGGATGTGAATTTGGTTCTGCTGCGTGAAGTCTCATCTCTCTGTTAATACTTCTTGTTGAAAGTACTGCTCATTCAGGTCCAACTAGTACACAGTTAATCTGCATGTAGGTCACTTAAAATCAACATATTTCCGAGAAAGTTAATTTTCCTCTCCTTATATTTATTTAGAAATCAACAGCAATGAGTTTTAATGCTTTATTCAAAACTGATTTTGAACTGTGCTCTAATGATAACTCACTGCTAGCAGACAGCTTTGAGGGAGTCTGAATCATTCTGAATGCATGAGTGAATGGAGAACACTTGTGTTTTAAAGCATGCTGAAAGCATAGCCTAGAGGTTTTTTCTTGGAGAAACAAACACTGATTTCAAGGGAAAAGATCTGAAACCCAAATAGAAGGCCTAACTTCCCAGAACTGTACACCTTAGAGATGCAATCAGTTCTAAACACTTCTTTCTTTAGATACATAATTCAGAAAATGTACTGCACAAATAATCTAACAGTGTCCTAGAGCAATCTGACAGACTGAGGAAATTGGAAGCAGAAGTTAGAACTTGGATGAAAAATAACATTTCTCAAGACAACAAAATAAGCCTGTCCAAAACTTCTGAAATAAGCACTATATTAAAAATTGAGACACAAAAAAGCATAACATTTTAAGAACTGCAATTTAAAAAAAGTAGTTTATTTTTCAAGTATATTTTATTGATTATTTGTTTTACTATTGTCCTTTACAGCCCAATTGATTTCAAGTCCCTTTACTGCAGGTGTTGTAATGCAGAGACTAGTGGGGACTAGTTTCCTGGAAAGGCTGCAAACATGAAACAGACGTGAAAGACGGCACAAAGGGAAAGAAATTATTGCATCCATTATAAGTATCTGGAAAAGGGCAGACAGACTGATTTGCCCAAAGTTACCTAAAATTTTTAGCAGAGCTCAGACAGAATCTGAACTTTCCAATATGAGGACTGATGAATTATTTTAACTCGTCTGGTTCCTTCCCATGAAAGGATCTGCTGTGACAACAAGCCACCTTGATGTCCAAATTCTTGTCTTCTGAATGTGAATTTTTCCTGTGACTAGGCAAGTAGCAAACCTGCTCTCCACCCAAGGCCCATGCCCTCTCCTCTCCACCTTCTCTCCCACAGAAAGGCTCTCTTTACCCTGTGCCTTCAACCCATGCCCTGCATGTTCCTTTCTCACAGCCTGACAGAAAAAAAAAGTCAGAAAGAAAATCACAAAGGATGTAAAAAATATTGAAGACTGTGAATTACCTTGGAGTTACCTTGCTTCCTTACAGGGCTGCTGTTTCATACCACACCTAGTCATTAGAATCAATAATTGTCCTGCAGTTAATGTTTGAGCTGCTGAATCTCTGAGGGCAAGTCTGAGGAACTATAAACTGGATAAGCACAGACAGACATCACCAACCTGTGCAAAGGTGATTCACACAGCTGAAAGAAAGAAGCATTTTTAGAGCAAAATAAGCTTTTCATGTTACAGGTAAGGGATGATCTAACTGACATTTCACTGAAAGATTTTAAAAGCTGAAGCGGGGGTTCTGCTAGAGGATTTTCAGGCAGTGTTAGGAACTCAGCTGTCCCTGTAAAATGGATGACTGCTGTGCTAAGGCTTAGTCTGGTTTATATTTGATTTGGATCAATTTCCTCTGTTTTCTCTTTGCTGAATTTGAACATCTGAAATCAATCAACTAAAGAAAATAATATTTTTTTCCATGGAACCAAATACTTGTGATTGTTACTGATCTTTTATCTCTGGGAATATTCTTTGTTCTCCGAATGTTTATTATTGAAAGTCACTGGAATATTTGTATGATGGTTATCCTAGAGATTTCTCTTCAGTCATGGGAAGCGTGAGAGATTATTAGGGATATAGCACTGAGATGAAGCTAAGAAATGAAGGAGAAAATATGGCTCCAGTCCTCAATCCAGATCTCAAGCTGCTTTTAGTTAAGCTGATGCTATTCTAATCCTGAAACTGCCTGTTACTGAAAACTTTTAAATGAGCCTATATATACAGGAACTCTGTTCTGAGTGACAGAGGAGTATGGATTTTGGGGTTTCAGTCCTTGGCAGTGAGGTGGCTCATGAGACTTGGTAACAGTTTCCACCCAAAAAGAAATGTTCAAGGACTGATCAAAACTTGCAAAAGGCGCCATAAATGATATGACATAAGGAAATGATGTTTATATTCAAAGAGAAGGGAACATCAAAGGCAGTTGTCATGCAAACTGTGAAATGGCTGAATTTCCACTGCTGCATTTGGTAGTTGGATCTGGATAGAAGAACCTGGCCATGACACAGCCACATTTAGCAATTAATTTGACAGCATTTTCTGTCCCCAAAAGTAAAGTGGGATGTTTCCCCTGAAAAATTCTCTTCCCCCGGTAGGCCTTGCTGCTTCTTTTTTCCCTGAATCCAGACCATGATACCCCAGACCACCCCATACTGTTTTCTCCCTGTTTTCATGGCCTCCCCCAATACTTTGAGCTCCCTGGTGTTCCTCCACCACTGGCTGTCAAAGGGGCACTTCCAGCCATGCCTCCTCCAGAGGGACAGACAAAACCCTGCAGGGAGCCCTGGGCACAGACTGCTGCCTTACAGGATGGACAGGGAACACCTCGGGCACTCTGTCCCACCTTCTGCCACAAATTAATAAGGAATTCATTTCTTGAAGTTCCCACATGGCTACTAAGTGCAGCAGGAACAGGCCAATATATTCAGGAGAGGGTGGCAGGAGGGGAGGGGAGGGGTTGTATAGGCAGAGGAACAGAAAGAATTTTCATTGACTGTGTAACCGGAATATCAGCAACAGTTTTGGTTTGAGGTTCAAGGGGTATTCTCCTTCTCTCTGCCCTGCCTGTGCCACCTCCTCTGGCTCCAGGAGGTCTGTGAAGGACCCACTAAGGAGGCATCACAGCCAAGCATCTACAGGGAGCTCAATTTCAGCCCTTGTCTTCTGACAAATTTAATGATTTTTCTGATCACTTCTGGTTTCAAAAGTGCATCATATTATTTTCCAGTACTCACACAGTTATCCAAGGAAAGAGCCCAGTATTTCAAAGGCTGTAATTGCACACACAGTATAACGCAGCTCAGAATGGGATTTGGAAGATAAACTCCTGTGGCAAGTCCTAGAATGGGTGCTCAAAAGAACAGCAGTGTGGGTAGCAGTTTCTGTATTTACAGGTCCCCTTTTTGTTCAGCCATTGAGGAAAAAAAAGAAGGGGGGAAATGGGGTGATGGGAAGCACAAGCAGGATGGCATCTGGAGGGAGCTGTGCCTCCACACTGTGTTCTCCCCACTGGGGGCCTCCTTGGGGCAGATCTGTGGAAGGATTTCTGTAGGTGTGAGCCATGTAACATGAAGCACCACTGAAGATGGCAGCACTATATGCCACCTTCACCTCCTTCCAGAACTGGCCCCATCCTCTTTGTAAAAATCTGGAGGCCGTGAGTAAGCAGGATAGCATTTTGCAAAAGCCATCTAATTTTCAGGAGGATGTAACATAAACTGTGGTCGTGTGTGCTCAACATTTCTTTGAAATTTGAGGCAGAGAGTGCTCCTTGGACTTGGAAATTTTGTTTCCAGTAGCTATGTAGTGCAGACACCTTAGGCTTCCTTTGCCTCTGCAATCTGCAGGAAATTTTTGAATTTGAATTTTTGGAACTAGAAGACAGACACCTCATGACATTCTCTGCAAGACTTTTGTGCTGTGGTTATAGTATTTCCTGTGAACATCTCATTGCTTTCAGTAAAGCAGAAATGGAAGTGGCTTCTCAGTACAGACTCATTGTAAACAACGTGGTTGCACGGCTTTTTGGTGCTGGGTTCAATCTTCGAGAGCTCTTTGGGAATCTCACATATTGCCTCTCTTGAACCATTAGGCAGAACCTGATGGGCACAGCCTTCCTTGGCAGCCCAGGGGTACCAGTGCTCTCGTCTGTCCTGAGCAGATCTGCAGCTGCTCCTTGGGGACCGACTCCTCAGCTCTCTCCTTGCAGCCTCAGGAAACCTCAGCCTTGGTGTGCAAACAGCCTGGGCCAGCTCTGTGGGGCTAAAGTGACTGTCATTTCTTTGCAGGAGCTGAAGCAAAGCATATTCCAGTATGCTTAAGCTGTGTGGACTTCAGTTTCTGCTTCTCCTTCACTCGGTGAGTTACAGGTTTTCCTTTGTTTATCTGTGAGCAAATGGCAAAGTTTGCCTGGAGCCTCTGAGCTCTAATCCATGGGTGTGCCAGCCCGCAGGTCAGGCAGCCCTGGTGCTGTAACTCTGGGTGTGTCCCCAGCACAGGTGTGTGGCCCCCGCAGCAAGTCGAGAACACATCTCAGTCAATGGGGGAATAAAAACTTCAAAAAGACTAGAAAGCACCAATTTACTCGTTTTCCCTCTTCTACTTCCTCTTTAGATATCACTGTTTCCAAAACATGAATTTTGTGCTAGAAAAGATTTAAACATACTGCAACAAATCACCAAAGAGTGAAAACATCAGTATCATGAGTTCTGCATTATAATCCATACATGTGCTGACATATTAAATGTATTTTAAGACCTATAATGCCTCATAGCTTAAACTGTGCATGTTAATTTTGTATCCTTATTATTTGATTCCTGTGAATCCCATTTCAGAGGATTTTCTGGAACTGAAATGTATTAATTATGTTCTTTATGTACCTTATGTATTAAATGCAATAGATTTACTGATGTTTGTAAAGGTTACAGCAGTGGTGACTTCTACTTCACAGTGAAAATTAACAGAAAATATTGAAAAAATGCATGAAATTCAAGTTTAATAAAAAAAATGCCTCAGAATATGGGGACCTTGAGGGGTGCTTCATGAGCACCTCCTTTTCCCTTCCCATTTCACAAGCTGCTCCTTGTGGCAGTGCTGGCCCCTCCATGAAGCCAATCTGCAAGCCTTATAGCCATCTTCAGAAGATATACCAATGCATATGGACCAAGAGGTAAAGCCTCTTTCCCTTTCAAGCTCCTGAACAGTGATTCATGTGGTAGAAATATGTTTGGAAATATTTATGGTCCACATAAAGTAATTTTAATCAACAGAAGTGATATCGCTTACTTGTTTCACAGGCTGCACTTTGAACCTGTTGGGTTTTATAGCATCAGCCTTTGTTCCTCCATAGCAGGGAACATGATAAAGCAAAATCTGTCCATAAAAGAGACCCAGGAGCAGCCTGCAGGAGCCAGGCTGTGCCAGCCTCTGTGACATGGGAATAGCTGTAGCAGGTCAGGCTCAGGGTCCTGATATCTGGTCCTTGGCGAGGCCAGCAGTCAGCATTTTGCAAAAATATTAAAAAGGTAGCTGCAAAGTGCATTTTCCTGGATGCATAACTATAAGATTGCATTTGTTGATATTCTCCTGCTCACACTATTATTCACTACCATCCTTCCCTCTCCTTCCCCAGCTCTCTGCTTTTCCCATTTTCAAAAGGAGTCACAAAGCCTTATAGGCAAGTGGGATGGCATCTGTGGCTATTATTAAGAACAATATGGAATTATTGAAACACAACTTGTGACATACACGCACAGAGCAGTGCTTTAGGGTGAATTGTGCTGAACTTTGCTGTGTTTTTGTCATAGGCAGAATTAAGTTTTCCCTTGGTAATATGCAGACTGCTTTTCTGTGAGAAACTGAATAGCTGTCCCAGCAGCAATAGGATCAAATCCAGAGGAAAAGTCAGGCAGCAGAGAACACACACTCAAATCTGTGGTGTGATGGACAGGGTGGCAATGGTACTCTAAGTCTGTAAAGCAAAATAAATTAATTTTTACTATTGAAGAAAAGAAACTTTACTTGTTCAGCCAAATAATGGAGCCCTTATTCTGACAGGCAGACACTCAGTGTTGTCTAGATAGGTGGTGAAGACAGGGGAATTGGGGAATCTTGGTCTTTCCTTTGAAGAAACAGGTTGATTATCTGAACCATAGTGTGAATTGTCTTGTGTGCACGGCCTGCCCTGAGAGGCTCAATTTTGCTTTGTTTCTTTTGTTTGAAAGCAAGAACAGCCCTGAAATGTTAGGGCAGGAGTGTGGAGGTCTTTGGGCACTGGGGAGTGTGAGGTTAAAAAACTCATAAAAATTTGGCGGTAAAAACCCATGATGTTAGGACATTGCTAGCCCTTAGGAGGACAGAGGCTGAGACAGATTTGTGTGACAGATTTGCCAGCAGGTAAAAGCCAAAGATCTGAAGGTCACACTTGCTCTCTCTGTGGCTTGCATTCACATGCAATTGATGTGAAGGCACAGGCTCAAGTGGCTTGCCCAGATGGCTGTGGTGTGAGGAGGATGCTGTAGGAACCCAGAGAGGGCCGCCTTATTCCCATACCTAAAAGATTTGATTTACTGGGGAAATTACAAGGGGTGCAGCCACAGCTCCTTCTCATCCCCAGGTGTGATGTTTGATTTCCAGACACACTTCTTTTCACAGGGCTTTGTGGTTCTTGGATAAGTCATGGATGGTTCTGCTGGGGACACAGGGGAGATCCAGCAATGATTTTATGAATTCCCTTTTGCTCTTAGTCTACTTTAATCTATTTTCTTCTTCTGTTTGCTCTTGAAGGTAGATCCAATCTCATTTAATTATGTAGTGGCCAGAAAAGGGCAGGGCACAAGCCTTTGTTCTCTAATTAATTAATAAATCTCACTGCTTTTAAAAATTATGTATGCTAAAGAGATGTTCAGGGCAAGCCTGGAAGAGTCTCTGCCCTTGTACTGTAGCAGAAGAGCTCAAGGAGGCTCAGGGGTGGGGAGCTGCTGTTTGTGTGTGGCGGCAGCAGACATCCCGCACGTGCTTTCCTCCATCCCTCTCTCCCTCTCTCTCTCACAGGCCATGTGGCTTGGTCTGGAGGGCCTGAGTGTAACTGGGCCTCTGAAGGACATGGACTTCTCCGTGCAGGAAGGAGGAGGTCCACGCATCCTTCACCAGGTAACCAAGCGTCTCGTGTTGTCCACTCTGGTCAAGCACCCCACAGCCTGCACACAGACACCACATGTGAAGGGCTGTCTCTGTGCTGGTGGGAAGAACAGTCCCTCAAGGGGATCCAAAATTAATTTTTAATTCCTCTCTCTGGGAATTCAAGAGGCTACATGCAAAGAGCAGGAGACAACCCCCTCTCAAACACATATTTAAGAGGATATCCTAAGACAGGGATTAATAAAATCAACATTCCTGGAGAATTTCTTTCCATGTAACTTGTGTCATCATTTTCCTTTGACTCTGAGGTTTTCCTCCAAAGCCATAACCACAGAAGGACAGATCCAGCTCCCAGGCAAATGGAGGATGTGTGTCATTTTTTTCCATTCCCATGCTCAGACAAAGCCTGTCCTAAGCAGACATTTGCTTTGGAAACAAACTGAAGTCGGGATTTCTTGCAGCATTCAGGAAACAATGTGAAAACTCCTCTGCTGAGGATCAGAAAAGAGCAGACTTGTTTGAGCAGACTCTTGGAATATCATTCTCCCAGCCAAACACATTCCCGGCAATAGATTTTAAAAGTCACAAAAGCATGAAATTATTTTTATTATGGTGAAAATGCTGAAAAGAATGATGATTTTTCCCTCTGTTTTTGGTTTGGTTTTTTTTTTTTTCCATTGTAGTTCAAACTTGAGCCACCTGCTGTGAGTTTCAGAACATCTGGTGAAAAAGCTGGAATTATTGACATTGAGCCGAGGACAGGCATCCTGTATATCAATGGGTCTCTGGACTGGGAGACCCAACAAGTGCACAAGCTGCAGGTAAAATCTCAATGAAAAATAGGAAGGGAGAAGTATTCACATTCATCCTCTTTGGGTATACCTGGTAGTAAGAGAAATCGGTTGGAATTTGGAATGCTTTATTTTGCCCATGTTTACAGGCAGGTTTTTCATTTTAATACCAAGATTTACTGGAAGACATACGGCTTGGTAGCTCTCAAAGACTGAACAGGAAAATGCTTCTTAGCAGAGGAAGGCTATGTTCAGAAAACAAAAATTGTGATGCCAACACAACCCTTTAGCTCTCCTAATATGAGGGGAATACTTGACTGGAAGTAAAATCTAACCTCATGAATGAGCTTTTCTTGTTATCCCTGAAGGCTGATAGGGTGAATTTTATTTCTGGAGTGGAAAAATGAACTATTGTAATAATTTAGAAAGCTTACAACATACACAGTGACCAACTGAGATCAGCTCAGTTGGTTAGAGCATGGTGCTAATAATGCCAGGGTTTGATCCTTGTATGGGCTATTCACTTCAGGGTTGGACTTAATGATCCTTGTGGGTCACTTCCAACTCGGAATATTCTGTGACTCTGTGAAACAATGTGAGTGAAAGACATTTAGGCAGGGAGGCACAGATCTAACCTCTGTCAGATAACAGCAGAAAGCTGTTGGGCAGATGTTGGACTCTAAGAGAGGAAAAGCTCTGTGTGTTTGTCCTGGAGCTATTATACCTTTTTCATGAGGATCTCACTAGTGCAAACGCTGTTGGGAATGGAGCAGTGGATGGGCAGTCTTTGGGTCTCAGCGCATCCTTGTCCTCTTAAACCATGTCAGAAATGGTGCTGTCTTTTTCTGAGGCAGTAGCAGCTGAGAAAAAAATGATCATGAGAGGATCAGTATCTGAACAGACAAAGTACATGATGATTTTTTTAGCCAGCCTTAGCAGTCTTTCTAAAGTCTATCACTTCAGGTTTCATGGTTTCACATTCTCAGCTCTCAAGCACCCTTGGATTGGAAGTAGAGAGGGCAATTTCCTAGCCCCAGAAGTTAATAACCCAAAGTGTGTGAATCATTTATAGACAAAAAGTGATGACAGAATGAAAAAGTTATGCTTGGTTAGGCATAAATAATCATGATTTTATCTATTATGTGCAAACAAAATTAAGTGTGACAGATAGAATATATTCTTGGTGATTTAAAGTTAAAGAAGGCTGGAAAATAAGTCAAATTGTGTAGAAAAAAAAGTCATTAGGATTAAGAATTCTTTTTTCTTTACTAACCCTTATATCAGACTATTTTTCTGATTTATATTATAATATCAATTAGTTATAAATGTAATATCATGTTGGGTGTTCTCCTTGTTTGCTAGAAAGTACATATTGCTTTTTAAAGAAAAACATGAATTTAAGGCTGTGCAAAAATACGAGTAGTCTACTGAAACGGGAAGTGGGAAATTGTCCTCTGAAAAGTGTCATCAGAAGCAGGAGCAGGTTATTTTGTTTTGTTGGCATTATATACTGTGACAAATTTTTGTCAGGGAGCTACAGTGGCAAATTTGTCCTGTTATGTGGAGCTACCGAGTGGTGGCTCTCGCCAGATTTGCATGACAGTAAGAGTGACCTGGCATCTGACACCTTGATTTTAATTTATGCCTTTTAACCCGTCTGCATGAAAATATTTACTTGCTGTTCCTTCTTTTTTCAAATCAGGTGGAAAGTCTGGATGAGAGTGGAGAGAGAGTTAAAGGTCCATATGCTGTTACAATACATGTGGAGGATGTCAATGACAACCCCCCAGAATTTAACCAGACAAAGTACTACGGAGTAGTGAGGCAGAACTCTCGTCCAGGTAATTGCCACCATAATTAAATATTATCATTAATAGGAAGGTAGGTAAATTAAGCTGGAAGGTAAAGTGGTTGCTATACAAGCTGGAAAAAGATCAGTTTTTCTTCTCACTGGACTGTACAAAATAAGAATGAAAGCTTCTATAATATAATGAAAGGGCAAAGAGGTGGCCACTATGTGTGTAAAAGGTGGCCACTATGTGGTGTAAAAGGATGAGTGCAATCAGAAATATTTTTTAGTACTTACTCTTTGCAAGTGTCATTTAACAGACAAATATTGCTGCTCTGTCCATTGCTCTGGAAAAAAAAAACAAAACACCAGAAAACAACAAAACTTTATGCTAGAAGGGGTTTAAAATTTAAAGGCTACCAAAGACTATACAGAAAGAGAAGGCTAAGACTATCTGAGTCTTTACATATCAGTGAAAGAAAGTGCCAGGGCGGATATAGGGTATGTGCTTACCATGAGTGATGCTTCTCAGAACATGGGCTATACCTCAACATTTAGAAGAGAGTCTTGGATTGTGAATTGCAGTGATCCAGACAAAAAGTCATGCAAGTATCAAAGAGCAGTAAGTTGAGACTTACATCTTGGAAATAAAATAAAGGACTCATAGAGTTGTTATTGCTGTGGCTATGGACTCAAGAAAAAGCTTTTGCTAAATAATATGCATATAAACCTTCATGGAGTCAGAAAATTATTCTGAAACATATTACTGTATATTCTTCAGTGCATCCAAGTCAAAAAGATTTTGAATGCAGCCCTGGTTTGCAAAAGGTAAAAGTTGACTTACATTACTGGGTATTTCCTAATTTTTTTTTTCACTATATTATTGTTCTTTTATTGTGTCTGTGTTGCAGGTCATGCACCATTTTTATCAAGGTTCTTTGGGTTTCACTGATTTGTGTAGGAACTGCAAAGTGGCCTTAAGGAGAGATCCCATTGAGCTGAATTCTGGGTTCAGGCACTCTTGCGTGATAGATAGCTCTCTGCTGATTTAACTCTGTCGCCTTCTTCACCAGCTGGTCACCACACCTGTTGTGATCCTACTAAGCAGAGCTGGTGGAGGGCTGACTGTGGGATGGCATACAGCAGTGTAACCTCTGCACATGGCTTCCCATGGGAGATGCATTATGGAACAATGGCAGCTCCCCATAAGTTGCTTTCCTGGTTTGAGAGCTCTGCTCAAATGGATTATGTGTTAAGGTTCAGTCTCTTCTCTTACCACTGTTTCTTCTCCAATCAAAACAGGCAAGCCTTTCATGTATGTCCATGCCACTGACCGTGATGATCCTACAACTCTCCATGCACAGCTGTCTTACAGCATTCTCCATCATTTTCCCAACCCTTATGCAGAAATGCTTTTCCAGATTGATAATGCAACCGGAGCAATCTCACCAAGCAGGAAAGGTACGTAAAAAGATTCTTGATTGCTAAGAGCAAGCATGAGTTCTGGGATATGTGTAGGAACAATACAGCAACATGGGTCTGATGCTATATTGTGAATAAATGTAGTCAGTGGGACATACTCCACTAAAGCCCTAGTTTTGGGGGACTCGTGTTTTGTCCCACCAAATTCAAGGGAAGCTAGCAGAAATGGAGATTGTGATCTAAAAGTACACTGAGAAGAGAGATAGATCCTCTGGCCTTCAGGACTCCACTATGTCTTATCTTGGAATTAATTCTCTGCCATGAAATCTAGAAACCCAAAAGCAGTAATATGAAAAATGCAGAGAAAACTCAGCTGGACATGTGATCCCAACTGAATTGCAATGATTAGAAACTCCCATCTATTCTGCTGGGCTGAACAAGTGCCTGACTGGGTCTAGGGCTGTTCAGGGATGCCTCTGCACAAAATGAGACCACAGCACAGAGGCCCCATATGATTCCATGCACATGAGGCTATGCTGTTCAGACAACCCAGAGGAAGTGGCTTGCTGAAGTTTGTCCCAAAGGACCATCTAAGGAGTAAGTCTGAGCCAGTTAAAGAACCATAGTGCATGTAGGAGGCAATGGGCAGATGAACAGCCCCCACAGCCTCTGTGTCATTTCTCTTGACTCTTTGCTCTGTCTCTAGGCTCTTCTTACTTGGATCCTCAAAAGCAGGACAACTTCATACTTGTTGTCTCCGTGAAGGACATGGCAGGGACGACAGCGAATGCTTTCACCAGCAGTGTTGATGTGAGCATCACTGTGAAGGAGAGCCTGTGGAAAGCTCCCCCCACCATCTACATCAAAGAGAACTCAACCCAGGTCCACCCTGTCAACATCAGTAAGGTAGGGTCCTTGACCACACTCCATGAACTTCTCCTTGTACCACACAATTGTTTCCTCACAACTAACTGTGAAGTCGTCCCCGCTGCATCCAACACCAGGTTCTTCAGAAGGACTTTGACACCTCCCAGTCATTTTTTTAATATGGCATCCTTTGGAAATGATTTTTAGTGGAGGTCTCATTGATTTTTTGTTAGCACAAAAGTTAATAGTTTGGAGGTGACTGAGATACAGTCAATACCAACACTAGAGTGACTGAACTTTGCCTTTCAGTTTGGGACCAAAATCCAGTTATGGGTCCTCCAGGCTTTGAGCAAACCAAGAGATTTTTGGAGCTTATTTTGTGGTTAGTTTCTTCCACCTGCAGAAGAGCAGGGCAGGGGACCAGCTCCACAACAGCCCTGCTGTGGACAGTCCCTTCACACTCAGGGACGCCTGCTGTGACTGGTTTTGTATCATGCAGCACAACTGCTACACCAAAAGTACCTTGAAAGGACTGAAATACCCTCCTTCATTACCATCCTGCATTCCCAATATTCCTCTTTTCACAGTTCAAGCACAAAATATTTTGCTGATAACTGCAGACCAATAGCAGTGTATACATGAGTACATATTAACCAACAAGCTAACAGCCTTTCAGAAATATTTGACTTTGAAAAATGCCTTAGCAGTGACACCCCTAATGCTGTCATCCCTTGAACATGGGAGGATTCCATGGATCCTGTTCACAAGAGTAACTGGCTTGGTGCTATTCTCAGTGGCAGCCCAAGGAAATACAGAATGAAACCAGGTAGAAAGAAGACTAACATGTAAGGATGCACCCATTTTGGGGTCACTTGTATATACATTTCATTTGGGAGCCAATGTCATGTTGATTCTGCCTAGGGGAAAATGAAATGTAGCTGCTGCTATATAGAACATAAATGTTAATACTGAATCCATTAACTAAACAGTCTGTGTATTTAATTTCATTTTAAATGTGCAGCACCCCAAAAAAGAGCTCTTCTCATGAGCGTTGATGAATGTAAAGAGTGTGCATGCACCTATTTACAGATAGGTACCAGCTATTTGTTTGCACAGAATCACAGAATCATAGAATATGCTGTATTGGAAGAGACCCATCAGGATCATCGAGTCCAACTTCTGGCCCTGCACAGGACACCCCAAGAGTGACACCATGTTCCTGAGAGCATTGCCCAAATGCTTCTTGAACTAATGAAAGCTTAGTACTGTGACCACTTCACTGGGAATCCTGTTTCAGTGCCCAGGAACCCTCTGGATGTAAAACCTTTTCTTGATATCTAACATAGACCTCCCCCAGCTGAGCTTCCTCAAGTCCTGCCCCTGGTCATGAGAGTGAAGAGGTCAATCCCACCCCTCTGCCTCCCATCATGAGGATGTTGAGGTCTCCCCTCAGTCTCCTCCAGGCTGAACAAATCAAGTGTCCTCAACTGCTGCTACTAAGGCTTCCCTTCCAAACCCTTCACCATCCTTGTGGCCCTCCTTTGGACACTCTGTAATAGCTTAATGCCTTTTTTATAATGTTGTGCCCAAAGCTGCACACAACATTCAAGGTAAGGCTGCCCCAGCTCAGAGCAGAGCAGGACAATCCCCTCCTTGCCTGGCTGGTGATGCTGTGCCTGATGACCCCAGACAGGGCTGGCCCTCCTGGCTGCCAGGGCACTGCTGGCTCACATTCACCTTTCCACTGACCAGGACCCCCAGGTCCCTTTCTGTGGCACTGCACTCCAGCCTCTCGTTCCCCAGGCTGTCCGTACATCCAGGACTGCCCCATCCCAGGTGCAGAATCTGGCACTTTGTTACAACTTCATACAGTTGATGACTGCCCATATCTATAATTTATCAAGGTCTTTCTGCAGGGCCTCTCTGTCCTGGAAGGAGTTGGCAGCTTCTTCTAATTTAGTGCTGTTTCGTTGTTCCATTTCTCTGAACGAAATAAGACCAAGCAACAGGCAGGGATAGAGAGTGCTAGGAGAGGAAATCATTAGTATCAAGATATTAAAACAAAAATAATGCTTTTTTTCCTCATAATGACTCTTTATCTCCACATCACCAAATCCTTTTATAAAAAGGTATGTGTTGTATCCCATCTGGACAGATGGAGAAACTGTGGCAAAGTGGCTTCAGCACACAATTCAGAGAGCAGAGGTGTATTATCAGTCTGATTTTCTGCAGTTCATCCTGAGAGCCCGCCAAACTGTTAATTTTCTGGTTTATGAAGCTAACAGGAATGCAGTTGTTTCTGTTTGTGGTCCAGAAATAATCCCTGTTAAATCTCACTCTACACTTCTAACTTCCTATCCTGATTTATTTTTTGGGGTTTTTTTTAGGTGCAGTCAAATGAACCAGATGTAATTTATGGCATTTTTGAAAAAGAAAAGCTGCCAAGGCTTCCATTTTCCATCAGTGAGAATGGGGATATTTATGTGACCCAACCATTGGACAGGGAAGAAAAGGATGCTGTAAGTAAACACATAAAGCTTCACTGATGGCAGAGAGCACAGCAGGAAGCTGATTATTGGTGTGGGAGTAAATATGACAAAGCTCAACAGAATGGAAGGGAGATGGGGAAGGGGAGAATAGATAAAAGTTTTGTGTCTTGTCACTTCTGTTTGGAAATGATGTGATATATGTGAAAGTTCATCCACCTATTATACTGTAAACAGGCTTCAGGTCCTTACCCTAGAGAGGGTCTGGCAGTAGCAATCCCTGCCCACAGCATATGTACAATGCACAGCATGGACCAGCTATGGCAGGGCTGTAGGTGCATGAGTAAGAGATAGGCAGTGGAGTGAAGGAGATCTGGAGGTTTCAGATCTACTTCAGACCTTGGGGACCACAGATTTTAAAATCCTTTGAGAACTCAGCCCTCAGAAGCTAAAGGGTGATGGAAGAGCTCTGATTTAAACAGAAAACACTGAGCAAACTCATGAGAGGATATTTCATATTCCTGTAGTTAGATACTAAGATGCAAAATATTGTCACAGTGGACATTCAAACCATCTAATTGCCATATTCTTGTTGCAGTATACATTCTATGTGGTGTCAAAAGATAACACAGGAGAACTGGTGGAGAAGCCTTTGCAAATTCACATTATTGTGGAAGACATCAATGACAATCCTCCTGTGTGTCAGCAGGACCTCACCATAATTGAAGTTCAAGAAAATGAAATTGGAGGTAAGAAAAGAACTTCTGTTAATTTATACGCCTCACTGTATTCATGCTGTTTCCAGCTGTGTGTGAATGAAGCTAAAAAATCTGATCCCAAGGATTAAAACATGACTGTCCCAGGGAAATGTTTTCCTGTGCAAATAGCCCTCCTGTTTTCCCTTCAATAATTCCTATGGAAAGGATTTCAAGAACCTGAGAAGGACAGACACAAAACACCTACTTTAAAAATGCTGTTTTATTTAAAATATAAAACTGCATTTTGCCACAACCACAGATTTGGATAACTGCTTAGACTGTGTAAAGAAAAACACCTCTTTTATTACCAGTACAAGAAATACTGTTCTTAAAGTGGTATGAGCCCATTTTCCCTCATCCAGCTGCAGCTCCAGCATAAAGCCTCTGACTTCAATGGACCATTACCAAAATCCTCCAATGTATTGACATCAGTTATTTTGTTTCAGGACTGAAGAGTCTTCTGTTAGTCTTTTGGACTGCCCTGACCCCAAACCAGTATGTTGGGAGGCTAAAGCAAAAACTCCCAATAGTGAAAAGATTGCATGTCCATTAAAGTGTTTTCCATACAGCTTTATTTTTATTGGCCCTCTACCCTTTGCACTGGCATCACTGTTGTCACTGTGCACTTCTGTGGAGCCACTGCACTCTGTCTGATTCCCATCTCTGCTCTGCTACAGGGAGTAGTATCGGCACCGTGTTTGCTACGGACATGGATCAGGAGGACAGCCTTAACTCTCGTCTGCATTTCCAAATCCAAAGTCAGGAACCTGAATTCCCCACAAATAATCTCTTCTATATTCAGCAAGACACCGGGACTTTGCAGTTAACTGGCCGTTCCTTAAGCAAGCGTGAATCAGCCAAGTATTTCTTGAAGGTCCTGGTGACAGATCCTCGTAAGTAATGCCTGCTGTTACACTTTGTTACACTCTGTCTGCACTGGCAGGACTTGTATTTAGTGTCTAAGGGATGTGGGGAGACAAGAAGGATTTGCTGAATAGGCAGTAGCACTTAGAGCTGTCTTGCTCTGGCATGGTACTTGTCCTGTTCTTGAGATGCAGGGAGATGAATCATGAATCATAATGCAAGCATGGAAGGGAACCAGCTCTAGGACAGAGTGTGGCTAAATTGGGAAGCTTGTTAACAAGTACTTCAGAATGAGATTTCCTTCCACAGGGGGAAAAAAATGAAGAGATCATGATTGTGGTTTTCCCCAGATCTTTCAAAGGGACTTAACTGGAAAAAAAAATCAAGAAATTAAACACAGCTGCTCAGACAGTCCAGATAATATTTTAAAACATTAAGAGAATAGTAAGCTGAAAAAAACTTTAAAAATTATCTTGTCCCTTATGTAAATTGTCATGAGTCCTTTGTGATTCACTGAATGGAAAGGAAATCAAACTTCATACCAAAGCTTAAAGCTTTGTGCTGGAATCCCTACAGTCAGGCAAAACTTGTGCATGAAGGAACTGGCATGGAAAGATGTCTGTAAATTAAATGGTATCATTTTGGCAGATGATGGAAAACCTTCCAGAGGGATAAAGCTGGTGATTTGTCTTGAATGCTTATTTGAACTCCATCCAAACAATGTTGTTTAGAAGTTTCCTTAACTTTCAGCTCATGAAGCATGTTCGTAAAACACTAAAATCCATCTATATATGGGTATATTATGCTTCTAAAATCACGACCTGCCATTGGTTTGGGTGCCCCTGCTCAGGAAGTGATTAGATTTACATGAATCTGAAATCTGCCTGTAACAAAACTGGGGGTGCTGCCTGATGACCAAGAGGACAAGGGAGCGTTAACAACCCAGGGCTTACTTTTTGACATGGAAAAGTTATACTGAGACAGCTAACACAATTCATAGCTGTCATCATCCTGGAAAACAAATATGGTTTTAAAAAGTGAGGGAAATGAAACAGGATGGGACAGTGCTGGAGAAATGGGGAAGATCAATGGTAAAAAGTGAGGTTGTCATTGACTAAGAGATATCTGAGATAAGTGTTTCTCTCAATTTAGTGCTTAGATTGGGCAATCTGGCAATCTCACTTTTGCTCCCAGGGAACCCTTCTGGAGGAGAGTTATTTTTGGCAGAAAGGCTGGTGTGATGTTGTTTGTCTCTTTCCATGCAGAATTTGAAACAATCTGTAATGTGGAAGTACACGTCATCGACATCAATGATCAAATTCCCATCTTTAACAATTCAGATGTGAGTACTTTTAACACCATTTTGGATGTTCCAATAACTTATGACAAGGATTTGAGCATGCCTTCAATGTTTATAGGATGTCAGCAGGAAACTAGCCCTTTACAGACAAAGTAATAGAGTTAATACTAGTAAAAATAAAGGTAAAATATTGCTGCAAGTCTGCATATCAGGTCTATCTAGACAGTGAGCAATGGGACAGATTAACAGCTAATTATGAAATTTAAGGTAATTTGCTCAGTGGAAAACTGTGTACAGAAAGAAATTTTTCTATTAAATTAGTTTATTCCAGAAGTGCAAGTTCTGAAGGGAAATGGGGAAGAAAAGGCTTTAAAATTAATCAAACAGCTAAATGGAAAAAAATGCTGGTGTCTCCCAAGTACCTTACCAAATACAGCACTAGTGTACCCAAAATAGCCAGAAGATAAATGGGAATCAAAAGTCCTGTGTGGTTTGGCCAGAAAGAGTGGTCCAATGATCCATGCCCAAACCTGATTTGGGGATGGGTGTCAGGCTCCTGCCCTTTCTCTGGTGGAGGTGCTGGCATCTGGCAGAGACCTGCAGACATTTCATGACTTCTGCCTGATGGCCCAGGCCTCCTGGCAGACACTGGAATGGCTGAGGTACTTACACAGAGGTGTCCCAGCTCCCACCACTCCTGCAGGCCCTGTAGGTGGTGGGCTCAGGAGACCTGTCTGGCCTGTCAGGCACAGTTGTCCTTTCAAGGAAGCTGTGTTGGTGTTTGGGCCTTGCAGACTGTATTGCCCATCTCTCAGCTGATGGCAATGGCAGCCCAGTCTCATGCAGACAAGGCGCCTGCAGAGCAGGTTTTACACCATCTCACCTCAAGGTCTTGGTCCAGGACCTGGTCTCAAGGTGAGGCTTCTGGGCAAGGACATGCATTAAACAGTCAGAGGAGCTGGGATGCCAATGTGGCAACAACCTATGGTGCACGAAGCAATCAAATATTTAACACTGAGTGGCCAGGGTGCTCACAGGGTAGAGAGAAGCTGTACTATCCCTTCTGCATGATCATGGGCTGGTTTTCACAGCGGAACTAAAGATTTGGGACTGGTGCTGTACTAGTGGCACTGACATAGATCCCATTACCTATGATAAATGTGTGGCTAAAAAGCTTCCCTCCTTTGTGTGGCTGCTGTGGATTAAAATAAATCCACACATGTGGGTCACAAGCTTGTGGTTGTGCTGAAATTCTTATCCACAAATGGTTGTGCTGAAGTTTTTATCCACAAACAGTATGTCATGTTTCAATGACACCTCTCTCTCTTCAGTATGGCAGTGTGACTCTGGCAGAAGATATCCCAATAGGAAGTCTGATATTAGAAATTGAAGCAACTGATGGAGATGAGCCTGCCACAGGGAGCTCCCTCATCATTTACCAAGTGAAGGAAGGTGATCCAAACAACACGTTCATCATAGAGACAGACTCTGAAACAAACCGAGGGTTCATCAGGATTAACAAGGTGAATAGATGGATTTATTCTTCTCCTTTAGTGTTACTTATTTGTTATACACAGTTATTGCCCTGTGGGATTTGTGAGGAGGTGAGGACTGGTGGTGGAGTAGGGACCCCTAAGCATGGTGCAGCCTGCAGGAGGCTCCGCTTTTGGACTCAGGCTCTGTGTCTGTGCAGTGCTCACACACACACCTACCCTCCTGCCTTTGCTGTGCCCTCACCACCACCAGCAGCTCCCTCCACTGGCTTTGCTGCTGGCTGCTTCTCCAGAAGAGCAGATTCTGGCCAATGAAGTAGGTCTTTATGCACCATAATGACAAAAAAAAAATACATTATTTGAGTGATTTTGCAGCAGCATTTCTGGACAAGAGAAAGCCAGCTAATGCTTCCATGGCTGTGGTGGTCGTGGTGGGCTGTGAAGGGGCAGATTCTCCTCCCTGCAGTTGCTCTGGCCATTAGTGGCCTTTGCAAAGCAAGGGGCAAGTGTAGCCAGCATGTCTCAATGTCAGCATGGAGATGTAGTTTGTTCCTGATGAGGGGAACATTAACTGTGGCCAAGCCAAGGACAGCGTGTGCTGCAGTAGGTGGCACTGCCCATATGCTGAATGCTGGAGACAGGAATATAAGGAACACTTTTTGCTGCATCCATGAATTTCAATAACGAAATCACTCTCCCTTTGAAGTGAACCTTCTCAAAGGTGCTTGGACTATGGCTCCAGAAAGCTACCACTCATTTTTCAAGGGGTGCTGTACTGTG
This sequence comes from Zonotrichia albicollis, assembly GCF_047830755.1. Classification (NCBI taxonomy): domain Eukaryota; kingdom Metazoa; phylum Chordata; class Aves; order Passeriformes; family Passerellidae; genus Zonotrichia; species Zonotrichia albicollis. The sequence continues at coordinate 133,911,586 of NC_133819.1, forward strand.
TGCCTCCAGCTCATGTGCTGGCCAAGTGCAGGCAGAGGCAGCGTTTGGTGAACCATCGTCAGCATCAACATCAGCATCAGCCTCCTTTTTTCCCAAGGAGGAAGCTGTGAGAAACTCTGTGGTGTAACAACCCTTGTATGACTTTTGGCACCCGGAGGTCGTTTGAGGCCTTCTCATACAGAGCTATAAATACTATTTCTGTAAACAGGATATTGTTATTAAACTTAGTCGGGCAGGTGGCAACATTATTAGAAAATGCAGTTGCTGAGGAGGCCTCTAAACAGGCATATGGTTTCATTTAAATGGAACATTCCCAGTGTAATTTTCTCCTGTCAGCTCTCCTTTATTTTGCCTGCATTTGGGATGCAATCTCCTCCTTGAGAAGAGGGGGACATTTTAGTTTCTCATTGGAGCTCCCCACAGCAGCAGAGCCATTGCTTCACAAACCCTTTTTTTCCTAATTCATCTAGGCTCTTGATTTTGAAACAATGCCTGTGTACAACCTGGTGATCAATGCCACAAACCCCGAGCCGTTGGTGGAAGGCGTGAAGTACAACGCGAGCTCTCTCACCAAGTTAAAAGTTTCTGTGACAAATGTGGATGAGCCACCTGCTTTCCGGATGCCATTTTACGAAACAGAGGTGTCTGAAGACATTCCTGTCAATACCTTGGTCATGACAGTGGAGGCCTATGATCCTGAAGGGGATTCTGTACGGTAAAAAAGAGCGACTGTGATTAATTAATTCAATTTAGGGTTTAAAAAATGGTTCAAAAAGACATGCAAGGAAAAGATGCCTAATACTTGGCATGTGGAAAAATATTGCTTTTACAGAACTCCTATCTCCTAGTAGAAGGGGGATGTGTGGTGGGGTAGGGCCCAGCGACACTCCTGCAGCTGGGTAGTACTTTTCTGACCAGATTTGTCTCTGTACTGTGCCAAACATCAGCCTTGAAACAGGAAACCACAAGGGAAGCAGGCTAATTTATATGTCCAGGAAAAAGGTAGAGCTGGACTGAGAGTATCAAGGTTCCATGCCCACAATGCCTTTATCAAAAAAATAAGGCATATACTGTGTACCCCTGAACCAGTAGGAGAGTAGCTGCTTTTCACGTCACACAGGAAACAACCAAAATGCACAACCTCAACTTTTTCTCCACCAAAATACACATCCTCAAGTCTACAACTGAAAAAGAATTCATTTTCTTTCCTAGCTGTCAGAAATGATGCATCCCTTTCTGTTGTGGATGCAAAGCTCTGTGTAAGACAACTCCTGTGCTGTGTTGCACGGTGTAAATGTACCTTACACAGCAGAGTCAGATGGAGGAGTTATTTGTGACTTTTGCTGTACAATTCCCAGCTGGAACTCTGAACAGATCAGCTCAAAATAAACAGTTCTTGAAATTTAACTGAAATTCAGCAAAACACCAAGTGGTTAATGGAGTTGCACAATGTGACTCTTAGGCCTCCTGTGGGTTCTTATTCCCAGAGATTTCTCATCTGGCTTTCTACTTGCCCCTAACTTTTGGGAACTTATCATGTTTGGCCTTCTGTCAAACTAGTTTGAAAGGGAGCCACATAGTCCAGAAGCTCTGGGGGATGATGACAGAGACATATGACAGGAATTTAGCTATACATAAACCACATTTCTGCTAAAAATAGGTTAAAGAGCATAAGATAAAAAGTATGAAAAGTAGAAGATGTACAAGCATGCTCTTTCTAGTGTAAAGGGTACTGAAAGAACAAAAACATTGAATGAGAAGGTCTGGTTGCTTCTATTCAAGCAAGTGCCTGTGCTTTAACTGGGTAAACAATGATATAAATGCAATTATGTGGTGATGCTTAAAGCGCACTCTGTTCCAAGGCTGCCCCAATGGTAGTAACAGGCTTCTCCAGACTGCCAGAAGATAATCACCATGGTTCTCCTTGGGGTCCTGGTCCCTCCTCAATCCACAGAAGGGTTCCTGGCTGCACTGGCCCCTCTGTTCCCCAGCCCTTGGCTTGTGGCCCCATCAAAACCAACGTGTGGGAGATGTGATGGGGTGAGATGGACATGGGGCTTGGACAAATCATACTTCTGGACTGAAAGCTCAGTGCCATCCCAGGTTCCCCATTTAGAAAGAAAGTGGAATTGCAAGCACACAGGCTACAGCAGAGATGGCATTTCTGTAGTTCTGCTCTCACTCTTATTCTGGATGATTTTGGCCTCTCTTTCTCTGTCTATGTCTCCTGGTTGGCTGTAGTATCGTAGTACTGTGACTCTTCCAAGAACCTTCTCTTTGAGTACAACTGTAATCAAGCTTCTTACATAAAGTCACCAAGGATGTATTTGCTTTGTTGGAATTTTTTCCCAATTTGGAACAGTATATATGATTTTTTTTCCCTCCCTATTTCTTTCCAAAGGTACTCCTTGGAAGGTGACGTGAGGAAATGGCTGAGAATTGATTCAGCCACTGGGCAGGTATACACTGCTTCGCCTTTGGATCGAGAAACTGAAGAAATATACCGAATAAAGGTTGTTGTATCAGAACTAAGTAAGTGATGAAACAACTAAATATACACACAGAGGAATCCCTTGTCCTTACTCTTTTATGAGGAATTATCATACCTACCATGACTAAGTACTGGAACCCATGAAAAGTACTGGAACATGTAATCTCAGATATACATCCTGTGGTGTATCCTTAGAAGTATATATTTCTTAAGAATTTAAATTTCCTGAAGAACTCTTGATGCTGTTGATAACAAGGATTAAAATAGCTTTCATGAAGTTGGGTATGGTCTTATATTTGCTTGAACCACATGACATATAGAGAAGATTCAAATTTTTTCACTGTTTTCAGTATCAATATTTTCTGCTGCTTTATTCTCTAGAGCTTTGAAGATTTTAGTCTTTCTCCTAGGTATGATTAGGCTTCCTGAAAACATACCCAGAGAGTAGTTTGTAATCTTCGACAGAATTTCATTTTGTTACAGTTAAAATGAATACTCTGTCAGATCTGAAATATATTAGGACTTCTAGTTCCAGCCATTAAATCTTTCAATTTTGGCTTGCATTTTCTGTCTATAGAAGAGGGGTGGGAAACTCAAGGCATTTCATGCTTAAGAGCGCTCCAAAGAGCACTGGTCACTTTGGATGTGACTGCTTGCTAGACATGATGGAAATGACAGATTACTAGATAAGATCTGCCTCCTGTCCCTTGCTAGCGTTCTGTAGCTTGCAAGAACTGGCGGTAAATAAACAATGCTTGTTAAAAACTAGTGGCAGCTGCCATAAATCCCACAGGACCTCCTGAGACCTTGTTTCTGCCACCTTTAGACAGAACACCACCTTTCAGTGCCTATCTGATGATGTACCTCTGTGATAGCTGCAAATGCAACAGCCCAGAGTGTAAATCCAAGATGTGCATGTAACTTTGCATTCTGTTAAACTCGACAGATAATGCAGCTCAGAAATCCGAAGCATTGTTGACTCTACACTTACGTGATGTGAATGACAACTACCCACAAATAGCTACGGATTATCCTGCTTTCTTCTGCTACCCAGTCAGCGGAGGAGAGAGAACTCTCATTCAAGCTACTGATGCTGATGAACAATTCTTTTATTCAAAATTTACTTTTTCCCTTGCGGATGACATGAATGCAAGAAATAATTGGGAAATCTCAAAATTCAATGGTAAGCTAATTCAGCTATTCTTACAATGATATGGGACTCACTTGGTACTCTGGTGAATATGAAGAATTACACAATTCCTTTTCACTGTTACTATTGCATAACCAGTGTCCCACATAGAAAAAAAATTGGGTTGTTGAGAACACCAAAGTCATTAATTATTTTTTGCAAGAGGTAAAATCCAGGATGTTGCAAGCTATAATTTCATTAGTATTTTTGAGACAAGAAGAATGTAAATATGAAATATGTGTGTGTTTAATGAACACAATTCACTACTGAAAAAGAAATAGAACAGTTTGCAAACTGTACATTTCTGACATTTCATGCAAAAGGAAGTCCTGCCTCACAAAGTGAATGGAGCTTTTTGAAGGGGACAGTAAGCACATGAATAAGTGCTTGGCTGATAGAGCCCGTCTGAATTAATAAAACATGTTTGATGAATGGTCCCACTAGAGAAAGCTGGGTTGCCACAAATTTAAAGTTATGAAAAAATAAATAATAATTTAAAATTCTGGACTTGGAGTAAACAGTCAGCTCTTGCAGTGAAGGGAGTTCATGTGTAGTTTTCCAAAGGTTTTTTGCTGGGATCTGCATAACTCAATACATATGGATGTGCAATGAGGAGGCAAAGTTTATTCATGATACAAAGTTATTTGAGTAGGAGCCAAGCGTGAAGAATTTCAGAACATTCTTCCAAGACTGAGTTGGTTGAACAATAAAATTCACAGGTGCTAGTGAACCCTGGACTCCCAAATTCACTTTCGAAATCATGGGTGCTGAGCTGGCCATTATGAATCAGGAAGGAGAATTGCAAGCAGTTCCATGGAAATGTGAGATCAGCAGTATTCAAATAAACAGGTCAAATATTGAGGATTACCAGGAAACAACCGGAGAAGAAACCTGAGGACATCATTATGCCCCTGTATAAATCCATAATTTCTTCAAGCTTTGAACTCCGGTCCCTCTATCTCTATCATAAAAATGCAGTATAACTGGAAACAGGTTTAGATAGGCTGACAAGGATAATCAGAGTTATAGAATGGCCTGATATAAGGAAGCGTATAGGAGCAGCAAAGTAAGCTACTACTTTTAATCATGGAAGACAGTAGGGAAAGTATGCAATAGAGAGATATAAAATTATGAACGCTCTGGTCAGGGTGGCCAAGGTTCATCCTTTGCTCTCTCTTCCAGTGCACAAACCTGGGACCCTCAAGTGAAGCTTGTGGAGTTATTTACAGTGCAGATAGAATGAGGAGGTAGCTGACTTGGGAACTTGCTATTGCAGGGTGTTGTGTATGCAGAAATTTTCTACAAAGCAAGAAATTACATCTTGCTCAAGAAGTCCTTGAGCTGAAAAATGTTTAAAGGGTGAGAGGGAGGAGGAAGTAAAATACATGCTTTCTTTTTCATCATAATCGCCATTTATTCTGAAAACAAGATACTTACATCAACAGACTTTTGATCTGATCCCAATGGCTGGTTTCACCTTTTCCAGTTTTTAAAGAGTCTTAGATGTGACAGTGTAAGTTCACTAGGAGGATGGTCTGTCCTACATTTCCTTGGGAACAATTTAAGCTGGTTGTGGTCTCTGTGTGCATTGGGGACTATTCCAGGTTCACATGGGATGCTATCAGTGTAGCACTACCCAAGATCAGATTTGGCCTGATGTAGAAATTAGGAAGGAAATTTTATATTTCATATTATGATGACGGCCAGACTAGGCTTCCAGGTATTCCCTTTTAACTTAATGTCTGCAAACCAATGAGATCCTGGAAGACATTGAAGAAAACAGGAATTACTATCATGTGCAAAGCAGCCTTAAAAAAAAAAAAGTCCGCTTGCAGCTGGTATGAAAGCTGAACTAACTTTCTTTCTTGTGCTGACCTGAATGTCCCATTTCTTACTTACAGCTACTCACGCTTACCTGTCCCTGAAACATGCTAACTTTGAAGAGAAGGTGTATGATGTTCCAATAATACTTAATGACAATGGAAAACCGCCTTTGGAAAACAAAGTGAATCTTAAAGGTATTCCTATGCACACAACTATTACCTTCAAGACAGCAGTTACATTTATAAATAACCAAATGTGACCACTAAACTTCTCATTAACCTCATGGCATTTCCTTTTGCAGTAAGCATCTGCAAGTGTTCCAGTGAAAATTCATGTTTTATTGAAATAGACCGTGAGCACTCCTGGCCAACCGCTGGGCAGGCAATTGGGATTCTGCTTGCAGTCCTGATCATCATTGGTAAGTCACTTCTTCCTGGCTGATTTGAAGCCAGACCTCTGAGATATGATGGTGCTGCTGCATTTCTCACATGAAGTCACTTGTTGGGTGAAGACTTGTCAAGCATGTTGCAGAATGAGTGAAAGAGGGAAGATCCCATGATTGTGTATCACGATGGCTGCAAACTTCTAAGGTTTTGGTTGTAAGAAAAATGTCCAGTGGCACAACAACCAGTTGGGACAGAAGAAACTGCTGAACCTCTAGTATAGTGTCATTTCATTGCTACTGACTGCCCTTTGCCTGTCAGGGAGGGGATTTGAGTTTTGTCTTGGGCATCCAGATTGTAGTAAAAATAGTGAAGCTTTCTACTTATGGTATCTGTACCTGTAGCTTATAGTCATCATTTTATTCTCCTATTTCAGCTTTGCAGGTTTACATCTTTCATCTTCATTCTAACAGTGATAAAGAGGAAATAAATTTATATACAGTATAACAAACTCATAATGATTTTAAAAGATCAAATGATACATTATATCATTATATATATATATATATATATATATATATATATATATATAAATGAGGGACTGCATCTCAAGACAAACATACAAATCCCTGCACAGAGGGAGGGGGGGCTAAAACAGACACTTTGCCATCTGGTCAGACCCTAGAGGAAAAGTTTTCCTTTGAGGGAAGGCCTCTGAGCCCCAAGGCATCTGATCCTGCCTAGCACTGACTGGGTTGATGCTCTTGGTCTCATGCTGCATGATCCTTCCTCAAAGCTGCTTCTGTTCAAGAGCACTGTGGATATTACAGGGCAGTGTCATGGCCCTTGCTGGAACATCTTTTCAGAAAGTTTTCTCTCCCCTTTACAGACAAACACTCTCTCTTTTTCAGGTGCCATTTTAGCAGGTGTGTTTTTCCACATGAGATACAAAGAGAAAAAAGAAAAGAGCCATCCCAAGGACGCAAAAGATAACGCTGAACTCAACAGACTGACTTAATGACTGTTTCATCAAGAGACAAAACCGGCCTTTGGGTTGTCAATGAGTGAACTGTGAAGCTTCCAAAGCCCAGAGATGTGCTATCACAAAAACAAAAAAAACATGCAAAAGTAGACTCCCAGGGGTTTGGCCTCACTTTTGTACATAATAGTCTTTAGTCACAAAACATAAAACGTATGTAATCTTTAGCCATTAATGAGCTTATCAGCTTTGACTAAAATGTCAATTATAACAGCACCAAATGCTGAGCTCCTTCAGGGATCTATACATTGGACCAGTCTCCTTCATCTGACTGCTGATGCAAATATGGACTTTACAGAGGACTACATTTTGTTGACCTGCACATATTTGTCTCTTTCCAATTCTGTAAGTCACTGAACAGCAGACTGGGGAATAGTCCTGTGCTACATTTGAAGATACTCCATGAAGTTGTAGGAATCACTCTGACTCTCAGCAAAGGAGATCCCAAACTTATTGCAATCTGTAATCTGCCCTGGGCCTTGCCTGCTTACATTTGTACCATCAATGTGATATTTCAATTTTTCTTTTTTGATATCCCATAAAGTAAAACAAGTTTGTGAAGTACCATGGCCTTTCATTACAGTTTCCAAGTTAAAAAAAACTCCTATGCCGAGTCATGTAGGTAATATACTGCTTCATCATACTGCTGCAAATATTGCTCTTGCCCCTTACACATAAGATAAGAATAAAAAGTTTCTTTAAAGATTTTAGTCCCTGCTTATTTTATAAAATAAATAAAAAATGAGAGAGTGCATGAGAGAAAACCATTGCTGCTTGGTTCTCTATTGTATTTAACCCTTACTTTCACCTAATACAGATTAAAAATGGCTCTGAGGCCAGACTATGTGTCCAGCTGATTCCTGATGCAATGACTGCTGGAGCCACATCTATCCTAGTTACAGTAAAATGTATTTGAACCCAGAGTTACACCCAGAGAAAAAAGCCTTTCTCCTGACAGCATGCCTATAGAAGGGCATTTTTGGTGACAGTTTGAGGACGGCTTTTCTTTTAAGCTATAAATAAAAGCTGACAAATATTGTGTTAAACCAAAAAGACAATATACTTTTGAAAACATTCAAGAAAAGGTCATATGGAAAAGAGCATATTTGTTTACCCAGGGTTTTTTAATGGCTTTTGCATGCAGCACAGAACTAGAAAGAAAAGAGCACTTTTTTGGTAGAGTTGCACTTATAATAGGTTTTCCTAGAATGTTGCCAGCAAAAACTTTGCTTTTGGGCTTCAGCAACACAACCCAATTGTTGTACCTCTTGCCCCAGCTTCCCCAGCTGTTGGAGCTCTGTTATTTGCTGGGGGGCTCACTGCTGGAATGTATTTATTTTATGATGGGAATGTAATCCATTATATTTGGAAAGTATGACATTCAGTTACGTCAGTGTGTCCAGGGATTAAGATTAGTATATTGTTTTATAAATAAAGGAGCCAAAGATCAGCAGTCGTTGTACTTGTGTATACCAACACGTCTTTATCTGAAGATGGGGAAAATGTGCAGAAGTTCCCCTTTGCTCTGTCTCCCTGACCTCTCTTTGTGTTTGCTAAGTTTACTCAAGTGCATCTCCTATTTTGAACAATTTCTTTTCTGGAGAAGGGTCAAAAATTTTCTTTTCCTCATTTACCTACATTCAGAACTGGTTTGAGAGCAGGACCTTGTCCTTGTCCCTGTCCCCAGCCTAACATTTCCTCTGTTTCTTGTGTCTCATGGGGTAATTCACTGCACCCTCTCCCACCTGCCCACAGACTGGTTGAAAGCAGAGCTCCTCAGACCAGCAAAAATGTTCCCCCCTCCTCAGGAACACATTTTCAGTCTTGAAGACTTTCAGTCTCGGTGCACTGGGAATCAGCCCTCCTGCAGGTACTTAATAAATGCTGTTTGCATGAGGTAGGAGAGTCTGAAGGAAACCCCTTTGGGGCGCTCCTTCTCTGGCGTCTCCCTGGGGTGACATTCCCAGGGCTGAGCACACTTGCAGCTGCAATGGCCCCTGGACAGCCCACACCTCTGCCTGCTCCAGGGCACAGGCAGTGCCTGCAGCACCATGCCTGCCTCACCCACCTCTGCTCCCTTCCCCAGCCCACCTGCAAAAGCCTCTGTGCTCAAGGGATTTGGGATGTTCATGCTTGCAGGGGCATACCCAAGAAGTTCAGCTGCTGGCTGACCTGTGCCTGGGCAACCATTGCTTCTTAGTGCTGCTCAAACTGTTCAAACTTAAACAAAATTAAAAAAAACCAAAATCAAAAAAACCCCGTCATTTCCAATCCTGACACAAATATTCTCATTTTTTTCACCTTTCTTCTGCCTGCCTGCCAGAACTTCTCCTCCAGGGTTTATTTAACCCAGTCCTGCTCTGGCTCCTTCACTGGTTCAGTCTTTTTTGGGAGCCAGACAAAAGTTCTCACCCAGCCTTAACTCTCCCCCTGCGGCAGACTGCTGCCCCCGGCCTCTGCTCCAGAGGACAAACTCAGTTTTCTTTGGGTCTCTGGAGAGGAAGAGAAGCAATACTTATTATTATTCCTTCCCACCATGCTTCCCACCAGCTCCAGCTGGTTCCCAGGTCCCTGCAGGGGTGGCAGACATTAGGACATTTTGCCCTTGTACTTGCTCCAAGTTCAAGGATGAGCATTACTTTTTGAGCTTCTCAAAATCTGGACAATGTCTGTGAGTCACTGCACCCTCCAAAGTTGTTTCATTGACACTTACTGGACAGCATAAACTGCACTTTACATATAAAAGTGCAAAGCTATGGACAGCATTGAAACAAGAATTTTCTTGTTTAAAAAGATTTAAACAAATATATAGTTCTCAGAAGTTAGGCACATTATTACTTTTTAAACACCTTGGAAATATTGCCTTCTATTAATTCTATTTCTTTTTTTCTGCTTGAATAATATATATTGTATACTGGCATGACTTTCACACCTGCAGGAAAAACTAGGAAGTAATTAGGAAAAGCTGAAGCAGTGCTTTAAATATATGATTCTTACAAGAAAAGGGTAGACATGCGAAAGCTCTCCTGATTTATATCCACAAATTCTTAGAATAGCTTTATACATTGACAGGAGGACAAATTTTAAAAACAACGTTGATGACTTTGGACTCCAGTTTTGCCAAGAATAATATCACACAAGAAGTCCAGTGATGAAATCTGCTGAGAATATGTCCTCTGGCACTGCTCCTTTCCATGGCTCCTCCTCCAAGCCTGCAGCATCTCATTAAAAGGTTTACAGATGGCAAAAGATGTTTCAGTGCTTTCTAATTCTTTTTTACAAGATTAGAGACTTATCAGGCTTTTGATTATCTCCAGGATTAATGGCATACATTAATTAAACTGTCATTATGCCTCTTTTTCCACCCTTTGTAAATATAAACTTGAAAAGTAAGAACAAGATTTTTATCTGTGTTTATAGAACAAATGCCACAGGACAGCAGCTTTGGGGGGTGGGGAACGTGTGCTGATCCCACGTTGTGAAGGAGAGTCCATCAGCCCTCACAGTAAGAGGCTGTAGCAGCTCACGTAGCTACTGCAGTGCCTGGTAACGGGGACCAAGGTGGGGCAGCCCCTGGGGATGGGTGGGCACGGCTGGGGTGGCTGTGCCGTGCAGCTGGCTGGAGCCACCAGCATGTCCCCTCCCGTGTCTGGGGAACAAACTCTCCCCATACCTGGGGAATGCAGAGAGAAATGTGTTTTCACCCAAAAAATGGATCTGCAGTGAACTGTGCTGCTGGGGCAGGCAAGCACCATGTGCAGGAGCAGAGAGGGAATTGAGGTGGGATTAGGAAACTGGCTGATAAAGAGCAACTGCTTTTGGCTGAAAGCAGATGAGTACTCTTCCAATCCCTCTGTGTAGCAGCTAATCCTAAATGCACCTCTCTAAGAGTTTGAGAAGACTTTCTTTCAAAATAAATAAACACATTTATTCGTAGTATTCTTTTCCACAGATTTGCCAGAACTGGGAGCTGAAATTAGCTGACTTCTTATACAAACTAGGACAAGGAGCAAATGTAATCCACAGTCACCACTGCTTCTAGACACCAGAGATCTTGCACTAAGTCTTTAAATGGCATTCCAATGCCATTCACCCAGTCAGAGAAGTTCTCCTTCCCTCTTGATTGGCTTTAGGTCTTGAGCAGAGAACTCAGAAATCTGCTGCTTCAATTGCCAGACAAAATCCCAGAGCTACAAGTCTGTGCCACAGCAAGAGACCATCCTTTCAGCTGAAAATACTCTGATTCTGTGATCCTCTATGGACAGAAAAATGAAGCACCACAGGCTGTGACCAAAGGGTTGCAATGATGTACATGAGCATCCATTAGTGCAGTAAAATACCACAGAAACATTCAGTAAGATGGACAGCATGATCATGCTAAGGACCCTAAGCCAGGAAAAATACTTCCAGTTTTTTGCTTGCATATTCCGAAAGAAAAACAGAAGATTAGAGGCAAACCAGCAGCAGCTCTTTGAACTCATTGCTGGACAGCATGTTCCTCCAGTGATAGTGAAAGACTGCACAGCACAGGGACACAAACTGCTGAGCCTGTTCTGTTTACAGCTTCAGGGCCACGGATGGGTGATGGATACAGCTGCAAAAAGATACTCTGCCACAGATGAGCTCAAAGGGAAGCAGTGTCTTGTGTTTGCAGCTAAAAAGATGACAACTTTTATTGCCCACTTACGTCTGGTTATGACATCAGTACTAAAAGTGGGGGTTAAGCAAGCACCATCTCACCATTCCTGAATCATTCCATAATGCTGAATATGGTCAAGAAATGTGTTTCTACAGCCTCCTTTTCCAGTTCATTATTCCTCAGGACTAACATTAACATGAAAATCCTCTAAGGAAGGTGTAGATCTAGCACATGATTCCTGGCTCTCAGAACTGACCAAAAAGAAGGTGGAATATGGAGACTAGGAGAGAACCCTCTGCTGCATTAATCCCATCACCAAGTGAAAAGAGCTGCAGTCTAGTGCTGGCAGCCAGCACAGGAACACACCTCCTGTTGTTTCTCCACCTGCCAGAAACAGCCCCTTTGAAGATTTCACACCCTGGGGCCTTCATTGCAGAGCTACATGCCTGCATTTGAATAATTTCCATTGTTTAGCAAAGCTGAAGTGATGCAACAGCTGAATCCACAAAACATTTCCTACTGTGAGGTTCACAGAAGGTTTATCCCATCCCTCTGTGCAGTACAGCTGAGCTCACCTGTGCTGCTTGTCCCTTCCCAGCAAAGTGACATGTCTGTCCTCACTCAACACAGAAAGGCCATTGTGGAGAAGCAGTGGAGGACAAGTAGTACCAGAGTAATGCCAGTAATGATTTACTGACTTGATTTGCCTTAGTTATAACTCAAGAAGACTTTTGAAATAACTTGTCCCACCCAGCTGAGCAGAGTGACAAGAGGTGGGGACTGGCAGAGCTGCTGCTGTGCTTCTTTCACACATTCAGTTTGGACAGCAAAGGGTTACCAGGAGAGGTAATGGTGGGAGATCAGCAGGCAGAAGGAACAGGAAGGCAGCACCAAGTAAGACACACCGAAAAAATGAGAGCAGAAAGAAGCATAGAAATGGGGCTCCAGTTGAAGACCTGAATGAGTGGACAGGCCTGAAGGCTGTGCAGCCCCTCAGAACCATCCTGTCCTTCCTGCCTGGAAGGATGTGAGGGAACTTCAGGCTGCACATGCATCCTTCTGGAGCTGGTGGCCACAGAAAGATTAGGGGCAGAAAAGTGCCAGGGACTTCAGAAGCCAAGTGATTTCCAGCTGCCACCCCTCCTGAGATCCTTTTGCTGGTGGCTGCTGCTGCCAGACCTGACTGAGAAGGCGCCTGTTTTTCTTTCATTTTTGGCCAACATCTGAAAGGCTACAGATTTTTTTCTTGTCCTTTGGATAACTCTGTTGATGTTGAGATGTACTCTTATGAAACTTTTTCCATTTCCCCAGGAAATATTTTGTGTTAATATATTCTTATCCTTTCCTTATTGATTTTATCTGCATTAGACTTTTGCCAAGTCTAATTTTTAGAGCCTTACGTTTATTGTCTTAGGTCCCAGTTAAGTGTTTTGCTGGGCCCCCTTTTTTTTTTTTCCATGATGCACAGTGCACTTCTTTTAAGTGAGGCACAGCTAAGAGGGGTTTATTATTTCTGTGTAAGTCTGACTGTCAGTGTGGGCTAGCAGACTGGATGAATGTGGAAGAAACAGGGCATATACTTATGTGCTTACATTAAGGGCCTGAGGCCAAAAGAAAGCTAAATTAATTATTTTAACTAATTAGTTAAAATAAGAAGGAAAAGAGAAGGGGACACATGTGAAGCCCCATGTTTTTACTCATTCTTCTGGCTATGTGGGTTTGAGCATCAATAAACCATTTTGTGTGAACAAGTAATTTAGTCACAAATACCTTGTATTTTAGGAACAGCCTGATGCTGGGCCTGTAGCTTTGTCACTTGCTAATGCCTCTTGCCTTTCCAGAGCTCTGTGATGATGCAGGACAGGACGGACCCAGGGACAGCAGGTGAATACCCCAAGCTGGGGCATGCTATGATGTCTCCCCCTTGTATTGGTCATTTTTTTGCTTTGCAGTCATCAGCCCATGTGTGAGTGCCATTTTTAAGGCCTAGCTCCTGGAAGCTGGAAGCAGGTGCCATTTTTAAGGCCTAGCTCCTGGAAGCTAGAAGCAGGTGCTTCTCTGCTAGGTGCACACCTCATCTGCAAAAGCCAAACCTGACAAGAAATGCCTTTCAAGTGAACTCATGGAGTTCCATCACCTGCCTGGGGCTGTGGATATGCCCTAGAGAGCCCTCACTGGGCTCTTGGCTCAGGCAGAGCCTCCAGCAGCTCATCCACCACCAGCTCCTTCCAGGCTGTTTGTGCGGATGGTGTCCCCATCTCTGATGGCAAAGCTCTGTACAGACTGGGCAAAGGCCAGGCATTGGCAACAGGGAGCAGCAGTGGCAGTGCCATGGTGGCCAAGGTGCCCCAGCAGAGCACCCCAGAGTGACAAGAGCCCTGCCTGGGAAAGCATTAGAGCCAGGGAGTGAGGGAGGGAGGCGGAGATTGAGCTTGGCCAGACTCTGAAATGCCAAGTGACTCAGTGGGTGCCACGTAAAGGATGTTCAGATTCCAGGGAAGAGGAAAGAGCTGTTTTCCCAGAAGCTCAGGGAGGTGTTATCAAAGCACAGCTCTGATGATAGCCATTTTCCCAGAATATTGGGAGTGAAAGATACTCTGGATAGTAAATGTTATTGATACTAGCAATCTCCAGAGCCTGTTTCATTTGCAAGGGCCTATCACCAGCCTTGGTCTGCCTTTGATGTGCGTTCCTGCACATGCACAAAGCACATTCATTTCCTTTTCCAGTGTTTCATTTGCTGCTAGGAAATCTCTCAGCCCCTCAGACAGGCCTGTGGCTATTAAACCAGTGTTTTAAACCAGTTTTCACATTACTGAGAGCCTTAAAGAAACTCTGCTATCTTTCTGCTGCACTGCATACTGGTGTTTTACCATGGTGCAGAGAGTTAAAAATTCCCACAGTAGAACCTATGGCTTATTTTCAGAAATTAGCCACCATCATCTCTGCAACTACACAAAATATTCATCTGAAAATTGACTTCTTGCCAGCACCCACTGTGACGGCCCATTTTCAAACACTGCAGTATAAAACAGGGCTTCCCTCTCCCTCAGAGGAGTCAGAGGGTGCCACCAAAGCACACAACAGAAGGAATAGAAAAAGGTATAACTCAATTATAGTCTGAAGGTGCTCTTAAAATGTGCAGATTTGCATGTGGAAATGTTAGCTGCAGGGAGTCTTAACAAAGAAGTGTTTCCATATAACACTTTCACAAGAAACCTCCCTGTAAAAACTAGCATTTAAGGGAGACAAAGCAGCTCTCTGTCATCATGCTGTTTCCTGTGCCACTTCTTGTGCCGTTTTTTGTCATCACATAATGCTTACAGCAGAATGACTATAACCAGCCTGCCAGGGGCGTTACTGTTTCTCAGGGTGCACCACTATGCCTTCAGAGGTTGGTGGCATGAAAAGACAGGCAAACAAGTGGCAATTTATATCTGCTACCATGAATGTACAGTGGACCAGATGCAACCAGAGAAAAGCAGAGGTAATGGAAGTAGACAGGGCTTGCAACAGAACAAGATGGGACCAAAGCCAGGGTGGAATTGTGGACAAAGTATGTCCACATTTGAGGATCAGGTCATGATTCAAAACTTTAGTGTGCCTTGAGCATGGTACATCCAAAGGTAAAGCAGAAGTGCAGTCGGGAGTAACAAAAATGTCAGGAAACCTGAAAAGCAAGAGGGTGGGTATAGGGGCCTGCATAAATGTATGTATTGCAGTAAAAGATCTCTGTATTGTATGTGACCCTGCCCCGATTCTAGTTATTGTAAATGGGCTGCAGCTGTGATGTCCTTAATTGGGCGGCAGCTGTAGCCTGTGGAGGTGGCTGGGACAAAAGGGGGTGGGGTGGTTAGGGACAGCCTTGGAGCAGCCCTGATGAAGAAGCAGGAACAACACTGCTGTGAAGAGCTGTGTGTGAGAAAACCACCCAGAAGGTATGGGACTCTAGAAATATGATAATAAAAATATGAATATAACAAGTGGTGACCCTGATGTGATGGAGATATGCAGCCTGAGAGCTGTGGAGAAGTATGGCTATTGAATCAAGGAGCTGTGACAGCAGAGAGCTGTAAGAAGCATGGCCTTTGAGGAAAGGAGCCTGAGAAGATCTAGGGAAATGTATGTACTGAGAGCTATGGCAGCCTGAGAGCTGGGACTCTAGAAGTATGAATACAACAGGTGGGGAAGAGATCGTTTGGAGCAGGGTAAAAAGGCTGGTCAGGGCAGTCCCTGATGCCTGTGAGCCCTGAGCCTGCTCTGAGGAGCACTCAGTGTCCTGTGGGCCTACAGGGCAGGGCTCAGCAGCTCCTGGGGATGCCCACAAGGCCTGGGCAGACCCTTCCTGGCCTGTGGATGTGGGAGCTGGTGGTACTGCCCTCTGGGCTTCAAGATGCATGGAACTATAAAGCCATCGTGACCATGGGAGGTGTCATATAAAGAGAGTCACGACCATGAGTAATGGGAGAGGAAATGAGGAGATGAGACCAAGCAGAAAAGGGCTCAGCAGAGTAATGGGACAGTCTTTCCTGGAGCCTTGTATTGCCAGGCAAGAAAACACGGCATGCACCAGTGCTTTAGCTGAAAACAGGTTCAGATAACACTGACAAGTCATTCTGTGCTGAGGATTTCCAATACTCAGATGTCAGCTGAAAAATTAACAACTTTAAAAGAGAAGCAATGCAAATATTCTTGACAAATTTTCTTGACACAGTGGCAGATCAGCTGTGCTCTGTTGGGGATTCAGATGCAGCCAGTAAGTTCAGAGTGGAAGAAGGAAAAATCCCCAGCTGACAAAGAAGCACCTTGGAAAATGAAGACATGGAAGCATTGTCCTGGGCAAGCCTGGCCAAGGGTTAGGTATACAGCGTATCACACTGATGAAGTTTCAGAGTATGGTGGTGTCACCTAAGGTGGGGAATCCTTGCATGCAGCCATCCTTGCTGCATGGTGGTGTCACCTAAGGTGGGGAATCCTTGCATGCAGCCATCCTTTTCCAAGGATGGTGTCATCAGGTATGGTCTTGTGAGGAAGGCAGCTCAAAGATGATTTCTGAAAAACAGGGAGACTGATGTCTCTATGGAATGGAGTGCTGCAGGTCTTTGTGGGTTGGTCTGATCCCAGGTATTACATGAGCCAATAGATATTCAGATCTCTGGTTCATATGCCTGGCTACCAGAAGTTATCCATATTCCAGGATTTCTAATGCAATTTGTACATCCAGGATAAAAGCTCACCTTATTATAACAGAACAGCCTTCAAGTCTTAATTGAAATCACAGGTAGCCATGATGGGGCAGATCTCCACTAGGAGTTTTACTGGAACTCTCTTTCTGGGATAACTCCAGCAGAACGACCTCTGTAAATTGCATATTTTTTCACTGTTGGAAATGGGAGGTCTCAGAAGAGTGTAACTTGCATATTCCCTTTACTCAGTATCTGTCCTGATGTTTTGATTAATTGTCTGATAAGTTAAAGAAATCTAAACACTGAGGAGAGCAAGGACCATCCTGCCTGTTGTTTTGATATCCCAGATTTAGATGAGTCTGCAGCATTAGATGAGTCTGTTCCCACAAGAAGAGTTCTGATGGGTTTCAATGTGTACATGTAGGGGTGAAGTGATCATCTGCTTTGGCTGCCCCATGGCAAAATGGACTTCCCCAAAACATGAAATCTCCATTTGGGAGACTACAACTAGAGGGGCTACTCACTTGAAAAGCCTTTGAACTGGTAACACACATCAAAAAGACTTTATTTTTTAGTTCATTGGATCAGCATCCAAGCTCCCAGTATCAAAACAATGATCCAGAAGAAGAATGTCTATGGTCTCTTGGAAGATACTGTGCAGAAATACCACTTATACCGCTATTCTGTCACTTATTTTGGATTAGATAGATTACATTGAAAAAGATGTCCCAGGGCAAAGGAAATACAAAAATCACTGTTTTTCAAGAAAATAGGTTATTATTGTATTTTGTTGCTCTACAGCAATTTAGTGAAAACACTATGGAAAATACTTGAAACATTGTTTGAAATATTACATTATTATTATTATTATGGAAAATACTTGAAACATACTTGAAGCATTCCAAGACACTTGGGTATTTAAAGATGCCAAAATTTGTGTATGAGGAGCAGAATATCGTCTTCCATTTATTGCTCTGATAAGTGCAGACATGTTCCCTGAAAGCCGACTTACGTTGCACTACTTCCTGCTATCTTTGAAGTACTTAATTTCTGAAGGCTGCAGAATGTCATTGTCTGCATCAATGACAGAAGCCTGGACTTGCCCTTAATATGAACTTCATCTTTCCCTAGCAAACTCCAGAACATCCCTGGGTGCACCAGCAAGGAATGGTATTTTCTTTTTTATGGAGTGCTATGCCTTTAATATTGTTAACTCAATAGAGCCACATGATATTACATATGGTAATGCATCAGCTGCTCCAAGATTTGGCAGAATAATTGCAGTGTCTCCCCATCCCCCAAAATAATGTTTTGATTCGTGTTTCTAGCTTTCTAAACCCAGGCCAAGGAGCATTCTAGCCTGGGCATGGTGTCAAGTGTCTTGGCTGTGGTAATGTGGTATGGCATTAAACAACAACAGCTGCATGGGAATCAGGAGAGGCTGCAAGGAGGAAACTTCTCACATGTCAGGATCTGTCACTACCTGTGGGGCATGTGAGGGCACTGAGAGGAGCTCTAAGATCATGCCACTTAGCTGCAGTACACAGGGAATGGAAAGGATTTTCTTTGGCTGACCAGACTGGGGCAAACAAGAGGAAAACAATTAATAAAGGCAATAAAATGGGTATTTAGACTTCTCTGCAACAACTGCGAAAAAAAATGTAAGGGATGAAGAAATTCAATTATGGCAATTTAAATTATTTTTTTAGGGCAGGAGTAGAGATATTGCCAGGAATGGATGTAATGACAAAGATGACATAAGTTGCAAGAGGAGTTACCTGACAGCAGTTATTTTTGCACGAAGCCCCACCTGATGTGGCTGATGGAACAGAGCACCCACAGACAAGTAGTAGCACTGAATGTGGACAGGACACATGTTGCCATGTGAGAAAGGGTGCCGGAGAAGTGTGGTATCAAGAGAAGAAAACAAACAGTGAGGAAGGAAGAGTAAAGGAAAAAGTTATACAGGAGTACAAAGCAGAAATAAAGCACTGAAGAGGATATGGTTACACTGAAAAAGAGAAGAGCAATTTCATTGACAAAAAATAGAGTAAGACAGAAAATATATGATCTCCAGAAACAGAGCAGAGAACAGGTAGCGCTATCCCTAAGACAGACCATCAGTGTCTATCTTAGTCACCAAACTGAACCAGAGTTTAGCATGTGGTGACTCAAAGTGGTGTAATTGTGAACTTCCCAAGTTCTGCTTGAAGAACTGGATCTTAGCTGCTCCTGGGTATACTAGCCAGGAGATGCTTTCAAAAAGCTGCTGAACAAACAAAATCAATTTACAAAAGCAATACTATTTTAGACTTGACTTCAGTAAGTAGGAGGAAATTATAAAAGGCCTGATTATAAAATATAACTTTAGCTAAAATATTAAACATTCATATTTTCTGGAAAGACTGTCAAATATAGGGCAATAAACAAAAAATGCAAGTCCTAAATCATGAGTTTTGGTTAAAAAAATAAACATGGTGAAGCTGACTGAACTGAAAAACTCAGAGACGTGAATGAGGATTAATCTTGTTACTTCTTTAAGCCAAAGACAGGGCTGGCTCTCTCTGTTGGGAGAGACAGATATACATGGAAGCACTCCAGAATTAATTGACTGAATAGCCTCTCAAACAAGACAGTAGGAATAGTCCTTTCAGAATACAAATACTTATGAGCATATAAAGCTGTGGTTCTTAAAGAGCACAAACAAATTCCTAGGAACAAATAAAACCAAGCTTTGTACATCAAGATGTGGAAATGTAAAGTAAGAATAAGCCAAAACTCATAATAGCTTTAGATGTTGCAATGAAAATGAAAAAGATTTTTTCAGTAGTATAATTAGAAAAAAAAAACAAGGAAAGATGTGGAGCCAGAAAGAGCAAGGACTAAAAAACTTAAAAATTCAATTCATACATTGACTTAGTTTGCAATTAGAAAAATGAAATAAAATATGGATACGAGCAAGGAAACTAAAGAAAATTATAGCCTTTGAAGTGTAAACAAAACTAATAATGGAGTTCTGCCTCCTAAATTCTAGAAGTAGTTACAGTGAATGACAATTTTGGTAGCCACAGTTTTGGTATCAAGTTAAAAATGTTGCAATTATGAGTAGAGAATAGCAAATATGATTTTTCAGGAAGGAAAAAGTAGTGTGCTGGGACAAAAACCAAAAAACCACCAACAACCAAAACCAAGCAAAAAACAGAACCCAACTGATTGAATTCCACTGAGTGTGAGCTGCTATTTTGATACACTGTCAGATGGGAAATATAACCCAGCTTAATATAACTCAGAAAGGTAGACAATAGAAATGGGATCAAACATTAAACCAGGCTTTCACACGAGAAGGTAAAGCAGATCATGTTCAAAAGGAAATTACTGGGCTGAAGTACCTTGTTAGGATTTATAAAGAAATCAGACTTGGTTTCATCTAATTAAATATTTTCCTCTGAGACTTCAGCAAATACTGTATTTTTCCAATGGCCTTTTCTAGAGACACAAGTAGTCTGTGATTGTCAGCACAATGCAGAACTAGAGTATCACTAAGGAATAAAAGGTGACCTTGAGAAATAGGTAGCAAGAATGTTTTGAACATTAATATTGTGAAGGGCACTATCACTTGGGGATCAAAAATAATTTTTGCTGATTCTAAAACAACAGAAGAAAATGGCTTAAGGGGAAGCCTGCTATAGTGGTATGATGTTAGATGAGAGTGAGCCACTGCTGCCACACAGCCATGAGAAAAGCAAAGATGTGAAGCCAGCAAATTATGAATATTGGAGTCTCACACTGTGAGGTCCAATCTGAAACACTGTGGACATTGCTGGGCATCCCTGTCAAGAAGAATTAATTGAAACAGGAGCAAATGAGACAATGGTCAGACTAATGGGGACTATCCTACAGGAGGGACTGGCGCCTGCTTAGCAGGGAAGAGAAAAGGAATACAAAAGGTTTCTAAAAATACATCAAGAAAGAGTAAACACCAGGAGAAGAAAATATCTATATAAGGGAAAGTGGCATAAGATGGAAATCTAAACTAGTTACAAACAACATTAATGTAGATGATAGAATTTGGCTTTCATGACTCAGAAGACCAAGACTGGCATGTCATCCCAGCAGTATCACTGTAACAAGAAATTTGCCTGGTATACATGCAGCAAGATCCTGCAAAGAAGGGATCCCTGCTCCCCACAGGGCTGCCTGAGAAGCAGGATGCTGTGCTTCGTGGTCCTGTGTGCTCCCAGAGGAGGAGGCAGGGCCCCCTTGCTGGTGGCACAAACACCACAAGAATCCTGACTGTGAGCAGTGACTGACATGTGAGCAGTCAGCCTGGCTTAACTGGAGCCCTGCAGCTCTCCCTAGACCTTGAATTAAATGCTGTATCTGTGGAAATCCAAAAGTGCTCACCTTCTGCAGCCAGCAGTGCCCCTCACACCTGTTCTGCTTTAGCAGTGCAATTAATTCCTCCCATTTTACTGAGAAGCTCCCCATGTGAACCTGGCTGTTAAGCCTTATGCATTGTTATTATATGTTTTGTGTGATTACACTGTATCACTGCAGCACATGCACCACTGACACCCTTCCACAGTGGGGGAATACATACTGTGCTCCCTTTTTTGGGACTGCCAGGTCTCTTGGCTGCCAGAAACATGTATTCCCTTAAAGTACCACTTTCTTGCAGTGGAAGGTTATCTGTTACAGAAAAAGTTACAGAAAAATCAGAAAAAATCATAGTTGCCTGGGTAATGCATTATATAATAAAGCTATAAGCTGTGCATAGTTTTAAAATGTATTTTCCTTGTAACAGCAAATGTCTTGAGTAGTACAGCGAGTGAATTATTCCAAAACCAGTCTAAAGTTAGTGCCTACAGGGGATTAGGTGCTACCATCATTTTATCATAGATATGTGATTAGGAGAACTGCTTTGTTTAAAAGTTACAAAATCTTTTTGAAGTCTAAGCTTGGATGAAGCTAATATGCACAGGAAGCAAATATTTTTCTTTCTTTATATGTCACTGCTGTTCTTCCATTTCAGCTCCCTAAGAGTTTGTGCCATTTAAAGCAAATAAATATACTTCAGGGCTGATGGGAACCAGGCAGCTGTGTATTCCTCATCTTGCACAGCAATGGATGTGCCCAAGAGCCTTGGGCTTGCTCTAGTGCCCACTCCAGAGCACAGGACCTCAAAAGTCAGATGATCATGTTTCACATTAACTGCAAGTGTGTGAGTAACTTGAGATTCACTGGGCCCAGGATTTAGGAAAACAAGAAGAGAAACCAATACTTGTGGCAGAAAATATAGGACATGAGGAGAAGCAGGGGAATCTTGCTAGAAATCTTGCTAGAGACCTTGGATGGCAACTAAAGGAAAAAGAAAAGAAGAGAAAAGAAGTGAGAAAGCTGAGTGGTGAGAAAGACATGAAGTACTCACCCATCCAGGAGGTGGATGAGAGGAGAAATAGAAGGCACGAAATTACAGAAGATTTCAGAGTTTGCTGACCATACAAAGCAGGTGCTAAACTTAAAACACCCCTAGGTGCATTCAGGAGCATGGAATCATAGAATAATGGTACAATAGAGGTTGGAAAAGATCCTTGAGATCATTGAGTCCAACCATTAGCCTTGCACTGCCAAGTCCACCACTGAACCACATTCCTAAATGCCACATCCACATGTCTTTCAAACACCTCCAGAGATGGTGACTCCACCACTTCCCTGGGTAGCCTGTTCTGATGCTTGATAACCCTTTCTGTGAAAAATGTTTCATAATATCCCATCTAAACCTCCCCTGGCACAACTTGAGGCCATTTCCTCATGTCCTGTCACTTGTTACCTGGGAGAAGAGGCCAACCCCACCTGGCTACAATCTCCTCTCAGTAGTTGTGGAGAGCAATAAGGGTCTCCCCTGGGCCTCCTGTGCTCCAGGCCAAACACCCCCAGCTCCCTCAGCTGCTCCTCACAGGACTTGTGCTCCAGACCCTTCCCCAGCTCCGCTGCCCTTCTCTGGACACACTCCAGCCCCTCAATGTCCTTCCTGAACTGAGGGCCCAGAACTGGACACAGCACTCGAGGTGTGGCCTCACCAGTGCCCAGTACAGGGGGACAATCCCTGCCCTGCTCCTGCTGGCCACACTATTGCTGACACAGGCCAGGATGCCACTGGCCTTCTTGGGCACCTGGACACAGTGCTGGAACACAGGTTAAAATTAAACACAAATCAAATTTCTTTTTTGATGCCATCCTGAAACAGGAGTCAGATTAAGAACATATTCTGAATATTTGTTTTGGGGAATTTCTTTAACTAATTGAAACAGAACACCATGAAATTCTCACAAAGTGAATTAAAATCCTGAAAACCTACCATTTTCTGTCCATAAGAATATTTCACATTGACTTTTTCATTTTTACTAAGAAAAACCTCAAATATTTTGAAAAATATTATCCTGAAGTAACAGAAAAACACTGCATTTTAAAAATTGACTATTGAAATTTAAAAAACCAACCAACCAAACAAACAAAACTAAAACAAAATAAAAAACTCCAAAAAAACCCCAAAAATCCCCCTCCCAAAAAAAACCCAAAACAAATAAAAAAAAAAAACAAAAAAACCACAAACCAAAACCAAAAACAAAAAAATAAATTAAAAAAAAAAAAACCCACCAAACAAACAACAAAAAAAAAAAACCCAAACAATTGAAATATTTCATCTTCCTGAGAGGCTTCTGGAGGTTTCCCTTTTCCAAAATAAAATGCTTCCAACATACTCCATGTTTCCATGGAAACTTTCTTTCAGTTATAACATGAATGGCACAGTTTAACTGAAAGAAACAGTCTTCCACTGGCAAAAAAATTGCCAGTTCTTATGTGGCCATTCACATTCTTTTCTTTATTCCCAATATCTTTTTCCAGTCTTGATCAGTTACCCCCTGATAAAACGCTCTGCACACCAGAAAAAGGAGCAGCAAGAACATGCCTTCTGCTGTTCTGTGCATTGCTGTGCATTGCTCTGGGCACCCTCTGCTCCTTCACATTAACCCTTTCTCATTAACCCTTTCTCCACCAAGACCCTGCAGCATGCAGTTTTCAGGGCAGCTGCCCCCTCCCTCTCTGCAGGACTCGTGCACTGGGGCAGGATCAAACCACAGAGCCCATCCTCACCCTCTCTGTGGCCAGAGGGAGCAGCCCAGCTGGAGCAGGCAGGCTCTGGTCCTCAATAAACACAGCATGTTTTGTTGTGCTTCATGTTGCCTGTCCTGTTCCCTCCTTTAGCTGCCTCAGAGTTGAGTAGTACTGAATAAGTGCTGATTACTGCCAAAGGAATACTGTGTACAAACAACACTGACAGTGCAGGCCTGAAGTGGGTTGAGCAATTTTTAAATTGCTTCTGCACTGAGGAGGGTTTCTGAGGAGGAGTAGCCAAGGTGGTTCTGTGTAAGCTGTGTACACCAGGTCAGAAAAAGTGGTATTGCACATAGGAGGTCTAAGTTTCTAGTGCTCTAAGTGCATCATTAATTTCTCATCATCCCAAGACAGGTGGCTTCACAGCTCTGGCAGCACTGGTGCTGGGCTCTAGAAAGATTTATTAACAGAGTGCTTGGGTACTGGTGCAGGACAGGGTCATTCCAGTAAATGCAGTGGAAAAATCATCCATAGTGCAGAACTGTGGTCAGCCCAAGGAGCTGAGGGGCTGGGGAGGGACTCTGCCCACTGAGTGTCCCCATGTGACTCTTGAATGATCTTTAACTCTGCACTGAAAGCAGAAGTTTATTTTATAGTGTCTATTATGGAAAAGTTAAACACAGCTAAACAACACTCAGAGCTCAGCTGCTATTTGGCTTCAGATTATGATGACATTAAGAGGGAGTCAGGATTGGGGTGGGATGTCTCACCAGCTCACACACAGCTCAGCACCGTGAGCCATCCCATGGACTGCCCCAGCTCCAGCATGGATGGATGGTGGGTGACTGTCCTGACAAGAGGGCCACTCTTCAGTGGCTACTCTGCAAGTGCCAAGGAGGGGAAAGAACAGTGCTGTCATGCAGCCCCTTGCCTGAGCTTGGCTGGACAGCACAAACACTGCTCCTGCAAACCTCTGTGGAACTGCTGCTGGTATGGTAGGACAGCAGCAGGAACTGCTGTGGAGATGACAAGCTTTGGCAGAAATATTTATGGGTCTGTAGCTGCTTAAAACCAAAAGAGCTGTTCAGTAATCAACTCATGGTTCTATTTAACAATGTGAGCAGAAGGGTCTCTTACCCTCTAACAGTTTAAAATTAGCAGGTGCTTTCTCTGCCAAAAGAAATCTTTATAGCTTTTCAATATTTATCCCTTATAATTGGCATGTTTATTGTAGCATTTGTCCTTGAGTACACATTTTGAAGAGAAACCCAAGAAACATTGGCAAAGAAGAAAGCCTCTCTGAAGAAAGCAAAGCTTCATAAAACACCATATCATGACAGGCAGTGTCACCACTCAAGGATCAGTGTCACACCACAGGCACTCCTTTGTGTCAGTGCTGTCTCTTCTCAAAGCACCAGAGAGTCCATTCCCACCAGAGGTTTCAATTTTGTCAGAGCTCCCAGGGTCACGTGCCCTGGGAGTGTCCCTGGTCTGTGCCTTGGGGATGCTCCAACCCAGTTAGAACGAGTGATGTCTTTTTTTGTCACTGCTGGCCACCTCCAAGAAGAGCTGGGCACTGGCACAATGGGAAGGGGTCAGTAGTTCTCCGTAACCACCCCCAAAGCAGGGAAAGGTGGAGAAGTTGTTGGGACTTAAAGGGGGCTGTTTCAGAGGTGCCGTTCCTCTACCTCCAGATAGGGCATAAACATCATCCATGCAAGGAACAACATCAACACCAGGGAGGCAGAGGAGGCAGAGCTTGAGGTTTTACAGACTGACAGGGAGCCCTCAGCAGACAAAACCAGGCTTTAGGATCTGCTCCTGATTTCCAGTGTGAACCGTGTGTGTGTTGCCGTCTCTTGCAGTAACACAGCCGCAGTACAGCACAGAGCAAAGCCCACAGGGGATTTTTGCACCCAGAACTGCTGGCAGGAGTATTCAATAGGGAAAGGCAGAGGGCCTGTTCTGCAAATCCTTCTCTTTACGTGTTTCTTTTCTTTCTGTCAATGGACATGCTCATCAGTTTATCCTGGCACTGGCCAGCAACAGCAGCAAAGCCAAAGGTCTCTTTTGTTTGTAATCTCTGCTGAACAGATGAATAATTGCTGAGCACCATCAGATCATTTCTGGTTTGTAACATCCTGCTCATATCATTACAAAAATCCAGCCTTGTGTGGAGTAAATTAATTTGTATCTTGTCTTCTCCTCATGTTTCTTTTCATATTTAGAATATGATTTCCACAGAAAAGCAGTAATACTGATCTGTGCTTGGGGACAGCATCAGGTGTCCAGCATAGCACTTTCTGGACACCAGGCAGCCTTTCATACATGAGCTCCACTGAAATAGGCTTCTTTTAGTTGTCCAGTTCATGTCCTATCATCACTGACTTGATTTACATGCTTCTGAAATAGTGAGATAGCTGTGAAATGTTTATCATGCCCATTTCTGTTTGTCTAATGTCAAGTTTAAGGTTTTTTTATTTCTCCTGGGTACTCTGTACCCAAGCTGCACTGCAATGTGCATCAGCTCAGCAGTTGCCCTCAAATCAGGAGCTGGCTTTGTCTCAGTGGTGCTGTGCTTTAAGCATTCACCGAACAAAAATCTCCAGGGGACACACTGAAATGGAAAGAACGTGCAGGTATCCATGCATTGTCCAACCATACCAACCTCAAAAGGAGCAAGGAAACTGAGGGTCGCCAAGATCATCAAGGACCTTCTCCAGAAGCTGCAATGAGGCTGAAATTGTATCTGTCCATCATGTGTGCAGTGTGTGCAGTGGAAAATGCTCTCCACAAGAGCTCCAAAGGGAAATTGCTGCTGGGATTAACCCAACAAACTCATTCCTTGGTGTGAGTCTTTTATGATACCACATTACAATTTCTACTGTCTTTCTAGTTTGCTTTTTTATTCAAGGAACTTGTTGTATCAGCTGTGAATTTCTTTGGCTCAGCATAATAGTTAAGGAGTAATTTTCAACATGCAGCTGGTAGAAAAATAACAGTGGGAACAATGGCCTGGCCAGAACTGTCATGTTGTAAAGCTAAATAGAAAACAGCCAGTGAGACAGCAAACTTCACTGGTCCCCAAATACAGACACTGATATTGGCACTAAGGGCATTTGTGTCAATGCTCTGGGCTCCCAGGGACTAACACAGATGGTTGTGTGTGTTGGTGCTGTACATCTGCCTCCCTCTGGCCCATGGGGTCTCTCAGAAGAATTAAAGGGCAGCAAGGCCCATTGTGAGCTGTGCGGTACCATCCTAAGTTACCCAGCCATCAGGAATGTAAACTGAAGCTGTATACATGGACTACTGGTTTCTGTGAGTGTGACATACACGTGAAAAAATGTATTTTCCAGTTCCTTATCCACTGACTGCAACATCCTGCGTTATCTACCAGGTCTGAACTTCTTGGGACTGATGCAGAGATCTTTCTTCTTGCAAAATCTTCTGCACAGCAGTTCAACCTTCTGGCCAGCACCGTGGCCTCTGTTCACAGGGCATGGCACCTTAGAGAGATTTGCTTGCTGATCTTCACTCAGGGTTGTAACTTTACAATTTTCCATTAAAGAGAAAAATAAATATTTTGAGTGTGACGGATTTATAACTGAAAAAGCCAAAATCTTTCCTAAACAAAATGTGTTTTGGAATTTAATTGACTTTGCATGCACATACTAGTGTCAAACTTAATTTGTTGTGAATTGTTGCTTGAAAAAACATGTGAGAAGCATCTTCCTGCATGTTAGTCATTATTTAAAAGGGGGAAGTCTGTTAGTAGGGCATTGACCCTTAGATCACTAGAGAACAGGGAAAATATATTCCTTCAACTGTGTCTTTTTGCTTTTCTTTCTACCTCTTCAGGGCTACTTAAAATAGGAGCTTGTGTGTCAGGCAATGCTTAAGTTCATGTTTGTACAGAACTTGTGTTTTATCATGACATGATTGATAATTTTATATATTTCAGAAGAATCAATCAAGGCTGTTGAGATAAATTTTATGGTTGAGTCACTGCTTTATCAGCTATGGGTGAAAGTCATGCCTGTCCCTGCACCAGCCTGTGGTGGAATAGGAACAAGGGAATTTGCTCCCCTGGCTCTCTGGTACCATGATAGGGCTGAAGAAAGCAGAGAGCTCCTCCTTTCCTGTGTCTCAGACAGCAAAAGATATTAATTTTGGGAATTGGTGTATCCTTCTGAATCCCATAACCAGATACCAGACCTTTCATTCTGTTTGAGTTGAAGTCCTGAGCAATCTCAAGGCAAGCTAGAAAAGTCAAAGAGTACAATGACCTTTTCACTCTTTAGGACTTTGTACCACTGTGTGCTCCAAGGAAAGACCAGTAGGGCAGTCAGGCTAGTGAAGGACTTTATCTTCCATCTCAGAATCAAATACCATGGCTCTGAAATATAAGCTAGTTTACGGAGTCTTGTAAAGCCCAAAACTATAGGAAAGAACTCTCTAAATGCATTCAGCCCTGTGGCCAGTTTGCTGCTGTGCAGGATTCTTTCCTGGGGTTGCTCCCTTCCCATGTGTCACTGGGCCCTCTTGGCACAAGTCATGTCTCATCCCACAGCAAATCATGCACAACCCCCTTGTGCCTCATGTCTGGGACTTCTCCCACCACTCCCCTTTACCTTGCCCAGCTCAGGTCATGCTAGCTCCCATCCTGGAAAGGAGTCATTGGAAAGGACTGAAGCTTCTGCCTGTGGCAAAAGCACTCTAGCAATGACTCTTTGCTTGCTTCCCCCCATTGCAGTGTCTTCATTTACCAACTCCTTTCTCAGGGTCTGCTAGGGGATCCCAGGCCAGCACTCATTTCTGAGCAGCTGCCATCCCAGTGCCTGCTCTCAGTGCTTCCCCAGTGCCTCTGGCGCATGGCCATGCTCCCTTCCTCCTGGGGACATGCTGTGGCCAAGGTGAAAAGTGGCTGAGGTGAAAAGTGCAAGCAAAATCCTTGTTAACATTTTGGGAATACATTACTGTAAGTGTTTGTGCATAACTCTTGGAGCTTCACCAAGTTAACTCTGTGTCACGGTGCATGCACGTGTGGGACTGTTGCTTCATTTCATAGATAAGATTGCTCTTTACTAGGGAGCCTTCTGATTTGGTGGGGTTTTCTGCTACATGTCCTTATCCCAGATCTTGTAATGTTTGTAGTGTTGCTTTATTTTTCCTTGTGATGAGGTAAACACAGCTACAGACTCCAGTTCTGGGTTTCCTCGCCCACAGCTCAGGGACACTGCTGTAAATGACACTGCACAGCTGAGCCAGGTCAGAATCCAAAGCTCTGGCTTTTGGCATTGCTCAGCCATGCAGATTTGGCTATGTGTTTAGCAAAGAGACCCTTCCTCTTAAGTCACTAAAGACCATCAAACACACTTTGAGCTGTGGCATTGAAAAAAAACCCACAAAACCTGTGCCTGTGACTGGTGAACAGCAGCCAAAGAGATCATTACCTCCCATGAAGAAAAGAACCTCACAGAAGAGAAGTCAGCTCCATACTACCTAATGTGTGGAAAAAGCAACAGCCAGAAGTTCATTGGAAAAGCAGGCACAGGTGAGTACATTCCATCTGATTTGGTGCTTTTGCCAATCAAACTAGTGTGTTCTTCTCATCTTTTCACAAGGGACAAGAAGGAAACAATGGCTTCTTCAAAGGAGAAGTTTTCTGTCATTCAGATCTTCTTGGTCATAAAGGAAACATTTACCAACATATAATGGAATACTGGTTGAATGTTATTAACCAGCTTTTGTGGTGTCCAACATGAATTCATAGTGCCTCACTTTATCAATCAGCCAATCTCACTTAAAAAGTTTGGCCACACTAGAGAGAAATGACAAGCAGGAGCAGATCTATCTCTGTAAGCATCATGCTTTTAGGCTGTAAGGGCTAAGGAGTCTGGAGGGCTGTGGGGAGGAGGCAGGAGCAGCCATGAGATGCTGAGCTCTCCTACTATATTAGGCAACAAGGAAGTGAATAAAGCTGTGCAGGATTATGAGTAGGATGAAGAATGGTATGTTTCTCTCTTGCCCTCCTTACTATATTTCTCTGTAGTTTGTATCCAAGCAATTGATGACTAAGTTTCAAATTCCTTTTGGAAAGTGATGGTTAACTGATTGTTGGTGACAATAATAGCACATCTGCCACATCATTGCTTCTCCTGCAGCTGAGACTGGTGTTGAACAGAAGGTGTTGATCTCTGATAACTCTGCAGAAGAATTAGTGAACTCAGCTGCGGCATCTTGAATCTAGATTTTCACAATACAGGTGCCTACAGCTGAAAACCACTACCCTCATCAAAACCAGCATGCCTGTAGGAAGAGACACCAAAGAATAAATAAGGATGGAAAATCAGTTTTTCTTTAACCCTTAGAAATTAATCTTGTTTCAAATAATTTACAGTACAGGCAAAGTTGGAGGTACACCAGTACCCCCATGGGCCAAAAAAGAATGATGACTGGAATTTGTTGCCATCCACCTCATCCTTGTCTTTGCAATCTTCCTAAAATCAGCATCTCACCAACACCACACCAGTTATAAGAAGTAGCTTAGTGATCATAATTTTTATTATTTTTATCATGAAAATAATATTTAAATAATGGCGATTGAACATCTGGTGTGGAGAGGAGCACAGCAGGTGATGGCACATTACCTGCTCACTGTTAACACCAGGCAACATTACTCAAACGGGGAATACCCATGACTCTGGACAATGGCAATGTTACCATGGAAACATAGGTGGGAAACATAGATGTCGATCTTCTATTTCTGCATTTTCAAATGGGTGATATTTTTCTGAGGTTTCTATATTTGGAACAGTAATTATTTTTGCCTACATGCAACATTAAAATGAATGGTAATGTTCTTGAGTCATCAGCTGCATCAAAGCTTGCAATTTGGAATTTTGGAATTAGCATTTATCTTACTCATCCCATTACTCTTACTTTGGAGCCCTCTAGCAAGACTTAGACTTAACTCCTAAACTTGTTCATACATTAGACATTAAAATTAACATATTGTAAGCTGTGTTATAGTTGTTTAATGACATAATTTGTTGTTTCAATAGCAAATTAGCAACAAAACTCTTAAAAGTTATGAGATACACAGAATCCTCATTGCAAAACATTAGAACTAACAAAAATACCTTAGCAGCTGGAAGTAGAAATTATTGTGAAAGGGCAGGATAGTCCAAAATAGCTTTTTTCTAACCAAAAAAAGTGTTGTGTCAAATCTGAGAGGATCATTATGTCTAGTCTTGTTCAGTGTTTTTCTGTAGTAATGGACTTTCCTTTTTGTTACACAAAACTGTTAATTCTTTGAGGATATTCAGTTTTAATTGTTATGGGCTGTTGTGCACTACAGATTCAGAGCTGGATTCAATATCTGGTTACAGTGGCAACTTTCATAAAGGTCTTTCAGATCAATACCAATATCTTTCCAAAACACATAATGCAAACAAAACAGGCAAGCACTACCGAGTTGGCTTGACTTTTACATAGTCCAAGTATGCAGAATTCCCTCTAGTTCCATGAAATTTCTACTGCAGAACTGAAGACAATGAGAATTTTCAGTGAAATGAGACTATGGGATGTGGACCATGGTAGTTAGAGGTATATTTCCTGGCATTTTGACCCTTTCATCTGTCTGCATTTTTCTTAAATAATGAAAAACACTAAGCAGCCTGCAACCTCTCATAGCCAGGATGTCTGAAGTGTAAACACTTTTTCCAAGCAATCAGGATAGATTTTAAAATTCTACCTCCTTATTTATAATTTGATCAACAAAGTATATCAAAATAATCACAGATTAAAGATATAACATCGAATTCTGTGAATATATTTCAATGATGGCTTTGTAAATTTTTCTGACATTTGTTACTGACATTTTGTTAATTAAAATGGCATCTACAAGGATAATGTCATAAATGTCAATATATATCCATTTGTATATGTACACTTGGATGTATTGTCACCAAAGCTACTGAAGTAGATGTCTTTGACATCCTCTTCAGTTTTGGTAGCTTTGAGTTTTCAGCATCAGACATTACATTTGAAATCTTTCCCATATGTGCCTGAAGTTAAGTGGTTTTTGAAATTTACAGGTGCTATGATCTGATATGAAGAAGCTTATATTACCTTGCCAAAAATAGAGTGATCTAAAAACCAGCAATATTTGCAAAATACTAAATTTTGTGAGAGAAAGATAATGGATGGATATTGCCCTTTTACAAGTTATTTTTAGCACAAGCATTTTCCAACTGCTAGGCTTTAAAGGAAATTTCTGCTAGGGAAAAAAAAATTTCCAAGAGCAGACATTTGATCCAGCCTTGTGTTTGTAAATACAGAGATTACCATAAAATGTTCTTGTTTATCAAACAATCACATCTTCCTGAGAGCTGTTTGACTTTCTTTTAATTCTGCAATGGCTCAGTGTTCACTAGCAGGGAAGAGTTTACTCCCATCTCTTCTGTTTTACAGAACTCAAGGAGCCAAGCCGTGTCAGGTGCTGACAGGAATCTTCTCCAGACCTCCTCAAGTAAATGACATCCCTCCTGCTCCCTCACTTCCTACTTTTGATTTTCCATGTGTATAGGTGTTACAGGGAATGTGAAAATGAGAAAACAACACAAAATCCCCAACCCAAACTTCTCCTGTGAAGAGGAATTTTTCCAACCTTTCAGATCTGCCTGGCCCTGCTGCACCTGCATCCCAGCATCATCCACAGCACCAGCCAGTCAGTTTTGGTGAATGACTTATGCCATTGTGATGTCCCTGACCTGTGCTCCTATGGGATGCACGCTATGGCTGTGACCCACATGGAGCTCCCCAGTGCCTTTGGAAAAGCCACCCCCACCCTCCTTCCATCACACTGTGTTCAAGTGAATCCCACTGTATAAAACCTACATCTTCTTCTTCTTTCCTATTTCTGTACATCTGGAGGACAGAATGTGCTGTCTATATTTAGTGAAAAAATAAAACTGTCCACATTGTGCTCCATTTAAATCCATGGAGAGCTTTGTTCCTGATTTTAACATGGGGAGGATAATGTCACTTTTTCCTTCCTGGGCTGGAGCTGTAATTGCTGAGCTGCTGCCCTTGAAGCCCCAGCACCAAGTCAAAGCCTATAAATCAGAGAGCTTTGTGCACTAGCAAACACATGCCAATGGGCACCATAGGAAATGCTTCTGAAAAGTCACAAGACCAAGAAAAATAAAGATAATACAAATTATTGCCAATTGTATCAAGTCATTATCAAGAAATAAAAGGGAGTCCATTGTTATGCTGCTGGGCTGTTTTTTTGGTGTTGGTTTATATTTAACCTACTTAAATAAACTGCAATGGCTGTTCTGTGAACACAAAAATGGATTGAAAGTTTCCATTTGATTAAATAAGGAGAAGAAATTACCCTGTGGCTAGTCTGTACATTCACTGATCAACAATGAAATCTCAATGGAAACTAGTGACCTGTCACCGTCAACACACAGCCAATTTGAATGGAGCTTGAAGGGGGCAGTCATGCAAGCACCACTTTGGACATTTATTTAACACCACTTTAAAGCACAGCTCTCTGTCCAGCTCATGCTATTTTCCATCTGTCATTGGCAGAGATGTGGGCTCTGGCTGGACATGTAGATTGGACAGGACCAGGCTGTGCTGAGCTGTTGTAGAGCTGGGTGCATGCCCTGCACCCTGCAATGGTGACTGGGAGATGGTGTGGTCAGGGTCTGCTCCCAGGGCCAGGAAACTGGATGCTGGGGAGAAAAGGAGTTGGTAGCACAGAGGGAAAACATTCTGGGAAGGCAGTCTGAGAATGTGTCCTTTGCGTTTTCTTACTTGGTATTTTTCTTTTGCAACAGTGCTTGCAATTGCAATGACTAAAACATCATTCTTAGCCTGCTGATGTACAGTAAGAAGTGTTAATTTCTTCTGACTTTCATCCAGCATTAAAAGCAGTTCCAAAGAAATGTGACACACAGTAATATTCATGGAGATGATGCTCCCAGTACCTGCAGCCCCTCAGCAAGGCAGGGTCCAGCTCCCCAGTGCCCTTCAGCCCCAGCTCTTTCCCAACCATGCCAGAACAGGATCAGCTCCTCCCAGAGCCATCCCTGTGTCTGGCTGCTCTCCTCCCTCCAAACTGATCACCTCTTTTTTTCCTCCACTTCAAGCACCCTAGGAAATGTAAATTTAACTGCACTTCACACCCCTTGGGAAGACCCAGGGGACTTGGGAAGACCTTGGGAAGACTTCCATGCTTACCAGTGAGACTCTCTCAGCCTAAAATTATAAGACTCAGCCTAAGCCTTTTCAAGCTAGAAGAATTCCTGATGTGTTGTCTTGCATGTTGGGATAAAAAGACAGCTAAAAAAAATTATGTAACCACTGATTTAACATATTGCTAAATTTTGCCTCCCTTTTGCAATTTCTTCCCCTAAAAAGCTAATGCTGAAAATACAGTTCCAGAAGAATTTGCAATAGAATATTCTGCTCTCAGCTTCCCTCCAGGCAGAAACTGAGGGAGATATATGTAACCCATACAAAGAATTTTAAAATAAACAACCAACCATCCTCCCACTGGTTTCTCAGAAAAGTCGTCTGTGAATTATCCTTTATTTCAAGATTCATTATCTAACACGTGAAAAACACTCAACACTGCTTGCTTAGTTTAGGAAAAAAGTTGCTGTGATGTTCTTGTTAATTCTATGTTTTCTGGAAATGTAAGAGTACTTGCTTTGACCTTCAAATATTTATTGGCTTCTGGAATTCTATTACTAAGTTTGAAGGAAGACATGAAAGCAAGGCTGCTCCAAGGTAACTTTCCTTGCCTTTTTGCAGGACCTGCATATTTTCCATGCTCTTAAATCCATGCTGATTTGCCCCATAGAAACACAAAATCTTTGTCCTTTGGGAGAGATAAGTCATCTTTGAGTCTCTCTCAGGCAGTCTTCTGCCTGATTAGGAGCCTCTTTGATTTCAGATTTCCCCACAGATGCTACTTTTTAATTTTCAATAATTTGGTCACCTTTATGGGCCATTGCTTTTATCATCTTTGCAAAGTTTTTGGTTGCTATGCAGCTGCCTTTCCCTAGTAGCAGAAGAAAGAATGTGAGGACCAGTGAGGAAGATTTCTCTTCCTTCCTTCACTAAACATCTGATTATTCAGTTCACAAACACAGTTTTCTTGCAGGGGAGCCCCAAATGTGTCTTTCGTTGTGACTAATACTAAAAATGGCATCTGGGGTACGTCATCTCCAGGAATATTACTGTGTGTCACATTTCTTTGAAACTGCTTTTAATGCTGGATGAAAATCAGAAGAAATTAGCACTTCTTACTGTACATGAACAGGCTAAGAATGATGTTTTAGTCATTGCAATTGCAAGCATTGCAAGTGAAAAACATCAAGCAAGGAAATGCATTTACAGACCCTGGTTATCAGCAAGGTTCCTCCTTAGCTGATCTGGGGCTTTATTTACCTTGCAGAGACCAGGATCAAATCTCTCCTATCTCCTAAGATTTCCAGGGCCATTTAGAGCCCACAGCTGGTTTTTTATGCCTGTTAGATGAGGAACTGTTCTGCCTATTTATTTTTTCCAGCCTTCAAATACTTTCTCGCTTTTAGTTTCTTCCCATCACTGACAGCTGGGAAGAGGAGGATTGTCCCCCTCACCTTGGGGGCTTCTCTGATTCTGCAATTCCTTTGGATTTCTTAATTAGCATATTTCTGACAGCCTGAGAAAGCCCCAAAACCTTCAAAACCATCCTGATGTTTTAGAACTTGTTAGACACTGACAATACTGACATATTTTAAACTCATGCCTCCCAGTTTGCTGTTAGCCTTACAGTGCCCACATATGACAAGCCAGTAATAAGAACTGAAGATAATAACTCAGTTGCAACCAAAAAGGCTTTGAGAACATTTTTCCAAATTACCTTCCTCATCGTGGGAAAGACATTAAGTTACTTTGGAGGACAGGGTAATAACTCACAAACTGGCCTGCACCTTGTCAGGAGAAACTTTCAAGACAAAGTCAAGGCATATAAGATAGGAACAATCTGTCTACTTCAAAAAAAGCCAGGGCTGTGTTTGCTAGCAGGTGAAGTGGGAACAGTTTCATGCCATGGAAAATGAGGCCCTGACTGTGTTACTGGAGTAAACTGTGCTGTTGATATACTAATAAAAAAAGGGAACGTTGGCTGTGAGTACAAGGAGTGTGCTGACCTCATGAAGTGCAACTCAGCTTGGCTGGGAGAGCTTGAAGGAATGATTAACTACAACAGGAATGTTTTATTAGCCCTTTCCTAACATCATCTGAAAAGACTGGGTGGGGAGGCATGGGGGTTTGTATTTCTGGGAGGTACCCATCCTCAGCAAGCATGGGCTCAGCCTCAGTGCTTGGTAGGTTTTTTGCTTTTTTCTCTCATGTCTCACATTTTCTATGAAGTTTTGGCTGCTGTCGTAAGTTATTGTTCTTAGGACAACACTTTGTTCTCTAAGGAAAGGATGAAAATTATCAGTTATTAATTATTTCAGTGCTCAGAGCCATAGACCATGTATATCTGATTATTGATATTCAAAACACAGGGCAAAACCAAAGAGGCACCAAAAGTAATAGTTCAGGATAATTAAGGATGACGCTGGCACTAACGAAAATGTATTAACTAATGGATTAAAGATACTTTCCTGAGTTGTTTTCATGGGGTTCAGCTCCCAAAATACCACCATTCTATTTGGAACTATAGAATCATTTGTATAATGGCCTCAGGGCATTTACACTGTGAAGAAAATCATTGCCAGTGCACTGGGATTTTGGGAAGAGGCTCTCCCAAATGCAGGGGTTTGCATTGCCCCATCGTTCTCTTATTGGTTTTTTAGTCACCAACATGCGGTAACACAATTATCCTATTACAGACAGCCTCAGGCAGCTGAACTTTTCTTTCTGGTGGCCGAGCTGCAATCCCTGTCCCACTGGCAATGTCAGGCTGTCAGACTGGCTTGTGTCATGCCAATTACAGATGAACCAAGTTACAATGATGCTACAGCCCTGAAAGTAATAATCAAGATCACCAAAGCAAATGTCTTACAAGACTGGCATGCAGAAAGATCACTTAAAGCTGATTATCAAAGTTTCAGTGTTAATAGCAAGGGCTGAGGGTTGCAAGCATTAGCATTTCCCTGAGCTAGCCATGTCTCATTTCAGGCCTGCATAGGCTGGGGGCTGACAACACTCACACCTCAGACACAAAATCCTGAAAAGAATACAGAAGAGGAGATGTAAATATGATATGAATTTATGTTAAAATTAGAGATTTCTAGATCAGCCCAGACTTTTTTTTGAGGACATGTTATTTCCCATGAATAGGAGACTGGAATATAAGAGATGCAAAATCAGTGCCAGCTACTTCGAAGTATCTACTGTAAAGGACTCCCACTAAAAATTGTTTAAACTCAGAGCAGGAGAAAGAATGCAGTCAAAACTGTAACAAGTGGGAGTTCAACAAGATTTGAGAATACTGTGTAAAACTCAGCTTTGTATCTGTCTTTTCTTTCATATATCTTCAGTTACAGCAAGTAGGGGAGGGTTTTGTAGGAACTTCTGCCTTTGTGCCATGTCCCTATCTACTTCACTTTTCCACTTATATCTTCTGCAAGAAAATAGTTAGAGAAGTAAAAGGAAGTGGAAATTAAGAGTGAGACATGTATCTCAACTACACAGCTCTATAAAAGGGAATTACTCAGCAGCATTGGAAATAAATCAGAAAAAAAAATACAGGATTTACTGCCCTTGTCAGCTATTTTGGATGAATCAGATGCAAAACTAAATCTGATCTCTTGTGTCTGGAAGAAAAAGTGGTACTTAGTCACGTAGTTAGGCACAGTAATGCTTCAGATTGGGGTGGAAGTGTGCCTCAACTACCTCCTCTTTTTTTGTCCAGCCCCCATGCTGGGTCTGTCTGTACTGAAAAAACACATTATCCTCAACTATTTGTTTTTCAGGGACAGTTCTGCAGGATGGAGAAGCTTCTCCTGCAATGGAGAAGCAGCCATGTGGCTCTGCAGGCACTGTCCTCCCTGAACACGAGGCCCTTATGAATCCCTTATGGTTCAGGGACCATTTTCTGTGGCCCTGGTAGTCATGAGTGAAACACATCTCTGGGAATCACTGCTGGGGGTGTGTGCACTTTGGTGCTCACTGACACATCATCCAGGTGAGTCACCTGCACTGAGCAGTCAGCAGGGACGTGGTCGTGTTCAGCCTTTGTGCCATGCTGCAGGGTAGTGATGTTTCCATTTAAATGCCAGTCAGGAGAGCAGTCTACTGAGCACAGTACAGGACACAAGTCAATCTAGTTCAGCTCAATATTCTTATTTGAGAGTTACTGTGGGCTAGGCAGAGAGCAAAATAGCCTGCAGCTTTCAGTGCTGCTCTCTTCCTAAATGATCCTGAATGATTTTATTGATGTAAGCCATTCCCTCCATTTAGTGTGAGGTCTGAATTTCTTATGAACCCAGATGAGGTGTCATGGTATGCATTCAACAGCATCATGAAATTTTGCAACTGTGTATGATTTATGAAGGCAAACTACTTGAACTAACAAATGTGAGCCCCTGCAGCTGCAAGCTGAGGTCTAGCTGGTTCTTTCTCTGCTCTTGCCCACACATCAAAGCCCCATTTCTAATTTAATGTAGTGTAGATTAAATTAAACAATACATCCATGCATCCATTTTAGGGAGCAAGAAGGCTTTCAAGATGAGTCAGCAAGGTAAGTCAAGAGCAAGAAACTGCCAGGTAAAGAGGGAGAATTTGCAACCTGGGGAAACCCAAGTGACTGGCAGGGATGTTGCACACTGGGTTTCCCACACAGGTAATATGTACAGAGATGGTCACCTGCCCTTGGCATCCCACATTACCTCCTGCAAATTTAATCTTTCTCTTTTGACTGCTCATCAAAGGCTTTTTTCCCCCTTTAAATCAGCTCTACTCTTCAGAGACAGTTGGAAACTGAAACACAGGCAGTTTGATCACCCCTGAAAAGAACAGCAGGATCAACAGAACAGCAGAAACATCCATTAACATCCTGTGTCTGCTGCCAGATCAACAGGGTAAAAGGGGACTTCTCAAGGTCAGAGACAGTTCATAGGTATTTTCTGGCTCTTCTGGTTCAACTGAAGGGAAAACAGGATCAGGAAAGGTTCCAGGCAGAAGGGCAAAGGAATTGTGTGTGGGTGGAAAAACTTGCCTCTGGCTTATAGCTTCTGATCCTGGATTCGGTGCCTTGTCGTATGTGAAAGCACCATTTTCCAAATGTGCTTTGTCATGAAAAGGCTGTTACAGGAAGCTGGGAGAAAAAAGCCTTGCAGTGAGCAGGGTGCTGACTCCAGCCCAAAGATGGTCATGCAGCCCCTCAGGTGCACGTGTACGCACGACCTTGCTCAGAACAGGGAGAGACAGTGGATGTGCAGCTGCCTGCCTCCAGCTCTGCACATCCCAGCCCCCTGTTAACCACTGTTTTGGAACAGTTGCTTAGATACCACAAGAGCCTGGCTTCAACTTCAGGCAAGTTAATTTGACATTAAAACTTGACAATACCAAACGTATTCCAGGGTTGGGACACACTCACAGATGGAAACCACAACATTGGTAGACATCTAGTACTAAATCTAACTGGAATGAACAAACCTCCTGTCAGAGGTCTCGTTGAGCAGCCCTCTCTCTTCTCCTCAGGCTCTCAAGGATTGTAGCAATAAGATGCACATGTGAATTTCATGTGCCCTTGGCTTGCTGGAGCCGAGTGCCAGCTCAGTCCATCCTGGGCCTCAACTCCTTGAAGGAGGCCAGGGTCAACTTTACATTTTCCATGTAGTGACAAGTCCCCACAATTTAAAGGCCATGGCTGCAGACCTAATGCCACCCCTGGAGCTTGCATATCCTTTCAGGAGCCACCTCATGTGAAAACTTTCTGGCTCATCATTTATTTCTGCAAGGACTTACATTAATGAAGACACCGCTTTAGACAAACACCACTTTAAGATGTTATGACCAATGACTTACAGGAAAAAACCCCAACATACAAAAGTAGGATTGCATGAGTAACCCTCCCTGCCATACTTTCTTCCATCCCATTTGGAGTCTGTTTCTCTCCAAGCTGTCAAGGTCCCTTGAATCTGCAGGTAGTGACCCTCTTGCCTCAAGCAGTAAAAATGGCTGAAAGACCAAGGATTAAACATTTCTTCTACTTTTGTAGATTTTAGGGTTTAGTTGGTTGGGGTTTTTTATTAGTTTGTTTGGTGGGGTTTTTTGTTTGCTTTTGTTTGGTTTCTTTTGCTGACAAATTATCAACAATAATACAGACAATTACAGACCCAAATTATCCTGGATGAAAGGGCATTTATTTCCCATGCTTCGTTCTCTGACATCCAGCAACGCATATTCTTGTTTAGGAACTAATGGGACCTGGTTACTGCACTATTATGAAGTGCTTTTGTGACTGATATCTCAAAAATTCTTCTGTGATTTTTCTCTTATTACTAATACCTTGAAGGTTGTGTATGACTTGCTGCAG
The DNA here is from genome assembly GCF_047830755.1 of Zonotrichia albicollis. Classification (NCBI taxonomy): domain Eukaryota; kingdom Metazoa; phylum Chordata; class Aves; order Passeriformes; family Passerellidae; genus Zonotrichia; species Zonotrichia albicollis. Next base: position 133,952,017 of record NC_133819.1, read on the forward strand.
CAGCATTTCCTGTTGTACCTGGTGACTTAGTGACTGTCTGGGGCAAACACATCTGAGCTTTGTAGATTCCTCTCAGAGCAGCCACACAGTACCAGGCTATTCCTGCCATTAACTGGTTCCATCTATGATTTGGTACAGTCAGAAACACAGATTTGAGTAGATTTTGCCTTCTCCGAGAGCATTCATTAAATAGAAGTTTGCTGGATCAAGTCTTTCAGTCTTTAATCAAATATTATTCCCAAAAAGAACAATGGAAAGGAGCCTTAGATTAGTGAGAATCAGAACACTCGTCCATTCTTTTCTTGTTAATATATCTCCCTTCATTTGGAATGTCTCTTAACTCATTGCAACAGCTGGATATGTGGCCCTTATTTCCCTTGGGAATCATTTAAAATGGTGTAACATGCCACTCAGAACAAACAATCTAAGAAAAGTGCTGTAGATAAACATTTTAATAAGCTTTATCAGATGATGAAAAACATAATGTTTTCCTCTGCAGCCATGGGAGAAACCATGAATCTTGATCTTGACAGTGGTTCTTCAAGAGAATGAAGCAAAAACTGAGAAAGGGTAAGGGCTTTCCGTGTCAGTTTTTGACTTCAAAAAACAGAACTGCTCTCCCATTTAGTCTTACAAAATTTTTTTATCTACAGATATTTCTCATACTCTTTCTTGTAATATCTAATTCCATGAGAAATTGTTTTGAGCTGTACTGACAGATTGAAACAACAGCTGTGTACAACAAGGGTATTTATTTTTGCTACCATAAGCTCTAGAAGAAAATCACTTTTAATGAAGTCTTGGCCAAAAAGATTTTCTAAAAAAATTGCAGAGACAAAAAAAAATCCCTTAGCTATTTAAACAGAGAGGGACTTTCTCAAGCATATTCAGTTTTCTTAATCAAAGGTATGAAGGATTGAAAGGGAGATCTTAAAATGTAATTGAGAGTATTTATCTCTTTTCATATCTAGGCAAAAGGAAGATCATTAAATAAGCTGGGAAAGGGTGGGTTGGATCTCAAGAGGCTGCCTTATGGTTTTTTGTATTTTTTGGGGTTTCAGTGGATCCAAGGATGTGTTTTGTTCCCGTTGCAAAGCCTTTCCCTTTGTGGTTATATTTGCCCAGTTTTACTGCCAACTTATTTTTCAAGCTACCTCCTATTGTGAAGTATTGCAGTTTATGAATTCTGGAAAAACCTTTACAAGAGAAATAAGGTAAAGCAAATTCATAGTTGTTATGGTTAATTAACATTACATAAAGCAAAAGAAGTAAATGTCCTTCTAGACAAAAACAATATGGAAATGAAAACGAGATTTAGTGCCATTTTATCATAGAATGGTTTGGGTTAGAAGGGACCTTAAAGATCATTCAATTCCAACCTCCCTGCCATAGACAGAGACACCTTCCAATAGACCAGGTTGCTCAGAATCCCATCCAGTCTGGCCTTGAATACTTCCAGGGATGGGACATCCACAAATGCTCTGGCCAACCCATTCCAGTGTGTCACAGTGTGCCCAGTGAGTTGAGAATTCCTTCCTCACATCTGATCTAAACCTGCACTCATTCAGTTTAATGTCCCTTGTCCTGTCACTATTGGCCCACACAAAAAGTCCATCTCCCTCCCCTTTAGGTACAGGAAGGTGCTGTACAACTCCAACTCCTCAGGTGTGAGGTGTCCACCTCACACAAGATGTGTCTCTTAACCTGTTTTCATAAGAAAAAGCACAAAGTAGTCACTGTAAAAAGAAGGTAAATCACTTCAAATGGACAGCAGGTTTCTCTGCTGCTAATTTCCAAGTAGAATAAAGCCAGGCAATGTTGAGTCCTGTGGTGTTGAGAGGAAGGGAAGGGAAGGGAAGGGAAGGGAAGGGAAGGGAAGGGAAGGGAAGGGAAGGGAAGGGAAGGGAAGGGAAGGGAAGGGAAGGGAAGGGAAGGGAAGGGAAGGGAAGGGAAGGGAAGGGAAGGGAAGGGAAGGGAAGGGAAGGGAAGGGAAGGGAAGGGAAGGGAAGGGAAGGGAATGTGTACTGATTCAACCAAATTTTTTTCTGTAGGTGAACATTAGGTGCCCTTAGTAAGGTATTAAAAATCAATACGCTACAAGGGAACATAAACAGAAGTTACAATTTCTTATCTAACAACAGAACAATGAACCTTAGAGGTGAAATAAACAGGCCATTTATAAGTTACTGTAAGACTTAAAAAGACAAACTAATTTTCTATTAACTAGTAACAGTAAAGTGTGCATCTATCAGGACACCTGCTGACAGATTTATTTTTGAATTTAAGTGGAGAATATATTTTTAGAAAAGGGCAATATATTTTTCTTGCAATTTGAAAGTTCAGCAGGAAGAAATAACTCAGTCTTGCAAAAAATTCCTACTGCAGTACTTAGTTTTATGAGCACAAGATTTTACCAAGATTAGGGCTCAGCAAATGTTAAAAGAGAGAGGTTTGCTTTTTAAAGAAAGGAATTGCTTAATAAAATTGTGATTCTATTAAAGTCCCTGCAATCAGACTAGCAAAACAAAAGGTCCAGAGGCATAATGGGAAAGGGGGTTCCAAAAATGGAAAAGTTTTTTAGTTTCGTTCAGACATTTACATTCTTCTGTGATGTTAAGATCACTTGTCAAAAACATGATTCAGTTTTATGTGATGCTTAGAAACTACAGAAGGGTCCAGACTCAAACTCTTAATCTAAAATGCTTTTATATAGCGCACACAGGGGCTGACTGGCTAATATATCCACAGAAAAGGCTGACTGTCTCAGCAGCAGCCCATGGTTTACTCCATCACAGTATTTGTGCTGAGTGGATGTGGCTGGAAAAACCTGGTGGAAGTACAACAGACTGTTGTACAACAGTACAACAGTCAAGCAGGGAATTAAATTCAAAATTTGAAGGCCAAATATCTTATCCTTATCTCAAAGATTTTTATGCTTAAATTTAACAAAGAGGACTAATGCAGTCCATGGTAAACAAATGCAATGGTTTGGAACTGGTCTCTCATTTTCAAAAAAATACTGAGAATACTAGGGTTTTGAGTAAACAAATTTCATCACAAAGAAATAGGTGGCCACCATGGAAAATGTTCATGCCATTAGACAAGGAACAAAAACACATTTTGACCATAAATATCTTCTATTTTGAAATATCGCTACAATATTCCATTCGTTGCAGGAGCAGAAATTCAGCTGTTTTCCATCCAAGCTCCTCTGTGGTCTGGACTTCATCAGAGAACATCACATTAAATGCACTGTGGAGCTCAGTAAGGGGAGAGGTACCACATCATGCAAGACAGGATGTGGTGAGAGACTGCCCAGAGGAATGGGGTGGGCATGCAAGGATCCTACTCTGCCACTGGGCTATAAGTAGAGGCAATCAAGAATTTATGATCTGGCTGAAGAGATTATGATTGACTAGTTAAGTTTTTGATACACCCCCAAGACCTCCTCTTTAACAGAGTTGTCAGATGCAGCCTCAAAACAGAGCAGCTTTGCTGGCCCAGGAGGCAGCTGAGGCTGTGCATCCTTTGGGACTGGATAGGGCCATGCATCTGGAAAAGCACCATGAATAACCTACACCTGCACCTTCTCTAGTGATCTGTGTCTTGAAACAGAGCTGAGAGTGAGGTCCAGCAGATGGGAAAGCTGGGGCACCTGTGATACCAGGGCCTTGTGCTGCTCTTCTCAACAAGGGTTACATGTGCTGTAAGGTGCTTTGGAAGCTAGCAAGGATCAGGCAAAAGTGCTATTTCCTTACACTGTTGGATTTTTACTTTGTATTTCAGGCAGAGAACAGATGGAGGCAGCTGGAATTAGGAGTGGCATTACAGTATTCATTTTATTTATGTTATGATCCAATTTTTCAGCTATATAACGAGAGGAATAATGCTTTAATCCTAAAAGCAAAGAACAAATGTTTGTTGTGAATGTTTTTATATTTTCATATACTGTAACAAACTTTTTTTTTTAAATTAAGACATTAAACTGTGAAGAACAAAAGGCCTAACTTTAGATCTAGATAGATAGATATTTAGCTAGATCTAGCTAAGTATTGCATAATCTTTATCCACTTAGGCACTGTAATGCATCTCTTACCTATCTGGAACATAAACCCTATGAACTTAAAGCTACCCTGAAATAAACTTACTTCTTAGGGCAATTTCAGATATATTTCTTATATGTTATGTATATATATATATATATATATCTACATGTTGACTGGTTTTAATTACTACCAGTGGAAAATTCTACATTAGGAAGAAGTTCTTCACAGAAAGAGTGATTGGATATAGGAAGAGCTGCCCGCGGAGGTGGTGGAGTCACCATCCCTGGAGGTGTTGAAGACTGGACATGGCACTCAGTGCCACAGTCTAGTTGACATGGTGGTCTTAGGCCATCAATTGCACTTGGTGATCTCAAAGACTTTTCTAACCTATCTGATTCTGTGGTTCAGTGTGAAATAACATCTTTATCTTTAAAAAACAGCACTCACTCTCGAGTAAAAACCTCAATGTACCTGCCCAGGGACATGGGACGTTCAGCTTCACAAAGGTCACTGATGTTGCAGAGAAGTGTACTTGTTCCTGTTCTTCCTCTCCATCTCCTCATTACTGGTCATCTCCTATGCCAGATTTTGATCTTCAAGCTGTGAAGGAGGTGTTCAAGGCCAGACTGGATGGAGCTTTGAGCAACCTGTTCTTGTGAAAGGTGTCCCTGCCCACAGCACAGGGATTGGAATGAGATGATCTTTAAGGTCCTTTCAGCCTAAACTGTTCTATGATTCTATGAATCTGTATTTCAGTTCTTTGAGAGCAAATTTCTTCTTGTGCAGAGCCCATAGGTACCTGAGATTTCTGCTCAGTCTCTGAAGTTCAAAAGGTTCTATGCTTGAGAAAGGCCATTTCAAACATAATATTTGGTTCAGTTTGATTCAGGAGCTGCAAATTTACTACAAATTATTGCTCTTCCTAAAACTATTTTTTGGTTTCTTTCTTAGGAAACATACTCCCTAAATGCCCTACTTTATACTGGCTGTCTTTATGTGTTCAGTGTGCTTACACCTTACTTGTCCTGATTGGGAAAATGTTCCTGTTTATCACAACCAAGCTATCTCTGTCACCTTCAAACAGAGCTGGAAGGAAAAGAGAGGGTTGTTTGCTGCAGGCAATGCTGGTTGTATTTAGTCCTTTGAAAGACAGAAAAATAAAGAAGAGAGTGGAGCTGATGCAGAATAAAGTGAAGGAAAATACATAAAAGAGAAGGAAAGATCCCCAGTGCTGCAGCTCTATAATCTGGTCTAAGTGTCACCCTTTGGAGCAGCATTTGAGGATTATTCGTCCCTACTGAGAGCAGGGAAGATGATAAAACAATAGGAAAATAACAAGCAGACACTCACCAGTGAAATGTTTTCCATTTGTAGTGAGGTTAGAAACAAATAATCAAAACAAGATCCAGTGCAACTTTTGCTTTTTCCACAAAGTTTTCCCTGCCAAAAGACGTAATGTCGCATGGATCTGGTAACTCTGCCGGCCTGGAGCCTCCACCAGGCTGCTGTGCTGCCTCCCACCAGAGACCTGTGTTGTGAGCACACAGGGGCTGCAGCTTGATGCCCTCTCCTTGGCTTTCTGCTGCTCCCCACAGCTGCTGCAAAGCCACTTTCCCTGTTTGCTGTGAGACCATGCTGTCACCACGTGCCACTGCTGTCATTGTCCCCAGACCTTGGACCTAGGCTCTATCAATTCCTGCAGGGACCCATTCAGAGCCAGCCCACACACAGCAATTCCCTGACACCTTCTCTAAGGGACTTTACAAACCCTTAGGCCAGCACAAGACAGATCCAGAGCCTCCCCGGTGCAGAGCAGATGCCCCATCTGCCTGGCGCAATCTCCACCTCCTCCTGAACAGAGAAGGGTGTGCTCCCAACAGATAGCAGTTATCCCCAGAACTTTGGTGTAACTGCCAGATTAAAGAATAAATATAAAAAGTAACCTTTAAAACCACAGTATTTATATTGTAAAATCACTTATTTATGTCACAAGAGAAACATCTCAGACCAAAGGCACGATCCTGGTTGCAGAGCAAAAACTAAACAGACCACAGCTCAGCTCAGGGCATCTTACAGGCTGCAGACTCCACTGTGCTTCACTGCAGAGGCAGCAACATTTTGCAGAAAGCATAGTCTGTGACAGTCTGAATGTGGAGGTGATCATACAGGGTGTACAACCACAAGCAGGGCTTAGGTTGTGCAAGGCAACTGCTCCAGGACAGCACTGCTTGGAGAACACAGTGTACAAAACTGCAGCCCTGATCCAACATGCATTAACTGCAAATCCAGGTGTTCCTGAGGTTTGGGGTTCCACAATGCAATTGCACTCTCAGAGATAAGGAGAGAGAGAAAGAAAGAGAGAGACAGAGAGCACAGGATACAATTACAGGGTCTCTGTTAGAGACTGGAGACAACTTCATCAGAAACATTATGGTGAAAAAACTAATTATAACAGAGGGTTGGGGTTTTTTTTATCAAGTAAGGTCTACCTTAACACTTTCTGGGTATTTAGGTAAGCTCAGATGCTAAAAAGCTATGGTAAATGAAATTTAAAAATTGCAAATGTGATTCAGTCCTATTTCAAATCACATTAACATACTTGCAGTGTTCTCTTACTCAATTACTATTATAGAAAAAAGCAGAGATAAGCCTTCAAGAAGCGTGTGTGTATAATGCATTTATCTTGATAAAGTTCCCCACAAAACCCTCTGCAATATGAAATTATTATGAATAGTCTTCATACTGGCAGTTCTTTTAGCCTTATTAATGCCTGTACTGAACACAAATAAAACAACTAGTTTTCAGAAGACTTTCCCACCAGGGAATATGAAAAAAATAGGTTGCTTTGACTGATTTTCTTGTCATTGGTCTTAAACATGTGGAACTGAGCTTTTGTATCAAATTTGATACGCAAGATTTAACAAAGAAAGATTTTCTCCTTCATAACTGGTATGAACTTAGAGACACAACAAAGATATTAATAAAAATATGCGACCTAATCCACACAACATTCTTTTTTGGGCTCCTGCAGGAGAGCATGGTGTGTCTCCAGTCTAGGGGTTTCTGTAAATCAAAGGATCGTTGTGACTCTGAGCAATCCTTTTGCTTAAATTGTTGTCACTGTGATCTGCAAGGTGTAGGACAGAAAGCAGAAATGTAGCTGTGCTGTATTTGCATTGCTCTCCAAACTGAGAGAGAATGGAAAAATTAAGAGCAGACTGGAAAAATAAAATCCCTGTTTCTAAACAATAAGAGCTGTCAGATATTCCCTGTTTTGCTTAATATTTTTTCCATGTTAAAAAAAAAAGCCTCTTTGTTTTAAGGTGTATTTATAGAAAGAATTCTCCTACTTTGCGTTTTACCATGCCTCTAAAATTAACAAATGCACTCCTGTGGCTGCAGGCAGGGAGAAGCAGCAGTTCAGAGAAGAGTTTGGGCTGCAGGCTTTGGGTAGGTGACCAGCTGGCTTCCCAGGCAGACCTCTGGGTCATGGCCAGGCTGGAGACAGACTGTGCCTGGGTGTCTCCAGCTGTTCTGTCCTGGCACCACAGACCACATTTCTCCCAGAAATCTGTACATTAAAGGTTGAGCTTTCATTGAGCAGGAATAGCCCCCAGCTATAGATTGAGAGAGTCTCTTGACTTTGTGAAATGTCACACATTCATTGCCTCAAAAATTTGCACCCACAGATGGAAAATGTGGGAAATCTTCCTAACCTAATGAGACTTGTCTTACTTCTTGTCCAGGAAAACTGGCTACTTCCTTGCAGGGAGGACTGAGGGTATAACACTTCAGTTATAAAAGATCATCTTTTTCCATCTTTAGAATGATTGAACTCCCATGAGGCCTCAGGGTGTTTTCATAATTATTTCCAGTTTCTAAAATTTCTTGTAAATACAGAACCTCCTCAGTCCCACCAATGTGAATAGACTAAAGAGGGCTAGCACACTGCCAGGACACTGCCAGCAGGATATGAAAGTGGCAAATCCATCCTCTAGGAGGGTCCCAGGAGGGAGGAGAGACCTCCAGAACCACATGCACACTGTGCTTCACAGGGAACCAGTTCAACCAGAAGAGGGGCTGGGGGCAAACTGGTGCCATGTGGGCAGCCAGGAAGCAGGGAGATGGATAAGAACTGCAGACCTGAGCTCTCTGAAGTGAAGATGCCATCCTAAAGTGCTAAGGCCATACTGCTGACTGGTATTAGGAATGTTATTTAATCCACCAAATAAAATATTCAGTAAAAATGCCAAATTCATACTGATTAATTGAACACCCTCAATAAAACTGCCTACTTACACAGCCTCCCACAACCTCTCTTCCATACCTTCATTTAAAGAGAAGAAAAGTTTTAATATCATTGTGTGGCAGGGAGTGAGTGTGATAAAAATAACCATGTGAGAAAAATATCTTTTGATTGCACTATAAAAATTAGGGAAAAAGATCCAGGGAGAGCTAGATGATTGGATAAAGAGGTTTCAAATAAAGGGGAAGCAGTCTGAAAAAAACCCCAAAACAACCAAAAAAAAGCCACCCTAGGAAAAACCTGGGAAGCTAAGGCAAATCCGTTCCGCACAAAGCTGGCCATCTGGAACGCGTTACTGAGGAGGAGATGTGGAATCACATAGATTGTTTCTGGAAAGGGAGGGGCTTGAGGGGCATGGAAAAAAACCCAACATGGTTGAATTAAGAGCAGCCACAAACACTGAGCCAGATGGCTTTTTCTATTCTTAAAATGATGTATGTTCCCATCATTCTATATCTCTGCTAATCGCTTTAACATAGGAGAACTGCATGGAACAAGATGTTAGAAGGAAGCAGAGGCACCTGGGTAAGATGAAAAGAACTTTACTTCTCTTGTATGCCTCTCTGTCCTATAAACTGAAATTCAAAACAGAGAGTCTCTCTTATGCAATAGTACATCTGTTGCTGTTCTAAACTCTTTGGGCACAGGAAATCTTTCCAGACAATGCAGAGCAATCATTTGGGTGTTTTGACAGGTTTCCAGCTGCAAGCCATATATTTGTTTTACAGCAAATTTTAGGTTAGTTCCTAGAATTTAAAACATATTCAATCTGCTTTTGTTTTATAATCTGTAAACACTTTTAGAGCTCTATTCTTTATTTAATGATAGATAGGCACAACACAGCTGTTCTCCAGTGGCCTGTATTTTCAGCATAACCTTATTTTTTTCCTACACCATTCAGAGTTTCAAATATGCTAGAAGAATATGGAACAAAATATCAGGAGACCAAATGTGTCTGAAATAGAGAAGATGAATGATTTTTCATTTATATCTGCAGGACTCTCTGCTGACTGTCATTCACAGTAGCCAGGGCCATAGAGGATGGCTTGGCTAAAGCTAGCACATGAATTTGTTTCTATGGCTCAGCAGAAGATATTCATTGTAGTGCCAGGGTATAAACAAAACAGTCATGTCAACACAGAGCATCTTCAACAACTGCATGTGGTTTCTCAGAAAGGTCAAGTGTTGCACAGCACAATATAAATGCCCCTGGTAGACAAGACAAAGGAGCTCATTCAGGGCTGGTGTTTCAGCATGGCACAGCCTCGTGCCACACAATCCCTCTGTGAGAAGAGACCAGGGCAGCAGGAGCCCTGGGAACAGAGATTGCATGGAAAGCATTGGTGCAATTGCCCAGCTGAAGATAAATGCTGCTGCCTGCACAGCTGTGCCAGAGGGCTGGACTGGTACCTCTGTTGAAGGATGCCCTCTGCTGTGACCCAGCACTCTTTCAGCAGCCTACATTATTCCCTTCCCAACAGCAATAAAAAAAGCTGGTTTTTACTTTGACTTCAGTTTATATTTTAAATGCTGTGATAAAATGATCTCCCAGCAGCAAGCAATGCAATGTGCCATTATGATGAACACAGCAGCCCCCAGAATGGAGTTGGCTACATTACAAACACTTGTGTATAATCTTCCCTTCAGAGAAACTGCTCTGACAAACTGTAACGCTCTGGATGTGCCCGGCTCACGTTCCCCTCTGCAAACTGCACATTCACAAATCAATCCCATGCTAAAGCAGGATAAGCAACAGTCCAAATTGGATGGAAACACAGTGAATTCTTTCCTTTATACCAACTGATTCTTTAAGGAGCAGAATTTGTTTCCAGAAGATCTTTCCCCCTCACTTACAAAGCTTTAAGATAGGAAATCCTGTCAGCAGGAGGCTTGACAAGCGATCTGTTTTCATATATTCACATTAATAACTCAATCCTTCTCAGACACCACTCATCTGTTGAAAACAAGCTGCCCACATGCGCAGGGAACCCTTGGCAGGTCCTTTTCCTCTGGCCTCTTGGGAATTCTGAATTTCTGTCCTCAGACCTAAATCAGGTGACTCAGCCTTTTGTGAGTTTCAGTTGGGAAAGGAATGGCCAGATACACTATTTTATGTCATTCCCTTTCTGTTGTCTGCTTTCCTTATCCCTTCAGCACCTTTCACTCCTTTGGGATATATAGGGCTGGAAACAGCCATCCTATAATCTCTTTTGCAGCTGGAAACCTACCTTAGACAGGGTCACCAGAGCAGTACTGGGTGGAGGGAGTGCTGAGCAGAGTAGCAAAACTGAGAACACCATGTTTTCATTTTCATTATTATTGTTGTTATCCTCAAAGTGGGCTAAGAGACCAGTGATGTATAAACATGGAACAAAAAATGGCCACTACCCCCAGAAGCTTGCACTGCAAGTATAAATGTATAAAATCTAAATTCTATAAAAATTTAAATATCCAGCATAAATGGGGTCCAAACAGGAGTAAGTATGGAAACAGTCTCTCATATGAGAAACATTGAGTGAGGATCTCATTTATAATGGAAAAAAAAAAGCCAGCAGACTGCACAAGAGAGTGCTGCATGGTCATACAATAGCTGCATTGTGGACAGGCAGGAGAGTGCATTTGCTGAAGGACAGAGAGATGATTTTGCAAGAAGGTTTCAGTGCTAGAAGCAAGAGAGTTGTAACCTTCATGATCCCAGCTGTGCTCTGGGAAAAAAAAAAAAGACCCATTTACATTCTTTACAAATAAACTGCATCAAAGAAAATACTGGCCCTGCCTGCCACCACTTTTTTCTCCTCACCTCCAAGACCCCAGATTTTAGCTCAAGAGAGTGATTTAATTACTGCAAGCAATCCTAAAAGAAATTAAGTAAAGAATGGCTTTGTATCAAAACATGTCCTAGTAAATGATAAGAGCTGAAGACTGCTCAAGGCAAGCTGGGATTTATAAAATAGCTTCCCACAGGCACGGATCCAAGGCCTGTTAGAGTTAACAGGAGCCCTTCCTCTGACTTCAGTGGGATTAAGGGGAGGATTCCCACCCATCCCACTAAGGCTCTTAAACAACTGACAGCAAGTTTAAAGGATCCACCCTGCACAGATTATCAACTTGCACCAGAGAGTGGGTGCACTCATCACCAGCTCCCTTCAAAGGCCTGCAGATAAGGGCTGATGTACTGGGTGTGTGGCATGTGTGTATGTAACACAGGGGTCACCTATTGAAATGTAAAGCTTCAGAAGAGTTGGTTTTTAGTGCATCTAACCGAATATTTCTAGCACTCTAAGAGTTAAGCATTTCTGTACATTTGCATGAAACTCCCTTTGACTCCTTGACAAAGGGCTCATCCTTGCAGAAAAACCAGAAATTATAGAAGCTGCCACTTACTGCACTCTCTTCTGTATGCTGCACTCAAGACATTCACACTAATGAAAGGTGACTTCCCTCACGTCTCCTCCTCCTCCCTGCAGATATCCCTCAGCCACATGGAAATTTTTGCAGTGTCTTTGGCACTGTCTGCACTCTGGCAAGTCATGCTGGCAAAAAAAAAATCCCAAAACAAAACCCAGGCAATATTAATGACAGGAGTTAGTTTACAAAACAGTACAGTGTGTCAGCAGCAACCAAGGAAGGAGAGCCACCCAGATAGTCCTGAACAAAAGATTAATTGAGAAAAATAAAACTGATGTGCTGGTGAAGCAGTTTACAATGAAGAGTTTAACTTTTACCATGGTAATAGTCCAATTTGTAAATGAACTGGGAAAAGATACAACAATCAGGGTGGCAAGGAATTATTCTGGAGACTTGCACTGATCAGTAAAGATCAAGAGCTCAAGGTAGAAGGATGCAGGACTGTGCTTTCCCTGGAACATCTTCTGATAGATGCTTAGGAAAAAGTGTAAATTCTCTTAAAGAAGATCAAGAACATTATTGCCTTAGGCTGGCAATAAAACATAAGGATTGAAGCAAAAGATAATCTGGCAGTTCACTCCACTGCACAGGTCATTAACAGTACCAGAGGAGATGGTGAAGGCAGTCTGGCCCTTCTAAAGAGTTTCAGCTCACACTGACATGGACTCCCTGTTTTGCCTGCACAGCATCAGTGTGTATGATGTGTGTGACTACTTCAGGAACTTGGGTAGACCATGATGGGCAATGGCTGCTGGCATTTCTCTGGGCAGACAGAGAATATATACCCCCAGAGATATCCCCAGAGCCAATTTGGGTTCATCACTTCCATTCCAGCAGCTGCAGGTGGGAAGTGCCAATGTTCTGGAAGTGCCAGTCTGCTGGAAGTGCCAGTCTTCTAACAGGCACTTTCACAGCAGGGGAAGAGTCCTCCATGTCTTTTTTTTTGTCCAAACCCCCATGTCACATATGAGTAAGAGCTTGTAAAGAGAGACATATCAAACATTTCAGTTCAGTTGCTCACTTTCTTACCTATTAGCTGGAAAACTGTCATGCCTGAATAACAACCAAGTGTTTGTTTGTTTTAATAAGAAGCAAATACAAGTTTTATTTCTGAGGACTATATTTGTATATTGTTAATTATCTTTCCCATGAGCATGCCAGCTAAAGTTTGCATGAAAAAAAACCAGACTAAAGCATGTCATTAAAATGGGTCCTGAGTACTTTTCAAATGATTCACAGTGCTCTTGTACTAATTAAAATTGAATGTGAAAATAAACATGCATGCAGTTTTCTAGGATGATTCTGTGTATTTATGAATTTTGTCAGTCTGGCCCATATGTGAAAAAATGAAGCACATGCAGTTGAAGTTAAGGATCCTAATCATGAAGAGTAAGCTGCTTGAATTGAATTAACTTTGTAGGGAATGATACAAGTATTTGATCTCACAAATCCTTACAGCACTTGTAAGTACTGTAGCTTGTTAAATCATTGGAAAGAAATTCAATCTGAGTTTCAACATGTGTCCATTACACATAGGATAAGCATCTGATAGGAATAGGAAAGCATCTAATGTGCAAAAACTTCAGCCCTGAATACTTAAGGCCCCACTCCACCTGCTCTCAGAGCTAGCATGCATTTCCAAATTTATGCAAGGAAAAGGACAGAAAGAGAAGTTTCTTTTAAATACAATGCATTTTTCTGTCTATTTGAACACAAGGATGGACTAACTGGAGGGCACTAAAAAGCTGGACATAGGTGGTGGGCCATCAGGTTGGCTAGAGAAAGTGAGTCATTGCCTTCCTGGTACAAACCCTTTGGCTTCACTTGGCTTAACACTGTAAGATGCTCAGAACAGCTGTGGACTGCATCTAAAACAAACAAACAATTTAAAATAAACAACCTGTGGAAAAAAATTAAACACAAAGACCCATATCCCTGGGAAACCAGTAAGGCAACACTGAACTTGTTGAGTAGAGCACAGCATTCCCTGTTACAGCCCATGGGATGGGGTCAGGCATCTCTGAGTGGGAGCTTTTGACTATTTCTGACTATTTCTTTCAACATATATGACCCCATCCCATGAACTAAAAAACAAGGTGGAGGAAGGAAGCTGGAGGATCTGAGGGGATTAATTCAGGACTGCAGGTGGGTGTTTGCACTCCTGCAGGAACCAAAGCCAGGAATCCTTCAGACTAAAGGTACCTACCTCACTTCTTTCAAGGAATGGAGCAAGATTGACTGTTTTCTTTGGCCCCCACTTTTTTGCCTCTTTGACTAGTGAGTACTCCTTCAGAAAGCAAGAGACCAGAGCTCAAAATACCTGCAATAACTGCTAAAGCAGGGGAGAGAAGAAGAGACAGGAACACAAGTCCTTCTGTAAAAACTGCATGCCATTTCAGGTCTTATGGGAGAGATCTAGGACTGCAGAGAGAAAGGGACTGAGAAGAAGTGCACTGGTTTTGGATAAAGACATTTGATGAAGATAAGGGAACACTGTGGCTCCCTCTTGTGAGATTATGACTGTAGTTTATATTAAGAAGTCACAGATATGAGGCAGGAACAATTCTGCAGCAGTGAGCAGGTGGAAGCCCTGACAGCACTTTTTGCTGTCATCTACTTTGCCAAAAAGATGTGTCCTCTGTGTCTTCTCAGGGAGCTCTGCAGCCCTCTGGCTAATCTGACCTGACTGTGAGGGAAGCCCTGTACCTGCTGACCTGGACTGAGAACATCTCAGCAGGCAGCATAAGAGCTCAAGGGAAATACCTAGGAAAAGTAAAATTATTTCTGGACTAGAAACATCCAGTCTGTCTGAATTAATTTCTGAATACAGCCCTCAAGGACAAATCTTGTTCCAATTCTAAGGAATGACAAACCTTCCCTGCACTCCAGTGGGCTGTGAGAGGGATGGTATCTGTTGTACAACCCTGGCTGAGGAATCAGCTGGGCAGTAATTGTATACTGCATTATGAGTCCCAGTGTGCTAACACAGGGAGGAGGACCAGTGGGCACAAGGCCATCATCTTAACAAACTGCCAGAGGGCACCAGCACTGTCCTGCTGCAGCCCAACAGCCTATCCCAGCTTCCTGGGAATCCCCTGTACCTCCTTCTGAAAGTCTCTGTGGGGCAATCCAGACCCACACCACTTTGGCACAATGCAGACCATTCTGCAGGAGGCAATTGCTTTAAAGCTGCAAGCAGCAATCTGCCAAGTTTTGTGAAGCCTGGCACTCAGATGATAAAGGCGCATCCAAAGCCCCAGGGGCTGCTGGTGAGGGCTGGTGGAGAACTCACCTGGCTGGGTTCAAGACTGGGTCTCCAACCAGTGCTTGGACGTGCCATGGTCTCTCTGTCAGTGAGATGCATGTGTCTGCAATTTCGCATTTTGCATTTAACTTCACCCTGGTAAAAAGGCTGCAGAACACATATCCAGCACCTGTAACTCTCCAGTAAAGACAGCTGGGCTTTAGAGCTGAACCTGCCCAGTGGTAGAGAGTGCCATGTCTGGAGAATGGAGGCAATCAAAGCCTGACATCCTCAAGGACCAAATATCTCACAAACGTTTCCCTGCTCATGCAGTTTTTATAGGAATAAGATGAAAGAAAGAACAAACTACATATGACAGGCATTAATTGGTTTGCACAGGCTTAACTCCACAAAGGTTCCCAGGACTGATGACACTGACTGTTAGGTGCTCATTTTTACATCCTCATGGTCTAAAAAAGAGCTGACATTGTTCCCTTTTGTA
This sequence comes from Zonotrichia albicollis, assembly GCF_047830755.1. NCBI lineage: Eukaryota > Metazoa > Chordata > Aves > Passeriformes > Passerellidae > Zonotrichia > Zonotrichia albicollis. Next base: position 133,967,523 of record NC_133819.1, read on the forward strand.
TTGTATCCTTTATAACAGGCTCAGGAACTGATTTATTAATTTTGCAATTCATACTGTAATCTACGGCTTCCAGTGTTATCTGTGGAAGAAAATAACTGCATAAGTGTTCTGCAATTCAAATTGTCACCACAACCTGCAGCTTTTTGTGTCTCTACATAAACAAACCTATCACCAAGTAGAAAAGAGCCTATATATACACATATATAAGAAGTAATTCTTGGATTAGCAGTAAACTGGACTAGTTGTCACTTTTTGATCTGTTTCAGCTGAAATCAGCGCTCCAGATAAAACAAGATACTACAGAAATCCACAGTCAGATGTCCCATTTATTGTCCCCACCACTTTTCTTTGCACCCAGGTCTCTAGCCGCGATGATGTGGTACAGGTTTCCTGCCGCAGAGCACTCTGACATCCCTATAAATAACTTCACCGGCGAGGCTGCCGCTGCTTTGATCCGCCGCTGTCACAGAACCTGCAGCAGCACATCAGAGGGACTCAGAACTCCTCTCCCTGCTCCGGCCGAGGCTCGGGAGCGGAGCGGCCGCCCGGGGGCCCTGGGCGATCGGATGCTGCCCCCTGCCTGGCTCCTCGCTTCCCGGCCCCGCTCCCTCCAGCCTAAGGACTCGCACCTTCTCCACGCTCTCCTGGCCTGCAATCACAGAACCACAGAGGCTGGAAATGTCCTGTAAGGTGATCAAGTCCAGCCGTGAACTGCCAGGTGCAGCACCACACCATTTTCTCTAAGCACCATGTCTACATATGTTTTTGAATACTTGCAGGAGTGGTGATCCCATCACTTCCCCAAAGCCTAACTACCCTTTCAGTGACTTTTTTTTCCCCCAATATCTAATCTAAACCTCCCCAGGTACAACTTGAGGCTGTTTGCCACTTGTTACCTGGAGAAGAGACCAACCTCACCTGTCTACAATCTCCCTTCAGGTTTCTCCAGTTCCCTTGGCCAATGCATGATCACAACTCCACTCCAAATCAGCGGGTACGCTACAGGAGGAAATCCAACAACAAGATAGTGGTGAAAGACAGAAAAAAAATAGTTATTCCCTGGGAAAATAATTTTTGTAGGCTCCAGAAGGTCATTTTGACTGAATAGTTGCTCAAATTGCTGAGCATCATTTAAAAGGGGAAGGGCTTAAATCTATGTCCTAAGACAGTGGTAGATTATCTCAGATGTTTTTGAGCTGATCTATAGTCACTTTATCATACTTTATTAGTTTTTGGGTTTTTTGCATTTCCTTGTTTTGAATGACAACCAAGTCAGTAGCATCCCATTATAACAGGAGTCTGCAGCTTTTGGATAAATTGTACCTAAGTAAATAAGTTGCAATTAATTTCCTTCACTATTTTGCTCCTTCCAGCTGTAAAAATCAACACTGCAAATCCCACTGGTTTCCTTCCACAGTCTGCTTCCAGGGTCTGCTAAAATTCCAAAAGCAATGCAGTCTCTTTTTCCAAAAAACCCAGTTCAAAGTGAACCTTAAATGCTGTAGACAGAGCTTGGGCAGTGCAGCAGCACAATCCCCCAGCCCTCTCTGCACCCATGCTTAAGCCAAAATCACCAGTGGGGGTTGTGATGGCTGCATCCAGCTTGTCCTGGACTTGGGGGGACAGATGGCAACATAGGAGCCAAGGACTGTCCAGAAAGGTGACCTAGAAGCCTTGTTGCTGTGCAAATGTAAGTCAGTCATTGTACCGCATAAACAGTGGCAGCCCTCTAATCATGTGTGTGACACTCGTGTGACCTGCTCCAACACTGCCACATCTTCCTTGTGCTGGACCCCAGAGCTGGATGCAGCACTCCAGGTGGGATCTCCCCAGCCCAGAGAAGAGGGGCAGAAGGCAGAATCCCTTCCCTCACCCTGCTGCACACACCTTTGGATGCAGCCCTGGACACAGCTGGCTTTCTGAGCCACAAGCTCACATTGCCAGGTCATGTCCAGCTTTTCATTCATCAGTACCCTCAAGTTCTTCTCAGCAGGGCTGCTTGCAATCTCCTCTTCTCCACATTATTGGTGCTGAGGGTTGCTCCAACTCAGGTGCAGTACCTTGCACTTGGGCTTGTTGACCATTATGAGATTTCCATAGGCCTACTTCTTGAGCTTCTCTGAATTATATCCCATCCTTCATGTGCCAGTTACACCACTCAGCTTGGTGTCAATGGCAAACTTGCTGAGGGTGCACTGATCCCACTGTCTTTGTCACTGATGAAGATATAAAACACACTGTTTCCAACATGGACTCTTGAAGGACATCACTTGTCACTGATCTATATTGGAACACTGAGCCATTGACCACCACCCTCTGGATGTGACCATACAATTAACCTCTCATCCACCTAACCAGTCTACCCATGGAATCCATCTCTCTCCAATTTAGAGAGAAGGATGTTGTGGGGGATCATGTCAAAGATCTTACACAAATCTAGACAGATGATATCCATAGCCCTTCCCTTATCCACTGATGTAGTCAACCCATCATAGAAGGCCACTACTCTGGTCAAGCATGACTTAAACATGGAGAAGCTGTGCTGGTTGTCCCAAGTCACCTCCTGTCCTCCACGTGCCTTAGCACAGCTTCTAGGAGGATCTGTTTCATGGTATTTCCAGGCACAGAAGTGACAGGTCCATAGTCTCCAGAGCCTTCCTTTCTCGTCTTTTTAAAAATGGGCCAAATATTTCCCTTTTTTCTGTCATGAAGGAATTCACCTGACTGCCATGACTTTTCAATGTCACTTATTGCCAAATAAGCATGGAGTATAATTTGCAACGGACAGGAGGAAGCCAACAAGCAGCTCTACACTGTTGATACTTGAACCCACAGTGCTGCCAGCTTTGGTCATCCTTATACGCAGATTTGCATACCTGGGTACCTCTGCCAGAATGCAATTTCAGGTTCTGTGTGGACAAAAGCCAAGGACTGAAGAAGGGCAATGGAGAGAAATAATGAGTAGTTCAAAGGATTAGGGAGATTTTCGATCCATTTCTGGACCAGAGCAGGGTAATCAAGGGTCCAATAATTGGAGAGAAAATGAGGAACATTTAATCATGCAGCCAAAAAGTTAAAAATATGAAAGTACCAGAACAGACCCAGATTTCTGAGCAAATACCTGCACCAAAGCATCATACTGTGGCTCAGAAGAGCTGTTGTCATCTTGCCATGGAGGGTAAGAATTCTCTCAAGCTTATTTTTCCTTTGCACTGACAAAACAAGAAACATCTCAGAGGAACTCAGAAAACATGACTTCTCTGTATTATATAGACATATAAAGACATCTGAATGGTTTAAAAGCTGTAGGAAAATATTTTATTTAGAGACAGGGTAAAATTATGACACCATCAAAATGCCAGGCATTATGTCACTGCCTTCACCCGTGAGTCAAGATTTTATCAGCTATCTTCAGTTGAAAATATATGATTATCTCAACTATGCTTAACCAATGAAAGCCTGCAAAAGAGTAACTTCATATTGGACCTATAATTTTTCCTTTTGATGATCAAAACACTTGTTTCAATTTGGCTTTAATGTTACTGAAACTTAATTTAAATTTTAAAATGAGTCTTTAAAAAAATCTAACTGAAAAGTTGAAGTAGGATATTTGAACAACTTCTAGGCATTTTAAAAGAGGTTTTAAATTTGTTGAAATTGTTATTTTTCAATACAGAGCTTGATAAATTAGCCTTTCCTAGTGAAAAATCATTATGCTGGTCAACTTCTGAGCACCTCTACCACTGTCACATTGTGCCTCTCACTACGAGATGTTGCCAGTAGGACTTGAGGTTAACGGTTCTGCTGATGATTTTAGCCTGCTGAGATAATGGACCCAGGTAAAATCTCTGCTAAAATGAGTGGGTAGGCAGCTTTTTCCAAGATGCATTGGTGACTGGGCAGGACTCTTACCCTATTGTGACAGGACAGGGGAGTGCCCTGCTGCACCCCACTGCTCATGCACTGCTGACCCAGGCAGGCACAGTGACTGCCACGTGCACACCTGGACGTGCCCATTGGGTCCATCTGCAGATAAAGATGATAAAGAATTTTTTTCCAGTGAGAATAATCATTCACTGAACTATGGTCCTGGGGTTGTGGTAGAGTGCCTATAACTGGAGGTTTTGAAGATGTGATTGAACAGGGTGGTCGTTAATCTCACCTACACTCCCTTTCCCATCAAAGGCTGGACTGGGCAATCTTCTGAGGTCCCTTCCATTCTGGACTGTCCTATGATTCCATGATTTATATGCCCACATACCCATATGGATATGGGATATGAATAATAAGTAGAACTTATTCTAGTAAATGTCGGGTCCCCTAATTTTTTGGCACTTTTCTATGAAACAGCTCTTCACTCAGGAATGAAGAGCACTGTTCTCCAAGACTTCAGGAGATGAGGTGAGTCCCAGGAGAAATCTGGAAGTGAGAGTTTTACTGAGTGTGGCAGACAAGGGCTGTTCCTCTTGTCTTACCCAGCACAGCTTTCGGATTCTGTCAGGGGATGTGACAAGAGCACGGTGAAACTGATCCAAAGCCCAGAGTACTCCCTGGTCACGGGGACTCTGCTCAGTACCCATGTGGTGCTGAGAGCCTCTGGGGCAGCAGCTCTGTGAGAAAGGAGATGTGAGAAAGGATTCATTCTGACTCTTTAAAACAAGCCGTTACAGATGATGTTAGGAGGATGGGCCCAATTCACTGAAATGTGAATGACTGTAAATTAATTAAATTCAGTACAATACAAGGCTTCAGAAAATGCCAACAAAACACAGTGCCAACACTCTGGAATAGGCCAATCCTGGAACAGGCCTTTAAACATGTTAATACTATTATCCTTAAACGTCTGGAAACAAATGATCATTGAAACAATAATAGGAAAATATTCCTGGTTATTAAATAATGAGGAAATCCTTGCTAACACCATCTGCAGACATCCACTTCAGTAACAATTCATAATGTTTAAGTGTCAAAATAATACCCAGGCGACACTGGTGAACTGACTTCTCTTACTCAGGGTTTGAGCCAAGTTGTGGCACACCAAGGAAGGCTAACAGTTTCAGCAGACAGATGTGACTCCAATGTAACATCCATTTCAAATGTATAGTTAAAAACAGAATACAAGAATTCTTGAGAGAACTCTTGCCTGTATGAATGATAATTTAAAATTATTAAGGCTGTATTGGTGCCACACCAAAGGACTCTCAGGCATATTAGTGTACCAAGCAAATGGGGTTTTTTGAGGTATAAAAATGGCCTGTCTGAAACAAATTTTCTATTTCAAAGCTTGCAATTTTCATTTTGGCATATCTTGCATACTTCTTCTGCTTTTACTTTTTCTCAGATTATGTTATTCTTTTATTCTTCACTTTGTTTCACTGCATTTTTTTGTCCCTTGGAACTGCTTTAACTACAGAGAAAGAAAACATCCTAGCTGCTATATTTATTAGGTCTCCCTATTATAAATGAAAAATTAATTTAGAATTTGTTTTGAACTTGTCATGGGGCAAGAAGGATGGAAGAACTAATCAGAACTATCGGATTTGCCAGCCCCTTGTTAAATCTGCTGCATGTCTAAGCTGCTAGGAGGTGGAAAATGAGAATAAAATTAAGGCCCCGCCCATTAAAGGCACAAGCCTTGGTTCCTGTGTCTTTGCAAAATGGCCATATTTATATTCAATACTGAGTAACAAGGTTTCCAATAATTCCCTTTAAAATTATGCTTTTAATAATAACAAAGAGTTAATATTTTAAAGATCGTCCATTTAAGTAATGAGAGCAAAGGCCAAATAATGGAAGGAGTGACTTGAGAAGGACATGGATGCTCAACGTGCGCTGTGTGAGGAAAATCTCTGATCACAAAGTATTCTATTTGCTGCTCTCTGAAATGGAAATATTTGAGAATTCCCGTTTAAACCAAGGAAAATGCCTGGAGACAAAACCTCAACTATTTTTGCACTCTTTGATGTCAGCTGAAAAGCAAAGGCCAAGCAATCTCAATCTGCAGAGCTGAGCTGAATCTGGAGAGAGGAATTCCTGATTCATGAGTCACTTGGTTTATGCTAGCCAGGGCACATCCACACTCAGGCCTGCAACAAACATTGTGACAGATGCAGGAAATAACAAGCAGAATGATCTTCAGATGGTGCTTTCCAGCATGGAGTGACAGGGAGTAAATTCAAACATTGCAAACACTTTTCCAAAATTCAAAGCAGCATGTGAGTGCTCCAACTCCCCCCTGACTTCAGCAGCTCAGCCCTTCCTTGCAGGAGCCAAGGACCTGGAGGGCAGCACAATAGGCATCATGCAAACATCATGCAGCTTCTGTTTCAGCAAATGATGGGGAGTGGTTTTTGTTGCCATTGAGAGGCCAAGTTCAGGAATGTCCAGAAGGTTCACAGATACAACATAAAACAAAGTGCTTCTTACACTGCTGTACCTCTCTGGCCTTACATTTAGTCCCTATCAGTACATTAAACAAATTATTTGCTTTTCTTACAGGGGAACCTGATTCCCATAAGGTACCAAGAGGAGGACTGAGTTTTGCTAATCATATTTACCAACATAATAATTTCCAGACAGCTCAGGCCAGAAGTTCATTTAGTGCAAAACAGTAGGATAATGTGATTTACCAGAGGATCTACCGAGTTATAATCATCTCAATAAATTCCCTTTCCAAAGTCAGCTTCTATCACAGGGGAATAGTATTTCTTTCTAGGCTGAGATCTGGGTTACAGAAATTCAGACAAATTTTAGCACTAACAGTTCTGTTACGTATAGGACAATGATGGAATTAACCTATCATAAATGTCAGGATCATGTTCTCATAAAATGTAGGACTAATAACAAGGACAAAACTTAAAGAAAGAAAACCACCTTGCCATGAAGTGGCTGCTCATCTTCTACATGGTGAGATGAGCAGGCAGATCATAATTTCATGCATATCTACTCAAATACCAATTTCTCTCCTAAATCAGTCCTGTCAGTTCAAGCATTTTTCAATTTTTAATCTTGTTAGTTCTTCTGAAACTGTTCAAGCTAATTTATTCTTCCTTTGAGGACCAATATGCATGCATACTGAATTTTAAAAGGTGTCTTTCTGCCAGTCTTTGGGGAAGATAAATTTCCATTAATTACAATACAGCAACATTAGATTCTTCAGGAAAGGCTTGTTTGGATTATTGACTGAACCAGGAATACAACTGCCAATAAATCCACACATCATATTTATATATGTACTAAATCATTCTTGTCACATTCCATTATCCTGTCTTCTATACCATCTCCAAAGCCAACATTATAGTTTTTTGAGAAAGTTACAGGAAATCCATACTTTGCAGTCAAAAATAACTTGTCACTGAAACAATGTACTTCCTAGGTTGCTTAAAATAGCTTTCACCTTTAAAGGCATGGAAGTCATTCTAATTTCCAAAAGCATTTATAAAATCCTACAAGTACTTCAGCTGTTTATGATATCATTATCTCCGTGACAATGACACAGACACAAACATAATAGATTAATTTCTTCTTGACAAGACTGTTGACAGGTTGATTGTAAGAAACCCTTTCTTTTGTAGTTCTTACTTTTATTTCCTTTCATGGCTGTTCAATATACACTTTCCTTATTACAAAATGCAAACAAATTGGCTTATTTTCTTAAATACCTGTACAGAAAAAGCTTCACCTATCTGTATAGGATTTTTTTCTGCACTCAGTAGCATGCATAGTAGATAATGCTTCACTCAGATCCCTTAGATATGTTTTTTAATTATTACTTTCATAGTGCATTTCTACTGTTATAACTCTAATCAAAATGGAAAATCACAACAGCACTGTGGTCATCTTCATGTCCCAAGGACCTACACAGTTATATCCCATGAGAAATTCAAGTTACTGCTTTGGTGACTGCTCTGATTGCCCTGGTGGCACTTCAGGACTCAGCAGGGTGAAGCTACAGCCTGAGGAAAGGGACGGGAGAAGTCCCTGGACTATTTTCTGTTGCCCAGCAAGCTCACAGTGGCTGACAAGCATACAGCAAAGCTGCAGTGTGTGGAGCTTCAGAACCAGCACTCGTGACTGCTCACACTCCCAGGCACAGATGCACATCTGGTCACAGCTGTACTTTGAAAGACACAGACATGTCATTGCTTGTGTCTTGTCTAGAGTGAAAATCTGACCAAGAGCCAAGCAAAGGAGGACTGTGGAGGCTATTCCCTGTATTGGATCTTGTCTAATCACCTGCATATTGCTTTTGCAGAAGTTCTGTAACAAATCCCTGATGAACATGTTTGCTAGAGAATAAAGACAATGCATAGACATACAATTTTCCTTCCTCTTCTCTTTCTAGCTTAGAAGTGAAAAGACAACAGTATTAAAGTGAAGCTGAAGTTGAATGACTACTTTTTCCTCTCCTCTTTTCCAAGTGAGTGTGGATGTTGCTCTTGCCATTTGCCAAAGCTGAGAGCTACACAAACACCCCTCCAGGACCAGAATCATCCTTCACTGCTTTTCCTGCCCAGGTAATCTCAGTGCTAAGCACAAAAAGAAGCAGTGCTTCCTAAAGACACCATTAAAAAAGCAGTTAATATAAAAGAAAGGGAGACCTTTTTCCTAATTTCTGTAAAGAATGTGTCAGTTTCCTTTTAAGAGTTTGCCTTTCACGAATTACCAATTTTAAAGTAATGAAAATTCAAAAATATTATATTGAGAAAATCTCTGTTTTTACTTCAGGTGGACCTAAAGTTATTTTGGCTTTTCATAATTAGATGGGGAACATGTTTTGTGATTGGAAATATATATAATATAGAACATCAGAGAAAAATTGCATTTAAGAGCTATCTATAAATTCTATTAATAGAATTTATAGATAGCTCTTAAGGTAAAATTTGAATTTTTCAAACATGAATGGACAATTTCAACTTTGACAGGATCCTTCATTTCTACATAATCTTCAGATATGATATTTTATGCATTTTATGAAAATGCAGCACATTATTCCAGCTTTGCTAAGAGAATATTTGACTGGAAAATCACCACTAAATAAAACTGCAGGCAGATTGGGTCAGGGCCATTTTGCATTAATTCAGGATGAAGGGAAGTGTTTCCTCTCAGGGTCCTTGCCCTTGCCAAGCCTGATGCTGTTGGCAGCAGCAGCTCCAGTTAATGTAAAATTAATTTTACATTAGTTGAAGAGTAGTGGGTAAATTTGCTGGTATCAGCCATTGTGCCTGGCAGCACATAAGCTGCTGCTGTGAATAAGGCTGGCTGGGCTTCTCTGGAGAGCATCTCCTCTGTGCCTTGGCCTGGCTCTGCAAAAACACCTCCAGAGCTGGGAACCATCCAGCGCCCCTCGGGCTTGCACATGAACCCCGGTGTGAAGTGCTGGCATACCACTGAAAGGCTTTTGGGGTTAATCCTTAATGATTTGCTGTGCCCAAAGCCAGGCAGCTGCAGGACCCGCCTCCACCCAGCCCTGTGCTACGAACATCACCCACAAGGAGGAGCCCCACTTCCAAATAATTCACTCAGAGAAAATACCAGAGTTCTACCTTGGCTGTACCCAGGCTAAAGAGATTAGCGAAGAACCACTCATTGATAGAAGGAACAGTGGCGTTCTTTTTGCCTAAACTCCCATCAGAAAGAAGATTCGCCAGACAGGGGATGTTTGCCTAATTACATTATCCCAACTTTTCCCAATTACAAGGAAAACAGATGTTTTGTGACTGGAAATGAACCCAAAGGGAAGGAACATCAAAGACCAACTGCCTACAACAAGAACCTACAAAATCAAATTTTTTTCCTTACACTCAATTAGTTATGATGCCAAGCACGTTTTCCCCAGGCAGGAAGGTGTGACTGAGTGAAACTGCTTCCCTGGGAACTACAGGATGAAGCCGAAAGAAACACAGTAAAAGTTAGTAGAAAGATTTATACAATAAAGTTACTGCATGAATATGCAACAGCAGTTTTCATTTTGAATTTACTGTGCGTATTTCAGAATAACCCACAAAGCTTAGTTTAACTGAGTACTGTCTTTGTGAATAGCCCCATTACTATCTTACAGCTACATCAGTCTGGAGAAGAGGAGTAAGAAGAGTAAGAAGAGCAAATGTGCAAACAGTTGTGCAGTTGACTTCCCTTGCTCGATTTTCAGGTGTACTGAGCCTTGTGAGAGCAGTTTGAAGCCAAAAGGGTGCATGTGCACTCAGCCTGCATGGGCACGGGCTTTTGAAACTCTAATCCAAAGCCCAAGGTTTGCAAATTAAGTGTCTGTGTTTCAAAACTTCATCTTGAGCAACTTGCCTACAGTTACCCAGTCATGCCTGGTAGGGTAAGGAACAAAATTCATACTGGTCAAAGATCAATAAAATGCTGCCAGATACCTCAAAAGCACAAGCAAGGATTTATCTTGATTTCACATGAGGAAGAATGTCATTCAAGATTTCTTTTAGGTGGGTTTTAGCTCAGTTTTCAGTTCACTCACTTTAAAAGTAGGGTGGTTCTTCCTTCCTGTTTGTACATTTATTTTACATACCCAGAAGTCACAGAAAGGTAAGCAGTTTCTCTCTTTTTTATCTGTCTGCTGCTATCTTGATTACTTTTCGATTTACGTTGCTGCCTACTTTGCAAAATAAAATCACCTGAGCTGTTAATAATATTTTTCCTGCATGATTCAGAAACAAGTACCTTCAACAGATTGTTTTCATAAAATTGATTAAATGCTGAACTTATGCATTCTAACAAAACCCTGCCCTGCTATGATACTGGCTGGAAGGTCAATCCAGAAATACCCAAGCAATCTGGGGTTACTGGAGTGAGCAGTTACTAACAAATATGATCACAGATCTAATGGAGGCAAAACATTCTGCTGGACCCCACACTTAAAACCAAGGAATACAACCAATGAAGAACTCACCAGGGACGTGAAGGTCACAGGCAGCTTTTGCTGCAGTAGCCATGAAATGGTGGTGGATCCCACAAAAAGGAAACAAGGAAAATAGCAGGAATAACCCCTGGAGTTCAGGAGAGCATGTTACCGCCTCTTAAGGTGTCTCCTTGGAGAAATCCTGTGTAATGTATCCACAGAGAGAAGAGGGGACCAGAACAGTCAGTTGAGTTTCAAATATTACCTCCTCCAGCTGCAGAGTGATCCATCTGAACATGCAGGAAATCAATCAAAGGCAGGAGGCAGCTGCAAATATGAGCAAGGAGGCTCTGACAAAGCTCAAATAGAAAAAGGAAGTGTTCTGCAAGAGGTAGAAGCAAGGGTGGATAAACTGCCAGGAATATAGAAACGCTGTCCAAGCACACAGGGGCAGGGTTAGAAAAGGCCAAACCCATCTGGAGTTGTGCCTGCTATGGAATTGTGGACAGCAGCAAAGACATCCACAAGTACATCACCTGCAAAAGCAAGACAAGGGAGAATGTGGGCCTGCTGCTGAATGGGATGGGGGATCTGGTAACAAGAAAGCTGAGGGACCTGTGTTTACTGGTACAGCCAGCCTTCAGGGACCTCATGCTCTCAAACCTGAGAGAAAGTCTGAAGCAAGAGGAAAAAGATAAAGTTAAGAAACATTTAACTAAAAACAAAGGCATATTAAAGACAAAGGGGCCTTATGGGATGTATCCATGCCTTCTGATAGTGCTGGTTGATGTCATTGAGGCTACTCAATTATGAAAGAATATGGTGATCAGGAAGAGTTCCTCAACTGTAGAAAAGAGTGAAGGTCACTCCTGCCTTCAAGTAGGACACAGGAACTACAGGCTCATCACCCTCATCTCTGTCCTCTGGAAGGTGATGGAGCAAGCATTCCTGGAGAGCACCTCCAAATAACTGAAGGATAGAGTTATGGGGAGCAGCCAGCGTGGACTTCATAAGCACAGAGCCCTGTAATACAGTATAGGCATTGCTAGCAATGGGCCATAAGCTTTGTACTGAATTTGCAAGGTCTCAGGATAGAGTCTTCCAACTTTATCCAAAATTCTTTTGACCTGCCTGAACCTTTACTTAAACTGGTTAGCTGCAACAGCAATTTTGCTAACTGAGCAGGAAGTTGAACTAGATGATGCCCAGAGGTTTCTGGCAACCCCCACTATTCTGTGAAAACAGTCTAATGAAATTCACCTAGAATTTGCCTCCCGTTCAAGAAATGTACACAGCATTTTTAAAATCCTTTGATATAAGACAATTTCCTCCTTATTCTGACTCTCTCCTTTTTTGACTCTAGTAAAGGAATGCTAAGCAGAGCTGACACAACATGTTTGGGAGGAGTTTAGTGATACAGAATGTCTTAATCAAGTTCCTAATTAAAAAAAGAATGGTTTAGTTTAACTGAAATTTTAAGAAAAAAAGATAACTAGCAAATAATGGATATTTAGTATTGCTCTTCAGTGCTTCTTTGACAAGTAATTTAGCAAATTATTTGTTTAAATCCTTGGTATTTAAGCATATGAAAGTTAATACACATTTTGACTCCAAGATGTCTTTTGCAGCCATTGTAACTTATGCTGCTTCTTAGTTTTTTCTTACAAATACATCTGCAAAGAACTGTTTCTTGATAGGTCTGTTGAGCTTTTAAAATCAAGAGTAGATCACAACTGGTATTAATTTGCTCAAACATTATCTCAGTCCTTATAATTAACCACCAGCTTTTCGGATTTTTACCTTCCTTTTACAAGAAAACCTGGAACTTACAATGGAAATTATTTGTTTGTTCTAGGCATGTTAGGCTTTTTGTTGTTTTTTTTCAGCTGGAACAGGATATTTTACTTTATATTTTACAAAATTTCATCCAGACCGATAATGCTTTTATTGTCATAGTATATATAGGATTGCACTTACTTAAATGATTAAGCTTAAGATCTGAGTAAAGTTTTCTTTTTACTTTGTGTTTTGTTTTCCTATAATGTTTTGCTGTCAGGTGTGGATGTATTACTGTCCCTGCTAGTCAAATGCTCTAGAATGCAATTTTTGCTTAGTTCAGTCAATAATTGATCGATTTCCTATTGCAAAGTCAAAATGTATGTTGCAGCTACATTCCTGGCAGGTCCTGCCCAAACAATCACACCATCACTACAGACATATTCACTGTTCTACTAAAGTCTCACCAGTGGAATATTCTGGCAACTGAATTTTTCTCAGAGGAAGTTTTTGGAAGTGAAACACCCCTACAAGTCCTATTTTTATGCTATGATAAAAATTTTAGTTCTCTGCCTATGAAGCTGCCAGGCGTCATGTGATGCTCCCAGTTTTGCAAACAATTCAGTCATCTGATGATTTACTCCCCCCTTGGTAGTAGAAGTTGACCCAGTAGTCTCTGGTGGACTGGCAGGATCTCCAAATGCCTTGAGGAAATGCTTTCCATTTAAGGAACTCACATGGACACCATTTGCATATTTGCAGCACTGTTCTGGGTGAGGGTGATTTAAGATAGACAAAATGAACTCTGTCTTCATAATAGCAGCATTCACCTGAGGTATGGAGAACAAGAAAAACCTGTTGAACAAGGGAATGCCACAACCCTTAGCATTCATTTGGGCAGCAACTGAGGGAATGCAGAAGAGCAAAACTTTCGGTTTGGCATTTTGGCAACTGTGAAAATGTCAGTATGTAGTTGCTTTTCACTACATTCTAAGCCAAACTTAACTTTTCATGGTCTACAAACATAGCCTCAGATGTTTTCAAAAACATCTGAAAAAAACCACACAGGTATGATTCAAATTAGAATGACTGAAAAAGCCTGACAGAAAAAGAAAATGAAGTGGCAAGTTCTCCTCAGCTCCAATTTTCTTTCCTTCACTTAGTTTTTTCTGACCTTTTTTCTTTCATCCTCACTCACAGCTTTCTGTCTCCTGTACTGAGGTGCCATTGCAATGTAAAAATCAGGAAAGTACTGTTTAGTAATGTGCACTGCCCTTGCATATTAAAATTCCTGGCACCCATACATCTGACTTGTGTCTGTTCTCATATTTGCACAGAAGCAGTAAACATTAAACATCAGAACAACAGCAGCTGATCTTTGTTCAGCTTTGGTTGTTTGGCTGTTTTGGTTTTTCATTTTTTGGTTGTTTTTTTTTTTTTTTTTCTGATCTTCAGCTTAGACATTCAGTCATTTCTGATCTCTTCATCTGCTGTTTGTTTGTTTTCCTGAGGACAATTTCACCAAGCATAACTGATGCAAGACCTTTCTCTTCATTCATAGCCATCTCTGATATTATTGTGGTTTACTTCTGCAGTTATTTTATGACACATACCTAAGTTTTCTTTCATGTGTGCAATTTCAGCTTTAAAGACACATTATATAACAGGTTTTTTCTCCCTTGCATTTTCCTACTTTATCCTGAATTTTTTAGGATTCACACTCTTGTATTTGTGTACTTTTGAAACACTCCACATTTTGTTGCTTATCTGAATCTGTCTCCTAACTTCCTATTCCCATTTTGGTCACTGCTTCACAGCTTATGATGGGCTTTTTATGTCTCATCTCAGCTAGACAGACCTTGTGTCTCCTATTTTTTTTAAGAGTTAGCTGCTGCAGCCAGTGAGATTTTCCAAGCACTTTTCCTGCAGGTACCCTGTGAACACTTGATCCCATATCAAAGGGACTTTTATGATTCTCTGACTTCAGAACTGAGCTTTTAATATCACTACTGTGATAGGCTTCAAATGCTCCTTTAAGCTGCAGCATTGAGAAATAAGACCCATCACACTCCAATACCTCTATATTAATGCAGGTTAGCAAATACAGCAGACGTCAGAATTGCCTTTCAGCAGTTTAGTCACGATATGACTGAATATCACGGTCTGAACCCTAGTCATAGTTCAGACAATTTTAATTCCCAAAATTTTGTATAATACAGTGGCCTTAAAATGCAGTACATCAGCTTAAATGCTTGTAATCTACAAACCTGGAGAGCCTATGTTATTTCTGGGCCCTAATCTTGTGTGACTTTCTCATTGCATTCTTCTGTCAGTTGGATTTTCTCAACAGCTCCTCACATATTCTTCACTAAGTAGTAGGAGTAGAGAGGAGCCTTCCTCAGGTGTGACAAGTGTCTCATACACATTGATTCCATAGAAGATAGATTCTTTTCACCTGTTTGAACATGATTTGGCATGAAGTTATATAAACATGGCCCAAATGTCAAAAATCCCTAAATACTAAACATACTAAGTGTCTGTTGAAAATATACATGAATTCTATGCTTAGCTGCCTTTCTGAGCTAGACAGCCTCTCAGACTCCTTAGTGTCAGTGTTTGCTAAGCAGTGAATGGTACTTTAGTGTTCCAGATCAGCCTCAGAAGACAGACACAGGACTGCCTTGCACTGCCACACTACAGTGCTGCCAAGCCACCCGCCAGAAGACTCTTCTGCCTTCTGTACTATCAGCTCTAAGTTCAGGCTCTGTTCCTTCCTTAATTAATATTTCAGCCTTTTACAAGCTGAACTATTTTGATAAAAAGACATTATCTCCTCAGTTTTGGAAATTTTACTTTTTTATATAAAGGAGGACTATGTAAAGACCTGGAGCTGGTCTTGAGATTGAGATTTGTAAAAGAATGAGTAGAAGAACATAGATTCCTCTGATCAGCTGTGCTGGAAGCTCTACAGATTCCTACTCATGCAAGCAAGAATGAGTGCTGAACACTGTTCCAAGTGAGGCTTCAGAGGTTATGCCAAGGAAATTGTATGCTGCTGACTTAATTGTTAAACATTGGCAGGGCTCTGGAGCAGGGGAGATAGAGTCCTTGGTGTAACAGCAATACCTCGCAGTGCACAGCAGTGACATCCTACACACCATCTGTGTAGGGCAAAAATGACACTGGGGCCTGAGCTGCACTTCCACGTACCTTAACAGTCAGAGCAAGAACAAGCCCTTAGAATAAGGCTAATTACAGGACTGTTAGGTACAAGACAATAATAAAAACTCTGAAGTAATTATGCAAAAGTGGCAGATGCAAAAAGTCCAGGACTACCGTACCTATGAAGACCTGGGGGAAAAATGTTTAAGATTTGCCTCCAGAAAACACCTAAATGGAGCTACCTATGGGTGGACAAGGTGACAAAGTTTCTACTGTGCTCAGTGGAGTTGAATGCAGGCATGGCATGGGCTGAACAGCTACTGAGATCCCAGAGCACGTGCTGAACACAGCTCCACCACCTCTGAAAGGCACTTCAACACTCACAAGGCAGCACACACACAAGTACCCAAGTCAGGTGTCTTAAGAAGCTGGTAAGGAATGTGCCCATAAGCAACAGTACTTTTACATACACAGGAATACACCAACTTGTGCAGGGAAATTTGAGCTAGCTTCAGAGTAGCAGGGTGGCAGCATGCTGTACAAATGAATACACTTTGCTTTTTAGCAGGAGCAATAAATCCCTATTAAACACTGCTGTGCTATGGCTAGGTCTTCTGTACAGCAGCCAGGTTTTGTTAAGAGAAAGATTTACTTTTCCCCTGTAGAAGAGGCTGCAACCAGGGAAGCAACATTCATTCCTCTCCCAGCTGCCTAAACCTGAGAACACCAACTAATTACTATTAACCTACTGTTACTATTTAAATCACCTTGCACAAAATGCAAAAATTAAAAGCAAGGAAGAAAATAGTATTCTTGTCATTAGCCCAGCTGTTGCACTACCACAGTGGGCAAAGAAGTACTAGGGATGAGCAACAGGAAAGGTTACAGAATTAATGACTATAGGCTTATAGCAACTTTGACAGACTCATTTCATTAATACAGAGTTTCTGAATGAAACTACGCTTAATGCATGGCTGTGTGTCAGCTCATGGGTGCTTTCCTGTTAACACCAATGATTTCCCTATTTCTTGGGCATTTTTCCTATCTTGCAGCATCATGTGACATGAACATGATAGGCTACCCTAAGTACACATTTTGGGTATTATAACTGACCAGCTTGTTCATAATGCTATAAAATAGTTTGGTATTCACAGTTTTATTAAAGAGGATTTTCTATCTAGGAAATCTAATAAAAAGTCTAATAAAGGAAGCACAATTTTTCTGTTCAGATAAAGATTCACCATGAGGATAGTGAACAGCCTGCTGCATAAAACATCCCCTAAAATCTGTAAGACTCATTACTAACTTACCCAGACTAGGAACCATAACTGATACATACTTTGCAGTTATTTCCTTTTTTTTTTTTTTTAATCTTCAACACAGAAAGAGGCTATATAGGGAGACAATCCTAAAACAATCTTGTACTGGGTGGTCCTTATTTTTTCAGCTGGAGAACTTTCAGTCTACTCCTTTTATTTGTTAAGTTCTAAAAAAAACCCAGAATCTAATTTCTTATTAATTATCACAAACAAAATTAAGTACCTGCTTATCATGGTATATACTGAATGGTGCTTGTATTTTCTTATGCTTAAGTTTTATGTAATCCTGGAAAGCTTCATGACTGATTAGGTGGGTCATTTGCAAGAAAAGCAGTTTCAGAAGACCTGCACACTGATCAATACCTAAGATAAGTTGTTTGGCATTTTTTTACCCTCAGACCTGGCAGAACAGATAGGAACAGATCATTTATGCATCTCAAATTGCTTTTCATTTTGCCACACAATGCTCCTGCCAGCTTATACTTAATTTGTGATCCAGTTATGAAAGTCAGATTATCCTTTCTCTCTACCCAGAAATTTATTGTTAACACTCACAAGCAGCAAATAAAACAGCAGGTGTAACCAGCATTGTAACAATAGACTTATCTATTGCATTGCAAATATAACCACCACCATGTCAGTGGTGTGAGCAATAATGAAACTGGTCAAGGAAGCTTTTGAATACAGATCTACATAAGCTTCAATTAGAAACAACCCCCTGACATGGGTTGTGCTTCAGTATTTGGATGGATGGGATTCAAATACAATGCACAAACCACTAAACACAAGGGAACAGAGTTAACAGAGCCTTAAGCTGGAAGTACAGATAACATATCTCCCACTCCTCTTATATAGTATTATTGTTGAACTGACACATTCATCGAGAACAGTTTTGAAGATTAAGGTAAATCTGATGTTGACTGTCAAGATTCAGCCATCCTCCATGGTTGAACCACACATCTGCAGCTGTGAAATCCTTATTTGACAAAGTAATCCCAGCATCACCCTTATGTGCACAATATCTGTACTTTCCACAATGCAACAATTCTGGCAGACAAGACAAATGTGTTCTCAGCCTGTGGCACAAGAGCTGTTTCTGTTTAGCTCACCATCAACTCATTCTTGCCCCAGTTTAATCTGCACATATTTTAGACTGTTTGTGAAATGCTGTATTGCTTTATACAGAGTACAGTACCCAGCTTTAAAATCCAAAATGCAGCTGCTTCCTCAGCAGCACTGCCCCTGAAGGTACTCATGAGGTGCTGGGAACGAGACACAGTGACTGTGATGGAAGGATCTGAGCTTTGCTGCCTGGGGGAGGCATCAGCAGCATGCCTGAGGCAGGGTGATACTGAGCCTCACAGCGACACTGAAGCACTCTGAACCTCAATTCTGCTTCCATTTATTACTTTGGTCTCCTTGGCCATCTGAGTATTCGTAACAGGGATCACACAAAAGAACAAAGTCCTAGCAGAACACATACCACATTCTACATCAACTCAATACACATGGATTTCTGCATAATTGATCATTTTATTGGAATCTGTTAAAGGATGTTTGTTCAGATCACCTGTTCAGCAGGCAGCTATGCTGCTTCTGTTCACTGCATACATACTGAGCAAGTCTCCAAGCAATACATAAATATTGTCTGACCCCATACTTAAGTATCTTTACTACAAAAAGCAGCTTCTCCTCAACAAAAGTTGTATCCGTGGGACCAATGTGCATTTCTTCTAGATAGAACTTGTACCAAATCTGTATCAACAATTGTAGGTTAAATACATCAATGCAGGTTAATAGAGCCTTAACAGTAAAAAAAGTAAGAAAGTTAAATACTGCAACAGCTGAGATACATACTGCATTTGAATGATAGAACATAGTCTATTGACCTAGTTAATGACACAGTCACTAAAACACAACATACAGAAGCAATGTCAACTGCCAGTACTTGTCTAAGCATTTTAGTTTCCCTTTTCCCTTCAAATAAAGAAGAGTTGTATACCTCTTGAATGTGAACTTAGGCATCATTAACCTTACAGCAATACTGATGCTGATAGTTAAGGTTAGGTAGAGACATAGTGAAGCTGCAGGCCACTGAGTACACACAGCATTTGTGAGTTGGAGGAGCCAATGTTTACTATAGCACAGCTTCATTGTTCAAACTAAGTGCACCCTATGGACAGTAACATTAATTGGCAAGACATATTTAGTAAAAAATGCCACTTGAGACACCTAGCACATTTCAGTTAAGTGTGGATTTAACTAGCTATGATGAGGGCTAGGGAGGTATTTTAACTGAAACACCTTGGTAAAGTGAAATAAGCTGACATATCACTGTTTTCTAGAACCCAGGAATAAAGTTAAATGTGTTCACTCAGTCATCAAGGACTAGTATTTCAGCAGGCATTTCAGGTTTTAACCTAAGGGCAGGTTAAAATAAATCTGTACACAATGCAACATACCTCAAATAGATGCAATGATGACCAATTAGCTGTCAGTCTCTACTTTTACCATTACAAGCCCAACAATTTTGGCACACAAGTACAGCCAATCTTCAAATTCAACCATTCCAAGCCAGAGCCATTTCAGAGACTGCTCTGCAATACTATTCTGGACTGTAGAAACATGCATACACCAGCTGCCCAGAAACACACAACTAAAAGAAGTTGCTAGAAATAGCCACTGAACATACACATGCATGCCAGTCAGCTTCCCAATTAAAATGCTATATACAAGCCATACTTCAATTTTTTTAATTTGTAGTTTTTCACCCAACTTACAGATATGAGTTCAAGTGAAGGGCAGTATTGTGACCTTTTGAAATACCCAAAATGAAAATGAGTGCAAGTTACAAAGCTACAAAGAGGTTAGCAATGATTTCCTGATCTTTTCAGGTGAAAAATTATTTAGTAGCTAAGCAATGCCAGGGAGAGGTGGAGTCCATGAAGGACATGGCCTTTAGGAAAGCAAACACAGCCATAACCAAGAATACTGACTTCCCAAAAAGTCTGAAAGTTTCTTCATACTGAAAACTGAAGTCCTCCATGAAGTTACCTGCTACCTTGCTGCATGTTGTAATGTTATTGCCCTACAAGTTGTGCAGAAAACCACAGCCAAGTATTAATGCACAAGAAATTTAAAAATTACCGTGCATAAGATATGATTAAACTGTAGCAGAATCTCAGGTATTGATTATGGCTTAGACCTGCCTTGAAAGTCAACACTTGGACAAATATCCTTATGTGAATGACACTGTCCATATGAAAGTGAGACAACTTTGTCACACTGAAGACTTACTTGGTTCAAGTGACCTTCTACTTAAAAAAAACAATAGACAATATATTCACAACCATTGCAAGAATTAGCCCTGTAAAAAAATTCAACAATACTTTTTACTTTTCGTTTCCTTAAGTGTATATATTTGCAGATATTTTATAAGCAAGCTGTTTCTTGACCAGCCAGATCTTGGATAGTGAATTCTTTATCCTACTTCCTCCCTCATCCAAATTTGCCAAACTCAAGACATTGTTTTAGCAGCATTCATGAAATCAATAGTGCAAAGTTGTTATAAAAAACTATTTTCCCAGGCTAGGACATCCTCTTCAAGTTTTGTATTGGGTCAATAGCACTTCCCACGTTTTTAGACCTCTGGGGAAAGGCAGGAACAATAGATATGCTGAATCTAACAAATAAAAATTGTTTGCCAAAGGCTTTTTTGAATTTTATTTTTGGGTGGATTTTTTTAAATTTGCTGCTCATACTGGCCCTTGTTACAACTTTAGTAACTAGTTCACTGCATTAAATTCACAATTCCTCATTTTGATATGCGCCTATAACATGTGAATTGAACTGCACCACAATAATTGTAATGTCATCTCTATACATTCGAGCCAGCTCCTCTGGAAGACTCAGCATTTTGGACAGTCGCTCATGATCCACAGTTCCAAACTCATTGTTACCCACTGCATGACGTATCAGGTGAGTTGCTGCATTCTGATCTTCAAATACTGAAGAGATTCTTGCTCTCCTTTCTGTTAAGAGACCATGCATCTGTCCCAAAGTTACCTTATAGCCACCAACAGCTATTGGCTGTTGGTGGTGAACACCAGTGAGGTACTCCCCCACAATTCTAGCCACATCTTGCCTGTGCATTGTCTCCCACAGCCCATCCGTGGCCAAAACCAGGAATTTATCCTGTGGCCGTAACCTGTGATGTATGACTTCTGGTTCAGCTGTGAGGTATGGGGGAGTGTAATAGTTTGGAGGAATAAACTTTGTATATTCATTGTCATTCAGCTGATCTGGGCCTGATTCCACTACTCTCTTCTGCAGTTCAATACTCCATTTAAACTTCACATCACCAAAAGCTCTGAAAGGCATCAAGAGACCCAAGAGCCGATCTTGTTTCACAAGACTTTTCTCTTCAGACTTTGGATGCTCCATTTTCACACGTTCCACTTCATGTTCATTTTGTGCATTGTGGTCATAGGACAAAGTAACTGCAGACCAAGATCCATCTTCCTCCTGAACGCCGAGCATCGCTCTGCTGTCACCTGTGTTAGCAATGTGCAAGTCGACACCATCCACGTGGGCTACACAGGCAGTAGAGCCAGAAAATGCTACTCGCAGTACTAGGTAGTTGAGAAAAGAATTTGGATCTCCTACTTGAGCTTCCAAAGAAATATCATTATCAAGCCTCTTAAAGGCATTAATTAAAGCTTCTCTCACATCAGTAGTCTCGCCACTGTTGAGATCAATCAGCTCCTGCCAATAAGTTCTTAGACTGTTGAAGTAAAGCTTGGAAGCCTCTTTGCTAAAATAATCGTTGGGATGCTTGTGCCACTGTAAAATGGGCAACAGAGCTCTGCCACTCTCCACAGCATTTTCTATTTCAAGTAAAGTTTCATGAGGTAACAAAGAGACAGCAATGTAGTAAAACAGTCTTTCACTGACAGCTTGAGCACAAGCACAGCCTGCGTGGCCATCAAACACACCCAGAAGCATCCCTCTTGTCTGTAAACAAGTGGCAGCACTCCTCCGGTCCTCTATCGGAGCATTAGCAGGCAACTGGTTGCTGTCGAAGCCAAGAATAGAACTTACATTTTTACCATCAAATTCTGGGACTTTGAAACTGTATTCATTTGCCTTCAGGATGCTGTTGACCTGTGGAGGGGTGAGGTAAAACCTCTGCGGCGTAGAAGCATAATCCCTTGCGTGAATAAAGTTATTAAAGTGCTCCTTTGGCCTGTAAAGTGCCGCAAATTTCTTCTGTGGTGCATATCTGAAGTGACTGTGAGCAAAATGAGATGACAAACAACACAGATGTTTATGGTGGCAGTAACACGCAGTACTGCCTATTCTGCTAATCTCACAGTTACGAATCAATGGGAACAGATGAGCTGGTGCTGGCATGGCATCAGACAACAATGGCAGCCTGGAGCTTCGGACTGGAATTGCTGAAAGACAAGAGAACAACTATGCTTAGCGGGACAGCTAAGAGATTTTTCCTCCCCAGAATTCTGTGTTAAGATGTTTACAGCCCCTAACCAAGTTGCTTATTATATGGAGTTCATAGCTTCAAAGGACTTGACAAAGAAAGGTGCTCATTTATAGACACTACATTGGGCTGTAACAAAAAAGCTAAACCGTACTTCAGCATAGGTATTTTAGCTCTGATACCCACTCAGACAGCAGGCAGGAAGTGAAAGCATCACCCAGACAGTCAATGAACCCTCAAGCAACTTAGCAAAATAGTTAGCATGGAGCATTCTACAGAATTGCCACAGGATTTTACAGCTATCTGCTTTCCTGGTCATTTCATAGCTGACAGAGACGGCACAAAAGGAAGGAAACTCTTCCTGTAACACTGAAGAAGAGAAAGCATCTAACAGGGAGACTAAGAAACCACTCTGAGATGACATACAGCAAAGATTGCTTAGACAGCAGAAGCAAGAAGTAGGTGATAGAACTGATATTCTTAATGCAATCAGAAGTCCGTAGAGGGTTTGGTTTCTTTCCCCCCTTTGACATGCAAAGCTTCAAACTTGTGTTACATATATAAAACAGCCACAGCAACCTATGCAGCAATTTTCTAGCTTAAGATGTTAAGTATGAGAGGTAAAAAAGAAATACAGCTTTCCAACAGCTATTCCATCCCAGTACATTTTAGGATTATAAAACACTTTGAAAGGCTACTCAATTGAAGGCCTATATGCAAATTGTTTGCTTCCTTGACTAGAACAGAGCCTTGCACAATACTCTAGAGCTAGTTTAGACCACTAGTATCTGAAGAAATATTCTACTGCTACTTGCCACATCTAAAAGCTTTCCACATTTTTCACTTCCCAGCAGAGTATGCTGGCACACTCTTCCTTGTCTCCATTTACATACCAAATCACAACATTAGTGAGAGTGCCTCTCAAAAGCCTTATTCACTGTGCCTCATTATCAGGAAGTCTTTTACAATGTAATACTTGAGAGACAACTCCAGAGTGGAGGTGGAGTTAAACCGTGCCTTGTGTGAAGTACACACGTTTAAGGCAAATGCAATTTTCTCTTTTATGATCAAGTTTCATCGCAGAAGCTTCTTCTCAGAAGAGGCCATTAGAAGGCTTACTGCAGTCATAAGCACTAATCTATCAGCACTGCTAGATGTCAAATTGTTTTACTCAAGAAATGGATATTGCTGTGTTATGCAAGGTGCATCAGTCAGTAAACGGACTTGTTTTTTAGCCAAGCAGGCATACCAGTATTTCAGAGGCGACTCAGCCCCAATAAAATATGCAACAAGCCCTAGTAGTCAGTCTAAAGGATCATGCAATATAGGAGAAATTGCATTTTGCAGTTTCTATTAGCTTTCCACAGCTTCAGCTGTGATTCTGATCACCTGGGCAGGCTGAGAAGTGTCTGGAAACATACAACACTTCATACCCCATTCTCCTTGCTTCAAGAAAGGGAAGCAAGCCATATTTTCCCGTCCTTGTTTGCTCTTTTTAAGTAAACCAAAGTAAAGCCCATTTCTGTGTTACATGACATCCAAGTGCTGAAAGCAGAGTACAATTCATGTTCCTGTCACTCCACTGACTCCCCAGTACTAACGAGTGACTGCTGTACACTGATAAAAACTCTCCTGAGTCCCCCACTGACAGCTGAAGATTGAAGTTTTCTGCTGTGCAGGCACCAGGAAGAGCCTGGGCTGTAGTCCAGATGCCCAGGAGCAGCGAATTGGCTGAAGCTTCCAGATGCATACTGAATTTATGGTAGCCATTTACTTCTCCAGTCCAGGCTCCACATGCATACAGCACAAGCACGACAGCAGGAGACTGTAACTCCAAATATAGATTTTAAATTCTATTCAGTGCCTTCTAATTATATAGGAGCTATTTTGGTAACAGTTTTGTACATTTCTTCACATGGCATTTAAATGCAACAATTTTGTTTAAGGTTCTGTGGATGTGCCCAGCCCACAGCAGCACCTCAGCTTCAGCACTGGTCTCCCCTTAGACTCCACCTGGATCAAGCTGTCCTGACTGCTCAGCATTTATGTTCAGTGCTGACCCACAGTGGTGCCTCAACTGCTCAGACAGATTTTTTGCTTCATGATGAAGCAAAAATACAAATGTATTGCTGCTGTAACAGTTCTGCAATGCCACCAGAGGATATCTTCATGACTTTTAATCATTAGCTTATCAAATGAAATCCACAAGGAAGTAGTAAGAAGTTGCCTCACATCTTCCATGGCTCATATCATTTACAGTAGATCTATGCCAGCTTACAAGATCAGTCTGTTTTACATACCAGCTCCAATAATTCCAAGTTAAGGAAATGCCTAATTCCAAGTGTCCAAACATGAACTGAAATTAAAGTCTCTCCCACTTACCCCTACAACACAGCTGCCCATATATAACCAGACACTCCAGCTGCCCTTCGAATAATTAAGATCCAAAGATCATTATGGTTGATCAAAAGACGGCAGAGAAGAAAAAGAAGTAGAAATGGTACAGTTCAATCAAGATTTGTCAAGATATTAGAATCAATCCAGTGTCAATACCTCTCCAAGCCCAGAGCAGGGTACAAGCGCTATTTTTCAAGCTGTAAATACAATATGACCAATAATGGGTCAGATGGTAAACTTAGGGGGTTTTGTAGTATTACACTAAAAAAAACCAGGAAAATGTTCCACCTGTCTTTACTAAAGGCTCGTTATAGCCATACTGTTAGGGCTAACTGGCACTGCACAGACAGGTTCCTCCAAATCACTGTGCCAAAGACACCTACGGCTTCAGATAAAAACACTCAAGTGCCTCCTTTCCTACACCTGACAGACCTGAACGAACCAGCTGGAGAAGACGGGGAGGTGGCGAGGACAAATAAGAAGCATTCCACACTAGCAGCACCGTTAATCCTTCCCTCCGGCCTCAGCCCGCAGACACAGCCCAGCCTCGCAGCCCCTTCCCCGGCTCCCATCCGACCCCCGAGCCCGTCGCTCCACAAAGGGAGATACATACCGATCCGCCTGGGCCCAGGACATACACACATTCTCCTGTCACAACATGAAGCCGCCAACATCCACAAAGCAGAAGCCCGGGGGGCGGGGGGAGAAGCAAGGCAGAGAGTTTGTTAGAGAAGACGTAGAGCTCCGGCACGGAGGTGGGACGGCAGACAGGAGGAGACAAGCACACACAGCCGTTCTGCGGGAGCGCCGCTGCTGCCGCTCGCCCAGCGATGGGACCGAGCCAGCTCCGCAGGGACCGCCCGAACCCGCCGCCCGCGCGGGCACCGAGCCCCGCCGGCCCCGCTCTCCCTTCCGGCAGGGCGGCAGGCAGGGCCCGCTCTCGCTGCGCGCCGCCGCGGCAGATTCCGCTGCCCACTCAGGCGCTGCGCGGCCCCGACATGGCCGCCCCTCCCCAGCCGCCCGCCCGCCTCCGGCACGACCACCTCCTCCTCCCGTCCTGGGCACAGACCTGGGCCTTTCCCGGGAGGCTCAGGGAGACGGGCGGAAGGACGGTACGCCACGGGAAGGGAAGCGGGTGGAAGGACAGGACCGCACCGCCCGGGCCGCACCGCCACTCCCAAACCCCCCGACAGCCACCGCCTCACGCCCGCCGCCGCCGCGCCTTTATAAAGGGCCCTGCGGCGCGCGGCGCACCGCCCATTGGCTGCAGAGGAGGGCAAGGCGGGCACGTGACGCGGAGGCTGAGGGAGCGCGCGGGGGGCGGAGGAGAAGGAGGGGGCGGTGCGTGCGCGCGCACCGCGCAGGGGCGGGAGGGGGCGAAGGCGGCGGCGGCGGCGGCGCGCGCGCGCGCGCGCTGTGCCGGCCCCTCCCCCAGGGGTCCGTGAGGGCGGGGAAAGCCCGAGGGGCGCGTTTGGAGCGCTTTGGGCGATGGGGCCGGGGCTGCTTGCCCTGGAATGTTCCTGAAGTGCCTTTAACAGCTACGAGGTACGGTGACTCCGCCAGAGACCGCTGCAGCCTGTCCCCTAAGCCAGGGACCCCTCTGTCCTGAGAAAGCCCCCCACACTCCTTTGGTCAGGAGTCACTCACACAACTTCTTACTGTTATGGAGACGCAAAATGGGAAAATGTCTAAGTTTTGTAGAGTGTATGGCCATTTACTCTGAATTCCTTTAAAAGACTGGTGCTTTTTGAGGTTTTTCCCCCTTGAAATGTTCGAGTTGACTTGCAGTCACAAAGCTTATTAACTCTGCCAGAGACTACTGAAACTTGTACTGAAACATGGGGGGTTATGTTTGGTTTTGTGGGGTTTTTTTGTTTGTTTGTTTGTTTTATTTGTTTTATTTGTTTTGGGGTGTTTTGTTTTGGGTTTTTTTTGCTTTTGTTGGTTCTTCATTTTATTTTGTGGTTTTTTATTTGTTTGTTTTTTTAATTAATTTTCCCTTTGATGTTTTGTTTTCTCCAGAATCCCTGGGGGCAGAGCAGGCTGTTGTGCAATGAAGAAGACCAGGGCCCTCCCTGCCCTGATGTCCCCACACTGCTGCCCTCACTGCCAGCAAGGAATGGTTTGAGGCCAATGGCCACGAAGAAGGAGCAGCCCTTCCCTAGAAGGGCTCCAAGTTCCTGCCGGTGCAGCAGCAGCAGTGGCCTCCCCTCCCTCCCTTCCCTCCCCTCTCTTATTTACTGTCCTGTCCCTGTTCCACATCTCTAGGGCAACACTCAACTTCACATGTTCTTCTGAGGTTCTCTGGTCCACACTTACTCTTCATGTACATTTCTGAATATGGAAAGTATATAAGTTCAACAGTATTTTGATTTCTTTGATCATCTCTCTGTTTACAGATGCCTGTGCTCTCACACCTTACTATTTTTCAGGGTGTCTGGGATGCCCACTTTGCTCTATGTTATTAGCAGCAGATGTTAGCAAGCCTTGGGATGCTGCAATTCCCTCAGCAGCTGTAGCAAAACATAGATTTTTGACTATACTTACGTCTTTACTCAGTTGGTAAGATGTGTACAGCTGTGTACCAAAACCAGGAGAAGAAACAAAGGAAAATCTG
Source organism: Zonotrichia albicollis (assembly GCF_047830755.1). Taxonomy (NCBI): domain Eukaryota; kingdom Metazoa; phylum Chordata; class Aves; order Passeriformes; family Passerellidae; genus Zonotrichia; species Zonotrichia albicollis. Next base: position 133,995,152 of record NC_133819.1, read on the forward strand.
CACTTAGTGCCCAGAAGACTCAAGAGCTCTACTCGAAATGTGAGAGTATGGAAAGTACTGCCCTGTGACCCTCTGTGTGAAAATCAGCTAGAAAGATAAAATGAAGCCATCCTTAGAAATGCAAGTCTTTCATGGTAGTAGTTGAAAACACAGAGTATTAGAATTTTCATTTATTGGTGTTCTGGGTGACTTTTGAGACATTTATTTGTTTATCCAGAATGGTATGCCATTCTGGAGAAACATTCTTCATTTTAGAAGTAAAAAAAAGGTATCTGACAGACACCATTATACATTGAAAACTTCATTAAACAGCATGGAAAACAAATTATTTGCATTCCTTTTTAACGGTAGCATATGGTTAAAAATAGATTGCAAACATGTGCTGAAATAACAAGCATTTACATAATTTTCTTCTTGCAACAAGAGTGACTGCAAGGCCTCCAAGTGTAGACATTTTCTTACAGACTGTGTAAAGGTGCACTATCAAGCCACCTTCTTAGCTTGTCAGAAGGAAGAAGGCTGTGGGAAGACAGACCTCTGCCTGGGTGAATTTGATTCATCTTTCTAGGAGCAGATACACAGAAATGGACTGGGATGAAGTCACCACCGATCACCTAATATTCCTCTAAGTGAGGAGTTTGTAGAGTGGCTTCATGTATGACTTTCACAGAGAATGTTGCTGTTTAGAGTTGCCTACCTAGAAAAAAAATTCCACGAAGTAGTTAGCATTTAGCACTCTTATCTTCAGAACATCTTGTGCCCATTAGTTCAATTCTCTGTAATTTGCTGTGAAATTGAAAGGTTAGTGATAAACAGCTCCCTGTTTATTGATTTAATTATCCTTTTCTTCCTGATTTAAGGCCAGGAGAGGAGCTGCTTTTAGAGATGGTCTTGGAATTTGTGGCGCCTCATAGCATCCTATTGATATATCTGAACATTAGACAAAATTTGAATTTTAAAATACCGAGTGAGAAAAGATTGTGGTCTTACCAGCCACATAGAAATCAGACCAATTAGAGACAGAATGCTAAAATTTGGCTGATATTTTGCTCCTTGAGCTTATGTGAGTTTGCTGGTGTGCTGCCAGAAGTTGAATGTTGCAATTTAACTGGAAGTTAGATTTTCCTTCTCTTCATCTTGCTGCTGCCAGACCTTTTTGTGCAGCTTTGAGCAACACTCTGTTTTTGCTGAATCTAAAGAATAAAAATATTCTAATGAATAAAAACATGTTGTTCCACATTTTAACATTTGACACCAGAGAGTGATGGAAAAGGAATTACTTGTAACTACTTCAAGGTATGCAAAGTCTCCCTGCTTTCCTGGATGAAAGGATTATCAACAGAGTGTAACAAGAGACATCAGTACTTGTCTTATGTGCCTGTTGCCAGCAGTGGCTAATTCTGCACTGCAGAACCAACAGGCACCTATGCATTGTCACTGCAGCCAAAGTGCTGCAGCACTTACTCTAACACACGTTTCCAGAAAAAACTATTAGAGATCATCAAAATCAATTTTCATTTGAAATCAAGTGTTTGCAATAACCCTCTAGTTTAAATAGGTTTTTGTGCCTGATGTATAAATATTTTATTGATTCGTTTTTATTGACTCATTTTTACTGAAAGCTAGTTCAGGAGCACAGGATAATATTTCACCTGTTTTTATATCCCTTGACTCCTTAACATTCTTATGATATCTTTGCACACAATGTTACAGAAATGCCTGTTGCTCCTGTGCTCCTTTAAAAGAGCAGTTGCTCATAAAACCTGTCTTAAAACTGAGTGCACAGATCAAACACTTCCACTTGGCAGGCTGCCATACCGACCTGGAGCAGGAAAAAAAGGGCAGAGGAATCATAGAAGTTTTGAGAGCAGAAAGAAAAGCCTAAAAATGGAGAAAATAATGGAGACAAAAAAGCCAGGTATGGAATAAACAGGAAGGATTGGACAGGACAAAACTGTGTTCTTTCCTTTCCTGAGAGCATTACAGAAGCAATGACAGCAACCTAAGGATGCTGTTCCACAGAGCAGCGATTTTTTTTTTTTTTTTAGTGGTAATCAGGAGCATTATGTGGCAAAAATAAACGTGTTAGTATTGCTCAGAGCAGAGGCAGTACCTGCAAACAGCGACGGCCTGTGCTCTTCAGTCTGCTTCAAAGGGAGCGTTGGGTTGCACACTCGCGTGTTCTGCTGCCCTCTCAGGGAGTGGTTGCTGTGGGTGCTGCATCTGTCCTGCCCCAGCACAGCTGGGCTCCTGGGTACAGTGAAGGTTTCTGAAGTTTTACAATGAGCCCTGCAAAAGGTGATTTTTAAAGAATGCTTGAGAGTATCAGCTTTAGAGTAAGCCAGCAGCCCTGAGCCACATGATTCACCTCTCCTGCCCTTCCTAAAGGCAGGTCCAATGGCAAATCACAGACAATTGCTTTCAGTGGGTGTTTTGCTTTCACTGTGGGATTCACAGATATGTTAATTTATTTTGTCTCCCCTGGAGGCCCTTTGTATCTTCACTCATAATTCCTTTCTGAAATGAAGCAATGGGTCTGACTCATTCAGCAGTTCAGATCCAGCTTCCTAGACTCAGAGAGTAACTGAGGTCAGACAGGACCTGCTGAAAGCAGGGCCACCTTCAAAGCTAGGTCAGGTTGTTCAGGGACTTAGTCAGTCCTGTTTGGGACATCTTTGAGGACTGAGGTTCTCCAGTCTGCCTGGGCCCCAGTTCCAGTACTTCATCACTTACTTACATTTTGAAAATTTTTGATTTTTAGTTAATTAGAATCTTCCATGTTAAGCTTGTATGTGATGCCTCTTACCCCTCAGGACTTCTTTGTACCATCCTATATGTTGATTCCCATCTCATTAGCAGAGAATTAAATACATTTTTTTCATTTTGTAGTAGTTATGCACTAGTTTGCACTCTTCACCTGGGCTGGTTTTTCAGAGCTGGTGTCCAATTTGGGGAGTACAGCATTCTGGCAGCTTGATGAAGTGAAGGGAATTCTGTAGAAAAATAGTTTTTTGGCCAGCTTCAAGAATAACATTATCAGTGTCTGACTATGAGGAAGTAGTTTCAGGATATCAGGAAGTTGGATCCAGCAATTACTTTGCTGCCGAAGAGTCTGATCCGTTTTCCATCTGTAGTTCATCATGTGCATTTTTCATATTTCTTTGTTACAGTCATTTTCAAAAGTAACTACATTTGCAGTTATAATGGCTGCCATGCAAAAGATTCAATAGACTTCAGGGGAAATAGTGAAGATTAAAATTGGGAGAGGAATCTGCTCGCATTTTTCCATGCAGAGAATAGCTTACACTTTTCAACAGATAAAATATTGTTTCCCTAATGCTGCTGGAACAATGATATCCTGGCTTCATTTTATCAGATATAATTCCCTGAAATAAAAGACTGCTCAGATGTTGGTAATTGAATACAGCCTTCTGTCTTTACTTGAGGTCACTGGAGTCAAGAGATGGAAGCCAATGGTTGGTCTGTAGAAACAGCTGGCTCGAGCTGAGATCTTTCTATGCAAATGTGAATGTTAAAGACTAAAATTTCTCCAGCAATTAGGAAGAGCAACCAATGCCAACTACTAGAAGTACCTGTATTATTGTCTGAGCATGAGGGGGTACTTTGAAGTTATGGAAGATACAATTAGAAATTTCAATTTAGAATCAAGAGTAGGCTCTGAACCAATCTCTTAGGTGTCTTGGGGCCCAGGGTTAGATCAGGTCACATTTCCACTTGTAACAAGGAAGTTCAGAAAGAATACCAAAGTGACCTCCTTCTCATTCCTCTTTGCTTTTCTCAGTTTAGCCTTACCTAAATGCTGGTAAAATAAGACCTTGTATCCTTTGGGGTTTGTATTTGACCAAAAAAATAAGCATTTGTTTTTGGTTTTTTTTCTGTAGAAAAAAGATGAGTTAGGTTACTGGTTTCCTTAGTTGATAAATAGACTTATTATCTCAAGTGACCCCATCTACAAAAATATTTACCATTTGCTTTATACTATATGTTTCATTTATATTTTTAACAGCAAACCAAACATGTATTTGTTCTAACCTCTTTCCTTCCCTGACTAGATCCAGTATTCTGTTCTTCCAGGCAGGTGTCTCAAGCAGAAGATTACAGAGCCTCATTTGCTGCCTCTGAGGCAGGGAGTGGTGGATTTCTCTGTGAGTGACCAGTCTTCACTGCATGGTGAAGCATTGCCCTCACCTCAGCTGACCTGCAGCCAGACAGTAACAGGACTCCCTGCAAAAAGAAGCAGTGTGGAATGAAGGTGACAGTTATACCAGCCTTTTATAGTTAAAAGCTTTAGCCATTAGGCTGTTACATGGTAAGATAGGAACAAGCAGAAGGAGCAACACTGTGTCTTACAAGTGAATCTGGAGCTTTGTTTATGGTATTCAGGAACTGGAGGCAGCCAGCTCCCTCTGAGAGATCCCAGCATTGCAAAGCTGTGTCCTGTGCCAGGCTTTTAATCAAAAGAGAAAGCCTGACAGTGATAATTTCCAGCAGGCCTGCTTTAGGGGTGCCTTTCTTCTCCTGGGGAATTTTTTATAAGGTCATTTAGAGATCCCCATTCTAATTTTGTCCTGCATTGGCACTGGGGTGCTTTCCTTAAATCTGGATTCCAGCCCAGGGCTGGATTTGGTTTGCAAGTCTGAATAACCTGCATATTCAGTTGCACAGGTCAATGATGTCCCCGTGGCAGAGGCCGGGGAGGTGGTGCAAGATCACATGTTCCCACAGTTGGGCTGTGCCTCTGGGGAACCTCCATGAAGATCTGGGAGCACTGGGAGGACCTTCAGTAAGCACAAGATGACTGCCACCCTGCTGCTTCTCAGGAGCTCAGGACCCATGTTTCCTGCAAACCTTTGGGGCTTGCAAGTTAGCAGTGCAGGTGCCTTATTCCTTCCTCACAATCATTTTACTCAGTGTTTCAAATGCCCTGGAGCAAGTCCAGATTGCAAGCTAAGTGTTTTAGAGTAGTATTTTAAGAAGAAGGATTCTTTTTTCTATTAGTGTTGACTTTAACACTGGAGCAAAACACACCAGCTACATCAGGCTGTTTCTTTGAAACTTCTTTGAACTTTGGATGCATCTCTGCAGCCTGCAGCCTTGTGTAACTGCAGAGGTTTGTTCAATTTGTCTGGATGTTATATAAGCTGTCTTTTATTTTCCTTTGCTTGTGATCATGTTATGTAGGCTGCCTTCTTAAATTTCAGGAACCCTAAGGCAGCCTGAGTCATATGTATGAGGCTCTTTTTTGCACTGTTGTGTAAGGTAGTGAATTGCAAAGGTCATGGGAATGAGTTATTTAAAAACTGAAACATGCTGGGCTCTATCCAGCTCAGAATAGATGAGCTCAGAAAGGCATTTGCGTTTTAAATTACAGTTTGGGTTATCAAGGACTGATTCACCTAACTCACTATTTCAGTTTCCTTAGCAAACCGCTGTAGCACACAATATTTTTGTTTCTTTTAAATGTATTGCTGATATAATCATGTGTTCCCATGAGATAATGAATAAAATATTTACTTTCAATACTAGAAAACAAATGCATTCACAAATATTGTCATCATAGGCACAATCTTCACACTCATTCATTTTTGGTGCTCACAGCAATTAATCTCCCTTACCATTTGATCCCAATGGAAGATTCATGTTCAAAGTGCACAGAGGGCTTTGATCTACCCAGTGAACAACTGGGTTGTGATGTGTCACTGAGCCCTTGTGTAAACTGGCTCAGTCATACTGATGCCATCAGGTTAAAGGTACAAGAACAAATAACCCTGGAGTCTCTAGGGCAGGGCCCTGTGTTTCTGTTCACTCTGTCTACTGTAGGTTTAAGCCATCCAACTGTACCCTCATTTATAGAAAGACCTTTCTTGCTTCCTGTTTCATGTCCCCTCTGAGGCCCTCTAAGTCACCATCCATAAAAAGCGTATCCAGCCATACTTTAATGTGAAACTCTCTGAAACTCTCCCAAAAGCACTTTTCACCTTGGATAATTTCACAGAGCAGGTCAGGACACGACTCCACCAACTGCTCAGCACACAGAGCAGGGCAAGCAGCAGTCTCTGGCAGCAGGGAAGGACATTGCAGTGGGCCAGGGGAGCAGGAGGGAATACAAACCCACACCCTGGGAGTGATTTTTGTTCTCTCCATCAGCCCGTAGAGCTATCCCAGCATCATTTTGGCCATTTGCAAAATTCATGTGTGCAATTGTAATTCACTTCCCTTTTCATGCACCAAAATGTAATCAACTTGTCATCACATCAACTCTTGTTGAAAATAGTAAGAAAAAGCTAAGTGATGAGACAAAAATACATTAAATTGGTTTGGCATGAGGAAGCAGTTAAATGATTCTAATTACTGAAACCCAAACCAGTACAACCCACCTCCCCAAATTATTGCACCAATATCACAAAATTAAGTATTAGCATGTCCCCATGTAGGCTTGCAATGCAGTGTACTGGTAAATGATACAGACAAAAAGTGGTTAACCCAGAAACTGTGGAGTCATACATGTGCATGTAAGAGAGGGGGGAAAAAACCCTATTTTTAAAAAAAGGCTAGAAATTCAAAGAGCACAGTTCAGGGACATGATACTGAAAGGAAGGAGAACACTGGGGCAAAGGACTTCCTGGAAAGGGCTTGAATGCAAACACAGGTGAGCTCTTGCTGTTTGCCTGCTTTTTGCTGTGTTCAGAAAAACAAGAACTTTTAAAATACAGGAATTGTACATGTGAGTCTATTGCATTATACCCAGCATCATGACTCAAGGTGATTGCTAGGAACAGCTAAAAGAAGAGATGGAATAAGGGAGGACAGGGTCTATGAAGTGTCAGGGTTTAAAGAGGTTACCCAAAAAAAAAAAATCCGAGTTATTTTCACATATGCAAGTAATTCTGGTTTGCATTTGCATATATCAGTGGGTAAAATATGAGTCACAGGGTGGGGTTTTTTTCTTGCATGTTAATAATGGACACCTTGCCCTGAGTCAAAAAGCAGTGCCTTAGGTTAATCCAGGAAACACTTCTTGAATCTGCCATCATGTGAAAACTGGAAACAAGCTCACTTTCCCCAGAAAAGAGCTATAAAACCAAGCAAGAGAAATTGCAAACAGAAAGTCTGTTCACTTCTCTAGCACTGCTCTTAACCTCTTGGACTATCTTGGGTCGAGCAGCTGGAAGACAGCATGTTCTGTAGGCAGACAGCTCCTGGCAGGCAGTCAGTACAGCTGCGAACACCACACTCGGTGCCAAACATGAGTCTGTAATTTCTCTCCAATGGTCAGCTTTTTGAGGATAGCATTTAGTCATTTCCTGGGAAGACAAAGGGTGCCCATCAGAGCTAATGATACTTGCTCGTGCGTTGCCATGTGGGAGGTGGCTATAAAGCACACTTGGAAAATGAGCACAACTGATTCAAAATTACAGCAACGGTGTTGATGCAGGAATTTGCTGCCAGGCAGTCCTCAGAATCCCTGCACCCTTTGTCAGACAAGGAGGCATTTTCTTCTGACTTTCTTTTCTCAGCTGTCTGAATAGGAGAGCAAATGCGCCTCAGGAGAAATAAGAAGTGTGTTAGTTTTCATTAACTTTTAATTTGAAGTCTGCATAACTGAATGAAACCACTGTAGTAATCTGGAAAGGGTATCTGAAAGCCCTGTTGAATCAGAGATAATTCCTCCCTTCTCTCTGAAAAGTACATATTTAAAAGGTGCTTTGTTCAGAGGCACAGTATCCCTGCCAGTACTTGCAAAGAACTCAAACAGTGGGAGCAACTCTAGAAAGTCATTTCAGGCTACCGCAGCATTCCCAGGGCTGTAGTAAAGGTCAGTGTGTGTGTGTGTCCTTCAGCCATGTGAAGTTTTGATTAGCAAATCTGCGTCGTTGACAGCTCTGGAATGTTTCCAGACAGCCAAAATCAGGGCTCCCATGTGCACAAGAAGTGCAGTCCCTGTGCCCAGCCTTGTGCTCAAAGCCATGGGACATGCTGCACAGTGTTCAGCCTGTAACACATACTGCAGCCAGGCTCACAGCCAAACATTCCAATCATGTCAGTAAAGAAAAGTTTAAAAATGTTATTTTGCTGATAGGTCTTTCTTAAAAAATTCTTTTCAAAGAAAGCTTAAGGGGAAAGGGACTATAGCATAAGTGAGTCTCTTCCCACACTGTGCCATTTTCCATGGTTATTCTTTAAGGCATCTTTACAGCACTCACAGTGCAGACCGTCATGTTTTCATGATTTCTTGCCTGCAGCAATTATAATTCTGCCAATGCTTGGTCTTGCTACCAAGGCCAAATCACCAGATGCAGTGTGATATTGGGAAGCCAGACGTCCCTGACCCAGTTGAGATTCAGTGATGACTCCTGCCAGAAACGTGCCCATCCCTGTGAACTAGAAATGCCTTCTTTGTTGCATCCAAGCACCACTAAGCAAACTTGTGTGGCCATGGATTAGCTTAAGTGTTTGTCAAACACATGTATGGTGCAGTTTCTCTACATGATGCGCTGGTATAGTGAAGCTTAAAATAAATACAGCATCCAGAGAATTCTCTGGCTTCTCTTGGACATCAATAAATAGCAAGCAAAGAACTGTTCACTGGCTGTCTCAAACCAAACACTTCTATCAAGAAAGGTTTGTTTGAAAATTATTATTTTTCATCCTTTTGCTTTATCTTCTGTCAGTTAATTTCTGTACCAGAAGAATAGAGAAAAATGCTGCATGAAGCAGAAATGAACAACAGGTTTGTACCACATACCAGGGAGCAGCTGGTGAGTGAAGCACTCCCTGACAGCCCAGAACATCAGGGGAACTGGATGTGGAGAGGAAATGTGCTATATTGATCCATTTCTTCTGTTTTGTTTTGTTTTCTGTTAATTCCACACTAGTCCTTTATTTGAGCTTACGTATGGGGAGCACTGGGAACTGTGACAATGCAGCAAGCGGAGGCTGCTGACGCCAGCAGAGGTGGGAGGGGAAAACACACATATAAGTGAGAGAAGAATTTGGCCCAGTGTCCCCTTTTGACATTATACAACCCAGGAAAAGTAAAATACTGTTACTGACAGTACCAGCTTTTGACAGTAATTGCACAATAACAGGACATTGTATTAGAATTTATGTTAGTACCCAATTTTGTTGGTTTTTTTTTTTGCCTGTCCTCTTGAAATGTATCTCCTTTAATGCTTGGCTACTCTGAAAAGTGTTGACTACTTTGTAGTCAACATGAACAGGCAATGAAGATGTAATGTCAAATGATTCCTTCAAATACAAATTCCTTATCAATTTTTTTTGGTAAAAGTTAATGTCTTTAAAATGTTTGTAAGCCGGTGAGGTAGTGATTTATTCAAGCTTGCTAAGTGCACTATTATTCTACAGTCTCAGTTAAATACTGTGAATGAAGATTGCCATAGTTACAGCTGAGTTCAGAAACTGGCACTATTGTGTTGTAATTCTTACCTTGCCTCTCTTGCTCTGGTACAGTGACAGACACATTTCCATCTCTGTAATTAACTGTGGTGTGAAAGATCCTGCACATTCATTTAAAAATGCTTGAGAAACTGTGAGATGAGGGACATTTTCCATTGTCTTGTTTTCCCCAAAACCAGTGAGTGACATGGTACTTCCTGCATGCCTTCTGTGCTATCTTCAGCCTAGTCCTTGAAATTCAGTTTGGCATTGTAATTCATTGCAAAAATATACACCACCAAGTAAGCAGCAACACTGATGGTCTCCTTTTATATAGGATATATTCCATGTAAAGAATGTTTTTATGTCAGCATTTATTTTGACAAAAAACAGAGGTTCTGACATGACTGCAGCTGGCAGGTCTTAATACTGACTTCTGCGTGGTTTGGATAGGTCTCAGGAAGGGTGGTAAGTAGGAACTGTCAAGGATTTAATGTAATATCCTCTGAAAATCAAATGCCTTCTCCCCTAGCTGAGGACAACAGGGTATGTCTTACTGTCAGAACAACTTGTCTCCATGAGCTGCTTTCCAACACATAGAAAATGACACATGCATAATTGGCAATGATTCAGGCATTTTGTCAGGCTCCTGAGTCACTCCAAAGCAGACTGGGAGCTGGGTCGTACCGCCCTGCAGGTGAGCACGCCACAGCTGGCACATCTGGGTCTGCCCAGCGCCCACCGGAGAAAGCGACGCCTCCCCTGCTCAGGGGCCCGAGCGGGGCAGCGGCTCCGCGACTCAGCAGCGACACTGCATCCCCACCTGCAGCCCAGCCCCCTTCCTTGTGCCGGCTGTCATGTTCACAGACCCTCTGCCAGGGCAATACAACTTCCAAAGATGGGAATGGATGACTGTCCTTTTTTTGTTTGTTTTTCATTTATTCTTTTTCCCCTGCGTTGTATGCTGCTGGTTCAGTGAGTTGCTTCTGCCCATACCATAGAGGAAGGGGGTGGCGGGGCTGGGGCAGGGGGAGCCATTGACCTGGGTCGAAGCAAAGGGGAGCAAGGAAAGCAGGTCTGCTTGTCCTCTTGGCTCTTTTCCATCATCCAGCTCTGCCTTTTGAGCTTAAAGGTATGTGTTACCATAGAATTTGTTAAACAATCAGCATTTCCTCTTTAATACAGTAGTGAGAATAAATATGCTTTGTTCTCCTGAGATGGTGGGTGGGAGGGAACACTCACAGCACAAGATGGGGTAGGGCCAACTTTTGTCCTGTGAATATTTACCTGTAATTTCTTCCCAGACAGGATTATGCATGTATGTGCCCTACAGTAGGGATCCCCTGGTCATTTGGGACAAACCACTACAAGCTCACATGAACAGAGCTTTGTTTGGAATATTTGATACAATACTGGTAGAACTTTAAGGAAAACCAGTATTCACCATGCTTTCCTATTGTAATTGAGCTCTCTGAAGTTATATACCCAGCTCATCTGCATAGTGGACATAATGAAATATGCATTTCATACCCATAGTGAAATAAATCTTCAGTTTGCTTGCTACCTGTGATTGTGATGCCATATGCTTGGCTGAGCATTGCTCCTGATGGATCACTGTGCAAGGATGCCTTACACTGAGGGCTGAGCTCCTCGGTGAGTCACTGCAGTAGAATGCACGGTGGAAAAGGCTCCTTTCCCCAGTTAGAGGTAAAATATTTCTGGATTCATGCCTGGTTTGTGCTAGGAATATTAAGGATGGTTTTGTTTTTCTGATAAAGTTCCCTTAAGAGAGCACATGATCATTGCTCCAGTTAGCACTGAATTCTCTCGGACTGCAGCTGAGTTTTCCTTTCCAAAACAGTTATGTGGCTGTCTGAAACATGCTTTGAAACAGTATGGTTGGTTTCTGTGTTGAACACACAGGACTGCATTTACTCTTTCATCTTTGCTTTATCTTTAGCTTCCAGTGGCAAACTGGCATTGAGCCCTCATCTGAAACATGGACCACAGCAAATCTGTAATTTTTCAAGCTTTGATGCTGTAATTAGAAGATGAAAAATCATGTGTTTTGGGGGGGTTTTTTTAAGCTCTGTTAAAATTATCATCGTTATTCAAAATTATGAGTAGAATTAAAGCTATGTTTCTAATCAAAATCAATGCACTGGAAGAGTGCCCACATTTTCCTATGGTGGAAATCTGATGAGGCCCAGAGTGAAGTAGTGCTGGAGATGGAGGTCAGTCAGTAAAGGCACAAGTGTCTGTGCAAGGTGTTGATCATGTCTCATGACAACTGGATGAGAGTAACTGAGTGCAGAACTTGCTCTGCTGCCAGCAGCAAACACAGCAAAAGCAGACAACTAAAGAGAAAGTAGTGAAGGACTGAGCAGTCTTTTGTCTCTGAGTTCAGTAAACCTATGCCATCAGGATGGGAGAAAGACAGGCCAGACCCCAAATCAAAGTGTTTGTCTCTCCATTTATTGAATCCTAACCTCTTCTTAACATTTTATTTTTTGCATTTGTTCTGTTTCTAAGGGGGTGACCACCTGGTTTCAGAGGGCAGCATTGTCATCTGAGCTGCCTGTGGTTCTGATGTTTTTTTGACCAAAAAAACCACCATGCTGAGCATAGTGAGGATTTCTGCTTGTTTCTGCTGAAGACACAATACTACTACCTTGAGGCAGATGCTTTTAATGTACAAGGTGATCTGGTAATCAAGTAATTGTAAGAAAAATAGGGTGATGCATGAGACCATGATTTATTTGACATCAGAATATTTGACTTCATTTCATAATCCCTGCTGTAGGCACAAAGCCTTGGTGGTGACAATGGGGAAACCTTTTCTCTCCCCATCATCTTTCATCATGTTCTCTTCTCTTGTTGTTCCTTATGTCACTCACTGCTTTTACTTCCCTCAAGCAAAAGAAACGGGATGTATTTAGTGCCTTTCCTTAAAACCTTGTGGAACTATGGGATACCTTCTCTGCTCTCAGCCTGGGTCTGACACCCTTTGCAGCTGGTGCTTCTTTATGCCCACCAGGACCATGTGAGGCTGAACCAGAGCTCTGGAGGAATGTGTGGATATCTGATATGGTTGTTAATGAGGAATTCAAGCTGGTACTTATAACTAAGCAGAAGGTTAGGCACAGATACTAACCCAGAAACAGCAATGGAAGCACTTTAAGTTGTGAGGGAGGTTATAAGTGTGTGCCTTGTGTGTCTGGGGTCTGGGAAGTGTGTCTATCAGAGCTGGGCACCTGCTTGTGTACAAAATGCCTTGAATGTCACCTTTAGTGTGAGCCCTGGGGACCAGTTTTCTCTGAGCTGAGGGCTGGAAAGGCATGCAAACAGCTCTGCATGGGTAAGACAGTGAGGGCTGTGGACTTGTCACCTTGCATGAAAAGCCCTTGGACAGCACAGAGTAGCCTTTGCTCCTTCCAGCAGCATTAAATGACCTGCCCAATTGGACATCCTGTCTCACCCTGGTGGTGGAAGGAAACATTTATCCAGAAGAGACTATCATAGCCAGAGCAGTGCATCCCTTATTTGCCTTATCTCTGGAGCTCATACAGGCAATTTCACTCTGCCATACATAAAGGAAGCAACACCTGTTATTAAAACACCTTGGAAAGCATTAGCAAATAGCTGTTATAGACATCAAACACAGGAGAGATAAGCACTTGGATAAAACAACAAATTGTGTGCCCTCAATACCATGAAGGCAGCACTGAGGGAAATGAATTTTCCCATAAGCAATAGTCAGGAAAACCTGCAAATACTGCAAGAAGTGAGAGGAAAGCATGGAGACTTAGAAAGCACAAGCATTCTCCTTTCTCAGGGGTGGGAGGACAGGTGGTGGGTCTGTTCTGCACAGACAACAAAGGAAATGTTCAATTTCAAAATGAAGTTCTGATAGTATGAAACTTGAATGGAGATCCTGGGGATTTAACTGGTTTAGAGTTTGGTGTTCCTATAAACTTCCTTCAGTCCAGGAATTTAATTCTGTGTTATCCAAGTTTTTGTCAATGTGTCCAGGCTCCTTGTTCCCTGGGCATTGGAACCTTTATGTTCTTGGTGTGATAGGATGTCCTCCAGGATGCCAGGCTCTGTCTTGTTCTGCAGGAACCTATAAGACCTATTTGTGCTAGGCCTTTCTAGGCTTCTCATCCCTAGAAAATAAAAAGTCTGAAATATTAGCTGCCCGGTGGATGTGTGAGTCCTTGGCAACTGTGCAGCTCAAGAAATCAGAAAAGAACGAGACAGGTCTTGAAAATAATCCATTTCTTTTTTTTTCAGAAGTTAATTAGAAGCTGCTCTGCTGGTTCAAAGCCTGCTGAATTTGATGAGCGGGCATTTTCTGATAAAAACCTATTTTGACAAAAATTCCTGCCAGCTGTAGGACATCCCTTATTGCCTGGTGGAGCAGCAATGGCCAGCGGGAGCCAGGCTAGCACACTCTGAGCCCTGTGCAGGGAGTGCAGCCCTGTTCATCCTGTGCCTGGCCAGGCCCCCGAGCTGCCTTCCCGCCAGGCCAGCAGCAGAGAGGAGCAGCCCTACAGGCAGCCGGGCCCTCACAGCCTGGAGCAGCCCTACAGGCAGCCGGGTCCCTCACAGCCTGGAGCAGCCCTACAGGCAGCCAGCCCCTCACAGCCTGGAGCAGCCCTACAGGCAGCCAGCCCCTCACAGCCTGGAGCAGCCCTACAGGCAGCCGGGTCACTCACAGCCTGGAGCAGCCCTACAGGCAGCCGGGCCCTCACAGCTTGGAGCAGCCCTACAGGCAGCCAGGTCCTTCACAGCCTGGAGCAGCCCTACAGGCAGCCGGGCCCTCACAGGCTGGAGCAGCCCTACAGGCAGCCGGGTCCCTCACAGCCTGGAGCAGCCCTACAGGCGGCAGGGTCCCTCACAGGCTGGAGCAGCCCTACAGGCAGCAGGGTCACTCACGGGCTGGAGCAGCCCTACAGGCAGCAGGGTCACTCACAGCCCCTGCAGCCGGTGCCTGCAAGGGCCTGGCCCTCCCCTGCTTACTCTGTTGACAATGGGGCTACCAGAGCTCTGTCTCTCCAGAGCAGTTTCTAATTTGTTTATTGATGTTGACAAAAGCCCATTTTTACTTCTGTCAGCAGAGGTGATGTGTCTGTAAATGAACAGGCTGCTCTGCCTCCCTCATTATCAGCAAAATTGCCAGCTAAGCACTAACTTCTGGACCCTCTGTGGCTGATACACGGAGCAGAACAGCAAAACAAGTGGTCTATTTACATTTCACTATGCTGGAGGTGAGAAAAAAATGTGGTTTTAACCCCTGAATTGACTGAGTTCGTAACCAGGAAATGTATGTGAATGCAGGTGGCCCTTAGTTTCATGGAAATGTATTTCTGATCATAACTGATCTCAGATAACTGGGGCTTTGGTAAGGTCTAGCTATTTTGCCTCAATTCATACTTTCTGAATAAAAGTCAGAAGATATAGATGGGGATGACAACAAGCTGATAACCCTGAAGTGATTTTCATGTTGTTCCATATAACAATATATATAACATATACATAAAAGAACGTTGACTCAAGTTATTTTAGGCACAACATTACAAAATGACTATTAACTTGAGAATATTACAGGGACATATTTGTGCCTCTCCCTTACTGAGATCCTATTCCTATGCTGTTTTGATACATTTTATGCTTTTGTTGGGCACCTAAATAACTGGACAGGTTCAGTGGGTAGATTGTCACAAGCAGAAGTGGAAGGCTGTTCCTTTGGCTTTGGTCCCGTGGCAGCCAGCAGATAGAGAGTCTGACACACAGCCGATGGATGGGTGGGCAGGGGAGATTGTCACAGTTTTGTTCACTTTGGAGAAGCCTCAGCATTGGAACCCTGCTGGCAGCACTGGGATTGCTGTTGGAAAGGCAGTGTTTAGGCTAGACCTTGTCCTTGTGCGAGACCAGGCTGCACAGAGCAGGCTTGGGCCAGGGATATCCAAGTGCTTGGGAGATATTTGGTGGCAAAGAGGTGATACAACATTTTGCAAAGTATTGGGAGTATTCTGGAGTGTTTCAACCACCATTCTCTGTGGGCATTCCCAACTCTCTGCGCTGCAGTTGCATCACATAAATGAAATTGCCACATCAAAACATTCAGCATCCAGCCCAGGTATTTTTTTAAAACAACAAACAGCTAATTTCATCAAAAGGCATTTCTCCTACATTCCCAGTTTTTACCCTCTTTGGCTCAGTCAGCTCTATCCCAGGAAACAAAATAATGTTCGGTATTGGTCATGGATGGAGAATTTCCCTGGGCCAGGTGTGGTCCTGTAGTTCCTTTCTGTCCATGAAAAAGCTTGGCTCTGTCTGGCCTGACTTCTGTCGGTAATCGAGTGTAACTGGACAGGGTGGTGGTAGCAGAGCTGCCCAGGGGTCAGTCCTGGCCCCGTGAAGAGACCAGAAGGCGGTGGCACTGCGTGCTGTGGGACACCAGGGCAGGGAGACACGGAGCGTTGCAGTGTGGTGGTGGTGTTTGGAATAGGCAGGTGCATAGGGTGAGGAAGTGTCCTTAGAGTGGATGAACGAGTGGACTGGTGAGCATAGAGTGGGAGTTTGGGGCGACAGCCACGCAACTCCCAGCAGCACGCCCAGGAGCAGCGCGACAACTGCTCCTTGTCCCTCGGGCGCCGGGCCAGCTGCCCAGAGGCTCCGCGGCTCCTCGTTGTGCAGCCGGGAGGAGTTTCCCGCAGAGCGGAGCCGGGCTGGCAGCAGAGCCGTGCTGCGCAGCGCCTTTGATCCCGACGCGACGCTTCCCGGCCAAAGAGCCCTTGGGGCGCGGGGCTGTGCGGGCGCGGCTGCGGCTGCGCTGGGAGCAGCAGCTGGAGAGGGGAAGGGATGCCAGAAAACGCCCTTCCTCCTTCGGCCTCCCGGCCTGCACAAGTGTGCCTGTGAAAAATGCCTGTATTTTATGATTGGCTTTTCGCGAATATTGAAATGAACATTATATGTGTTGTTAGAAAGTAACGCTGTATTAATTCTCTTAAGTACTGTGTTAAATATAGTTTTAGGTTACAAAAAATGTTAAAATAGAAACTATGCTATGTAGGACACTTTTTTTAAAGGAAGGACTCGCAGGGAGGTAGCAGCCACAGGACACCTAAATCTTTCACAGCAAAAGAATTTATTGCCCTCTTATCAGAAGAAATGAACTTCTTCCCGAAGGCGCTGTTAGGATTCGGAGGAAGAAGTTGACGATGACCAGACAGAATCCTGTATTTGAATGGAATTTATGCATCATGTATGAAGTATATGAATATGCAACAGGCTATTGCTTTTAAGGCTAATCCTCTGTTAACGAGTGTCCTTTTTCGGGCTCGTGCTGCCCAGAAAAAGGTACCCGGACGTCCGTAACTCTTTGTATTTATTGTCCTAATTCAATTTGTCCAAATTATTATTACTCTAATTGTATTACTATTTTTTATAACCATTTTATTACTATTAAACTTTAAAAATTTTAGAAACAAGCGATTGGCGTTTTTCACAGTGCCTTTTGTCCCACAGCTTTGCATGCCCCCAGAGGTGCCTCTGCTCTCTGTGTTTTCGGAGTGCAGCCCCTGACCCAGGAGCCAGCCCAATGCCAGCAGGGCTCCAGCACTGCCACAGCCTTCCAAATTCACCGCTGTGAAGCTGAATCTCATTTAAACCTGCGTGCTCAGGTATAGGCAAAAGGGGAATTACCAGCTACTTTAATTTGTGCTTTTCCAGAGCCCTCCTTTTTTTTCCTATGATGGGCCAGTGCAGCCTTCCAGCAGAATTAATGTGCACAGATGGCTGCCTGGGGAGTGCCAACCCCTGCCACTGCCAGAAACCTTCACTGAGTAGCCCCCTTTTCTCTCCAGGTTGTGAAAGGAATTTAAACTTTTCTAACAGGTTACCGTCAAGATGATATTCTTAAATCAACACTGCTCTGGGACTGAGCAAATGAGAAGGAGGTTGTTTGAAACATTTCTATCCCAGGTTTGACTTGATTACAACCTTTTTGGGCGTGTGTAAACCCAGAGGAAATTGTGTTTAACAGTGTAGTTCGTTGGAAGCATGAATACCTTCTCCTGCTCAGAAATTAACCCTAAAATAATTATCTTGGGAGCAAACTGTGCAAGAGCCTGTGCTATGACACAGGAAGGGGGATCAGGCCACCAGTGGAGTTTCAGCATGTACTTGGTGGGTTTCTTTGAGAAAAACCTTTCCAGATACAGCAAATGGGGCAGTTTCTCCCTTCCTTTAGCTAAATCACTCCTTGGCAACAAGGGAGACGCAGACCTGCGGCATCCTCAGATTTTGGACAGGGATATGACCTTTGGAGCGTTTCATCATTGCTTACAGCCTTCCTTAAAGCAATGACTTGGGGCCAGGAAGGTCACTGGTCTGTACTGACTCTTGGGCTGATGGTTACAAACACCTGGGGGCCAGGTACCTTTAGCCTGCCAGCATGGCCACCCTGCTGGGAACCATCAGGTTGGTTTGCAAGAAGAAAGTGCATTCTGGGGTTACTCAGACCCACTGCTGGGAGCCCTACAAGACGTTGCTCTCTACTCCCCACCTTGCTGATGGCTCCAGTCCTCCCACAGAGTTTAATTTGATGCATTTGGCCTTCTGTACCATGGATCTCCTGTGCCTTTGTCATATGGAAAAGCTGGAAGATGGCAACTTCCTGGACTGTAGGCACTTTTCTCAAGAAATGCCTCTCTCATGTATTTGCAGAGACAATGGGAATCTGGCAATTCTTAGCTAAGGAATACAAAACCATACGAGTTTGTATGGCACAATACGAGGTGCCATCAATGGGTGATTGTCTGTGCTGCATTGGCTCAGCCCCTCACTGCTGGGTGTGCGGGCAGCCAGGGACGGGGCGGAACCGTGTGTTCAGCATTCACCTTTACTGCACGCTCCCCTTGCAGCAAAGGGGCTGCAGAGGAGGAGCACACATAATGGGCTGCCCTGCTCCTGTGCAGTGCCAAAAACACCTGAAAGAACTTGTGATCCTGGGCTGGTGCTGCCCTTTGCTCCAGTGTCTCTGGGCAAAACTGAGCCTGCTGCCCCAGGCGCCTCTGCCCAGACCTGGCTCCTCCACTTCTTCCTCCCCTCACCTGGTGCCACCAGCACCATCCTGGCCCTGCAGGACAGCAGACCCTGCCAGGGTTCCTTTCTCACCAACAGCACTCTGAGCCACTTGCCAGCTAGATCCATTTCAGTGCCACTGCACAGATATTATCAGGGCCTGAGGCTGGTTCCCAGCTGTGAGCTGGGTTCTAGAGGCATTTATTTCCTAGCACAAGCATCTGCAGAGCTGGCTTGTGCTCCTTGCAGATGTCTATGACGTGGTCCTTGAGCCGAGAGACTGACAAGGGGTGTGAAGAGCAGCCAGGCCTTTACTCTCCTGCATACACACAGGCAGAGAATGTGAAAACATCCACCTCTCATTATACACTGTGGCTTCCAGTACAGCTTTTATAACTCTGGATGGCATGGCAATCACTGGTGGGAAGTGAAACTTTTTGAATTCTCTTTTGCCCTTACGTACTTCATCTATTTCAAGCTCTCCCAGGTAAAGCAGGAGACAGAAGTCATTCCTCAGAGCAGATGAACTCCCTTCTGTTCTCCCATCTACATACATTTAAATGTCTGCATCTTAATTGCATCATAAAGAATCCCATCCCTTCCCTGGCAATGGTTGCTGAGTAGGCAGCAGTTCCTGTGATGGCAAGGGATGGGGAATCAGCGTGACTGTGCCAGAGGAGCTAAGAGCCCTAAGTGGCCACCAAGGGAGGTTCCATTATCTCATGGTCTCTTCTGGCTTCATGTCTGCTGAGCATGGGCAATGAATATTATTATTTCAAAGAAGTGCGTCATCAAAGCATTTCTCTGCATTATTCAGGCTGTCAGAAATAAACCACTGGAGAGCAATGCTAGCTCTAAACATCTAGAGGGATTGAGGAAATTGTGGTTTGCTTGAGAGCAGCCAACCTTTCCGTACGACCTGTATAACAGGGGTGTCTCTGCTGCACAGCTGCAGCTGCAAACCAGACAGCATTGCTGTAGGATCCTGTTCTTCCTGTTGACAGACCAGATGGTCCTGATCCACAGGTCTCAGACCCAGCTCTTTCCCTCACCATGCTCACAAATCCCTGAGAGTCATCACAGCATCTGCAACCTTCAGAGTAATTCATTTGTGTTGCCCTCCA
Organism: Zonotrichia albicollis; assembly: GCF_047830755.1. Classification (NCBI taxonomy): domain Eukaryota; kingdom Metazoa; phylum Chordata; class Aves; order Passeriformes; family Passerellidae; genus Zonotrichia; species Zonotrichia albicollis. Next base: position 134,014,783 of record NC_133819.1, read on the forward strand.
AAGGGCACAGTGCTGGGGTTTCTGCAAAGACAGGGTTTCACCTAAGAGAAATAATATGCAGTAAGGTCAGTGTTAGCCACCAGTGAGCTGCAGCTGCCTGTGCAAGTAAGGCAGCCATATTCTCTCTCTCTTTTTTTTTCATTTTTTTAAGAACTGTAACCATGTCTACACAGATGCATTTGTCAGGCTCTGCCTCCATCCATATGAAAAGCTGTACCTCTCTGTCCCTGTGGATTTAGGGTGATGTGGGGAGAACCCAGAGTCTCATCAAGTTCTGCACTGAGCTTTTGGGTGCCCCATGTCACAACACTCACTGCACTGTAATTGTAAAAAAAGAAAACATTGCAAATAGGAAATGTAGCCCTTCCCTTCCCTTCCCTTCCCTTCCCTTCCCTTCCCTTCCCTTCCCTTCCCTTCCCTTCCCTTCCCTTCCCTTCCCTTCCCTTCCCTTCCCTTCCCTTCCCTTCCCTTCCCTTCCCTTCCCTTCCCTTCCCTTCCCTTCCCTTCCCTTCCCTTCCCTTCCCCTCCCCTGTCTCAAACTGTCAAAAAACCAGAAACTACTTTCTGACTGTATGCTTTTAGGAGAAATCAACACCTGAGGGCTCCCTCTCCTGGCGTCATTGCTGCTCTGACCTTCCAGGATAGAGCAATAAATACCAACATTTCAGCACAGCTGTTATTAAACACAAAGATTTCAGCTTAACTCCTGCAGTCCCCTTGACAATGTTTCTGGGGCTTGGCTCTCTGCAGGCCCAGGTGAGCCTGAAAAGGAGAAGTCTGAAAAGAGAAGGGCTGGTGCAGGTGGGGCAGCAGCCTGGGGATGTGCCCTAAAGCCAGTGCCCAGATCCATCCTCCAAGAGGCTGAGGAGGGGGATGCTGCCCCAACGGCTCCATGGAGTGTGTAGAGAATTCAGGGGGAACTGTAGCACATGAAAGTGCAAAATTTTCTCCTTTCTCACACTTGCTCTAGCACAGCTTCTCTGGACTGCAGAGCCAGCAGCAGCCTCTGGCCCTACTCTCATGTGCATGGAAGAAGAAATGTTGTAGGTCTGGGTCAACTCAATTAACAAGTGGAAAAAAACTTGTCTCAAATCTTTGAAATTTTTTTATTACTCAGAGAAACAGACAGGAGAGACTGAAATGCCATGTGGGCAAACAGAACATTTAGAAACCTGAAAGACACTCATCACATGCATTGTAGATGCATATTAATGTTAAAAAAATAAAAACCATTAAGCTGGAAGTACAACCACAAGGGATATTTCTTGAACAAATATCAAGCTTGATATTTTCTGAACAAATATCAAGGAATAGGGGAACAAAGGTCAGCCAACCTGTTCCAAATGTTCACTGGACAGCAAGAGTGAAGAAAAGCTTCTTTGAATTCCTGGAGCTTTTGACTCCTGCAATTATTTCCTAAATCATGTGGAGCGCCTATGTTAGGAATATTAACATTTTAGACAAATGATCTGGAAAAATAAAACAGAGTACGGTGTACAATGAGGAGAAAGAGAGGGCCAAGTGACTGAACTGCTTTGACAGGATGTTTTTAGATTAATTTATCATTTATCTGTTAAGAAGAGCTGCTTTTAGCAGTAGTTCTTGCAAAATGCAAGGTCATTAAAGCTTTCATGCGCCCGACTGTGCAGCAGTTAATTAAAGGCATATCTAAAACAAACTCAAAGCAGGAGTTTGGTATGGAGAAATGTACCTGGGTAGCACAAGCATTGAGAACAGGGTACAGTGTGAGAGCCCCCCTGCTGAAATGTCTCCATTTCTGCAGGTACTGAACTGATGAGAACTAACTGAAACCACACATCTACAGATGGCACAACCACATCTTCATTCTGCTTTCAGACATTCTCTGATTCACCCAAGTCTAGTTAGTTTAGTTATTCTGACTGGAGTTGGTCATAAATCTGACCACTCTGGAGAAGGTATGGTACTAGAAACACTTCATGATCATGAGCACGTCACAGAATTCAGAGAGAACAAGCCTGTGCTGTGACCACTGACAGTGATGTGCAGTTCTATTCACAGTTCTGCTGGCCTAAAGACCAGAATTAGGGCACTGCACCAGGGTCACCCTCACACTTTAATGGACCACAGCAACTCCCTACACCCCTTTAGTCACATCTGTTAGCATGAGTAAACATGGTCACATGACAAAGGTTTTATTTCCTCTCATATACTGACTTTGCAGGGACTTGTAAGGACTTAAGTTTAGTTAAGCTGTTCAAAGATATCCACCAAAGAAATACATGGACACCAGGGGAGGCTAATTTTGTCTTGTGAATGTCCTGCTGCAAACTCTTTGTCAGATGGCTCCTTAGCTTAATTTACACTTTTGGCCCTCAGTAGATCACTGACAAGAAACCTCACAACTAATGAGGTCCTACAGCCATGGTTCCCAGTGGAAATAAGATTTTTGACTGTTAAACAGATCCAGAACCTAATGGACACTTTAATTACTACATTGACCTTAAATGCAACAGCCTTAATTTTATTTATCCTGAACACTTCACTCCATTAGAAACTACCTTTTCTGAGTCATAGTGTGCACCAAGAAACTAAGAATTGTGTCCATAAGCAGACAGAAGCAAGGAAAGCATGAAATGGAAATGCCCATGCTAAGCTGCACATTAATAAATGGATGTCCCACTGCAAATCAGCTTTTCAGTTATCTCTCTGGTCACAGCCGTACTGGCAGGCACATTCTATCACTCAGTACAACTGCATGGGACTAGCAAGTGCCACAGGCTTTGCAACACCAAAAGCAAATGCAGTGGAGTAATAGCAACTGTGAGATTAATGTCCATGTTGCTCTCAGTTTAGTATGATATGACATGGTACCAACATGAGAACATATTCCTCTTTATGAAGCCAAAAACCATTTGAAATGCAATGTTGCTTCAACTCAGATAAGCACTGGAAATCTGATAAGTTCAACTAGTCTTGTCCTCAGTCTGTTTCAGAATAAACATGAGATGATGGTGACTGATACTTTTCTGGTATTTTTGCTCCTGTAAGTTCCTTGTTGAATCATCTAAAGACAAATAACAGTTATAAACCCAGCAAACACTATTCATGTTTAACCATTTACTGAAAAAACATTAAGTATAAAAAGATAGGGAGACTTTTCAGCAACAAAAATGGGAGGTAGACACCTCAGCTTAAGGTGATTTGAAGGCCATTCACAATCTCCCTTGGCACTTTAGTAATTATTAATTACTAATTATTAATCTAAATTTAAAAAATATGATGACAGTAAATGACTATGTCTCTGTTATATACAAAGATAATAAAATCAGAAAAATAAAATCAGACCATGAGCACCTGTGAAAACAATTGTAAAAAGATTTAAAAGAATTGCTTCCATTTCACTCGTGTGGAAAAAGTGAACAGAAAAATTACTGTTGTTTCTATAAACATCTTGCACCACAAGACACAAGATCAAGAACAAATCCCAAATGCTGATGACCATCTCCTCTGCTCTATCATAGCCTCTTTCTCTACATCACTGTAACACAACTCTACCTCAAACACGTTTGAGATGTCATGTGTAGGCCACACTCATGAAAAACAATTATAAACTGCAAGAGAAGAGACAGAATTATACACTACTGTATGACACAAGACAGAAATATTAAAATTTCAAGTGGGAGTCACTGCAAATAAGTCATCTTTAAAAATTCCTCCTGAAATACTCACCTAATTCAGTACAAATCCTGTGCTGTGTAAAAGTCGTCATATATTTCCTAAACATTACACTTCAAAATAACTTCAAAAATGAACAAAGATTTAAGGTATTTTCAGAGAATTTCAGAGTGGCAACCTCTTCTGTCAATCACATGCTCAAATTGTTGTCTCAAAGTCAGTGGTCCATATCTTATCAAATGCCATAAAATAATTTAAATATTATTCTAATAATAACAACAGTAAGTTTACTTCTGTCTTATTTGCATGAAACTTTCTTTTTACAGGCCTATGGCTTAGTGTTCACAAATTAAAAAAAACCCTTATAAATACAGAAAAATAAAGCTTAATAGCACACAATATAAAAAATGACAAGTTTCAAACCCATTACATTGTTACTGTTGAAAAGTGCACGACAATTAATCTGCAGGTCAGAGGCGCTTTGATCATGTTCATATTTTCCATGATTAAATCCTTAACAGTTTTTCATCTTCTCAATTAAATGAGAAATCTTTGATCCACCAAGGTTTTGGATGCCAAATTCTTCTGCCCAAGTGTAGTACGAATAAACCTAAATATCTAAGAACATTTGGAAAACATGTATTAATGAAGAGATACTTACACTAGTATGGTTCAGTATATAACATAAATAGTAAATTCAGATAATCTTTAAATTGTAAATAATATGAATTAGGTGCTTAATTTCCTTTAGCATTTTTAAAATATTTTCCACTACCTTTCCACCCTAAATTATGATAGAATTATGTGAGATTAATTTTAACAGATATTCCTGTTTTCTGTTGAAAATTATTTGTAACCTCTTCATTCATGATCACCATGTGAACAACATGAATTTCTCACAAGTCTATTTGACAAAAAAACCCCCCTAAAACTATTTCATAAGATCTCAGTATAATCTTCTCTCACTGCGTACTGCTAACTCACTGCATTTATTATCTAGTTAACTATTTAAACTGCCATACTGACTCCCATTTAAACAATGTTACTTTGTTCTTAAATTGAAATTTACCTCTTGTTGCAAATATGTTAGAATAGCTGCTAAAACAAAACTTTGGGAAGCTAAATCCACAACCGAGAAAAACAAGATATCAAAGATGAGCAGTGTTGTTTCATTGCCATAATAGAGAACGTCAGTGAAAGAGTGTCCTTCATCTAGGAAAGAGAACATTTTATTAAAAAAAATTAGTATTTCTGTGAGTTGCAAATTTGTGGAGTTCATCAGTCCGTGTTAAGGAAGATGATAAGAAAAAGGAAGATCAGAGACAGAGCAATTTATATCATTCTATGGCAACACAGAGATAGTCCTGTCATTCTACTGAAAAATAATACAAACTTTTCACTTATAAAATGGCATCATACTGATGAACACAATGAGGTAAAACCTATGTGCCACACACAACTCTATTTAATCCTGAAATCTCAATCAAGTTATTTTAAAAAGTTGTTTTAAATCAAGAAGCAGATGTAGCTTCCTTGTCATTGAAAATTTTAGTAGCTGTTAGCTCTGGCTCAACAAAATCATAAAAACATATGCAAATGCCTTATTCAGGAGGTTCAGAGCTTTGCATTATTTTTGTTTAATCATTCCACAGACAATGGGTCTTTTAAGGTGAAAGTATCTTTTTCACAGCCAAAGTACTCTAGCCCATTTACCTACCTCAAAATTTTATCAAAAAGCAACATTTCTATAAGAGAAAAGAATATGTAAGCAATTACAGAAAATAAACATATTCTTTTCCCTTTTCCTACTTTTTTTAAAAAATATCCAATACAAGTTTGACTGGAAGCAGTGTATTTTCATTATAAATTGTGTATTTCAGTGCCATGGAATCCTGATTTATATCTAAACTTCTAGGAACCATAGCAGTCTAGATTACCAAACAATGTATTTCTATCAATGCTTATGATTATGAATTTCATAAACATGTGCATATCTGTAACTTTCAGCTGCCTTAAATAAAAAACATCACAGTCAAATAACTAATTATAAACAGGATTTCTGTAACCTAAAGAACTTCTCCTAAATCCCTCCCTCACAAGTAGTCCTTCAGTGATCTCTCCTACTGTAAAGTCCATTTTAGATTGTAAATCCTGGGAAAGAAATCTACACAGAAACCAGGATACTTAACATAGTACAAATACCACACATCTTTTTACCGTTATAAAAAATACTTTTCTCTATTGGTTCCATGAATTCCATGCCAAGAATGCGTTCAAGCAGCAACTTATCTTTGACAATATAATCCATTTCTTTATGAACCTGTAACAAAAAGAAAAACAACAGTTCTTGTTTTATGATTTCAAACCTGCTACAATGTGAAGTACAGCTACTTAGATCTTTAGGAATGAAACAAAATCAACTGGTCTATTCCAAGACAAAAATAAGTACATAACAAAAAAGGATTTGTCATTTTTAAGTGCATTCTGCACGGCTGGACAGAACTCCAATTGTTTTTTTGGTTTTTTTTTTTTTGAATGAAGCACTGTTCTGGATGCCATAAAAACTTTAGCAACAAATCTTAAAGCACATATGCTTAAAGAAGAATTATAGTCCTTTAGATTTACAATTTATAGTTTGTACTTTAAGTATATTTTCCTTAGTATAATAATGACAATATACATACGTGATCAATAAAAGAACTGAGGAATTTGTTCATGGCATTGTAGGCCCTTGTGCTTTGTTCAAAGGTATTTGCAGATGAGTCCAAAAGCCTGGCAGGACCACGTTTCTGAAATACAACAGGACCAAGACTTTACCAGAGAAATTTCATATTTTAAATAAGATTTAAAGAATACCAATATCTCACTTACTCTTGTTAAGGTTTCATGAATCCAGTCATAGTTTAGTCGCATTTTTCTTGAAATGGAAATCTGAAATGTCTGTCCATCTGTGTTTGGTAACAAACCTCTCTGACTACACAGATTTTCCTATACAATTAAAGCAATTGCAAATTAACATTATTAATGCCATTCACAGACCCAAAAATAGTCAAAAGCTTTTCATTTGCTCTCTTTCATGTATAGATAATAGTTAATATCTCTAAATATTTGAAATCACAGCACTCTTGTTCTACTGCAGCAAGATTTCCTTAGGACATGAAATCCTGACCCCTGCTGTCACAAAGTCATATTTCTCTTTTCACCTGTGTTTGGTTTATTACCTTCTAATAATACATATCCTGATATTTATTCTGAAGACCTTTCTTTTAGGTCTATCATTTCTTCTATACTTGTCTCACTTTTTTTGTTTCTTTGTTTTGATTCCTGACTTCCATGTCTTTTTCAGGTCACATTTATTAAATCTCAGAAACCGCAAGAAAATAAAAAATTCAACATCTCCATGGGGAAAACCCCCTGTTTTTCCCAGAATCATATTAAAATAAGCACTTAGGAAAAAACTGTAGGAACACCTAAAAACATTATTAATAAGATTCCTCTGTATTTCAGTGTTTGCAATTTCCTTTTCACATGGTTATGTTTTTTTCTGTCTACTCAGCATTGAAATAGCAATATCCTTATTTAAGGTACTTTCATAGTTGTCCCTAAAAAGAAACAAGATGTCATGAAATTTAATGCAGTCTCTGATCTTGTATTAGACATTTTATATGCTGAACTTGCAGCAAAGATATAACAAAGATATGACAAACCATAAAATATACTTATACAAATTAATTTCTATAAGGAATGGATTGTATCACCATAGTAGAAGAGATGGAATAAAGGAACTGATTAGCAAATTACAAGTTTCTGTATTAGTGTTTCAGATCTGTCTCTTTACAAAAGCCTTTTGGTATGCACCTTTTTGAATGTGGCTGTGACCTTATGAAAAGCTTACATAATAATAAGAAGGTTCTTAACTACATGGAAAAAAACTTTTTAAGAGAAACAGGAACTTAATATCCTTGAGATGTGAAGAAATAACAAGATGAAATAGTGAAGAAAAAGAAAGATGAGCTAGTTGAAAGAACTACTGAGTCATGTATTTACATACTAACAGCTGCTATCTTTAATAACATGGTTCAGTGTAGTGCAAATATAATGCAAAGGTGTGGTGGTCTTTATATAAAATAAAAAATTGAGCAGATATAAACTTGAGTACTTTTACTTACTGCTTCTCTCTTCAGGTTCATATTCATTTCTTCCATATTGGTATCTGCATGTCCATGCACTGAGCGACCATGGATGTAATGACCAAAGCAGTTGTGTGACAAGAGAAACACTGAAATCTAAGAAATGGGGGAAGAGAGGACACTTTAGTAAACAATTGCAATTTCATTTTTGATGCTCTGAATTCATAATGAAGATCAGACAAACCAGCCAGTCCTGCTACAAATGCAAAATAGGCAGATACCAAAAAAATATGGGAGATAAATATTTAGCAGCTCTTTTACTAATCATTTTTATCTATATGTAACTAGAAACACATACCAGCTTCAAGTTTAGTTTATCAACAGCAGGGATCTGCTGCTGTCTAATTCCATTGAGACAAGAAATTAAAGCTATTAGATTTTTTTTTATTCAAAGGTTATTTCTGTGCTACATAATACATATACATGATTCCAGCTGCACTCCTAAAAGACTGCATTTAACAGAACTTCATTCAGTATGATACAATGATTATGTATCACATAAACTCCAAAATGAATTCTTTTCTACAATCCAGGTGCCACATAGGTGTCTCACAGAAGAGGAATAACCATGTCTGGAAAGATTGATAAAAGAGGTAAATCAGTATTTTTAAGAAGTTCTGGACAAATGTGGTAATCCAATGAGTTCTGACTGCACTCTTCTTTGGTTAAAAGGGAATTCCTGCAGTACAAAGCTTCAAAACCCATTTGTAAAGAGAAAGTTCAGATGTGAGTGAGAGAAAATGCATGCAAAAGGTGGTAACTGTTAAGAGGGACAAAATGAAGTTCAGCAGTTGAGGAACAAGTGCAAGATAGGAGAAGAAACTGGACATATATGTATTAAATAAAACCAAGACAACTTTCAAGTGAGAAGGACTAAAACACAAACCAGTATACAGAATGGCAGTAAATGGTTCCACACCTAATTTCTGTTACAACTTGTTATTTTTAGGTTCTTTATCAGCACATGTAACCAATTTAAGCTAAAAAAAAAGAAAAACAACCAAAAAACCTAAAAATCAGGTGTTTAAAAGAACATATTGATACCTATACTTCTGAAATAATTTTCCAATTAAAGTTTAACTGAAATCTTGCAGAGTTCATCAATAAAATAAGCTGAAGGAGACATCACCTTTGGCTGTTAGCTAGTAATCTAAATTAAATGAATAAATATTATTTAATGTTGTTAACACTATCTTATGTACTATTCCATTTAAAATGCCACAGATGAGACACAAAAATACTTACATTGCTCACGCAACACAAATCAACAAATTGGCTTATCTTATCTTCAACAAATCTTTCATAAATCACAGCAAAAAATATAATCTGAAATAAATCAACCAAATTTTCTTTCATTAGTTCATCAGATTTGATGTTATTAAGCAATTAATTTCAGTACACCCACAACAAACAGCCTTCTGTAATGGCCACCACTGGACTGGACTTAATGAAAAGAGATTGACATATTACTTCCTTTAAGAAGTAAAGTTGTAGTAAGAACCTGCTTTTTATTTTGAACTTGTCAGATTCTTCAAACTTGTTTAAAATAAAACAAAGTATGTGCATAAATTCACATCTTTGAACGGATTAACATTCTGATCCAAAGTCAGATGTCTCATATCTAAGACTCATTTTAAACCCTAAAGGTGTACTATGCTAAAACAACTAAACATAACAGTTAAGAACATACCCCATGCTACGATAAAGCAGTTTGGACAGTCTAGAGATTTATTCTAGCTTCCAAGAACCAGCCTCAAAGTGATAATTCAGGATATCATGTGTTTCACGTACTTGTAGGATGGCAATGGCTACCCAGAGTGCAGCAGACACCCCAAATCTTAAAATGCGGCTCCAAGGAGCTACATAGCTCTCACTGCTTCTTGAGAGACTGGAAGAAGCATCCATTAAAGCCAGGTTTGAAAATCCCACCACCTGAAGAGATAAGGAAGTCAATATAACAACAGGTGAGAATGAATAGTATTAATTAGGATCCTGCTGTTTACATCATAACAGGAAGTAAGAAAAAATAATGAAAAACTAACCTGGGAATAGTAGCCTCAATAGAGCTCAACTGTGTGACCCAAAAGTCAATATTGGGTTCTACTGGAAAACTCCAAAAGATTCTACTGCTGTACTGCATAGGGATATAACTTCTACCAAATTTCAGCTCTTTGGTACTATATATTCCAGTGTTAAAGCAAATTTTCATGTGCTTTGCAACTCTTAAAAGACTGATTTATTATGTTTATGTTGCATAGAAATATATTTTCCTTCACCATCCGTATGGTTGAATTTTTTAAACAAAAAAAATCTAGAAAAAGGTCTAAAATAAAAAATATGAGAGGAACTTCAACTATGTGTTGAAATACTTAAGGGGTGAAAAATTAGTGAAAATCTTTCATAACAGAAGTTGCACCAAAATATACTTGTGGTGGGTTGACCATTTCCTCATGTCCTAGTGCTTGTCACTTGGGAGGAGGGACACCCACCTCACTACATCTTCCTTTCAGATAACTGCAGAGTGCAGTAAGAACAGGTACTCTCTTTTCTCCCTCTCTTGTAACTGCACCTAAGATGGTCCTGGCCTGTATTTAGCAACAGCAAAAATGCTTACACAGTGAATGAAGAAAGTTTCAGGACTTTCATTATTTAATTTAAAGGAAAAATTTTAAAAGGACTATAAAATTGGATAAAAGTGTTAAAATATGTATAAGAACCTCACAAAAACAACTATATGCTACACACTTTAGGAATACTTCCCAAGATATAAAAAAATTACTAAACTACAAAAGAAACAAACCCAAACATGTTTTAAAAGTTAAAATACAGTTTCTCACACATCCTGAAGCTGTAACTGGAGGCATACTGCCATAGGGAGCAGAACTGGCACATTTTATTTCCTGCATAATAAAAGGCAGCTGCAGCAATTAGCAGGAAGGAAGTTCAGTTCAGACAAATATGAAATCAGAACTAAAGCTGTAGACTGTGGCAGGAAGGTGCTAGTAGGTAAATAATGAATTGAGTGTGTACACAGATTTATCAGTCTCTTAAGCCCTTTAAGGTAACTCATTACCTTAAAAAAATCCCCAAACATTACCTCAGAGATCTTTGTTAGATCTCTAAGGTAATTAAAGGTTGGATTTTTTTTTGTCTTCCTTAATTAAATATTGCAATAACCTATCCATACATATAAATTTCAAAATTCATTACAATAATTATCTTACTAAGTTACATGATTTCAGTTGAATTTAAAGGTGATTTACTATTACCACACAGAATGCAAGAATTAAACATCAGACCCTTATGTTACACTCTGGTTGTGAATTACAAATGATAATAATAGTAATATTACCTCTAGAAAAAAAAGAACTGCAAGCACTTGAAAGAGAGGATTTATTTTCCTCACTGTCTGAATTTCATTCCACTCATTTGCTATAAAGTATGTCCTCCATATGCTCACAGGTGCAGCAGTACTTTTAGTAACACCTTCACCTAAAAAGAGTACATATAGTAAGCTCTAAAATTTAATATCTGAGAGTAATATCTGAATTTCACCAAAGCTGCTTATACAAACAAGCATAGTTGGAATTACCTTCAACTGCTTTAAGAACTTTGCCCTTAGGTCTTTCCCAGTCAATAAAGAAAATATCAATAGCAAGTTGTGAAACCAGCAAGTGTAAAAATTGCAGAGCCTAAGAGAGAAAAGTAAGGACACAAACAGCATACACACAAAGATGGAGGAATAGTTATTGCATGGATTATTCATTAAACATAACAAGCAACATCTTGATTGTACATGAGACTGCAGCTTTATTACCAACTTTTGATAATCTTATGTTTGTTTAAAAGCTTGGAATAATGTTAACTCCAAAATCATGGAGAAAATACAGCAAAGTAACAAATTACAAAAACCTGACTATTTCCCCATAACATACTAACCTGGACTACAAATTCCAATACAGTATAATATCCACAATTGATACAATATTTGTGTGTGCCATGAAGACAGAGGAGTGATCTTAGAATTCTACATATTTGAATGTAATTATTTGGATCTCTCTTCTTTCTAATCAGAAACACACAGCACTTACATTCTGCTTTAAATGGAAGTACTTGTTCTCTTGATTTGATGCTATTTTATTTGGCTTTCTTTATACCTTTATCATTGAAAGAATGATTTTTCAGTCTTTCTTTTGTGACCTTCTTGAGACATTTATTTTCCTATAAAGACTCCACAAAATACATTTCTGTGGAAAAATGACTTAATTCTCAGAAGAACATAATTATAAGGACATAACATCCACACACTAATAACTAATAACTGTACAAGATATTTAAAAACAAGCCTACTGAAAATAGGATACATACATAGAAGCATGCTGACATGTATTTTATGGTGAGGAAAAAATTATTTACCTTTAAACTAAACGCACATGCTATGTATGTAACAAAATCTTCTTCTTGAGATGGAAGAGGTAAAAGGACAGATACAAACTGCTGAGCCTATAATTGAAAAGTTACATTGAAACAGTACATGTGGCATACGTGACAACATAATTAAAAATGCTAAAATGTGAATAAACTTTCCAGAAAAAGATCAATGAATGTGTAAAATATTTTAAATGACTATTAAGCAGACTGCAAGTACAACAAATCCTAAGAAAAAGAAACAGATGAACACAAAATTTAAGCACACAAACCAGAATGGTATATAGAACTTGCCTCAACAGTCTGACAAGAAAAGAAAAAAAAAAAGAAAAAAAAAGAAAATTAATGTCCATGTAAAAATATATTTAATATTATTGGGTTTTCAGACATCCAAAACTGGAAGAACACTTACTTTGAAGAATACAAGCCAATAAATTCCTGTGCCCACTGTGATGATAAAGAAAACGTTGGCAAGGTCTCCAGCATAGAACAGTAAGAACTTGAAAACTGTCTGCAATTATAAAAACACACTGTAGACATCTGTAAAACTAATTAAGTAATGCATATGCTCATAATGCATTCATAGAAAATGCTATGTAGCACACATAGGAAACTCTAGTACTGAAAAATAGCCCTGAAAAGCAACTTCCCACTGTGGTTATATATTTATGGTATTTTCACTAGCTGAAACTCCTACATGCTGGTTCTTGTTCAAGGAAGAATTAATCTGAAAACCGAGTCTACTCAACTGATCAGAATAGCCCTGTAAACACCTCTATTTTTAGAGCAGCTTTTCCTCAATGACAATATCAGAATCAAACAGAATGCAAAACAACTACTTCCTCAAGTGAGCCTATCTCTGGGGCACGGTTCTGTGCAGCTAGGCTAGAAATTATTTCAGTTACCTTAGGAAAATGAACTGTTTTAATCACAGGGAATGACAGCTAAGGTGCCCTTAAAGAGAGGAAGAGCTGTCCCATTTCAGCTTGGCAGCTGTCCATACCTGCAAGTCAATTATAGAGCTTCCTGTCCGCCTCTTCCAGCCTGCAGTCTTGAGAAGAGACCATAACACTGCCAGTCCACCCAACACACCCAGTGCAATCTGAAAATAACAAAAAATGATTTGCAGATATTTTTAAAAGACAAAATATAGAAGTAATCATTATATCGGCAAATTAAAGGGAATTACAACTTACATCAGTCTGAATCTGAGCCTCTCTCTGATTCATCTCATAGCTGACTGCGAAAGAAACCTGAGTATTAAAATACAAAAAGTAAATATGCATAGTAATTCTGAAGTGCTACAACCACTATAGACAGCTTTCAGTTTTAATTGGTGGGAATTCCCATCTAGGGCTACTACACAAGTACCACATACACTGTTTTACTGCAGATGACCTGGTGTGCTCTGTTGCCAGGCTCAGTACCAGCATGCACTATGCAACTCTTACTGCAGATGCTACCAGCAGTAATGCTGGGGATGGGTGCCTGCCATCTGCAAGTTACCAGCTATGCCTATTTGTAATTCTTCAAATGTGCATAAATTTTTCCTCCTGAAAGGAGGAAACACTGAATGTTTGATACTTCCCCTTTTATCACTGATTAAAGCTGATTAAAGGTAACCTTGATGTAATTAGACCAACATGCAAAATCATGATAAGCTTGCACAGCTCAGATACTAGATTATTTTCAGCTTGAATGAAAAAAAAATTGTCATGCAGCATCAAAATTGTTCCCTCTAGCTTAAATTTAACCTAAGATCTCTTTTGACTTTGGTCTGAAAAATTTGTACATGGAAGAGAAAATGTTTGTCTTGGTTTTGTAATATTCTGGCCTAAGTCTTTATCACTGCACAGCTAAAATTAACATAAGCATGATAATAAATAGTATTTCTAATTAAGTTTAAAAGAAGCATCACCCCCACCCCCAAAACCAATCCCTCCTTCCCAACATCTTGTGTTCCCCAAACATTTGTTCAAGTCAGACCTCCTTGTATCACTGCACTTGGACTGAAGTCTAAATATCCTCAGTTACTACAAGCTCAGTGCTTACAGAAACTGCAAACAAAATTCAATGTATCTTTTTAGTTGCATAAAATTTGTTAAATACAAGAAGACATCCAAAATTGGCAATACTCAAATATATCCCACAGATCTAGATGTAAGGATGAAATAATATGACAGAAAATTGAGGAACTGAAAACAGTTGTTCCTACCATCTCTATTTGAATTAATTACTTTCTAGATACAGTGCTGTCTCAGCGGTTAAATGAAGACATCAGTTAGGCAGGAAAAAAAAGGTCTTGATTTTTCTATCTTTCTAATTCTCTTGCTTTCATGCAACTAATATGGAACTCAAGGAATGCTTCTAGCATCACAAATTTCTTCTAACCAGATGTCCATTTGTACTGGAAGTCTGAACAGTTGAAGGCTGACAAGCAGAAAATGCTAATATTAATTTGTTTTTTGTTCTACCATCCTAAGATCAGTATTTTTATTTTTTAAAGCAGTGTGATCTAACGTACCAGCAAGAGAGAAGAATGGGACATCTGTACTGCTGCCCATGAAGGCAAACAAAAGGGCAAGTAGGAAATGTCCCTCCTGCATCTGCTACAGCAGAATTTGTTGGTTTTCAGTACAAAAAGATGAAATATTAAAGGATGTTTTAAATATATTACCAATATTCTAACGTAAACTACAGGTGATCTGAAATGTTTGTGTCATAACAACCTCCTCTAAATGCATTGTTCTAAATAAAAATACTAATTCCTTGCATAACTTGCTTGCAGTGCTCCTTAGAGTCTTTTATCTATTATTTTGTATGTATAATTTTATTTGAACTGTAGCCTAATTTAGCATTATAAAACCAATTTCAAATTCCAAGTGTTTTAAGTTAAAAAAGACTGAAAATAAACTGAAAATAGTAAGAGTTTTAACTGATTTGTTTTAAAAGGTTTTAGTAAAAACTTATAACTTCAAAACTGATCAGAACTAGAAACTGCTTATTAAATTTTTATAACCCACTACCAAAAACCAGAATTCCAACAGAACTAAAAGTATGATTAAGGTGGCACAAAAATCTCACCATCACACTCTGGGTTTCAGGGTTTTGGACAAGCACATCTGTGTAAGCAACAGTAATGAGAGGAGGGTAGATGGTTCCTCTCTGTGTATGGGATACCAGACGGATGCTGCAGAAATACAGAGCATGATTATTAATAAAAAACCAACTGGATGAGTGCTTGGGAAGCAATCATTGAAATTTGTAAAAAAAAACTAAATGAACAAAACGACCTGATCAATAAAATGTGAATTTTTAACTCAATAACATGGCACTTCACATTTTAAATGTACAACTGGAGTGTACAAAGGCGTGTACAGAAATATATAAAAAAGTAATGGGAAGGATTGTTTACTTGTAAGAAAATATCTGAATCAATCTTTATCTGTCTGCATCTTACAGGAGGACATCACATAAAGGAGAAAAAAAGGTTTCTTCCAAAATATATTCCAGTTGAGATGAACAATCAGTACTGATCCTAACAGGCAGTCTCACAATTTTAGTTAAATGACTACAAGCCTATTCTGGGATTGTAAAACAGAATAGGCAACTGGTTGTAAAAATACTGCAAAAAAAGGATGTGGAGTATGAAATAGGATCCTTGTATAGTCAGCAACACACAAGTTGAAAAAGAATTAACAGAGGAGTTTTTTGGTCTTTCCAGACAAAACTTGCTTCTAAGAGGAGACTGAATACCTACTAACTTGCATTATGCAAACATGGACTGATCCTTGTACCTGGAAGGGAATCATGGAGATTTTAACTCCCACAAGTCAAGGTTGTTTTCTTTCACTCATCAGAACAACCTATGGAATTTCATTTCATTCCCAAATATGCAATTGAAAAAGTGAAACTTATTACATATTAGACATATTAGAAAATACATAACAAAACAACTTTAAGACAATAAAATGCAGACTGTACAACATTGGCTTAATTTTCTATGTACTATATATTATATGAGTTAATCACCTTATTGTTATTTTGCTAGCAATCCGAATTACCCTTGGTGGTTTTCCCAAGTCATTCTCTTTTCCACTAAGTGCATCCACCAAGAAAAATCGACGAGTCAGAAGCCAGTTGTTCATATTACTGCCTAGAAAACATGACAGTTTCACACACACAAAAAGAATGAAATGTATGAGAAACAACACATATAATTGTATAACACACAGTAACTACTGAGGATTTAAAATTGTTTATTTTCAATTTATACAAATATATAATGAAATGAGATTATTTTATTCGCACATCTTACTGATTGGAATGGTGTATGCAACCAAAGCTTGCACTAAAACAATCAGAACTTGACCTCAAATACTACATTTTTAAAATGGAAACAGGCTATGGTGTGTTGTGGTATCTTTAAACACAACACAGTAACAATAGTTAACACAGATTATTTCTATTTGAAGTTTTGAGATTGTTTAGATCCATAGAGATGCTACTATCACCATCTTACCTTGATTAACAAACTTTTCATTGTATTGAAGATTCAAATTTAAAACTGGCACAGCCCAAAGATGTTGCTGTCCATTGCCACCATTATATTCAAGGAACAGGTCATAAAAGACTGGATTAGCAAAATCCAATAAAATCTTAGAAACTGAAATTCTGCACTACAAGAAAAAAAAGTGAAAATTAAAAGATCACTTCAACTATTTAGTTAGCTTGTCAAGCTGTGGATTCCTTCTCTACAAAATTATTGCGAAATCTGTCCTACTTCTTCACAAAAGAAAGAACCACAGAATCATCAAGGTCCTGCATGAGCCTCCATTTCTCCAGGCTAAATATCCTCAGCTCCCTCAGCTGCTCCTCATAGGATTTGTACTCCAGCCCCTTCACCAGCTCTGTTGCCCCTTTCTCTATGCTCCAGCACCTCAATGTCCTTTTGAAGTGAGGGGCCCAAAATGGTGCACAGCACTCAAGGTGTGGCCTCACCAGTGCCAAGCACAGAGGGCAATCACTGCCCCAATCCTGCTGGCCACACAGTCCTGGTACAGGCCAGGATGCCATTGGCCTTCTTGGCCCCCTGGGCGCATGTTTGACCAGCTGGCTGTTGACCAGCAATCCCAGGTCTTCTGCTAGGCAGCTTTCTAATCACCCCTCCCCATGAGGTGGTTGTGACCCAAGTGCAGGACCTGGCGCTTGGCCTTGTTACCTCACACCATCGGCCTCAGCCCACTGACCCAGCCTGTCCAGATCCCTCTACAGAGCCTGCCTGCCCTCCAGCAGGGCAACACTCCCACCCAATCTGGTGTCAGCTGCAAACTTGCTGAGGGGTGCTCTGGATCCTCTTGTTGAGATCATTGATAAAGATGTTAAACAGGACCAGCCCCAGTCCTGAGCCCTGGGGAACACCACCATTGACCAGCTGGATTTAATTCCATTCACCACTCTCTGGGCCAGACATCCAGCCACTTTTTCACCCCATGAAGAGTGCACCTGTCCAAGCCTTGAGCAGAGAGTTTCTTGAGAATGCTGTGAGAAATGGTGTCAAATGCTTTACTGAAGTACTGGCAGACAAGGTATTCCAGCTGCCTGCAAGCAATTACCCAGTACTAATGATTTTATGCAAACTTCTTGGAAATTATTGCAATTAACTACAATGACTAATGTGGAGAATGAAGCTCTTATATATTTGGAAAAAATATCCTAGCAAACCTCACAGACATAAAATTTGAAACAGCGTAAACATTAAAGTCAAGAAACATAAATGCTGAAGTCATGAAATCTGGTTCAGGGCCCACCAGCAGAAGAGAGAAACGAGACTATTTGATACAGTCCAGCACAGGCCACTGTGGAGAGGGAGAGACTGAAACATCTCTGCTATGAAGAAGAGCTGAGACTCTTTTGCCTGGAGATAAGAGGGCTCAGGGGATCTTATCAATGTGTACAAGGAAAGGAGGGTGTACGAGACAGAGCCAGGCTCTTCTCAGCAGTGCCCAGTGACAAGAGCAGAGGCACTGGGCATAAACTGAAACAGGAGGCTCCCTCTGAGCATCAGAAGACAGGTTTTCATTGACACAGGCTGCCCAGGGAGGCTGTAGAGTCATTCCCTGGATATAAGACCATGTGGATATGGTCATAGGCAACCTGCCCTACATGGCCCTGTCTGTCTTGTGGACAAGACAGCCTCCTGAGGTCCCTGACTCCCTCAACCACTCTGTGATTGTGTGAAGAAGTTAGATGTGAAAGCAGGTAACATTTTGCAAATGTGAACAACCATGCATTTTAAATACTCTTATAATTTGTCAAGCCTATTTTCTCCAAAGCCACAGAGGAAAAAAAAAGTAATGCATATAATGGACAAAAATGATATTAAAAAATACTCAGTAAGTTACTGATGCATCTATTCAAACCCAACAATGTTAACTGTTATTAATACAGGTAATACAGAATCAATATCAAATACTCAAGATTTTAAAAAGAAAAAAAGCTACTCAACTAGTTCAATGATCCTAAATAGAGAATGTTTTCATTTTATCTGAAATACTGAAATATGGATTAAACATTAAACAATATGAAAGATATTGTTAAATATCTTGATAAATGAAAATATTTAACAAAGATTTGTCAATGTTATTTGGTAAACACTTTAAATTTCCCAGAGTAAGCTTTGACAGCTATTACCTTCTAAGACTTTCACACCACCTAAATAGCAGCCAGAGTTTTGTATTTTCACAGTTCAACACATCATGTGGGGAATGGTTTTCAATGTTCGATGAGTTAATAAACAATATTAATATATAGGTATGAGATGCTGTGCACATATATGGAGTTGTATAAAGATGTTTCTTTCTCCACTCCATTGCCAAAGAGACTACCACCTTCCCATCTAACATATTAAGTGACAAAAATTAATGATGTTTTATCACTGGCAGAACCATTTCTGCAGCTCACATAATTTAGTGTTCTATTCCCTCTTCCTTTGCTGGTGTTTAGTAAAGTGTGAAAACCCCAACAGTGTTTTTTCATAGTTAAGACAGCCAAAGAATCTCCTTCCTCTGATGAGTCATCTGTTCACTTAAAATAGATTTTCAATCTCTTCACAGAATTCACTAAAATCAGGGCATACTATAAAGAGTAAATGGGAACAATATTCAGGCATGGCATGACTGGATTTGCCTTCTTTCCATATGAAAACAGCCCAAAGAGGGTGGTAGGAAAATTTGGAGATATGATACAAAGTCTATAGCTGTCACAATTCAGGCTCTGTGTTCTTCCACTGCAAAGTCAGCAACCTCACAAATACAAATGCCAGTTTAATGTACTGTGATTATGCTATGTAGTAAACAAGTTTTGTGATGTAGTTAAATAATAAAAAAACCCCCACACTAATTTAATTCAATTTCCCAAGAAAGAACTCCATGTTGCAGCTTATGCCTAAACTCCAAAGGTTCTTCAACATGCACTGAGTAACTAATGACATAAAAGGCAGCTTAATTCAAAATTGAAAATAGCATTTTATATCTTACTTACATTTTGTTGATAAGTTGTTCCAAAAACATAAGCTGCATTCAATTTAGTTTGGGTATCAGGACAAAGCTGAATAAAACATAGTTATAATTAGGTTAATTCAAAGGTATCATCTTTTCATGTGAAAAATATTTACAAGTACTTATGTATTAAGAGTTCTCACAAGATTTTTGTAAAAAAAATTTAATAAGAGAAGGATTTACTTTGGGGTAAACACAATTATTTATTTCACTAACACAAATGTGTTTAAAATGCTGGTTTAGCTTATTCATACTTGCATAGTATTTTTCAGTTCCATCACTAAAATCTGTGGACAGCAGCATCCAAACAGGCAAGAATAATCTTTCTGTGGACTGAATGTTCAGTCCACTGTATTGCCTCAAGCTCAATCAGAGGCTTCTACTAAATTCAAGAATCCCATAAGAAAATAAGTCCACATTCATACAGCCCTGTTTCTCTTAAGCTGGCATTCTCAGAGAATCAAAGTTGTAGCAAGTAACAGATTTTTTTCTTTTTTTTGATACAACACTTATATTTTCAGCAAAGAATGGCAGATTCAGCTGAATCCAGAAAAAATGGTCCAAAGTCTAATGTGGAGGCCAGAGCCATTTTCCCAAAATGAGAATGAAGTCTAAATTTGCATAAAACACAATTCTATTAGTGTGAAACTGAAATTCTGGGAATTGCTACAATTATGCATTGAGACCACTTTAGCACTGTGATGTCTTATCATCATGCACAATCTATTACATTAAAGGAGGCTTTGAATTGAAAAGCTATTCCTTTCCCATTGGCTCTTGATAGCTGTTAAAAGCTTTTCCCTAGAAAATAAACATGCCCCAATAAACCTAAACTTATATGTCAGAATATGTAATTTTCTATGCATAGTACCTGTAACCTGTTCTCATTTCTATGCATGGTACCTTAGTAACCTGTTCTCTTAAACACTAGTTTTCCTTAAAACTGGAGACACAGACATAAGATGGCTCATCCTGAGGCAGTAACAAAGTAAATCATGAATGTCAGCTGCTCTTCTACAGACACTGAAATGGTTGAAGTGATGTGCTCCAACAGAAAAGGAACCAACAATTCCCAATTGTTCTTGCTAGTGTTTCTATTGTTGTCTGTCTGGGAAATAGTGAGAGTGCCTAGATTGCCCCTGGACTGCTAAACAAATTCTATTCTGTAACATGCTGCAGCTGCCCATTGTTCTCTCTGATAGACTAATTACTATTGCACTTTCTAATTGCTACTTACTTGCATTTTTCACAGCCTAACTACACAGTGTGGTAGTACTGAAGTAGAATGTCTGTGTCCCTGACATCTGAGGGTGTAGTGGCCAAGGGCACTGCCAGCCAGTCCCCCCCGTTCTATGTAAAGTCTCCCATCATGTATTTATAACTTTCTGTTATGAAAAAGGGACATGCTGGTCATAGTGTACATTTTATAGTTAAAACAAAAAGAAATAAGCAAGCAAAAAAATACCAAGACAATGCAAAGAAAAATGCGTAGATCAGCTTTCCTACCTCCCTTGAGAGTGACATAACCATTGATTTGACTGTCACCCCCCTGATGTGTGCAAATAGTTGACAGCATCTAATGGGGACATACTCATAGCATCATCTATAAACATATGTGGACTCAGAGATAAAGAACACATTCTTCTCAACAAGAAAAAGAGGTTTAATAAGAAAACCTGTGCAATAAGAAAGGTTTAATAGGAAAACCATGAGCAACTATGCTGAATAGAAGACAGAGATAGCTGGTTCTAAATGATTAACACTATGTTTCAGAGCTTTTCAATATGCCAGATTTATATTGGTCTAAAGGATGAAGGCAGTGTTGATGAATTTATACTTCTGATTTTGTAGAGATCATTGTGAGCAAGAATAAAGAGCTATTTTCCCTAGTCTAGTGCTACAGTTATGAACTCTCATTAGTGTAATAACCAAACTCTTGGCTTTTGTCTTAATTTGGCTAAAGGCACTCACAACATTGTGTTTTCAAGAGAAGATAACTATAATCATACATACCTGTAAGAGACCTCCTTCCAAATTTTGCCACTTAAGAAAGTTTCCTGCTGCATCAAATGAGGCTGCAATAAATTTCAGCTTTACATCCTGTTCATGGAAAAAAAAGATAAAGACCAATGAAACTGCCCTGGAGTGGACATACACTCTTTAGAGACTGCTGTCATCAATTGTTCGATGTTTCCTAAAACTTTCAGCACAATCCTTAATTTTTTTTCCTCTTTTGATTTTGTTTTTAATTTTGGGTTTGGTAGTTTACTTCTTTACAAAAACATACCATTCTTCTACAGCTTCATTGGTGACATGGAAAAAATTCCAAAGGAACTTCTACACACGTAGATATGCCCTAACCTAATCAGGAATCTATGCACATTTCTAATGTATACAATCCTGGAATCTACAGGGCTTCCAGGACCTTCAGTGTTAGGAGGAACAACAAATATTTCAGTTATTAAAACAACTGCTACATTGCTACATTGTTTAATTTAAAACATAGCCTTGTAGAATATGGCTGAAAAAGGCATAATTATTTTATTTTTGAGTCAATATGAAAACTCTAGATAAATTTGGCAGTAAAACTGACAAACAGGTTATCACTAGTACTATTTTCTGTGATTAGCTGAACTTGAATAACCTATTTCAGTTATTCTATTTTACAATTAATTTAGAAAAATAAATCACTTTATTGTTTGATTGACTATCTGATTTCTTCATAAAAATGTGCTAATTAACAAACTACTGAAGAAGTCTATCCCTCCCAGGGACATATATCTGGCTTTGTTAACCTTAAAATTATTTTCCTCACCTCTTTTTTCCCCATAATTCACTGCAGTAAGAGGAAAAGGCTGCAGTAATACACTGAATCCATCTCTGATACAATCAGCTTGTATAGATGTCTAACAGAAATATTCGAAATAAATTGAGTAGGGGGAGAAATGTGTGTATAAGCAACAGAAAGTGTTAAACACCACATAAAAGTGATGAAGAACACTGTTTTCAGCTACAGAGCTGATAAATGGGTTGTGATAAAACCTGGCACAGACAACTTGTCAGCAAAAGACCCAGCACTTTGGCACACCAGGAGGGTGGCAGTAAAAGACACAGCACATCATATTTACCCCTCTTTTTCACATGAGTTCACCATGAAGTCTGACAAAAGGATGTATGTATTTTAAAAAAAGTCAAAGATCAACTCTGCCTCAGATTTATGAAGATGGAAGTAAAAAGACTCTGAAGCAAAAGGCAGTGTCAAAACAACTATGAACTCCTAAGGTGTGTAAAAGGTCTGTCTGGTTACTAGTTTACCACCCCTAATCCAGATCCTTGGGGACACAATGAACACTTAAAAGCTGGCATCCTTTGTTCCTTGTGCCCTGGTTAGACCACACAGACAAGCACGTCTAGGCCTTATGAGAACGTCGGTATGGGAGCGTAAGCAAAGGAAGAGACCAGACATTATTTTAGGTAAATATCACCTTCCTCTTCCATGAGATCTCACACTGAGTTTTGTTACACTAACTGCCTAAAATTCACCTCTAGTAGAGTCACATCTATAATAAATCTAAACATTTTATGTGATATATGTCCTCTTCCTAATGGATGCTTCCCTATGTCTAGTACCCAACACCTACCTTATCTGTTCCCTTAAAGGTGAAGGTTGTTGGAAAATGATTTTTCTCAAGCACTTGGGATGCTAATCCTGGTTGGTCACCATAATACAGCCATGGAAGATTATGCCTCCTGAAAAAAATTACAATGTTTTCTCTAATGAAACATAATATTTTTCATCAAAGAACATTTAGAATAATAAATTCCATACAAAGCTATGAAAGACCAAAAGTTATGGAAAAGGCAACTTACCAGTAGGGTATTGAATGAACGACGCCTACCCTTGCTGTACTGACAAAAATATACTGAAACAAACCACAGGCATCAGTACTTGAAGAACTCAATGAGTTCATATTCATCACACACATATTTCCAAGAGCTTGGCATGCTGTTAGATTAGAGTACAACTGCAGTGGAGAAACAAGAATACAGAAAAATGTATTTAATTACTCCTTCCTTTCGTGAGGCAGTCATAAAATGATAATGTTTTCAGAAGCCACTCCTAAACCTTTATGCTGACTTGTAAGTAATTTTATTTTGTCAATATCTAGTATTTTCTTCCAGGTATTCAGGTACCATATTTTTACAGATCTGCATATGGAGGCATGAAATCAGTACTCTCACTTTTTCAGCTTATTTTAGTTGCATCCGCTAGACGGAAAAAAGTGACAGAAATGTCCAAATCTGCACTTAGAAAACAAAGTAAGAATGAAAATGTTTAATACCACTTAGACTGTATGACAAAGCTACTCCTTCAAAGACCTCAGACTGACAACTATAGATGCATGTAGTATTTTCAGTTTCACGTACCTTGCTCAGTTTTGGTAAACACACCAGTGCCAAGTGCTATGCAGAGGTGACACCTGGCATCTTTGTGCAGGGGTCATTGCACTGGTATTAACTTGCCACCTCCTTACCCCCATTTGTGTGGGTCAGACCAGCAGCTGCTCATCACATGAAGGCAGCATCTCTGAATGGCTGAGCAGGGTGAGGCAGACAAACAGGATTAACTGATGCCAGTGATAAAGAATGGGACCAGTGGGAGAATTCATCTCAGAACCGTGTGTATGAGATGGTGATAGGAGCAGCAAAGATGATCTGGGAAAATTCTGAACAAAAGTCTGCTGAAATACTGAGAGAACATCTGCCAGCCAGGCAACATGGTCTGGGAGTCTGAAACATGCTTGAGAAGTTCAGCTGGGTACCTGAACTTCAGAGACCTCCTGACATACCATCAATAAGCACCAACCCAAGGAATTGTAACAGCAACCTATCATCTGGAAAGATGAAAAAGAGTCTAGACGAGGGTTAGGATTTAGAAGAGGGAAAACATTCCAAAAGAGTAGGAATAGGCAGCTGCTATTGATGGCTGTACATTAAAGAGTAGGAAAACAATCTGGAAAACACAAAAACTAGCCTGAGATATAAAACGTGGTCATCTCTTGGCTGCTCCAGGTGGTGCTGCCCTACACCACCTTATGTGTCACTGATATAAAAACTACTTTTTCCCCAAAATGGAGTGTCCCTGCCTCTCATCTCTCTCAATCTCTATACACAGAGGAGGTCTCCTACACAAACTTTTCTATGAGCTCTCCTAGGCAAGTTACCAGACTGCAGCTAGAGATGCCTGACTGCCTCTAGATTGTTGATCATCTTTGAAGCGAAACTTCATCTGTCATCAGTTTTGAGGCCCCACTCCTGGGAGTGGTTTCTTGAGTACTGTACTGGTACTATTTGGAATAATACACACACATATGGGTAATTCATCATAAGTGCCTTTGCTGTTTTCCTAGTGATCATTTTGTAGCAACTTGTAATATTGAAATGTATGCCTGCTGCTGCTATTGACTGCTGCTACCACTGGAGTACATATATACATCTGCTTTACTAATCATAACTAGTAATAACCTGCAGTAATCTCTAATAAAAAATTGTAGGAAGCAAGACTCCATGTGCTTGTGTATTACAGAATCCTGCAAATCCATATTGTGATCTTCAGAGATTTCCTGACCCGGCAATTCTTTGGGTTGTGATAGATAGGGAACAGAGACAGATAGTAGAATCTAAGAAGTTAAAATCTGATCTTCAGGAGAGCAATACAGAAGGAAAATGAGAATGTGTGATAACAGAGTTGGTAAAAGGGAGCAGAGACACATGCCCTTCACAAGTGTATGAAACTGTTGCCAAAGCGACTCTTTTACCCATGTTACTGTCACCCAGAGCAACATAACGGTAAATAACACTTGCATACAGAAAGCAAAGCAAAGATAAATTTGGTGCCATGGTTATGAACAACTGAAAATCAACTAAGAGGTAAAGAGCAGGTGCCAGTAAATACTGGATATGCTCATTTATATCCAAATATGTGGACAGTAGGTCAGATACTACTGAATATTGAAGGACTTTTTCTTTAACACCATTCATCTTGTGAAAATTCCAACACTATAGACTTGCATTAACATTGACTAGCCCTCAATATTTCTAAGCATTTTCTGGATATATAATTATTTCTTTTCTATTCTCATACAAAATAAAATTCTTCAAAGATAAGCAGGGTAAGTTCCAAATATAAAAGTGACATGCTTTTATAGAGTACCATTCTGTATAAAAAAGCAAACTGCAAACATTAGTAAAACTCACCCAACAGGCAAAGGCTGAGGACTGAAGGTTTTTCAGAAACCAAGCTGATGCCAGTGTTACACCCTGTAAATAAGGAACTTTTTCATTGTCTTTGTTCACAACAACTCCTACACAATGTAACAGTCTGGAAAACTATGTCAGCTAGAAGATGCTGCATATTTTTTTTTCTAAGACCATTCAGTCACTTGTAAATATCTCAGTCTAACAATATTAGTTCAAAACACAACCATAATGCAATAATTTATTTCACTTCCCTAAATTAGACAAAGTATACAGGAAAAGAGCTGAACTATTTAATCTTTGAACATGGATTCCGTGATGCAGAAGTTTTCTTTACCACACAAGGGAAGTACTAGCAATTTCAGGGGTAAGATGTTGACTTGATGGAAAATCTAACTCAGGACCAAATTTGCCAAATTAATTAGTTCCTCCTTTTTATAATCTTTTTTATAACTACTCACATTTGAACTACACATAGCTTTCATACATACTGGAAGCAACTGAAAAGACACATCTTCAATAAAATATTACTTAGAAGATGGCATTTTCAGGCAGCAAATGAATGTTTGATATTTGAAAAACTGAAGACAGCTTTTCACTTTCTTTCAAGTGGTAGCTTTTAACATGAACTCATTTAGGAGCAAAATACATTTCTTAGCCACATAGCATTTCCCGAATTCAGAACTACTTGAAAATGGTCTTAATTTTGATCAGATTTCACATTTAATTAAAGTTCATTAACTAAAACAATGAAAACCCCTTCAATCTTGTCAATAGAACATATTTTCATTCATTAGCCAATTCAAGGAGTTCAGCAATTTCACAGACAATCTCAAACTTTATAGGTGCCCATTTTCTTCTATAAGCTCTAAGATCAAGCAGTAAACTCAAGCCTTGTATTTTTTTCAAATGTTTTACACAAATACATATTTTATATAGTACAAAAATCCAGAGGCACTCAGGGACTCTTCAGCATCTTTTTGTGATACAAGAGTATGCTTTAAATGCACACAATTAATACAAAAGGTCACATGCTACTAGTTTTGATATTTAAGTCATGTAAATTACTTCCCCTTTTCAGTCTCCAAAACAGTATGAATTTTTAAAAGCTTATTACTCCATTATAACAATGCTTGCTTGGTGTCCATACCTGCACTTTATCTTGATGCAAGTGATCTTGCCATCACTGGGATCAGACAAAAAATGGGAATTTGAAATATTTACTGAAAGTAAGTAATGAGAAAGCTTAAAAGTGTTTTAGAATAAATACACTTACTAGCTGTGCAAAACGAACAGCTGCAACTCCCTTTGGGGGTAAACCTTCATGAGCCAAGAAACACAACCCACCAGTCTGAAAGAAATATAAGAATAAAACAATATTAATAAGCTATTGATACACTTTTTAAAATAACTTTTCCTTTTCTGAACTTCAATACAATAACCATTCTTCTACTTACTAGAATGTTTGGGCTGTTGCAGTCACAAGACTTGCTTACTTGAATGAATGTCTGTTCACATCTTACACACCTATGGATCACAAACATGAAGAATGCACTTAAAATGTAATTAAGTATAATATTTAGTCCTCAGAGAAAGCTGATTACATAGCATGCCCAGGAACAGCATCAGCAACTTCACTAGTTTGAATTGAAATTCAGAAGAGATTACTGATTTGTTTCTACTATTAGTGAAGTAGAAAACAAATCAAACAATAGTTTATCAGAATAAGAATTCTCTTCTGCTTCCAATCTAAAGCCTGCTTTTGGCTTTGAAGAAGCCAAAGAAGAACCAAGCCGCTGGCTGGCCATATAAGGACTCCAGTGATCACCAAACGTGGTGGGTTTGATACAGGGTTGAGGATTTCCAATTCCCTGCCTTCAAAACTGTCATCCCAAAGGCAGTTTGTTTCTCAGCAGTATTCCATTTAAACTAGCATGACACATTTAAATTTATCATCACAAAAGGCAAAGAGCCCCCACCTGCTTCCTGATGCATCTGAGGCAGAGAAGGACTGCTCACTTCCATTACAATGTACGCACAAAGCTTCATCAAGCAAAACACCATCCACGCTTCTTTCCACTGAGCAGAAAAGAAAAGTGAGTCTGATAAAACTGCCTGATGCAGTGTCACACAGTTCTAGATAAATGTGAAAAAATTCAGCATCTGTGCAGATCTAAAATCAACTCAAAGAGTTTATTTTGAAAAAATCAAGAGCACAACATGCAAATAACATCCACTATAAATGCACATTCATGCACATCAGTGTGCACTGCTTATAGGTGTGCACATGCAGTTTAGTTTTAAATGAGAAATGCAACATTTCATGTCTAGTTTGGCTGTTCCACTATTATTTATTCTGAATAAGATTCAAACAAAGGCCTCACTGCAAAGCAAAAATTCAAAACAACAAGTTTGCAAATTACTGGGGAAAAAAATTGCATTTCATCTGAAATGATTCATGGAAATGTCACAATTTCCAAGTTTCAAAACTGCATCTTCCACCAACTATATCATCTGACAAGATATTTCAAATCTAATTATTAAAAAAAAATGCAAAGAACATAAAAAAATACAGTACTAATGTTCTTCCTGCATGTCAAATGACAGAATCAGCTTTGCTCTCAATATTTTACCATAAGGGTCTGGAATTATTTTATAACTCTCATAAAGTTTCAGGCAGAAGACTGGTATTCAGTGTTTTCCAGATTCCTAGGAAAATTTAAAATTATTGATCTGGAAAACACTGATTCTCCAATGTATTCTGTCAGAAATATAACCAAAGTGGACATTTGTAATTCTTATTCAGAGAATTACAGGCATTCCACGTCTTATATAAGGAAATAAGGAAAATAAGGAAATATAGGAAAACTAGAGATCCCAAGAGCTTTTATGTTTTACACCACTGATGAAAACTGTACTTTGCTCTTATGTTTCTACCATGCAAAATAAGCAAAAATCCATTTAACACTAAGTTTAACATTATTTTTCTGTCTACTGAAAATCATCTGCAACTACTAGAGAGCATCAAGTAAGAAGCACAGGTATAGGGAAGCACATCTCAGAAAGCCACAGGTACAATTGTCTCAGGGAGGCATGAAATCCACTGACTCTAATGCACAGCCATTTGCTTGATTTGCTCAGCCTGTTCTCTCCCACCTACTCATACAGATGTAATTCTTTTACTGCTCTTTATACTTCAAAACACTATAATGTTTTTATAGCCTGTATTGACATTGTTTTTATCCCAACTTTAACGACTCCATCCATTGCCAAAGAGCTTGAAGGAAGTGATACATCAGTATTCATTTATGGAATGTTTGCATAATAGTTTTTATTGCAATGAGCAATGGTACAGATTTATCTGTTGCTTTTCATGACAAATAAGATCATGAGCAATGTTTAATTTTTACATCAGATAAGAAAACACACGTAAAATTTTCTTTCTTACTGAACAGAAGAGCATATCTTAGTAAACTCAAATATCTAAAACAAGTGCTATCATCTCATAGCTGGAATACATTTTTTACCTAGTATTTCATTATTGGGGCATTTACAGTTTCCTTTTGAAGTCAGGCCTCTGGGGCAAGTAATGCAATTCCATCCATCTTGAGTAACTCCGCTCTAAAATAAAATATAAAACATTAGAATTTTCAAAAATATAGAGATCATCCAGTATCTGTGAAGAATGCCTTATCCAGCCTTTAATTACTAGAAAATGCATTCAGATAAAACATCAATAACATTAATGAAGCTTTTAAAGATAAAAAAGGCTAAACAATCTGGCAAAAGTAATTTCTAGCAAACATACACAAAAAAGTTAAGCTCTTCTGAACCTGTTAGCTTACATTCTTCAGGGAAAATGAAAAGTAGAATGTTTAAAAAGAGATATATTGAATAAACATAATAATGCATACATAGACATTTTGCACATAAATTGCATGTTGCAATTGCATATAAATATGTAGAAGTAATGGAAATTGATGAGTTCTAAATGAAGTAGCTTATATTATTGTTTGGAATTTTGTACCTACCCAGACAGTTCACATCCACACTTATTTTATACTAAGAAGTTACTGCATTACAGATAAAACCACTGAGGAAAATGAAGACAACTCTCATCCTCAAGTGCTACTGATGCTCCTCCCTTCTCCACTATGACCATTTTATCTTTGCAAAAGCCTTGGCAGTAGATCAAAGGCAAATGCCATCATTGCAGGAAAGAGGAAAAAATAGCAAATGATCACAACACAAAAGGATACAAAATCTTTGTCTAACACAGCAAGAAGATGGAAAGAAAAGGGAAATTACCTACATAGCCCATTAGCCAATGAACACCTAAATTAGGCAAGTAAGCTGCTCTCCTGAGAGTTCTTCTACAGCTATTGAAGAGAAACAAGTACTCAGGAAGGCTTCACCCTCAAAAGTTGATTTGATGGAAAAATACATGTCTTTGCTTACTATAGTGGGAAAAAAATCTGTTCCAGCCTGGTGTCTCTGGATCAATGCTGAGATTATGTCCCAAAATTGTAACTTAATTTGTCAAGGAAGGTCAGAAGAACTGATCAAATTATAACTATAAAATTCAAGTAACATAGTAGGAGCAGCTCATTTTGAAGTAAGAAGATGAAATATTGTGGATTATGAAGATACAGCTTAAATATCACAATAATGGTATTTACATAAATAATCAGTTATCTATGAGCTGAAAAGCATCTTCAACATTGTTCAGAGTTGTGCTCTCTGAACAAGGACAAAGCAGAGAAGAAAAGTAGTGGAAGAAACTTAAACACTTAAAAAATTCTTGTTTTGTCTGTGGGGTCAAATTTGTAATGAAAAAGGCAAAATAATAGAAATAGACAACTCTAAATAGGAAAAAAATACTGCATATAAACATGGTCTTAAAAATTCTCAATCAAAGACTATGATGCAAAAAATACTTTAAATTAATGAAAAATAACTTGAAGTCAGGACAAAATTTAAAATTAAAAAACCCATAGTGGTTATGACTACTATTCTATCATGATGGCAAACATGAAACATTCAATACTCACCATATTTTCTGGGCATTTTTCACAAGTAACAGAGAACCCATCATTACTAGAAACCATCCTGTATCCTGGCTCACATTCACAGGAACCACCTGAAGAAAACAAAACAAATGCACTTTTAATCTACATAGAACTGACTGGTTGTAACAGAATATGAAGAACAACTACTATTGCTCTCAAGAGATCAAGATGGACTATTTGATAGACACATAAAACACTTGAATGAGATGTGACTGAAAATCTTGCTTTTTAAAAAATACCCATTTTTTGAAAAATGCCCATTACATTTGGCACACAGATGTTTTAGGAGAATGTTACAAGGCTGACTGATCTACCAGGGTGGAACAGTGATACAGAGCTTGTATTTTGTGGGTTTTTAAATGAAACCAAATTTTACCAGTTGGTCTGTAAGAGATATAATCTCTCCATCTAAATCTTGCCACAGCCTTTCCTCACTACAACATCAGTATTACATGTATATATTATATGTTTGTATACAGCTTTTATTTTTTCAATTTGAAGTCATTCCTAAAACCAAAATGTGCTCCTATGAAAAGGTTTTTCAAAATATAACTGTTGTATGAAAAGCTGTTTTCAACTCAAGGCTTTTAAAATTGTGCATGGGGATCAAGGTTCATATTGAATGGTTTTCAGTGAGTGAACACAACATACTTAACATTTGGTATTAAATTAAACACTCTTTTCACGGCACAGTATAATGCCCACCTGCTAGTGCTAAACAACTTTTCTTTTAGAAACTTTTCCTGTCTCAGTGTCATGAATTTCCCTCTGTACTTTTAAACACATACCAGAAACCAAAATTGATTATATGTACTAATTAACTGTTTTTATCATTTAAGCTTATTGAACTGTGAAGGCAAAAATAATGCCAAATTCTGTGGAAAGTTTTATAACTTTAAATTACATTCTAATGAGTCCAGCTGTACAGAAACATTTGTCAAAGTGATCAAACATTTCTACTTAATTCTAAAGAAGAAAAAGCCCAATTGGATTAGATCAATGAAAAGTTTGAGTTGTGACACTCACAGTGACAATACCTAGATTTTTAGGGATGTCACCTGAAAGCAGAATCCAGGCTGATGAGCTAGCCAAGGAGGGTATGGGCAATCACAAGTGGAATTCAGCCAAGATGCAAACAGCACTGAGCAGCACCTATCTACACTGCTCCAGCGAGATCTGCAGGAAAAAATAAACCCTTGACCTCCCCTTGGAATTCTCCTCTGCTTGAAGCCCTTTATTTAGAGGAAGATTCAGCATAAAAAGGAGCTATGGATCTAGACACCCACATTATCAGGGGATCTAAAAACAAATAGCATATTTTTTTCCAGTGAGTGAACTATGGGGTCAGTCTTTAGGACACCATGGGGGTGGTGGAGGTGAGCAGCTTCACGGAGCAGCTGTGAGCACAGCCAGCTTTCCACACATCACTGCTTTTCACAAAGTACCAGCCCTGCAGAGAGAGCTTCTTGGGTCTCAGGCTCAAATTTGTACACACACCAGGGAACTCCCACTCTTGTTGGACTGTGTATTTTATGAAAGATGGACCCTTTAATGCCTGCTTATGCCCTAAGGAAAGCAGTTAGCTGTCTGTGTTTTCCATTCAGTATTGTCAGGCTGTGCTGTACGTGCTCCAAGTTCCCGTGTGCACTAGCACAGGCATAGCACGAGGATCTGACACTTGGTATCTCAGACATTCAAGTCTGACAAGGAGTTTAAAGTTACAGAAGTGATCGAGAACATAAATTCAGGGTCCTGTAGAATTTTACAGACAAAAATGCAAATACAGTATAATGCTTGAGAAAAAAAAATATTATTAGAAAAAGGTCGAAAGTCATTTTTCTGAGCTGCATCTCAGATACATCACAGCTGTGCTGGGGCCTCTCAGGTCTCTGCGGGCTCGCGGCCCTTTCGCGGCTTTCCCAGACGTGTTTTACCGCCACCGCCGGAGCCCGACCGCGCACCGCCCGCTGCTGGGGCGGATTCAGCGCGGAGCCGCCCGAGCCCCGCCTCCCACACCGCTCACCGCCGGCGCTCTGGCGCTGGTGGGCCCCGCAGGGCGCGCAGGCCAGGCGGGAGCTGTCGAAGTAGCGATCGGCGCCGCAGTCGGCGGGACGCTGCAGCGGTACGGAGAAGCCGCGGGCGGGGGGCAGCGCCGCCGACACCGCCATGAGCAGCGCGGTAGCGGCGGCGGCCCCGCGGCCCCGCGTCGCCATGGCACCGCGCGCCCCGCCCGCGCGCGCCCATTGGTCAGAGCCGCGCGCTACGGCGAGCGCCGGGGGCCCGCCGCCGCAACACGCGAAGCGTCCGCGGGGCGGGGCGGGTGCACTAGCCCGAGTTTGTGTGCTTGGGGTACTGAGAGTTTTGTTCGCCTTGTGCGAGACCAGGAGCGAGAAACGAGAGGACACCATGGCCCTTTTGCACTTGCCCGGTCTCCTGAACTGATGCACAGTGTATCATCCCAATGGAACACGTGTTTGTAATTTCTCCCCAGAGAGGGAAGGGGTAAGAAGGTGAAAACACAAAATGTCTAGAGCAATGGATGCTCAGCCAGTCTTACTCCCCTTTACCTTTTACACCTTTGTCACACTCTTGTTCACATCCCACAGAAGCACAGAATGAGTCTGGTTGGAAAGGGGCACAATGGGTCATCTGGTGCAACCTCCCTGCTCAAGCAGGGCCATCCCAGAGCACACGGCACAGGACTGTGACCAGAGAGCTCTCGAATATCTCCAGGGAGGGAGACTCCACAACCTCTTTGGGCAGCCGGTTCCAGTGCACCCGCACATTAAAGTTCTTCATGCTCAGATGGAACTTTCTGTGCCTGTTTCTTCCTGTTGCCTTTTGCCTCATTCCCTTACCAAAACTTTGCAAGACACCATGTCCTGGATTTTAGTTATTTCTTATTGTCCCTCTCCTGTGTGCTAATTGCCTAATTATTATGATTTTCGACATTACATGCTTTATTTCTCACTGGGTTTATTTTGTTGGGTCAACAACTGTTAAAAGGCTGAGTTTATGTTTTCAAGTAGAATTACCTGTCTCCAGGCTCAGGTTCATGTAAATTTGACTGCGTAAAGACATAACTGTTTTACTGGTGTGCTTGATTTGTGGAAATTCCCACCTTGTACCCCGCACAGAATAAACACTATCTTTTTTCTAAACAAGACTCTATCTGTGTTGAGAGAGCTCCTAAAGTTGGCAACATTCCGAGGTGAATCTATCATAAATAGTACAGGGGTTTTTTTCCTACGTAAAATGGAGCAGATATGTACAGGATATTCATAAAAAGACGGGAGAACACAAAGTCAGGGAAGGCAGGTAGGATAAACATCAGGATAAATATATCTCGGTTGCACAACCAAGGGACTCTGCCCTTCCCTTTACTTAATCTTGAACCCTTTCTCCTTCTCCTCCATTCGTGCATCCCTGCTCTCCCCTCCTCTCAGAGCCCAGGCCGGAGCCACCCCCGAACCGCGTTCCAAACCGTGCCGAACTGTCGGACCCGCGGCCCTGAGCGGCGCCTGAGCTCGGCAAGGGCCGGCACCGACGGGAACGAGCCTAAGCGCAGCGCACAGCGCGGCGGCGGCGCCCGGTCACCGTGTGACGGATCTGTACACACATATCGGTCACGGTACAAGTCTGTCACTACGCATAGCTACAATCAAACGGGTCTGTTAATACACAGCTCCCTCAGATCTACTGAGGCAGGGAGCGCGCTCCCGCCTCCAAGGCAGAGAGCGCGTGCGCACTGCCTGTGGCGCGGCTCGCGCCCGCGCACTGCAACGGAGGGGGCAGGGTCGCCCCGCCCGGAGGGTGCGCGCGCAGGTCGGCGCTCGCGCAGCGCAGCTTCCCCTCAGCGTTTGGGGGGGCAGTGGAGGCGGCGCCATCTTGGCGGAGCCGTGCCGGGAGCTGCGGCGCTCGCTGAGCGGCGTGTCCGGTGGGTGCGTGGATGGATAGCGTGAGGGACAGAGCACGCCTCCCCTGGGTGCGGCGTGTGGCCGAGGGCGGCGCGAAGTTTGCCGGTTCTCGGTTACCCGACCCTCGCGGAACCGCTGCGCGGCCGCTCGCTGTGCCCCGGCCCCGTGTACCCCGGCTTTCGCGTGTCTCTGGGCTTCCCACCCCACTTCCCTGCTCCCGGTGCTTCCCTCAGCCCTGTCCCGGTGTCGGGAAGCAGACGGGCTTCTTCATGGGGGCGCAGCAGCGGCGGCTCTGGCGGGCCGCAGCGCGTGTGGCGCGGGGCGCCCTCCCCTCGCCCCGTGCCCGGCCCTGCCGCCCGCCGCGGGTCTCCAGCAGCGCCGGGGCCGGCGGGCTGACCTGCTGGGAAGCGGTTCCGTGCTACATTCGACCCTGTAGCGGGGCCAGCTGCACAGCTCACTCATGTTTTCCTTCCGCACTGTGCAAACTGCCATTCGCAGCAGCCTGCTTCCTCTGTTGAGGCTTATTTTGAAGAATAGGATAAGAACCCTTCCCTTGTTCCGCTGGTTATTCTATACTGGTCCAGTTTCGTAGACGGGGTGTTTCTGTGGGTGTTCTTTCTAGCTTGCAGTGTGTGTGTAATCTTGCAGTGCTATGATAAAAATCCTAGTCTAGTGCAGACTTAGTTTCCTACTGCGTTTATAAGTTGTGGATTATTTTAATGGCATTAATGTTTGGAATTTCCTGAGACTGTGGAAGAATAGGTATTGTACTGCTTTATAACCAATTTTGCTCATATATAAAATTTCATAAAACTGTACACTTCTGTGCTTTTAAGCTATGGCATGAAGTTGTTTATTTATTCTCTAAATCCTTGCTTTCTGAAGTCCTTGTTCAGCTAATGAATTGCTCCTACTTTTCTCGACAAGTCAAATATTTTTGGTTATGCACTTTAAATTTGGATGGCTTGTCTATGCTTTCTATCCATGTGTGATGGTTTACTGTACAGTCAGTAAGAGCTATGATTTGAACTTGCATTTGTTTGTGGACTTGTTAGAGATCCCATTATGATCTCAACCACTGGTCTGGTTTTCACCACTGAAGGTTGTGTATTGTATCCCTGGTGCATCGTGGAGAACTTGCTGTTTATCACCGAAGAATTATGGAGGAGAGCTGTTGTGAATGATGTTTAAAAATTGGGATAAGAAAGCGGAGTTGTGAATCCAGAAGTACTACAGATTAAATACATCACAAAGTAGCAGGGCAGCGGATTTGCTTTTTCAAGACATGAAGGTGCTGTATGAAAACTCTGCCCTTGAATTCTCCATGCTTTTTTGGCACTGTCATTGCATCTGTTGAGAAGACACGTTGTAAAGTGTTCTGGGTCTGGCTGGGATGGAGTTAACGTTCTTCACAGCAGCCCATACAGTTGTTTGGATTTGTGGCTAAAGGAATGTTGACAACACATCGGTGTTTTGGCTGTGGCTGAACAGTGCTTGCACAGTATCAAGGCTTTATCGATGTTCCCTACTCTGTTCCTGCAGTGAGTGTGCTCAGAGTAGGTGCGAAGCTGGGAGGGAACATGGCTGGGACAGCTGACCCAAACTCACCAAAGGGATATCTGTGACATGTAACATCATGCTGGGCAACAAAAACGGAGGTAGAGGAAGAAGTATTTAAATGGTTTTGGTTTCTATCTTGGCTCCCAAGGCAGTTGTTATTTGGAGGAAGGCTGGACATCAGTCAGCCTGTGGAAGGTGGTGAGTGATTTCCTTTGTTTTGTGTTTTTCTTTCCACCAAGGAAACTGCCTTTATCTTGACCCACAAGTTTTCTCGACTTTGTTCTTTCCCATCCCACTGATGGGAGGAGGAGTGAACAATCAGCTGTGTGGGTGCTTGGCTGCTGGCTGGGGTCCACTCACCACAAAAGCACAGAGAACAGATGGTCTTCAGGGAAGTTTGTAAATGGGCAGTTGTTTTCGGTTTGTTGTGCTTACAGAGTACTGGTGCAGAAGTGACATGGAGTCTGTTAGTGACAGAATTGGGGCTTTGCTCTTGTTTTGCTACGTTCAGGTGGAGTGGCAGTAATGGTTGTTGGTAGGTTACTCGTTATCAGGATGTGGTGCTTTACAGAGCAGGGTTTGTAGAAGGAGTGTTTGCAAATGCTCGGAGCATTGGGCTGTTGTGTTTGTTTTAAAGGGATGCAGTCATTTGCTACAGAGGCTTGTGTTTGTTCTGAGAATATTGTCCTATTTATTGTGTGATGTTGGAAAATGTTGAAAATCAGGGTCTGTTAAGTCAGTGTATTCAAGGTTCTCTTGTTCTTATGTTTGAAAGGCAGTAGAGTAAGGATTTAGGGAAAATACTGAAGTTGGCTTGGTAAATTCAGGTACATTGTGAAGTTTCTCCTTGTTGGATATTTTTGCTCTTTCATTTGATGGGCTTCACTGTGTATGTTAAGTGCAGTGCTGGACTGGTGAGTAGCATACTCTTGTGAAGTTTGAATCCAGGTGGATTTCAGAAGAATGGACATGTCGTGTAATCCTGAGATGGACCTAAGCACCTTCCAAGAACTCAGCTGAGAACTGTTCCCTCGATATGTTGTCTGTTTCATTGCAACAGTTCAGTGTGGCACAATTGATGACCAAGTAATCTCATCGTATTTTCATCGTTTCCAGAAGTCAACTTAAATTATGAATTTCTTTTGCTTCTAAAATGGAAACAGAAAGACGTGGTGCATGGCATCTTGGAACATGGAAGGAGTTCTTCACATGGGTTCATAACGTGCTTGGCTTTAGTATTAGCCACTGCTATGGATGGGCTGCAGCAGTGTAGCACAGTGTGTAAAGCAAAGTACAGGTATCAGCCATTAATTATGTTTCGTTTTCTTTCCACAGTTAAGTTGATTTTACAGAATTTATCAGGTCTCCAAAGCAGAAACAGGTAAGCTGTCAAAAGCTTAACACTTCTCACTGAGTATTGTGACAAGATCATACACAGCCTTTTTTCCTCACAGACTTGTGGCTGGCAGCTAGGATATGCTTGTGGCCACTGCAGTTAATACTCTGACTACGCCAAAGAGACAACATTTTTGAATGCTGAGAAAACATACATTATTGAACAGAACTGATCACTGGGTAGAGCAACTTGTCAAAGCAGTAAAGTCATCATTGTTTGTTTGTGAGTTACTTCATTTTCCAGTGACATAGTTATTCTTTTTCCTTTCTCCTTTTATCAATTAGTGTCCTGATCAAAAGTAAACCGGATTTTTTTTGTTCCTTAGGAGTGGGCAGAGATCTCTGGCACATAGTAACTATGCCGTGAAAGACTTGAGGTGTTCTTTAGGTATTGCGGATGGTGAGGAGTGGCTTAGGTGGATTTTGTTGCCCTTAGGGTAGGGAATATTGATAGATTTGTGCACGAGTGCTGGTGGAGTAGCTAATTGTTCTGACTAATCAACATTCAGTGAATTGTTTTAATCTTGTTCCAGTGAACTTGTGGGTTTTTTCATACCTTCTCTCTTGATGAGACAAGGGCATTCATTAAAAAGGCTCTAGCTTAAGTGATAAGATACTGTAATAGCTGAGTACTAAAGACGTGCTATCATGTGTACCTTTTTGTCTGCAGGTGATTTTTGCTGTGGGTTGAGCTCAGCATGGCTGTAGTCATCCGTTTACAGGGGCTTCCTGTTGTTGCGGGTCCTCCAGATATTCGTCGTTTCTTCTTGGGATTGAATATTCCCGATGGAGGTGTGCATATTATTGGAGGAGAGATTGGGGAGGCTTTTATTATATTTGCCACAGATGAAGATGCACGGCGTGCCATGAGCTGTTCGGGAGGGTTTATCAAGGACTCGCGCATAGAGCTCTTTCTCAGCAGCAAGGCAGAGATGCAGAGTACCATAGAAATGAGCCGGAAACGATTTGACCGTGGGGGACGAGAAACTATGTCTGGCTCTAGAAGAACAGGTACTAATGGTTCTAGTGCATCAAGTATTGGAGATATACCACATTT
The DNA here is from genome assembly GCF_047830755.1 of Zonotrichia albicollis. Lineage (NCBI taxonomy): Eukaryota > Metazoa > Chordata > Aves > Passeriformes > Passerellidae > Zonotrichia > Zonotrichia albicollis. The sequence continues at coordinate 134,053,873 of NC_133819.1, forward strand.
AGTTACAGCTTCCCCAAAAGGAATAAGAAAGCCTAGTTACGGGCCACCAAATCGCCTGGAGGCTGGGTTCCATACCAACGGCACAAGATACAGTGATATGGGTATGCCTAAGTCAAACTATCAGTTGAGAAAGGATTGCCACCCGTTTAACCCGGATGATCGTTACCTGTTTCTACGTGGCATACCTTACTCTGCAACAGAGATGGAAGTACGTGCTTTCCTTTCGGGGATTCGCGTGGATGGAGTGATTCTGATAAAGCACCGTAATGGTTTGAACAATGGTGATTGCTTGGTAAGATGTGCTACACCCGGTGATGCCTTAGAAGGACTTAAACGTCACAGACAATACATGGGTCAGAGGTTTATAGAAATCAGTCCGACTACAGAGGAACGGTGGATGGAATGCGGTGGGCGGATAGACGTGCCAGATGAAATGGATGACTTTTTGTGTGAAGACCATTCTCCGAGAAGTTCGGGCTACATGCATTCAAGGAAGCATTCTCGTTCAAGATCACCAAGGAGACAAAGAACACATTCTCGTTCCTCTCCCAGCCAGGAATATTACATACACTTAAGAAATCTGTCTTTTAATGTGGAAAAGAGAGATTTGAGAGATTTTTTTCCTGAATTGGATATACACAGCAAACAGATTAAGATTCTAACAGATAAGCATCAGAAAAGGACTAGAGATGCCTTTGTGGTGTTCAGGAGTGAGAGAGAATATCAGGCTGCTTTGGAATGTCATAGAAAGATTCTTCTCAATCGTCCTGTGTACATTTTTCCAATTTCAAGAAAGTCAATGTTGAAAATAATTGACTCTTGTGAGAGGAAAAGATCGCCGGACAGAGATCACCTTGGACAGGCCATATCAGAAAAAAGTTACCGGGAAGGTCATTCCAGCCCTAAGAATTGCGTTTATGTAAGGAATTTTCCGTTTGATGTGTCAAAAATTGAAGTGCAGAAGTTCTTTTCAAGATTTGATATTGACGAAGATGATATTTACTTGCTCTATGATGAAAAAGGAGTTGGACTGGGAGAAGCACTAGTGAAGTTTAAATCTGAAGAACAAGCTATGAAAGCAGAAAATTTAAACCGCCAAACATTTTTGGGAACAGAAGTGTTAATAAGACTTATATCTCAAGATCAGATGCAGAAATTTGGTGTCGCTGCATCATTATCTGCACCAAATGAAATGCATGGTCATTCACATCCGTATGACAGAGGTGACCTCTCCCATCCAGTTGGTTCACCATCTGGGCCACCACAAGGGCCACCCATGCATTCTTTTGGTCCCCCTGGGAACTTCAGGCATCATTCTGAATTCAGACATCCCCCTGAGGACTTCATGTGCCCTCCTAAGGATTTTAGGGGTCCACCACCCCTCATGGATTTTGGTGGTGACGGTGAACCTTTTGGCAGAATGGAGTTTGGGAATAATAAAATGGGAAATTTTCCGGAAGGAAGATTTATGCCAGATCCAAATTTCAGTGGTGGTTCTGAACGTGTTGTTCCTATTCTGTTGAAAAATTTACCTTTTAAGGCTACTCCTAATGAGATTCTGGATTTTTTCTATGGCTATAGAGTGATACCGGAGTCAGTTTCTGTGCAGTACAATGAACAAGGATTACCTTCTGGTGATGCCATTGTTGCTATGACAAACTATGAGGAAGCTATGGCTGCTATTAATGAACTGAATGACAGGCCCATTGGTCCACGGAAAGTTAAGTTGAGTTTGCTGTAAAGGAGGAAAAGATGCTCTAATAACACATTCTAGGTTTGACAGTATTGACAGTTATTTTAACTTTTAATTACTGGAAGATGCAAAACAGTTTCCATCAACGGTTGTAAATAATACCCGGTTCAGTTGTTTAGCTCTTGGTTGAAATACCTGTAGGACATTGAATGTCTTACATGAAGGTATAAAAGGATGGAGTTGTAATGCTTTGGGTTTTTTTTTTTTAAGATTAATTCCAATCTTATGTCTTTGCATCAAATAAAAACGTAAGTGCTGGTTGACTAACCACACAAACGGTTCAAATAGAAGATTTTCAGTGCTACCTGCATTAGTAAATGACACTTCTTACTAAGGTTAGCTTAATAAAATTTTAATTTTTTTTCTGGTTTATTTTTGTGTAAACCTTTCAGGTTTTATTCGGTTTCATATGTTTGCAGGCATTCCTGTTTAAGAGCTTGCTGTTCTCATTAGCTGGCTTTGCAATTTTTTTAAATAAAAAAGAAATTGCCATTTAAATGTGTGTCTTATATTTAAAACTTGTACAGTTAATGATCTCAGTTATTATGTTCAGCAGATCTGGGTCTTGGTGAGAATGGAGAATGATGCTGGCTGCTTTGTCTGGAAAGATTGAACTGGTAGTTTGTCAACATAGCAAAGGATGGGTAGTTGACAGAGCTTGCAGAGGCTGTATCCATCAGTTAGGCTTTTTTCTCACTCACTATAGTACCTTGAGGCAGAAAATGAGTGTTGGAATTAGATCAAGAATTCTGACTGGAGTGGTTTTGTTTTATCTTCACATGCTGCGTAACATGAATACTAACTGGCTAATGATGTCTGGATGCATTCCAGGTCAATCTGAGATTAGTTTTAACTAACATCTCTCACTGGCAAGCTGACAAGCGTTATTTTCTTATGTAATAAAATAAATGCTTATGTCAGCATTTAGAACGTGTTGTTTCCATTGGTTTGTTACCAGCATGTTTAAATTTTAGGAAGAAATAAAAGCTTGGGAAAGCTGTGTCTTCAAAATTAAGGCTTAGTGGGAAACTTTGATTGCATGTGCAAGGACTTTCGTTGACATTACAGCTGTGCAAGGTAGTATCTGTAGTACTAAAGGATTAAGGCTCAGTCCCCTCAAACTGAGACAACAAAGTTGCAACTTGGCAGTGAAAACTTCTAACCTTTGCTTGTTCAATAAACAGAATTCCTAAATTCCTGACATAGGGAGGTCTCTATTCCCATTCACTCCTCAGAGCAAGTTTTGGCTTATCTGGCCTTGTCTATTGCATCTTTAATAGCTTTAAGGACAGAGCTGTCCAGGCAGCCTTCCTAGTGAATGATCCCCCCTCACTGGTGGTCAAACCTTTATTACTTTTTGTGAAGTCATCCTAGTGATTGCAGGACTTCCATGACAACTGTTTCGTACAAGAAAATAGAAAGAATGGGATTTTTTGTTGTGTAATATTTAAAAAGTTAGCATAGCTTTATTTCTTCTGCATATTATTTATTCTGTGTTTTAAGTGCCAAGAAAAAACCTCTCTGAATGGTAATGCAAGGTCTGTAAATGTAGATTCCTCTGAGCAAAGAAATATAATGGCCAAGTTTTCAACTTTGAACACATACTGATTTTTGCTTTCTGCTAGGAATTAGCTTCAGAATCATATAGTTTTGAATCCTCCTCTGAACTTAAAAGGAATTAAAACCCAACAATTTTGTGCTTTATTTAATAGCTACTTTAAAAGAGATCAAGGAGCCAGAAGATGTTGCAGGAAAAATAAAGACATGAGATTTCTCAAAATAAACTTCCCTGACCATCATGTTGAAAACTTCATTGTGACTATTTTTGTAAGTTAGCATCTTTAGAACTAAGCTGTGTTGAAAATATGAATACAACTAACTTCTCCAGTTAATCAGTTTTAGATGATTTGTTGATTTTAAAGTGCTTCTAGTTACTACACAACAGGAGATTTTGAACTTGGAGGTTGGAAAGGTAAGAGTTTAGGAGGTTGCTTTGCCAGTGAAATGTGAGATTATCTTTAAGAAAAAAACTGTCTGTTTTCAGAAAAGGTTAAGAGTAAGTGCTTATAAGATACCATTAGCTTTTCAGATGGTAAACCTTTCCCCCCAGTGAACATATAAAAAGTGTCATAAAGCTTGTAATGGCAGAGGTCATAATTAAGGCATTACAAAATGGTCTTTTGTTTGCCCTGTGGCTAATTTGTATTTAATTTAAAGCCAGATTAGAGTTTATGACTACTTTAGGTTAATCTGAAATGTCTGATTGATAGACCAAAAAAAATGACTTTCTCACAGTCTGTAAAGAGCTGCATCTCGAAGTACATACAGATGCACCGAAGGAGAGGAAACAGTGCATCAGCTAAATAACAAGGTTAGTAGGACAGCTGGTGCTTGGTTTATAGCTGTTGCCTAGTTGGTGTTTTGGGTTGTGTGTGTCCATCTGCCTCTCCAGACTGGGCATTATATTCTGATTCTGCCTGAAGAGATGGTTCAGGTGCATGGTGTGATGACAGCATTTCCTGGTAACAGGGTTCTGTGACATCACATGTTTAGTGGTTTGGAGGCACTGTATTTCCAGTACAAAGGACAAATCAGAGACTGCCTATAATTACATGGCTTGAAATCCTGTGCTTCCTTTTTAAGTACCATTGATACAGGAAGGAGTAATAAATGAAATGCTACATTTGGTGATGCTTATATAAAACATGGAAAGTTTTTTTACTTATGTCTTCTCTGAAGTTGCTTTTGCTACCGTTGTCCAAAATTTCTGATGTAAAAGAGAACAGTTTCTGTTGTCAAAAACTAGAAATAGTGATCACCTACGAAAGCAGCTTGAGGCATCTATTAGGGAAAGTCGAACAGGACAGTCTGATGAGCACCCTTAATCCCTAAGGAATGTGCCAGTGTGTTCAACAGACAGGCAAAACAGTCTAGGCAAGAATGGTTGTGAGTTTGCATCATCTAGGGCCAGTGATAAAAAATACAAATGAGTGAATGGAGTAACTGCAAGTTACCACGAGAAAGTTCTTTGCAGAAGGATCTTTAGGTAATATTTAATTCTTTACTAACATCCTAAATTGTTATTCTGGCTTCTACTTCTGGTGAAGTATTTTAGTCAGGGACTTTTCATCTGTAGTTTTGAGGTCACAATTTCTGTGCAACATGCAAAGTTAAGACACCACACACGCAGGACAAAGTTGCCCAACACTATTTTTCTGGAAGTTTTTCTGTGGTTCCTGGAGTTGACTTTTTTGTGATGTAGGAAGAATGAATTTTATGCTTGTGAACTGCATAATCTTTTAGAGTGCAATTTATCTAAACAAAACTGCCTTTTTTTCAGAATTGCTTTCTCAAGGCATAGTACACAAATACTTGCTATACGAAAACCTGAAACTGTTATGAAGATAGCTATCTGTTTTGGAGATGGACTACTTCATTGTGTATGAAATGGTAAAGCGGTGATCACCAGAATTCTGATGTCATACTACTATTTATTGAAGTGTCTTAGTTGCTGAAACAGATGGGAATTAATCACATAGATACTTTTAAAAATTTTGCTCATTGGTATTTACTCCTTGCCAGCAGTAATTCAATGTCAGTAGTATGTAATGCTGGTGTAAAATTATTTTTTCAGTTTAAAATAACCCTATATTGTGAACTTTTCATTTATTTTCATCTCAATAATTTTTGGCAAAACCTGTTTTTTCACATGTCAAAACAGGTATGCATTGCATACATGTGCATCAGTGGACAAAAAGTAGCAGTATTATAAATGCACTTCCTGGCTTTTTTCTGTAACTGAAAGAAAGATTTTGTTATAATTTAAAATTATTTTCCCCGTCTCAAATTTAAATTCTTCTGCATTTTTTCTTTAGCAGATACTAAAGCTGGAGGTGAACAGTGTGGTAAATTTTCTGGCAGACAGCCAGTCACTGTTAAAAAATGAACACATTTTTTCCTCTATCCCCAAACAGAATAAGGAATTACACTCAAAATGTGTAATTTCTTCCTGTATGTTTGATGGAACCGGTAACTGAATCGCGTAGCTAAACACGTGAAATTTGAACTATGTATAGCATGTCAACTAATATAACAAACATCAACTACATAAAATATCCACTAGTTTTATCATGAAGGCACTTTTATTTAAAAAGCAAAGCAGCACTGAACATAAGATACTGGGCCAGGTCCTTATTTGTGACTGTTCATTCTGTATGTGTAAAGGAATCAAAAGTCATCTGTACCTGATGAATGCCTGAGAAAAATGAAAATAAGAAAAAAAGTACACCTCACCATGCCTTCTGCCATCCAGGGTGGATAGCAAAATGAAATCTTAACAGGCGGTTGCTGCAAACAGTTTTGTAATTACCACGGTTACTTTAGCATGTATAAACCCAATTATAACAGTTACAGCTAGAGTACTTAAAAAATTCAAGAGGTGTATAGCTAGAGAGGTAATATATTGGCAAAGTAAGGACAAAACAATGTTCATAACTGTTTGAAAGCTTCGTGCAGCTTTTGGACACTGTTCATCACGTAAGTTTAAGCAAATGTGATTACAATATAACATCTATGCAAATATAATACAGGCATCTATTTAAATATTTAATTTTCTAGCTACTGAAATTGCCCACTTTCAGTGGATTTTTTTCCATTCTTTCAAACCAGTCATTTGTTGTCTGGCACTCTAGAATCAGCACTGATTCTTGCTCCTGCTGGAGTTCTAAATATATAGCCCCGGTGAAATTTTAGATCCAACATACAAAAAAAGCCTTTAGGTGAAGGGGCTTTTCCCCCCTTAATAAAAAACCCCTCTTAGAACAGCTTTGTTATCTCACTTCCTTAGTAGCATCAAATTCATCCTCCTCATCGTCCTCTTCATCATCTTCATCTTCCTCCTCGTCATCATCTTCATCTTTTCTTAGCATTCTGTGGGAAATCTGATAAAAATCCAACAAAAGGATATAAACTATGTCATTGTTTGTTTTCTGCAAACAAAAAATAATTCTCCATTGGCATTTTCAGCCTAAATGTTTGCATGGTTTTCATTTGGGGGAAGGGGGTAAGTTGTTTATTTATTAACTGTTCATAACATGCACACCACTGGAAAGGTACATGATACAGAATAAAAATACTATAATGGTTTTTAAAAGCTAAAAATATCCGTGTAGTCCTTCAGAATTATTATAGGATAGGGAAAATGGTATTTTTTACCTAATTAATGCTAAAAATCAAATCAACAAGATGCAAATCAGTTTTTCCATGGGTTGGCTGCTGAAGCAGCAGGCTGAAGAGGAGTATTAGGGTCTAATCTTATCTTGAAGACATCAGACCTTGTCAGTTAAAAGCTCAAAAGGATGCTGCTCTAAGCTTTTTACCTTTTTTCCCAAGAATTAATTAGACAAACTTAAGAGTCTTGATTCATAGATGAACTTCTTTCCCTGCCCATCAGTGCTTGCCTCTGGAGTGACTCCTCCTTTTGGTTTATCAAACATTAAAAACAAGTGCCAGCTGCCATGCTTTCATCTCATTTGACAGATTCTGCAGTCTGTACTTTTTTTTTAATGAGGGCTCAATCTAATTCCTATTGAAGATGGATTCTTCACAGACAATGCAAAATTTAAAATTTAAAGAAGCATACATGTTTTTTTTTCCTTTCCCCATAAGAAAGAGAACATTGAAGACAGTTATCCAAGTCATCTGGAATGCTTTTGAAAAATTTCAGGTTCAGTAGTTCTCTAAGGGCATCTGCAGCTCTAATTTTGGTTATATTTTCTGTGTCTTCTCAATGCAGTGATATAATAAAAACTTCTGCACTCAAGACAGAGCTTGCCTTTTCTTTTAAGCAGCCCCCTATTTTAAAGGTCCTTAAATGCTTATTATTAAATTGACTTCTGACGTGTTACAATTCATTCAGCCATGTATGTAATGTAAGTTTTTTGTGTGTGCATAAAGCAAACTGCAGTCATTGAACTTCTGAAAGAAGAAAAATACTTAAGTCTTGTTCATGCTCACCAAGTATGTAATTTAGCTCGAAGCAAATAGTTGCTTACAAATTCCTGAACACAACAGAAAATGGAGTTAATCACTGGGTGAAGCTGGCTTAACTTGAGCTGAAATGTCTAAAGCAACAGTCTCTCATTCCATGAAAGAGGAAAAAGACAATGGCAGTGATTTGTAATTGGAGTTTAAGGAATGCTGCAGATTGAGCGTGTTAAGGTGAAATGAATTTCACTGGGACAGACTAATTTTCTAAGTTTTTTTCCTAGTTCAGAGCATCTGAAATTCTTCAGCAGAACTTGCATCATATTTCTGAGTAAAAGCTCCCCCCTTTCCTGAAACAGGAACTGTTTTTGCTTTATGGCTTTTTTCTGCTCACTACTCAAATACCTCTGACCATGCAGCAATTAACTAAATAGTATATTAAATATTATCACTGGTGGTGGTAAGATGGCTATCCTTAAGAACCAAACTGTATCAGGGAAGGAAGTTGAGAAAAGAAATTATGCAGTATAAATCCAAGTTACTGTGCCAAAGAACTAAAACATACCAATATTGAAATTTAGTTTTTCAGAACTTAATGCAAAAAAAGAATATGATAATTTTTTGACCATAAATAATTTTATGTAAAAATTAATTCTACGAGTTGCATGCAGGTGATGACAGTCCTTGCTTAAGCAGTTCAGCTCCATCTTTCACTGCAGAAACATGGCAATTCTGTCCACGTCTTAGTGCTGGAACATTTGGATGCAAACATTTTCAATAATGGTTAAAATGATACTCTGCTGTCCTACAGAGTGTCAGTGCAAAAGTTTGTTATATTTAATGGATGTAGATAAAACTTGTGTAGTTAAATTTGATTTAAAATATCTGGAAAAGGTCCTTCTGTTTTGCTACAGTTCTAAAATATAAGCTATATCAACCTGAATTGGTAGACCAAAATGTTGAGGATGAATTGTCAAGCGTTGTAAAATGAAGGACATAGCTCTTTGTGAGAAAATGAATCAAACTCAAGGAGTACTTTACATTTTTAACATACAGATAATACAGAAAGTTAGTCCACAGAGGCAGAAATAAATTCAAGGATGGTATGTGTTAAATCCTCTGAAAAGACCTGAACTGTGTTACTGGCACACTTTATTCCATCTGGTATGCAGTGACTTCTTACACTGTCCCCCACCTACACGTTAGTGTTTGTGCGTGTCTGTCCTCCCCTGCCCCACAGATTTGGGCTGTGTGATTCTGTGAACTGCTTCCCACATCACTTATACTGCTTTACAATGGAAATTGCAAAGTACTACATTACAGACAGTGAAGGATTGGATTACTGTGCAGCAGCAAACTAGATGTGTGAAAAATTTCATAGTGAAAGATTCACAAAAAAGATAAAACAAGTCACCTGCAGGTTTTTCTGAATACAGTTTTTTTTTTTTTCTTAAGACTTGTTTGGTGGTTCCAAAGATTAGGCCTCAGTGTAATTCAGCACCATGCTATTTACAGAATCAGAAAGGTCTGCCCTTTCTTCACTGACCTATGGTGACTGCATTAGTTGGGTGTTCCACCCCTTTTTTCTGCCATATGATCCTCCTTTGCAGACACTGCACAGCCAAGTAAGATGACCTTATTTTGAATTGCATTGCAGTTTCCCTCTAGGTCTAGATGACTTCCTGTTGTTTTCAGGTAAGTTAGAGGTTATGAGAAGACTAACACCCAAAGTTAAAATTAATAGCAGTCTAGGAAATGAGAAAGGTTAACCTGCAAGTTAGAATGGAATTCCACTCCACCTCTGGGAGAAATCACAGTGTACGTACTCTCAGTATTCTTGTTTTGTGTTTTTTCTCGTATTTTCTGAAGTAGCTTGAATTTGAAATTTGCTTGAGTGATAAAGAGGATTGGCAAGTTAGTCAGAGTAGGACTTCATGCACTGAATCACTAGGTTGTATCTCTTCAGATGACAAAATTCATACTTTCAACAGAACAGCTCAACTGTAATAATTGATCTGTTCTGTGTTGAGAGCAGAGAAGGCGTAAAGTGTGTACAAAGTCAAGAAAAGTTTTCCTAACTACAGTATCAATGCATGAGTCTATTCAAAGAAGAAAGGTTTTAAATGCATTTTAAACGTGGCTTTGTCTGTAACTGAAACACTGGTAAGAATCATTGCAGTTACAGAATTACAATTGCAATGAATTAAAAATAATTCATTTTGCAATGTCTGCAAGTTTACTGCTGTAAACAAGTGGCATAGATATTTGCAAGGTAGCTGGTCCAAAAAAGAGTGACACTGTCTTCAACTGTTTCACTCATTTTTACCATCCTTTTCCTCACCTGCTGTGAATTTTCAGAGTATAAAAGGAGAGGACTGTAGGTCATGAGTTTGCTCTGCTGCTAGAAGGTATCACTAGTCTGGATTAGGATGTGGTAGAGAGGCCACACTCTAGAATCTGAATACTAAAAGTATGCAAATATTTAGAGAATGTCACTACTCTTTCAAATAATCTCCTAGATCTCTTCTCTGCAAGATGCCACAGTTTGCTGATGGAAGACCAAGTATTGCTGGAAATGGCATTTGTCAAAATTAAGCAACACAGCTTTAAAAGTTGAGGGGTTTTCCCCTTCAATGATAAAGCTGCATTATCAAGAGCCTATTATGATATTTATGCCATTTAAAGTTTCTTTACATTTCTGATGGTCCTGAACTGAGTGAAGACAGTGGATCCATGTGCATTAACTAAAAGATTATCTTAAGTAGATCTTTCATATACTGATTTAGTATGCAATGTTTTTCTTACCTGTGCTGTTCTCAGTGAAGATTTTGAGGAGCCAGTTCTTTGCAAGGGGGACTTGGAATTTGCACGAACTATGTCTAAGCGAGACTGATAGTCTGGTGGATAGAGTGAGCTCCGAAAAACCTGATCAAGTGGAGAAAGCAGTCACTTAGATGCTTGCAAGCCAAGAATTACTGAGACTGAAGCTTGCAGAAATGCAGCATTGGAGAATAAAACTTGATCTAGAGATGTGCATCAACTGTAGTTTGGATTGATCAGTTTTAGGTGAAAAAATGTCCTTGCTTAACCTGAGACACATCAACATACTGATGTGGTCAAGGTAAACATTGTTCAGAGCTTTGGGGGCACTTACACAGGGAAAACTGCAATGGTTTCCCACCACCATATGTAGCTGAATTTCAGGCTAAGCTAGAAGTGTGAACCCCAGCAACTCCTTCAGGCTCTCCATTTCTTGCGAAGATGAACTCAAATGCCTTCACAAGCAAATCCCTACTATCAGACACAACTGCATCAAAAAATGTTACCAAATTGTACAGAAGATGCACAACTTAAGAAAAATTTGGGAAACCTCCTAGAATGCAGGGGAGACCACAACATCTATTATATTTTCAAGTTATTTCAATAACCAATACAGCTATTTGTGCAAGACTTGAAGTCAAGAAGACGGTATATTATGGTCAGTATTTTTATGAAAAGTAAATAATAGTCCAATTAAGAGAAAATTTAAAATGAGATTAAAAATTTGGTTGTGAAAGACAAAGTACTGACTTTAAGGAGATTTCTGAATTGGTGCCATGTGACGTTATAATTGTGAAACTAAAATAGAACAAAATTGCCATGGCATAGTTTAAAGGAAGTAAAATTTCCAAGTAGTCTCAAATATGACTGTCACTGAAGACTCATGGTTTTTTAAGTCTTGTGCTAACTTGGTTCTGAGCTATGTCATAGACAGAATAAAATTATAACTGGTAGGATTTACAAAAACAGACTGAAAATGATCCAAATATTTTGACAAACCAAACATACACACACAACACACACTTCCATGGTATTAAGTTTAAAGACCCAACATCCAGAAGAACTGCAAGAATGAATAAAGGCCTGAAAAGCCTATCTTGGGAAAGAGAGACTATAATTCAGAAAGAAAGGAAAGGGTGACTTGAAGCTGGTTACTGCCACAAGGCAAAAAACCCACTCTAGTAAGTAACAAATGTCTCTTAATTCTAGAACAGCCTAATAAAAATGATTAAAAGATGAAAACAAACAAAATTCAGGTTAGAGGGAGATCTGTAATATAGTAGTTAGTCTTTACATCATGTTATCACAGCAGTAGAAGGTTTTTTTCTATGTGCATCTTTAGAGCAAGACTCACTGCAGAAGTGTTCTTTAAAAACTGTTTTATGTTTACCTGAGCTTGAAGTTGCAGGTAATTTTGTGAGTGTCTGTTCTTTGTTTTGTGGGAAAGATCAGATTGCCACTGCAGTTGCTCTCTGAGATTACAAACCTGCATGCTCTTGCTGAAGAAGTGCAAAAAAAAAGCCTGATATACATGAGTTTCTTCTGGGAACCTGAAATATTTGTTGCATTTTTCTGTGTGGGACATGTGTAGCCCAATTGTGAAAACTGTTTTTATATAGGAAGTAAACAGAAAAGCAAATCTCAATCACTCTTACCTCCAAATCTTCATTTTCATCAATATTTTGGATATTCTGATAGGCAGCAGTATATATCTCTAAAGCTTTCCCATGGAACAACATTTCAATAGTTATAAATTCAGAAAATATGTTCTGAAAGCAAATGAAAAGAAAGGTTTTCTTAATGCAAAAATTACTGTGTTTGTATTCTGTATACTGTATTCTGTGTTTGGTATTTATATGATATAAATAACTGCATGATACTTAGTACTTTTAAATAGTCAGATTGAATGAATCTAAATGAACTTTAGACATTAAACATAAATTCTGGCTGGGCTATCATTTATGCAATTACTATTTAATAATAAATTCTGAATAAATACTTCAAAAGTAAAGAGGAAATGTATTAGGAATAACACATCTTACTGAAAAGCCACTTGATAATCTCCAATATGCATTCCCAAGATATTGTCAGTCAGAATTTTTGCTGTTTTGAAGACTGTCTTTTATAGCAGATTGAGGATAAGTTATCGTAGATTCTATATCTATAATTTACAAATCTGTGAAATATTCATGAATACCACAAGATTTGCATTTCAGTGAATACCAGAATGTTGCTAATCTTGCCTCCAACAAACTATAGTGATTTTATTATGCAAGATGAAATGTGAGCACACATACTTTGATGTCCCTTATCTTCTGTTTCTCAAAATTATCAATGGTTTCCTCTAAGTGCCGAGTTGTTCGAGTAGCATCCATTGTTGCTCTCTGCAGTTCATTTTCAGCCTGGTAAAGTAACACAAAGGTGAAATTAGTCTTGCATTTGATACAAAGCTATTTGCTGTAATTGCCATTATTAAGTCTAAGTTTGCAAAACAATACATGTCTGTGTTACAGTATTTAAATCTGCAGCTTAATGAACATATAAAGATGCCTTCTACACTGTTGTGACTTTGATGTGAAACATGAAAAATGACCAGCTGCAGCCGGTCAGGAAAGTCTCTCTGCCTTGATTCATTTTCTGTAATAATCATGGGACAGTTTTATGGAGCCAGTCCTGACATCCCACTGACAGTACAGTTACTGGGTTTAGGTACTTAACCCAGAGTGGTGGGAGAGCAGGAAAGATCACCCCTTGTTTTCTACTGCAGATCAACCTGGTGGGTCCAGAAAGATTCTTTTCCAGTATAGTGTGCTGAACCTCATCTTAGTACATTTTTACAAATTATTTAAATAGACAATTATAGCAGCAGTTGGAACTAATGTACTTATCCTGTAAATATCTCAATCTTGCAGGCTAGAGTTGTTGTAGTTTTTAGATTCAAATGCATTTCAGGTATTTTATGCTTTTAATATTTTTGTATTATTAAAATATCTGATAAAAAACATCTTCAACGAGGCACTGGGAAGGGGACACATCAACCATTTTTTAACACATAAGTACACAGTTTTTCTTATTTTACTTACTACAAAAAACATTTTAAATAGCTATTTTAATTAGATATAATTATAAACTTTATAGAAAGTTCACTACTATTTAATGAAAGATACTGAAACTATTCTGATTAAGTCAAGTCTGAGAACTGTGTAGTATTACCAATTAACAATGTAAGAGCTTGCACTTGAAATCTACAAGATTTGGCTTGAAACTTCTGTTATTTTCCATACAGAACTGGTCAAACATCGTACACTAGTGATACTTACAGGCTCAGTCAGTATGTATCGTCACAAATCTGTTTTGTCATGAGATTTGAAAGTACTATATGGATCAAGTATTGCATCCTGTGATCAGGTTGTCAGGTTCTTCCCATTTCTACAAAACTGCAACTTGAGATGATTTTTTTTAATGGAAAAAGACACCACAGGTCCAGTTCCTGTGATCTAGCTTTTAGTGTTACAACTTAAGGAATAAGGCATGCTCTATTCACTTATTTGATTGTAATCTGCTAACCTTATTTTAGAGGATTAGCAATTTGAAACAACCTCCTTTCAAAAACAGCCTAAAATCATAAGACACAATTCTGCCATTACGGGGCAAACAATTGATCATGATCTTTAGTAGTACATAAGGTCACATGTTATCTCTCTTTCTTGATTTTGCCCAAATCACAGGAGGGAAGAAAAGACATTTGGTGTATTTTCAATTACTTCAATCAGTCAGTCTGTAAGTGATGGCAGCTATTATGCATATGCAGTCTTTACACATACAAATACAGTCTATTATTTCTATGGTAATCAAATACACCTCCTCAATAAATCTTAGATTGAACATAATTTGTGCACATATGCTTTGGCAGAGGAATTGTGGTTGTTTTAGAGTGAAGTGTCCCAAGTCGCAGAGCCTGCATAGTTTGGACAACAGCAGTTTGGTATTTTCTGAACACTCACCTGTGACTGGAAATATTAGTAAAGGAAAAAATGGCAATGTAACAACCAATATTCAGGGACATGTTCATTTTCACTTCTGCTTTTAATATACTGTGAACTATTTATCTTAGTTATTTCAAAACATCTGTATATTTAATACTATTATTATGTTGTCTGAAGCCTCTGGCTGTAAGATGTAAAATCTGTTAGAGCTTTGCTAGAATTCAAGTATCCAGGCCAAAACATTTCAGGACAGCTGTCTGTTTTGGACTGAGAACTTCATTATTTATTTTTAAAAGAATAAAATAAAAAGCAGGTGATCTATAGTTTAGCAGACTTCTTCAGGAAAAAAAAATCTATTTTGATTTACGGAAGTGTATTTTTAAAAATCTGGTAATGATTTCCTTTCAAAGCTGTGCTAACACACCATTTGTAAGATGGGAATATAGATTCTTTGCTATCTGTGGCCAAAGTTGTTCACTGCTGCAACATCACAATTGCTCAAGATTAAGAGAAGCCCTGCAGGAGCCCAGCTGCTGTATTCTAATGTGGTAAAGCTTCTCTCAGTCCTGAAAGCTGACCTGCATGCATCCTCAAAAGCAAATGAACATATTCCTGCTCCTAATACCTTTTTATGTGTTTTAAGTGTCAATCTGACCTTTTTGAGTGTCAATCACTTTAATATGCTAATAGGCAGCATTTGGTGCTTTTGACACGTGTAGAATCAGATTCTACTGAGATTTTATAAATGAGATTTTATAACTCTTCAGGCAAAGCCTTAAGTGTAGAAAACAGGTGCTACAAGAAGCCAAGTCACAGAAGAGTATTTGGGAGAAGCTTAGAAAAGAAACAAGAAGAGATGAACTAGGTGCCAGTGACATATCCATGAAATGAAATTAAATGGGAATTAGCTTGAGAGAGAAAAATGGGACCAGTCTCCCTTTGGGAAAAAACCAGCTTAATGTTATAATTTACTCCCTTAATTCCAACAAAAGCTAACTTTGCAACACAACTCAATTCTAACCCTGTGGCTGACAAATGTCTGTCGTTATTACATGAGGAATTTTAATTAGTTATGATTTAACTGATTTGATTAATATGAAATGAAAATTCTCTGGCAAAGACAAAAATAAAATGTAGTTCTCCTGTGTTCAGTCTGACCAACATAGTCATTTTCACTCTTTCTAAAGTCTCATGCCTCAGCCACTACAAAGATCCTGAAGATTCTGAAATACAGTTGATAAAATCCAACAATGAATAGGACTCCTTAACTCTCAAGTCCAACACTAAAATGTAATAAAAAGTAAACAGCACATCTTGAACCTAGATCCTGTATTATAATACGTAAGTATAAAGGGACTGAAGTAGGATTGCCTTAATCCCATTTATTTTGGCATTCCCTAGATTCTGATTGCTTCAAAATTTTAAACTTCAGTGAGATTTTAATGGAAATTCTAATTCAGTTTGATAGATGCTTAATTTTTCTCATTGTGATATAGAATAGTATACTGAGGAGGGTGACTGGTCTTTGGAAAGGAAGAGTAGTCTAGATGAGTATTCTATTAGCAGAATAACAACTTGTCCTTTCATGCAGCTGGAGGAAACTCATATCCCATCTAGATACCAGGAAGCATAATAACCAAAATGGCAGGGAGAAAAACAGTAAATCCACAGAAATAAAAAAATAAATTGTCTGATTACATTTACTTTCAAAAGCTTCCAAATTCCTGGATGTAATCTATGCCTACCTCTCTTGCATAAACATATCAAATAATTTATACTTTCTTTTCAATTCAAAAGTGAGTAACTACTGCTCTGTAGCAGCTGTAACTCTTCATTAAGTTTAAGAAAAGATTCAACATTGGGAACAGTTTCTCTAAGGAGCATTATTGTTATTACTACTTCCCAAACATAACAGTTTAATTCCCAAGAAATTCTGCACATATTTCTCATGGTGACTGGAAAGGCAGGATACGATAACGTGTAGATCTGATGGATTCCGCTGACGTGTCTTTTCCAGTTGAGATAATTGCTTGGCTTCTCGGCTCTTTGCTGTTAAAGTTGCTCTAAGATCATCCTGAAAATAAAATGTTTTAGACATGTTTGAAATACATCTAGGATAATACAAAATATACTCTCCTTCATACATGCATTGCCTAGAAAACATGGACAAAACTTCATCTTCAAATAAAACCAGATTTTAGTGACCTGTTAATTGATCCTATCAAAGAGAAGTCTAGTGGGGAATGAGAGAGTTTAGCACCTTGTGCAACTCCCTATAGCACATGTTATGATTGAAAATGTGGGGAAGGAAAGAAAGATATTCACGGCTTTACACAAAAAGTACAGCACATGGTCACAAGCTGAGATCCCCAAAGCGTTAAGAAGGCAGACTTATTCCTGACTTAGTAATAGAATAAATGTGGTACTTAGAAATAAAAAGAAGCATCAAATAAAGTGGCATCATTAAAAAAAACCAAAACAACAAAGCAGGCAGCAGTCAGTACCAAGGAGAAGTTATGAAGAAAATATAACTGCTGTCACTGCTGAAGTGGAGCTGCTGAAGGGGCTGGAGCAGAAGTGTGATGAGAAGTGCTGAGGGAGCTGGGAGTGTTTAGCCCGGAGGAGGCTCAGGGGAACCTGAGCTCTCTACAGCTCCCTGAAAGGAGGCTGTAGCCAGGTGCGGGTCAGTCTCTTCTCCCAGGCAACCAGTGACAGGACGAGGACATATAAGCTGCACCATTTATTTTTAAATGAAATATTAGGAAATTTTTTTCCACAGGAGGGGTGGTCAGGCATTTGAACAGGCTGCCCATGGAAATGATGGAATCACCATTCTGGAAGTGTTCAAAAAAGGTGTCCCTGGCACTCAGGGACATAGTTTACTGGTGAACATGGGGGTGCTGGGCTAATGGTTGGACTCAATGATTACAGAGGTCCTTTTCAACCTAAACAATTCTGTGCTACAAGGCACCATAGGAATTCTATGATTGAAAGGGTTAAACTGCATATTTATATATATGCATTTACTAAAGTGTTTTAAAATAATTTGAAACAAAATACATCCAAGTAATGGTGGAGCTGGAGAAGATAAAACTTAACCAATCCAGAAAAGGCAGAAACTGTTGACAACTGGTTTTGCTCCATTTCCAAAGGAGAAGTAGTACGTACTTCTAGGAAAACCTGTGACAATTTAAGAATGTTCAACTACCAGTTTTCTCAAATTTTCATGCTATAAAACTGTTTTGCAAACTGTTTTGACATTCATGGAATGTAAGATTATCAGTCAAGTATTTATCACTCCACTGATGCTGGTATGGAAAAGGTAATTTTTTTTGATGGTTCCAGTTTAAAGGAGCAGTAGTTTAGAACAAGCAGAAATACAGTCTAAAGTCTAACAAAATCTGAGGTAGGATTGGGCATGCATTTCAAATTACCTTTTACTCTAAAATACCATTTCCACTTTTATTTACTACTCCAGAATGGAGTTAGAACTGTAAGAAATTATCATATTGGGAAGTTGTCTGTGCTCCTTCCTTGGATTTCACAATTTTAATGCTTGTATGTCACCATGACAGAAGGATATGCAACTAAGAATATGTCTTTCAATAAGTTTTGTGATCCTGTGACCAGATCACTACTCAGTGACAAGCACAAGATTGCCAAGTTTCACAGTGCTGTGTGTTCCTTCAATAACGAGGCTGTACATGAGGACAGGGTCAAAACATGCACTTTCTGACTTGTTTCTATCCTTACTGTCTGTATGTCCTTGTACATAACTGTGATTTTGCTTCATCTCCAGGGACACAGAGCTGGCTTCTGATAATAAAAACTACTTCATCTTCAGCCCATGAATGCTGGTTTTACTGCTGTTCTTTCAGAAGGGAATTTACACAACCTCTAAGGTCAAAGACTACTGAAAAGGCCTATTGCTTTTATGAGAGCCATGTGGCTACAAGAAAAGCAATAATAGAAAATTTTAAATTGTTTTTTCCAGTTTTACATTTTAAAGGTAGAGAAAGAGAAAAGAATGTATTTATTTTTGAAAAAACAAAGTTTTCCACCTAATGGTCACAGCTGCATGTTTAATGCTATTTAATGACTGAGCCCCATTAATAGCAGTGACTTCCTACGCACATTTAAAACAGTCAATCAGATTTAACACTGTGGCTTGAAAGGGTGCTGACTTTCACACAAAGTGTACTTGAGGATGCCAAGTTCTGGAGTTACCATTATTAAATTCCGTGTTTTCTTTCTAGCATGGAGTGACTTTGGAAATACCTACAGAGACTGAACTGTTTCCTCCTCTACCCCTGCTTTCTGTAGCAACAGCCACCATGAAACATACTCCTCTTCTAGCTGAAGTGTGACAAAGAATTAGTGCTACTATGGCCACAATGGTGAAGTTGTGTACAAGTTTTGGATGTACAAAAGTAGGGCACAGTCACATAAAAATATCAAAAAGCTGGAGAAGATGTAATTTATGGTGAAAGAATCAAGTTGTACAGAAAAAAAAAAAAAAAAGAAAAATTTGTTTTACTAGCATCTAAATACCTTCATCCAGAAAAAAACCCCAGAACATTACAGAGCTCTTTCATCTCAGTGGAGCATGTAACAAGAACCAAAGATTAGGAGAAGTTTTTCATTTAAAACAAAGCACCACAAACATCAACTAACCACTAACTACCACCAACAGTCCTACATTCACAGTATCTTTAGACCAAGCTTTTGACATGCTTTTGGAAAATATGTTTTAGTTACACTCAAGGAAAAGTGGAATGGAATGGACAATGAGATAAAAGGTACAAAGAATATAAAATTATTCATAGTCTCTCCAGGTTTTAACTATGAATTCAAGTCACACACAGGAACTCTGGTCACCCATCTATTTTCAAATCATACAGAAGTACAGCTATAGTTCATCCACCAGACAATGAGCTGGCAGAGCCTCATCACTGTACTGTTACCTGCTTTAATCACTGAAGTTATTAAAGCAAATCAATCCTTTCTTCTGCATGTGGATCACCTTGGTTTTATGATGTCCTGTTTTACAGGAAGAAAAGGAACCAGGAACAGAGTTGCCAAAAAGCAGAAAAGTGAAGATTGATAAATAGAACAATGAAACAGAAAGAAATCCTCATAGCCTACATTTAAGCTGTGTTACAGGACAAGAAGATTGCTTTGGCTTCCACTGAAGCTATTCAGCATTGTAAACCAGAACAAGTGAATGAAATAATTTTACTGCGTTAGCAGATTAAGGACAACACAACTCTGACTGACCTGGGCTTCTTTAAAGCATTTAGTAGCACATGACATTGATGTCTTACACCACAGACAAAGCAACAGTTATTTTTAGATAAAGCACAAAAAAACTGCTGTGTACTTCCTGGAACAGATCCAGTAAGTAAGCAGCAGTGAGAACATTCTCTTTATAGAAAGTAGTTATAATGACATACTCTGCCTGGTTTTACTTAGTCAGCTAATGTAGTTACAGCTAAAGCAGTCCTAGAACTAGCAGCTTGTGCTAGATTTACATGAGTGACAAAATTTCCTTTGTCACTAAATAAGTCCCAGTGATTACAGATGATAACTGAAGACCAGGTAGGTAAAGTTTTAACCAAGGTTAACATGCAAAGGGAAAAAATAACCATTTAATGGCCTACATCTTTAGTGAACTCTATCTTAGTTCAAAGGTAAACTGGTAAAATTAATGATCTCATCTATGGTTTAAAAATGCTTTTGCATTCCTCACTGTAGCTAAAATCAACATTATGCAAAGCTTTCTGACATTCTGAAAGGCAAAGACCACAGGAAATTCAATTCACTGCTGCAAGCAATGACTTGGTTTCAGTTGCTTCTGTCCTCAGCATTACTGGCTTTCCGTGGCAGTGCACCTCAAGGCAGTCTCTTCAACGCTTTGGCAGCCCCAGGCATTGCTGTAATGTTTTGTGTTTCCTCAGTGACCCCATTGCCACAAACACATGAAACTTGTCTTCCACTCCCAGCACATATACCCTACAAAGTACCCAGTTCTAGATCTCACAAACTGGTGACCATTAAGATACCAGGTATTAGGCACTACAGTCTACAGCTCATGTTTTAGGCACTGCAGTATTAGCTCCCAGCTAAGGATTACTGTGGGTAGTCCCACTCAAGTGTAGAATGCATTTCCTTGACAATTGTTTCTCTAACCACCAAGTGAGGTAACAGCGCAGTAAGTCCCAAACACTACTTGGTTCTTCACCATATGGAAAAAAAAAACAAACCAAAAAAAACATAGGAAAACTGCTTGCTTCAGATGCACTGCCACCATCTACTCAAATTAATCATGATGAACACATTGAAAGATTTTTGTTTTGGTAATTTTGTCAAATACCATCAGAACATAATAATAACTTAAGCTTTTCATTTATATAGATTATGATACAGACACCTACATCAATTACAGATTTGAGTTTGCAGGATTAAGGTATTCTCTGTATAAGATACAAGTATTATGAAAATCTACTTTTAGTATCTGCTTATTAAATTCCTTGCTCAAGCTTATCTTTCCTGGAGGAAAGAAACTTACAGGTATTTTAAGGGACTATTTCAAACCCCTATAAACATTGTTTCAAAAATATAGTGAATGAAGAGACCTCAGATTTTTGTGTATCTTGAGGCCATCATGAGGATTTAACGGAGAGGGATCTAGGCACTGACTACTTATCAGGTTCAAATGTGTTTTCTAAGTTATGAACTTTAATGTAGAACATAATTCTGAGTTAGAAAAGCTGTTAAAGGCAGCATATTGATGACTAAGAGCCAAATCAGTAATAGTAATAATAATAATAATATATTCATAATCAAAATCACACATATAATAAGTGATATTATTTATAAACAAAAAGTCCTGAATTTACACTCTCCAGGGAATTTCATACTAATGCCTTTTCTGAGCATTTGTTTGTGCTCAAAGAGCCTGAATATCCTTGTCTTCACATCAAAGCTCTTTCCTCTAACATATATACAGCTTCAGTTGAGATGTCTAATTATACAATTAATTTACACTGATTAATGAAATATGAAAAATCAGAACAATTTTCCCCATAAACAAAAAGTTTTCAACTGAGTGGCCAGGACACTGAAATGTACCTTGTGAGAAAATACATATTTAACCTACCCTTTTAAGTTTCACTATGGTCCCATAACATTTCAGTGGTTCAACAACCTTGGCTTCCAGCCTGTCAACCTACAAAAAGAAATCACAAGTTGCTAAAATAATCCATATCCATGGTGTGCAGAAATGGGAAACAATTACTTTAACAGTGACTCATCTTATTATGAATTAAATCCATATATGCTGGAAAAATATTAGGATAAGGGTTTTTAAAAATTTTGTAAAAACTACAGTCAAGTATATTAACCAAAAAGGAATTCATTTTCTGAAGAGCTCAAGCTGATTTCTTGTGGAGTTCCTTTTTTGTTAATTAGATCAGGATAAATGAAACATGGAAAATTATGAATACATCAAACTGAGTACTAAATACATCCAGCATTGCATTTTGGAGTTCTGTAGCTTTCTATCTAAAGATCAGTGTATTTGCTCTACACTAATAAGGTTACAGACTAAGCAATCTTTGCTATCTTTGCTATCAAATACACTGTGCAAAATGGAACACTTCTTAATAATAATGGAAACAGCATCACTGGTACTGAGTGCACTAAAAATACCAATAACAGGGTATGTAAAATGCATAAATGCTCTCACAGATGAGTGGTTCTGAATTTTTGTTTCAGAAAAACAGCTACATATGGTCAGACAGGCAATAGGATAAGATCTGCTTGCCAAATCTGACCAAACTGTCTGAGTGGCCCCAGCGTAATCTGCCAATGACTTATGGACCATGAGTGAGTCCTGTGGCCCACTGCTGCTACATCCAGACTAGGACAAGGTGACACCTCTACTGGGAAGGGACAGCTCCCCCTGTACTGGCAGTCACCAGTCAGCCAAAATCTAGGCCAGCTGAGCAAACACCTCTCCTTGATACCATCCACCACTGCACTGTCAAACAATTTCACTGGAAGTGCCAACAGAATAGAAAGGAATAGGCCAGTAAGGCTCTAAACAACACACTTATTACAGACAAACCAAATAACCTGCCCATCTTACTTATTTACCCTACCATGTCCTGTGGTACCCCACACCTCAGTATTTAAATATCTAGCACTGCACCTAAAGACCAGAAATCGTTAATAACCCTTACAAGAGCTAATTTTCTCTTGCCCACTTTGCCAGCATACAGGAAAACTGTTAAGTGACTTGATGCCCAGAAGAAATAAAGAAATATTTTGTTTTCAGGAGCAAAGGAGAACTTGATTTGAAGACTAAAAGCTTCTCTTTTCCTTTGCCGCTTCTGCCTTTTTTCTTTCACAGGGCAATGTTGGTTTACAGACAGGCATGGCATGAGGATGAAGCCAAATGCCAGTTTTTAAAAAAACATTTAAAATCAACAAAAGCAAAACTCAAGTTGTTACATATGTACCTCAAAATTACAGGTTCACAGTTTAATGATGAAAACAGAGAGATCATGCAGTCTGAGTTTACATTCACCTTTGGCCACAACATAAATGTAATAGCAGAGGATAATTTGCTATTACATCAATTGAAGCATAAAGACCTACATGTGGCTCAGCTGGAGCCAGACATATAAGAGCTTATGGAAAAATAAAAATTGCACACACTCTAAGCTTTCTTATTACTTCTTAAAAATCCCTTCCTCAATAGACTGTTAAAGATACACAATATTCCTTGTATTTCAAACTCTCTGCTTCCCATATTAACTACTTCTCAAAGGTTTTTTTTCCCACTTTGTTATTATGAAGAGGTGATTTGCAATGCTCTCCAAAATAAAAAGGTCCTATCTGAAGACATAGAGAATGTCAACTACTTCAGTTTCTTTTTTGAATCATGGTGGACCTCAGTTGTTCAAAACTATAAATGGGAATTTTCTATGTTCTACTTCAAGAATAGATACATACTCCAAAAACTAGTTTGAGTACATGTGAATGAATGTTTTTAAATCTCAGTATTTGGAATTCTGCATCGTAAGTTACAGTCTGACTGGCACCAACCACACATAAATGTGTAAGTGGCATAAACACCTTTCTTTGCACCCTCACTCATCTAGCAGAAATGTAACTATTTAGTCACACATGGTCCAAATCAAGTTTGTACTTTTAATGTTGAACTACAAACTTATGAAATCTACAGTGGTCCCTGACAGTACCTCTTCAATACTATTTCTGGTAATGCTCAGCAAAAGGAAAATGACTGATTTTGCCTCAGCTGTTGCTAGACAATTCAAGTAACATAACTAAAAAAGAACACTTTATTAACCATAAATCATTATCTAAAGTCTAACACCAATTAAAAAACAAACTTGCTCGTTCCCAAATACATCAAGTGTTCATATGGATAGTTTTCCTGACTTCAGTAGTACTAATTTTAGGCAGTTTTCCCTGAAGTGATTAGGAGTGTAAATGATAAACGTTTTGGCAGCCTACCCTGCTCAGACATTAATATATTTAGATGTGTTTTCTCCTGTTTCTCTTCTGATTGCAGAGTATATGATTTCCCTTTTAATCACAGATAAGTAACTGAAAAGTTCAGATGGCAAACACAACATGTACAGCTTTAATTCTGTACCTCTGCCTGGCGATAATCTTGAAGTCTGGAGAATTCATCTGCAAAGTTTTTCAGTCCAACTTTTAAGTTCGGTGTCTCTGTAGCTGCATATGCATAGATTTCATTTACTAGAAGATCTGCTTTGTCTCGTAGTCTGGCAGTTTTACGTACATATCCAGCAAATATTTGGCACAATTCACCAAAATGTTTTTCCACATTTGAAACAGCATCTTGCATTTGTCTAGTCTGATTGTCCCTGGATACCAAAGAAAAATAAGAAAGGCAGAAATGTTTACAACACATACAGAAGAAAAACTATATAATAATATTCTAATAATTTGGATATCTCATTTCAGAGCAGAAATTTATTCTGAAAAAGAGAATGTTGTAACTGATGTAATATGTGCTTATTTATGAATGAATAACAAACAAACAAAAAAGCAGATTTACACTTAAAGATCCAATAGATGAAAATCCAAATCACAAAAATCTGCTTGGAAGTTTTCTCCTGAATTTAAGCAATAGCTCACTATTACTAATGTTATTAGTTACTAATACAGGGGTAACACCTGCTGTCTCAAATAAGATTTCTGCAAGACCATCCCCCTTCCTGCTATGGCCTGCAATCTAAACAAGCAAGGCAATGGCTGGAGAAATTAGGCAGTAGAGGACAAACTGGTAAAGGTATTAAATGTTCTTTAAATTGCAAACAATTACCAAACTGCGCTACAGAGGATTAAAACCACTGAGAATTAAAGAACAAAGGTGAATGGACACAAGAGGTGAAAACTGTACTACCACTGAAAGGACATTCATCTCAGTAATAAATTATTTTAAACGACCTAAATCTAATTAATTTATTTGATCCAATGCCTGTACACTTTATTATTAATGATTTAGGTAAGTCATTCCAGTAACTCGCAGATTTCACTTTGTATTTTGCTTTCATATTCCTGTATTATTTGATGGTCACGTGAATTCATGCCCACTGTTGATCTGAGTGAATGGCTGTAAGACAATTCAGCTAACAGTACCTGCCAGAAGTCTTAAGAAGTCTCTATGGTCCAACACAAGGTTATTGATGTGAAGTGATAGAATTCTCTGCAAGAGAATTCACTCCTACCACTATCTCAGCAAGGGACAGAAACAAAACCTTTCGTAAGGTATCTCAATACTGCTGAACAATATTTGACTTTGTATCAGGATATATGATGATCAGAAAAAATTGAAGGAATGTGGTACTCTGAGACTAAACAACAATACAATCAATTCAAATGAGGAACACCTTTACTTCAGGAAAAGTATTTCATGCCAAGTTCTGCCAAAACCCAACTACATTGCTTTATGGCAAACTGTCTGAAAGACTGTTCAAAAGAGATTCTGTTAAGGTTAAAAAACCCACGGAAGTTATTCAGTCCTCCAGGACATGCTGGAGCACAGAACTGCTTGAATAAGGACAGTTCCACCTGGTGAGTAGGCAAGTAAATATTTCATTAAGTACTAATAAAGGTGTTTTTCAAAGTTATATTCCCTGACAAGATCTTCAGTAAAAGGTATATATTTCCTATTTTCTTGAAAGATCTTCATGTCAAAAAGTGTTTCCCTCCAGGACGAAGACGTAATCATCCACTTTACAATTCAGATCTCACAGTACATCCATGCAACTAGTATTTAATTCTGGGATGCAAAACACTACGGTTTCTTACGTGGGAGTGTAAAAGTTTTTTATTCCACCCTCATTATCGCGACCGCTTAGAACTGTCCACAGAATTATTCGCGAGAGGTCCAAATAAATATCGGCAGCACATCCTTACTCCATCTCTGCACAGCAAGCTAGGCCTGGAAAAGTTTTGCGGCCTTTACCGGAGGAAGGCAGGGGCGGCCCCATCTCCCAGGGAGGCAGATGCGCTAACAAGGACCGAGCCCGCATCGCTCCCCGACCCGCGCCTCCCCGGGCACGCTGCTGGAAGCGCGGTCTCTCCCCGGCAGCTGCCCAGGCTCCGCGGCCCCCGCGCCCCCGTACCTGGCGTCCAGCCCGCGGCCCAGCAGCATCATGGTGGCGACGGGGCCGGCGGGAAGCAGCGAAGGGGGGCGGCGCTCCGCGTGCGCTCCGTTGCCATGGCCACCCGGCCTGGCCCCGCCCCTCGGCCTGCGGGACGGGCCCGGGCCGGGAGGCGCCGTGGGGGAGCGCAGTCCCCGAAAAGCAGAATCGGTGCAGTTAGAAAGGAGCGCGGAGATCATCGAGTCCAGCCTCTGACCGAACACCACCGTGTCAGCCGGAACATGGCACTGGGTGCCGTGTCCGGCCTTTCCTTAAACACCTCCAGGGACGGTGACCCCACCGCCTCCCTGGGCAGCCCGTTCCAGGGTATAATCACCCTTTGTGTGAAGAAATTCCTCCTTATGTCCAACATAAACCTCCTCTGGCGCAGCTTCAGGCTATGTCTTGTCCTATCCCTTGGTATCCGGTAGAAGAGGCCGAGCCTTGCCTGCCTACAGCCTCCTGTCGGGGAGCTGTCCAGAGCGATAAGGTCCCCATGAGCTCCTGTTCTCCGGGCCAAACGCCTCCGGCTCCCTCAGCCGCCCCTCACAGGACTTGTGCTCCAGCCCCTCTACCAGCTCCGCTGCCCTTCTCTGGACACGCTCCAGCCCCTCAACGTCCTTCTTGTAGTGAGGGGCCCAGAACTGGACACAGCACTCGAGGTGTGGCCTCACCATTGCCGAGTACAGAGGGATAATCCCTGCCCTGGTCCTGCTGGCCACACTATTGCTGATATAGACCAGGATGTCATTGGCCTTCTTGGCCACCTAAGCACACACTGGCTCATGCTCAGCCACTGGCAAGCAGCCCCCAGGTCCATTGCCACGGGGCAGCTTTTCAGCCCCTCTTCCCCCAGCCTGTAGCACTGCAGGGCATTGTTGTGACCTAATGCAGGACCTGGCATTTTGCCTTGTTGAACCTCACACAGTCTTGGCCCATTGATCAGCCTGTCCAGGTCCCTCTGCAGATCCTTTCAACACTCCTGCCCAGCTTGCTGTCACCCACAAATTTATTAAGGATGCATTTGATTCCCTCATCCCAGTCATCATTACAGATACTGACTAGGACTGGGACCAA
Organism: Zonotrichia albicollis; assembly: GCF_047830755.1. Taxonomy (NCBI): domain Eukaryota; kingdom Metazoa; phylum Chordata; class Aves; order Passeriformes; family Passerellidae; genus Zonotrichia; species Zonotrichia albicollis. The sequence continues at coordinate 134,081,199 of NC_133819.1, forward strand.
CATTGATCCCTGGGGGCGGCAAGCAGTGACTGGTGCTCCCCACACATGAGCCTGCCCAAGGGCAGGGGCAGGGTCTGTTCAAGGACAAGCACAGTGTCAAGGCCTGGGCTGGTACAGGAGCAGAAAGCCAGAAAGGTCAAACCTCTCCCATTACCCCCAAAAAAAAAATTCAAAAAGGCCAACTTCTTTTAACCTAAGGGAGAACTGTTGAGGTTGGGCAGCCATGGGAAAAATCCCATGGAGCACCAGAAAAGATCCTGAAAAAAAAGAACAAAACAAAACCAAATTAAACTGAAAACATAAAAAAAACCCCAAAAAACCCTAGCCCCCCTCTCTGTAGTGGTAATGTACTGGGAATGTGGCTTCAGGATTGTGTGGCCATGATCCTGTCAGAGTCCCTGCACATGCTGTTCATGGGACTAATGCAGAAAAGACTTAAAGGAGGAGAGAGGGAATTGTGCTGTGTCCAACACAAACCCACCTGATGTTATAGTGGTCCATGAGAGCTAAGGACTCGGACAACTTGGCAGCATGCTGGCACAGAGATACATGACAAAACTTCATGCAGATAACTAATTTCCAACTAAAACCAATGGCCAAAAGTAATGAACAAGTTGAGTAATGGTGATGCTCCCATGGCATTTAGCAGGTTACAGGTTTGGTGTACCCCTTGGGACTATGTTACTACACAAAATTGTACAGGTGCACACACACACACACATGCACACACACACACACACACACACACACACACACACACACACACAAAGAGGCCTCTCACTCAAGGGTACCCAGAAGATCTAAGGATCAAAGGATCACTCAGGGATATCCAGTCTGAAAATAGTCACTGCTGTGGGAGAGAGTGGTGAGGGGCACTCCGACCAGGGAAGTCTCTTTGGATGGAGGTCATGGTGCAGAAATGTCTCTGCCCTGTTGGCTGGGGACCCTGTTCATGGACCAAGGGGTTCTGCCTCTTCCTATTCCCACCTTGGGTCGTGAAAAGTTGGTTGTCCCCATGTGTCAGCCAGGGGATGTCACACATGTATGAAAAAAACTTTATAAGCTTGCATGAGCATGCAAATAGAAATTGATTTACTTAAAACTTGTTTTTTAACTTTTCATCTTGGTTTTCTCTTGAAAGTAGATCATTCAGATCACTTCAATAAAAACTTCAATTCCATGCAGCAAAATATTCTTCAAATAATGAGGTACTAATTAGTGGTTTGGATCAACTTAAGCTAAAACAAAATGTTGCAATTTTTCTTAAGGCAAGTTTGTGAAACCAGTGGTAAAACTCACTCCAAAAGTTTGCAGCCTTTAAGGACTTAGTAGGCTAATATGTCTAAATGGAAGATGTCTTTCAGAGGATGCAAGGATGAGAGGGCAGCTGTTACCTGGAAGTCTTAATTTCTCAACTGCAGGCCTGAGAGGAGAGGCTTCAATGTTTATTGTTGAATCTACCCCCTATTGATCTAATAGTAATAATAATCTAATAAATCAGCGAAATGACCTAGCAAATGATGATGTCACTATTATTACTGTGCAATCCTGTAGTTCCCCACATGTAGCAAGATCCAAGTTTATCAGTCTTGGATCTTGTTCATTACACACAACTACTACTCAATTACAACTCTATCACCCCTCTCTTGACTGCGCCACACTGCTTGTTATCAAGCTGCAGTACAATCCGTCTCTGGATGGATTCCCAAATTCTCCTTCAGTTATGTAGTTTTTACAGTCTGTGTGCTGTTTATGTGGCACACTTTCTGAGACATACCATTCCATTTTATTCCTTCCTTCACCTATCTCCATTTACATCTAAGCACTTTTTCCTATATGCAGACAATTGACATACCAGAGCAAGGCTTATCCTCTTAATTTATTTTTTCCTCACTGTTTTTGTCCTGAGAAAGCATCCTGCTCTCAAGTGCCTAATTACAAGTCATTGCCCTTGTCTTTGGACAATCTCCTGGTCTCCTGAGGTAGTCTTGTCTTGTCTTTGGACAATCTCCTGGTCTCCTGAGGTAGTCTTGTCTCTTCACAAGGACCTATACTCCAGCAGAACCTTCCACTCACAAATTTGAAGAGCTCTAAAAGTTGAAAACATCTATTCTACTACTGAGGGCATGTTTGGACTTCATTACCCAGGAGTGATCAAGCAAAGCAAGTTCCAGAATACCCAGAAATTCTTAATAAACAGCAGAATGGTGCTATATGAGGTACTGTACAAATGGTAAAAAGAAGTACAAGTCTATTTGCTTCAAATTATGAAGCAAATAGACTTGGTCAATGAGAAACAGAAACTGCCACTTAATGAGAGGCTAAAAGATTGAAAATAAGGAAAAGTTACTTGTGATTGAAGTTCAAGAAGTACTTGTCATTGGAGTAAGACATGAAAGAGGAATCACAGCTCATCTTCAGTTATTGCAAACAAATTCTGCTTCAGTCCTGAAAAATGGTACTTGGCATAGATATTAAAAAACCTGATTTATATATGCTGATTTCACACATGGTTTGACTTAATAGTTCTTAATATGATGCTGTAGATAGTCCTGGAATATATGGCCCACCAGCTCCAGCTGCACATAGAAAGTTGAAAATAATGTCATGAGGGCCTGTTGAAATTTTGAGTCATCAGAGTGTACAAGAGCACAAGCTGCATAAATCACGGAGTGGAAAAATATTTTTGTACGATGATTTAGAAATAATTACAGAGAATTATGTTGAAAGCAATGCCAAATTTCCTTCTCATTACCTCTAAGTAAGTTTCCAGAATAACATACTAAAGATGATGACATCTTATAAATGACAAATTCTGCAGATAAGAAAGCTCTGAAATATCCAGTTGACAGTGTTTTCCAATATTTCTCCAGAGGATAAGCAACAGACTCCTCCTGACTTAAATCAGCTTGAGTAAATTCTCTGTACTGGTTTATTGAACAACAGTATGTAACTCCAGCAGTGTTCAGCAGCAGTGAAGAATTGCCTGTCATTACTGCGTAGAAAAAACAAGATATGTATAAGTCTGTGGAAACTTCAGAAACATTAATTGGGATAGAATTTCTTCCATCATATTTAGGGAATGCCTTAACCATTAGTAAGGTAAAGCCATATTTCTGGTTTGGAATTTAATCAATGAATGTGTACTAGATATATGTAAAATACCAACAGAATGCTGGTCAACTTTTGTTTTTGCTAACTGATGTTCATTTATATGGTGTAGTAATTACAGAGGGATCCATCGAGGTCCGGAGGTTCATCTGTGCACTGTGGTTGATTAAGTCTGTATGTATTGATGAGCTGCCTGTATATTCATGTTACTACTTCTTTTCTCACAGTGTGTTCATAACTTTAGAATATTTTTTTGCAATCTTTAAACTCTTTATATAACGTTCCATTTTCCTGTTTGCCTATGCTATCAATTCGCATTATATGTATGGAAAGTCAATCACTGTAGACCTTGAATGTCAAACAACATTATTTTGGCAGAGAAGTTTAGCTCCTGGTAGATTTGACATTATATAGATTTAATAATTTCAAGTGGTTTCTCCTTCTGTAACTGTTTTCCTCTTTGTGCTATTTCACTTCTTTGAAATAGCTCCTTTACTTGATGCAGGAACTAGACCACCTCTTATTCCTAGCTCTGTGTTTTCTCAGGAACAAGAGGCAGCTTCTGGGAAACATCCTTTTCTGATGCACAAGCTTCCAATACCAAGTTTCAGATATCTTAATTAAAAATCAGTTAGTTTGTTAGAGGAAAAGTTGTCACCATAATTAGAAAAGCAGTAAAACATTGTTTCCTCAGGCTAATACCCGCAGGCCGGTGTAACCTTCTGTCATCCATTTTGTCAGTGTTGGTGAAAGCATAGCAACCTCTTGATGATTTATGCATTTGCCTGTTGTTTTCTTACTTCTGCAAAAGAGCTTTAGCTGCTGTCAGAGGCAGGATGCTGGGCTAGCAGGGTCTTTGTTCAGCATAGGCACTCTTGTTTTGAAGGTGTTATTTTTTATAAACAAAGAAGAGTCCTTTTGTTAGCTTGAGTTCCTTGTTTACTTCTGTGTAAGTATTTCTGCTCCTGTGCTTCTCTTTATGCAAACTAAGTTCAAAGGTGAAATGCAAAATATGTCTGGAACATGCTGCTGTACAAGTTTTTGTTTGTGTCTCCCTTTCAGTGATTTGTCAGGCAGTAAGGTTTTGTTCAGTGCTACTACCACTTTTTTCTATCATGTAAACTTTCAGACTTGCTTCTCCCAAACTCTTATTCATGTAGTATGATCCTGAGTCCTTGGCTTGCTTCCCCAGCCTGACTAATCCGCGTTGTTTCTGGTATATCATTAAGACCTACTGCTCAAATATGGACAGATGAAGATGTTCTTTGTTGACATGGGTTTATGATGTTTGATACTCTATTTCAGCTAATTATATTTGTTGTGATGCAGACCATGGTCTCAGTAATGTTTGGTGAGTGCTGATTCATATTCCCGGGAAGGAATTGGAAAACATCTGTTTCTTGGATTCAGTGTCTCCGTGATTCTGAGTGCTCTAATTCATTAATATCAGTAAATGGTGCTCTGATTTTTGTTAGTTGCACTGCAGAAATCCAAGATTAGGCTGTCAGATACTTCACCTGAAGCCTGCTCATGGTTCTTGAGCTGTGTGGGCACATTGTGAACATTGTCGAGAACAAAGAGCCTGTGCCAATCTACTTCTGTTATTGGAAAGACAAGGCAGAGGGGACTTTTGGAAAGAAACTATTACTACACATCTCCATGGAAATCTTTAGTAAAAAACAAAGTAGTTATTTGAACTTAGTGCATAGATGGTGAGGAAAAGCAGTTTTGGATAGCAGGTCTGTTAGTCTTTCTGCAGTAGTGTCTCTCCTTTCCTCAGTGGCAGGAGCACTGTCGCAGCCTGCTCAGCTTTCCAGGGCTCTGATTGATGAAGGCGGGCAGTGGAGCCAGGCTGCTTTGCCATTCCCCTCAGGCTAGTGCCAGAAGCAATCTAATGTGCCTTTTGTTTTCAGATAACTGTGTTAATAAACACATTAATTAAATAGAAACTGTTATTATTAGCATAGTACATAATTTTAATTAGTAAATAGGTTTTTTTTCCAGACATACTTTATTATTGAAATGAGTATGAGTCAACAAGAACAAGCAAGTCGGAGTTATTCACTTTCAGTTTGGTATTTATTAAGCTATTAAACTAGTGGCAAGTCACTCGGCTGCCTGAAAAGTAAAGCAGAGAGTACAGAGTTCTTTGATTGTCCCATTCAGCAGTCTGGTAATTTCTCCTAGGTCTTTCACAACTGAAATGAGTGAGATTGGAAGAGTGATGATATGGATGGAGCTCATGTATTTGAACCAGGAATCTCCAACATGTACCAGATGCAATGCCTTTGATGGAAAGTTCTTCATGTCTTCTATGCAGACTTATGCTGGTACCTGTGGCAGGGTTCCTGAAGGATGTCTGTTATGTTCTTCAAGAATGAGATCATAGACAGGGCATGTTTCTAAATTGCTTCTCACATAAGAAACTTCTTTCCAGAAATCCCAACAAGTGGCAGGGGTTGTTTTACACCCTTGCTGTAATTCCTGACTCGGTAGGGGTAGAGGCTGCCCACCTCTGTGCTGTGTGCCTGGATGGATCCTGTGGGCCTTTTGCTGAGCCACTGTGGCTGAAATAATGCAAAGGCATGAAATGGCCCTCATGAGTGCTCTTATGGCATGAAACTGAGGCTATATATATCCTGAGGTGTGGTTTATGAGATATTTGCAAACTTTCCTGCAATAATGTTGAAGGATGGTAGAGAACGCAGGGGGTTAATTGCAGAGCAAATGGGCATGGCAAACCCAGAGCAGTTTCAGCCAACCGGCTTTTGTGATCATTCCCTGGAGGAAATTATTCCCAGCACTATGCTTGTACTTTGTCTGAGAGAGAACAATTTGCAACTGACAAAAACAGAGTAGTGATAAGATAATTAAGCAATACTAGGATTTGTCTCACAGTGCTATGACATTTAAGAGTACCAAAGAACCAGACACCCAAAGAATCAGTTGCACACAGGGTCTCTTCCAGGTACAGCTGGGATCTCTCTGATCTCTCTGCAGGTCTGAACTGCAGATCTAGTCTTTCGATCAACCTTGAATTTGCTGCCAGAAGATTATAAGTATTTTATAAGATTTCAAAAGGAAGTTGGTATTGGTTTCATTTCAGTCCATGACAGTTCTGTCACTAGTAGTAGGAATCAATTTTTTTCTTAGAGAATTCTTTTCCTCTTTTTGGAGTAGCAATATTCCATTCCTGGCAAATGCCTGTACCAGGAATATTTTCTGCACTAGAAGTGTTAGCCTAGAGTGAGGCCATGCTGAAGACACTGGTATGTGATAACAGCTACCACTTGGTGGCATCCAAATCATACTTTATTTAGCTGGAAACTCCACAGCCAGCAATCTGAGAAAATTTTGGGAGTACCTGGCTTGACATTCACTCCTTAAAGGTGTTTAAAATGGTTCACCTTACACTAGTCTGGATTGGTCAGGGCCTGGCATGCATAACCCAGTTTCTGTTTTTATTTTAATGTGGGAGTATACACATTTATTAACTTTGCAGTTGACTCAAATAATCAAAGTGATTAAACTCTATCTTGCTGCCCTTCTTTGGAAGACTGTTCAACTATTTTTTAGTCACAGGAATCATGCTTAAGCTCTTGGATCCTTGGTCTTGATCTTGCTGCTTACCTTACCTGAATTTAAAATAATGTTTGATTTTAGACAAGTCATTTAGAAGCAAAAATCACATAGATCTGGTTAAGGGAAGAGTGTACTTAGAAAGCCTTCTTGAATCTTTGATTTACACTTCAAAGGAAAAATATTCAGACTCATTCTAGAAAGTGTGAAACATTGGCATTACTAAAGAATGTTTATTAGCAGATATAAGCAACTACAGATTCACTTTATCTAAATTTTGACATTTAAATGAGACATCGGAAATGTATTTTACCTGCCCAAATCTTAATTTGAAGCTCTTTGTCTCTGAAAGGGCATATAGCACAACAGTCACATTCAGTTTGAATCTTACGAGTCCCTAACTTCAGATTTAACGTTGCAAGCCTGTCCTGCTTGTATTTGTTGTCTGAGAAGAGAAGCAAACACAGGGTAAATGGTTGGACTTGACAGGTTGGAAAAATCTTTTCCAATCTAAACAGTTTGGTGATTCTAAGACAATTTTTTTTAAATGGCTGCTAATTATAAATTGATTTTTGGTTGGTTAGTGCATACATCCTGAAGTGGGCAATTTTTCTGATAGTCGGGTGTAAGGAGAATCAAGAAGTTTTCAGCTATTCAAGACTTGGTCTGCAAGTCCTTTGTCACTTCAGGGAATAGAGTATAGCAATGAGCAAGGTGTGAGATGTAACTTAATGGCATTTAGCTGTTTGTGAACTGGTACTAGAACAATATTTCTATTTTTACAGTTTTCACACATAAAATCCATTTGTGATGGAATGAAATAATAAATAAATAAATAAATAAAAATCTAAGAAAACTGTATATTTGTAACTTGTAATTTAATTGCATTACACAGTTATAATTGAATGGTATATTGACATTTGAGTGCTATTCATTAATTGCTTTCATGCTTATGTTCTTTAACCTCTTGGAGCTGAAGTTAGAAGGTTTGCGGGTTCTCTCTCTTTTTTTTTTTAAATTTAAAAATAATTTCATTCCTAATTGTCATTCTTTGGGAAATTTGTGGAAATCAGACACTTCCCAGTGGTTTTTAGCCTTTTTCCCCCCCACTAATAAAAACAAAATAAAATTGAAAAAAAAAATCTAAACTCTTGATAAATAATCATTATTAATAGATGAGATTGCTACTACTTTTGGAGGCAATAAAAGATTTAGCTATCAATTGAAACTCACTGAATTATTTTGTAGTTCTTCCATCCTAACCTGATGAAGCTCCCATTTCTCTCAGTGTCCTTTGTTAGTGTGGTGAGGGTTGGGCTTTAAATAAAGCACTAATGATTCTATTCTGTTAATTTTCTGTTTTATTAAGCAGAATAAAGCAATAATCTGAATTAATTTCTTCTTGAAATTTTGATAATCCAGGAGGAATACATGACACTGTTCCATGTTTCAAACAGAATAACAAATGATGTTATCAAATGACTGAATTTAGAGAAAACTTCAAAATCTCAGTACCTTCTAGTTCCTCACTTTGCTCCTTTGCTCTTCATTGTTGTTAGGTGCATTTTTAAAATTACAGCAAGAAGGCCTGTATGGAAGTGAACTAAAGTGTATGTGTCAGTCTGCTTCTAGAGGGCAGCAAATGACTGTGTTTTAGCCACAAGAGAAACAAAAAGTCCCATACAGCTCTGCCAGCAAAATCAAAGGCACAATCCAGCATCTTGTAGTCAATAGGAAAACTTCCCACTGTCTTTGATGGGAGTAGGGTCAGGCCCCTGGAGCTGTCCTTGCTTTCTTCCCACCCCCACTTTTTCAGTGGATAAATAGTATGCTTAAAATGCATAGGACCCCTGTTATCAATTGTAAGTTTTTTAAACTATGAACTATGGATGCAAACATGGTTTTTATTAACATTCTGAGGCTACAGTTCATGGGGTATAAAAAGTACATGACACAAATGTAATAGTATTTGTATAAATATGAGCTCATTGGGGTTTTTTATCTGTTTTGTTTTGTGGTATTTAAAGGAATGTGAATGAATTCTTTGCTCTGTCCACACATGGTAGAGAACAGTGGGGGAGTGCCCCTTCTTTTGTAAAAGACTCACCACTGGTAAATTCACAAGTGTTGCTTAATACAATCAAAAGAAAGAAAGAAATATTGTAGGTAAAAGATTTATTTTAAATGCATTTCACTTTTATTTACATAGGTCTACATAGTATAGGTTTTTCTATAGCCCTCCTTATCACTGCCCTGGTATGTTCACAAAAGCTTATACCAGTGTAATGTAATCTAAATGGTGATGAATTCACTAAACATCTCATAACTACTATATTTTTCTCAGTTGGTGATCTATCTCCACAGAAGCTGTTCTAACATTTTTGCCCCCAGGATCTCTTCCTCTTCCTTTTTTTTCCCCCAGAAAAAATACACAGTTCCTTTTCAACGTTTCATTAGTTGAATTTGTGCAGCGCTAGAAGAATAGGAACAGGTCGGGTAGCAACTTCTTTAGAGAGCCTGTTTTGATGCTTTATCTCTTTGGCTCTTTGCTTAGAATGAGCTGAAGTTTTGTGCTCCCCACACCTAGGGGACAACCTGGCTCCAGATATAATGATGAAATTGTTGAGCTTTTCTAAGGTGTGGTTTGTTCCTCATGGCTACCTGTGATTGTAGAAGACTGAAGGCAGCCACAGTTCAGCACATTATGCTAATGCAAAGTCTGTGTTGTTGGCTGGGAATATGGGTTGTATATCCTCTAGCTTAAAGGGCATTTTTACCAAGTATCAGATTTCAGAAATAGCAGTGGAACAGAATCAGGCTCTGGCTGTTATCATGTCAGTACTATGCAGGTGAAGAAAGGGATTGTTCCAGCAGAGATGGAGAAGCTCTCTTTCAGCTGTGGAACATCCCAGAGCATTAGATCGGATGACTTTGGTTGAGGGACAGCCGCTGTGGATTGTGTTTGCTCCACTCCTGCCACTGGTGACCTTTCTGGGGAGAGCTGGTTCCCTTGAGGGTGCTCAGAGTCCAGAGTTGTGGCAGGAGGATGAGTGTGGTAAAACACTTCTTTTCTGGAGTCCAGTGAAGCCTGCAGCTATTATTTTTGTCTCAGAGATAGCCCTTACTTCTTCCACTAGTGAATGGTTCTGGTGGCAATCCTGGTGCAAATCAGATCTCTTTTCAGTCGCATTTTAAAACATTGCACTGGAACTGCCATTTCCAGGTCTGCATTAGTTTTTGTTCTGTTTCTGTGCTGGTCCTGGGTATCTGTGTCTGAAACCATTTACAGTTCTGATTCAATTTTCTAATAGAAAAATCTAAAGAGTGACTCACACCAGAGTTTCGATTTTTCTTTTCAATGGTTATGAATAAAACATAGCATAAAGGAAAAAAAAGCTTTTGTTGTCTACTTCTGAGGATACAAAGGAAACATAGAATATTCTGTGTGACTTAGTGCCTGAAAAAATCACAGCAAGGCTTCTAGAAGAGTCAAGAGGTGAAATACTTTAGCTAGATATGATATCTTTGAGATGCCTCAAACAGCGCACTGTAGAATTTTGCACCCATAAAAAGAGAGGTTTTTTTCTCCAAAGTTTGGGTTTCGTTTTTGGCAGTTTGCATATCTAGAAATGATGATGTTAGCAGTCACATACTTGTTTCTCAGAACAGAATAGTTATTCATTACTCATTTCTGAGATATTTGCACAGATACTGGCCCACAGCATCCTGTAGTCAAGGCTACTAAGTGTATTACTTCTTTCTTGCTGACTTCTCTAGCGTATGGTACTTCATTTTGCTGGCCACAGAAATGCTCTATAGCCTTGCAGTAGCTTTGAGTGTGGTTCATGGCTTTCAACTTTAATTATGCTTAATAACATAATACATATACAGCAAATAACATTTCCCATATTTAAAGTGTGGTTCTGCTCTGAAATGTGGTGATTTAAAGATAATTCAACAAATAAGTTCCTTGTGCTAGTCAAATCATAACTTACTACCAAACCCAATAAATTTCCATATCTGCCTTTCCCTTATGTAGTGGGTTGATACTGGCCAGACTCCAGGCACCCACCAAAGCCTCTCTATCCCTCCTCTCCACAGATGGACAGGGTAGAGAAAATATAATGAAGGATTCATGAGCTGAGATAAGGACTGGAAGAGATCACTCACCAAATAGCAACATAAGCAAAACAGGCTTGAATTAGACATATTAATTGAATTTATTGCTAAAAAAATCAGAGAAGCATAATGGGAAGTAAAATAAGACCTTAAAAACACCTTACCCTCTTCTCCTCCCTCTTTACCAGCTCTGTCTCCTCCCCACAGCAGTGCATGGAGACAGGGAATGAGGCTTATGGTCAGTTCATCATGATTTCTCCTGCTGGTCAGGTGAAGGAGCCCCACCTCTGCTCATGGGGTCCGTCCCATGGGAGACAGCTCTCCATGAACTTCTCTGATGTGGCTCCATCTCAGGAACAACAGGTCTCTGCAAGCTGCTGCAATGTGAGTCCATCCCATGGGGAACAGTCCCCCTCAAACTGCTGCAGTGTGGGTCCCTGTCCCACAGGGTGCGGTCCTTCAAGGAGAGCCTGCTCCAGTGTAGGAGTGTAGTGTTCTCTCTCCACACACCCACAGGGTCACAGCCTCCTCCAGGCATCCACCCTCTCTGGCATGGGTGTTCTCCACGGATTGTAGGTGGATTTCTGCACCCCCATGGACCAACATGGGCTGCAGGGCACAGCTTCACCATGGCATTCCCCATGGTCTGCAGGGGAATCCCAGCTCCAGTGCCTGGAGCATCTCCTCCCCCTCCTTCACTGACCTTGGTGTCTGCAGAGTTGTTCCTCTCACATTCTCACCCTGCTCTTCTCTGGTGTCAGTTACAACTGTGCAATAATTTGGGGTTTTTTTCTTCTTAATCATGTTATTGCAGAGGTGTTACCCCCATTTCTAATTGGCCCAGCCTTGGCCAGTGGCACGTGTGCCTTTGGAGCTACCAGGGCTTGGCTCTGATGGACAAAGAGGAAGCTTTTAGGAGCTTCTCGTAGAAGCTGCCCCTGTAGGTCCCTGGCTACCAAAGCTTGGCCATGCAAACCCAATACACTGTGGCAGGGCAGAACCAGCAGAGTCAATGCCCATGCTGGTACTCCACCGTTCAACCTCTGTGCAGAAATGTACATTCTCTGGTGCATTCGATGGTGGGTCTACTTCCCTGTGGCAGCTCTGTGAACTCTTCCCTTATTATAAAGATACCCTTTAGGATCTCTGCCGCCACCCAGCTGAGTTTTTTATACAGTTATTATTGGTTAAGCTATCAGAAAAATCTTGAATAGACCTCAGTAAATGACTCAATCTTTTGTTCACATTTCAGCGAGGACATCAATGAGAATCAATAAAAATAATTTAAAAATCTGTGGATTGCTGTCACTTTTTTTTTTCTCATGCTGTAGAGAGATGATTATGCTGAGGTAGGAATTTTGTTTTGTTTTGTTTTCTTTCATTTAGACTAGGAGATTTTGTTGTCAGCCCTTTTAAACTAGCCATGCCTTCATTTTGATACAGAAGAAGACAAGTAAGCCAGCTTGACAGGCACAAGTTCAAGCACAAAGTGATCAGGAAGTTCGGGACTGAGATAATAAAAGGAAAGTTGAGACAGCTTAGAGCTGTTCAATACCTTCTTAGTCTATATCTTACCTTATATCAGGGCATAAATATGCTGTGGGCACAAGAGACAGCAGGGCAGTGTGCTGCCCTTGTTGCTGGAGGTGCAGCAAGGGTTGGGGAGGTTGGTGCTGGCTCTGAGAGCCATGCAGGCACAGTGTGTGCTGGCTGAGGGCTGATGGATGTGAGCTGCTGTCTCTGCACAGCAGTGAGCTGCGCACAGGGCAGCTCACCTGGAGCTCCAGCAACAGGCTCCCTTCTTTGCACATGAGATGGCTTAATTTTCCTACAGAGAAATGCTTATGAACAGTTCCCAGTTTTTTGCACAAAACTGACAAAAAGCAGGAATTTTGTTCTTTTACCTTAATAAGCATGACCACCTTTACAAGCCAATAAAAAACTCCAAACCAGCTCAGACTGATAGCAGTGAAATGAGCAAAATAAGCCTTTGTTGCTGCTTTGAATTTCCTAAAAAATCCATCCAATATCTCACTGTGGAGGCAATCTGTACAGTAACATGAACTGCAACAAACTCATCCCAGTACATGCTGGAGTTTCACAGACACACACATTTATACACACACACAAGTAAGCCCTTTAACTGAATCAGAAAGTGATTGAAAACTGAGATTTTTTTTCTTAATTACATTGAAAATAACTTTATTTTAAATGGTCTATCAGTTTTCATTTCAAATTCTCCTAGAGATGGTGATATTGGATGAAGTATTCATGCTATGCTTTTTCTACATCTTCCTCAGTATAACAGTCTCTGGTTTGTTATATGAGTAAGGTAAAAGTTGTTTTGAAAAGTAGCACTAAGCAAGGCAACTGTTGCTTAGACTTTGTTTCAGAGATCAAGGCAGGCCCAAGAAAACAAAATCTTTTGGCAAAACCTAAATTCAAAGCTAAGAAGAAAATGCCATACCCTAAAAATAATTTCATAAAAGATTTTCCTTGTGTCTCTAGCCAAGGTTGCAATAAAGTTCACACAGAAAAAAGATAAATCATTATCCTTTAAAAAATTGTATTAACCCTGGCCTCTCTGAAGTTTTAAACTTAGATCAGGTGCTGGCACTCAAGAATCCCCCTGGAAAGCTGTGCTAATGGCTTTGTGAAAGGGATGTTCTCTGCAGAGGTTCAGCTAGTGCTTGCCACAACACTTGGAAATGTAGTTCCCAGGGCTGTTTTGACTGGGCCTGGCCACCCCTGGTCATGTTCTTCCCGTGGAGTTTGTCATCCTGGCTGCACAGCTGCCAGCTAGGGAGCACTTTGGCAAGTCACCTTCTTGCTGTGACGCCGAGTGTTCAACCCTTGACACGTTCCAGGTGGAGAGGAGAAATGGGATGCTTGGTTCACTGAAGACAATAATGGAATATGCCTCTTCAGAATTGCTGTAGCTTATGCAGAAATTTTGCAGTTAATCATAGCGGATTGCCAGATTCAAGGCAAAAGCAGGTCTGAAAAGTTTCAGCTTTCAGGCTGCAAATAAAACACACAGAAATTTTTTCTAAAACATCTATAAAAATAAAATTCCTTAATAGTGAACAAAAAAAGCACAGTAGAATTTATGCTCACCTCCAAAGCTTGAGTAATGACAATGACAAATTAGTGTTGGTTTCTAAGGTTGTCTTTGATAAAATGACAGAAGACATTATGTCAGTATAACAATATATTATATCCTTTTTTCATTTGAAGAAATGAAGACATTTGAAATGGGCATGTGTTTATTTTGGCCTCAAATAATGGAATTATTAAAATGTTTCCCATAATTGTTTTTAGCTATGCAGCTTAAAGCAGAATCATCCACCATATGCATGATTATTTTCAAGACATTAATAATACCCCATTACAAGTGTCTCCAGCTCTAAGAGACTCCAGCTTTGAACTTTGATAATGCATCATTGTGATATTTTATCATTTGTAACAGATAATGCTGAAGGAGAATGTATACAACTTAATGAAAAATGGAAAAGTTATTTGTTTTCAACTAATTGTATAGTTCCTCTACTACATAATACATGAATAAGTGTAATAGCTACATTATTATTTTTTCTTGAGGTTGTGTGTAGACACTGCATCCTGTCTGTCAAAGAGTTTAAAAATTACAAGGGAGATTTAATGTTGTCAGCCTTGAAGATGAGAAAATAATGAAGCATGTCCCCACAAGGTGGTTAATTCTATATTATTCATTTGAAAGAACCTTAAAATGTTCTTTATCTCATATAAATTACTGTTAGGTATGAATTACACAACTGCAATTTTATATTCTACCAGGAAAATGAAAATATAGAAAACACAGAAATATTTCCAGTGACAGTTTACAATGTGCTACAAGATTTCTATGGATACACTTTTAAAATGAAAACGGTTTGGGTTTGAGTGTACTGAAGCTTAAAACATAATTTGTTAATTGAATGGTGAATTACCACAAAAAGCTTGTGACAAATTTTGGCCATAGGCATTTGTACATAAAGCATGCTTCATGGAAAAAGAGGAGAAAAATGGAAAGTGATGGTGAAAAAAATGCTGGTAATTTAGAAAATTAGAAGCATGGTTGGACAACTAGCATGTCTGAGGGATTCAGTTGAGTGTCTGGTCTTCTTTTGGAAGTTAGAAAGTCCCTTCTTATCTCTAGTATGGCAGCAGGAGGATACATTCCTGGTGCAAATATTCTTGGGAGAGTTTGCAGAAATTTGCTAAAGACTGTGCTAAAGTGAAGGTGAACTTCAATTAAATTTATTTTGGTTTTATATGCAAAGAGGTCTAAGAAATGATTAGAAAACCAAAACAGAGTGAACGGTACTACAAATGTTAAATATAATTTAAATAATGACATTTTATCATTTTTGTTAATTTAACCTTTTATTTCATAGTAATTGGAATGCATACTTAACAAGAAAGTGAATGATATGCTAAAAAAAACGTATTTTTATAACATTTTCTTATATTTTAAAAGAGCTAATACTGGTTTAATCGGTTGGGTGGGGTTTTTCAAGCACCTCTGTTCACAAGTTCTTGTTTTTCCTTCTAAAAGTTCAATATCTTATTTCAGGGTAACAGCCAATAAAAGTAGAGAGGACACTTACCTGAATAATTAGATTATACTAAATTACACTTGTTGCACTAGTTCTACACTTCTGCTGGAGAAAATGCAAACAGAACTAAACAGGATTTTCTCTGCTGTCAATCTTGTGCTCTCTGAGTAGGAGCTTGATATTTTTACTCTGGTTTGAAGTTAAACTAACTGCCTGTTCCATCACCTCACTTGGTTTGTTGGGGCACATTTTTTAAAATTTTATTTTGAAATTGCAGCTGTATGACCACTTACAGATATCTGTCTTTGTGGATGGAAAGTAACTTCAATGAGAAGGTTCAGTGAAGTGCTTGTGAGTTGGGCTGTAATGGAGCAAGGGCTTGAATAGGAAAGAGAAGTTAAAGTCTGAGCTGGATGTAGAGGTCTGGAGGCATTGGAGAGTTCCAGTCAGCAGCTTGGTCCTTGGTGAGCCGTGTACTGTGCAAGGCTGGGAAACTTCCACCACTTCCTTTCAGTCAAGGAGTCACCTGAAACTTTTTGTCCTCTGCTCCATATGCAATCAGCCGCCACCTTCCTGAGAAAGTTCATTAAGTGCTTAGGCTGCAGCCCCAGCTGGCCAGGAATGCAGCAGGAGAGCTGTGTCCAGCTGTGTCCAGCTGTGCCCCGCTGTGTCCAGCAGATGTGGGCGTTCTCTTGGTTCCTTCAAGGCCCCTGGCTCGGCCAGGTTTTGCACCTCCTTGAGCATTGGCTTTGTGGACAGAGGACCTTCCAGAGGAGAGGCACAGCTGTGAATGTCCTTCTCACTGGTTACAAGTTGCCTCTGCTGGCGCAAACTGAAGTCAACATGGGTAGCTGCAGGCTTTGCACGACCTGAGTGAGGTACAGGGCAGGCGTACTGGGTAGGAAAAGAAGGCTGATGGTTGAAATTACAGTGGAAAGCATGCAGGGAAATACATCCAGCTCCTGGGAACTCTTTTGAAGGCAACAGGGTGAAGGATAATTTCAAAATTGAAAGTTGACATTTTGCTTTTCATTGAGTTTCTGGTGTATCACTGGTGTTGGTCATAGTTTTGCAGCAGTGAGAAGGTGTGACCAGAGACCCCACACCTGAGCTTGTCCCCCTGGAGACTGGGCATTCTACTGAGGCTCAAGGTCCTCTGAGATGAGGTGTCAGTAGCAGGCTTTTAAGTTTGCAGGAAACCCCCACGGCTTTTATGAGATGCAGGTAGAGCTGCAAGCCTGGTTGCTACTAGTGACAGAATCAGGCCTTTATGTGGTTAATAGTATGCTCTGTGCAGCTTTAGTAATCAGTTGAGAGAAATTTTGGCTTCTTTTGAAAAATCAAAGTGATCATTAACTTACACTGAGCTGACACCAGAAATGAGTCAGAAAGGATCTTGATCTGAAAGCTTCCCTGTAGGGCACATCCATGCATCCTCAAGCTTTTCTCTTCTTTCCCTGGGAGGGCTTGCCCTCACCCAGTTCATAACTCTTTGACTTTCTGCCTGATATTGGTAACTTTTGAAAAGTTGCCAAGGGGCAAAATTATCTGATTCACAGGAACATTTGCACGTTCTCCAAAATCCCATTTTATTTCTCAATAAGAAAGAGTTTTGTGAAATCTCATAGGAAAATGATCATCATTTCCTGCTCAGACCATGGGGAAAGAGGCAATTGAAGCACTTAGCCTGTCTATAATCATGATTTTTCATACTGTCTGGAACCTTTTGTTGAAGTGGATGAATGGAGCAATAATGAATAAACAAAAATTTGAGGATAGGGCTATCGAATCTGGATTGATCTATTTATGTTCACACTTCATAGACTTTAACTGGTATGCTAGGCTAATATTTGCTTCCCCACATTTCTGTAGGGTTGCTGGATGTAGTAATAACTCAGACTGAGTGCCGAAAAAATTATGAGGCCATTTTTGCAGTGGAAATTATTTTGCTGCAATGATTGTTAATAAGAAGGAGAGCAAAATTGATCAAATCAATTGCTGGTTTCTCCCATAAATGCCAGAGTGTTACTTCTTCTAACACTATCAGGAGCTGTAAGGAACAAAAGTTACATTTGAAGACCCTCCTTGGTTTCCAGAAAAAGCTCTGGGGCATGAGGGGAGGGATAATTCATGCTTCATGCTCTGCTCCATATTTGACCTGTGAAATATTGGAGTGAAAAGTGAACTTTGCAGGCAATATGAAAATAGATCACAGGAAGGCAGGACTTCACCTTTTATTTTAGTTTGTGAGCTGCCAGAACCAGATCTTCAATTCTTCCTGTGTAAAAGGCCTCTCAGCTTCCTGAGAAGGGAAAGTCTACAGTTCACTGTCTCATTTCCTTAGAAGGAAGAGCCTGAGTCGTATCCCCACATGAGAGCTCTCTTCATGGCCTCCTGGCTGTCAGCATCTGTGAGCAGATGTCAGAGGCTCTCCCCAGGGTGGGCAGGCTTAGTGCTCCTGTCCTTTCACAAGAGGATACTTCCTGACACCGTTTCTGCATGTGTGTGCACATGCCTTCTCTCTACACCCTCTCAAGAGCTATTAAAAAGCAGTTAAACAAAGTTCTCCAGCTGAGACCAAACGGATCTGTTGCTGAATTGAATTCCATAGCATTGCTTTCACAGACAGAAAGAGAGGAACAAGTTCAGGGCAAATACAGACAACAGCAACTTTGCAGATTGAATAGCTCTATAGCCCTAAAGCTAAAAATATCCATCTTGTTTTGAATCTTTTGTATCTTTGTGTAATCTTTTATGGGAGTGATCTTCTACTCACTATCTAGTTTCTGGGATTTTAGAGGTTTATTATTTGCTGAGACCTCTTTTTGAGACCAGTTCCTCCAGCGGAAACCTGTTTGGCTGCTAAAGAGTGTAAAGTTTTGGTTTTGATAAAGGGACAAGGCTGTCCCCAGCTGGAAAAGGTGGTTGCTCTTGGGAACCATTCAAGTAAGTCTGCATGATCTAGGAGAGACTGAGCAATTTTTAATAACTGACTGAACATTAAATCCTCCTGTAGCAACCCATTGCCCTCATTCTTCTGGTTCTGGTCTTCAATTTCTGATGTAAATTTATTCATGGCCATTTGTGTTGATGTTTTGCTTTGATTTATATAGCTCTTTCCAGCCCTGATGTTGCTCCTTTTATATTCTTAGAGAGAAATTGTATTGCATCTGAGACTTTCTTTTGCTGGGTTAATAACCTGAGCTCTTTGACTCTTCCTCCTCCCCCAGTCCCACCACCCCCTGCACTAGGGGTTCTTTTAGATAATTCCAGCATTTCCCACCACTCCCCCCCTTTTTTTTTGTGGAAATTGGTCATCAGGCTGATGAACAGCATTCCAAATTAAAATTTACTGTTTTCAGTACTGCCAATGGCAGTAATGACAATCCTCTTTTTGCATTACCCAGTTAATCTTAAATTGCACGTTTTTTCATGCCAAAATCACCTCCAGTGTTGACACCTTTGCTAAGAAACTTTTTTTTTTTAATCTCTGAGTATTAGTAAACCAACTGGTAACAAAATTTGTTGATCTTAACCCCAAAGTACAGTAATTCAGATTTAATACTATACCTGCTATTCTTATTCCTGCTTATCAGGCCTGCAGGATGCTCAAGAGTATTATGGGCACATCATAATAAAATAGAAGACATGCTCATTGTTATGAGAAACCTGTAAACTTATTTAAAATGTGACACTATGTGATGGTATCAAAATTGAAAGAGAGTAGTCTTATATTAGATATTAGGAAGAAATTCTTTACAGTGAGGGTGGCCAGGCACTGGAACAAGTTGCCCAGAAAAGTTGTGGATGCCCCATCCCTGGAGGTGTCCAAGGCCAGGCTGGATAGGGCTCTGAGTAACCTGGTCTAGTGGAAGGTGTCCCTGCCTGTGGCAGAAGGGTTGGAACTAAGAGATCTTTAAGGTCCTTTCCAATCCAGACCATCCTATGAATTTATGACTCAGGCTGAGGTAAATAAATGAGCTCGCAGTATAGCTCAGGAAGACTAATGCATGGCATGATGGGATTAATAATTTTTAATTTCATCATTAAACTAAATAGAATTTCTGTTGATGTGAAGCAGCAAACATAGCTGACAGAATGCTGGAAATCATCAGAAAGGGTATCCAGAATAAGACAGGGGATTCTGAATGCCATTTTAGTCTCTGCATATCAAGGACAGTGTGGAGAAGGTACAAAGACAGGTAAGATGGTTAAGAGGGTGGAGCAGTTTCCTTATGAGGAGAAACTGTAAAGGCTGATACACTTCAAACAGGAAGAAAAGAAGGTCGGGGTTGCAGTTGATTAAGCTTTTGGAAGTTGTGGAGATATTGGATAAGCTGAACACAGAATGGCTTTTTAACAAATTTCTTGAGTTATAGAGGGAGCTTGGTGAAGTCACTAGGGGACTAGAATAAAACATGAAACAATACTCTTTTTACTTCAAAGACAGGGAATTTCTGGATTTAGCTGCTATAGAAGTCTGAACACAGTGTACACAGTGTCAGCAAGCTCAAAATAGATTAGCTTGTGGACATCGGATCCAATTAGATCAAATTACTTGGAGCCATATACACTCAAATTGTGAACAGCTCCAAATACAGAGGATCCATAACTTCTCAGGGCTCCATGGCCCACTGCTTGACCACCCTTGCAGTGAAAGAGATTTTTCTAATCTTTAATGGAAATTTTGCATGTTTCAGCTTGTGTCTGTTGCCTCTGCTTGCATTGCTGTGCACCTCTGAGAAGAAAGTGACTCCATCTTCTCAGCACTCTTCCATCAGGTAGCTGAAGACAGCAGTATGATTCTCCACTGAGCCTTCTTCCTGCAGGTAGAACAAATTCAGATTTCTCATCCTGTCTTTGTACCAGCTCCCAACCATACTGGTGGATCTTCACTGGTCTTGCTGCAGCGCGTCCATGTTTTTCCATTGTTTATTTCAAGGAAATGTGTTAATTTGAAGCAATAGCATTTTGAACTGATAGCTTCCTTTTAAAAACTTTTATAAAACTCATCTCAAGGAGTTTTTAAATCTGGAGAGACACTAATATCATATTCATCTCCAGCACAGAAGTATATGACATCTGGTCACTGATATTGCTGATCCTACAATTTGGGTTTTCAACTTGAGAGTGCTATAAACCTCCAAATATTCAAAGTGACATTTACAAAAATATTCTTCTTCCACCTTCTAGAAATAATATCATAAACATTGTCAAAATTAATTAAGTTTAAAGAGCAGGAAGGTCTAATCTCTGCATAAGAGACAGGATGAAAGCCCCATACTCCTGAATTTCGATGAGAATTCCCCAGTTGACTTAAGCTGGCTGTTCCAGTAATGGTAAAGTTCCAGATATTATCTGCATCTTCTGTAGAGACTTTTCTCCTTTTACTTCTGAGGTAGAAATTTCTTTTTTTTGCTCAAGCTACATTGCTCATTTTGTAACTTGAGCAATGAAGTGAGGGATACCTCTGGCATTAAGGCTGCAATAATGATCATGCAGTCATTCCACTGAAGAAAAAACATTTAATTGCCTATGAAATCTAAGAGCCATATTTAGTTCCTAAGGTGCATATCTGTATTGTACATACCTAAAAGAATGTAGCAACTTACAGGTCTCCCTCCCTGCAAACCAGCAATAGAAGTCAGATATCTGCTATGTATTGATTTACTCCACTGCTCCTGGACTGAATTGGGTAATAGCTTGCCATTAGCTTGCAGTTCATCATTTTGTGGCATCTAATCAATAGATCAAGTAGTAGCTGCAGTTAATCTTATTTCTACATATCAATGTACAGATCAGCACAGACTTTTGTTTGTTTCTCTTCATCCTCTTCAAGACTAATCCAGGAATTCTCATTCTTGATGGCAGGATGGATCAAAAAACCTACTGCATTCCCTCCTTCCCCTTCTGTAATTTCCCCATAACCAGACTTGAGCAATTCACATCACTATCCAAACTCAAATTTAATCTTAATCTAAATTTAGACACTCAATCTTCCGTTTCTTCCATCCTTTCCATCTTTACACATTTCAGGCATACCATCAGCTGTTTCTGTACATGACTGGCACTTGGTTTCCTCTGCCCAGCTCTTTCCTGGAGCCCACTTTGCAGTCCTCTGTTTTACAGTTTCCCACAAATGTTTACTTGGGCAGTTTGTTTGTCCTTTCTTTCATGATAACAGCAGGCTTTCTCTTATAATAATTTTTGTTTGTACTGCTTTTTGGTGTTCCTGACTTTCTGGTTGAGATACCTGTACAAGACGTAATCCACAGAATCGCAGAATCATGGAATGGTTTGGGTTAGAAGGGACCTTAAAAATCATCTAGTTGCAACCCCCCCAACATGGGCAGGGACACCTTCCTTAGACCAGGTTGCTCAGAGCTCCCAAACCTGGCCTTCAACACTTTCAGGGATAGCACATCCACAGCTTCTCTGGTCAGCCTCACCACACTCACAGTAATAAATTTTCATGGAAAAGATCCTCCTAGAAGCTGTGCTGAGGCACATGGAGAACAGGGAGGTGACCTGAGACATCCAGCAAAGCTTCACCAAGGGCAAGTCCTGCCCGAGCAAACTACTGGCCTTCTATGATGGGATGGCTACATCAGTGCACAAGGGGAGGGTTACAGATGTCATTTATCTGGACTTCTGTAAAATCGTTCACACTGTCCCCTACAACATCCTTCTCTCTAAATTGCAGAGGGATGGCTTTGGTGAGTGGACTGTTTGGTGAATGAGGAAGTGGTCAAAGAGTCATGTACAAAGGGTAGTGATTAATAGCTCAAAGTTGAGTGGATATCAGTGACAAGTGATATCCACTTATGGAAGTGGATGATCCTCAGGAGACCATATTAGGAAAGGTGTTATTTAATATCATTAATAATGACATAGACAAAGGGATTGAGTCTACACTCAGTAGCTTCAGCAAATTTGCAGATGACACCAAGCTGAGAACTGCAGTTGACACGTCTGAAGAAGGGGATGCTGTCCAGAGGGACTTGGACAAGCTCAAGAAGTGGGCCTATGGGAATCTCATGAAAGTTTAACAAGACTAGGAGGAAGGTTCTCGGGAAGAACAGATGGAGAGCAGCCCTGCTGAGAAGGATTTGGGGTTGCTGGTGGGTGAGAGGCTGGATGAACCCGGCAATGTGCTCTTGCAGCCTAGAAAGGCAAACGTGTCCTGGGCTGCAGCAGAAGAGGTGGGTGTGTGAGGCCACAGAGGGAGGGGATGCTGCCCCTCTTCCCTCTGCTCTGAGACCTCACCTGGAGTGCTGCATCCACCTCTGGGTCCTAGCACAGGAAAGACATTGATCTGTTGGAGCAAGTCTAGAGGATGCCACCAAGATGACTGGAGGGATGGAGCACCTCTCCTATGAGGAAAGGTTGATAGAATTTGGATATTTCAGCCTGGGTAAGTGACAGCTTCAAGTTGACCTAATCCCAGCCTTCTAGTACTTGAAGGTAGCCTACAAGAAAGACAGAGAGGGACTTCTAACAAGAGCATGTAGTGTAGGACAAGGGGGAATATCTAATATGGTCCAATAATTTTGTTTATTTTTCTAATGTTGTGTGTAAATGAATTGGTGCGTGCGGTACAGCAGCATCCCTGCAGTCACAGTCCCCTGAAGGTTCAGGTCGTGGGTAGCTCTGACTCATGTGTTCTGGCTTTCACTCCAGGGAAAACAGGCTCCTTCAGGGTGAAGGAGCTGGTGTGTGTGCCTGCCTTTTGCCCAAGTCCAAATTTCTGGAGTGCATATTACAGCTCAAGGAGATTGGAAGTGTTCCAAGGTGCCCCAGCTTGGATACAGCCTAAAAGACAAGAGCGCTCAGAGATTTTGTTATTTTATTTTAATTACTTATCTATATTTGGACCCTGTTCGTACAAAAATAGAATGAAAACACAAGCTTGCATGTGTGTTACCTTTTGCTTTTAGTAAAAATACATTCAGATGTATTACACAAAGCAAAGAAATAATGTTCCTAGAAATAACTGTAAGGTCTTTTTTTGAGGATATCAATAAAAATAGAAACAAATCAAAATTAAAACGAAGACATATCTGATCTAAATTTGACATTTCTGAGCATTGCCTTCAGATGCACATTTGACAGATCTGTATGGATCCATCAGAAAACAAAGCTCCTTCACCCTAGATGAATAGAGATGAAAAAGTATTATAAGAGAGCGGGTGAGTCACATTAAATGGCACTTAGAGCCACAAATGAGTAGTGTGGGCAAATTAACTGAGGACATATAGCACAAGTTATGAAATGACAGCAGCAAAAAAAGGATGAGAGGAGAGGGATGCAGTGAAAAGAAGGAACTGAAAAGGAATGGTTGTGCTTGCTTTGGATGGGCTGCTAGCTGGTGGGAAAAATAATGGATACAGCTGGATAAATTATTGAGTTTTGGATGAATTTTGCAGCTGGAGTGGTGACATAAACTACTTGTCTCACAGCTATTTTCCTTCATTTATAACCTGGTCACCCATCCATCTCCAAAGATCACTCTCTTTAGTGTACACTTCTGAAATTGTGCCCCTCAAAACTGGGGAAGTCATTGGAACAATAAAGAAAAATAAAGAGTTCTTTCAAGAACTAATAGTTTTGTTATCATGTGTGAGTCAGCTTGTGTGGGAGTTGAAGAGCTTTGTAGCACATTTGTTAACTCTGTGCAGCTAGTGAAGTTTAGTGTTTAAGTGAATGCCTGTGAAAGTTGTCTCATCCAACTAAATCCATTTATTTTAAGTCTTTGCAACAAATCTGTTTTTACAATCTCTTTCGTATTGGGTTAAATTCCTCAGTGTAAAATGAATTGCATATCAGATTTTGCACATTATGAAAGCTGTACCAACAGTGTTTCCAGGCTTGAGAATATTAATTGGTGGAATTTAAAGATGAATACAGATGGCAAGCCTATTAATAAATGATGGGTAGGGAAGTACACACCAATTCTTGGAAAAATATTGTATGTGGAGTGTATGGTGTAGTTTAAGATAAGCACAATTTTCATCCCTAAAGAATTTTTATATATATTTGCAAATTAGATCTAATATATGTATGTAATAGAAAAGGATAACTCTGCAGCAGGTTGAAATTGCTCACTTTTAGTGAAAAATAGAAATATTCTCATTAAGACAGAATATTTAACAATTGGCAGAGTGAACATCTCTTGGCTGAATATAAGGAAAAAAACCACACAGCATCTCTCTGTGCAGTGTAACAGTGTGGAGAGGCAGTCCTGTGACATCCAAGTGTGTACTCTCAGAGCTCAGTGTAGATGTGCACATGCTTTGCAGGGATTTACAGGCTGTGACAGAGACAGTGCAACATTTTATGAGAATATCGTGAGTGCCAGGACCACTGACCAACCAAATGCTGCTGCTGCAGTCCTGCCTGGTGGTAACCTTGGTCGTGGTTGGGGTGCATGGGGATGAGAAGCTGATGGCAAAATAGCACTCAGCGAAGTCTACTTTGGAGTACAAGATGAATGTGTAGTCCAGGGAAAGTAAAAAGCTGCTGTGTCACTGAGGTGATGTAAGTATGTGCAGAGCCTCCTGGCACAGCCTCAAGAGAAGAGCACCCAGTGGGTAACTTGGTGTTGACCCACATTGCTGTCCTGGCATTACTGGGAACTCTTGAGAGTCATGCAATGACTTTTGCTTTTGTGACACAGACAACAGTAAGGACTTGAGTTTAGCTGCTTAAAAAGAAGCCTTTCCTTACTGAAATATCCTGCAGAAGTTAATCTGGGAAATGAAATTAATAAATTCAAACTAGTCAAATAGTAGTTTTATAAAAGTAGCTCTTCATTTTTCATCAATAACTTGGATCAAGGGGCAGAGGCCTCCTTAGCAAGTTCACGGACAACACAAAGCTGGGAGGAGCGGCCAATAGCCCAGAGGGCTGAGCAGCCCTTCAGAAGGATCTCAAAAGGCTGCAGAGATGGACAGAGAAAACCATCTGAAACTCAACAGAGGTGAATGCAGGGTCCTGCACCTGGGGAGGAACAACCAAGGCACCAGTACAGGATGGGAACAAACCTGCTGGAAACAGCTCTGCAGAGAAGGACCTGGAGGGCAACAAGCCAGCAGTGCCCTTGTGGCCAATAAAGCCAAAGGTATCCTGAGGTGCACTAGGAGAGCATGGCCAGCAGGTCCAGGGTGGTGATCCTGCCCCTCTGCTCAGCCCAAGAGGAGGCATCTGATAGACTCATCAAAGTTTATCAGTCTCTGAAGGGAGGATGTCAGGAGGATGGAGCAAGGCTCTTCATGGTGATGCTGAGCACTAGGACAAGAGGCAGTGGGAAGAAAATTCCACCTGGATATGAGGAAGAACTTTATTGTGCAGGTGACTGAGTACTGGAACAGGTTGCCCAGAGAGGTGGTGGAGTCTCCCTCACTGGAGATATTCAGGAACTCTCTGCCCACAATCCTGTGTCATGTGCTCTGGGATGGCCCTGCCTGAGCAGGGAGGTTGGACCAGATGACTCACTGTGCTCCCTTTCCATCTGACCATTCTGTGATTTTGTGAAATTTTGGTATTGACCAAAATACCAAAATACTTGAGGGGAATGGAGCTGATAGATAGAAGGAAGGTTGGAGAGAAAACACCCTTCATGCTATGAAATTACAGAAAAACAGATAAAAATAAGTTAGATTTGATATATACTTCTTTCATCCTGAATGCCAGTGTGAAAATTTCCCTTTATATTATAAATGTAGAACATTTCTTACAACCTTAAGTTACCAAGCTCCCATTGGCATAACTTCAGCCTAAATTTTACTCATTTTCTTCACGGGTTTAAAATCTCTTGATTAAATCCAAATCACCTTTATAAGACTCTGGGATAATCCTTCAGGAATACTTTCAGTAGTTCAGGGCTTTAGTTTGTGCTGCTTTATGATCAGTCTTTTGTATTTCCTGTACCTAATTATGCATTTTAATGAAGCTTGCCTCTATAACTTTCATCTCCCATAGAGATGATAATTTTCACTTAGAATAATTTTAGAATTCTTTCAGATGATTAGTACTCTTTAGAATATATAATTTTTTTACTCTGGCAGTTGGAAAGATCATACTAGTAATTTATTCCTGTTCTAGGTTCAAAACCTACCTGAATTTAACCAAGTCAGTTTTAAGTCACACTTGGAAATCTACCTGCAAATATCCTTTCACATTGACTGAATCTTGGCTGGATTGATAGATATCCACACAAACAAAGAGTTGCAGCCTCAGTTTAAGTGGGTCTGACAGCATCCACAGTACATATTTGCAGTGATTCCATTGTATTGGTTTGTACATCAGTTTAGGTTTTACTACTGAAATGGGCTTCAGGACCTCCAGCTTTTTCCATTGTACATGGAGCAGAAGCTGACCTTCCAGCAGCAGTAAGCCTGGTTCATGTGGGATGTCACTCCCCACAGTCCCCAGTGACGAAGGTTGATGGTCCCACGGCACCAGCGGCAAAAGGTCGGGGCAGCAAGCAGGGCTGAGGAAGGTGTGGGGGTGGCTGGGTGTGATGGGCTGCTTGTTTGCACAGGCACAGAGAAGGTTGGAAATTGCTGAGTGAAAACACAGCCAGCTTAAGAAACCTCCCATGAATTTCTGATTTAGAGCTGTCAGTGTTTCCAGCTATTTTTAATACTTGCCTTGCAGGCAGAGATAGAAGTACGAGTTCGATAGCACGCACGGGTGGTGCCATGGCCTATCCTTTATTGTCCTTGGTCATGGAGGTAGAGGAGGATATTACTACCTGAAGTCCTCTTCAGCTAGGTGGGGCGCAGCAAGTGGGGGTGATTGTAAGGAACATTCCTTAATTGGGACTCTATGTGTTTGTTGGGGAGGGCTGGAACAGCTGGAAGTGTTGACACAGACCCTTTGTAATCCTGCTGGGATCATCATCCCTGAAATGGATTTTCATAATTGGAAGAGTATGAATAACATAAATAAAAGGTGGTTATTTGCCTTGTTTTTCTTTATTTTTTTTCTACTGGAGTTTTATACTATAGTTGTGAGCTACCTCTGTTAGTAGTTAGTTGGTAGACTGCTCTAATGAATTATTGATGATTGCTCTTTAATTATTGCTTGAAAAAAACTTTGATAATAAGAGTACTGAGGATGAGTGTTATTCTTGGGGCTTTTTTTTGCATTTTTCTGTGAAGATATCTTTATTTTGCTTGCTTAAGGAAATAAGACTTTATGTGGAAATGGGAATACATGTGTATGTGAATTATGTTTGTGAAGGTGTATGAATATAGCTACCTTAGTGCCTTAATGTTTGTCTGACCAATTTCAACAAAATGTAATGAAGGGATAGAAGTCTTACAGTCTTACTGTGTTCTTAAGCATTCTGTGAAAAAAAATACAAATTCTTGTAGAGGAAAGAAGCCCTTTTAAGGACTTTGCCAAAGGGAAGTCTGCTGTCTTTAAAAGACATCAAAGAATCCCAGTGGATGGCTTCCCCCTTGAGATGTAAACCAGCAGGGCGTTTTTGGCTCCACTGCAAAGAAATCTACTTGTTTACTCTGTTTGGATAACTCCTGTCCCTTCTTCAAGTCAAGAGACAATTTTTTAGTTAATTGTAATGTTACGTTAAAGGAGACTTGAGGATTTTTTTGTTTTGTTTTGTTTCAGACAATGCAGAAGTCTAAGGTATAAATGGCAAATCTACATCTTTTTCTTCAAAAGTGTAGCAGAATCAACATGTGTTAATATAATCTATTCTGGAGAAACAAAACCAGCCTAACTTGTGTAAATAATAGGGGCTATGTAGTGTTGTTGTCTCCTCTCATAAAAGCAGAGGGAGAATGGATGGAACACAACAGTCAATGTTCTCAGTTACCAAAGTGGAAATCCAGTCACTTGGCAGTCATGCTGGGCTGCCTGAGAGAAAAATTTCAAATGTCAAGAGGAGATCAGAATGTAATCTGATCTGTGGGAAGGAGACCACCTAAAACTGTGTCACCATCTCACTACATTGAGAGTGAATTATCTCTACTAATCCTTTTACTGATTACTAATAATGGGAGAGAATGGAGGTTAAGCTCAAATATCAGCTATGAAATGCAATTGATTTAGAGAAGATATACCTGAACCATCTTTACCTTAGGTACCATATATATAGGTGCTGAGAAGTGCCCAGCTTCTGACTCAGAGAAATCATCTGATTCACAGAAGCTGTTGATTCCTGTTAATGGCGTGCACCCTCTCAGCCCTTCCAGTTTGTTTCAAGCAGGGCTGTCAATGCAAAAAATATAATATTGCAGGAATAGGAGTAATTTTGGAACTTTTTGATTGTAAAGAAAATTCTCAGAGAAAGTGGAAGCAAACTGGGACTTACCAAGGTGGATGTATGATATTTACAGAAGGAGGTTGGAATGAAGTCTTGAAGGAGGACCAAATAGATCAACTTATTTAGCAATGTCTCATTAAGTTCTGAACATCTCCAAAGATGAGGGATCCATAAACCCTTAGGATCCAGTGTTTCACAGCCCTTGTAGTAGGTTATCCTAATATTTAATGGAAATTCTGTATGTTCCAACTTGTGTCTTCTGCCTTTGGTCACCTCTGGGAAGAGTTTCTGCATCTCCTTTGTACTCCCCCATCAGGCAGCTGAAGACAGCAGTAAAATGCTCCAGTGCCCCTTTGTCCAGGCAGATGGAAATCAGGTTCCTCATCCTGTCCTCAGGCCTCTTGTGCTCCAGCCCTGGCTATACTGACTGCCCTTTACTGGCCTTGCTCACTATGTCTGTGTTTTTCTGGGACAGGCAACACTTCCTGGACATAGTCCTCCAGGCTTATTAGTGCCAAACAGAGGAAGAACCACTTGATCCAACCTGCTGGCTACACTCCTGTTAGAACAGACTAACGTGTTGGTGGTGTTCATTGTACTGCATATCAAAACACCAAAGTCCTTTTTGGCAAAACTTCAGGGTTTTTACCACTTTATTTGCCCAGATTGTATTATTGCTTAGTATTGAAGGATTTGGCATTTGGCTTCTATGCACTTCATAAGATTCCTGCCAGCCCTTTTCTCAAAGCTGCTGAAGTCTTTGCGTAGCAACTCTGCCTGCAGCATATTGACTGCTCCACTCAGTTTGATCATCTCTGCATTTACTGAGAATCTTCTGGGTCTGTCATGAGCAGTATTGGCCCCAGTATCAATCTCTAAGGGCTGACACTGGTAATGAGCTGCTGGCTGGGCTTTGTACCACCAATCACAACCCTTTTAGCCTGGTGATCTAGACTATTTTCTCTTCATGATCTGCTTTCCCAGAGGATATCTCACCAGCTTGGTGAGAGATGACCATAAAAGGAAGATTTTGGTGAAGTCTTGTTGTGTAAATTATCCTACTGCTTTCTTCTTGCCCATTGTGCCAGTCATTTAACCATACAAAGCTATCATGTTAGGCAGAATTTGCCTTTGGCAAATCCATGCCAACTGTTTCTAATTATGTTCCTTTTTTCCATGTTTTTTAACATGCGTTTACATATTTGAATTGTTTCCTTGTGTTGTCTGGAGTTCTAATTAAAGTCTCATTTTTTCTCCTAATTAAATGGGATATAGTGAATCACTCTATGGAGACATTAGCACAAACAACCAGAAACTTTTAAGTATATCAAGAACATCAAACCCGTAAAGGAAGTGATGGTTTTTGCAAGCTTTTGAAGAATAATAAATGGTTATGACAAGATGCGCAGTCTGCCAAAAACCTGAATAATTTCTTTGTATAGGTCCCCTCTTCAGAAGGTGTCAGAGGGCTCACCATGTTGATCTTACTTGTGTCAGGTAAAGATAGAATTATGGGAAGGAACAATTTTTTGAAGGCAATGGCAAAATACCTCCAGGACTCTGGGGGAGAACCCAGGAAATGTCAAGACACCCAGTAATGAGGATATGGTTAAAGATTCCTGCAATAACACGTGACCTAGATTGGAACTGCAAGTGATTAAAACCACCACAATCTGAAAGAGAATAGCAGCAAATTTGGGGATGATTCTAGAAAAGTCAATAAAACTTATAGTAGTTAAACTGGATGAAATAGCTAGAAATAGTTATAAAGCATCCAGATGACATGATATGGCACAGCATGAATGACAGTTATGTAAAGGAAAATCTTGCATCAGTAAGATGAGGGCAAGAATATTTTAAATACTTCAACAGAAAAACAGATAAGCAGAATTCATAGCCATCATTTGCTTGTATTTTAAAAGGCATTGATATCATTGAAATACCGAAGAAGTAAAGAATTACTAGTGATGGGTTAGTATGACTAGATTTAAACAATCAAAATCTAGATTTGAATTAATCTATAATTTATTTTAAGTCAGTAGACTACAGGCCAAGTAGCCAGTGCAAGTAACAGCTGACATAATCATTTTATGGTTGAACCTTCCCTCCTCCCTCCCTCTCTCCTCAGGAACAAGAGTAGCTGTTGCCTTTGTGTTATCTAAGACTCCATAAGCAAAACAGGAGATAAGGAAAGCCAAAAAAAGCCTCTTTGGAAAGATAAAGAAAGGAATGCAACAGCTCAGGGAGGAAAAGTGACTGCTGAGGTAAGATGAGGAATTACCAGCTTTA
Source organism: Zonotrichia albicollis (assembly GCF_047830755.1). Lineage (NCBI taxonomy): Eukaryota > Metazoa > Chordata > Aves > Passeriformes > Passerellidae > Zonotrichia > Zonotrichia albicollis. Next base: position 134,112,168 of record NC_133819.1, read on the forward strand.
AAGAAAGAAATGGAAAAAAATTGTGAAAGGTGAACAGAACAGAGGAGTTGTGGATGCTTTGAACTTGTGGATGCTTTGAACTTTAAGGAGTTGAATCTGCATGATCTCTGCTGTAGAGCATCTCCAGTCTCATGACTCACAGGACATCTGGCCAACAGACTGGTGAGAGTTTATTAACAGAGGCTACATGTCAGTGCTTAGCTCTGCATAGTTCTGCATGTTCCAGTAAAGCTTGTCTCTTGGAGGATGGACTTTTTTTTATCAGCTCTTGATTACCCACTACCCACATTTATCACTCTGGCATCAGATTTGGCTTTTCTGGGTGGGCTTGTAAGTTAAGTGAAGTGAGAAAGATAGGCTCCCAGGCAGGACTAGGGGTTTGAAGGATCACAGTTTCCCTCTCTGAATGCAAGGAAGGTGGAAGTGCCAAGATAACTTTGTTTTGAAACAGGAGCAGTTATCTCCTCATTACTACAAAATAGATTAGAAATAACTGGAAGTTAGCAATTCACACTTCAAATGTATGTCCCTCCCATCCAGTCAGCTATGGCATGCAAAGAGGCACCTGTGACACACCTGGTGATGCATCTGCTGTCAGGAAAGGCTTGTAAGAGTCACATCAGACCCTGGGATAAACAAGTGGACACTGCCTCAGCTAAACAAAGTGGAGGAGATCAGGCTCTGTCTCCATCGCTGTCTCTGTCTTTGATCTGTTAATAGATGAAGAAAAAGCAATGTAAGGCTATGAGGGCTTCCTGCCCAAACCAAAACCACAGAAACAGAAAACTTTTTGGATGGTACTGTAAAATTGACAAAGCCAAGAAATTGAGTATTTTGGTTGGTTTGTAGGTGGCCCAAATTACGATGGAGGGGAAACACCTTGCATGGGGTGTGTGATAGGAACTGTAAATATTAGCAAAATGATCCAGGAAAAGTTGCTGTTGCTTTATGCTCAAGTTGACAGATGGCATCATTAAAAGACTTCTTGGTGGATCAGGCTCTGCTGGGATCCTGTTTCAGATTGTGCAGTGAGGCACCAGCTCTTGCTCTGCAGGAAAATGGTGTGCAGTCAGCAAACAGCGCCCCTCCTTCAGCCTCAGCACTCAAGGCTGTAAGCCTTCAAGAGATGGCCTGCTCTATCACCTCAAGAAAGGACAGAGAGTTTTGGAAAGGTAGTATTGCAAACACCAGACCTAACCATCTCCAATTTGGTGGGATAGTTTGAGATGGAAAGTGGTATGGTGTCACAAGCATATCAACTTAGATAAAAACTTGACAGTGCCTAAACACACAAATCAGGTTGTTAACATGTGCTAGCCCTCAGGGAAATTCAGGAATGAATAAAACCTTGAGGAGATTATGAAGTGGTGCCTGATGGTCGAAGATAAGTGAAGATGTAGTGATGTGTGTTAGAAATATAACATTTATGACCACCAGTTACATGCAAAAGTAATAAACTCACAAGAGGTTGTCTAGATAATAGAGCAGGTTGTGAAATGGACCCTTCTTACCCCAAACTTATATTATTTTCACCAATTGACTGAAGTATTTCCAACTTACAGGAAGAGAGCCAGCACAGCTGCTCAGACAACAAAAGGACAGATGTTTCTCTGACAGAAGCTGGCTATGACTTGGATCTGTATGTCACAGGAAAAATTATAAATGATTGTGTCTGGCATTAGGGTTTGCACAAAGGCTTTGCATTGCTGGACATCTCCAGAGAGAACTGCTGAACACTGAGGATGGCTCTGAAAGAGGTTGTAAAGCAGCAAGGGAAGGTCTGAGAAATGAATCTCCCAATAATCCTAATGCTGGAATGAGGAACTAGTGCATCTCCTGGAATAGAAGAGACTTGAGGATGCTCCATTTGTGATTAGGAGCGTGGCTGCCAAATAAATTACAACCATATGGTCCAACAGACAGATGGATTCAAGGCATGTTAAAGACAGTGTCAGCTACACACCACCAGGTAGCCCAGCATACATTAGAAGCAAATGTTCAAAAGATGGATAAAGTAGCATGCTTGTTGCACCTGGCAGAATGAAATATTGGAGACTGAGTAACAGAGAGTCAAAGGGAAAAATCACACACTGACACTTCAGGAGATGAGACTTAGAAGTGTCAAGTAGGCCAGCCTCACCAGCTAAATCTGAAAAGGGGAAGAAAGGCCAGAAAAACATGTTCTATTTTTTAAATTCAAATGCATGGAAAAGATAATGAAGCTGAGGATTTGACTTTCACTTTGCAGAAAAATCAAAATGTAGCCTGACTGGGACAGAAAAATGATAAATATCACACCATCTCTGGCCTTGTTTGAGTGCAAGTACTTTCAAATTTGTGATTTCAGGATTTCCCCTGATTGCTGGTACATGCATACCTGACAAAACTAACACATCTATGAGAAGTTTGGCAGGAAAGGTAATAATTCCCAGATGAAAAGACACTCTAACAAAGGAGTTGGAATCCAGAACATATTTAAATAAAAGACATATTGGTCAAGGTATAAAGGCTACATGAACAGATACTAGAGATATGAAAATAAAATTTTAAAAAGTGTGCTTAAACTTGTCCAGTATTTAACACAGGCTACATGACATATCTTTTTTGTCTACCCTGAGCACAGCTGCTTCCTATATGGAGTCTGGCTGATCCTACTTGTTGGCCATGGCACAGAGAGAAGCAGGGAACAGGGAACTCAGGCAGATCAGTAGCATGAATGCTGAGGCCCCTACAGTGTTGTACAAGATCTCTAAGTCCTCCTAACTGAACAGAATCCAAGCCACAGTACTGCAACAGCAATTCTTAGGAGAGGTGTTGCCTGTCTGGAAGAAAAAAAAATCAACCCACAAATGAAAAGATCTAATGTTATTGAAAGTACTGAAAGGATGGAAAGGAAAAACAAAAACACAAACCAAAGTCTCTTGTTCTTGGTTGCAAACAGCACTTGCAGCAGATGCACTGAGATGGAGACTGTCCTTCCCACTGAGATCAGAAGGATTGTGTTGGATTCAGCTATGGATAAAGAGTGGCAAGCACAGATTTGATGGAAACTATTCACTTTTATCCAGGATCAAGTTCTCAATTTAATGATTGCCTGGTGTGTCATTTTAAGATCACTCTGCAGAAGTATAAGAAAACAGCATTCGCTTATGTATGAAAAGGATGTGTGTGAAAAAGATGTGTGTGTTTCAGAATAACGTGTGAATCTGATTTAATTAATGACATCTCCAATCAAACTGTGTTTACTGACTCAAATGTAGCAGCTATTGGATGCTTTTTTTGTATAAACCACCTGTGTTTTCTGGTGGATTAGTCATTAAATATTGTACCCAGCATCAAAATATAACCCCAAAGGCAACTAATAAGAAATTGTCTGATGTAAAAGTATTTAAACACAGAGATTTTCAATAACTATCAGAAATGCTATGGAAGCAGACAGAATGGTCTTGATAGTTGTGTACCACAGTGGTAGATACTGGAACGAATTGGAAGTAGGAAGAATATCTGTCGGGTAAGGGGTGACTCAGACACTCAATATGAGTGTTCAGCAAGCTCTGTTTATTGAAGAGAGCATCAGACACTAATACAGCAAGTAATAAACTCATGAATATTCTGTAATCTACACTGTCTATTGGCTACACCACAACATCAGCTCTTCCCCATTCCTTAGGGGTAACATCTCTCTTTTCTCATGCCTCTTTCACTATTTGTTATCATACTACAGCTAGGCCCAAGGACATGCTATCTTGCAGGTGCAAGACTTAGCCATGGCCTTGTACTTTTCCAATCTCTAGTCAGCCAAAATCCCAACAAGTATCATTGGTATGGCTTTCTTTGGGTGGTGTGTCACCCACAGTTGCTGGAGTCTTGAATGCCTCTGTCTTGGCCACCAAGAAGTATTGGCTGCATTACTGGGCACCTCCCAGTGAGCCTGAAATGCCACAGACACCTTCCTTGAAAGCTCACCTTTAATAAATGAGGCTATTAACAGCACGAAGGCCTGGCATGGCAGGTGTCTGTGGCATTTCAGGCTCACTGGGAGGTGCCCAGTAATGCAGCCAATGGAAGGTGGGACAAACAAATGGTAGCTGACATGGCTTATAGTAAGTGTAGGAACATTTTGCTTGAGAATTTTTCTCTTGCGAAGTCAAGCATAGGTGCTGCCATGTGCTGCATGAGACACAAGGAACAAACCAGGAAATTTGGGGAAAATGTCCCTAGAAAGACAAAGAAAGTAGTGTAACAGCTGAGAGAGGAAAAGCAACACTAAACTGAGCCTCACAAAAAAACATGGGAACAAAGTCAAAAGATCCAGAAGAAAGAAGCAGTGAACACTTTGAACTCAAAGGAGCTGAATCCACTTAGATCCCTGCAGGTGACCACAGCCAGGCCCCCAATCCTGCCAGGATGTTTGAGTAAGAGATTGGTGAGATCTGCTACAAAACAGGGCTTGGGTTATTACAGTTGTGGAGGTGTTTTGTGAAATTAATCTGTCTCAGGTGTGTAGTGCCTGCTATGCATATTTAGCATTTTAGAAACAAAGGCTGATTCTGTTTTCAAAGCCACTTGAGTCTGGAATAATACAAAGACAAAGGGGAGTAATTAATATCAGAACCTGTGCTGCATCAGTTCTTCTAACTTTTGTGAAATAAGGAGGGCATTGAAAGTGTCATGAGTTTTCAGCACAGAATGTGTTCATTTAAACTGATGTACTGTGAATGGACAGTTTATACCAATGAACTATTTATTAATTATTGGCTGCAAAAATTACCTATTGTATTGTGTTGCATTTAATTCTCTTCTGTCTGCAATCAGTTTCAAAGTCTCTGAATAACTCTTGGGGTTATGCCTCTTCTCAAATACTTTTGATATTATATCCATGACTATGTATTTTTCTCTTTGTTTACCTCATTAACTTTCTGGTTTGCCTTTTAGATCAATTTTTTTCCCTGAGATTGTTCCAGTGTGGCTTTTCTGCAGATTTTGTCTTTGGAAGATAATTTAGGGTTTTCAGAGTGAAAATTCAGTTTCATTGCTTAAAGAAGCCTTGTTATATAAGAAAAAAAAAAAAAAGACTGATATACTATTTTCATCCTCTTTGGTTATTAAACAAGTCTTCTGGGGATTATAAAAATTCAGAGATTCTTGAACTTCTGCCAGAACCATGGTACACTTCCAGTGGGTATATATAACTCTTTAATGCCTAGAATGCAGCTGGATGTGTTGGGTTTACAGATACCCAGAGTCTAATGCACATTGTCTGCTCCTACACCGGTTTGTTCTTTTGCCATAACTCTTACTAGACTGTTATACAATAAAGAGCCAGGTGCCAACAATCTTAGCAATGATGCCCCAGCTAAATCTGCTTTAGATGAAAGTGCACCTGCTAGAAGTATTTCCCAGGACATGCAATCATTTAGCCTATAAATTCAAATAATGCTTATTCTCTTGGCTAAATTACACCTAGCAGTTTAGTCAGATACATAAAGAAAAGTTGGTACGTATGCCAAAAATTAATAAATTTGAGTCTCTGATCACTGATACAGATTTTACAGCCCTGGAACTTCATGAATTCCAGTGGAGTTACTTCAGATTTACACCATATAAGCATGAAAAGGTTTGGAATCACTTGTAAGGATTTTCTATTATTATCTGGAAAAATATTTACAAAGATGTGTTCTCCTGCTGTTTTATTGAATTGTATGCAGTAGTAATGGGTACGTGGCTTCTGTCTCGAGTCCTAGTTTTCACATTTGAAGTCTGGATAACTTTCTAACTATGAACTGTTTCAGAGCTAACCAAATGAAAGGGTCTTGGTGCTGTAGGGAATTTTTACTGCCTTTAATGGATGCGGAATTTCCACGCTGGCTTCACTGAGCAACAACACAGGGTACAAATCACCAAAGGTAGTTTACCTTTTGTAAGAGCTTTTGTTGAATAGTTATAACTTAGGTCTGGAGTACAGCATTTAAAGTCTAAATACATCTGTTCTTTAGAAATCACCCCCTTGAAGAGCTTGTTTCTTTCCACTGCGTATACAGTACTAAATTAAATTTATGTGGTGAAAGTACATACCTGTGTTAAAAGTAGCGGGGGGGTGTAGGTGCCTTAGAGAAATTAAGGATTACAAAGGACTTTGCTTGCAGATCTGTTCAAATCCATATTCTGGATGACTGAAACTTATTGTTGTCACATACCCATAAACATTATATCATCTTATGTCATTGCCTGCAAAGTCGAATGCTAACCAGGGTTGCCTCACTAGTATTCCTGCTGGGATGTCCAGGAGAAAAGAGGAGCTGGATGGCTGACAGACTGGTTTATTTTCTCAAGTCTTATTGCCATCATAATGTCTGTGATTAAAAGTAGTCCCACTCTTACAGGCAGTCTTTTTCTATCTGAATTTCATAGTTTTGTTTTTAAGCTGAAATCCAGTTTTATGCTGTGTGCAGCATAGGAAAAAATGTGTAGGAAAAAATAGGTCTTCTGGAATGATCTTAAGTTATCTAATGGCATAATTAGAATTTTAAATACAAAGGTTCCTTTTTCAAACCATTACAGAGTCTTCAAAAATCTCTCCTTGCTTTATTACATTATGAGTAAAACTTCTGTATGAGGATGAAATAACAGCACATTTTCAGAAGCTGTGAACAGATTTTCTGAATAAAAGATATCATATCATATCATAACTTATCATATCATATCATATCATAGTATTTTTGATGATACAGAACTAATTAAAAATTAATAAACAGTTTTATTCACATAATTTTAAGTAAGTGTAGCATGTCTTGCTCTGTTAGATAGCAGAGACTGTGCTCTAGAGACATACAACTTCTGTTGAGGAGTTGGACCAGTCTGGCTTCTAACTGGTTTTACCATGCTCTTTGTTTCCAAAGTCTGCAGGATTATGGGGGTCTGCTATGCCTAAAGAGGCTTTTCTGAGCCTCTTTAAGAGCAGATGTTCCTTTAGATTTTAGGCCAGCAAATATAAAATCTGAGTGGCCCAAAGTGTCTTTTTAACAGTACTGGAACTAGAAGTGGAGAAGAAGTAGATCCAGAGTCAGGGAGTCAAACATGATTCTGTGCAGCAGCTTTTCCTTAGTGACATCCAGCAGATCCTGGGCAGAGTTCAGAATAAAAAAAAAGCTATAAACATGTTAATACTGGTATTATTGCCTGTTCTTTTGGCACTTAGCTTTCCTCTTGGAGAAAAGCCAGCTCATCTGTTTTTTTCACTGTTATTGATTCTCTTGAGATGCTACATACTCAGGTCAGGCTTTGTGATTTGTGTTAAAGTGGTGGAGCTGAGAGTAAATCTATTAATTTATTTCAGTGTAGGAAGTAAGAATCTAAACACTTACTGCTGTTGCTGAATCAGTAAACAGAGGTTAATAAATGGTGCCACTCTGCAGATCTTTTTTTGCAGACAGCCCCTGGAATAACCTTATAGTATTTGTAGGACATTAAGTATAAGTGAATTCAATGTAATTTTAAGCTTTCAGACTTTCAGGTAACAGTGTGGAAGAAAACATATATTACAGGGATTTTTACTGTAATTCTGAAGCTGGAGACTTGAAACCATTTTGGAGTGACTAAGTTTTGCTGTGAAAATAAACATGTTTTAGTTGCGGATCAGCGTGATTTTGAGAAACAAGTTTAGCTGCTGCACAAAGGTTATGTCTGCAAAAGTTATAAAAAATACAACATATACAGGAGACCAGAAGTGAAGTGTTACAAAGGCGAGAAATGAAATGAGCAAGCCAGGAATGAAAAAGGTTATAGCCTGGCTGGAAGGTAAGTGTTGAGTGGTCCAGGCATCTGCACAGTGCAGATGGGACTGATGTATTGTAAGCTTTTGTACATATCCAGAACTACTTAAGATCAACGTTTATTGCTATACAATTTTTTTTCAGTGAGTACTGCTAGCAAAATTCACAGATGGATTCAAGAGAGAAGTGGATTTGTTCAGAGAGATAGATGTGATGGTGATGGGCTGAAAATTGTCTGTAAGGGAAAAACTGGGAGGAGGGACAACTTACTGAGTGGCACAGTGCTGCAGGAGAGACAAGTAATTGGAAGGCTGTCAGTGACTGAGGGTTAGAAGAATGAAGCTAAGCACAGTATGACTCTTTGGAAAAACCAGTAGTGACACCGTTCCAGATTTAAACCTGGCAGACTTCAACACTGTCCATCAGAACAAGTTTTAATTAACAGATCCCACCTTGCTCTAACTGGAGCAATGTAGAATTCACCCATTTCTTGTCTCCTGAGCCCAAACCCCACACAAGTGACTGTGACTGCAGTGATATTTGTTATTAGCTGGTACAGCTTTTAGACAGTAGCTCTGGTGCATGTGATGAGTCCTGATTAGGTCATGCTTAAAAGAAGTGATGAGGGAAAGAACCTGCGTACTATTACCTGTTTTCTCTAATAAAATAAAGCTGATATAAGTGCAATCTATCTTGACTACTCACAGAATCTGAATCTTGTATGATTTGATTTTGAAAGCAGAAAAGGAGGCAGAAAGGAAAGAGGAACAGAAAAAATTAAAGGGGAAAAAGCATGAGGAAATCAAAATGTGGCTCTAGCATTTTTACTGGAAAATGAAGCAAATGAAGTCTCAGTCTGGAAGGGATTCAAAGACCTCATAAAGTTGCAGAAAGGAAGGGTTCTTATAAAGGTAATGGGAATCATTATAGTGTGGTTTTGGGAAGCACTGCTGAGTTTGTTTAAGTGCAAACTAGATAAGAGTGATGTATATAAGAGCTTGAAGAGATCAAGCAGTGATATAGGTGGGTGATTTGGCTATCAAAATTATTCAGGATTGTCCAGCTTTTCTAAATACTCCTTGTGACTAAAAGCAAAATGAGGAGGAGCAATACAGCCACTTAGTATGGTCTTATTAGTCAAATTATTGAAACCAGAAGCATCTGTTTGGAATGGGAAATACACTTGGAATGACAGAGTTATATTTTAATAATATATCAGCTGGAAGGTGGAGTTATCATGGCTGAGGGTTAGCAGGTGGAAGGAAAAAAGGAGGGGGAACAGGTGGCTATTCTACACCAATAGGTCTGGATGAAATTCCATTACGGTGTTATTTAACTAAAATAAAAAAATACTTATAGGTTGCTTTGTAATTCTGGCCTATTTCAGGATTGAAGTTAATCTTTTTGAGCTACTGGTTTTCAGCCCGGTTCATTGAAAAGCAATGAACAAAAACTGTGTTAGTGACTCCCTTGTCCAAAAGTGACTCCCTTGTCCAAAAGCAAACAAAACTGCAACAACTAACTTAAATGCAGACAAAACAGGAACTTTGTTGTGCAGGAGCATTATTTATATTTAATTATTTGTTTAAAATACCTTAAATGTATAACACATTGTCAATATCAAAAACCATTAAGGGAATTAGCAGGTTATGTATCTGTTCTGTACACAAATCTGTCTCTTGGGTTGTCACCATGCTTTAGGGTAGTCCAGACACCAGAGAAATATTTTTCTTCTCAAGCATTATCTGACCCAGTATAAAACATGGAGAGAGAAAATTCTCACTGTTTGGATAGTGTTTGCTGCTTGAACTTTCATCTCTGTCTTGTCTAGGAAAGATACAGTATGTTGGATGGAAAACACCTGTGGACACAACCTGAGCCACAGGCAGCTAATTTGACCTTGGGGACTGGATTATTGAGAATTGCAAGTGATGTGAAGTGAAGAATGTGGATAACTTCAGGAGAGTACTTGGTGGGACAGAGGAAAGTTAAATTTCATGGTGAAGATGTAATGATGTTGAACAAATACAGTGTGAAGATACCTGGTGTTCTTGTCCTCAAAAAGGCAACATTTCCTGAAGCATTCTCACTTAGATAAGCTGTTTATTAAATGTGGTGGATGCAGCTTGGGAAATACACTGTAAGAAATAGTTCTGTGCTTCGTGAGACCGTTCCCTTATTGTTCCCTAACCTGTTGTCATCACTACAAGCTTTGACCTGGAACTCTCATTAATCATAGCTGAAGAGTTTTGTAGTTCTCACACCAGGGAAGAAAGTCTGGGTTTTAGTTCCCAGCAATCTTCTCTTGTTCATAAATATTTTTGTTACTTTCTTGGGGAAAAAGAAAATTAACTTTCTGCTCTCAACTAAACTTGTTCCTTTTGGTGGAATGCAGATATCAGCAATAGTAATGGGAAAAGAAAGTTCAACAGTTGTGTTACTCAAATTTCTTTCAACAATTGTGTTACTCAAAGAAAAAATTAAAAACCAAATGTTTGCAAAACAGAACAGTACAAAAAAGCGAAAACAATAATCAATCATGAGACAAGGTAATATAGGTACTATATAGGCATACATATAAGCAGAGATAGGTACATTCTGCTTTGGATTGCACTGAAAGTTCTGGATGATGAAGCTAATTTCAGGTTACTCCAGATTTTTCTTGTTACAAGAAAGAATAAACTCTAGCACATTTATAAAATCAGTTGCCTTCCTTATGATATCAAAATTCAAAGACTAAAATGGTCTGGTTTTAGGTCTGATAAATTCCTGACTGTACAGAATTCAACACACTGATCTAGAACTTAGAGTATGACAGGTGCAGATTTATGAATCTGATGGTATTGTGATCTTAGATTGTTTTTGCTGTTGATTGAACTAAACATTATTAAAATACTATATTGTTATGTATATAAGAATGCTTCTTTAAACTATTTTGCATTGCTGAGCTGACAGGTACTTAGCATATCAAATCAGCAGTATGGTTGTAATACTCTGTTTAAATTAAACTGGGACATAAACAGAAAATAAAATAAATAATATATCTTTATTAAACAGTCTGCATTTTTTAAATCTCAGATCTAAAAAGTATTTCCAAAGCCAATGGTAAATTGAAGATAATTCTGTGCTATAGGAGGTAATTTTTTTGGTCGCATGACTCTTCATCCAAAAACTTTTTGAAGTTTCACAATGAACTCCATCAAGAGGCTTTTCTATTGAAATGTAATGCATTCTGTCACATCTTTTGCCTAAAGAATGAGAACTTGGCTAAGCATAGCCAGAGGCAGGGCAGCAGAAGACATGTACAGTGACTGTGAGTGGAAGTGAATGACTACTGACTGCCCAGGCATGGGATGGGAAGGAGAGCTCAGCTCAGGCTGAGGCACGCTAGCAGGGCTGTCTCGTTCCCTGCAGATGTCCTTTGTGACCCTTCTCCTTTCCTCTCCCTTTTCCTGGGGCAAGAAGCCCCAGCAGGCAGGAGCAAGAACGGGGAAGATGGCAGATCTGGAGGCAGGGGCTTAAAGAGGGCTGTCTGTGCTTCCCCAGCAGCGATGGGGGACAGAGCAAAGCCTTGGCTTGCATCTGCTCCTGAAGGGGGGCTGCTGCCGGGCACACCCCTGTGCATGCTGAGCAAAGAAATGCCCTCATGTGCAGATGAAGATGGCAGAGAGCACTTCTGCTGTGGTCCCTGGATCCTCTGCCAGTCCACACAAGCAACACAATTTGTCTCTTCTCCAGACATTTATTTTTTGAGTGAAGAGGAGGGCTGAGCACTCACAAGACAGCAAAGCAGAGAAATTAACAGGATGCTTAGAGAACGAATAATGTCATGTGGAACTACTCCTCAGTTGCCAGATAAAAAGTGGCTGAAACAATCAAACAGCCATCAAATCATCCAGTGCCTGGCTGGCCTCACTGAGTATAGTTTGTATGAAATCCAGTTTTGGATGCACAGACATCACTCTTGTCAAGCTCATTTACCCAGTTACTGTAAACTGGAGCTCATGTTGTTCCTCTTAAGAATCGGACTAACAATGAAATAGCACCAAACACTTTTCTACCCAGGCATCATCTAATGAGAGTTCAGTTTTTGGATTTCAGTCCTTCCTAAAAATTCTGAAAGATGCCTACATTTTAATGCCTTACATTTCCTGCTGAAAGGAGAGATGGGGATTTGCAGGTGCACATTGTGTGTGCATGTCAGCGAGAGAGGCGGCTGGTTCATCACACAGGCGTCCGTGCAGTGCAGCAAACCTCTCAAGCTGGTGGAATCAAATTACATTCAGCATTGTGCAGAGCTTTCTTTTCTGGGCAAATGAGAGGTTTTTTAGTACATAGATATTTAAGTGGGATTTTTTTGGAAGTCAAACCAACAGGCTGTGCGAGGACAGGCTGAAAAAGGGATGTGAGGTGTAGGCGGCAGCTGCATCTGTACTGTTGTCATTGCTCAGCCTTTCACCTTGCACGTGCTTACTATATTGTAAAAATAATTGTAAAATAGTAACAATTTCTTCCATCTCTCTTCCCCTGTAAAATGCTGAGTGACAAAGTAGTGTCCAGAGAGCAGTCATTTTTGTGGCTGAGGAGAAGAAAAGAAGATAAGACCCGGGAAAACACTGATAAAGGGATATTATCCTTTTTTCACCTTGGTGTTAACAAAAGCCTTAACAAGCCTGGAGCTGAGTGCAGAAAATGTGCTGGTAACTGTGTGACCAGCCCATGCACACCTGCTGCTGCAGCTGTGTGGGAGAGCAGGAGCTGCTGGAGGTTCCAGTGTTTCCCCTGTAATGGCTCATGATGCTGAGGCTGCTGCACTCAGCAGCAGCAGAGCACAGCTGGGAGAAAGCAGGGCACCAGCAAGGGTCAAAGCCCTGGAATGCTTCTGTGGCTCAACCCCAGTAGACAGCAAAACCACACACAGCTAGCTACTTGCTCACTCCCCCACCCCGTGGGATGAAGGGGAGAATTGGAAAGGTAAAGTGAGAAAACCTGTGGATTGAGACAGTTAAGGCAGTTAAATAATATTCAAATATTTAACACCACCCCACCCTCACCGCCCCCACAATAAAACAAAAGAAGTAAAAAAAACAACAAAGAGGAAGGGACCCTCCCTCTCTCTCCCCACTCCACCCCAAAGAAACACAAATGATGCAAAAGCAAACAATTTCTCACCACAAACAGGTTGGTGTCCAGAGCAACATCAGTCTCCATCAACCTCCACCTCTGCCCAGTTTTATTGCTGAGTATGATTCTATATGGTTTGAAATTTCTCTCTGGTCAGCTGTCCCAGCTGTATCCCCTCCCAGCCCCTTGTGCCTCCCCATGCTCCTCACTGGGGACGTGGGGTGAGAAGCAGAAAAGGCCGTGCCTCTGTGTAAGCCCCATTCTGCCACAGCTAAAACATCCCTGTGTTGTCAATGCTTTTCATCACCTATCCAAAACACTGCCCCACACCAGCCCCTACTAAGAAAATTAACTCTACCCCAGCCAAAACCAGTGCAAATTGTTAGGGATGTGGAACCATTGCACTGGGCCCAATCAGTGTTCCTGTGTTCAAGGGACAGGTTTCAGTCTCTGGGGCTTTGTTGTGTTGGACAAAGAATGAATCAGTGCTTGCTCCTACACTGGTCCTGATCCTTCATCCAAGGCTTGCACCAATCTCTCCCCTGCAGGTGGTGACGTTTCTTGATGTATATGGGCAAGGGGAGGAGGGGAGGAGGAGCCAGTGTAATTAGAAGAAAAAAAAAAGCTGAAGGAGAACTAATTAATGCAGTAATTTTTTTTCTGGCTTTGTTAATGAGGAAATGGAATTGGGAAACAGAGATACTGTATATGAAACACTTTGACAGTTTAAAAACTGTTAGCCACATCTAGTGAGACTGCTTAATTTTTAGTACTAATAGTAAAGCAATTCCCAGAACAATAGTTCTCTGAGCTGCAGTGGTACTCTGGGGATGCTGCTGCTGTTTGTAACAATATTACTCCTCTTTGTTTTTTGTTTTTGTTTTCTTGGTTTTCTGTTTTATTTTTTTTGTTTGGTTTTTTTTAATTGCATCACTCCCCATTCATTGTGATACTTTCTGTGTGTGATGAGAACAAGGGAGGTTCTCATTTGGAGTGGCTCCTGAATGTCTTGCCACATCTCAGCCAGCTCTCCCAAGGAACAGCTGCCTCCTCCATCCCCTGTTGTGCTGGTAATTCAGCAGTCACCAACTTTCACCCAGCATCAAAGGTAGGTGAGGGGCAGATCATTGATGACTTTTTATGCAATGAAAAACCCCTAAGAAGGAAATGTGTATAAATGACTGTCCTTTCCCAGGACTTTACACAATGCCCCATACAATAGTTGATAACATTAGGTGAAAGTAGCACAATTTGAAAGGAAAGCACCTGGTTTTGTAGCATTGACCTTTTCTGCTGTAGTACAGGATTTTGTAGAAAGCTGGTTGAAGAAAACCATTTATCTGACTCTTACCCTGAAGCAAAAATGAACAGACAGAAGAGTTGGTACATTACTTTTATTTTACCTCTATACTTTTTTATCAAAATGTTATAATACAGCATGCACTCACATTTTTTAATGCAAGCATCTTGGCATGGATCCATTTATAAACATTGTTTGTAAATGCCAAGCTCACGTTGAAGGCAGTGGGGTTTGAGATGTCTAGGATCAAGCACACTCTGCTCTTGAGTAGATTTGCTGATTTGAATGAGAACTCACTTTGTTTGTGTGTCCAACCACTGCAGTTTTTGTACAAAAAGAAATTGTTTCTTGAGCACATATTTTATCTTCTCTCAGAAATCTATAGCTGTCAAAATCCAGGCTGCACTCTAATGTGGTCCTCACTATGTCAGTCTTTCCTGTGGGCTAGCATGCACATAAAAGCATCCACAGAAGGAGAAAGCCCAGAATTTTCTGCTCTCTCACGTTTATTTGCTACAATTGAGTATTGACCCCAAAAGTTTCTGTACTGGACAGCTTCGGTTACAAACATGAACATTTGAATCTGTTCCACTCTGGGCCAAATTCAGAAATGGTGTTAACTCCAATTTGTCTGTTGGGTTTGGGAAGAAGGTGGTTTCTTCCTTTTAAAGAGAGAAGTGGATTTTCTTTCAATGTAAAAATGTGCAGTGGTACAAATATTGCTTGAGCTGTGCTTCTTGCAACAGATCTGAATTTGGCCTTGTGTGCAAACACAGTGTCCTGGTTCAGGGCAAATCTGGGAGAGAACCCCCAGAGGGGCTCCTCTAGGAAAGCAGATTCAATTGGACCCTCCGGTTCAGGAGAAAATACCTCATTGGAGAAAAGTGGAAAAACCTGTTTATTAAACAATAAAATCTAAACAATATTAAACAACAAAACCTCTTGCTGCTCCAAAAGAGATGACAAACTCAGAAAGTCCCCTCCCTGGGTTGCAGTTCAGCTCACTCAGTCTCTGATCAGTCCCTCAGTGCTGGAAATGTCGCAGGCCAGGCCCGGCCCGGTGGGCCACAGCTGCAGCTGCCGGTGCTCCCCTGGTGTTCAGTCCAGAGCAGGTTTAAATAGGCCCAAAGAAAAGGGAAAGAAGCCCCACAGCCCAGGGAACTTTGCCTCAGCTAGCTAAAACTAACCAAAAACAAAGGAGAGCTCTGTCCAGCTGCCTGTCCATCTGCAGACAACACAGTCCAGGAGCAGGAATGTGGAGGAGTGAGTGCAGGGTCTGAAAACAAACTGAAGCTTCTTCTCTCCCCTTCACTCTCTCAAACAAGTCTTAAAGGTGCAAAACTTATTATTCAGCATGGACAGAACAGATGATTGGGGATTCAAGCATCATATAGACAAACCAGGACACACAGTTTTAGATTGAATGGGAAATCCGTGATTACTGTAAGCAATTCCTTGCTTTCAGATGAAAACAGGTTATAGAATATATTTAATAAGCTTCAATTTATCCCACTTATGCAATTTCCCCCTCCTCTAATATTAGGAACGTTTTATTCTAATGGCTCAAAATGTTCTTCTAAATCCAATTTTATGTGTTCAGGAACAATTTATACCCATTTGTTCTCATGCCACCATTTTCCTTTAGCTTAAAGAGCTCTTTCTCTTCCGTGTGTTTACCTCCCCACAACATACTTATAGGCAGCAATCATAACCCTCATTGTTTATCACATCTCTATTTGCTACTTTAATTAGAAATAGCAGCCCTGATTTCTTCCTTTTCTTTTTCTTTATGAAATAAAAGATTGATTATTGGATATTTGATGCCACCAATTTTCTTTCTTTTTTTCCATGTTAATTTTAAATGGCATCAATTTGTTTAACTTGCTGCTCATACGGAAAAAAGAATTTTATGCCTAATTGGCTGCATTTTCATAGCTACACAAAGGGGACATTGCATAAAGGCAAAGCAATTGGATCCCCTGTCAAAACAAATTAGAAAGCATATTTTTGGTTCTTGTTAGGGTAACAAAAATACTTGAATCTTTCACAAGCTGTATAATCATTTGACCTATTTATGACCTCAGGTGCACTTGGTTCACCTCCAAAGACCAAATGAAGTGATAACTGTAGCTAGTCAATAATCCAGGACTTAGCTGGCCCAGGAGACATTAGTGTTAGTGTCCTATGGGTGATGTCTAAATTAGATGGCAGTCAGGTATGTGTACACTAGAGTGGTCATTAGAGTGGGCAGATGTGCACAGCTAATGGCTTACAGTGGGGATTGCTGCAGGGGGAATTCCTTGAGAAAAAAGTGAGTTAATGTGAGACAATAGGCTATACAAAAGGGTGTTTTTCTGTGGCAAATATTTTCAACATACAGACTAGTTATGAGTCATTGATGGACAAAATATGCAAATTATTGATTTAACATAAAACCAGAAACTAATTGGGTGAGTGAACACCAAAGCCATACCAAAGGAAGCTTTTAATTCTAAATATGTAAAAAGCAGGAATGCAGCACCGAGCCTTATGCATAACACAATAAAGTTCTACACATGTAAGCAAAAAATTGTCTGTGATCTCACTGCAGCACTGAGAGCTAACCAGGATTAGTCCCAGATCACAGAGAAAACTAAGTGCACAAGTGACCTCGGTTCCAGCATCTATGCAAATCTCAGGCAGATGCAGAGATTTATATACACTTTACACACCCCTGAGGAAATACCCATTTTATACCACTGATGGAGCAGATGTATTTTCCTCTGTGAAATGTGAATAGAATCTGATCAGAACAAAGTGTTTAATGTATTCAACACAAGCACACACCATCCCTTAACTTTACCAGTACACTGGAATAGAGAACAATGTTGCACCAGAACTAATTAGAGGGTTTATCGCATGCTGTGACTGTACATTTGCAGGAGTGCTTTAGAAGAATCCTGTGCCATTCCAACTGCACTGGAAATTCTTATCCAGGCACAAATAACTTGGATATTGATCAAAATTGGCATTGTGATGAAAAAGCTGTCATTAAGTGGTATTACAATCCCTTGAAAATTTTGATGTGATTTCCGGTATTTTCTCCTCCTCCTCTCCCACTTCTGTCTTTTAACTTAGTGGATTTGGAAGATGGAAAAGTGAAAAACTCCGGGCAGAAGTCATTCCCAAAAAGAGCCTCATAGAGTAACCAGCTCTGTCTTCCATCTGGATATTTTATAACAGCAGAGTGAGTATTATGCTGCAAAATTTGAATTTGTACTTATAATTGTTTTGATGGCATACCATCAGAATAAAAGAACACAGGGCAGTTATGGTCTGTGTAATCCTAAACTATAAAATGAGATGTATAGTTGAAACATCAAGGCATTTGAATGTGTCTTGTGCCATGGTCATGGAAAATTATGTAAGGATCCATGAATAAAACATTTTTAGTCCATAAACAGAGTAGAAACATGAGAAAAAAGGAACAAAGCATGTAATAATGGATCAAGAAGGAAATTATTCCTTTAATCTTTTTCTGACTTTGGATCATAGCACTCCAAGTAAAGCAGAATTACTCCTAGTAATGTCCAGAGAAATACATAATTTACAATCCATCCACAGCAAAGATTTTAATCCTCAGGTTTTTTTGAACCCTACAGATGGAGAAATTATTGTTAGCCCTTCTAAGCCTTTGATACTTCAGTGAGGAGATCCAAAAAGGGGCAAATTAGTGTCTGTAGATTTAAATGCAGGATTAGCAAGATGTTAGTGTTGAATTCAGGACAATGAAAGGCAGCCCCACAAAGCAAACAAATCACTCATCCTGCTTCTGCCATCAGCTGGCAATAACATTGCAAGGAACACTGCTTGTGCCGAGGAACTTGTAGCTCACATAGTGACATAGATATTTGTCAGCCTAATGAAAGCCTAGGAGAAGGGAACATATAATTTGGGAATTACTTAGGTAGCTGAGTTATTGAGGGGTTAAATATAATACAATTATTTCTTCATGCCAAGAGATATGGCAGCTGATTTTGAGATATGAAGTTTTAATGATGAATGAGTTCCTGGGATAATTCAGGACGTTATTGCTCATTGCCAGTGAGACAGGTTTTGGTGCTTGTTAGCTCAAAACCCAAGATCTGTCAGAAGGAGGGTACTAAGGAGATCATTTATACTGACTCATAAAAATGAAGTGTTCTCATTCTAGAACTGATTCTTACTAATATAATTTTGCAACTAGTGAAGTGATAGGAGGAACTTGTAAAATAAAGACTATTTCCAGGCTCTTGCTAAGAACAGCACAGCCCTTCTCAAAGTGCAGACTCTTCTGCTTTTGAGTTACAAATTAAACTTTATTTTGCTGATTTGGCTTCCTTTAGCTAATCATCTGCAGTAACTACAGACTAGGTTTTCTGCTGGCTCATAGGTTGGCATTGGTCCAGTGAGTAAGTGAAAGTACAGGGAGCTCCACATCTGAGAATCCCCATCCCAAGCTGAGTTTAAATGGTTTTAGAGTTTTAAGAGCTTATGATTCCCCAAACTGTCTCCATGGTCTTAATGCAGCATTGAGAAATTCAATTCCCTGGACAGAGACATGAGTTTTATGCTGTAGAAACTGTGACTGATAGTGAAACAGGGAAGGGTTAATTAGCTCATCAGATTTGCTCTGACTGTTTGCCATCTTTGAGAAATTCTGTGATCTGGAAAAAAAAACCTAAGTTGGTTTGGGTGATAGAAAGAGTGACTCTGAGTGTTTCCCACTTTTGGGAAATTATGAAGTGTTTGTTTGAGCAAGAATAGAAATATTTTATTTAAAAAATCTGAAATCTTGCAGAGATCATAGTTGAGTACAATGGTTTGGTGTCTCCCAACAGGTAAGAAGGCAGTTTTGAAAGACTTTTGAGTTCTATGATCTACATGAACTGTTTTTCTACATTTTCTGATGGTGACACTTTCTATCTGAAAACTTCTGCCTGCTCTCAGAATGGACATAGCACTAAGGAGAGTCAAATAACCTGGACTGATGGCACAGTGTCCTCACACTTGCAGAGCCCCTGTGGTGAGGAGGTGGAAGAGAAAGCTGGCAATGGTTTGGAAGAAAAAAAAATAGGCAGAGGCAAGATGAGCATTTTTAGAATTCAGAATTTCTGGTAGAGGAGGAGGTGTGCTTTAAAAACTTGAGCATGGACAAACAAGCATTATTAATTTTCACCCTTTTCTCCATTTAAAATTACTTTTTTAGCAGTTAAATTTCTCCTATTTACAAAAGTTCACCAGCCTGTGTGTGGTGAACAATGAACCTGACTACTGTTCAACTAGAAAAGGAGTGCTGATTTAATATTTGCCTACCTTAGCAATGAGAACAAGGTCAATCCTACCTGCTGGTATCTTTTCAGGAAATAGTTCCAGTTTAACACCAATGATTTCTACATTGCAGGAACATTTTAGCATCAATCTTCCCCCAGATTCCTGGTACCTGTGTGATAGTCAGGAGAGACACTGTGCCTGAGAGAACAGTGATCCTCAGAACCAAGGCTGAGGGGAGCACCCACCTGGGGCAGGGGGATGAGAGCGCTGCTCAGCTCTGGTCCCTTGGAGATGGAGGGAGCTGTGGCAGAGGGTCAGCATGCCAGAGGGCTCCTTTCTCCAGCAGGCCTGGCCAGTGGTAGCCCAGGGGAAGTGGTGATGCTCATGCTTCACCTACTCTGCATTAGAGATGATGAAAACACCAAACAGCAAGAAGGAGAAACACAGAAGTGAAAAGAGCATGATGGAAAGGAAATGCAAGCATGCATCCTGGTGGAGCTGGAGGTGAGAAGAGAAATCCATGTCTGTGAGCTCCTTGGTTGTCTTCCTTGGCCGAAAAGACCTCTGCAGATAAAAGGAGCTTGATGTTCTATTCTGGAAGCAACAACAACTTTTCCAGTTTTTTTCCTTCTGGGAAAAAGAGAGATATATGTATGTGGCTGTGGAAGATGTTTAGGACACTGTAACTGCCTGGGAGAAGCTCACCTTGCTCCATGTGTGGTGCCAGGTTACTGGCTGAGAGCTTTGGCCACATGGCTGTGTCTCCTGTGCCCGTTCAAGGAGTATTTCACATTTCTCAATATTCAGATTTTTTATAGAGATTGAGGCATTTTCAGAGAGGCAACAAGAGGCTCTCAATTCCCAGGGACACTTCTGAAAAATTCAACTCCAAGGCTCTTCTAAGTGCTTCTGTTCTTTCTGAGTCAGAGCAGGTCTGGAAACTGGAGTTTTGCACAATTCTTTGTGTCCCCACTACAAGTGCAGAGCCAACATCTTTTTTCCAGTTTGACCAGAGATTTAATCCTGCTGCTGGAAAAGATTTTCTGGCAGAAGTTTGCTGATACTCAGATAAATTCCATGAAAACTTTTTCTATAGATGAAATAGTGTGTTCCAACTTCTTTGCCATAAAATTCGCTGTAAAACATTATTTCACAGAAATGCATCCTGTACTGGAGACTTACAGGGGAATTTCTGCAGCGAAGCCCTAGAAAAGACTGGATTCAAAACCTAGGAAAAGCAATGAGAGTTTTCCCTTCAACCTGTCTTCCCCTCAGTGACTCTTTCAGTACACTCATGCAGCACCAGTTTGGTGGGAACCCAGAAATTCCTGGTTGCTCTTTAAAATCTCCTTCCCACAACAGGCTGAGTTTACTTGGAATGAGTCAATTAAATTAGCAGTTTATCTCAGCTAAATGACTTCTAAACTTCTCAATTGTCTCTGCAGTCCCAAGGGCAGCTCCACAGATACTGATCACACTGGACAGGAGATAGTGGTGTGTGGTTGGTGGGCAGCTCATGCCAAAAGAGACCACCTAGCTCAACTTGTCAGTGATTTCAGCCTCCAGGATGGAGATTATTGCTGCAAGTGCAGCAGCTCCTCTGGGAAGAGTTATAATGCACATCATCCACCCGAGGCTTTTTAAAATTAAAATTCATTCTCCAGGGATACTCTAACTGCCCACGAGGATGCTGGGGTGGAGGAAGGCTATAAAGAAATGCAATTGGTCTGAGAGGAACTATTTTATTAATTTGCACTCCTTTCTTCCTTCTGTGGCCTCAGCCTACACTCACAGCCCAGTGCTGGGATCTGACCATGGGGCTGTAGGGTCTGAGGTGCTGCCTGACCACCCTGACCAAAGGGGGCTCAGCCAGGAGCTCAGCAGCCACCAGCTCTCTCTGCAGCTGGCTCTCCATGAGGTGGGAACTTCAGCACGGGGCCTCTGTGAGCACTGCTGTGTGCTTTGGCACCAAAGGAGACACAAACACAGTGCTGGGAGTATAAGCAGGGCTTTACTGCCGGCTTGGTCCCACCTTTGCATTAAGAATGGGAATGAAGAAATTGAGCTCTCTGAGTCAGGCTTGAATTTCTGATCTTACACTAGCTTCCTCTCTGTTTCTCTTCTAATTAGTCTCACAGAGAGGTGCTGGAATCGTTGAGAGGGTCCTGGAGGGAATAACAATGTACATATGCCTTTTGCCCAAAGCATGAGGGGAAAAACCCCTCCTGTTTTGGCATTCCTGGAAATGTGCAAATAATTCTTTTATTGGTGTTTAGACACAAATGATCTTTTGAAGCTTAGAACATAAGGTACTGCCATTTTTTTTTTTGGTGGGGGTGTGGGGGTGCTGTGGACAAAGAATGATAGGCTAACTACAGAGAGGGCATTTGGAGCTGAATGCACTCCTGGGATCTCTGGGAGATGTTGGTACCAGGGGCTTTTCCCATGGCAGTTCTGCAGCTTTTATCTGTTTTCAGCACAATTACAGTGGATCTGCAGGGACTTTGAAAATTCCCTGTTAGGCTTGATTTTCTGATTGCAGAATTGATTTCTGCCTTTCTAAAATTTCTGGCTGATTGTTCCATTAGTTAAAGTGTATGGAGGATGTGAAATGGGAAGCTACAGAAAACTAAGCAAGCCATGTTTATTTTTTGCTCCCTCTGATGGCTCATTCTGCACCCTTTGTGTACACATAGCTTGTATGCTGGCCAGTTGCAATCTAAAAAGTAACAATAATAATTCAGGTCACAGCCTAATAAAGCATCTCTAAGCATTCATATCTTCTGGCATGTGAATAGCCCTTTTGAACAGGAGTGTTATTACCTTGCTGTTTTTGTGAATAAGAGATTTTCCATGTGTCTCAACAGATACAGTGATTAAGTAAACTACTAAAAGAGAAAACCAGTTTTCAAAAGTTTTTGTTTTACCAAGTGGGTAAAAGATCCTAGAACCGTAGTATAATTTGGGTTGGAAGAGACCTTTGAAGGTCACTTAGTCCAACATCCCAGCAATGAGCAGGGACATGTTCAGCTGGACCAGGTTGCCCATTTACATATTTCCATTCGATTTTCATGTTTTAAACTTATTAGGAATCAATACAAAAATATCAGATATATTTATATTTAATATCTTTATTTTACCCACTTTCAAACCTAAGGGGAGTGTTTTGATCAATATTTCCATATGAATTTCATTAGTCATGGAAGCCAATTAGTTCCTAGCAGTATCTGTAATACAGATGCTTTCCACTGGGAACTTTGATGAAATTTAGCTCATTTCTCATAGGTCCCTTGAGGCCCATAAGAACAGCAATATCTTTCAGGGCCACTACTGGCCCAGAGTGGCAAGGTCGTGATGAAAGTTGCCACCTCCTTCTTTGTTCTGTCTTTGTATCATGAAAAGGAATGAAGGAATAAAGATTAAAACCTCTGGATTTTGAAGTCTCTAGAAATCCCCAGTTTTCCCACTATGATGTGCTGTAGATAGAGAACAATTTACTAAGACAAAAGGATATTAGACATAAATACATTTTCAGCCAGCACTTCTTCACAAACATGATTTCTTGGAAATTGTGATTGACTGACAATCTTGCTTATTTTCTGTAGTACCATTTGAGCTTCTTTTTTAGCAATTGTATGTTTTTATTTGAACTACAAATAATTTCTTGCCAATTATGCTGATGAAGTGTGAAGCTCATTCACAATTCCTCTTTAAGATTCCAGTTCAGTACACAATAATCTTCAAACTACCTACGGTTGGATTGTCAAGGTAGAAGTAGGTTATTTGTTGCTGACATGATTTGACCTACATTAGAAGGAGAAAAAAATAATTTCCCCTTTTTTTGCTGATTCCATAACCTGTATTTACAAAAATGTGTGAAGTCCATCCTTAAGGAAAGAATTTTGTATCTCAGGCCAAAAAGTGTCACCATAACTTCAGTTAGCTTCACTGCAGAATGCAACAGGAAATAATTTACTGTAGTATTGGCAAAAATATGTTTTGATTTGAAATTTGTATGGGCATATATGTCCTTCAGAGGAGCTGATTCAAAATAAAAAGATGAAGGCTAATTAGCAGCCTGAAAGTTAGGGAATTCCCTTGGGCTGACAGCAGCCATGATTTGAGCACTGTAGACTGGAAAATGACTTAAAACACAAGTCTCTTACTATTCAAGCAAACGCTTTAACCATGCCTAAGGTGAGTGGTGTTGGCACTACTTACTCCAGCATTTCTTCAGTGTCTGTGCCCGGGGCTGATGTGTTCAGAGATGAACTCATGCTGCTGCTTCTGTGTCAGGTGTGGTCTGTTTGCCCACGGGAGAGGAACCCATGGCACTCCTTGTATGATCCTTCTAAATTACAGCAACGCTTAGGCTGGACATAGGAATGAGTCTGTTCACACTTTGTTCTTCTGAGTAAGAGCAAATGTCTGTGTTTAGGGGTCTGGTTCAAAAAAACCAACCAACCAACCAACCAGCTAACCAACCAACCAGCCAACCAACCAAAAATGCGGACAGGGCTAGAGAGTGTTGGGACACAAGACATTTTAATCACCTTTCCAGGCTTGCAGCTGTCTGGATCCCAAGATTACCTGAGAGTTTATTCTTTTTTAATCTACACTCTACAAATGAGAGTTGTTGCACTTGGCTTTGTGCAGTTATCATACTTTTACACTATGAACTGTCTTAGAATAACCCTCTGGTAAAGAGCTGTTTTCACTACCAGAAAAGTCAAACTGGGTGGACATTGTAACAGACACTTGGTGAGACCAAGGTCAAAATTCATCCTTTGGGAATTTAGAAGCAGACTTGTTTTTGCAGGGAAAGTCAGAGTCAGTTTGTATTCTGGAAAGTCGGAAGCTGGTGTAGAGTTGGGGCTTTAGCAATCACATTTTTTGGCTGGTACCCAGCCAGTTACTTAATACTAATGAAACCATGTGAAACAGTCTTTGCTGAAGTTCTGGTTACAATTGTCTTTGAATACTATTTAACTCCAAAGATTAGCCCCCTGAAACTGCAGACTAAGGTACTTCTCAACAACAGTATGAGAAAATTGGTCTCTACTATAACTCTGAGTGTGATTCCGAGACAGGAATAATTCAAGAATGCAAATAATTAAACCTCCTAAAACTGCAGTTTCACTTTCTCAGTCATATTGTACCATGATTTTTGAGGACTTTCACCCGACAAATGAAGCTACTTGATGTGCTAAGGGGTTAATCAGTTTGGTTTCTTAACAATTCTTAACCACAATGAAAACATTTTAGCACCTAAGAGAAGAGATTGTGGGTGAAAAACAGAAGATACATGATTTATCACTCCCCTCACAAATAAAATTTATTCATTGCATCCACCAGCCATCACACAGATGGTCAGAAAATTGGCTTTGTGTAGGGATGTGGATTCAGGCATGAATATTAATATGAGACAGATGTAAACGCATATTAATATGCATTTGCTTTGCATGGACTGACATTACAATATTTTCATTAAAGAAACCGCATTTGAAATGGAAAGTATAGGTCACCTTTTTAAAACATAAAATAGTAGGGTACAATGTATTTACATCTTCCTGGAACAACAGAAACAATGGAACAATTTTTTTTATTTTAAAAAGAAAGAAGAGCGTGTGACTTTTCTTGTAGAAAAATATGTTGGATGCCCACAACAATTAATGAATCAGGAAAACATCTCTCACTTTGCGGTTAAAACACATTGCCTCCCTTTTGCCTGCCTTGTTATGCTGGCAGTAATGCACGTCGTAAAGTGGGGGTGATAGATACTGGCCTTCAGATCAGCATACGGCGAAGTTCAGTTGAGTTAGGTAGACTGACTAAACTCATTCTGTCTCAAAATGCACCACTCAATATGCTGTTGTTTTTCCAATGGCAGCAATGCATAAAACCCCTAAGATTTATGAAGATATAATATTTCATGTGGGTTTTTTTTGGTAAGGGACAGCATTGATGTTCACAGCACCATTCACATCTGTGCATTGTTAGCATTTGCTCACTGTTAGCATTGTGCCTGTGCCCAAAGAGAAACACAGTGTCATTATATATGTCCCATTATAAAAGACAATTTCACAGATAACTGCTAAGCATTTTTTTTTTTGCAAATGTTCTGTAATGGAAATACAATTTCAAAGGGAAAATTTGATTTATTTTATTCCTATATGAAACATTCAGGTGCATTCTAGCTGGTAGCTGTAACACTGGAGTGTTTGAGAAAACAGTTTTATAGTTACACACATTTGCAAGGAGAGGTTGTTGAAGTTAAGATGAAAGGTATCAGCAGGCTGTCCAGTGTCTTGTCAGATTCCATGCACTTGTCAGATTCCATTCTTTTGAATGCACCTATGTGGTTATCACCTGACTGGCTTCTGCTTGCCTTGTAAAGCAATTAGGTGGCCCTCTGCACCCTGCACATGCAGTTGTGAGCTCAGGGAGCCTACTCTCCCCTCTGCAGTTGTGTACTTTAAAGACGGCACAAGTGCTGGTGCAAACAAGATGGAGATTTTGTCCCTGTTCATTCCTTGTGGCTAGCAGTGAAAACCTTGTCTAAAAGATGGAGATAATATTTACACTGCTGCAAATTGCTCTGAGTGTATATATACCCACAGTATATTATGGGCCAAGCCCCACTGCTTGCTAAGTGCAGGATGGGGCTCATAAGCTGCAGCCCAAGGGGCTCCCTGTGCTCTTCCCTCCACTCCAGTGAGGCTGCTCAGGGGGGGCACAGGAGCCTCCTGCTCTTCTTTGGGGGTGGCAGCTGCTCACAAAGGAAATGGGTCAGGAAAAGTCTCTCCAGAGACAGCTGTGACACCTTCCTGCTGCCTGTGGATTGCCTGGGGAGGTGGCATTTTTGATAGGCTTTTTAGAGCAACCAGCCACTCTGGTTGGCACAGTGAGAGGGGGGTAGTATGTGGTACTCCAGAGTTGTGGAAACCTCCGTGAAAACAGTAGCCTGTTAGCTCTTCATGCTGCCAGATGCCAATGGAGCTTTTTTTGTATTCTTGCAGCAGATGCTGGGTCAATAAATGTGAACTCTGTGACCTTTGCTCCAGCCCTCCCAGGTGCCTGAATGACTCTGAGGCTCCCTGCACATGTGTGCATGTACGTCAGTTTGATGATGGAAGGGGAGAAGGAAAGTTTATACTTGTTTTACTTCTCCCCCTACTCCCTTTTCAACTGCCTAAGTTTCAGAAAGTTTCACACAGAAGACGGCTGAGCAGCTCCTGGGAGTGTGCTGCCCTTGTTTTCCCTGTGGCTGACTGGCTCCAACTCAGCTGTCAGTCAAACAGAGCATCTCCAAAAAGGAAATGCAGGGGGGACCCAGCTCATTATACACCTCTGTTGATAGAAGAGAGATCTCATTCACACAATGTGTTTTGTATCACAGGTAACTTCCTCAAATTCCCACTCATAAATCTTACTAATTCAATATTCTGTGGTCTGATTCATCTGGCAGGCTAGCAGAGGTGTCAGCAAATCTGGCAGCTCCCAGCAAGGCTTTTCTCTCATGACTTCCTTCTCCAGCCCCATATTCAATAGGTCTCTTTTCTCTCTCCCTCTTCTTTTTTTCCCCTCAAAAAGTCCCAGAAAACCAGTATCTTATTCAGTAAGTTTTCATAAATTATTTTCAACGAAAAAATATAGATTAAAAAAACAGAAACCAACCAGCTACTTAGTTTTTTAAAAACTAAAATATTTTAGTTTGTTGAGCAAACCTAGCTTATTTATGTCTCATATCAGCTGAGCATTCAATCGGATCTCCCTGGGATACCAGGTTGTCATCAGGGAGTCTGATTCCTTGTGTCTCCCACACAGCAAAACTGACCAGGTGGACTGTGAGAAAATAAGGATGGTCTCCTGTTGTTTGCATTGTTTGCTTTCTGAAAGTGTTCGATATTCACTTTTGCTATCCAAGTGCCAGTTTTCATTTAAGTGTAGCGCAGACCACTAGTTGGGCAATGGAAGGTGGGAGGCAGGCACAGGTGTGACAGAGCCCTGTTGCCAGAGAAGCTCTCACCTTCTTTTTAAGTGACAGGAGGTTTCTATAAAAAGTGAGGCTGTGCTTAGCTCATTAATCCCCCCTGTATATACATGTTATAGACCATATACTACATGTTGTATGCTGGAAAGCTTAATGTTCATGACTTGTCTTCTTGAGAGGTATGTTTGCACAGTTAAATGTGTTCTGATATTTTGAAAACAAAAAATAGAACTGTGGTATATCTAGGTTGTGGTACCTGTAGTACCTTCTCTGAGGAAAAAAGAAAAGAAACTGGCTGAAAGCCAAAAATTAAGTCTCTTTGTAAATGAAATAATTTAAAAAATATCTTTCTCTATTTATTTTTCATTAGTAGACAATCAGTGTAGAAGAGAAGAGAGCTGGGATCTGCATCTGCTTGTGATTACTTGCTCTGCTTTTTATACATGAAGAGTTCCCATAAGATTGTTTTCAAGACAATGATGTTGGAGGCTCCTTGGGCCCCATTGGATCAGACTTCAATTATCCTCATCAAGATATTTTCTTTCTGTCCTGGCAGCAGTTTGGAGCAGCGGGGACTGCAGTATTCACCTCCATCCAGAGTGACTGCTCAGGCTCTTCCAGGCAGTTTGTTGGCTTTGCCCCTGACTGAGCAACTTTATCTTACTCTACTCACCAGCCTGCATTTCTTTCAGCTTCTGTTCCTTGTACCACTTGCTGTTTTCTACTTATATGCTGTCCTTTGCAGTGTTAAGAAGTCAAACTCTGTTTCTCTCTTTGTGGAAAATACACATTTTTATGAACAGTATCATTGTGAGCAATGCCTTGGAGGGCTTATGGGTGCTCCCCAGCATGTTGGTGAAGGTCAGAGAGCCTGCTGGGGCTGTCCCTGGCCATCAGAGGACATGGATCTTAGTGCCAGGCTCTGTGGGGCTCTGCATTGCTTCCCTCTGGATACTGTGAGGGGTGTGCTGGCAAGATGGGACATTTGTACAGAGCTTTAGCCTTTCCTTCTATTTTATTGCCTTGAAATTACTCTCAAGCCAGTTAAGCATAAATAAAATATTCACAATGCCAAAAATGGGTAGCATTCCCAAAAATGTTTATAAAGTATTGGTGTACAATTGAAAAATGAACAACAGGGGTACCTCTGTGGGGTTTGTGTGGGAAGAGCCTTTCTGTGGGTGAGTCCTGCTGTGGTGTCTGGCACCAGGGACCAGCCACAGGGTCTGCCTTTCTGCAGGCAGGTGCTGCCCAAGCCCTGTTAGCCAGTGCCTGGCCCCTCACCTCCAGGTATTGCTCTTAACTTATTAGTAGGATCAGGATGATCAATTTCTGTCCCAGACTCACTTCTTTCTGAGAAGACAGACAAGCAGACAATTTCTCTAAGTTAATGCAGCTGCTGCTTCCTTACATAAAAGATATCAAGGCATGGTCCCTGTTGTACAACCATTCCTGAGTCAGTGGAAGTGGAGCCTCCCTTGCTCCTTTGCACACTCTTCTGGGCAGCAATAGATCAATTTTGATATAAAATATGACTTTCACTCAACCTTACATTTTAACTGCATCTGTACTTTGTCAGACACACTCTTACAAATGTCTAAATGGTTGTGTAGTTATTTCATGGTGGAATAGTCTTGGGATGATTTGACCTCAACACTTTTTTTGTTGATGCATACTGAAATAACCACATATTTGTTGTTCAAGTCAGTCAGGATTGTTTTCTGTCTGCATTGGATTTTCAAGGACAGATGGCTTCCAACGTCTAGAGCTCAATTCAAGTTAAAACTGGAGAGGAAGTAGTTTAATTCTTTGCAGGAATTACTGTCTAAACAGAACCTGACTTCAACAGATTTCTATAAAAAACCCTTTGATTCCCATTTTCCATCTGTGATAAATTTGGATTTTTAGTGTTGGATTTGTATCTTTCCTTTGATAAACATATTAAAATATGGTCAAAATAGCTTTTTATCTTCTAAAAGATATACTGTGAATGAAATCCCCTCTGACTTCTATGGATTTGGAAGCAGTTTTCCTGTTTTTATTACAGTTGCACCAGGTTTTTGCAATTCTTTTCTTGTGGTTTGCTCACAATGCTATTGCAGAATTTATGTTTGGCTCAGAGAGCAGCTGTAAAATGGAATTTGGTACCTGGAGATATTATTTCCCTCACCTTGACTCTTTCCCCATTTTTTGCCATTGATTACCACCTCCACCAGAGTGAAAATAGGAGTCCTGGCAGTCAGTTTTGGGAGGGGTGCTGAATACCACACTTCAGATGTCAGGCTTGAGAGTGTTCCATGATCCGTTTACTTTCTCAGAGCAGGACTTAACTCCCAGACAATGTGAGCACAGAGCTTTCAATCTTTAAGCTTCTGGTTTTGCCTCTTCCCTCATTGAGCAAAAGCCATAACTGCCAAAAGAGACATCACAGCTGTCAAGACCTTGTGGTTCCTGTGCTGATGGTCAGTCAAAGTTACACTGCTCTTTCCAGAGTAGCTTGGATGACCTAAGATGGTTACAGGCAAAACAGCTGGTTACTTCAGATTTACACTGGCTTGAACTGTGGTCACCTGTTCCTGGTTATTTCCTTGTGAAAATATCCCACTTTTTAACCTCTTTACTGGTATTATTACCAGAAGGACTTGGGGATGTTAGTTGGTGAAGAAGCTTGATGTGACCCAACAATTTGCACTCAGAGTTCCAAAAGCCAGTGGCATCCTGGGCTGCACCCAAAGCAGGGTGGCCAGCAGGGAGAGGGAGGGGATTCTGCCCCTCTGCTCTGCCCTTGTGGGACCCCACCTGCAAGGCTGTGCACAGTTCTGGGCCCCCAACAGGAGATGGACCCATTAAAATGTGCCCAGAGGAGGACTACAGGGACACTCAGAGGGTTTGAACACCTCTCCTGTGAAAGCAGGCTGAGACAGCTGAGGCAGGAGAAGAGAAGGCTCCAGGGAGATCTTACAGCAACATTCAATTACTGGAAGAAGGCCTACAAGAAGGCTGGAGATGGACTTTTGACAAGGGCACATAGTGATAGGACAAAGGATATTGGCTTTATACTGGAAGAGGGAAGGTTTAGGTTACATATTAGGAAGAAATTCTTCACTGTGAGGGTGGTGAGACACCAGAACAGGTGGCCCAGAGAATCTGTGGATGCCAGGCTGTGGATGCCATCTGTGGATGGAGCTTTGAGCAACCTGGTCTAGTGGAAGGTGTTCTTACCTACAGCAAGGGGGTTGGAACTTAATAATCTTTAATGTTCTTTCCAGCCCAAGTTATTCTATGGTCTTCATTATCTGCAACAGTATTATTACAATTTGCCAGCATCTATGTCATTGACATAGTCAATGTCTTAGCTGTTGGTCTGTAGCTGACAATGACCCCTCCTCTTTGAGTGGGGCACCTGTGGGCATCCAGCTTCTTGAAGCAAGCAGGGCCTCCCTGCAGCTGCAGCTGCTCCTCACTGCTGCAGCTGGGCCAGACCTGGGCAGTGTGCCTGGGTGCTCGGGGGGATTCATTCCCTGAGAGACCCTATCATTCACCAGACACTGATACCCACATTTTCCTAAGTTGTCTGGCTGACTGAGGAACACAAAGTGTAACAATCATTTTCTTATATGTGCCTGTCCTACTGGATATGATTTTGATAGGACAGTAGATAATAGTTTTAAACCTTAAAAAGGTAGATTCTGACTAAATATATGGAAGATATTTTTTGTGATGAAGGTGATGGAACACTGGCACAAGTTTCCCAGAGAGGTGGTAGATGCCCCATGCCTGGGAACATTCAAGGCCAGGCTGGATGGGATTCTGAGCAACCTGATCTAGTTGAAGATTTCCCTGCCCATGGCAGTGAGCCTTTACAGGTCCCTTCCAACCCAAACTATTCTACAATTCTTTGGTTCTATGA
The DNA here is from genome assembly GCF_047830755.1 of Zonotrichia albicollis. Taxonomy (NCBI): domain Eukaryota; kingdom Metazoa; phylum Chordata; class Aves; order Passeriformes; family Passerellidae; genus Zonotrichia; species Zonotrichia albicollis. The sequence goes on from NC_133819.1 coordinate 134,143,559, forward strand.
CTCTACTATTCTATGATTTTCTTTCAGTCTTCCTTCTCAGGCTATGGCATTGAGACCCTGGCATTGAAAGTCTTATTATATTCTCTTGATTTGAAGAGCAGCATTCCTTCCTTCAGCAAATAAGAATATGACCCTAAAGCAACTAATTTAACTGACAATATTTCACTTTCAGGCTATTTTAACCTATATGAAATACCGAATATTTTGTCTCCTGGGAGGATGAATTTCTCACACCTTAATTGAGAATCAGAAAGATCCCCAGAGCAGGTGCTTCTCCCTGGTGTAAGCAAGGAAACCTTGGCACGGTGAGAATGAAATGCTGCCAGTGCAGCCCCAAAATCAGCCCCAGTGAGATGTGCTGGGCTCAGTGAGATTACACAATGCAATTGGATCATTCAGATTGTTTGCTGTCTTGCTAAGTTTAGGATTGACATTCAGATTCAAACCCAAGTTCAGCAAGTTTTCATCTTGCTGAGCTTTTGCTCGCTGTGACACACTGTGTATTTTTGCTTCAGTTAATGGGTTATTTCTGTTGCACAGGGAGGATTAATTGTACCGTGATCATTTTGCAGTTAGTATGTCATGGATATTAATCAATCTGAGTCTGGAAAAAGATGAGTATTGATCTGTGTTATTTGCTAGAAGTACACTGCCACATTTTTGCTTGAGAGCTCCCTTGCGAAATATAATTTGTTTGTGCAAGCTTGAAACAAAAACTTAGTCTCAAGAAGAGCTAATTAAAATAATGGCTTGCTGCTATTTTATTATTAATTAACTTTTCAGTCATTCATATTGCTGCATGCCTTCCTGGGATGACTGCAGGCCCACAGAATTAGGTAACGACATGGACTGGACGAGCATTGTGGCCAAGCAGGTGCCTGAGAGCCCAGGGAAGGGGCAGGTTTCCACAGCCTGAGCACCCATCTGTGCCTGCATGGCAGGACTTTGACTCTGAATGAGCTGTCAGGGAATAGGATGCAAATATCTGCATTCCTCCATGCGTCCTCCATCCCCAAACCCAAGGATACACTCTCCCCATCCACCATCAGGGAGTAGCTCTGGCTTCTCTCTTGGGCACCTCTGTTGGGTGGAAGAGCCTGGTGGAGCTGTTGTATGGCCCAGGGTCCTCTGCTCTCCTGCAGAGGCTTCTTGTGACCTTCCTGTGAGTGAAAGGGAGAATTCTTGCAGCAAAAAGCATGCGGATGATGTGACTGAGGCCACCAACTGCTATCAGAAAGGCGACAGTAGAGCTATGAGCTATTTGGAACAGCTTTTGGGCAACACCAATCTGGACTGAATTTAAAAAGAAATCTGTCTCAGTGGTTTCTCTCCCTCCCTTTACACTCCTGAGTTTTTTGGTTGTTTTTCTAAATCTTAAACACTTTAAAGACTGTTTTCTGGTCTTTAGTTTTAGACAGATGAACAACAGAACTTTGTAAGCTGATTGTGTTCAGATGTACATCTGCAGCAATAATTGGGATACACAAGGACAAGGGAATGTGTCACTCTAACATTTCACAATCAATGTTGGAATGCAACCACAAACAGAAACCACATTCTGTTGTTGATTATTTGATTTAAACCCATAAACCCTGTAAAACTCAAAGACATAAGAACAATAAAATCACATAATGCTGATGAAAGGCATGCAAGTTTTGGGACCAGATTCCTGTCCCCAGATTCACATCAGCTCATGCACAGATCTTGTGTACCAAGTTAAGATATAAAGTCTCTTTTTTCAGTCTCCTGCAAACAGTGCTGCAGGGGGAAACTGGGATGACCTGAATGCTTCAGGAATGCAGGCACATCTGACCACCTCTTCCCCCCCTTTTTTCCCCTCTCCATTCTCTTTCATGCCCCTTCTCCCATGGTAGACCTTGCTATGATTCAGGCTTTTCTCTGAACCATTTTTCTCCCAAAGAGGCAGCATTTAGGAGAGTTGCAGCTTGCCATGGAGCTTTATTGTAGTTGCCCTAGAACTCAGTGGAAATTCAGTTCTAGTAGGAAATTGATTATATTAATTACCAAAAAATAATTTAAGAAAGTTTTGTACATCTCTTTCACAAATTCCAAACCTCAAAACCTCTTAGCTAACAGGATCTGGACTTTTCAAGTTAAACTTTCCTAGCTTCAGTCGCAAACAAATATTCCCTGTGACTGTCTATTCAAATAAAAAAATTATGCTCTTTCAAATGAGAAAAAGTAATTGAAATATTTCAGTGACCCCTAGCTAATAGATTGTCCTAGTTTTCACCTTTTCTTTGGTGAAAAAAAAAAGAGATAATTCACCTTTGGTTCAACATTATCTAAAGTTACCTGAGCATGGTCCTGCTTTTTCTATTCAGACTCTGATGGTAGAAACAAAAGGTTCTTCTCCTAGGCAGGAGTAATGAAGCACCATAGGAGCTGATACCTTTGAATATTTTGCACTAAGACAGACTTTCTGTCAGTCATGGGTTAGGAAAGGAGGTGAATTTCCACAGTTCTGCACAAAATAGGAGTAAAACTAATCTAAAATCTGGAACAACCTTGACTAGGACTGATGAACCTGCTACAACAAAGATAAGACCATATACACTTGATCCAACCCTCATCTGAACTATTTTCTGGAGATCATGGTATTTACAGACATGTATATACAGGACAGCATGTGATAGTTACAGAATTTGATTACGTGAACATTTATTTGCATTCCATGGTAAGAAAAGTGGAAAGATGGGATCACAGCAACTCTAAATCCTCTGAAATACAAGTTAGAAACTACCATGCTGAAAACCTTAGAAATCAGGCTTGGTAAGCTAAATAAACCTCCTATGTCTCTGAGTTTTCAGGTGAAAAAGTGTATAAATAATGCCCACACTTTTCCTTATATGGAATTCAGCCATTTTTATTCTGCCCAGGCCTGTTTCCCATTCAATTCTTTGTTTCCAAGCTTGTCCATTTTCATTTATCACCTCCTCTTCTCCTCTCCAAAATCACATTCTGGTAGTTCACTTGCCTGGAGAAAGTTCCCTGCTGCTTCTCTAGAGCCAGATCTACTCCTGCTATGGCTTGGTGCTGGCAGAGAGGCTGTTGGGGCTTGGTCATTTGTGGACAAACTGCAAAGCAGGCAGTGTTGACTGAATGATGAATATCAATGCAAAGTGAATTGACACAGACAGGCTTTTGTTGCCAAGAATAGTAGGAAACTGTTTTATTCCCTAATTTGCTGACAGCTCTGGCAGATTAAAGAGCCAAGTGTCACATGAGAACATTGCTGGTACATGGAGAGGTTGGTGAATACTTCTAGATTCAGCTGAAAAAAAAGGGAAGGAAAAATGTAGGATAAATTAGTGTCACTTTTGCTGGAGTGGGACTTTGTCAGTAATATATTGCTATGAAAAGTTCCAAGTTGTTTTCTATATGTTTTTACATTGCTAAAGCCCCTTTAGTGTGCAAGTGTGTATTTTGTTATGAGAAATTATTGAAAAGTAACCATCACACCACAGGAAAATGTACAGTAAATAGAAAGTTCATATTATGAATTTGGAACAATTTGTTTAAGGCAGAATATGCATATAGAAATAAATAGTACTCAGAAAGAGAAACATATAAATCACAATCTCCTTCCACTTAACTCTACTTCACAGGAAGAAAACTATTATTTTAAGAGTACTATCAGCATCCAAAAAAAGACTGTTATGTGAAAAACATGGCAACATTGCACAGTGTCTTCTTAAGGTGTGGAAAAAAAATCCCGTATGAATCTGCACAAATAACATTTAACAACTTTTTCTGAACTACACTTTGGAGGACTACCCTTACATTTCTAGGTTTGCCACTAATATTTAGTGCACATGTGAAATCTTTCTCTGAACTTGCTCTGTGTGTGTGTGTGTGTGTGTGTGTGTGTGTGTTTTCAATCACCCCTTCAGAGCTTGTAGGACAAAAGCTCCTGAAAGATTTCCAACCAGCTTTGCTTTAATATTGAATACTTCATGTTTGTAAATAAATAAGAATTATTTAAATACAATAATCAAATAGAAAGGGATAACAAATTCAGTCTTTGTGCAGTCACCAGCATATATGTACATAGTGTTAGCTGCATGTTAAGGGCTTGTGAAACATACATCAATTTTTCTTTCTGAAGAAGTAGCCCAGAAAACAGAAGGAAGGAGCAAAGTGACACAGCAAATGTGAGACCTGTTTTAAAATTTCTTAAAACCAGTATATGAAATCAGGAGAGGGAACAGTTCAAAAGAATTACTTTCTTTCCTTTTACTAAATTTGTGGTGTAGGTTGGCAGACAGGCTTAATTTTACTCTGAAAATGATAGAAGTCCATATTTCACTGGGTATTTCCCTGTGCTTAGCTTAGGGTGGGTGCCAGAATCAGTGTATGCCTGTGAGAGCCTGGGCTCATGCTTTGCAATAACTGAGCCACTGGCATCAAGCAGCTACACAGTCATTCATCCACCTGGGTTCTTTCAAACTACCACTTTTCAGAACCTGCACAACAATATTGAAAATTAAACCCAGTTAATAGAAAAAAATGTTAAATCAGTGGCCATAAAATTTAATGGGTTTATAGCAGTCTTAACACAGTAGGACTGAATTATCATGTTAATTTAATTTCCATTTCTAAATGAACCAGAAGGCACAATAAAGGTCAATTAACCACTTTCTTCCTGGTCTTATTTTATTCTTCTAGTGTCTCTTTTAAATTACAGTCACCTCCAAAGCACTCAAACAATTTCTGGAAGTTCATGTGTTTCTCTTAGAGACTCCATATAAATACAATACTGCTAACCACATATCAGGTGCTCAAGTACATGGATTGCTTTACCATGTTCTATCTGTATCTGTAGATAAGTCTGTGTCAGACCTAAATAAACATTGCAGAGAGGTTTATTTGCTGATATTCATTGCTGTGTCATTGTTTTTGGGCGAGTTTTGGGCTTTGGAAGATTAACATTATCTCCGATCTATGTCTTTACAAGCAAATAGGGTGTGTGCATCCCTCCCTTCTTGTTTCCTCTGCTCACAGTGCTCTCCATCACTGCTGGTGATAGGCAGCTTCAAAGTCTTCCCCAAAATTAGCATATGCCATGATGTCCCCCCAAATTCACAGCAGCCAGCCTAAGAGCCTGCTTAGCACACTGCCCAGGCTTATCTGGTTTAATTGCTTCCCTCTGCAGTCATTGATTTCCTCCTACCTTACATCTGGAGTGCAGGGCCTCACTTGCACCATGACAAGCTCATCTTGGTCATTATCCATAGAAACAGAGACTGGGCACTTTAACGGAACTACAGGAATGAACTCTCTAGGTTTCTTCAGAGGCACCTGTGATTCCCACTGAGATGAGCATGCCAGCCATGGGGTTTGTGGTATTTGGGATCGTGTCACTTGCCAGATTTATTGGTGTGTTGTTTGCGTGTGCTCAGGAGAGGCTGTGACACCTGGGTACAGATGCCAGTGAACTGCAGGAGAGCTGAAGCACAAAGGGTAAAGTCTCTGCAGTGTCAAAGCTGATGGGAATTCTGCCTGTTGGTTTTAGGAGGGCCAAGGTTATACTGGAGGTGTTTAACTTCCCAAGGTGATGCAGAGTCCCAGTGATCCTGCTGGTGAGGTGGATGGATGTCCTGGATTGCACTTTGGCTATGCAGCAAATCTCTCCTCCCTTCTGAGTTAAGTCTGTCCATGTCTTAAGTCTTCCTCTGGAATATATTCCTGATATGCTCTTGATTATTTCCTTTATTCAAAAGACTGTTTATAGACAAAATTATTTCTTTATTTCTCTTTCTGTGATGAAATGAGATCCAATGGGTCATGATTAGAGCAGCATATGTTTCAGAGTGTTTTTATTTTTTATTTATTTGTAAAGATTTTTTTAAGGAATCGACAAGATTTCCAACCTCATATTTAAACAGCCTTGAAAACCTGATCTAAAGAGATGTTAAAAAATTATAAATCTTTAATTTTGCATATTTCGTGGGTTGGAATTGCACAAGGTCTGAAATCTTGCCGTATAAAACACTGCTCTTTGTATGGTCATATGTGCAGCATGAGCTGTACAGAACTGACATAGCCTGAGGCAATTTTGATTTCTGTATCCAAGCAGTGCTATTTTTGAGGCCCACAAGTCAATTTAGACCCCTCCCACCCCCAGCACAGGCAAACCCCCATTATGTGCTGGTGCAGAGTGTCTGTTGTGGGAGCTGGAGCAGGAAATGGAGAGGTACCTCCTGCCCAGGCAACTGGGCATGCACGACCCTATCCCCTCTGGCATGTGGGCACAGACCAGCTGCATCTTCATTGAATTTAATAAATCTGCCCCAGGTCTTGCTAAGCAATGTGTGTTCTGCTGGGCTTTTAAAGGACACAGCAAGTGAGTGAGGTTATGTGTTTCTGGGGTGTTGTTTGAAAATTCAGCATAGTTTCCTGAAAGTTCAAACTTTTCCCTACTTTGGGAAACGAAATAAATCATGCCCAGTGGGTTTCTTACAGCAAAATGCAGGCTGCAGTTATGGCAATGTAAAAGAAGAGCAAAAATAAAGATAGAGAACTAAAGTTTAAAGAGATTTCTGCAATTGTCGATTTCAAATGCAGAAGCCCCTTAGGCAAGTGTCAGGCGAAGCTGGTAGGAGGGAAACCAAGAATAGTCTGTAGAAATAACTCCAAAATGTCATTGAAAAATAGAAGGAATGAATCAATTATATAGAGCTTTTAAAGCCATCCATTAGAGAACAACAGTTCTTTTCTATAGGAGGAGGGAAAAATCTGCAGAAGTTTATTCCTATTAAACCATAGTTTGTATTCTAAAAGACAATAATGTTGTCTGTTGGCATGTGTGAATTCTTCAAGATGTATTTATAAATAGTTATTGTGCTGAAGCAATTACAACTTTATTGATGATATTCCAGGTAGGCTTCATATTGGTAGGTTTTTTGTCTTTTTAACTTTAAGTGTGTCAGATCTGGACAAACAGATCTTGCTGTTTTTTTGTGTGTGAAGTCTTGTGCTGGTCATGCCTTTGTGGCTATCACTTAGGTTTCAATTTGTAAAGTCTTGTCAGACATCTGGAAATGATAGCTTATGATCTGACACAAGCAATCCTGTGCCACCCCTGACCAGGAGCAGCTAAAGAGAATAACCCAGGGGCTGAATTCTGCACCACGTGTGGTGAGCTCGGTGGACAACTCTGAATAACAATCCTGTGAATGTCAGACCTGTCCTGCAATTTCCTGACAGAAGAAAGACGTTGGAGAAGTTATTTGGTCCACAGTTCTAAGTTTTTATTTGGACAAAATCACAGTGGAATTGGATAAACTGAATATGTCAATATAATGATAATATGTGTAGGGAGGAAGTCTTGGATCCTGAAACTGGTGGGCATTGTTTAGCACCTTTGATCTCTATGTGTACCTCTTAATTCTAGACAAGAGTCAGGAAAGTTAATATGTGGAATCTGGGGATTTTAGCCAGCACTATGTACATCAAGATCTTCAAAGTGATTTTGGATGTGCCAGATTTGAAATATTTATTGTTTTATCTACTTTAAAAGCTGCCTATTCTCATGAACTGCACAGAGCACACAGTGATCACCTGCTCCCTTTCCCCAGCAAAGGTTATACCTATACCTGATAGATTTTTCTGTGAGACAGATTATTGATGGAGTTCTTTATGCACTTAAAAATAAACATGCTTTAGGTTTCTTTCCCTCTTTTTATATGAATATTTTTTAGTGTATTTGTATGACTGGAATGACTTCCTATGACTGATGTACTTTGTACTTGTATTACAGAACATACTGTATGAAAACTAGTATCAATTTTCCCTGTTCTTCAGACTGAAATAGTTATTGGGTTAAGCTAGTGGTGGCTTGAGCTGCTCTTTTGGGGATTGTTATTGAGTTTCAGCCAATTAAAACAGAAAATTAGGTACTGATTCATAGAATCATTGGATCAGTTAGGTTGGAAAAGACCATTAAGATCATCTTGTCCAACTGCTCCATTGCATGTAATGCAGTGAAAAAATAATTTTCTTTGACCAGCTTGGCCACTGAAGGGAAAGTGTAGTAACATTATTTCTCTGAGAGGAATGTAACCTATGTGTGCATATGTGTTTGTTTCCTGCTGCATCTGCCAGTAAAGCTGGAGAAAGATGTTACTCATTACCTACTTGGAAACATCTGTCCATTTTCAGAGCATAGCTTTTACATGATATTCATGTAAATATCAAGGCATGATATTCAATATTACATTTACACATCCTGAAAAGATTTAGAAAGGGAACAAAACTGTTACAAACAGTGAAGGGAATGTGGTTAGCAGTGAGAAATGAATGAACATGTTTTTTCAGAGGAACGCCCTGCAAAGCTGCTGCTGGAGATCAGGGGAGCTGCTTGCCTGGCTTGGAGAAAGCCCCATCCAGGGTCTTCAGTCTCTTTCCCTGATGGCCTCCTTCTCTTTATCCCAGCCCGCCAGAGTACTGCCTATATGGCACAGTTGTCCTGGTCAGCAAAAGTAAGAAAGAAACCCAAGACCTCTGTTGCATGTACACAATCCTACAGTGGTGTCCTTAGATCTTGATATGCTCCTGTTTGGAGCACTGGGACCTGGGTTGGTTGGTAGAAACTTCAAGAAAAGGATTATGATAAGATCTGAAGTTCAGATACCAGATTCATCAATTACCTCAACCCTTATTGTTCCTTTAATAGTTGAGTACTCTTCTATTTTCTGCTCCTTTAGTCATGAAAGGGGAACAAGTCAGTGTCACAAGGCCCTGAGGAGCAGGAAGCCTTACTATTGACTGAAAACCAGATGGTAAAATATCATAATGTACTTTTGCACAGGGAGGTGAGCCAGTTCAATGCATTTACCCCCTGCCTCACACCCTGCATCACTCCCTCACATCCCTTCACAGACACAGAGAGCAGGGACACAGATGACATCTCTGGGACTAACGGCCCTTCTTCTATTTATATTTCTCAATTGGGGATTGACTGATTACATTTTTATAGTCACTTGTTCTTTTCAACTCATAGAAAGATTTCTTTTTCCTCTTCTTCTTTTTTAATTTATTTTATTTTTAATTTTTATTAACGCTAACTGTCATCCCATGGAAAACTTTCTCCATTCAGGAAATCTTTAACAGGATTACACACATTGTCTCTCTGTTGGTTGTGCTGCTTTTAGTGTTGCACCACTGCATTTGTCGGAAGGAGATGTTTATTAAATGCAGATACACATTACACAAGCACCACGTTCATGCTATAATTTTGGCCATAGCATCTTAAAATCCACTAGGGCATGATTTGGTAGAGAAATTATATGCATTCATGTGTTACTGAATGCATAGGTTCATTCTCCAGAGATTCCACACAGATTTATACAAAGCCAGGATCAGATGCTTTTTTTAAGGTTTAAATAAGCTCTAAACCAGTGAGATCTTTTAAATTTATCTACACTTAAAACATTTGTAAGCCTGCAAGTGTGTATCTAGGCAGCTTTTACTACAGTTAAGTTACAGGAAACAGTTCCTAGGATTTTAATGTTTGCTCACTTCATCCAAATATTATGTGGGAGAATGAAATAAATGTCAGTAATATTTGTAATTCGTAAGTTAACAATATATTATTACTGCAATATAGTTTAAATATGCTTATTCAATTACAAATGCAAATATTCTTAAAACCAGCATCGGACAAATTTTGAGGAGAATTAGTCCTAAATCTCTAATGTGTTATAGTGAAATATAAGTCTATTTAATTTAGCTGAAATTTTAAATTAACAAAATTATGCAAAGTCAGCTTGCTTGAATAGGTGGGGCAGACAAGGCAGGAGTATCCTGGGTATCCAATGGAGGGGCTGGAATGTCTGGAGCTCACAGGTGGCACTGGCACACCTGAGAGCCTCTAGGTAAGGATTAAGGGACAAACAGATAATGCAGATGTCATCACTGGAGTCTGCTGTAGACCTCTCAGGGAGGATGATAATGCTGATGAATTATCTTCAAGGAACTAAGGGACACTTCCAAGTCAACTGCCATTGTCCTTTATAGGGGACTTCAGCTGGCTGGAAATTAACCGGGAGCACCACACAGCTGTAACAAACAGGTCCAAAAGATTCCTAAAACATCTGGATGATAACTTCATGATACAGGTACCAAGGGATCTCACTCAGAAAAGTGCCCTTCTTGGTCTGTTGCTTGTCAAAAGAGTTTATCTTGTGAGTGATGTGGGGATTGGCACCGTCTTGACCACAGCCATCATGAAGGGATTGAGTTTAAAATCTTTGTTGACAGGAGGAAAAGTGCAGGAAAGCCTCAGCTGTGGACATGAGGAGAGCAGACCTCAGGCTGCTCAGGGACCTAGTTAGAAAAGTGCCCTGAGAAAATGCTTTTGAAGGTGCTGGGGTCCATTGTGCTGGTCCCTTTTTGAGCACCACCTCCTAATGGAATGAGAATGGGCAATTCCAAACTGTTGGAAGTCAAACAAATAAGGCAGAAGGCTGGCTTGGCTGGGATCTTATTTGGGTCTAAGGCAGAAAAGGAAGGTGTGTGGCCAATGGAAGCAAGGTCAGGTGACCTGGAAGAATACAGAGATGCAGCTTGCCACCATAGGGAGAAAATTCATGCAGTAAAAGGCCAATTGGATTTGAAGCTGGCCAGAAATGTGGGAGACAATAAAAAGTTATTTTAAATATATTAATGGCAAAAGGCAGCATAGAAATAACACAACTTGTTACAGGATGAGGATGGGCCCCTCACAAACAGGGACATGGACAAGGCAGAGGTGTTTAATGCATTCTTTGCCTCTGTCTTCAACACAGATGATGGACCAAGGGGGTCTCCGTGCTCTCAGCTGGAGGACCATGGCTGTGAGAATAATAAGCTCTCAGGTGAACCTGAACTTGAGTGGGATTCGCTGCTCCAGCTGGATCCCTGTAAGTCTATGAGTCCTAGTAAGATTAGTCCAAGAATACTCAGGGAGCTGACAGATATCATTGCAAGGCCTCTCTCAGTGATTTTTGAATGGTCTTGGCAATCTGGAGAGGTCCCAGCTGACTGGAAGGTGCCTAATGGTATCCCTGTTTTCAGGAAGGGCAAGGAGAATGACCCTGCAACTGGCTCCTGCATTGGGCACGAAGAGTTATAATAAATGGGGTGACATCAGGCTGGTGACTGGTCACTAGTGGGGTTTCACAGGGCCAATTCTCTTCAGTGTCTTCATAAATGACTTGGATGCAGGACTTGAAGGCGTACTAAGTAAGTTTGCTGATGATACTAAATTGGGAGGGGTTGTTGACTCCCTTGAAACCAGAGAGGCCCTGGAGAGAGACCTAGGCAAGTTAGAGGGCTGAGTAATCACCAGTCATATGAAGTTTAACAAAGGTTAGTGGCAGATTCTGCACCTGGGATGGGGCAATCCTGGATGTACAGACAGCCTGGGGAATGAAAAGCTGGAGAGCAGTGCCACAGAAAGGGACCTGGGGGTCCTGGTCAGTGGAAAGGTGAATGTGAGCCAGCAGTGCCCTGGCAGCCAGGAGGGCCAACCCTGTCTGGGGGCATCAGGCACAGCATCACCAGCCAGGCAAGGGAGGGGATTGTCCTGCTCTGCTCTGAGCTGGGGCAGCCTCACCTCAAGTGCTGGGAGCGGTTTTGGGCACCACAACATAAAAAAACCCATTAAACTATTAGACAGTGTCCAAAGGAGGGCCATGAGGATGGTGAAGGGTCTGGAGGATAAGCTCCCCACCAGATCCTCATCTGCCTGTGAAGTCTGTAGCAGTCTGTGGCTATTTTGTACGTCTTGTTCTTTTTAAGTTTGGACTTTGCCTGAGAGAATTCGTGGCTAACCACTTTTGATTTTCTTCAGACATTTAATGAGGACATACTAGATTTTTTTTTACTAGTGTTGTTTCCATTTTAGATGGATTCAGGTATGTGATAACATTCTAGATTACTGCAGTGCTTTCTTTTCCAGTTTTCATGCTGTGTTTATTATAGCAGTTTCCTATTCACAGTGATATCTGAGTATTATTTAGATACTGAAATTTAATATGAAACCAAAACCATACCAGGCAGCCTGATTACTATCTTTTTCACCTGTCAACAAATTGAATCCTTGTAGTAAGAACTGTACAACTGGGAAAGTCATATTTAAGACATCTCTGCAGCTCAAAGTTGGGCATATATGGACCTTGCGAAGTCTCAGCTGAAACCTGTTCTAAAGATAAGGCTTTTATATATGACTGCCTTGATTTCATATCCCATGAATTAATGTCTGTGAGTCAGTAATAGAAACATCTCAGAATATTCCAGCTACCATGCTGACACGAGGAAACACCTGGGTATCATATTAGTTGATCTAGAAAGAACTAATCTGGACAGATGTGGTAAAAGTGGTCAGGGGCAAGTAGTTTCTAAGATGCTTATTTATGTGGTGTGCAGTAACAGCATCCAAAGAGACTTTCACCCTGAAGATTCTGAGGATGCCTTACACATGACATACTGTCTTGTTTTTGGGTCACGCCATCCATGGGATGTGATGGGATTCTATTTCCTTCCTAACACTCCATTTCCACAGACTGTTTTAATAGAACAGGGACTGTGCTGATGGGCTTGTCTGATTTCCAAAAGCCTTTGAGACACATGTAAGTAGTGATGGCTCTTTTTATTCAGAGCCTGATCTCTCCTGAGCAGCACCCTGGAGAAATGGGGTGGAGACTGGTCTCCTGAGTCCGGTTACTGAGGAGTTTCAACCACTGCTGGCAGTGAACTATGCTGCATCTTATTAAAGAGACCTTTGAAAATACAGATTTTACTTGCAGGGTGAGGTATGGACTGTTAGCACCAAGCCTAGGAAATTCTGAAATTCTGCTTTCCTGTTAAGACCAACAGTTGTTTCATGCTGGAGATCAGTCCTCAACTTTTCCAATCAATCACTTGTGTGTTTGATGAAAAATTCTCCTGCATGTAATAAGCTGCAATAAAAAGGTCAGATGTATTTTTATTGTACATGCAGTGATGCTGTTCTGTGGAGCTCCATTGGTCCTATAGCTCCACAGCACTGAAGAGATGAAACCATTTTGCTCAGAAAAGGTGCAGGGTAAACTGAAGTTGTTTTATGAAAATAACCATGTTACTTTTACCTTTGAAGGAAACACATACACAAATAAAATCAATGGTTGCCAGGAACCATAACAGGGTGTTTCAAAAAATGCAACAAAATAGGAAAAAGCCCCGAAGCAGTTAAAGCAGAAGAGAAAAACACAGTCAAAATATTTGTTTCTCCTCAAAAAAAAAAAAACCAAAACCAAAGCCAACCAAACAAGAAAAACCAAACCCAAACTTTTACAAATTGAAGCTGTTCTCCCTTATCTTTCAATCTAACATGATCACAATTGAAAAGATTTTTTTTAATAAATTAATACTATGTGGTTGTTAAATACACCCTGTTCCTCATAGAGGCTGTTGATCTTTTCATTTTCTCTAGTGCAAATTGCATCATAAGGCAGCTAATGTCAGGCACTGAATCTGGTTAATGACTTGATAAATTATTTGACTCAGTGGTTGCTGACCTCGAGTTTATAATGTGATTTCACAAAAAAATCTGCACAGAAACTTAATGGAGATAGACATGTTTTTGGTTTTTTTCCTATATATAGCAGCAAGTTAGAGAACAGTAAAATCCCAAATCACCTCCCTGTCCTCCATGCACCTTAGGACAGCTTCTAGGACATCTGTCCCGTTATCTTCATAAGCACAGAGGTGAGGCAGACAGGTTGGTAGTTTCCAAGCCCTTCTTTTTACCCTTTTAAAAGATGAGTAAAATGTTTCCTTTTTTCAGTCAAACGGGACTTCCCTTGCCTGCCATGACTTTTCAAATATCATAGAGAGTGACTTGGCAACTACATCAGCCAATTCCCTCGGGGCTCTGGGATGTCTCTCACTTGGTCCCAGAGACTTCTGTCTCTTCATGTTCCTCAGGTGGTCATGCACCTGATCTCCTGATCTTTATGTACAGGGGGAAGCACTGCGCCCCCCTAGCTCCCATCTTGCTGTCCATCCACTCGAGAGGTGTGAGAAGACTGAGGCTTTCTCATCTATTGCTACCAGTTTTCTAGAGTTATTTATCTGGGGGGGGTACACCTACTTTGACCTCCCTTTTCTGGCTAACATATCTGTAAAAAGCCCTTTTAGTTATTCTTCTGTCCCTTGAGAGGTTCAGTTCCAGCTTCAGGGAAGGGAAGGCTGTGGTAGGACTGAAGAATGGGGGAGCTGAGGATTGAGGTCAGCCCCCATGTAAATTCAAGGGAGTTAATCCATCACCTATGACAATTCCACATGAGATGGCAATAACTTACATTCAAAATTTAAATTCATCAGACTGTGTTAGGTGGAGTTGTGGCAGGTTTGAGCCCATGGCTGTTCAAACACACACAGTTGGTTTATTCCTCAATTCAGCTAAATACAAAAAGGGTCACTTTATTTTTAAGATTTTTAAAATGTTTGGTTTGCATGTTGTGGAACCATCATCCAATAAATATTTTCTGCCAAAAATGAGATTTTTTTCGAAGACATGAGCCCAATAAGCACGTTGTAGACTGTAGAAATGTGAAATTTTAATCCTGATTATAAACCTGACATCGTAAAACTTCATATGATTCCTCTGTAATTAAAATGCTTTTCAAATGTTTGTAATCTTTCAACCTAGTTAGTAACAGTGGGATCTATGTCACTGAATCAGGGCAAATGATGACATGTGAATGGACATGGAATCTGAGTCTTCCTCTCATCGTTGAAATGACATGCCTGCAGGAAAGCTAAGGAAATTTGTTTGGCCACTAGAGAGTAATATCTAGCCTGTTCCTTGATTTTTGGTGAAGAGGAATTTCAATTCTACAAAGTTTATTAGTTTTATAAAAACTTGAAACTCAAGAAAATCTAAACATCTACTCCGAACTAAAACACTTCCAGGTCCTGCTGGATGCACATCAGCAACTGCACTCCAATAACAAGGGCTAATCAGTGACAAAATTGGAAACACCCACAAGAAATTTGAAATTTTAAAAACTTCATTAATGTAACTCTAAATCCAGTCTTGAACTGACTTGTGACTGTGATTGTACAGAATGGATTTAAGGTTTATTAAATTAGAATATGTCTCTACAGATTAAAAAAGAAGTTAATGAATATATTCTAGTATAGGCATAATGATATTCTCAGATTATGTGTATGATCGACACCAGTACTATTTACATTTCTATTTGTTCCTCTTGTAAATCAGTTATCATTTCTTAAATATCCTCAGGTCTCTCTCAGATAAAGATAGCTATCTTCTTACATGGGAAGCATATTTTAAATAATAGTTCTGTTTTTTTCTAATTTTGATGGACATCGCGACTAAATTTTTGCACAGGAATGTAAAAATTCACAGCCTGGGCACACCAGACCTGCTCAGACAGACTCATAACCCCTGAGAGACACAATTTCATTGTTAGCACTATTGAATTTTCTGACTATCAGGTTTTGAGATCTGATTTATATATGGTAAGTGTAAAGTAAAAAAATCCCAAACAGCACTCACACTCAATAATCCTCTACACTTCTTTCCTTCTTTACAAAAGCTCAGAATTCATTATTGAAGTTAAGGAAGTATAACTCACATCATCATTATGGGAAGTATTAATAATCATACCTTACACCTGAAGAAACAGGTGGGGAGAGAATTTAAGACAGATCCATAGAAGGATGATTCTTCTCTGGATTTTTAACATTGCCCTTCTTTCAGTGTTTTTTTATCTACTTTTACCTGCTAAAGTGAGAATAGAAAGAAGCTTTATTTTGTTATCACTTTACACCACATCACAAGGAAGTAAAAGGACCCAGACAACCCAAATAATCTAATTGTTTATTTGTGGTACTGCTCTTCATTGGCAGAACAGAGATTCATTTCGTGCTGTCAGGGCTGGTAGCTCTTTTAAAGCTCTACAGGCTTTGAAATCCCACTAGGCTAAGTATGACTAAATTTAGCAGCTTTGACTCTTTTTGGAGGGTCTGTGATAGCAGTGCAGGGGAAGGATTTTCAAATGCTGTGGGTCACCAGTGAAATAACTGGTGCATCATCAAACCAGAACATGTTCAGGGGTCTCCTATTGCTCTAGCTCTCCCCTCAGCCAGACTTCAATTTTGGGTTAAAAGCAGCATCTATATCACTTTCGAAAATTCTTCAGTGGACTTTAAACTTGGTTGGGCCTTGGTTGATTGCAGTCACCTCTCTGCAGTTCCCCAATAATTCACGAAGCCAATTAGCTGTGGCCTTCAGTCTTTCTTCCCATCTGTGAGCTAAGGGAGGGACTGAAGTCCATTTCGAGCTCTGAGATGACACCTGAGTCCTGCAGCCAGCTTACAGACATGCTCCAAGGGCAAACATGTCACAATGTCCTTCCATTCACTTGCACAGTTCCCTTTTTCCTCGAAAACAACTGATCTGGGAGCAGGAAAACCATTTGCTCAAAAATAAAGAGTAAAATGTTTTCCTCTTCGATAATGTTCCCTGTTCTTTCAGTAGGTATTATGTTCTGTAATGTGCTGTGTGTGCACCCATTTTGCCATCGCTTTGGGTCATCCTTGCTCACAATTGGTTATTTACTCAGGGGCTTTTGAAATTATTGAGTTGACACATCTGTCAGACAGCAAAAGCAGAAATGCTAAAAGGTCACTTGGAGAGAAACCAGCTGCCTCAGACAAACCTTTCTGCCTTCAAATAGCACAATCATTATAGTCTAACAGATGGGGCCTCTGCTTTCATTTCTGCTTTTCCCCTTCACTTCAGGTATTTAGATATACTACCTCATTGCCAGGTCAACACAGGCCTTCTAGTAATTACCTACACAATAGGCAGCTCTCTGCCTAGGAGAAAACAGCTCCATTTTCTCTCTCCAAATGGGGAACCTGTTTCCTCACAGATATGAGTTACAGAAGGTTGGCCAAAAACTTTCCTATTAACAGATTAATTTGAACACCAGTAATTACACTAGGAAGCATTTATTTAGTACTGATCTAACACTTCTGAGAGCCTGGGGGCTTTTGGCAAAGATGGTGATAAATAGAAGTGAGTGAATAATTCTTAACAAATAATTTAGTCAACAAATTTGGACTCCCTCCCTGTTTGGTGAACATTAACCAAGCAATTGTGATTTCCTCAGATTTATTCAATATCTGTGTTTTTGAAAAAGCATCCATTCAGATGATTTACATTGCAGCTGGTGAGTGCTGATGATTCTGAGTCGTGCTGTTGGGCTGCTGCGAGTCATAAACCACGTGATATTGCTCCTGTGCTGTGACTGGGCACTGCAGAGGGATTCTGCTTCTGACATAATCACTCTCCTCTTTTAAAATTTTCTTTCAGGGGAAAACATGTCAAAGGCTTGATTGCTCATCAAGCATGTGGAGAAGGAACAATGGGAAGCTGCAGAAGTATTCGGGGGAATGGAAAAGAAAGGTCCTCACCAAGTTTCCTTAATAAAAGATATTTTCAGAAACATCACGTGCGTATACACAATTCATGGACAAGAAAAAGGCTGATTTTCAATATGAAAAAAATCCCACATCAAAATCCAAAGTGTTAAAATGGCAGTCATTGTTTCAAAGAATCCAATTAGATTTCAAGTTGAATCAACGTCCAAGAAGAAAGTTATGTATTTTGACAGAAAACACACATTTGAACTGTGTGGAAATTCTTGATTCTCGATATTCATAGTGGAATTTTATTTAAAAAATTAAATAAAATTCCTGCACTGTGAGCAATAACAGAAAACTGAAAATTTTTATTTTGGAACATCAGTGCTCTACAAACTAAGCAGTATTGGAAGTGGTGCTTTCAAAGTAAGTATGCATCCATTGTGGAATCCATCTTAGAGAGCTTTTAACACCAAATGGCACCAGGACACAAATTTACACTAAAGGGAGCAGAGTGTAGTCTGAGTTAACATATTTAATGTCAGCTCCAGCTAGTCTCTTTTAAAAATTTTTGAAACAACTGAACCCCTTGTAAATTTGCTATTCTTTGGAAACACAGAAGGAGGTAAAGGAAGGTCTTTACTCTGTGGTACTGATCAGCTGGCACAAAGAAAGAATGAAACATTTGGAAAACACCTTTTGGTTTTGGTCTTGGTTGATTATGGTGGCTCACTTCACTTAATTTCAGGTAATGTATCCTATTGATGGGATAGACTAACCCTCAAGCTGTGGTTAATAAATCTGAAGGATACTACGAACTGTAAGAAAATTAATTACAGGAAGGAAATATTTTAATCACAAGGATTGTGATGTAACAGGTCATAAAATTCTCTATAAGGTCAAATCTTAAAAACAAATCTTGCAGTCTTTTAAAGCCATCTGATAAAAAAAGCTTCACAACTGTACTCCAAGTTAAGGCATTTAGGAAACAGTAATCTCTAACATTTGAACTTGCAAGAAAGCAGAAAAAGCTCAGTCAAGGACAAGGCAAGGAAAGGGAAGACAGTGTTTCCCAGCAAGCTTGTGTAATACTAAATGATGCAAAAAGAGAGTCACCATATGTGAAGATCTGCAAAACTCAATAACCTAAGCAGCAAAATTTCCTGGGAAAATGCTGTGCATCCTGTTTGAGCTAACCTAAACCAGGACAATCTCTGCAGTAGAAATAGGTTCAGAACAGGATATCCTAAGTTTGTCCAGATCCATGTGGAATCTAGACAGAGACTGTTGGATTTGCTTTGCTGGAAAGCAAAGGCCCCTAGTACAGGGAGGTCAAGAGACTCTTGTTCCACAAATTGAGGAAGCCGTAGGCTAGAAGTGCCAGGATGTCATTCTCTAAAATGGTACTGAAAAATATATTTGCATGAATACACAGAAGTTGTTCAGGGACAGAAAGATCCAAGGTAGAGCCAGTACTTGTCCCAAATGATTAGTGACACCGAGGAAGTTGTCAAGGCTTGGAACTTATGCCAAAAACACAGGCCAAGTCAAGCAAGAGAGTCCATGTTGGCACAGGAAAAATTGTTCTCCTGGAGCAAAGTATGCACAGAATTGTTTAGAATGACTGGAAAACATGATGTACTTGTCCTAGACTATTATTCTCATGTCAGTAGAACGGCTTTACTAGAAGATACTAGAGCTAAACTGTGATTATGCTTGTCAAATGCGTTTACACTAGACATGGAATACCTGGCAAAGGAATGCTTGGCAATGAAGCACAGCTTAATAGGCACAAGTGCTGGCTGCTAGTGGTGAGTTTGGGGTTTAGATCTGTAATCCCTTGTCTTTTATTTATACCAGTCCAACGGGCAGGTGGAACACTGTGTCATGTAACAGATTTGCTCTTAAAAAGAGATTGTTAATCCATAGTGAGGATAAATTGGTAAATTGCTACATGAAAATGATACTGGTTTTAGCTCTGAGCAGAGCTAAGGTTTGAAATTAACAGTGGTATCCTAGGAATTGTCAGCCTGACTTCACTGTCTGCAGACTGAAGGGACATACACCAGCCACATCACTTTACAGCTTGCAAGGTGACTTCATTTTTTTTTTTTTTCTTCAGAGAAGATGTTATGTGAGTAAAATTCCTGGCAGGTGAAAAGAGACAAGCTCAAGGATACCATATTTTAAGAAAAGAGCAGAGTGTATAGTAGCTGCTGCTGTTTGGAAGGTTGGAAAGTGGTAGAGTGCTGTGTGTGGCAGTGAGAGCCCTCCTTCCTATGCAGCTACAGTTCCTGTGTGTGCATTTTAAGTCTCAGGGCTGTGCTCAGGCTTCCAGATTCTTTTGTATTCAAGTTACTGGCTTGCATAGGTTTATGCAAGTGGCTGAAAGTCATTACCAGCCTAAGGTTGTTACATGTCCAATGTGAGATGAATTGGTTGTGCTTGACAGCTGTGGGAGAGCTTAGATGCTTAGATGCAGAACATATTGCCATCAGGTCTCTTTCACAGTACACAACAGAGATACTTTTTTTTTTTTTTTTTCCCAATTCCCTTCTTACCATCAAATATTCTGTTAGAGTTGCTCGGAGCTGGATTGGCAGTGTTCAGCCTCGGAATGATTTCCTGGGCTGCTCAGGAGTCCCTGGTCAGAGGTAAGCCTGTGAGATCTGATAAAAGCAGGTTGAGATTCTTTGAGGAATGGTGGCAGCCTAGAAACATAAAACCTATAAAGCTATAAAACGTGAGGTTAAGGAATTTACACTAAAGGGAGCAGAGTGTAGTCTGAGTTAACATATTTAATGTCAGCTCCAGCTAGTCTCTTTTAAAAAATTCTTAAAATTTGTACCTCCCCAATGCTGTGTTTCAGCATGTGAAGAGGTAACATTATTATCATCCATCATTAAATCCACTGAGTGTCAAACTTATCACCTTGACACTTTAATGATCCTTAAGATGTCCTTGTAAAAGCTGGGTACCATGGCAACCACTCAAACACAGGGCCTTGGCATTGCTGAACTTCTCTTAATAAATCAGGCATAATTGGCATCTATGTATTATAATAAATTAAAAGTTATTCAACTGGAATGATTTTATATTGTACAATATTAAGTCATTAAGTTTGCTGTTCTGATGTCTCCTTTGCGATGTAATTCCTCTGTGTGCTTTTTAACACAGAAGATTTTATCTTCCCCTCACAAGGTATATCTGGGGGGATTTGAAGGTGCAGCAAATCAGTGCACAGTCTGTCACCCCCAGCAAAGGGGTTTAAACCAGAGCTCCACTGATATTATTTGTTCCCAAGGACCAAAGCAATCAGATCAGGCAGGTTAAAATTGCCCGTACATTTACTCAGGATGCTGCATGATCCTTCTGCAGTGATCTGTCCTTCTTCCCTTTGTCTTCTGCTTTGTCCTCCTGCTCAGCCTGGGGTGAATTGCCATGGCAAAGGTGGGTGTAGCTCCCAGGAATTATCTGGGGAAGGTGAGAGGGGATGTGCCATGCCTGTGATGCCACTGTGCCAGTGGCACTCAGCTCTGTGCCTGCCCCACCTTGACTGTGCTGTCCTGACTGTCTCAGATCACCTTTGGGAAGAGGTCTGGCTAGGAATTACAAATCCTTGAAGATAGGAACATGTGGTCCTTGTAAACAGAGAGCACAGAAAGAAAATTGCCACATATGCAGGTTCTTCCAATCTATTCTGTCCTCTATGGCAGCACCAGCTACAGACAAGAGGGTTTGAATTCATTGCCTTTGTGTTGCAAAGGTCATCACGCTGTCTGTGTAGCACTTTCTGGAATCACACTGCTTGAATGGAATATGAAATGTTGGGTGGAACACTTGAAAGCATATTAAAAATATTCCCAGACAGATAGAATAGGTCTAGTTGTTAAATGCCATCTCCTTCCTTTCTTTAAAGATATTTTATTGATTTTCTGAATGGGTCCTTAATGTCACAGACTTATTAGGTATTTCAAAAATTAATTATTTTGCCCATAGGATGACTACAGTGGCAGCCATGTGAAATTTCCATTTGTTTTCTGCAGATTTTGATTTTAAAATGTCTGGATTTTAAAGCACAAACCTATTTTGTTAATGAGACTGGGAATCAGAAAAAATCAGGATTTTTCATTGCACCATATCCCATTGGTCAACTACAGAAAAAGACTAGGAGAATGAATTCACAGTGATAATACCAGATGCATTGGTGGGAAAGGGGAATGCAGAGATTTGTCAGGTTCCCAGTTAAGTCACTGTGGGCTGTAGCTGGACTGACGTCTGTCTGAAAGCCTACTTGTTACCTTGCCTGACCAGATTTTGTGACTCTGAACTAATCTGTGTGCCATGTTCAGCTTTCTCTTGATGCCACTGTGGTGATTTTCTGACCTTCCTCTGATTTGATACTGAAATAAAAAAAGCCAAAAGAACTGGTCCTTTGGACATGTTTCTCCATCTGTTAACTAGCAAGAAAACCATGTGTGCATGCTCTTTTTATGGGCACAAAGTCTCTTTGTACACAGTGTGTACACAGTGTGGCACAGTGACAGCAGCACGCTCTGGATAGGTCTGCATTCCACACACCTAAGAAGTTCTCAACACAGCAGAGTATTTGTGGATATACTTAATCTGAAACCTGTTTCAATATTTCACTGATAGAAAAAACCTGCTAATGCTTATGCAGGTGTTTATCTGGACTGCAGAGCTAATTAAGACTGGTCATCTAGACAGTGAAGCTAAGTCAAAACATAAACATCTATCTATGCGTCATTGTGATTTTAACTATTATCCTGGTTGCCCTTCATACCCAGTTGTTTCTTAGGCTTTCCAGTTGTGTTTTATATTCAGGTATCATCTCTCAAGGGCAAAGAGAGGGTCTGAGCTTTTGGTGACAAACAGCTCTAGCACACTTGAAGATGCTCAAAAAGAATGTTAACCATTAAAGGGGTATTAATATTTCCCTTCTTTCACCACTACTGTGCAGTTGTATTAAACAGTACTACAGTTTAGAGTTATAAAATAAAAAAATGCATCCTTGATCACAATAACATTATCAATACATGGATATTTTAAAGTGAAAAGGCAACTGTTGAAATATATTGTTTATCAACACTTTTATTTTCAATATCTTCTTATTAATACAAGATCAAAATCTAAAGGAAGTTGACTTTAATTATTGAAATTTATGTTTTAAACTGAGACCCAGTTTTAGATGCCTTTGATTCCTCACAAAAGCTGATTTGTTGCCCCAAATTTAAAAGGTCACAGAATTTAAAAAATAATATTTTAATTTTCTTAGTCTTATATAAACTTCTAGTAAAAGTGTTTTGGATTCTGATGCCTAATACCTACAGAGAAATAATAAGATCCCAAAGAAAAAATGCAGCGCTACTATAGTACATTTTCTTACAATAATGCCGAACATAATAGATGTTGTTATTTAGAAAATAAAGTTCTGAGAGGCATCGCTTGCAAATATTTTCAGGATGATTTTAGCATATTCTTCCACATGCTTCTGCAACTCACTGCATTCCCAATTCCTTTCACTACTGATGAACTTGGCTTGTGAAGCACTTGTGGAGCTGTTGTGCCCTACAGAAAAGGACATTTTAACAGGTTGGAGGAGAAAGACCAAAGTAAAACAGAGACCTGCACAAGAAAAGATCTTTACAGTTTAGGTGGTGGCTTAGGACTGGAATAAGAACATTTTGACTGTAAAGTTATTGTTACCAGATTCCTTGTTTCTGCAAAGACAAGTATTTTTTTGGGTATATTAATGCACTTGTTATCACATCTGTGGTACTTTACCTGAGCTCAAACTGTTTCTGCATACCAGCAAGTTTCCAAATATCACCTTTCCAAATTTTTAATTTCTTTTTTCTTTTTTTTTTTTTTTTCCCTAAAGAGGAATTGCTGCTTTAGTTGTACCAGGAATTCTTATGTTTACCAATTTCTGCTGATCTCTACATTAAAACATTCACTTTGCTCTAATGTATCTAATGGAAAGACGATTATCAAGTTGCTATGTGAGATAATTTATAAAAGGCTAGTACATTCCACCATATTCACCATTTAGGAACATTAGCCCAGCACTTCAGCAGATGCTTTTGAGGTCTCTTTTGACTGTGGTGTTTTGGTCCTTTAGAAATTGGGCTTTTATCAAAATGCTGTAAAGGTAAGCAAAAGCCTTAAAATATGAAATAGGTGCACCCTGATGCAGCTGATGTCAGTAATACTGATGATGAGGGATGCAGCCTACCTGCTCAGCAGTGGATTTTGCATTCTAATACTAATCATTTAACTGCCTATTTTTATTAGAAACTTCATTGGTTATATAAAAATGGAAGAAAGGAGTGCAAAAATAGCATGTGATATGTTGTAGCACATCACTCGACCTCTTGCCTACCCCATTGTTTCTGTTCATTGTTCCCTTTGCAACTAAGCTTTTACTTTTTCTTTTTTTAACAGAAACAGAAAATCTGATGTCTGCAGCCCCTGCTTTTGACTGTGCTTTAGTTCACTATGCATCAGCAGGTGTCCAATACTCAATTCTTGATGCTTATATATTGTGTTTCATCTGCTGTCATCCTCAGAGCTAAAAAGTGATGGTCCTCAGTTCAAGTTTTATATCTGTGCAGGGGAGCAGAAGTGTGAACTGCAAGTGCAGCTGGTGCAGACGCAAGTGACATAGCTTTGATCTGGCTAGTTTCCAATTTCAGCTTCCAGCACCAGTTGCAGCCTCCCAGTATGAGGGCAGGCTCGAACAACCCCTGCAGAAGGAGATTGCTCTGGGCTTGAGCTCAGCTCAGGCTCTTTCTCCCAAGCTGAGGTCTTGCTGCATCAATGGAATATACCTGATTTTCCCAAAAGCTGCACAGGCTGAATGGCTTCTTATCTGTATGCTCTGGGTATTCTAAGGGAGCATAAAATGCCTGTTGGGTACAATTGTGAAGAAGCAATGATTTTTTAATTCTTTGTTTTCTCCTTCCATAATGAGATCTGACTTGCAGGTTGCCACTGTCTCTCTTGTACAGTGTGTGGCTAAAAGTGCAAAATGACAAGGATGGCAATAAATAATTTTACACTTAATTGTGTTCTGATGCATACAGGATGTGCATACCTCTATGATATTTGTGTTTTCTGTGTTGTGCACTCTTAAGGGAATTTCCTCTCCCTGAGGATAACTGCTCTGTTCTCTAAACCCTGGGAGGACTTGCCCTGCAACTCCAGAGGGCAATGTTGTCCTCATGATTTCTTTCTCCTTTCCCATATCTAAAATTCATAATTTTAAGGAAAAAATAGTAATTTCATTTTTAATTATTGCATGGCAGTACCAAACACATAATTATGTGTTAGAATTGTTTCAGGTTGGTCTGTCCATAAAAATCTGCCCAGAAGCTTGACTTCTAGCAATAGCAGCAAAAGAGGAATCGGGTACTCTTAGTTAAAAATACTTCTAAACCAGGTGGCTCTTGGAAGCATATTTGTTCCTCACCTCTTATCTGAATGTGTTGGGTTTATTGGAAATCAGTAATTGTTGAGTAATGGTGAAAAGGTGTATTTCTGCTTTTACCATAAGACCAGTAACAGATATGTAGAATGCCCACATCCCCTCATCATGCTGCAATATCATTGTCCCTTTTATCATAAAAGATATCATGTATTTCTGTATATGAAAAATGTATTCTAGAACTACTCTGAATTAGTTTTTAATGTACTGTGACCTTGAATTGCCCCAGGATATTAATGCTAAATGATTACTTCTGAATGCTTTTTGAATAGCTGCACAGAGCAATTAAATGCACCATACATCACACATGACATAGTTAAACGCCTCTTCTGGTCAAGGAACCTAAACAGTTCTTTCAAATGATGGTAATTCCATATTACTAAAGATGAAAAAAAAAAAAAAAAAGAAGTAATTTGCTAGCATTAAGATAAGCATAACCTAGAAGAGGTTATAACTCTGCCTGAGATGGAACAAAATAAAAAGATTTTCTTTATGGTGGTTTACAAGGAAGATCACTGCAAAATCAAAGCACCATCACACTGCATTTTCTCTCTAGACAAAGGGAGCAATAGTAATAAATCCCTTCCTTTTTGACAAGTTGCCATTTTATTCCTGTAAAATAGAAGGATAAGAATATGGTTCATAAAATGGGTGTAAAATGTGGACCCTGCTGTTACATATGTTATATTGCACAGTAGTTGATTTTAGAATGTGGAACGACATAAATGTGATCTTTGCAGAACCTTCTAATAAAATTAGTGAAGTTTAGTAGTGATCACAGGGGCCAGAATTAATCTGATAACTGGAGCAAAAAGAGCCTTTTGCTTGGGTCACTGATTCAAACCTGACCTGGTTACTTGAAATATGTGCTG
Source organism: Zonotrichia albicollis (assembly GCF_047830755.1). NCBI lineage: Eukaryota > Metazoa > Chordata > Aves > Passeriformes > Passerellidae > Zonotrichia > Zonotrichia albicollis. Next base: position 134,169,383 of record NC_133819.1, read on the forward strand.
TTTCAGAGGCAGTGGCAATTTTGGCCCAAGTCAGAGGAGACATATCACCTCTCTTGGTGTTCAGTGGGTATAAAAGTCAACTTTTATAACTGTGTAACTGTTTCTGTGTGTTCTCAAAAGTCAGCCCAATTGTTTATATTACACATCAGACACTGGTGACAACTGCCTGATAGACTCAACTTTCAGACCGCCCCTCAGCACATGCTCCACACCATTTCCTTGCCTCTAGCCTGGTTCCTGGCAGCAATTCCTACCTTAAGGTGAACCTGTGGCATCCCTGTCCTTATTTCCCTTCCCAATTTCCCCCCCAAGCTCCGTTGAGGTTGAGACATCATCATGTGTCAGGCGAACCATCTAAACCACAGAAATGTTAATGGCAAATATATGTTGCCCCTGAGAATGACTCCTGAGTAATTCCAAGAAATTGAGCAAGGTCCTGGTTTAAAAAAATGAAGCATATATAGAGCATTCTTTGTACAAATTTCTAGCTTTTGCTGTTTTTTTTTTTTTTTCTCAAGTTTAGGACTGGGATGGATTGTTTGTGGTGATGTCCCAAGGATGAAAGGGGTTAAGGAAGTAGGACTGCAAAGCTCTGGCAAACCGGGCAGGTTTGGGAGCTGGCTTTGTTAGCTGTGTGCTACAGAGCCCCAGGGCATTGCTGGGGAAAGGCGGCGCTGGGCAGGCAGAGAGGATGATTGCTAGAGGCAGCAGTTCATTGCAGCAGATCATTACAGCAGTCCTGCAGCACAAGAGAAACCCAGAAGGGGGATGTTAAATTAGGAATTCATTTCTCTCCACGTGTGCTTTAACTTCTGTACACTGAGAAGAAACAATCCAACAACGTCCAGAAGCAGAGGCTGGGGGAGAATAGGGAGTGAGAGCCACCATTCTTAGGGGTATTGGTGATTCAGCTCTAAGGCAGTTTTCACTGCATGTTTTCAGTGTGAGGAATCTCACTGTTGAATGACTGCATTAGAGTGTGAAGACAAGCTATATGTGCTTTATAAAAGGAGAAAAAAGATTTTATGGTAAAACAGATTTGATGCTTCATCTACTAAAATCAGCTGCTATGCAGTGAAATCTGCATTATGGCTGCCCCACATCAGCCAGTGAAGATGTAGGCATTAACATCTCTGAAAAGTTTGACCATGGGTTAGCCTAGCCCAAGGCAAGCAGAACATGCATGACTGGCACTTGCATGGCAGGTAATCCAAGCTGACACTGACCTTGACAACATTACATGACAAGATTTTTACTAGAGGAAGCTGACCTTGAGCTTCCCAGCAGTGTTAGATTCCAGCAGGCTTCTCTGCAGCTCGAGGACAGCACGGTCCTGCTCTTTTCATTGTAGACTTTGGAAGTGTTTGGTGGGGTCAGCACAACTACCTCTGCCTAGTCTGTCCCTGGTCTTTGTTCGGGATCACCTCATGGCCTTCATGGCATCTGCTAGACTGGGACTTGGTTTTTGCAGGCATATGTGGAAAAGAAAACGTTCCGGGGAACATTTCATGTTTACTGGTCTGCAGAAAGGGCAGTGACTGTCATACATGCAAAACATGGGGAGAAAATTTTCCAGAGAAAAGGAGGAGGAGGAAAGCCTGATGTCCTTGAGAAGCCTGTGCTTCACTAGAAGATGGGAACATTTGCTGTTCAACTGGTGCACTCTGTGCACATCTGTCTGCCACAGACTCCTCCAGAACACATCTTTTTTGTAGGAACTCCAATGGGATTGGGCTATATTCCATGGCTTTAACTTAGTTTCCCCACTCTGATTTTATATCAATCTTTTCCTTTGTTAATCTGAAAAAAATCAAACCAAACCCAAACAAACCCAAAGCAAACCCTAGCATTTTTAAATGTTATTTAATTGATGAAGATGTCAATGATAAAGAGGTAATTTCACTGTCGATTGCTTCTTTAGAAAATGCAAAGTTTAATGAAATGTGATTCCACAGATTAGGCATCAGGAAAAGAGTAAACAAAAGGTAGAGATTACTAAAAGCTGGTTTTATGGAGCAGTCTGATTGTAAATCACTTTTGTTAGCCTTTAATTTGAGAAACAGTTCTGAGAGAGCAGATTATTCTTACCTGAAGCATCTTAGAAGTTTCTGGTGTGATGATCTCCATGCACTCTGGAAAGTTTGGTACTCTTTGCCTTTAAAAAGAAAAAAAGTAAACTAATCTGTCTTTTCTTCTCTTGTTTGTATTCACTGTATGCAACCTTCTTTGAGGGCTGCGCAGTCCGCAGGATGGAGACCACGACAGGAATCTCTATGAGCAACTGGGAATCTGTTTCCTGTTGTTTATCTGGCAGAATGACAAAATCAGTCTTCTAGTCTTTCTTCATTAATTTCTCTCTCTGTCCTATAACTGTGGAAAAATTAGTAGATGGGACTAATTCTGTTTTCATTTACATTAATATCATTATGTGTGATACCTGATGACATCAATGAAATGAAATAAACCTGAAGAAACTGCTGAGGTCAGTATCAGCATTTGAAAACCAGTAAGTGCAATCTTTCACCCAGGATCTGGAGTCATGTGATATTTTATCTATTTCCTTTGCATTCCCAGCAACTACTTCTTTGCCCCCTTTTCTCTGGGTATAATCAGCACTGCTTAATTTAATTATCTCAGTTTTGTCTTTGTTCAATGACATTATTGCATTGTTCAATGTCATTATTCCATAAATTCAGCCACTTTGATAAATGGATGTGCAGTTATGATGCTTAACTGTACCACAACACTAACATTACCCAGAACAAAATAAAATTGTTCTTTTTGCTGTTCTGCAACTGTCTGGCAGTTTTGAAAGCAAGAAGAGGTTCTGCAGCTATCAGTTGAAGCTTTCTAGGGTAAGAAAAAGACCAATGGTTTTATGTGTAGGAATCCTAATGGAGTAGTTTTGCACAATTACTTCAAAATTAATTTTGATATTTTTTCTGTATTTTAGCTAGGTCACTTTAATGTAAACTATAGAATTAAGTCTAGCTTTCCTGTGCTTTAAAGTTAACACAATTCAGATAAATCCCCCATTTACTCATTTTTTTCTCAGACATAGTATATTTTTCTAAAACTATTTTCAGTCTGAAGTTTATTTTTAATACTGGTATTGGCTTCACTTCTACATATCATTTTTATCTCCTAAGCTATTAAAACTTTATTATTGTCATTACAGTAATGTGGTGACCAGAACTGAACACAAAACTCTCAACTCCCTGCCAGAGCCTTATATAATAAGAGAACAATGGATGAATGTTGTTAATTTTAAATGCAAAATTATAAATCAATTACAGTGATGGCAAAAGCCCTTCATGACATGCCACAATTTACTTTCAAAGACATTTAAACCTATTTCACATGCTGAACAATCTGTAATAAATTATGATTTTTTTTCTCCTAAAATGAAGCTATAATTATGACAGTTGAATTCTTGTTCTGAGAAATAAGGTGGCATTTAATTCCTTGAGAACAAATGACACTCACAAAAGAACAGTTAATTATTCTCAGCTGCAAAAAAAAAAAAAAAAAAAAAAAAAAGTGGGGGTAGGGAGAGAAAAAAGTATGAAAGAGAATGTGGTAGCACTTTATATGAAGTGTCTGTTAATGAATCCTTAACAAAAGCTGTACTGCAATTGAACTTTGCTTGGTGTCCATGTGATTGAGTGACAATCTTTAAGTTCAACCCTTCCCATAAAATCAAAACCACATTCAGACAAGGGGTACAATGAAAGGATGTATCTTCAGGAAATATTACGTCTCTGTCAGCAAACCTTCAATATGCAAAGAACAAAATGCAAAACAGACAGCTAAGTAATCTCTGCAGTTTTAGGCTCTGTTGTAATTGTACCATGGTACAATGAGTCCTAATACTTGTTAATTTCCATGCTTACTATTAGAATAAGATGAATCATTTTGCCCTGTGCCAGTGTTCACAGAGCAGTACAGGGGGTGCTCACCAGCTGCTCCTACACCCCACAAATGTGTGACCAGGTGCTTCACTCTTTCTGCTGTGTGGGTCCTGCTCTCATCGGTGGGACCACACAAGGGTCACAGGATGAGGGACTTGCTGGATGCAGAGTTTCTTCCCTGGAAGTTCTGCCCACCCCAGTTTCCTGCTGCAGCTTGGCAGGAAGCAGTGCATGGCTGAGTGTAGGTTCTGCAGCGTCTCACGTTCTCAATTCTCACTGTCTTGGTGTAGAGTTGTCAGTCTTGTCAATCTGCCGTCCTTCCTCAGAGAAGAGACACCTTCCAGAAGGATGATACTAAGTGGAATACTCTCAATCCTTCTTGGTTCAATCAAGATTTGTGAACTGGCTAATTTAGAGACTCTCTAAAGTGTAGTTGGAACACAGTTGCTTGTAAAACAAGGCCTAATGCACTGAGTTACATTAATGTTAAATCAAAGATGATTGGATTAATTGCTGATTCATTTTATCTTCTGTGCATGTGTGATGCTGGCAGAATTTCAGAGCCTTTAGAAAAATTGATTGAGAATGCTGTGGAAACAATATCAACAAAAAGAATTTTGTATTAAGTCTTTCTAAAAAGAATTTTGTATTAAGTCTTTCTACTCTCTTAAAAGAGGTATACAGTCTGAAATTTTGAGGATATAATGAACTTCTTAATATCTGTACTTTTTATGCTGCTCATAGAGTGTATGAAAATTAATTGATCATACAGTGCATACTGCATCATCCAGGTACTGGATATGGCAACTGCCAATTATTTCTCTGAAAGAAAGCAGACTTTTCATCAGACTTTCCATCAGACTTTCACCACAACAAAGCATATGAGAAAACCTGGCTGATTTCTTACGTGGAAAAAGAATATATTGTTAATGATGTAAAACTACATACTTTTAAATATTATGCACATATTTTTAATTTTGCCACCTTTACATTCAAATCTGCTTAAATCCCTTGGTAGCATGACAGAACAGCGTTAGACCCATGGGGAAACTCACACACTTCGGTATTTTATTTTATTTGTCTGCTCAGTTCTGATAGCAAACAGAAGATTTATTAATGCAATGTAAAATATTCACTGGCAGGTAAAAGTAATTCTGTTAATGAACATGATTAAAACAGCAGCTGGAATACAGAAAATGCAGCGTTTGCAAGATCCATGGAATTAATAGACCTTAAAATACTTGGGAAATCAATTAAAATACATCTTCAAGATTCACAAAATCACTGTGCATGTGTTTAACTTGAAAATCAACAATAAAAAAATAAAACCCATACTTCCTCAGCAATAACATTTCAAAGTGCCTTTTCCTGACCACTGCAGAGCTTGCAGAAAAATTTGGGGAACTGATATTTTTCCACATCTTTTAATTGGGAAGGTACATTGCCAGCGAGAGCTCGAGGTAGTTGGAAGCTTGCACTTCTTCCTTGTCCTCCCTTAGGGCATTCTCACACTGACTATGTATTTTCTGTATTTATAAGGTTATTTATATCCCTGCATGTGGGATAAATGCTCATTAAAGTTGCTTTGCTGCTGCTGCACCTGGACTTGTTGGCAAGGGCTGGATGCTCCCAGGCAAAGGAGGCTGGGGGCAGGGAGCAGTGGCCTGGCCCCAGGTGATGTCCCCACTGTCCTTGGCCCCAGCCCACCTCCCCCAGGTGAAAACAGCAGGGCAGATCAGTGACGGCGCCAAGCTGGTGGAGAACACGACCCATGTCCCTGCCTCACTGCTGGTGACACCACTGCCTGCCCTCGAGCTGCTGGGGCAATGTCTGCGCCTGGGGAACGTCAGCCCTCCTGACTGCACTAACAGGAGCACCAGCCTTGGCACCAGAGGCTGCTCAGGGGAAAGCAGGAGCTGCAAGAAACATACAGGTGCTTTGTACAGCAAATTTCCATGTCAGGTTTTGCTCCTGGGTGGCTCTTTGACGAGGGAGATGTGGGGCAGTGGGTGCTCACTTCCCTGGCCACGCAGCCAGAGCAGCATTTCAGGCACAGGCTGGACCAGCCCAGCCCATCACCACTGCATCTTCCAGCCAAAGGAGGCCGGCTTTTGACAGGACCACTGGGTTCCCTCTGCTTCCTTGAGGCTGGCTGCCTCACAAGCATAGGAAACATTTTCCCAGACAATCTAATGTCGTGGGTTTTTCTTAACTAAATGTAATAGCAGACTTTTTTTTACTCTGTGGATTTTTAATGCCACTTTCTTTTTATAGACTGTATGTTACTGTACGGCTCTATCCCTCTGAAACAGGAAACTGGTCTGTGCTGCTCTTTCTCATTTAGTCAGTAGAGAAAAATTATGGATGTGATTGCGCTTTCATTTACAATTGTTGAGTCTTCTAGCCTTTCTAGGCTCCTGCAGGAGTGAATAAAATGCTCTGGAAAGGTGAGTATACAATGTGGTATCCCTTTGTTATTGACCTTTCTGGTCCAGCACAAACAGCACAAACAAACACATCCTTATGACAAACTATTTTTTTATCCAGAGATAGCATCACTCAGGGAAAAAAATGAAACAAAGAATAGACATTCACCTTTCAATCACTTATGGACCTTGAAACCTAATCACCTTTCCTTGATACATGCTGCAGATTAGGGGGTTTTATTTACCTGATTACGTCCCTGATGATGTAAACCTGGCAAGTCTGGGATACGTTTAGCATATTTCCCTACTGTGGGAATATCTGATACAATCTTGGTTTAGTCACCGGATTTTGGATCTGAATTAGTGATGAAAGTATTTGATACCTAGCAGGGATAACAAACAAAGGCCAATGATTATGGAGAAATAAAGAACTGAACAAATCTGGGATGAATCTCACCATAAACAATATGGTGCATTAGAACCACACAGACATTCCAATGCATAAGAACCAGATTGCTGTTTCATAATCCAGCCTATACCAAATTAATACAAAGTACAATAGGCAGAAGGCAGAGAGTATTTTGAGACAGTTACATAGAAAGTGAGAGGATAGTAGTGTTTAAGGGAAAAGAGATTTACAGATTTCTTCTCTTTAAAGAACAATTCACTTACATATACTTCCAGAAGAATGTGAATTTGAGGATCCTGTCTAGGCAAGAAGTAATTAGTGTATGTCTGGTTGGCAGGCCTTTTTATTTCCAAAATTTTTGAGAAAAGCAATGAGAAAAAGTCTATGAATACAAGGAGAATGTTATTGAGACTGTTGTCTCAATCACCAAAGGAACACAAAGAGCTGCAGCAAATCTTTAGCACATTTATCATTCAAAAACTTGGATTTGAACCTGAAAGAGATGCCTGCTTTTATAATGCATTTATTATGCATTATGATTGTTGGTGTAAGACAAGAGAGTATCTGCTCTATGCCAGTAACTAAGTCAGAATTGTTTGGAGTGCAACAGGATCTGAAAGCTGTACTGACATCAAGCAGTTTGCTTAAGAGTATCAATGATCTAGTACCTCAGGTGACAGAAGTGTGCTATTCAAACATCAGTTGCTCTTCCAGGGAAATTTTTTTCAAATGGGCATCTTGGTCCTTTTCCATAAGAGACCCCAATTAAAGGAGATTGATGTATTTTTCTGCTTGTAAAAATTAATACAAGTAACTTTATCCTTTTAATGCTTTTTACATAGAGTGAATCCCTTACTTATGCAAACACCATGAAAAGGAATTAGAGTGAGATAGAGTGTGCACCTCCTAATGAATTTCACAATATATCCTGTATTTCCCATTCAAGGAATGAGGAAAGTGAAATGCACAGAAGGCTCAAGAGCTGCTAAAGTCCTCAAGTTCCTCTGAAAAGAGGATTCACCATGGGTTTTCTTTCCATATATACTTCCTCTCCCTAAGAAGATGCAGAAAGTCAGTTCTGTCATCAAACCATAAATAAAAGTACCTGATTTAATGGAAAAGGAAATCCTGGTGAGCAGGGGATGAACCTCAATGGACCACAATGAAGCCCAGGCTCCTCCCTTCCAGCACACGCTGTAAGGGATCTTCTCTTTCCTCTCAAACTTTCCCTAAGAGTGGAAGCCTTTACCAATATAAGAAATGTTGCTGTCCATATTCACCATCATTCAGTCTAAGAATCATCTAATCATGGAAACATAGAGCAGTCTGGGTAGGAAGGAATCTCTGGAGGTCAGCAGTCCAATCTCTCTCAGAGGACTAATGAAGTCCTGTTGCTCAGGGCTGCAGCTCTCCTGTCCTCAACACCTTAGAGGATGAAGGCTCACACACTTCCTGGGCTGCCTATCCCAGTCTTTGGCCACCATTATGGCAGAAGGAAATTCTCCTACAATGAATCAGAATCTGCCATGTTCCAGCTCGTGTCTCCTGCTGCTCATCCCATCACTGCATACCTCCAAGAAGAGTCTTTGTCCCATCTTCTCCACACCTTCCAATACAGAGAGTAGCAAGGTCTCCTCTGAGCCTTCTCCTCTTGGAAATACTGCTTCTATCAGGGAGTGCGTGACAACCTTTTTCTGGGAATAAAAGCAAGATTTCTATATTCTGTCTATAGTTTGTCCTCAATTGCTACTCCGCACTACTTTAAAAGAAGTTAAAATCTCGTTATAGCCATAGCCAACCTTTTTAAGCTCTTTTAAAAATGTTCTTTGCTACTGCTTGTTCAGTTCAGGTTGATTTCTTAATATTTCTGCTTAGGTGAGCAATTACTATAGCAAATACATTACTGATTATTCAGAATGGTGGGGAAAGACAAAATATGAGAAAGAGTAATAATTTTGGATTGAACATAATATTTTACTAAATTGAGAAAAACTTTTGTTATTAATCAGGAGAAGCATTAAAAGACCTAAAAAGATAAAAGAAGAAAAGAATCAGTGATCAGTCTCCTGCAGCCCTATGTTGAAATCTTCCATTAAGATGTCACCCTAGAATACTTCAATATTTTCCAACTTTTTAAACCAAAATTTCAACTGTATTTGTCAAAAATGTATAAGATGTTTTGACTCACACTGCCTTCCATTTTCTTCAGTCAATAAATAATTTGCCTGGAAGATATCAGTCAACTGCATTCACAACCTTTTAGAAAGCCCTAGCTCATGTGCCAACATCAGCACATAGATTGATGTCTTTTGGTCTCTGGAACTATCTTTGTAGTCTTTTCTGACCCTTAACATATCTGCTTTTGAGTTTCATGCCAAGGAGACACCTCAAAACTTCTAGAAAATTAGAAATACTGAAAATGGGAACAGCTTTTAAAGTAGAGGTGCAAATGTAGTGAATATTTGTAAAGAATTCCTACAGCATTCTTGGCATCTGGCTGGTAATTTCATATAATCAGATTTCTCCTTTAGTTCCTGTTATGTTAATTGATTGGTTTGTAGTTCTGAAAAATTGCAGCTCGCACTCTGTTCAGCTTCCAGGTTCAGGCTCATTGTTTTAAAAACTGAACCGTGCAATATGGAAAGCTGGGCTTTTTAATGCAGGTTTTAACAACTGCAGTTAAATTATTTGGGGTGGGGGAAAAGACATATCCAAGGATAACACCTGTTTTGATGCAATTAAAGCCCTACAGCAGTATTTGGATAGATTACTTCAACAAAACCTTGCTTTGTAGAGTTTAAAATGATTACAGGGCCAAAGGGGTTGCAAGTAGTTAGTCCCAGGAAAATAGATTGGTAATGATGGAAACAGATTGATTTCAACTATTGCCCAGGTGTGATGGAAGGTGTGTGATGGTGGCATTTAAAGATATAGAAGAGCAATTAGAGAGACAGGTGCTGCTTATGCTGAAAGTTGCCTGTTGTGGCATACACAACCTGAAGTAAAACTGCTGGTGCAATGCAGCAGCTTTAAAACAGGATCAGTTAAGTTATTTTATTTTAAAATATGATAAAAAGTGTCACTGGTTCCTTTGTCCTTTCCTGCACTGGTGCCCCGTAGCAACTGTCTTTGTGAAAGTCACAAATTCAAAATAAATCAAATACAGTGCAAGTCTCCCCAAAGCAAACTAAGCTTCCCATTTATTTCTTTGCCAAGTGCTCTCCTGCAGCAAACAAGTGCAATTCTTAAATCTTTACAACTCAGCCTGATGTTTTCCTAGAGAACATGAGGAGAAAATGTAGGTCTCTGCTTGCAGTGAGATTTTCCCCCCTTGTCTTCTGGGTTGTCTTGGCATTCACCCTGGGTCTGGCTAAAAGCATAATATCTGAGTGCCCCAGGCTTGGGTACTGTGCATCCTATTTCCTTCCTCTTCCCACTCTTCAGATTGGTCATGTTCTCTCTGCTTCCAAACTCCAGTCCAGGTGGACAGGGCAGAACTTGCTGCCCTGTGTTGGGAGGAGATTCAAGGCAAAGGAAGGGAGCAAAGGGGATATGGTGTGGGAAGCTAGTGTGAGGGAAAGGGAGGTGCCATTGAGCTCCAGGGTAGGAGAGGCTCTGGTGCATGAGGGAGCACTTCCCCTGCCAAGGCTGCAGGAACTGGGGTACTTGAGGTCTGGACTGAAGATGCAGACACCTTTTGATGAAAACTTTGAGAAATCTATGCAAAAATAGCCATGCAGTTTCTGCCCTCCCTAATGTCTGTATCTGCAGCCAGGTACTACTTATTGTTCACTACTCACTGCTTATTCACACAGAGAACCACACCAGAAGATGTTTACAGGTTTAGTCTTGGAAATTGATGCAAGAGCTTTACAAAACCACTGATATCACCAGCTCTTAATACTGTAATGAACTACTGTAATAAATGTGAAGTTTTTGAATAATATACCATCAACAGAGTATGATAAGAAACAATGGAACCCAACTGACAAAATAAAAAAAGCCCTCCAGAAATGTCCTACTAACCCCCTGTCTGGATTTGCTCCAACCACACATGAGAAGTGCCTAATCTTTGTATTATACCCAACCTCTGCAAATGATCTGTTGTATCACTAGACAGTGAAGAAAGAAAGTGGGAAAAGCATATGCTGAGAGCTACCCTCTCCTCAGTTTAATTTTGGGAAATTTTGTGCTTCACTTGCTCTGAGCCTAGCTGTTCACTTGGCTTTGTTATATCCAATTGTTTTAGCAGTGAGAAAAGGCACGATTAAGATATTGTCACTCCAATTAGAAAAATCCTGGGTGGAAAAATATGTAATGGCTCTGCTGTTGGGTGGGGTGGAAGGGTCACTGACTAGATAAAGACAGAATGAACTAAATTTATCTGTGACAGTACTGTCTTGGTAGCGCAGGGATTCTCTTGCCCCAGTATGTGTTATTTCCTCCCTTCTTTGATGAAATAGAAGGATCTGTCCGGGTTTAATCCAATTACTGATGACATTGGAGAAAAGAGCAGCAGAAGTGGGCTGGATAGAAGAAATGTATTAACACAGAAAAAAGTCTCATCTTTCCCCAGATCAGTGAATAGAGAACAAATCCTTGGAATTCTCAAGTGCCTCTTCTTTTGGTTCTTCAAGTAATTTGGGGTTAATAGGTCCATTTGTAATCATTTAGCTGATATAAACACAATAAAGAACTTCTGGTTGCAGGTCCTAACATGAATTGAAAGTGACTTTTGTTTTTCTGCCCAGTTTGCATAGGGCTTAAAACATAATGATAGAAAATACAGTTTGGGTTGAAAGAGGTGTCCATTATGAGGTTTTGCAAGAATCCCATGAAATGAAGAGAACAGACTTATCCAGAGCCACCAGCAAGTTTGCTTCCAAGGGTTTCAAAAGGGATTATTTAATAGGAAAAATATTTTTAATATGGTTACCTTGTTCATTCTGTTAAATGAAATGTTTGCAGTTACTTTTCTATTTCCAATTGTTTTCATCCTATTTGCAAGTCTAATATATGCACATAATGTTAAGTGTGTGGTATGTAAACAACTTGCTACCCTGGTGTATTTGGGATTTTGCTTGGCTCTATATGTGGATTGTCTGGTGGTACTGATGGTTTGTGTTTCTACTTCTTGCTTAGGTTAAGGCAGCTACAAGAATGAAAAGTTTGAGCAGTTGCACAAATATGCATAAATATCCATTCAAAATGCATGTGTGTTACTTTCCCATTTTTCTTTCCCTTGTGGGGATATCCTGAGTCAAGAAGTGCACAAAAAATGAGAGCTCAGATATTTGTCAATGCTGCTGGGGCTCCTATAGCTTAGCTCACCCTGGTCCCCTCAAACAGCCTTCCTGTTCCCTACATGGTTTACACCGGGATTTATCCCCTAACAGGGCGGTTTCCAACAGCTGTAATTGCTTAAGATATGCAGATCTCTTATGCCCAAGATCCACATGAACACCCTTTGAAGTCAGTGGGTCCCATGGGGATATGGAGGGATGAAAAAAGTGAATCCCAAGCCAGGTCTGGGGAAGGTGTTTCGCCTTCCTGTCACGGGCAATGGTCTCACTGTCATGTCTAGAATTCACTGCTGTGACTTTTGGCAGTTTCAATTTAATTCGTAGGCGATAATGAGGCTGGTACAAGCCTGTGGAAGAGGTCTTTTTGTGTCTGCACTGCCTCTTTTAGACAGCTGGCAAAAAATACATTTTGTATTTATGACTGATGTCTGTTCTGTTACTATATTTAAAGTCTAATAGACTTTTAGATATACTGCCTTAGCCAGCAGGATTTAACTTCATTAGTTTTGAAACAGGAGAGAAATGCTAGCCACTGTGCAGTCTTTGATTATGCTCTGGGGAATTTCCTAGGGTTAAATTAACCACAGGGGAACTCTGCTCTTCTTCTTTGAATGCCTGTGAAACATATTGAGAAATACAGGAGAAAAAATAATTATAATTTTGAGATGCAAAAACGATAAAGTTCATCTTATGTCTAATCCCTAGTGCACAGTAAGTTCTATATACTTGGTATACTTGCAGCATTTATGTTAACTATACCATTTATTTTATGTTTTGTTTTGGCTTTATAAAAAGTCACACCACCAGCAATAGGGTCTGACCATAAAGGGACATGTAGAAAACTACCATTTCACCAGACTCAGTTTAAATTCAGGAGGGAGATAATTTATCCACTAAACGTCCTGCCTTATCCACAGCATCATTGGAGAATTACTCTCCAGAATCACTTTCATCTCCCAGCTGCTGACAATTTAGCAGCGCTTCTTGCCTTTAATTAATCTCTTTGAATCTACATGTATAAGGTCAGTGTCAATGACTTTGGCAGAATGAGCAGAAATTTTTTCCAAAAAATGCATTTTGGGAGATGCAGGGTCATTGCAATCAAAAGCCTTTTTTGACAGTTATTCTTTATTTTATACTTGGAAAATCTGAAAGGAAAGTTTGTTTACAATTTCATATATCAACAAGGATTTCAGTAATTTCATTTCTAAAAATGAAAATTATCCAGTTTTGGTTTTCTTTTCCTATGATGATTTTTTAAAATCTCCTCATTCCACTAATTTCAAATGGAAAATTAAGGGCGGAAGGCAGAAGTAAGAAATTAACATATCTAAAGGTGAAGAAATCTCCTTTACTTCCTCACAGAAGAGTTTGCAAAAGAAATTAAAAAAAAATCCTGTGAATTTGTTTTCTTCCAGTCAGCCTTCTTAAAAATGCTTCCCTCTTTTGGACTGAAAAACAAGTTGAAGAAAATATGAAAGTCCATACTTTTAAAATTAGTATTTTTGCATTGCCAGACCCAACCTAATCTTTAAATCAACATGAAATTTCTAAGTAATGCAAAAGAAACACAATATCACTGTTCAAAAATATTGTCAAAATAAATTAAACTGGTAAAATTTTCCTTTGTTTTCTCCATTTTCTTAAAGTGCACTTTTCTTAAAGTAGGATTTCAGTCCAACAGGTACAGAGAGTGAGGAGGAGCTGGATTCTGCACAAGACTGTGAAAGAAACAGGGGAAAATTTATTTCTTCTCAAATTGCATATACTACCTGGTGCAGAAACATCTACTTAATCCCTAGACAGCCCCTTTTTTTTCCCTGTGTTGTAGAGACACTTGCTACAATTTTTACTACCTTTTCTCTAGCCTGATCTTGTGCTAAAATTTGAAGCAAATAGTCCAACAATCTCCTCACAAGACACATATGAAAACCACAACCCTAAACCCCAGATCTGTGTGTACATCCTGCGGAAGAAACGTGGGATGTGCTTGGACCCTTGGACAACAGGTAGATGCAGATTCTGCCTGGCAAAACCAGGACCCGTTTTGCATGGCAATGCCTAGCAAAAGGAAAATCTCAGCATGAATGACTGATCTATTCTCTGCCAGTACTGGGGGAGGTTGTTCTATAACAATGCAGCTGAATGCCAGTCAGGTGCAGAGAGAGCATGATTCCTAATCTGTGCTATTTAAGCATGTTGGGCTAGTTGCATGCCTCCTTCATTTAGTTATGCCTCTGCCTTTTTGTAGTATCTCTAATTTTTGTGCCCTTTTTGGACAGAATTCACACTGCACTTAGCTTTTACCTAATGTTTATCCATTTATGGTTGCCAAAAAGATGGTATTTCACCATTTTCCAGACTACAGGATATATAGAAGTTGGCTGCCATTTTCTCCTGTTGGGGTAATAGGAGATGCTTCTGGCAGTCTTTATCCACACCTACACTCCTATTTCAGTACAATATCCTTTCAGCAGCATGCAGGCTTCAGACTAGACTTGGCAATCCTCCTTTCTGAGAAAAGGCAAACCACAATAGCAAATGAGAAAAAAAGAGGACAGCAATACATTTTTCAAGAGTAATTTGGATGGTCTGGAGTAGTTTATGACTTCATTCAACCTCACACATACTTGTAAGGTAGGATGTACAATATTGCTCCTATTCTAGAGATGGAAAAACAATTAGTTGATTTAATTCAGTCCTGAAGAAGAATGATTCGACACTTGAGCTCCAAACCGGAACTTCATTATTCCTGGATTTACAAGGAGTCTGTATTTGTGGCTCAAATAACATACCTTTCCTTATAGTGCCCCAGCACAAAGAATAAAAAATTATCAGAAAAAATCTCATCCTTGACCTGGAAACCACAGACTTTTAAGAGAAACCCTGCAAAAGATGGGAGTTTGTTATGTAACAGGTTTTCAAAACAAGAATAGTCCTAATTTAGTCGACATTCAGTTAAAAATCCAGTGAAAAGATAGGGAAAAAATCTTTCAGCAGGACACATTTTGAAAGAAAGAGATAATAGGTGGAAGAGAGCAGAAAAATAGGATAAACCACAGGAGAGAATGAAGATGTATGTGAATGTGATGTATTGTAAGATAAAATGATCTATGAACTTGGGTTACGTGTGCTATTTAGAAATAAAGACACTGGAATACAGAGGCCAGAATGGATGACTAAGGGATACAAAGGGTCAGCTGGGATACAAAGGTATGTGTGCAAGAAAGCAAATGGTCAGTATCAAGCTTTATCAGAGAGATCCAGGGAGGAAGTTAAGATAGTGTAACAGAAAAGAACAGTGAAAGAAGAGACTGTGAAAAGAGTACCAACCATGCTAAAATAAATATTTCTTTTTAGATGCTGGCGAGCGATATGGTCATGTAATCTGCATATTGCCATCACAGTTGCTATAGCGAGTGTAATGTACTGTATTTTTTTACCACCAGGGAGACTGTTGCAACAGACAGGGAGCTACATTAGGAAGTTGTGCTTAACAAGTCATGTGTGATTTTACTGTCAAACTGCAAAGTGCCGTTCTCCTATGGAAGAAGGCTGCAAGTACTTTCGAGGAGTAGATAAACACCACATGATGCAGCTTTCTGGGAAAAACAGAATCCTTTGAAGCATTTCCAGCAAAATCCTTGGAGAGGCAAAGCATATTTTCAGATGCATGAGTCTAGGTTAAACAGCTATGTCCCCCACTTGTTTACAAAGCAGCTCGACAGCTGCTGTGAGCCACTGGCCCCCTTTGGACAGACAGGATACATTTGGATCTGTCACAGTGAGCCACAGTGTGCCTTTGCTGCATTACTCTGTGAAGATCTCATCCGAGATCTGCTGCTGGCAACACTAAAAGCTTCACCAGCTTAAGAGCAGCAGATGATTTGTTTCACTCTCACTGTAAGCTTCCTTGTCTTTTAACTCTGAAATTTGGGGAAACATTTTTAGTGATGGAATTTGTCCTGGGAAAACTGCACCCTGTTTTATGCATGAGGAATAAAATATAAAAAGAAAGACAAGTAGCTAGTTGTTGGTAGAGAATGGGTTCTTAAGCAGAAGAGAAAAAAGGCCTGAAGTCTGTTTAAATACAGAGATGCAGTGTCCAGTTTGAAAATAAAAAGGAGCAGAGCAAAGGTGGTCTTAGATC
Source organism: Zonotrichia albicollis (assembly GCF_047830755.1). Classification (NCBI taxonomy): domain Eukaryota; kingdom Metazoa; phylum Chordata; class Aves; order Passeriformes; family Passerellidae; genus Zonotrichia; species Zonotrichia albicollis. Next base: position 134,185,582 of record NC_133819.1, read on the forward strand.
TGCCCTTCAACATTTGGAAATTCAGTCTTGAGAGACGCAGTTCTTGGGCTGTGCAGCCCAACCACAGCTCCTGAAAGTGCTACAGGAAACAAGCCCAAGCCAGGACACCACAAAAACACCAACAGGACAGCCTGTTCTGGAGAGTAGGGGCAGAGTTTTCAATTTCACCCTACAAATGAAGACACATGCCTTAGCAGGGCCCTGTTCCTGTGGATGGATCTAAAGGTGATTTGGTAAGCTCAATGCACCTCTCCGCATCAGAGGGGCACTGCTGGTCCCAAAGCAAGGACTGATTGGCAATTCTCCTTTTCCTGTCATGGCCATGCTGCTGCTGGGGAGAGAGGGAAGCAGGATAGCAGCAGCACAACTGGACAGGGACACCTGCCTCCCACTGCACCTCTCAGCCGTGTGTACCAGCTGGCACAATCTAAGGATGGATGAAAGAGAAAGGTCTGGGGCTGTCTTAATGCTCTGCTTGGTTTCCCTGCTAAATTGCTGCTGATAAATTCTTGTTATAAAATACTGCTTGTCCAGTGGCTCTTTGCATCCCCCTTACAAAGGCTACAATGGTTCTTAACCCTATGTAAAATGCTATTTGATACCTTTAAGCCTATATAATATCCCAATGTAGGTCCTGCTGCCTACCTCTGTGCAACATATTCCTATGCTCTTCTTCCCCAGCAATGTTTTCCTTTTAACCAAGGCCAAGGAAATTGGTAGAGATAATTAATCTCTCCCTCTTCTGAAGAGGGTGGCAGCAGACCCTCTGCCTCTGAAACCCACAAATCACAGATGGCTGGTTCCTTGCAGTCAGCAGCAATATTGTTTCCTTTGCCCTCCTTACCTGAGACCGGTCACAGCAAAAATTATTACTGATGGCATCTGACAGTTCTACATCACGTTTTGACATTAGCTTTTAGTTACTGGTTCTTTTTTAATAGCTGCTGGTGTGTTCACTCAAATACCTGTCTGTCACCAAAATCAGACAGATCTTAATGTGTCTGTGTTGTGGAAGAGGACCTCAGCATCTTTCCAGGACTTCATTATAGCCCCAGTGTAGCTTTTTATCACAAATTCCTCACGTGTAGCTGTCCCTGCTCCACCACAGAAATCTTCTGAGTTGGCAGCTCCAATGTCTGCTGCCATTAATCTTCTCCATGCTGTGGAGAGCAGCTGATTTATGGCAATTACCTGTTCTGATGCAGCAGAGCTCAGGTGAGTTAGGTTGAATCATCATTGCTCATATGAGTTTTGTCCTCAGGCAGCCCAAGGATGCAAAACATGCCTCTGTACACCTTGTGTTTACTTTCCCCCATGTTATTTTTGCATGGTCTGGTTTTTGATAGTGGGGGGCCACAGAGGTGGATTTTTTGAGAAGCTGCTGGAAGGTTTCACCATGTCCAGCAGAGCCAGTCCCTGATGGCTCAGAAGATGGACATGCTGCTGGCCAGAACTGGGCCAATGAGAGAGGCTGGTAATGACTCTTGGATGGCACATTTAAGAACAAAGTGCACAGAGTTTTTTTCTACCCAGAGAAGAGGAGGAGATGAGAATGTGAGGGGAAGGAATGGAGACACCAAGGTCAGTGGAGGAGGAGGGGAAGAGCTGCTCCAGGCTCTGGAGCTGAGATTCCTCTGCAGGCCGTGGTGAGGACCAAGGTGAAGCAGCTCTGCCCCTGCAGCCTGTGGGGATCCATGAGGGATGCAGAGATCCACCCACAGCCTGTGGGGATCCATGGGGGATGCAAAGATCCACCCACAGCCCCTGGGGATCCATGGGGGATGCAGAGATCCACCCACAGCCTGTGGGGATCCATGGGGCATGCAGAGATCCACCCACAGCCCATGGAGATCCATGGGGGATGCAGAGATCCACCCACAGCCCGTGGGGATCCATGAGGGATGCAAAGATCCACCCACAGCCCCTGGGGATCCATGGGGGATGCAGAGATCCACCCACAGCCCGTGGGGAGGTGCCCATGCTGGAGCTGGTGGATCCCTGGAGGAGGCTGTGATCCAGTGGGTGAGCTGGTGGAGAGAGCAGGCCCCTGCCCCAGGCTGGAGCAGCCTGTTCATGGAGGACAGCACCCCATGGAAAGAGCCCACAGACCACAGCAGTTTTGGGAGGGCTGTGTGCCTGTGGGAGGGACTCACGGTGCAGCAGGTGGGGTTTCGCTGCTGCTCATGGGAGTGCACCCACACTGGAGAAGCTCACAGAGAGCTGTCTCCTGTGGGAGGGACCCCACGGCCTCACAGGGGATGGACTCCTCTCCCAGAGCAGTGGAAGAAAACCTTGGGTGATGAACTGACCAAAATCCCCACACCCTGTCTCCCTGGGCTGTAGGTGAGAAGGAGGGAGAGGCTGGGGGAAAAAAGGTGTTTTAAGGTCTTATTTTACTTCTCATTATCCTCCCCTGACTCTGTTAGTAATATATTTACCATGCACCTTTAAGTTGGGCCTGTTTTTCCCTAGGAGTGTTTTCTCCCAGTCCTTATCTCAGCTCATGAACCCTTCATTTACTTTTTCCCCTCCTCTGCCCAGCTGTGGCAGGAGAGGGTGAGTGAAAAACTCTCGTGGGTGCCTGGTGTTTGGCCAGTGTCAAACCATGACACCCCCTTAAGCATTATGCAGTTAAAAAAGGGGAGGGAATATGCATTTTAATCACAGTTTAAAATAGTAATGGTACATTGGTAAGTGAAAGGTTAAACACTTTGACACAGGTTCAGAATTAAAAACTATAATCAAACATCTTTGCTAGTCTTGTGAAAGCAGTATATTCCCAGGAAGGCTATAAAATGCACATCTTTCACCTGTGATTTCCCAGACTAAGTTCTAGTTTTAATTTTATGTATCATTCTTAGGTTTTACTCCTGATTTCTGTTTTTGAACAGGCAGGGGCCTTGAGTGGTGAGTGGGAAATGAAGGTTGTGCCAAGCTGAGATCAGCAGTGATGCCTTGAGCCAATTAAGGAGCAATGTTAATGGGCTCTCTGTGAATCCTCCTAAGCCTTCCACGCCAGAAAGGATGATGCCCACAACACAAGGCTGAGCTGAGCATTTAAAGCCTACAGAAATAAGAGCAGATTTTCAAGTCTTCATTATTAAGCAGCTTCCCTACTGCTTGTGTTGAAAGGGAAGTGTGCTCTGCAATAGGAAGACACAGAAGTGATTTTGTCTCTTATGAAGATTCATATTGGGTGCATGAGTGTGTGTGTGCAGGTATGTCTTACAGCATTGCAACAGCTCATATCCACTGGGAATTAAGCTGACTTCTACATTTCTCTTTCTTTGATGCTGCTTTTATTTATTTAATGTCAGCAGGGAAAATGGAAAGTAAGATGAATCTTGTGATTAGGCTTGTGTATAGAGGAAAGGAAGTGAATTTAGGAGGGAATATGTGTATACAGCAGGCTGAGTGCATGCACCCATTTAGAGAAAAGCTGCAGGAGGAAGTAGGACCAGCTGCTGGAGAAGGAGGGGCAGAGGAGGAGAGGCACTGGGGAACCTGCACATTGAGAGGTTTGGGGAGAGTGGCAACTGCCCCATGGCTCTGCAGACATGGGTCTACCCTGCCCTGCTGTCCCTCTTTGTTTTCATGTGAGAAAACAATCACAGTGGTGTATAGCAACTCAGCAGCAATACTGATGCAGGACATGCTTATTTGGGAATAAAGAACGGCTTTTTCTTGCTTAGTTTGTTTTCAAAGGAGCCTGGGTTAAGCTGGAAAATGTGGTCGTTCTGGAATGCAAATCTGTGAGTGCCTTATAGGAATATATATATAGCATCTTATCTTGCACTGTTATATACTCCCACACAGACAAGCCTGGAGGCAAGTGGAAAAAATGAAGGCTGGGCTATTCATGATACCCCTGGCATCAGCTCCAGTCACACGTGGGCATGTGGGCAGCTGGAGCTGACATATGCTAATAGAGATTAACATATGTGTGTGGAGCTCAGCCACACAGAGCTGCAGCACAAAGAGCCTGGGCCAAGGCACCTTTACCAGGGCATCCTTTGGCCATTGAGCTTTTTATTAAAGGCTGTGTGTGATCCATGCGCACAATGTATGAGCTGGGCTTCAGTGATCCTTGTGAGCTCCTTTCAGCTCAGGATATTCCATGTTTCCATGAATATGTAGCAAACCTGGTGCCACCTTTTATGTGCAACAATGGTTTACCTCTGTGATGCCTTGAAAGCCCAGGTTTGGTACAGCCTACTAAGAGCAGATAAATTCAGAACATAAAGGAGATCTTGGGCTACATTTCTTCACATTGTTTGATTCCTGTGAGAGGACCACACATGCCCCCCCAGCTATAGGACTGGTGGCTTTAACAGGCTTTCAGGCCTGTTGTGGTATTTGAGGCAGCCCAGAGTAGCTGGGTAATGGTGCTCTCAGAAGCAATTCTATTTTTTGAACTCTTCACTCTTTTAGCTGTCTAGGGCCATCTCCAACCTGAAGTCCTATCATAATCTGGTGGCACGCTGGGTCTTGTTTACAAGATAAACTAACAGCTGCTTTCCTCTCATCTGCTGCTCCTGCTTCGAACTTGAAATAGGAATTATCTGTGTGTGTCAGAACCAAGGAGTCAAAGCCTCCTTGGAGATGCCCTTTGGGCCTCTCTTTCTGCTACCTTGCAAACATATTTCTATTTTCAGAGATGGCAACCCAGCACCTAATCTTTCACAGGCACATGTATTGCTCCCAGGGAGGAATGTTAGGAACGAAGGAACTGTTGTTTTTTTTTAACCCTGCCTCCATGGGTTTGCCCACTCCTGCTTATCAGCCTACCTCAGCACATGGTGTTTGAAATCTGGACCAGAATTTTTCAGCTTTCAGGTCCTATGCATAGTTTTTCAGCAATGGCCTCATTTGCTTTCAAAGCAGCTGAGTGAAAACGCATCCATTTTTGTTTTTGTGCATCTGTAGGCAGAAATATAAGAGGAGCGGTCTTATTATTTTTTTTCTGAACTGATGTTTAGTGACTGTATTAAAAGGCCACACACAAGCTCCTCTCTCATTTGCATATCAATACTTAGCCTATTAGAAGCCAATGGAGTGAGGGTCTTGCAGTACATACCCTCTCACAGCGTGACTCTCAGACTTGCCATGACATCCTTTCTTCAGCTTTCATGTCAGTGAATATTATATTGTGATGCCTTGCAGCCAGGATAAACCAGGGCTGTTAAATGTTCAGATGTATGCTCAATCTGTGAAGCTCGCAGCTGCTCCACTCTTTTGATAATGCTAGTAAGCAAAATTAGTAAATAAAATAAATGCTTAAGGTTCATTTGCTGCACACCCCAATACATGAATGAGAATAGAATTGAGGACATCAAAGAAAAATAAAAAAACAGGCTAGTAATAACTTGTTCCCCTTAGGCCTACTGCTTAACCTAAATGTTGTGTTAAAGGGATAAATGGGTGAACTGAATTATTATACATAGTTAAAAGCTGGGAATGAGATTTGAGATCATACCCCTGTTAGTAAAATCAGCATTATCTCCATAAGACAAAAACCAGTAAATATTTAGCTGAGAAAATGTGTTGTGTTTAATATATTCACAAAATTTTCACAATATTAGCCTACACAGGCAAATAATAAAATCCTGAAGTGGCCCATGAGGCTGGAGCAAGGTCACCCTCCTTCCCCCCCCCCACTCCCCCCGGCCCTTGCTTGTTCTGGTGCCCTGAGAAGGGGCACATCTGCCACGGCTGCCTGTAGCTGAAATGAGATAGGAAGGCTCCCTGGGAAAGGAAGTTTTCAAAGAGATCTGAAGGGCAGAGAAGAAACCAAACCCAGGTGTTAGTCTCTCCATAAGGGAGTGGTAGAGGGAGGGGAATGAGGTGATTGGAAGACACCATCAGATCATGGTGGCTGCAACCCATGAGGGAGAGGACAGGAAGGGGGAAGGTGTTCAGGGGAGTGGGGCAGGAAGGATGGGGCCACCTACTTTGTCTGAGGGAGGGGATGTGAGGGACTGGATGGGGACTCATCCGAGCACAAATGCCACATTTAGATGGAAGGTGGCCTGAGTAGATTGTGTCAAGGCTTCCACCCTTCCAGAGCTGCACCATTCCTGAAAGCTCATGGCCACCTTTCTGTCTCTTGCTAGCCTGTGGATGGAGGAGGGGAATACTGTTTTATGTGCATATTGTTTTATGTGTTTTAATCATACTGCAAAATATTCACCTCTATTTAAACCCACAATCTCCTCTTTACTATAAAGTTAATTAATTAAAAAAACCCTTGTGGTAGGAGTATCAATGGCAGAATAATGGATTGCCTTGGGAAAGGTGATCAGATAGCTGGAGTCTTTAAAAGGTCAGGTGATCCCATATTATGAAAAATAGGATGCAGAAACGGACACTTATATTTAGGAATATGTTTTCTCATACAATGGGACTGATTGTATCCAAAAACTGCTTAATTCAGAGAAAATGGAGCAAGAAAGCACAGTATTATTCTGCTTAATACTGGGGTTGAAAATTGTGTTCCAAAATATAAAAATACCACCTGGAGTTACAAGTTAATTCATCAAATTTTTCTCATCTACAGTATATGTTTGGGTTTTTTTGTCCCTCCAGAGTTTGAATGTACTACTCTAGTGTTAACACTAACTCTTAATCTGATTTTATGTATGCTTAACTTTACACTCTGTGAGTTCTCATTAAAACTCAAAATGTATAAATTTAAACACATGCTTAGCTCTTTACAGAATAATGGTTGCATATTGTGAAATGCATAAAATATATAATACATCTGAATTAAAATTACAACAGAATTCCCAGCTGGATTTTCCTGGTCACTTTTGTTATTTTAATACCACTTTAAAGACTGTGCTACATGTTAAAATATTAGTTGGAATTTTAAAACAGAACCATGCCTGAAAAAAATACCTGTGACATATGCAAGTAATTTTCCTATTGTGAAGTTAGGCATGAATAATTTTGAGTTGTATGAAATGTATTTGAGAATTTATCCCAAAATTTCCCAAATCTTATTGATAAGCAGTTCTTCAGGAATGCTTAGTGTATGGCGTTTCAGATGCTCCTCAGCTTTGCCCTGGCAAGTAAGTCACAACACTCACCAGACTTTAAAAAAAACCAGTCACTGATATTCCAGTAAATCTCATAATTCTAATGAGCTTTTCTTCCAGTGAACTCATCTCCTGCATTGCCAGTGGACGTACAGCCACAGAGATGCAAACATCCTTAAAGCAAAACAAATTAGAGGGAATGCACACAGCTAATTTCCAATATATACTCACCAGCCCTAAATCAGAGGTAGAGGAAGATGTCCCACCCTGGCTCCAAACAGAGCACCATCAGACATGGATGCTGTGGCTATGGGAGATATTTCAGAGCAGGGCATAGGAAGTCTTGTAAACAATTATCTTAATAATCTGGGGAAAATACAACTTTCATATCTGTCTGTGCAGCCATTGCCCTGTACCATGGGAATGTCAGTCTCTTAATTTTTCTGCTTTATCTAATATCAGTATGGATATTTCCATTTCTCAGTGAAGTGCATAACTCTTTTTTTCTAATCCTGCCATGCTGTTGGCCTCAGTGACAAGAATCTCATTTATGCAATGTCACATTTATATCCCTCCTTTTCCTCACTTGAGTGTGTTACCAGCCTGGGCAATGGAAAGGGGCTTCTGGTGGCTGCATTCAGATTTCATGTGCTGATAGCAAGTAAAGAGAAAGATAAAATAACAAACCTACTCTACATCTGTATTTTAGTTGCCATTTAAGCCAGTTTTGAATCCCCTTTGGCAAATCCCTAGAAGGACATGGAAGGAACGACAGATGCTGAAGCACAGTTCAAGGGGGATCTGCCTCAGCCCTCCTGGTATGGAAAACTCCAACTTCAGATCTCTCAAATCTGGCTTTAAGAATTAAATCATTCAGTGGGGAAAGAAAGGAGACTTAAGATGGAAAAAACAAAAACAAAACATTAGTTGGTCATAGGAGCAAAGGAAAATTAATACTGAAGAAATAATTAAAAATTAGGAACATTTGGGGAACATTGCTTTTGTGCAATACCCCTTGGCTATAAAGACAGAATTAGAAAGATTTCATGGAATTTGTGTCCAGAAGGGGACCATTACGATCAGTTGCTCAGACTTTCTCTCTGCTGTTAAGGATGTTGCTGCAGCCAGCTTTGCCGCGAGGCATCCCCGGAGGGATGGCAGATGGAATGCTGAACCTGGGCCTTGCAGGGCTGGAGGTGAAGCAGCCAAGGGCTCGTTCCCACCATGTGTGCAGACCTTGCCTGGACACCTGTCTGAGCACTTCCCCTTTGCCACAGCTGCCACGACCTTCTCACCTCTGCGCTAAGCTATTACTCACCCCCCTTGCCCACCTAGACAAAAAGTCAGGAACAAAACATTGCTCCACAAAGCTTCTTCAAAACTCCATACCTGTTGGCTGCTCTTTTGAAAAGCAAGGACAACCTGCGTGTTGTCAGGGGTGGGAGGCAGGTAGGGATAGGCTGCTCCATGGCAGCACAGACAGAAAAGACATCTTCCCACTTGCTTTGCTTTACCTTGATTTGTTGCATCTTCTAAACATGCACAAATCAGGAAAGGATTTGCAGGTGCTACCTTTTGTCTGTGCAGTCTGTCAAGACCTAATCAGAGCTGTGGTTTGGTCTGCAGGAATCACTGGTGGGACCTCGAGGGTTTCCCATGCCTTGTCTCAAATGTGTGCTTCTGCTGCCTGTGCTCTTGAAGCAGCCCCAGCCATGGAAAGGGCTAAAGACTTCAGTGCATTGTCAGCTCGTCGCAATGGTTTGCACATTCCTCTCACCAGCACAGTGAAGATTTTGATGGAGGAACCATGTTTTTATACGTAGCAATAACAGATTTCTTCTTCTATTTTACAACACATGCTAACAGCTGTTTACAAAGTAGTGATGGTGGAATGCAGTCCAGTGGGTATACTGACTATTCATTTATCCAGAGGGATTACACTGTGGTGAACAGCATTTGGACTTCAATTTAGTATGCATCCAGCCGAATTATGCGATTAGCTGATATGCAATAAACCAGAACAGGAACACATGCAGTCAAGTGGTGCCAGATAAAAAGCATATCATCCATATACAGGGTCTTGTAACATTGTACAGGTAAATTATAAATAAATAGCTATAAGGAATTTGGCTATCTTGCCATATAGCTATGCTTCTTGATGTGCTGTGTATAAATATCTTTAACTATATGTGCAGAGATGCACTGATTTCAGGTTCTTTGTATTACTCATTAAATAATTTTATTTTGTTGTTTTACTTGAAATATACCACACTTCAAATGCTAGCAGAAAGCAATGTTTTTATGTCACTTAAAAGAGGAGATAAGGCTTAAAGGCAGTCTTTTACTAAAAAAAAAGTTTCAGAGAAAACTCCTCTCCCAGCAGAAACCTCAGGATGATTTTTAAGAACAGAAAGAAAGAGGTTTTTGGTTACTGTTAGGAATTTTTATAGTTAGGGGGTCACCCCTCTCCAGACCCTCTGGCAGTGCTGTCGCTGCCTTGGATGGAGGGCATGGGGGCTGGAGGAGAGCCCACCTCCTTCCCCTGTCCTGCCACAAGGGAGGAGAGTGGAAAGCGCCCTAAGCAGAACTTTTGTCTCAAATCACCCCTAGCAGGCTGCTGAGCCCAGGGAAGAGAGCAAATAGAAGAGGGAACCAAGTTGAGAGGTTTGTCATCCCACTGGAGGCTTCTGACTGTGGATTTTATCTTTTGTACCATTGTGAGACTGACCACAGGCCTTACCCTCAGCTTGCTCCTCATGAGAAACCAAAGGATTGGCAGCTCTGTCCTACGGGACCAGCTGTGGGCAGGAGCTGGCTATCGATACATCGTGTGTATAAACACGGATAAAATAAAGCTGTAACTGAGCAAACTGTGCACCCTAAATTGAGGGATGCTGCTTAAACCACCTGTGCATGGCCATCCTGCCTGCACACAGGAGTAAGATTACTTCCATCCCTCACCATCCAAGAGGGCTCATGTGTTACCTTCTTGGCTTTATCTCTTTGCTTGATGTTAAAGTGATCAGTGCTCTGGCAAGGCTTGGAAGGAAAGGAGCCTTTCCTTGTTTTCTCTTTTCACAGGACACAAAGCATTGAGTAGATTAAAGAGACAGTGAGCAGGCACTGGCATGGTGACTGCTATTCATCCTCTGTGCCATGTGAGGCCAGAGCCTTACAGGAAATAGCATGTACAGAGGTAATTAAAACTATATGGATGTATATGCCTAAGTGGGCCACATCATGGCTGTAGGCAATTTTTCCAAAATGGTGTAATAGGAAAGTTCTTAGCCTCAACATGAGGCTCAGATTATGCAGGAACAATCCCGTGTGATCTCAAGGATGTGAACAAACAGACTTAGGTAAAAAAGTGTAATTTGTTTTAACTATGCAACCAAAAAGATGTAAGAATAGGAACTGAAAACATTATAATGCAACTAATATATTTACAATTATTGTAATCATAAAAGATTGCTGAATAGCTTTCACTTTTTGAAGTGCTCTTCTTTCTCACAGATGAAAATAGATTAGCAGCTCTCCATCTCTGCCTTTTGACAGTTTAAAAAGTTATAGGCCTTATATTTAAAAAAAATATTCTTGAAAATATTTCTCTACTTTGTTTTTTAACTTGGATTGTGAATTTGCACCGATCCTTCAGAACAGCTCGGAGTCTGTAGTCCATTCTGTACATACTTACATGTATTTATTTTTCCATATTTGCATTTTCTGGAAAATTTGGTAGATTTAAAAAATATTTTTGTGTATTTTCAATACAGAAATGTGAAGAAAAGGAGAGAGAAAAAGTCTATGAATTACATGATATTCTAAAACCATGTTTACAAATGCATTTATCTGAATTCAAACTGTGACTTAATAGCTGTAGCTGTATCAACACTGTATCAGTTTACCATAGGAGGAAAATATATGAAATGAGACATAACCTACTAAGGTCACTTCAGGGGCTATCACCGAGCGGAAAATGAATGCTAATATTTTCAGATTTAACATGGGTAAGCTCGTCAGAACCAATAGTTTGGGGCTGAATTCTGAAATGCCCTCAGTGAAAGCAATGCAAGGGGGATGGTCAGTGAGATGGAATTATTAAAAGATAGGGTGGAGCCAAGCCCAGCCATATGGTGAATGCCATAACCGGGGCAGACCTGTCATGGCCAAGCAAGCTGGGAAAGCAGGCGAAAAGAAATTGTCCTGAAAGAACAACATGCATCCCGCCATGAAGAAATGAGGGCAGAGGGCTGTGGGCAACGCGCTGGCCAGTGACTGACACTTGCACTGATGAAAGACAACACTGGAAGTTGAGCCCCAGCTATGCAAAGTTGATTAGGGTAGATGGGACCCTTCATCATGCCTTAAAAAATCATCGCAGCTCAAAACACTCACTTCCAATATGCCTAATAATACCCTCGGTCGTTCATGCAAGTGGGGTGAGTAACATGTCTATGAGCAAAATAGCTGCATAACTGGGTGCATCAGACATAGCCCTTCATAACATCCAACCCCAGAGTCCTTTCTACCAACAAAAGATGTGAGGGTCTTGCTGCAACTGTGAGACAAGCCTGAGACTCACTGTAGACATTCTTCATTTTTCCTCAGTTGTGTATTTTTTGTGAAAAAAACCTATACGTTAAAAAACATAAATGTTTGCATTTTGATAAGTTGTATAATCAACAGAGCCAATAACTAGATATTTAATTACCTATCAAAATTTCATCTCAGTCCTCAAATACTTTGTTAGTTGGATGGCTCTCATGGGATAAATAACCTTAGTACCATTTACTTCAGGTGCTTTCTGAACTGAGCTCTCATGCAGCAAACAGCAAGTATTACCTGCCCCAGTGCTCTCCCAGTTTGCACTGGCACACTCTCCAGCATTCTCTGGGGTGACCTGCTGGTCACTGAGGTGGGCCAAAATTTCTGGATATGCCTGAGCTGGTGTTGACTCAAGTTTCTTGTGTCTGTGTGGTATGGGATACACCACTGTGGTCTAGCTCAGAGCTGGCTTATCTAGTGCTGGTCCTGTGAGCTTTGCAGCAGTCCGTGGTATGATACAGCTGATGTGTTTTTATAATCTGCATCTTTTTGCCAATAATCAGATTTGCATGAGGTTTTAAAAATTCAAAAGTAACTCATGTCAAATTTTGGTACTTTCCTGAGCCTCTGAAAAGACAAACCTACTCTGTGGTTAGGAAGACACTGAGTAAAACATCTTTTTGATACTGATCAGATGAGTGTATCTCTGCACTTATAGTAGAGAAATGAGAAGAAAAACCAGTCCATTAAGCCCAGGAAGACAGGTCCTTGTTGTTATGTAGCATTCATATTTTCACTGTGCTCTTGGGCTGTCTTCCACCTAGGTCACACTAAAGCTACTGACCCCTCTCATGAGTATGCACCTTTCTTATATGCACAGTATAAATCCAGCACACATTCCCACACCTTTAGTCACTGAGGTTTGTTTATCAGGTTTCTGCTTTGACATGATACAGATCAATTTATTATGTTCATACAAGAAAATTATACGTAGCTAGCACTCTTCTTTGGTATTTGAGCAAACCAGCACAAAATAGGTTGCACTTGTATTAATAATTTCTCTTCTGCAAGGGGTGATTATGTCCAAAAATATATCCAGAAATGGTTCCTGGCCACAATAGCTCCTAAATTCCTAAATCATGCCCAGAACCTGTTTGAAAGAGTTCTTATTGGCCTGGGCCAAAGTTCTGCTGGGGACAATTTAACTGTACAGCTGATGGAACACCGCAGCTGGAAAAAGTCCCAGGCATTACTTAGTTTCCTGGTATGGGTATAGTTAACCTGACCAGACACTGACCTATGAAAAAAAAAATACAGTTTTAAAAATAAAACCTCAGGAAAAAAGCATTCTGCTTAATTCTGATTTTTTCTTTGCACCCTTATCTCTTTGTGTATTGTATGTCATTTCGTAAACATTCACTTAGATCTGTTTTTTGCAAATGCTAGAATGGGTAAATGCTCTTTTGCTCAAATAGGAATATTATTCACCCATTCCTTTCTGTCTGATTTTCTATAAACTAGAAACCTTTACAAGGTTTTGCTTTAAAAATTAATTTTTCTCTTAGTTTTTCTGGAGAAAATATACTGCCTTTCAGGTGGGGAACTCAAAGAAAGATTACATCTCTGTTAGGTTTTATTTTTTCTAGGAATAATCCACCCAGTACAACTCAACATCTGTAAGCCTCAAGAGCAAGTTGTCATACTTCAGACAAGCACAGAGAAGTGAAGGAATTTTCTAAGAAGCCAGATATAATTTTATGGCAGTGAATTGCTACCCTATGAACACTGAGGAGTTGTGGCGTTCCACTTCTCATTATGTATGCCCACAAGAGAAATATTAAACCAGACTTTTCTTTGACTGTTGCCTTCGTTCTCTCTTTCTCTTGTACATACTTATAAAATAAAGATCAAACTTCCTTGGATTCTTTTTATCTGCTTTGAAGTCTAAGGAAAACTTTTTTGGAAATTCTATTTTCATCTCTGTGAATTTATTCTCTAATGCTTCTAACTTGTCAAATATGGACTGTGCTGTTCAAGGAGCAGTTAAGAAAAAAAAGCTCATCTTTGAATCTACATGCACGGACAATCATTCTCACAATTCATGAAAGCCCTCAAAAACGTGGAGCCACAATATACTCTTCTATTACCATTTCTTTTGGAACGTTCTGAGGCATGTCTGCTAGATTCTGTGGAAAGGGAAAAAACAGGGTCTTTTTTTCTTCTTTTTACCAGTAAATTCCTTTGAGTATGTAAAGGAAGCACATCTTACAGCTTTGGACATCTTTTTTAATAAAGAGAAAAATATTTTTTTTTTCTGTCCAAAATCAGTTTTTGCCTGAAGAGGCAGTACTGGGGGAAGCTTGCTGGCTGGAAAAGCAAATGAAGGGGCAGTGCTGCTCTCTAAGGATGTCCACTCAGCTCCCACTTCATGTGTCTTCAAAGGCATATTTTTCCTTTGCAACTGATGGTATAAAAAAAGTTATCCATTTCTCCTAAAGGTGGATGACACCCTGTTTAAAATCTTCTTGGGTCTGAAACAAATATGCATTGATCCTGGACAGTCTTTATTGTAAAATACTGTTGTAGCAGTTGAATGGATATCATAGCTGTTAGAATTTCCAGAGTAGCCATACAGATACATCTACTTTGCAAATGCACATATCTAATGATGGATGTGTATATACACACACATCCTGTTCACATCCCACCAAAAGGCTGAAAATGACAGGCTTTACATGGCTTAGGTGACAGGTCTTACGAGGCAAAGTAGCTAATTCAGAGATTTGAAAAAGCATTGTATGGTGATGTTTTTGATACCAAAAAACCCCAAGCATAGAAATCTGCAGGTAATGAGGTGCTGAGTGCAAGATTTCAATTCTCTTGCACCTATTACAATTCCATTTGATGCAGTAAAAGATTTTGCTCATCCTAAACTCATGATCAGCAAGAAGGAGATGTCTTTTTCCTGCCCTTTGAAGCAGGTGGTGATAGTTTTAAACTATTAGGGGTCTAAACTTGGCCACCATCTAAGATATGTCAGGAGCTTAGGTCCTCATCTTCAGAATGAAAAGCACACACCCAAATATTTGATCAGAACATATTCTTCCAGCCTTCCTGACAAAGGCAAACTCAGAGATGACAATACAGATTACAATTTTCTTTTAAAATCAAAGAGGTTGTGATTTTGTTTTGTTTTTTGGGTCCCTCCCCCCATCTTTTTCTCCCGTGGAAGAATTAGAACATGTTCAATCAGAATGTGAAATGTGTCTCTGGCAAACAGGAAAGTTCCTCAGGGATCTAAATTAAGATTAAAACAAATGAAGAAGGGGGCAACTCACAGCAGTGCATAGACACTACAACTTGTAGGGTTTTACTGTTGTGTGTTTGATTGCCTGTGTGAGTTTTGCAACTTGTATATTATTGTTTATCAAAGAAAAATCAATGAGGAGAGAGATTAGAAGGGCGGAAGAAAGGAAAAGAAAAAAGGAGAGGAGGAAAAATCTTATGCGTATGTGAGGCCAAGGGATATTGCCTTTCAGGGTTCATGTGCTGTTATCTTTAATTTTTATGGTATTTGAAAAGAATGGTAATGAGTACCAGAGTTAAAATGCAAGGATCGATGATTTCAGTGAAAATACATTGCCCAGAATCAGCTAAGGCAATGGCCCCAAGGCTTTTCTAGACCAGTGAACCACCTTTAACCCTCAGCTGCCTTGTGCCCTTTGAGGAACATACCAGGGCGTTTTTCAAAGAAAGGCCCAGAGCAAATGTGCAAATTGCACTTAGCTGAAAACTCCCTCCTGGCAAATCAGGAAAACTTCATTGAAAATAGCAGCATGGCATATTTGGATACAATGTAAGTTGGTATATTTTTCTGTTTATTATCCAAGGCTTTTGGGCCACTACAGAGCCATGGGCTACAGACCATTGAGCTATGAGCAACCAGTCCTCATTAAAGAATACCTGCCAGGGATTGTTCATCCTGCAGGGTAACTTCATACATTATGAGTCCTCTTGGTAGCAAAATACAAAATAAGAAATTTTAAAAGGACTGGATTGCTGCAAGGTGATTTGCTTTTGCATATTGGGCTAGTTCAGCTGATGATGTCAAGCAAGTTTGCTGTGCTTTACTATTACTTAACTCGGAAGCTGGAAAGCTGATTCTTTCTGGAATCTGCTTTTAAAACTAATGTTCCCAAAATTTGTTTGACCTTGTAGCACAGACAAAGATGGTTTTGGTTATTTTGGTGATCAGCAGAAATAACCAAACCACCTCTCTAGCAAGAGAGGTTGTGGAGTCTCCCCCACTGGAGATACACAAGAGCTGTCTGGATGCAATCCTGTGCCATGTGTGCTCTGGGATGGCCCTGCTTAAGCGGGGAGGCTGGACCAGATGACCCACTGTGGTCTTTTCTAATCTGTTCTGTATCTGTTCTGTGATTCCATGATTTTTTAAGCTTAACCCAAAAAAATAGACCAAATTACAAAGCTGGGTTGAAATTTCTTATACCTACTCATTTTGCTGGCAAGTATTTGAGGTGTGCTTGTTTGCTTACACAAAATCAGATTTATGTGTGTTCAATAACTGCCTGTTGAATATCTAATATGACAAGTCAGAATGTGCTAAAATGCCTTCTTACCTTGGTAGATATATAGGACTAGAGTGTTCTTCTTATCTGATGATAATCAAATATAACATTATCCAACTCTAATGAGGGTGAAAACAAAGAGGAATGCAGAAACAGATTAGAAGTGTTGAAAATGAAGATAAGTAAACCTGCGAATTTGGTGGGCATAGTAATGTAAAGCATTAAGGAACTGGCTTAGATGTAGCACCAGTTTGCTTTTGCTGACCTGACATACTGGCTGTTCATGGACCACTTAATATAATGACAATGTTGACCTGAGATCCTTATTGTGAGGCACCAGAAGGAAAGATCAGCCTTCCCATTGACTTTCCTTAATTTTGTGCATTCGTCAGAAACCAAACATTTTGTGAGATATTGATTTGCGTTCCTACTTTTCTTGACCCTTAATGATATAAAACCAAGTAAAACATTTTAAAGAAAATGTTGTAATCTTATATGAAAACAAACTGTTCTGTCAATAAGTGTACCACAAAACCAATTCACCCTTAACATGACAGCAATTTCTTCAGTGACATTTATGAGCTCATTGAAAGAACAGTAGCAATTTTATTCATTGTTTGGAGCTTACTACCCAATGTATAATGAAAGTGTTATGAAAATTAGAAGTTGCATATAACACAACTCTTTTGTAGTGTAAATAACACAACCATATAAATTATACACATACTAGATTATATTAAACACATATACATTATATGCAAAGCAGAATAGACCTTTTACCAAACTAAGCTGTATTTTAATTAAGAGAGTGGTAACAAGCCTTTAAAATCAGCCAACACTGCATTTTGGTTTTAACTCAGAAATTCTGGGGCTTTATGAATTCATGACAGACCCTTAGGGATACATTTTCAAAGCATTGGACAGGATTTTAGCCATGCAAATCCCATTAAAATCAGTGGGAGACATGTGGCTAAAACCCACGCAAGGCTTTGGAAGCAACATGCCCCTTAATGTTATCTAGACAGTGTTTTGGCCTGCGAATTTCCTTGCTTCCAATTTTTACAACTGAACTCAAAAGGAAATAAAATTTGCCATGGGGATGTGGGAATTTTAACAAGATGCAGGCTCTTTTAGTTCAGAGACATAGTTCTGATCTAACAACTGTATAACCACACGGTAAAGGTAGTTTTGATCTGTGCTTTACATGCTTTATCTCTACCCAGCTATTTTGAGCTGCATTTTCACTGTGCAACAATGTAGGCAACTGACTTTGCAAATAAACAAATCGTAGTGCTCTGCAGATTATCATTTCTCTTAACAGAGTCTTTGAACTGAGTAAACAATGAAGTTCCTTTTGGAGTGAGGATTGCACTCGACTTGAGGACTGAGTGATGTAACATCCACTGCTAGGTATTTCAGAAAGACCCACATGCTCTATAAAAGTCACAGGTCAGGTGCTCCCCAGTAAGAGCAGTAGCTGGTCAGTGTGAGCTTTTGACATGTGGATCTTCCCTGCTTGCCTGAGTTGCAGGAACACTGGTGGGGATCTGCAGAGATGGGCAGGGATGAGCTAGGGAACACATTTTGCTGTTAGGTGAGAACTTCAGTCTCTGAGGCAGATAGAGAAATGAGGCACTCTCTAGACTGTGTGTCTACCACCAGACATTGAATATGGAAGTAAAAAATAATGTTTGAGGAGTTTACTCAGTGAAGTGCAAGGTCCTTTAGTCAAACTCAGCTTTTAGCGAAGCAGAAACTCCTGATCTGGGAAGTTGGTTGATACTGAAAGGAATGGGGAAAACCTGGATCCACAAGAAATGTGACATGCAACAGAACAAGGGTGCTCTGAATGATGAACCTGCTTCTCTGTCTGGCAGGTAAAAAGCACACACAAAATTTGAGCCCTGGGCAGAAACATTACCCGAAGCCATGATTTTTGAGAGCTGTAAGTCCGGGTGTCTTGAAGAAAGTTAATGCCAAAGAATTCAGAATTATCTCTCCACGCTTTCTACTAAAGGAGTCACAATTTCAGTTGAAACCTGGCGATATTACAGAACTTCCCTTTGTTTCTGCGGGGCTGGCGGGCCCTGTGTGGCGGCGGGGCCGCGCTTTGTGGCTCCGGGCGGGCGCAGTCGGAGCGGGGCCCGCGCTCTCGGGGCCCCGGTGCCGCGCTAGGTGGAGCTGCAGCCCGCGCCGCGGGAGCGCCGCCGCCGCCCTTTGTCCGCCGGGGAGCCGCGCATCCTCCCGCCCAGCCGGGGCTTGCTTCCCACAGCAAATCTCCCCCCGGCGGTGCGGTGTAAAAATCCTGTCCTCGTGGATTGGGGTTTGTGTTTTGTTTTGTTGTTGTTGTTTTTTTGTTTTTTGGTTTTTTTTTTAATTGTTGTTTTGGCAGAGCTTAAAAATAAATTGGCCTAATTATCCCACCTAATACTGTAATCTCGGTATTAAGACTTATGAAAACGAAAAGATATTTAAAAATTAAAATTGTACTCCCATGTAATTTGCTGTGCAATTGAGAGACATTAGACTGCGTTGCTTTATCTTTCTGGTGCTCTTAATTCACAATAGGATGATACATTTCCCTGTTTCCCTGAATTATCTGGCAACACCATTATAATAAATTTAAACTTGGGGGTCCGCCATCCCATCGCGTGTATACCCAGCACCACCACACCCCCTCCCCCCAGTTTTATATTACTAAATTGTCCAGGGGAAAAATATAAATAAGTCTAGTGCTTCCCCCCCTTCAACAACCCCACCACATTTCCCGCCCCCCTCCCCCCCCTCCTCGTATGTGCCTATACTTTTTTTTCTACACTCTAATGACATTTGGCAGGCTCAACTGTGTAATGCTTGACTGGTTTTATTGTTGTCTGCTCCCAGTGGGGAATAGTTGACACTGCTCTCTGTTTTCAATTGATATCCATTTTCAACAATATTGCTTTCTATTAGATTCCTGCACAGTTTGTGCCAGCCAAACTGAATATTTACTGTGTTGCCCTCAAAGCCTCAAATCAACAAACATTAAAATAAGTAAAATATGCATTTACTATCTGACATTTTCAGATTTCCCTTACAAATTATTATTTTGACTATATTTCACAACAAATGAATCAAGGATTAAAGACACAGTATTGCCACTTAAGGTAACTCAGATTGATTTTGAGTTTTAAATGACAGGATAAGAGGGTGCATGAAAAGAGGAAAACCTAATGCACTTATCTGCATTTCATTAGCTTCTATGATCACTTCTCTGAAAGAGGGTACACAGATTTATATTGATCCTAGTTTTCAATCTTTGTGTTGAGTGACATTGTTTGTTGTATAATCTGATTAATTCCGAGTAGTTGTCTTACATAGTAAAATACTAAAATCAGCCCTTGGAATTTTTAAATTTTGAGTTACCCACTGAGCTTAGCAGTCTAATGGGACAGACTTCTGTTTCTTGTCATTGCTTCCACGGCTTGGTGCGTGCCTGCATTTCCCAGCTCTCCAGTCCTGCTCTGTCTCAGTTCCTTTCACCAACTCTTTTCACCTCTGACACCTCTTTATCAGTTTCCACACTCACCTCAGAGGATTCTCCATTAATGGTATGTGTTGCTAATTTTTGGTCACAAGTAATTCATTATGTGCAATTTTGGCTCTGTAAAGCCTGGTTTAAGCAGTCAGTCTTGTTGATTTGCACGAAAATTACAGTGGATCATGTAATGAAACATCATTTGTGTACCTTTCGAGGTTTTTTGTGATGACCTTTTCTACCTCCCTCTCTTCCTCATGCACCTTCTTCCTTTTCTTTGTCCTCTTTGTCTTCATCTGTAGAAGCTCTAAGCTGTCTGTTTTGTGCAAAAGACCTTTGAAAGTTGTCAAGTAAAAGACTCAAACCAGAAGAAATTCTGCTGCTTCTGCTCCCTTCCATCCCTTCCAAAATGCCAGCTAGAGCTTCAGATAAGATATGAATTTTGAATTACTTTTTATTCCTGTGTTCCTGCTTCTGGGAAGACTGGAGATGAGCACTGAGCAGGGCCATGGCCTGGCCATCAGCCCAGGAGCAGCAGCAGCAGCTCAGGCTCAGCAGGAGCACCAGGACACTGTCTCTGGGTGAGGGAAGGAGACCTGTCTCCTATCTGCACTGCCCTGGGAGGGCTGCTGGATCAGCTCTCACTCTTCCAGCATGAGGTGGAGAAGGGGATGCTTGGGCCAGCCACCTCCAAGTCATTAGGGGCCTAGAGACAGCCTTTATCTGTCCTTCAGCAGAATGGTCCAAGTCTTTTTCTCCTGTGATATACTATAATTAGCCTGCAAGCCTTGCTGGAACCAGAAGATTTAGCAATTGAAGTAAACTTGCATAATATTGAAGCTGATTTATGTTCATGTAAGCTGCTTGCTTTTACACTTTCTCATTAAAACAGTAACAAAGAGGTACCAGCTTCATAAGGAAATTTATAAAAGACTACATTCATAGAAAAATGTGAAGAGTCAGAAATTAGGGAACAGAATAACTGAAGCTACTGTGGAAATTTATTTGGCCCCTTTTTGTGCATAACTTTCTGATGCAATTTTTTTTTCAGGTGACAATATTCTCCGTCATCCATAGTCAAAATGCTTCCTTCCCTGTCCAGGGTGGATAGTGTTTGCTGAACTGGTGGTTATTCAATATTTTGTTTTCCCCATCAGTCAATGCATGACCTCAGGCTTTATTTACCAAACACCATCCAAGCTCTGCACTTAATACAGAATTATTAATTTCCTCCTGGGCTGTTCTTTTACTCTCCTCATCAACAGTGCTTCACAATGGTTAATGGAGTTCTATATTTGGCCTGTGGCATAGGACTCTCAGTTTTTCTCAAATTGAGTGTGTGATATCCTTTCCTTTCCTGATATTTATTACCTTTCCATAATGGCACAGATGTGCAGAGGTCTGATCATAAATTGGTTTCATCTCCTGTGCGGAACCCCAAAGGCCCTGAAGTCCTGGAAGTGGAATGCTGGCTCCTCCCCAGTGCTCCAGGGTGGGCAGGGCAGAGCCTGGAGGGGAGCTCCGTCAGCCTGGCCCTGGTCCCAGCCCCTCTGCCCCTGCTTGGTGGGGTAAGGAGGATGAACTGCCCTGTTCCCTTGTAATCTCTCTGGGTGATTTGTGTTGTCATAGCTTGCGCACTGTGGAAAATGCATTCAAATATAACACATAAGCTGTCAGAAAGCTACCAGTCTAAGACAAATAATGTAAAAGGAAAAGGCACTTGACAGAGCAGAGATGACTTAAAGACTTTAAAAAAGTCAAAGCCTCAAAATATTTTGTGACCTGGAGTTCTTTTAGTTGTTGTTGTTGTTATCAGTTCTTAGAGCAAAATTAATCTGTTTATGACCATTTCAGGACACCCCAAGTTTTCTCTTCTAGAGGTTAAATAGAAGCCTTTGGCTGAGTCAGAGGTGGGGAGGTGATTTTCACCCAAGTTTCTTTTGAAGGAAGACAGTCATCAGAATCATCAAGTCAGGTAAGCACAGGCAAAGCAGAGAAGCCCTACACTGCTGCAAACCAGCACAGCTCTAGGAGCTCCACACTTGGGTTTCTACCCAGCAGAGAAGAGATGTGATGTTTTCACCTGGCATCACAGCCCTTTTGTGCCCGCTCCAGGCCCAGCCCTGATTAAAGCTGGTTAATTACAGTGGTAACCAACCACGGCCTCCCAAGGTGCTCCCTACCACCTGTGAAATCCAGTGTATCTTGTGCAAGACAGACACACACACACAGACATTGCAGGGACAAGCTAATGTTGCCTGAGATCTGGTTATTTTGTGAGATAATATTATGGGATAGTGATTGCCTGGTAGATAATTGAGTGTGAAAGTGCATTTTGTCATACTTGTTTTGCTTTTTTCCTTGAGTAGGCTGAAAGCTGGAATGTATGGAGTTTCCAAAATAGAAAGAGCTGGATTCTAAAGTGACTGCACAAAAAAAAAACCAAGACCAAAAAACCAAAAACAAAACCACATAAATTACAGCTTTTGCATGAGAAAGGATGCAAAGGAAGTTCTGCAATTACCAAGGTAGATTCCACTTTATTGAGTGAAGGGGAAAATAAAGTTTGGTTTTGTGGTTCCAGGATGCTTTTAACATTATCTATATATATTTATCAATTGACAGAAGGAAGAGTGTTGTAGATTATACAGCCAAGGTATGATTGAAGACATGTAGGCAAGGGGCAACTTGGGAAGCATTGATCACAATCTCATTAGATCTGAGACTGCAGCAAAAATGAATTCTAAATGAGGAGAAGGAGAACAAAAAGATGCTGGAGTTAGACTTGTGTTTCTCCAGAGGAATTGCTACAAATCCAACTGGCTGAGGAGTGGGGCTGAGGGAACAGAATACCCCAAGAACTATAGAATAGAGAAAGAAAAGAATTTAGCATGCTCCTCTGCCAGCAAGGAGTGTACCAAAAGACAAACGAGGCTAAATAAGGAGTTTCACACCAAAACTGGAGAAGAAAAAAAAAAAGAAAAGAAAAAGAAAAGAGAACAATCTGATGGGCAAGTCAGAAAAGAGAAACCATGTGGTCCAAAAAGCTACATGCTAAGTCAGAAGAGAGAAAAAAACAAAGAAAGTGTGCTAAGTAACAATAGCCAAAGAAATCAAGCTAATTAGTATGAAGCAAACAAGCTTGACAGACTGTCTGAGGCCAGACAGAGGCTGGAGAGGGGAGGGCAGGTAAGAGGTCAAACGAGCTCTTTGCTCTAGTATTCATTTAACAAGATGAAGGTCACATCTCAGAAAGTGTGATAGATTTTTCTGGATGGGGAAAGTGAAATGTCATCAAGAATTATGGTTATGTCATAGCAGCACTCTCATAATCTTGACAAGTCTCCAATCCTTGCTTAATTAGCAGGCTTCAAGTTTCTAAAGGGGCAAATATAATAAGAAAAGCTAGCTGAAAATATTTAGCAATTCTGAGGAGACACATGACATTTTCCTCATTGTATTTTCCCATTTTCTGTGCCTCAGTCACAAAATTTTACATTGCCTGCAAAAGAAGGAGCTTGGTGGAAGATGAGAGGCTTATACATTTAATCTACATCATCTAATGCCTCAGTGCCTTCCTGTTGTCAAAATTCCACAAAACACTTTCTTCTGAGCATACCAATAGCTCTACTGAAGTTGATAGAATTACTCTAGTGTCTAAAATGAAGCATTTCCTCCAAGGTTGTATTAAAGCAAATGCAAAATACTGGCATAATCAGTCGCAGTGATACACTTTATTTTGCTATGAAAGACATGCCAGACCTGTAGCAGAGGGTGAGCTGGGGATGCTCCAGTCACAGAAAATGCACCCACAAGTCTCTAATGGGCGCTTGTCCTCCCCTGGGAAAATAATTATCTCATTCTCAGGGTCATAAGTTTTGCACTTAGCACAATTGGACAAAAGCACTTCTGATGCCTTACCCATGCTGGGGTGAGATGACCAAGCTGATGAAGAGGAATACGGTTCTCTACAGTTATTCAGATAAGTTGAATCTTAAATAAAACAAGGCTGATGGCTGGGAAATGCTCTCAATCTCCTCCTTTACACCCTGTGTAGAAGCTGTTCCAAAGTGTTTAATATGCACAAGGAAGAACAGGTGGATTGATGCATTCTTGTAGAAATATTTATGTGTATATTTTATTTGTCATAATTTACTTTAGAAATGTAGAAAAACAGTAAATATTCCAACAAAAGAGAAAAATTTGAGGGATATTACAAACTCCAAACACAAACCAGATGAATGTTTTTTCTCATTTTCTAGTGCTAGATCAGAAGTCTTGTTATTTTGTATGGAAAAGGAAAGAAAGAAAGAGATAGGAGTTGATTGAGGCTTGAAAAATCTTGAATGACCTGTCAAGAGCTCTTACCGATGAAAGTTAAAGGCAACACTTGTAAAGATGAATTGCATGAGCTATTTTTTATACTGCACACTGTTTAATAGTGGACTTCAATCTATTTTATGAGACAAATATCTTAATACAGATGATTTGCAAAAAGAATGCAATATTTACCCAAATAAGAATAACATCCTCAACTACATTTACTGCTAATTTAAAATGACAAGGGCTATCAATCCTCAAAGTCCTCAGTATAACCTAATCACCAGCTGGGGTCAGGCCAACATTTGCTTTCTAGCAAAGTATTGTAGAAATAGATGAATTGCCCTGCTCTCCAGAGCATTCAGTATTGGCTGCTTCTGAAATCAGAAAACCAGCCTCGAGGAAGCATCACAACATCTTGTACCTTTTTCATTTTTAGTTTTTACTATGTCCTTAGCTGCTAATATTTTGCCACTTTTCAAGTTCTGTTGCTTTCTTATATGCATATTAGTTTAGTACCTGTAATTTACTGCTGTAACCTTGAAAAGACCCTGGAAAGTAAAATCTGCCTCTCTGAGGTCTTCTTACCTTAGGTATATAAATTTGAAGAAAATTAAGAGGCTGAAGTTATTTGCCAGAACAAATAAGAAATCTGGAAAGACTTTTGCTTTTAGGAAACTAAAGGAAAATTACCTAAGCCAAAAGGCAAATATTGAGTGTTGAAATAGATATCCTGATGATGGAAAAAATCTGTTTATAATTATCGTGGTAGAGTTTTGCACTTTTTTTTCCTGAGTGGTTAAAAACTTCATATCTTTGATACAGCCTTCTCTGATTTTATGTATTTCTACTTAAACTTAATAATAATAGTGTAGTTCCGTGTAAATTAGTTTGATTTTTCAATTTCTTAATGAAAAATGTTTTGCTGAAGAGGCAACAACATGAAACTGTGCTCAATTTTCTGGGCTTTGGGTCCTACACATTGAAAAAGGTCTGATTTGGAACCCTTACAAAAACTTTACAAAGGGTTTGCTTTTGAGAAGACAGATATCCAAATCTGAAGGAAAGATAAGTAACTTTTAAAGAAGTTTCTCCCCCTGGACATTTAATTTGTCATTTTTTAAAATGTGCATCTAGAAATATAAACGTACTAAGTAGTTCTGTGGGTTTGTTTGTTTTTTTGTTTGTTTGTTTTGTTTTTTAGTTTTTTATTTGTTTTGGTTTATGTTTGTTTTTTTTTTTTTTGCCACTAGCTAGAAAACAGCAATATTATTTTACCTTGTCATAAATAAATGGACTTCTGAGTAGTTCACTGGGAGGTGATGGATGAGAGTTCATCATTCCACCACATTCTCACAAGCTCTTGTAACACAATACCACAGCATGGGAATTTTTGTATAGAAAACAAATATCTATACATGTAATAATATCTGTCAGCTCCTGCCTAAAATCTTACCAAAGAAATTTGCAGGACATCTTCAGCATGATAGTGTCTCCAGATTACGACATGCAAATTTAAAAGACTGCAATAGCACCTTTGAATCTCAAATTGTTTTTCCTCCTAAGTGCAGACACTTGACTTTAAAAAATGCTGATATTTTATTATCATCACTACCTTTATCCTGTTCCTAATTGCCTCTGTCCCATCACTCCTAGGCATCCGAAGAGTACGGAAAGATCTGTACACAGCCAGAATTGGAATGCTGCAGGATCAGAAACTTCTACTATCCCTTACCTCATTCAGTAAAACAATTGTGCAGCATGTTGTGATTGCTGTCTTAGGCATTAGGCCAAAAAAAAGAAAGAAATTTTCAAATGGAGCTATTTTACTCACCTTCCTGCTCCAAAAATGTAGCTCCCAATTTTCTCTATTTGTCTTACCAATGACTACAGTTGTGAATTGAAGAAATGATGTCTTAAAAGTGTACGTTCCTTAATCAACTTCTTATCAGCCCTAACTTTGACTGCTAAAGGTTATGATGTGAATCACAATTTACCATGTTCTAGAATCTCATAATTTAGGTCTTTAAATTATTCTCAGGTGATATCTTGGAAATGAATAAATTTGTCTGCTGTGATGGTGCTCTTCCTTTTCCAGATCTTTATTAAAGCAGGCCACAAAATTTAGTTGTTTAAAAACTTACCTGGAGAGATGATGAAGACACCCTGAGTCATATTCTTCTGGTGTTGCTGGGTCTGCATGCAGTGCACTTGTCTTCACCACATTGCAGGTTTGGTCTTTGCAATGGGTCCAGATTGGACAATGCAGTCTGAGGAGCTCTTAAACAGATGGTATTTTCTGCAATGTGGTTGAGAAATTTCTAAGAAAGGAATTTTTATGTTGTGGGTTTTGGGGTTTTTCTTCTGTTTTTTTTTCCCTTGTCATTTGCTTCTGTCACCTCTCTGCAGAACTCTCTCTAACAAGGGAAATGAAAACACATTCTATTTGTTCTTTAGGCAGCTGCTGGAAGCTGTGAACCATTCAAATAAACAACCCAGGACATCACTAGGGGTATGATGAGTTATTTTCAACACCTCATGAGCTATCAGGTTCTTTTTGCCCTGATAGCAGTAATGAAACTCATTCTATAGCTGACTCATTTGAAAAATCCCTGGGTCAGACTGTTTCTGGGCTCCTGTTTTGAAGATGGCATACAGTGTTCAACCACAGAAAAAATCAGTTCTCATGCTTTTTTTCATGTGGTAGTAACAATTTGTAAGCACAACACTAAAGCAGTGCAAAACTCATAGAAATATTTATACAAACAAGAGTGATCTGATCCTGCAGATGCCTTCTACACCTGTTTTCATCTCAACTGTGTGGAAGCTGGCATCAAAATGAAAAATCTAAGCAATTCAACAACATGACCACGTTCACATTGCAGAAATATATCTTCTGAAAACATTGAAAACTAGAGACTTGTGGTTCTTGCAGTACTCATATAGTGTACCTGTGCAGTGTCTATCACATTCACTTGTTTTTAGGTTCCCTGATGTGAGAGGTAAAGTGCTTCTAAGGGCCTTTCCATTGCTGCAGAAGCTCTTTTTCTTGATTGAATCTTCTCCTAGTGGATGCTTTACTTTGATCATTTTATCCAAGTGTTTTCTCTCCTGTGGTTTTATTTTCCTTCAAAGTTGTAGAAGGTGAATTATCCTCTGTTGTATCCAAAGTCCACTGCTGAAGGGAAATGTCCAGCAACAAGTGGTGCAACAGGAGACATCATAGACTGCCTGTTTCAGGTTGCAAAAGTAAAGCTTTTGGGACATTTAGGGTTGGCAATTCTGCATATGACTTTTCCTTAGAACTGCCTGCCTGGGAGTGATAACCACTGTGGGATCTACCAGTGGCCCTTAGGATACAGGTCAACTTCTCAGAAGTAGAATTTTACTCCCAGCAATGAGGATGATTGGCAACAAAAAATCCAAGATTGTATCAACCATCTTTTCTAGATCACAAGACTCCACATTATCCTTATCACACTGATGGATTTCTTGTCTCTTTCCTCTGCTCCCAGAAAAACCGAGGATGACTGTGCATTATCCCTGCCACCTTCCAAGGATGAGGCCATTTTTTCCGAAGTACTAAATGCAAAATACAATATTGAAGGCTTCTGTATTTTCAGGACTTGATGAAAGAATCATCCAATCCCTCTACATTTCTTTAGAGAGCTACTCTGTTATCTCAGGATTTCTCTTCACCATCCTCTGGCTAGAATGGCAAGACAGCCCCAAACAATTAACGAGGCCAGAATGAATTCAACTCGCAGTCTTAGGCAGTGTTTAAACTGATTCTTGATTATCACACAAGAATAAAAGTATAAATGTCTTGATTTCCTGGAAAAGCAGACCTACACTGTGATAAAGGCCTCTGTTTAAAAAGGAAGATTTTGCCGTCTTTTCACTCTAGGAGCTAAAAAGACTGGGAATCCCTTGCAGCCTCTCTCTTTGACAAGTATATATTTTTTCAGATGCAAAAAGTGAAAATGTATCTGTTTCACAAAGACTATGACACTTTTTTTGTTCTTTTATATTTCTTTTAGCCACTTTCTTTTAAATGAACAGGGCTTTGGTTTTTTGTTGTTGTTGTTGTTTTTCTAAGGGTTTTTTTGGTTGGTTGGTTGCTTGCTTGCTTGCTTTTTTGGTTTGTTTTTATTTTTTTCTGAGTCTCACTCTGTCTGTCCCGTTTTTGCACCTAGTAAAATAGTGGGGAAGGGGAAAAAACAGTGATGGAGAAGGATATATCTCCTCCATGGTCCTCCACTGCTGTGTAGAAGATAGCCACTTGCCAGTCCCAGTAGTTCCTGTTGTACTCAAAGTAAAGGCTGGATTGGACAAAGGATCTGGAGGATGAGCTGACTTTCCCCCATTAAATGATGCCAGGTCAGTAGAAAGTTTTAAGCCTTCTGTAAGCTGTAACTCCCAGTAGCTGCTCTTCACTGGAGCCAGCCTGGTTGGGAAAGGGCTGTTAAACACTGGAACAGACTGCCCAGGGAGGTGGTGGAATCACCAGCACTGAAGATGGACTGGACTGGACATGTCACTTGGTGCTGTTGTCTAGCTGACAAGGTGGTGGTCACTCAAAGGTTGGACTTGATGATCTCAGAGGTCTTTTCCAAAGTAAATTATTCTGTAATTTTTTGATTCAGTGAAATTTCCCTGGCTCTTGGAGCTCTGAGGAAGTGCAGGGAAGATGAGAGAAAAACACATTGAGCCTTGCATATGTGAGGCTCCAGACGGCGAACATCCTCTGTGCCTGGGATCTGGAAATGCAGTCTGTTTAAAAAAGGCTTGGAAAAATCACTAAAGCTTTTCAGTGGCCTCAAATCGCTCGTGTTTCTTTTTTGATAATGGCAATATGCTGTTGTCTCATGGGTAACCAGTGTGACAGGGCATTCCCTGGGGTCAGGCTGGCAGCTCTGCCAGGTCAGCCTTGGCCAGCGCACATCAAGCCCTGGGCACACAGATGGGGCACTTTGAGGTGCTCACACTGCACAGGCTGTGCAGCTTAGCAGGGCTCTTGCATTGTCTGTGCTGTCAGCATTGCACCTTCCCCAAGCACTATATGCTTTCAGTACAGGATTATAAAAAAAGAAATTAAACTGGAACCCATTAAGCATGTTTACTCTCTGCAGCAAATATTTTTACCACGTAGTTTTGTGCACAGGAAGTGCTGTAAACTGCAGCATTGCTGCTGGCTCCTTTGTAATCACTCTGCTGATTATGAATTGGTGCCTTTTGGCAGTCGCTGCTCACACGGTTATGATTCCTGCTGGTGGGAGGGTAATAGAGGGGAAAAAATGGGAAAAAAATGTGTAGGCCAAGGAGACCTCAGAACAATTAATGTCCTTCAGCAAAGTGGAGCAGGGTGCAAGATAAACTACCCAAATCCAGGCTTGTGGCAACTCTATTTCTATCTTCTCCCTCCTGCAAAGGCTTTATCTAAAAAGATATATGTGAAGAAACTAGACCTACCAGTTGGGACTTGATCACAGTATATCAGAAGAAACTGTGTAGCCTGAGAGCTGGATTACAGACATCACAACAAAAGTCTGTTCAAAAAAATAAGTGAAAAACATTAAGCTGTAAGATAAACTAAAAATCATCCCTTTCCTCTGTATGCAAAACAGTGATCTGAGTTAAAAAACAAGAACAAATCCCTATGGTTATACGATAGCTGATGTGTATTATTTATTTTTTATGAGATAATCTAAAGCTTTATACAGTAAATGTGAATATTATAGGATTTGGTGTGCTGTTATTTTCATTACAAACTCATATTTTTTAGAAGTTTATAACCTTGATGTTAGAACTGGTGTGGGGGGTTTGGACCTTGCTGTAGCTTAGCTCAGCCTGGGGCACTGACCCTCTCTGGTCTCCATGGAACTGGGCACTCACCAGTCTGGCACTGGTGTGGTGGGGCCCAGGATGCTGTGGAACTAATGGGAATCTGTCAGTTGGAGAGGGAGAATGGACCTCATTGATTTATTTTGGATGAGCTCATTATGTGGGGGAGAGCAGGGCATGTACTACATATGGAAAACTTTATCCAGTGAATTTCACACCCATCATCACACCCATCATGGAGTTGAGCAAGTCAGTTCTTTGTTAGACTGCCGACAGCAGATGGGTAACTGAAGGCATTGCTCAGTAATATGTTCTAATTCTCTTTTTTTTTTTTTTTCTGTTTGGTTCTGCCTCAGGCTGGACATCTAGGAAAGCCCAAGTCCTTTGGTTTGGAATTTCCAGGTACCCTTCAGGTTGTTGTGCCTGACTTTCCCCCTTCATTTTCCTTCTTGGAAGATCAAAATTTTCTTTAGACTGATTTCATGACACATTCTTTCTTTAGCTACTTTCTGTCTTTTCTTCAAGGTAGAAAATCTGCCAGTTTCCAACTCATGTTTGTATCCTCTTCATCTATCTTGTATCTTCTTTTCATCTCACCCTATTATTTTTCTTTTTTCCTTGTTTAGCCCAGTGTTGGAAGAGGGCTATTAATGGTTCTTGTGAAAATAGCGTTTCTGCTTGCATGAGAGTGCTGCCAGACTGATCATATTTGCTCACAATAATGTGTCTCACTAAATTGTATCGGGGCATCTGATTATATTAGGTTAAAATTCCTAGACTTCACACCTGCCCTTGCACAGTCTCTTAATATTTTTTCCCTAAGAAGATGACTCCTTTTAGTGCCTTGGCTTCCATAAACTTCTTTGTGCCTACTCCTTGATCTGCTGTGCTAACTGAAGTTCTTGTGGGTGATGCTTCAAGCTCTCAGTTGCGCACATAGTCTCAGTGAAGCCACTGTGCTATGGAGTGAGCACTAGTAGCCAACATGTTGGCGTGGATGATCAGAGTGGGTCCTGTTAGAAATAAGCTTGGTATGATGAGATCCAAACTTTGCTTCTTTTAAAGTAGGAAATCCAAGATTATATCTTACTCCCATCCCTGTCTCAGCACTTTTTTGAAGGGTCAGGTTAAAAAGCAAATTTTGCTCACAAAGCTGCTTTTAATTGCCTATTCACATTCTCCAGTCTCAGTTCTTGAGGAGAATATGTCTGAGCAGATGGCTTTGACTATAGCATGGGCTGTGTACCACATAAGAGTACTCTGGCAAATATAGTTAGGTGTCTGTCTGATATGGATGACAAGAGACAGTGAAATATGTGAGAGTGTGAAGCTGAAGTGTGGTTACTTCTAAATGCTGAATTAGCTCTGGTTCCATTTTTGTTTCAACAGTTGTTACTTTCTGTAGGAGCATTATAGCAAGCTGAACTCAACTTTTCATTTCACCATGCTAGCAGGATGAGTGACCTTCAGAGCAGAAAGATGTGAGAGGTGTAGGGGACAGTCTGACAGAGCACAGGAGTCAGAATTCCAGGAGTAGGAGAATCCAATGATTAAATGCAGTGCTAAGGGATTTTTGTGACTGGAAAACCAATTCATCTCAATGATCCCTGGGTAGAATAGTTAGGCCACGTTTATTATCTCTGGTTTCTCCTGAAGGAGAAACAAAAGTGGGGTGCTGACATGATCCCATGAATAATTGTTGTCATCTTGGTGTCAGGATGGGAAATAATGCCTACAGGCCCCTCATGGTTTATTCTCTCCATCAGGCTGGGTGCCATACAATAGGTGAAGAGGTAATTAGTACAGTGGGATAGTCAAAGTGCTTGGGCTAGCATTTGGGAATCATCAGCAAAAGTCTTTTTCTTTGCAATCTTGTCTTAATTCCTCAGAGTCCTCTTTATGTTTTCTTGGTGTATGAGGTAGTGGTGTTCTTTGGGAAAAGGCTCATATGGAGAAATAGGTTTATGCTACATCTGGAGGACACTGGGGCTTTTCAGCCTGATGTCCTCTAGAAACAAGACCCAAAGCAAGAACAATTGGCCAGGTTGCAAGAAGTTATGTGGCTGCCCATTTCTCAGCTCTAGAGAAAACTGGAAAGCTTAAAATATCATTTGCCTAAAAGTGTGATTTAAACTCTTGTGGAACTCTACAACCACATCCTTAAATTTGTTTTAGTATTCCTGGGAGGATACTGAAAAGAGAAAATGAAGATTTGGCAAAGCTAAATACTCGTAGTCATGTGAGAAAAAGAGGTTTTTGATGTTCATTTGTCACTACTTGTCATTACATAGTTTGTTTGCAACATGTTTAGTGGCACAGACCCTGAAAAACAGTGAATGGCTAAAGTGATGTGTGAAGTGTCTCTGCAGCTGGATATGGTTTCTCTAGATGATAAATGACCAATACATCTTTGAGAACTGGAATGGACTCATGAATTTACATAGAGAAAGTAGATGACATTTGTCTGCTTCCACTGTCTGGTTGCTAAAACATTTAGTTTTGGATGCAATTATCTTTTTTGGTCTCTCGTTTTCCCTTGCAATAGGGAAGGAATTCCCTTTACACATCTCAGTGTCTTCTCTTTACTCTTCTTCATGTCCATCCTCAAAATACCTTTTTTGATGTTTGCAGAATGCCCTCAAGACTTGGGAGAACTAAAACTCTGGCTTACCAAGGTGGTCAACATTGTCCCTCCCCCCTACTTTTTAGTTCCCTTCTCTTTGCAGTTGTCTGTCATCTCCCAGTTTATGCTGAGATTAGCAACTCTTAAGGACAAAGACTGCAGGTCCATGAGGAGGGCTCATGAAACAGCAATTATAGTAATTGAGAACTAATTTTGAGGTAATCGAGTCATCTCTAGACACCTTTCTTTAAAAGGAAAGGTATATTCTCTTTCCATCAATGTCCTCTTGCAAACTCCACGATCTTGTTTCCAACATAAAAGCAATTCTCAGACCATGTATGTTTGTGTGTGTACTTTATAACAGAAATATTTTCTCAGGGAACTATAATGTTTCAGTTGCCACTGCAAACATGTCAGAGGAGTATGTGAGGCTGAGCTGACACAGTGCAGAAGCTTTATTGGCAATTACTCCTGAGACACACACAGCGGACATTTAATTACTAACAAAGCCACTTATATTGTGGACTTGGAGGTTGTAGATTTCCCCACAATTCCTTAGACAAATGCTTTAACCTTTTTTCTAATTAGGACAGTGATATTTCCCCAAAGGAAGGCTATGTAGCTGCTTTCAGAACCAGGGTGGGAAAGGGGACAGGAGAGGGGCACAGGAGCAGTCTGGGCAGTGTAAGCAGACACTGCTCCCTGCACCAGGGCATCCACTGCCCTGATGTGGCCATTCTCATGCTGCAGCAGAGCCAGTAAATGCCACAGGATCGGCAGTATTACAGAGCAGGGATAAAGACATTGTCCCTGTGTGGGCTGTGCTTCCCTTCCACTGATCCCACAGTTCGCCAACAGACAGACAATCCTTCCCCAGCACAGTAGGATCCTTGGAGAGCTGCTTCTTCCAATAAGGTTCTTGATCTAGATTTTGCCATGCAAAGGATAATTCCCCCATCTAGGTAAGTACAGGACTCACTACATTTATAAAGCAACTCCTGTGCTTAAGGAATGACTCCCACCACTATTTTGGCAGGAGGAGATTTAAGCTGTGAAGGCATAATGAATTTCGATGTGTGCTCTGTGCAGTGTCAAACTGTTTAATTTTGAGAAGCTGAAGTCACTAGCCTGTTGTTTCATGTTTCTGTCTAATTGAAATGTTAAAGAACTGATCTTTCTGCTGTGTATTTAGTCTGGACATTCCAGCCTTTGAACTCTCACCAGAACTGCAAGTAATGTTATCCACACACATTCACTCTATTGTTACAGCAAAATCTCTACATCTGATTTTTTTTAAAAAAATCAAAGGGTCAGCATGATGTATACATAAAACATTGAAAACACTCTTTTGGAGGTAAAAAAAAGGGATGGAAATAAAGAAATAATGAAAGAAATAAGGAAAGAAAGAAATAAGGAAAGAAAGAGAAAGAAAGAAAGAAAGAAAGAAAGAAAGAAAGAAAGAAAGAAAGAAAGAAAGAAAGAAAGAAAGAAAGAAAGAAAGAAAGAAAGAAAGAAAGAAAGAAAGAAAGAAAGAAAAAGAAAAGGAAGAAAAGAAGAAAAGAAAGAAATCTCAGCCCATTATACCAGCTCTTGGGAAGGAGGGAGGAAGCTTTCATTAGACTTACCATCATTTTCAGTTTTAATCACCTCTCTTCTTTTCAAATTAAAAAAGAAATTTTGATCAAGGGCCTAGAAGACCCAGAAGTGCCTTCTGGGGTTATCTGAACCAGTCACCTGTTTGGAAGAGACAGCCTTTCACCATCAGACGGATATGCATTTTCAATAATTAACTATTTTTAGCGTGGCATAAGTGAAAAATTAATAAGCCCCAGCAGCAAATAAGCATTGCAGTGTGGGTAGAGAAGAAAATACAGGCCACAGCTCAACCTCCCTCTTTGAAAGTTCAGCTCCCTTCCTTCCCCCCCTCCCCTGCTGCAGTCCCCAAAGGGTGACTTCCCTCTCTAATAGACCCACATTTACAGCGAGAGGTTGCCATTTCCCAGCTAGTCCAACATTAACATTCATCATCTCATTTCAGCACCTCCTGTGAGTAATTGCAGCCCTGAGAAATGGTCTCTCCCTCGGCTTTTTTTCTGCCCAGCCGAGGGCTCCCCACAAACTCTGGGCAGTCCCCCAGGGAGTTTGCTATTCCTGTGGTGCTCCTGACAGTCATTTGTTCATTCCCTTTGCTGTGGCCAGCAGGGAGTGGGAGGGCTGAGCAAGGGATGAGGTCTGTCAGAATTGCCCCAAGCAAAGGGACATTGCAGCTGAGGTGGCAGAGGAGGAAGGACAGGGTCTCTACAGAGTGTCTTCTCACTGGTCATGGAGCCAAGAGCACCGAGAGCAGCCTTGGCAGCCCTCTGGGCAAAAACCAGGTCTGTGCTCAGCTTCCCACCCCTGCAGACACAAGGCTTGTTCAAGGGCTCACTCATGACCACATTGCTGTAAGGTGACAAGCACAGGGTGTGGGGAGACAGAGTGGCACCCTGGCCCATTTCGTTTCCCATTATGCCCTCTGACACCACCATCTTCAAGGTCACATTTCTGCATTCTGCAGCATGTTCAGCATGGATTGCTCTCTTTGAATTTTAGCCTAATTTTCAAAGTTAAACTGTGAGAGTTTTGGGCAATGGTGGAGAGAGGTCTGCAGTGCCTCTGCAATGTTTGGCATACAAAATTACTCTAATGAGCCCTCGGTGATGATTCACTCAAACTGAAAGGGACTGAAGACTCTGGGGCCTGCAGAATACCATTGTGTGAAGTGGGGTGAAACCAGAGCAAAATGATCTGCACCATTATATAGGCAAGTGCACATCCCATTGCAAGAGTTTGCATAGCCTGCCTTGAGCACAGTCTGCAGATATGTCTTAAATATTGGGCAGGTTTAAAATAAATGACTGATCATTTTGCTGTTCTTTAAATTAAATTTAAAACTCAAAATTTGAAAATTTAAATTGTTTTAAGAAAACTTCTGTCTAATTTCTGTGTGGCATCATCAGTTTAAAAGGTTCAATGATCATGAGGGCATCAGTAAGTAGGGAAGAGCCAATGGAGAGAAGCACCATCACTTGAAACTGAAGCAGAGAGTTAAAGCACTGTATGAATAATGAAATGGAATTTTGCTCAAGGAAGGGTCTCATGGATTAGAGAAGATGTAATGAAAACTGTGGGCCTCTCTATATAAAAAAAAGAGAACATGTACAGACAACCACAAAAGGCATTATTTAAGTTATCACTCGAATAAGGAAATATTATAGGCAGAGTTGATGGATTATACAGTAACAAAGTCTTTAATATCTCTAATAAATCTGTTTTTAAAAGATGAAATTTATTGACCATATCTTAGTTAATAGATAGAAAATTACCTAAGGATTTTAATTTGATGGGGCAACTGTCCCATACTTGACTGGGAAGATCAAGGTTGGGACAGAATATTAAGGCAGGTGGAATTCCCTGACTGACAGATGTCAGCTGCAGAGGGTCTCAGGGGTATCAGTGAAGGAATATTTGAGATTATATGTCTAAACCATTTCCATTTTCCTTTCAATTTTTAGAGTTGCCCAAACTTGCCATACTTTTGTTTTGCAAAGCTGAATTAATTACTTGTTTAACAGTGGTTTTACTGAGAAATGTAGCTATATTGCTGGAATGGGTTCAGGATAATGCCAGGTTTTGGAAATGTCAGTTCTTCTTTTTTTTTTTTTTTTTTTTTTGGAGTACCTTAATAAATAATTTGAAACAGTAACTGTTATTTATAGATTTGGATTCTTGGTCACAAGTGGGAAAATACACACTAGAAAGTATTATATGAGTGAGAGAGTGAGAGAAAAAGGATTTTGCACTGAAGCTGTGGATGCTTGAGATCTACATTTTCAATTAAAAAGGATAAAACTAAGTACAGAGCATGTCAAGTGAAACTTTAAGTGAAGTATGAATTATTTGTAAAGCATTATGCAGATATGTCTGACAATAGATAAGTACATCTTTGTGCAATGTTTTCTGAGTGGAAACAGTGATATTTTTCTGGAGAAGTAGGAGATGCCATTGGCTATGTCCTGTTTGAAAAATGTATTTATGGTCAGACCCTGGAGTACTTGAAACCACTGATGTGAGGTGCCGACAGTACAGATCAATGCTTCTTCCTGGCTGAGCTGACCTTTTTGGTACCAAGAAATGAAATCCTTATGGGACAAAAACTTTAGTCCCTGGCTGCTTATAGTTGGATTCAATTACCCAAGAGGTGAGCTGAAATAAAGGTACAGAAGTTGGAATATTTTTCAGACTGATCTAGACAGGTAGAAGACGGATCACATGCCCATTGATAATATAATATAATATTCTTTGTATGAATTTTGAATGCAGATACAAACCTGCAGTGTTGATTTCACTTCAGTATATGTAACCTAGAGTGCAGATTTGTAATTAATAATAAATATGGGCAAACAAACTTTGCACAGCATCCCCCTTCGCCGTTACGAGGTACAAAATCAAAACACAAGCCAAATATCACATTCCTTGAGAGGATCATACTCGGGAAAAATCCCATCAAAGGCCGCCCCCTGAGTTCACCCCACACTAAAAATAACATCTCCCAGAAAGCTGCCTTCCCAACAGCAGGTCCCTTCCCCACAAGCCGTTTGGTTCTCTGTGGCACAGCTAGATGTAGAGCAGCAACACGCAGAGCTCACATCAGCTCAGCAAACATTCCCCCTTGTGCCGGGAAATTGGATGCACCATTGTCATTGCCAGAAGAGAGCTGCGATACTGACACATGAAAGTGCCTCTGACAGCCTGGGGAAATTGCTTTATTTTTTTCTTGCAAAAGAAGATTTGCAATCCAGGCTAACAAATAATTCTTTTATCTAGTTGTTTGCGTTATGGGACCCCAATCCAGGATCAGGGCTCCTCCATGGTGCACACTGTGAAGACATGCAAGGAAGAGAGCAGTTGGCACCCCAGAGAGCTCACAATCTGCATAACAGGCAGGAGCTACCGGGTGGAAGGCAGCTGGGCTGAGAGAATACAATAACGATAAAATGGGTATGCATAGCATCCTTCTCATTAAAAGATGGTGGCAATTTGAGGGCATCGTGGTGAAGGTAGCTTGAAGGAAGAATTTCAATGAGGTTAAGAACCCAGCAATACAACAGGGATATTTTGCAGTCATGGTTTGGGCTGGGAGGCATCCAGGAGGTGCTTGAGGGAGAGGGGAAAGCAGGCACTGAGGCAGTGGCAGGAAGGCTGATGCCAGGTGAGAACCGTCTGCTAAACACAGGCTTCATTAGCACATCTCATGCCACTGTAAAATTTTGTTTGTCATCGTGGTGGGGTAGTCTAGGCCACACTTCGGGTTTTGAGTGGAATTTCAAGTGTTCCTAAAATAGTTCCTGGAAGATAAGCAATGATTTGGGCACTTATGCTCCTGGGGTAGACGAGATTACCTTTGGATGATTCTTCCTGATTTATGGAAGAATTTATTTCTCATCAAGTAAATATGGTGTTGTTTTTAATATGTTGCATGTCCCAGGATCCTCAAGCTCCCAATGGATAGCCACCTCTTTAGGAAAGGCAGGGGGAAAGGACATGGGCTAACATATACAACTTCTTTGCAGACCAGTGGTTACAGATTTTATGGCAAAACAAGGTCTGAGGACTGACCCCAAGTGTAGTCTGGGATAAATGAGAGTTCTGTCTCAAATCTTCAACTTCTGACTAGATTTCTGTACATCTAGAGACTCACTTAATGGTGCTATTGATCTTGCATTTGTCAAACTAAGAAGAGTGATTTTTTTTCCCACTGGCTTTACTAGGTGCTGTTCATGGACTGACATTTATAGACTATTTTGTGATGCTGAATTGTGTGGGCAGGTATTGTAACATGGAACTAAAACAGGAGGCCTGTAGTTTCATAGATGCACTTCAGGAATATGCAGTCACTGTAATCTCAGAAGAAATGATTTGCAGTATGAAATCATATACTAAAATATGAATGGACTGGTTAATGGGTATTTGTAACTTGGACCACAGTTTGTGAACAGTCATTAGGGGTTGAAATGTGCTCTGCATTTCACTCTGGCTATGCACCTGAAGTAGCTGCAATGCAGTTAACACAAAAACTGAATTTGTAGGAGAGCAAAATTTAACTCTAGAGATGCACCTGTGTGGCCAGAATAGTGCCACATGAAGTTCCTAAAATCCCTCTGCAGCTTTGAAACCTTAGCTCCTATTTCAAAAGTGGCTTAGGTGCTTAGCTGAGAGATATTTTCCAAAGCATCTAAGTAGATTAAAGACTTAACCTCCTTCAGAAGTCAGTGGCAGCCAACTATGCTGCTAGATAGCTAGATAATACTGCTTAGGCACCTTTTTTTTTTGATGTGCACTGAAAGTCAGCAAAATTAGTCTTTCTAGAGACCAGCACCACTTTCTGGGATAGGTTTGTGTTTTGTAGTAAATTAGTGTATTTTAAAACATAACTCAGATCAGAGAATTTACTCATCCCAGGGGAGAGCATGACAGATGTTATCTTTGTATTTGTACTGCCCTCCATGTGACCAGGGAGCTGTACCTTGGCATGTCCTTTCCTGTTGCAAGATGGCCTTTGTGGGCAGCCTGAGCGTGTGCCATGGCATTACAGACACTCAGAGCTGGCCTGGCACCTGATGGGGCATCACATTGCTCCCCAGCTCAGATCTCAAGGCAGAGCAGGCCTTACAGTTGGTGTGTCTGGGTTTTGCCTGCTGCCTGCAATAGGAGCTTTCTGCTACCTCTGATTGTACAGCAGAGTGATGCAGCTGTATTGTAAGGGAATGGGAAATGTGGGAAACCACTGGGTTGTTGGGTTTTCCCTTCATCCATGCGGGTGGGTGAGTCCCAGTTGCAGAGAACCTGCCAGTGTTAATATCAATGCACAGCATTGCTCCTTCCATTTCTGGAATCAAAGATACATGTGGGCACTAGTCCAGTGATGCAGAGATGCTTGGTGTAGCAGCCAGGGGAAGGAGCAGAGTTATGTACAGAGGAGACACACCAGTTAACACTCATCTTCCTAAAATACTTTTTATCCTGTGCCAGAAAGCAGCTGGTGAAGG
Organism: Zonotrichia albicollis; assembly: GCF_047830755.1. Taxonomy (NCBI): domain Eukaryota; kingdom Metazoa; phylum Chordata; class Aves; order Passeriformes; family Passerellidae; genus Zonotrichia; species Zonotrichia albicollis. The sequence continues at coordinate 134,225,145 of NC_133819.1, forward strand.
GCGTGTGACCGTGTGTGTCGACTGTGGGTGGGGGAATGGGACTGGGGGTTTGTTTACTACAGTTTTACTTCATTAATATTTTAGTCTCAGGTGCAGAACTTGAAGAGTCTCACTGAAATCGCAAACAGCACTGATTGTGGTGTTTGTGACAGTGCCATGGGGCATTTGCATTATTTATCCCAGGCTGCACTACCCATACAGCTTTCAGGGAATATTTTCAGACAGAATCGCTAATTAGCACATATGTGGAATCTTCTCAAAGCAGTTGGGAACTCTCCTCATTACTTTTTAATTTTTTCTATTTGCTGAACGTATGTCATAGATGAAAATTCAGAATGATGGTTTGAAGGAATTTTGCATATTAAATACTCCAAATGAAAAGAGCAGGATCTTCTCTCTGGACCTTGTGAGTGTCTCTGGTCTGGCAGGTTCATGCAGCATCACCTTTGGGCTGCCACTTGGTTACCCAAAGTCACTGAGGACAGCTAAGGCCTTTGCTCATTATCCTGAAGCCTTACAAGCATTACTGGGTGGCACTTAATAATCAACCACCTTCACCTTGGATGTTGCTGCTGATTAGTTCTCTGTAAGCAGATGATCGAATATGCTGACTATCTCCCATTTTCAGTTAAAAGAGAGTTCATATATGTGCATATCCAGCTTTAATAAAACTACATTTTTATATAAATAAACTACATTTTTATAATTTTTATTTTTGTATATAAGGAAAATTACCTGTTATTACGGCACTAAAAATGTTTTAAAATATGGTTTTCAAAATGTTAAAAAAAGTTTTAAAATGTGTTAAAATCCCTCCATCACTGCTATGTTTTCAGATAGCTCCTGAATAATTTTTCTAAATTTTACTCTTTATTTTCTTATCACACATTTTGTGTGTTCTTTAAATGATTTATCAGAATTTACAGGAGTGGTAGTGAGAGCAAACTGTTTCTTGTACACTTGTGCATTGCAAAAGACTGATTTAAGGAGCAGCTTTTCTAAGTTACGGCTCAATTTAGCAGCAACATTAATGTTTAAATGTTATTTATTATGGATTTAAATACAACACAAAAAAGCCTCAGTCTGATAGCCTGGGCACCCTTTCCTGGAAATTAAAACCACAGCACTAAAATGATGAAAACCCAAAACATTAGCACACCTATCATATACAGTCTGCTGGAACACATAGTGCAAAGCTGAAAATGCTGTGCCTTTTGTTCTTGCCCACAGAAAACAAAAGACAAATCCTGCATTCCCTGTCACAATTGCTCCATCCTCCCAAGTGTCTGCTCAGGTTTTCCAGCTTATGAGTGAGAACCACAGAGGAGAAAATGCAGGAAAACCAGTGTCAAATGTAAAGGCTTAGGGCTGGTTAAAATATAGAGAGGCTGTTGCTGAGGAAAATTCTTCAGCAGAAAGCTTAATGATGCAATTTCAAACCTCAGAAAGATCCCAGTGTCCTGTGCTATGTTTGTAACTCAGTCCTTCATCTATTTTGAGGTCTCGACTTTCTGAGCAGGCCCCACGATGCACCTTAGCTTCTCTTTGTCTTGAGCCTGGGCAGAAGTGCCTGGGGACGGCTCCGGCTGTGGTGCAGCATGGAAAGCCTGATCTTGTTAGGGAAGCCAGGCCATGCAGGTCAGTAAGGCCATGAAGTGTGTCTGACCAGGAATCAGGTATCACAGCAGCATTTCTGAATCAAAACTGCTTTGATTCTGATTTATATTGTTCCTAAGATTAAAAAAAAAAATAGAAGGAAAAAAACCCTTGGAAACTGAAGTATACAGTCTTTCAATGAAAACTTCAAATAACTGGGGCCAAAAAAACTCCAGATACGCCTTTTACAAAAATATTGATTTCTGTAAAAAAATCAATTTTCTGCCCAAAAGCAGCTTTACTGGAGAATTTTGGCAATTCCACAAGGGATAACTAATTGTGAGAATTACTGGGCTCTCTGTCTCTTCAACTCTGACAGATCTGGCTTATACATCTCTTCCTATGTCAACTAAAACAGGTTGGCACACGGCTGTGTCAGAGCCATTCCTCTCACAGTAAGAGCCTTGCAGAACAAAAGAACTGCTGCTGTCTGTCATTGTGATCTTTAATATGTCCTCAAGAGATGGCCTCAAGTGGTGGGCAGGTAGTCAGTCAGGACCAGTGTTAGTCGAGAAGTCAAAACATAGGAAAGGAGAGAATAATAACATTTTAGTTAAATTGTTTAATTTCAAATGTAGATTCCCACATGCCTTGAAATGCAGTTGAGCCAATTCAGGTGAAATTAATCAGGAAAAGGAAGTAAGTGTCAAAGATCATTTAGTACATCAGCAGAATACTTGTCATTGGCACTTGTGAATGACTCAGTGATGGTTATGTTCAGCCCTGGTAAACGCAGGCTGCAATATCCCCAGTGTGTTTTTTTTGAAGGATGGAGATATTGTGACTAAAGGTGAAAGCCTGTTTTATTTTTTCACCCTTGTCATCTACTCTCTGTGCTGCCAACCTCCACTTCAGTTGCCACAGTGCATAAATTACAGTTTAGATCACACAACCATCCATCATCAAATCACCCCATGAAAGTGCTACTAAAGTATGTTGCCAGTTCTCCCGGTTGACACTCTTTTTGTGATTGACACATATCTAACTTACACCATCACTTGTGTCACTGCTGAATTTGGCCATGAAACTTCCTAGGGAGCTGTGCACATTAAGTCAATCTGAAAGTTTCATGTAAATTAGCTCCCTTTTGTTGTTCTCTGAGCTTTCTGTTTCTTTTATTTACAGTTCCCCCTAATTATTAGGGCAGTTTATTGGCTTCTTTCTAGCTCATGCACCTCTTACTTAGGCAAGGTAGTAAATGGGTTAGATACCTCAATTTTTGTCTAATTATTATTATAAATATTTATTTACTATCACTGCAGTACCTGAAAGGTAACAAATACATAAAATGAACATACCTTGATGACATGCCTTGGTAGCAAATACATAAATGAACATACCTTTATGACATGTCTTGGTAGCAAGTCAGTGTCCACAATGCATAAGCATATGAATAATTTTTGCGTTATCTGTATATTTGCTACATGATCCATGAAGAGTCTACATGAATATATATGTAAAATCACCAGATTGCTCTTTTGGCTTACAGTTGATGAGTCTGAATGAATAATCATGAGAGCTTTTGATGGGCACATGGTTATATCTTTTCCACATGCAAGTGCACCTAAGCCATGTTAAAACCTGACTTTGAATTTGGATTTTTTTTTACCAGTGTGCTGCTGAGATGCAATACAAAATAATAATTTAGAGAATGTGTTTTGATACATACATATATAGAAGTAAAACCTATAATGAATGAAAGGCTCAAACAAAATGAAAATGGAATAAAATTATTGATTTTTCCTAAATGGTGTGAGTCAGGTGTGCTGTGTTTGAAATTATGTACATTATGTCTGCCTCTCTCTTTCAGACCCAGAGATGCTGTAAACTAACTGCTAGGTAAGGTCTGCTAAGTGTGAATCATTTGATTGCCGTTGTTTGTGCAGCATCTGTTCCAAAGCATGTTTAATTATTTTTGTGTGTTAAATTCATGTAGGTTACTCGAGAATTGCTTAACTAAGTCTTAAAATTGCAGCTATTGCAGAATTCATTATCTTGATTATCATTAGAGATGGGCAGAGGAGATTCCTCTTCATACTTTATTCTGAAACCCTAAAGTGCAGCTCAAAATTACACTTCCAAACTTATATGCACCTTCTGTTCTTTTGCCAAGCCCCTCTTTGTACCTGACCTCAGCTTGAGAGACTGCAGACCTTTCCCTGAGTCCAGGTAAAGTTCTCTGAGTTCACCTGAGCAGGCCTGGAAGAGCTGTGATTAATTTTTTCTGCTGGTGTTAGAATATCTCAGATGTGTCCAGTGAACCAAACAGTACAGAAAAATCCCAAAAAAGACCACATTTAGCTGCAGAGTGATAAGGTGGGCTGGCACCTGCCTATGATGTGTGTATTAACTTGATGCCAGATGTAGTTCTACATTTTAAGATGATATTAGAAAAACAGAAAATACCAGGCAAGAGTCCTTTGCCTAAAAAAAAAAACCAAAACAACATAAAGCATTTTCACTTAAGAGAAATAAACCAGTAGGGCTGATAATTTACTTATCTTTGTACTCAGGCTGATGATCTACCCTTGGATAAGCTGCGGTGTAGTCTAACTTTTATTAACCTGTGGCTAATAAAGGCAAGCGAACTGTACTAGCCAGTGCAATCCTTGGTATATACGACTCATTTTGAATGGGGCTTCCCTATTTTATTTCAGGTTTTTGATGACTTTGAAGCTGCTCTTGGGAGCTCTTTTCAGCTTTTTACCACTGTAAGAGCTAGAAATAATCTTTTAGTTAGAATCACAGCTTTTAACATTAAAAAAATCACCTGATTCCAGCAAGTGGGAGCTCTTGGTACAGCATAAAAGTGCAGAGCTCACAGTAAGAATTGGCAGTGTTGCTCAGGGCCCTTATCACTGGTCTTTGATGCTGTGAGCATGGAATAGTGCTGGCAGCGCATCTTGGCAATTTATGCAAGCAGCTCACGCCTTCATAGCACTTACTTGTCCTTAATGGGATTGTGTTATAAGATAATGGATATCTTATTTCCTAAGGAGATATTTAAAACAGTATCTGCATTTGGAAAACCCTTCAAAACTGGAACTGCAGGAAAATGCTTGTGATACAAATACTCTTTATCCTGCAAATGCTTTATCATGTGCAGATTTTAGGATATGGACTTAAGTGAAAAGCTTAGCTGAGTTTTTAAGAGAGAAATTTCTCAACTCTGCTTGGGATTTGAATTGCTATTCTACTGTCAAAATCAATGAACAGGATAGCTAGAACTCTGCTCAGTTCTTGCAAAATGCACTAAGTAATTTCTACGTGATTCTCAGTTGTCTTGAAATACAATTACATTAAAAGTCAGGTTCAAAAAATAGAATGAGATTTCCAATAGACTGGTTGACTCACTTTAATTAATAATTCTTTAATTATAGACATTCATTAATATCATAAAGTTCTTCTAGTTGGCATCAGTTGGTATCGGGCATGTAACTAAAGTCTCATTTCCCTGAGGGTGTACATGGCTAGTTTAATTTGCCTGAGGGCTTTTGACTGTAAAATCTCAACCAACATTAAGCAAGTAAAACTAAGGTACATTGGTGAAATCCCAAATCAGGACAGATGTTTCTTCACAATGATGTGCAAGCCCCGATATTCCCATGGAAACAGTTCTGAATTGAACATTTTCATGTAGTGATTTCAACTACATAACCAAAGTTATACAATGTGTGCATGTTCACATTCACATGTGGCCGTGGGTGTATGCTAACAGGCTTGGGCACTTATTCTCATAGCAATGTTGCCTATGTTGTTATGTGCACACATGTCTATTTACATACAGATTAGTGGACCTATTTAATACTGTAAGTAAGTGATAAACTGTTGATATTTCTCTTCTGTTCTTTCATTTGTTTTATTCCTTGGGAAAGTAGAAAAGGCAAACCCCTATTTCAGCAACAAATTGGCAAAGTAATGTTGAGGTCTTTGAAGACAGTCTTTGGATTTTTCCAGGTGTGAAAACCATAGCCAGAAGCAGAGACCTGAACCAGTGCTGGTGGAAAGCTGGGGCATTTGTGTCCAGCACTGTGCACACACATTGTGGCTGGGTAGGCATTGCTGGGAAAGACCTCTGCTCTGTTATACTCCAGTTTCTTTCTTTTTTCACAGTCCCTCTGCTTTACCAGTGAAAGTAATTTCCATTTCCCATACACATATTATCTTTCATTTTCCATGTCAAAAATTATTTCAGTAATTTATGTCAGCATTTCTAATTTGTACAGGATGATTTTTAATATTTCTCTCTCCTTAATGATGTTTGCTTCTCAGTCATAATCTACTCTCCAGATTTCATTTGTAGAGAGTGAAACCTTGCAGGGAAAATGGGAGACAGTAATTGGACCTTAGAAGGTGGCAATCCAGAGTAACCAAGGCTTTTTGGGAATGGGGAAGGGAGCTGCTGATTAGATGTTTTTAACAGCCAAAACTAAAAAAAGATATATTTTGTGAGAATGTTTCTCTAAGTATGACTGTAAGAATTATTTCATTTTATTGATTTCCTTACAGCTAGATGTCAGTAATCTGAGATAAACCCTTCTATGCTTGAAATCAGAACCTACCTGTTGCACTGCTCTTAAACCAAAGGCAATACCAAATCAAAGGGCCTTTGAGGAATCATATGTCCTGCAAAAAGTAAAATCAGCTGGCACAAAGTAAAATCAGCTGGCACCAGCTTCCAGAAAGCAGGAGAGCCACTAAGCACATTTCATCTGGTCCTAGTGCTGCAGAATACTGGGCTCTGGCAGGCCCCTCTGTGCCTGCAGGCTGTAATAGGTGATGCACGGACACAATTTATAGTCAAAAATGTGTTGACATTGATTAGATTAGGGGAGGAAGATACTGGAGATTGAATTCAACAGACATCTATATTTTTTCCATAAGACTGGAAATAATGAGGATTCAGTATTTAATTTTTGAGTTTGTCACTCCAAATCCTGCCACCTCTTCAGACTTAGATGTGACTTTGACAGCCCTGCCAGACCAATGTTACAACATGGGTGTAGGACATCACTCAAAACCTGTCACTTGATGATTTGTCATGTAAGGCACCCACTCCTGATTTTCACAGAATAAAGAAGAGTGTCAAGGCTTTGCAATGGAAGAAGTGACCTCGCTTTTGTTGCATTTTAGCCTTTTGCCCTCAGCACAAAATTACCTGCTATACCTGCTTTGCTAGCACTGGAAGAAAAACGAAGACCTGAAGTTAACAATATGGTTCAAAACCAGTCCACAACAGCTGTGAAAGTAAAATAGAAAGGCAGTATGTGAAAAATAGGTGTTTTTCTTTAGAAATGTGCACATAGAGTATCAGGAACTGCAAGTACCCACTGTTTGAGGTATCATTGGATATGCTTGCACAATTTAGGGAACTACCTTTAGTGGGCAGCCAGGAAGGAAGTTCAAGTTTATCTAGGCTCTAGGTACAAGCAAATAAATTAGACTGCCTTGGGGCCTTAGATATTTCTCTATTTTTTCCCTCCACTTGGCACTTAGACATTTCTGTGCATACCTGGGAGATTGAGTGCAGGCATTTGAGGCATTCTCTAGGAGTTTCAGGCATCTCCATCTTTATGAAAGTACATGATATTCAATTTATTTCACTTTAACTATGGGCTCTATATAGTTTATTCTGTAGTTTGTTTATTAATTCTCCTCAGCAGTATTTATTTACCTGTCTAAAAATTTCTATTATTTCCCCCAGCTTACTTATAAAATATTGAACCACATCATCACAGTCACTGTCTTTAGGATGCCACTGCAGACCCTTTGGATTGGATAGAAAAGGCCATTTATGGCATTTTCCTGAATGCTCTCATATGCTGTCATATGTGAATTTTGAATCCATTTGAAATATTGATATTGTATGATGATTATTTTTAATTAGGATATTCTTGAGGTACTAAGGTGAAGTGATTCAGTCTAAATATTAAGTCATTGCAGAGATTTTTACCAATGTATATAGTAATTTCATTAAAATATGATTAAATGAATTTGACAAGATGTATTTTCATGAAACCATATTGATTGGCGTGATTATTTATTGTCATAATTTATATCTGTATTGATTGAACCCCTCATTTGCTGGTCCATTAGTTTGCCTGAGTTTTGATGTCACTCTAACCAGATTATTTCACTATTGCTCTAAGATGAGGTTTCCAGGAGTCCTCAGGAATCTTTACAGTGTTGCATACAAAAAAATGACAGCAAATACCTTTATTTTCTTGGCCAAACAATTGAAAACACATATTATCTGGATGTGGTGAATTAAGAGACTTTATTTTTTAAATGGTGTTTCACATATTTCTACCTATTCTTTTCATTGAGGTAAGCTTTTCAGCATTATACATTGCCTTTGATTTTCCACTTAAAATCCCAAAAGCGAGGTGAATTCAGTCAGAAGTTTGGAAAATGATCCCTACATGGCCATCAGAGAGATGTCTGAAGTGTAACAAGAAGCTCCAGGCAGCCAACAGTCTTCAATCCCACATCTCCAAATCTATGTCTTCCATTCTTAAACTCTCATATGAAAAGTTGATCTTGGTTCCCAAATTTTTGAAGGACCTCTTCTTGTTCTTTCATTTCAAAAGACAAGCATTATCCTCTGGGAACCATGGGACATGACAAAGCATGTATTACCGGGCTGTTAATGCACTCTGCACTTTGGCTCTGTGCCTCACAGTGCCCCAGGGACTTGCATTGATGGCCCAGTGATAGGACACACCCCATCGTGTCTTATTGCTTAATTGAACTCCAGACAAATTCAGTTAAACCACATATGCTGCCTTTTATGACTACTGCTTTACAGCTTGTATTTCCTCACTTCTTGGGTGCTTTTGGAGGAGTTTGTGTTATTTCAAATGTATCTCTTGAAACCACGGATTGTAGAGGCAGAGGTTAAGATCTACCCCTGACCCTTTTCCATCCTTGTGGCAAATGAGGATGTGCTTTGGGACAGGCAAAACACAAACCTTGAGGTGCACGCCTGGGAAACCTGTAGCAGAAAAGTAGAAGGCATCACAATTCTGTCTGATCTGTTGGCCACAAGACTCACCTTTAACAGCATGTCAGTCATGAATGTTATGTGGCTGGTATTAATTTAGCATCCATGGTACCCTCATATCAGAAAAAGCACCCCTAGATCATCTGTAGTGTTTGAGAGGTTTATAGTTCTCTAGTCAGGAGGACTGCATGCTGTAGCTGGAGCAATAATGAAATATCCTAATAGACCTTTCCTTTCCCTGTGCTACAGATCAGTATCCATGGGAGGAATGCTCACAGCCATTGAGATAATTGCAAATAATAAACCTCAGTCAGGCTGTGATATATCTCAGCATTTCACATCACATTCCCTGAACTTGGGAAACTGAGGCCAAAAGGACACCTACCTCTGACAGGGGAAAAACGGGAGGCACTGGGTGATACCAAACAGCTTCCACCAACTTTTGGTGACTGGTCTGGTCAAGGGAGAGTATGGAACAGAAGGATGTGATATTTTTTAGATATAGTGCACTGTTCTGTGTACAGTAAAGTTAATGTTTGTCTGATCAGAGTAAGTTTCTGGTGTACATAGTTACTTCTTTTATAGGGCTGAAGTTGATGACTGCAAAGTTTCATAGCACCTTCATGGGATCCTAGACTATGAATCATCTTTGAATGTTGTGGGACCTCAGGTAATTTCCAACACCATTTCTCCTGCTTGGTGTTAGATTAAACTGTGGATTAATTTCAGTTTTGAGAAATCATGAGTGTCACATGCTCTGTATACCATGGATGACAAAGTGCTAATGCACACTGCTCAAGTATTTAAAGCATAAATCTTGAAATTAGTGATTTAATCAAAACTCTTAAAACCTTAATTTCAGAATAAAATTCTCAAGTGATCATGATTTGTATAAATTGCTTTTAGACCATGGACACAGTTTGATTGGTTATGCTAATAAAAGAGCATCATCGTGCTCTTTAGAAAAGAATATCACAACGAAATATGCTTTAGGAAATTATCAACTGTATCTATCTAACTGTCTATAAGGAACCTGGGGGAAATGCAGGGGGTTTAACATTAGCCTAAATTAATCCTGATGACACCACGACCAAGGCAAAAGCAGCAATGAAACCTATCTTTGCTCAGTATGACTCCAGGATTTAATACTTTGATTAATATAAAGAATCAACTGGATCTCCTTCTGACTAATAGTTTGTCATTCCTGCTGTCTTCATGAACTGGCACCACTGCAACCAACTCAGGAATGTAGCAAGGCCTAAAAGAGTTTTGCCAGCTGTTGGCCACAGTGTCTGTTAATAACAACTACTATTTTTATTGGTAATATTGTAAGTCCCTTATTGTATGGATGCAAAAGGCATGGCTGTTGTCATTTATGCTTAAAATGTGGATTTTTATCTGTCCCAGACACAATGAGTTTTTGGGCAGTGTGGTTTGCACTGAATTAATGTTCATAATTTCTGCGGTATCGAAGAACATCCCTTTGTGTGTTTCTAAAGCACTGCAATTACTTTGGTGTATTATTTTTGAAAGAAATTATGTGTAGTGACAATTTGAGATGAGCTGAAAAAATAATTTAAAAAAATAATTAGACACTTGAAGATTTTAGAAAATCAAATACATATTTACACAAAATTTAGAAATGATTGCCTGCCTTAAATTATAATCTAGGATAGTCTTAAAAGCAAGAGACATTCTGACACTTTCAATGATCTGGATGGATTTGTATTTTTAATTTCTCTCTCTCAAATTGGTGCTTCAGCATGGTGGGTCAGTGTGAGGCTGCTCCCCAGCTGATGCTCTTTGAGAGCAGCAAGGGCTGGCTCAGAACAACAAAGTTTGCTCTTCCACCAAGACTTTTATGCTGGTTCATGGAAAGGAGAAAAGCAAGCAACACAACTTTGGCAGCCAAAAGTGAGTTCAAAGGAGGTAACATCATATTCAAGAAGACTGCCCTACTCATGCGTGAAGCAGTATTTCAATTAAAATATATATATATATAAATTCTTAAATGAGGATTATTTATATGAATATATTTGAACTGTATTTCTCCTAAACCAGTAACATTGTACAAATATAGTGTAAAATTATAAGTCAGATTTTGTTCACATTGCAGTTTTAGGAGACATCAGAAAAACTCAGAGCCTCCTTCATCATGTGGTTTTGGTATAGGAGCGTGTCAGGTATATAATGCCACTCTCCATTTGAAGTTCAGCCACAGGGAGAGTGAGGTGAGACATTATTATGAGCAGTCACAACCTAAAGACAAGAAAATCAGCTAAACCAGTGAGCATTGTCCCAGAAATACAGTATTCCTCTGGAGGGAGGCTTCTATTTCTAGTCTAGACCTTTATCTGTGAAACATTTTAGGTGCTTTACCACATTGAGGTTTTCAGACTAAAGGTCCCATTAGATCTTGAGGGGTGTCTGCACCACCTCATGGTGGCCTTACTTGAGCCTTTAGTCTGACCACCTCTCCAAAAGGTGCAAAGCATCTTCGACTCGGTATTTGCCTACACCTTCATGGGGGCTTTGTGGAAATAAAGTGCAGTGTGTGTTCTCCTCAGAGGCTTATGTACAAGCTCCTTCTACTGCCTATGAAGAGAGCATTTTGTTAAAGGCTAAAGTTTTAACCCTTCGAAGATATTTTAAAGTGTGCAAGAGCAGCTTGGATGGGGCTTTGAGCAACCTGGCCTACTGAAAGGGTGTCCCTGCTCATGGCAGGGGGGCTTGAATCTACACAACCTCTAAAGTCTGCCTACCAACCCAGACCATCCTATGGTTCTGTGATGCTGAGTGTGGCACATAAGGCACAGCCACATGCCCGGTAGACATTTTTCTCCATTTCTGTAGATTTGTCCTGTCATATGTGCTGGCTGGTCACTGTGCCCTGAGCTAGGATATCCCCCTTCATACCCTGCCATGCCAGGCTGTCTGACAGCCTCATCTCGTGCTTTATTGGGAGGCAGCATGCTGTGGTGCTCAGAGCACAGGCTGGAGAGCAGAGCGCATGGGATCTCTTCCCAGTGCTTCCCATAGCCACAGGCTCATCCCTAAATTATACCAATCTTCACAGCTACAGCAGAAGGACAGTGATATTTATTTACACAACTCCTAAGCATGTGCAGTAGGCTTGGCAAGACCGTGCAAATTAATTCCTGCTAATGAAAGTTTGGGTTTTTTAATATTTCCCTTATGCTGTGACTCTGCCCTTCCTGTCATCACTTCTTATGCACATGAATTTGCCATTATGCCAGCAGCAACTCTGGGTCTTCACTGCTGCTGGCTGGTTATTTGAGCTGTGGTAATAACCAGAGGAATTCAGGCTTCACTGTGTCATACTCTCAGAATGGGAATTATCTCTACAATATGTAATCACTGCCCAAACGGAAAGATGTTTTAGAGAAGAATTTACAATATAAGGCCTTTATTCTGCAAATAGTAGTGCACTGGACTACTTTGATGAACAGGAGCAACTTCTGACTTAAGAATATGAAAACTAAATAAAAGAGTATTTCTTTTCCAAAACTGATAGCAGTGGATAAGAACGTGGTTTGAAAGATGGAGACCGAGTAATCAGATGCATAGAGATTTTCTGCTCCAAAGTTCATTAGTTTAAGCTGTGGTCCAGTGAAACCAAGTCTTTCTGTAGAGAGTCATATTAACATATGTGTTATAATTTTTGAGGGTTGCACACAAGAGCCAGAATCTTCTGCTTTGCCCACCATAAGGCATATGCAGCTCGGGACACACAGCCCTGAAAGATAGCACAGTTAAAGAAAGGTGATGTATTTCTCTGTGGTGGCAAATCTGTGGTGTTTAATAGCTCTTGTTGGCTTAAGAAGCACCAGATGGATTAGCAGTAACAGAGATGAAAGGTTTAACTAGTCAGGCAGGAACCATGGAGAACCATAGCCCATGGTACAGTGCTTACTGGATAGATAAACAGTAGTATGGCTAATCACAGAGGATGGTAGGAAAACCATTGATTACATGTTTTTTCATGGGAAAATGTTTCTTTTTTTGCTGAATCAAGAGTATTTTTGCAGACTCAGAAGAAATACAGACTGAGTTCTGGCATATCCATGCATCCTGGCAATCCTGACCAGTCTCCAGGATATTTATTACCTCCTCAAAAACCCAAAAAGTTTGACAGCTCACATTTTCATACTGATGAGACCAAAATCACATTCTGAAACTTGAAAATTTTTCACAAAATGGGTTTGTTTACCAGACAGCCCTATAAATAATATTTCTCAAAGCTGTGTTTGACAAGCATGATATTGTTAATATGGCTCCCGCTGGTGTGTCATCCATGGCCAGGTTTTCAGAGAAATGTCTGCACAGCAGAGCTATTGAAAAGCTCTGTATATGAGCTGCAGATACCATTTCTTTTGGAAAACTGTCTGCTTGCAGGGCAGTTAAGAACAGTGCCAAGTCAATGTTAAATCATCATATGGGAAATGGTTAACAAGACAGCTTTCCTTTCTACCTCCCATCTAATCTCTGCCAAATCAATCCACCACCCAAGACTGGAAGTTGAAAATGTAATAAACAGGTCCACGGTGAAGGATTGCACTATACCTATGCCTGGAGCGGTTCTCTCTTCATCTCTCTTCACCAGCAGCATGCCCTCCTATTACCCAAGGGAAAAAATTAAATATTCAGATTGTTATTATTTATTTAGAGGACACAGAAAAAAATCAAACCAAGTCAATATTTATCCATCTGAAAAAAAGCCCAGTATATGACAGACGCTTTATTTGGGCTAAATTAGTAGACACATGTCTCAGAGAAATGTTGTTGTTGTTGATTTATTCTTTTGTCCTTCTTTCAGTTAAGCTTTCCTCAGGTGTTTTTCAAACCACAGAGCTTCGAAGGCTTCTGCAAAAAGTCTATTTTTTACTAAATTGCATTAGCTCTTTAAAATATACAGGAAAGATGAACTCATCTAATAACAACCTCGGAAAATAACTGCAGCTGAATATAAATAAAATTAAATTTTCACAGAGGAAAAAGCCATTTCAAACTATTTTTTCCATATAATCCATACCACAGATACTCAATAATTCAGTGAGCTTTCAGGCAATATAAGTCAATGTTGACTCATTAAATGCATTAGCTATAAAATGCATCTCTAGTAGGAAGGATGAGAAATGATTTGCGTTCTTCTCTTTTCATCATTATTCCTTAGTGGCTTTAGTTTTAGGTTTTGTTTTATTCTTTTGGGTTTTTTTTTCACATTTCACACTTTTAAAGAATGCTTTACAGAAACTTCAGGAGCTCTAGTACATCATTAAAAAATAAAAACCATTTTCTTCCTTACCAGAAACCTGACCATGAGCAAAATTGTCCTGGTTTTACTTAATACAAATGCTGACAGAAATTAAATTAATGCTTAATTAATCCTTCAGAGATGGCCAGCCAAACAAAAACGTGGAAAACTAAACTGGTAGGGCCAGGAATGAGGAACTCTTCCAGCCTGGCAGGGCCCAGTTGTGCTGGACTTTGACAGACACGTGAGACAAAGAACAAAAAATCTTAATAAATAAAAAGTATCAATTATATTAATTTGAAAATTCCCCTCGTCTGTGAAGGGGTTGTGATTTGCAGGAATTTTGCAGGAATTTTGGCATCAGAGTGCCAAGTTTTCAGTCTGTTAACTGGATTTCTGGCATTGACCAGCTATATCTTGTTAGGATGTTCAAAATTATTGGATTGCAGCTTCTGTATGTGGAAAACTGAACATCAACCCCTAATATAACAGTTGTGATTCATATATTTCAGTTTTTTCATATAAATCAGTTGTGATTCAGGTAGGATGATATAAGAGAACATGGACATCAGAAGTTAAATGATGTAGGAAATAATGTAAGTTGCGACTATTCAATAAGTAAATAATTAAAGAAATAAAAGCAAAACAACCCTAAGGCAATACATATGGGTCTTGGCATATAACTCAGCAAAAGAAAGCTGGGTAAGACCAGCCCCAGATGAACTGATTTTTTTGGTTATCCACATGTTTCTCTTCAGTGCCACATATGGAACAAATAAACAATATAATTTTGTCTGGTTAAGTTAGGTGAGTTGGCTAAGCTAAGAATCTGGAATGCTATTACAAGTGCATTAGGTTGGTTAGCCACTCAAAAAGGATTTAAAAAATTAGCCTCCTAATGCCCCTTTGTTTGCTCCCCTGCTCCAAGAGGCCATTCATTTCTCCCTCTAATGCCTAAAGAATTATTTTCACATTCTCGTCGATTATTACTTCAGTGTGAAACCATTGTCGGCAATATGAGTTCAGCTGTTATCTACTCCCTAAAAAAAAATTATTTCCACATTTGCTATGTAACAGCCTGACAAACAAATAACACCTGCAGAGGATCATGCTCAATAAAGAAAGGGAAGAAAAATAGGTGGAAAGCATGAGAATTCCACTAATGCTCAGTGATTGATCTTGTCAGTACGCATTGCCTGTCAGAGCACATTGCCCCAGCACAAGCACACAGCACTGAGGAACCAGCAGCACGGGAAAGAAATGCATTTCTGTATAGATCACAGCCAGACACCCTCCCCCAGCTTTCTGAGTGGAGCTTGATTGTCAGCATTATACACACGCTCAGACAATGCTTTCAATAGACGCCTTTTTGGAAGACAATTGCAGAAAGCATGATAACGGGATTTGTCACCCTGATGTGGCTGCTGTTTCAGCAGGCATTATAATAATGAAAGGAAGTTTTACTAATTGAAAATGTGAATGAAATTCAGCTGTCTTTTTATTTTAATTCTTTTGGATGAAAGCCAATTAAGATCATCTGTCTAATGCATCTATTCACCCCTACTTCAACAATGTGTCAATTATAATGGATGTCTAATAAACTCAGTCTTCCCAGGACAGAGAGCTGAGCATACAAAACAACTAGTGAGAAATATTAACACATACCTGTAAAGTATTTTGTAAGGATTGACCAAACCCTTCAAATGGCTGAGTTTATTTTCCACAGCATGCCTAAGAGGAATTAACCTGCACATCCTCAGCAGGGAGTGGTTTGGGCACATCTGTGCTCTTCCACAGCTATTCTGCACTAGTGGTCCTAAGCACATTGTGGGGCCTCAATATTCAAGGCTATTAGATATCTAATAATTTAAACAGTACACAGTATTTTTGAGGAAAATAAGTCCGAGTGCAACATCACCTGTGTGTTTCATCTCATTTCATCTCTTTACTCACGTGTTTCTGCCTCTGTGAGGCATCTGACTCTTGGGCTCTTCTCACTCACAAGTGTGGCTCAGAGGGGGAGGTCTTGTGGAGGGAAATTGATCACACTCAGCCTGTGTCCATTGTACACATCTTTCAGGTGTTTTGCCCTAGATTAGTCTGGTTGTGTGGACTGAAAGCCTATTAGTGGCATTAAATGCTTTTCTAGAGCTCATCTTACAGCTTGGTTTAACACATAAATAAGCCAACTCACATCATTCAAGACAGTGCTGCAATGCAAAGAAAATGCAGTAGATGAAGGCAACGTGCTTCAAAAGGACATGCACAATATGGATTGAAGTGTAAGAGTAGAAACAAAGATGCTCAGAAGAGAACCAGCATGCAGAGAGAGAAGTTTGAATAATCCTAGTGAAATAAGTGTAAAAATGCATCTTATAACTGGTTAAATATAGTGTTAGCAATAGGTACGGTACACAAATATGAAAGTCCAATATTTAGACCTCTGATATTATTAGGACCCTTACAGAAGGGGTGGTTGTAAAAACATTGCAAATGTTCCTGTAAAAACACTGCCTCTATAAGATGCACGTTTTCACTATATAAAAAGCCACTTAAAAATGTCTGTGTTAAACGTTAAAGCTTGTCTGTTGCTGTCACCAGTGCTCCTTCTGTGTCCATCTCTGCCACCACTTTTTCTGCTTTGGCTGTAGCAGTGTAACACTGGCTACAATATCAGGAACCTGATTAAACCATCTTTTAGGGGGGTAGAGTAATAAATGCATTATTTTTAAAAACTTTTAAAAAAATCTCCTCACTGAAATTCTTCTGTATTTTTTTTCTGCAGATACTCTAGACTATGATTTTAGTGGAAGAAACTCTTGCCTAAAAATGTTTGAGTAAAGTCTCAAAGTATATCGTGCACATGAACTTCTAATTCATCCATGGCAAGAGTTTGAGTAAAGTAGGCCAGGAAAAGCCTATTCAAAGGTTAAACTCATCCAGTCAGGCAACAGAAACCCTTCCCACTTCTTTCTCCTCAACTAGAATAGACCAGATACAAAAGAATTAAAATCTTGCTCTTGGGTACAGGGAAATCAGCCCCAAGCCGAGCATTAATTTAAAATTACTATCTCACAAACCCCTACACATAGCAAGAACATTCAAGATCCTCATAGATCATTTATAGACAATATAGAAACAGAAATAGGACACAATGAATTGAATCTACTACAGTGAAATTATCTGACCAGCTGTGGGTCCACCAGAAAGCCCTTTTTGCTGCAAACACCACCTGTGAGAGTAGAAGGTTTTTTGGAAAGGAGAAGCTCAGACAGATCAGCAAAAAGGCCAATACCAATCACAGTACATCTAGGTTCATTGCTTGACTCATTAGGGAGGTTTTTACCTCAGCTCTTTGTGTTATTATTAGCCTTACAAGAGTAATGTGGGATTAAATATTTCTCCATGCTATACCTGTGTATATACTCCCATTGACCTTTCTGTTCTGAACTCCAATTTAAATTAATTCTTTATTAAAACCACTATAAAAGTGAAATATATGGCTCCACAGATTAAATTCGTATTTGCTGATGTAGTGAAAAACTTACTTTGGAAGTCACCATCCAGGCTCACCTGAATTGTTAGGCATCTATATCTGTATGCTTTTGCCAGACTTAGATCATCAGATACTTCCCAAATTGTTGAGCCCTATGGTAACCCAGAGAAGTACTTCCTTATATTTTTCTGTTAAAACTGTTCCACCTGCATGTCCCTACCAAATACTCATTTGGTCCTAGATGAACAAAGTTTAAACTCTTACAGAAGAAAAGTTAGTTGACCTAGATTATCTCATGCAAAAACTTTGGGTCTTCTGTATCCTAAGTTTATTGACTGTGCTTTTTGGTTCAAAGAAAATAAACTTCCCCAAGATCTTCTTTTGGTTTATCTTTTTGATAGTCATAGCAGTTCAGGCTTTGCAGTTCTGAGTACCCCAATGGACTCTGGTATAAAGCACACCCACTCTACTCAGCTCTGCTGTAATAATACATTGTTTGTATATATCCTGACTTTTCCCAGACAACTGTGGAATAGATTTATGGAGCAAATGCAAAGTTCTGGGCAATCCAGATCTTCTAGGATTAATGAACAATTTTTAAGGATCCATATTTTCCATTTCAGTCCCTAAAACAGTAATGAAGGTCTTTAACTTGTGAATTTAGACCCTGGACCTTCTAAATAAGGATTTATTTGGTAGAAGCATTTCAGGGCAAGATTTCAAAGGAGAACAATGTGCATATCTAGTATGTATCAGAGAGGTAGCCCTCACCTTCCTCTGCATCCCAAAATCTCACCATCTCTGACATCATAAAAGTTTTGGAGGATCCTGTTTGAAACTCTGGTAAATGTACAGTGCAGACTGGCATTACTTGAGATCAGAAGGGGAGATGCAGAGAGTGAGCTGATGTTTTGGAGCAGTGGGGTGAAAATATAACCTTGCAGAAGCATTTTGACTTTGTATAGTATTAATATAGTGCTATATTTCTGAAGTGCAGTGAAAATACCAAAAGCTTTATCATGGTTTGTTAGGATTGCTAGAGCTCTGTCTGAATGATGTTCTACAGGGAGACTCTGTAGCCTTTAGATATAGCCCAGATGTTGGTGTCTGGAAGAAAGCTGTGCCAAACACTGGATTATGCATGGGATAGACAGAAGGCTGTGAGGAGGACTTGGGACAGGGGAAATGATAACCTATGTTTTACCTTCTTTGATTATGACTCTTCTCAAGAATGCATCACAGAAACAGTCAGACCTATAATTTGCACAGATGGTTGGAGCTCTGAATAGAAAGGCAAAGAAAGAGAAGTGAGTTTAGATGAAAAAGAGAAGGAAAGGTGGCCTGAGTGTGACTCATCACTTGCCTCTGCTGCTTTGAAACCTGGAAAGAAGATAACACAGAGTTTCTAAAGAGTATGTTGTATGAACAGAGATGAGGACGTTAAGAAAGAAAATATTTCAATATCTTTAAGGCCACCAGGTGTAAATCTTCACTATCTCTGCTTGCAGGCCTTTACCAGCTCAGGTGCCACTGCACTAAAGAACAACACATGGTTTCAGGATATTTCTGTGAGGACATATTATTCTGGAAAAGTTTTCATTCACAAAGGTGGGACAAAGAGGGTGAGAGTTGTTTGGAAAATGTTGTTGAAGATTTTCACTGGGAGCAGTTCACCAAGACCAGATGGTATAAGCCAGTGAAGAGAAATTACTTTGACAGTGGAGGAGAGGCTCTTTGAAGAGCAGTAGCACATAGTGCATCAAATAAGTTTAGAGATGAATAAATGGAGTAGTGGTGAAGGATGAAAATGTGCGTGGTTTTAGCAAAAGACAGAAAAAAAATATTATCCCATAAACATGCAAGATGGAAGAGACCAAAGAGGCACCAGATGGAAAGTTTAAGTTCTCATAAGAAAATGAAGGATATGATGGACAGCATATGTAATGGAGAGCAGGTCAGGAGATGCTGTTATTGCATTAAGTAGAAGGTTTGAAGGAGAACTGTAGGTAAAATAAGAACCTCCATATACTGTCAAAGGAAAAGAGAGGAAGAAAGTAGAGGGGGGCTATTACTTGTGACGTTTCCCCCATTAAAAACTGATGCAGTACAATGTAGAAGGAGGGTGTGCAGCAATGTACAGCTGCAGTGAATTGTTGGGGTGGCTTTAGGCAGTCAAGTGAATTGGTATGGAGCTACAAAGGTAGAAGAGCTGAAGAAGTAGACCAATGAATTTGCAAATATCAATAAAAATAAGTAGATATGGGACTTAAACCGATAAATTTTAACATTCATGTTATCACTGGAAAGTCTCATATTTATCTTCTCTCAAAATGAAGATTTCAAGCTGTGTAACTGAGTGCTAAGCACAACTTTCTCAGGCTAAAAAGGTGCCTGACTGTGGCAACAATTGCTCAGAAGGCAGCTTCCCTCTTCTTGCTTGACAAGCAAAATTCCATCAAATGAAAGGCAACTTAGTCACTCTCTGATTTTCCTAAAATAACAAGTTTGTCCACAAAAGTCTGTGAATATTATCTGTGATTTATTCAGTATTTATTATCGCGTATGTGAAGTGGAACCATATGTAGTGATAATGCTCAGTGCAAACAAACAGTACTAAGCATAACACTTCAGGAAAGGTGAGGTACTACATGCTATCATGCAAACAAGTGCAAAGTTTTAAGGTTTATATTAGGGTTGCATTTGTGAAGATTTTGCTAAATAATCCACAGTATGGATTGTACTTATGAGAACAGAATTTATCACATTGTATTTTATTACTATTACTGTACAAAGTAGAGAAATCTTTATTTTGCCTTCAGTTTTCCCATCTTATAAGAATACTGTGAAGAGAAAAAAAAGAGAGGGATGTTGTTAGGACTTATAACAGCTTGTCCAGCTGTGGGGCATTCATTTGTCTTGTCTGCAAATGCTATTCCAAATTATCTCAAGGATTTGTCTCTGCTACTTTCCTCCTCAGACTGGCTCTGACTTCACCGTCTGTTGCCCACAGAAATGCCCTCTGACTGCATCTGGAAATGCTGTGCAGTAAATGTGATAACATTTTAATCTGCACTGCCATGCCAGTGAATTTCCTGCCTCTTTTTCAGCAAGTTAATGAGTATGGTGCAAACATTCCTGCATCTGTCCGAAAGTGGGAAAGTATTGTGCCATCTTCCTCTTATATTTGGAAAAGGCAGTCCTGAAGTGCAAACCACCTGCGAATCCTGGCAGTACAGTCTGGCCTGGGACTTTTTGGCAAAAATCCAGGCCAGACAATCCAGACCTTTTTGGCCAATTACCCTGTTGTGGATCACAGAGCACAGAGTCCAACTCAGTACATGCTTGTGGCATGTTGGCTCATTTCTGCCAGGAGACCAAGTGCTGCAGCAGCTTGTTCTGCTTCTACAGATGCACCAGTACCTTCAAATCACAGAAACCACAGATGGGGAAAATCTCAAATAGAGACATTTCCATGCCTTAGGAAGAAGGAGGCAAAGTTTCTAAGGAACTGTTTGTGCGTTTTCTGTATCATTCAAGTGTCCCCATCACCAAAGAGAAATAAATGTTCCTGGATCCATCAGTGATCATAGCACAGGTTGCTAGATGAGCCCTACAGGCTTAGATTACACAGGAGCACCTTGGAGAACTCTCACCTTATGTCAGGGGAGCTGGCTGTGCTGCCGACCTTCTCCTCTCAGATTAAGAGAGCAGAACCTGGCCTCTGCCCTCTACCTCACACTCGGGTTGGACATCATCAAGGCTAAAGTCACTTGCTGTTGCCATACACTGCCCCGGCTGCTAAAGGACCAGTCTGAAGACATTGGTTCTGCATCATCTTCTGATTCTACAGCAGATGGAGAAGTGCTGGAGCTCTTTCGGAAGTCCAGAGGCTGCATTTCCTATTTATTTGCATTTGCATATTTTTAAAACAGCCACTTGAAAGATACCCAGATGCATTTGGACAGAACACCTACAAATCATATTGGTCATCCATAGAACAATCACTCTCTGAGTAGCAAAGGAGATGGTTGCTTAGACATTTGCACCCCCTAAATCCTCTGCCAATCTACCTAAACCACTCCAGTGTCCTGCATTCTTCTCATCCATCTCATTTGTTTGCCCCTTACATGTCGGGCTAGGCAAATCACGTGTGTCTTGCAAACCCTGAGCTGAAGGCACATCTCAGCTGCCTCCTGTCTCCTGAGTAAAGTTAGGGTGAGGTTTCTTCTTCAAAAGTCTTATAGAAATATAATTTTTTAAACCTCATACTTTCTGCCAAATGCAGCTGAATGTGGCAAATAGGTTTAGCAATTGTTAGCAAAGAAGGAGAGAAAAAGCAAAGAAAGGGAGAAAAGCACAAGCAGAGGCAGGTACAGACAGACAGATGCGGCAACTGTAAAAATGTCACGTCTGCCAGAAACCTGATAGAAAATTCCTTGATCTGGGCCAAGGGAGGTTTGTCTTCTTCACTGTGTAGCTTGGCTCCTGGGATGCAAATGAGCAAGAGAGGGAAAAATCTTCAAAATGCATGAGACAAGGCTGCCCTGTAAGTGTGGCAGGAGGGAGAGACGCCTCAGGGCTGTCAGCAGTGCGGCTGCTTTGTGGCCCAGCTGGGCTGGGGACAGAGGTTTGTGTCCTGTGTGCTCCTGCTGGGCTCCTACTTGGAAGAATATGAGGAACAACAGAGTAGAGTAGGTCTGTATGAGTCCTTCTCTTGCCAGGCTACGTTTCTGCATGACCATGGGAGCTGAACAGGGGTTCAGATTTCTAGTTCTGATTTCTAGAGGGTCTGATTTCTAGTTCTAGCTCCTCCTCTCCCCTTCATACCTTCTTCTTTGACATGCTAGGTCATTTAAACTGGAATTTCTGCAGTACCTAAAACAGAGACACCCTCTTCTTATCCAGAACCTCTAGATGACACTGTAATACAGATGAAAAATAGAAATTAAATCCTAACACTTGTGCCCTGCATATTTATTAATAATTAATATCAGATTTGCTTTTTATTATTTTAGTGGCTTTGTGAAAATAGAAATAATTGTTGCTGATTATTATTTATTTAAGTGATGACAACATGATTAATAATACTTCAGCATGGGAAGGACTCACACTGAACAACCTAGAATGGGGAGATATTATCTCTGTTGGTGGCAAAGCTTATAATACACATGCATTGCAAAAATGATAACCCACCTGTAGAGGAAGAATGATTAAAGACAAAGATGGATATGGCGACACACAGATAAAGGAGATCAATATTTAGGATATAAAGCAATTTAAGAAGCTGGGCCATGAATTCACTCTAACATGCGCAGGCTGAAGTGAGGCTGACAGACCTGTTACCTACCTGCCCATCATGGTGGGCTCAGGATCTTCCTGTGGAGACACACAGACCTAACCACACCTGGAAATATTCTTCCCTGGTAGACCCCCACTGTCTACATACATAGCTTTACAAAAGTTAAATTCAGACAGTGATTTCTGAAGCTGAAGAGTTACTGAATTACTGAACCCTTTTAGCAAAGCTTAGGCCTGTTGCCCCCACACATTTTTTCCATTACAGCAAGCATCTTCCTGCTTTCTGGTCACAGCAGCTGATGCTAAAAGCCCAGTATTTGTGCTTGGTCCTACAGCCTGATGCTACTTTGCTTCCTGCAACACATCTCCATTTTGTTATAGGAACAGAAAATTGTAGAGCTGGTTATAATGTTTCCCCATGAAAAGTTGATGGGTTTTTTTTTTCCAAGAAATTGAATTTCCTGAGGTTTTGACTATGAAATTCCATTGTGATGCTTTGAACATCCAGCCCTTTGGCTACCTCATCCTTGCACTCTTACTGCACTTATCATAGCAACTAATACCTCAGCTTCTTTTCAGGAGAGGACATAGTGGATGCAGGTTCAGCTGGAACCTGGCTCACTGAAGAGCAGAAGCATAAAGGGGTGGGACATGTATTTATTTTTTTCCCCAAACACTTTTTTTCCTCTTGTGAGAATCACAAATTTCAAATAATTGATTTCTTTGTTTACCAAAGGTAAACACTCTACCAGTCTGGTTTTATGTGTCTGCAAGAAACATTTTAAATGAGATATTTTCTACATTTTCTATCAAAATTCCAGGCTGTCATGCAGCCTGGAATCCTTGGGAGTGCCTTTGGAAAATTTCTTGTTGAAATACCTCTCCTGCAGTCATTTCTACTTTCCTTCTCTTGTCCCTTTACCAGTGATTGTCAAATGGTTGTGCCACCATCCTGGAGCTAAAGCTGATTTTAAACAAGCTGCTAGGTTGCTGTATATAGTGAGCACTTGGTTCAGTACATGCTCAGCTGTTAAAAACAAAATACCTAGGAAGATCTGAAGTGAGAAAGAAAATTTCTACACAGACACATATTCTTTCTCTGTTTCTTTTCATTTACTTATATGAGAAAAGCTATTGAGTTCAGATAGTGTTTGCTTTTTGGTTACAAATGCCTGGATTAGAGTTGCAGCTGTGGTCATGCTAAAGAATATTTCCCTGCCTTCTCTTTGTGTTTCTTCTGCACAAGGTTTCTGTATGTTTCTTCCAGAGATTTTTCACGGTAATTAGGCCTAATTATTTAATTGCCTCCCCCTCCATCCCTAAAAATTCTGCTTCTTCCTAGTGATTCTGGATATAACATATGTTGCCAGATATAAACAGGGGGGGCTATTAACACGGTAATAAATTTGCATGGTCTATAAATTCCTGTATCATTCATAATCTAAAATAAAAGATGAGAAAAACCACTTTGATTTGTTGTGTTTGGACTCACCTCCAACATGTAGATTTATATGGCAGGAAACAGTTTTGAAGCTCTTAGTTCTTTAGGCTGGGAAAAAATAAAAAAGGCTTTTTATAATTTTTTTAATAGAGTACAGTTGGACCATCAAGTTTCAGTTTCATTTTGAAATGTGCCCTGGGAGAATGCGCCATAAATGCCAACATATTCAGCATCATGAACTCAAGATGATATCAGCTTGTTATAGTGTTCTGTTGCAGTGACTCCTGCCAGTTCCCTTTTTCTAAAAAAAAAAAAAAAGGAAAAATAGAAGGAATGGTTTAGAATTTTGTTTATCACCCCTTCCCTTAGAGGAGCAGAATACAAATGATTATCTTCCTTCCTCATCTTTGGTTCTGCCTTTATTGAAAATTCTCAGTCAGGGATCCTACTGGTGCATTTACTGTTGACCTTAGACAGCACTAACATGATTTCCTTGCTGACTAAAGAAAATACAATGCTGCAAAGGACATGTATTTTGATTGACAAGCAATAGGTACATCTGTCTGCAGTCTTCCAGATTCTTAAAGATGCTGCTGAATAAATCTTGCAGTTGCCATCTTGCAATAAACATAATTCATTCCCCCCAGAAACACATTCCATTTTAAAAGAAGTTTTTGTGTAAAATGACAGCACTAGCAAAATGAGGAAACATATATTATGGGGCAGGCTCATAGGCAATGTAAATCAACACTAATCAGCTGAAAACAATGGCCACATTTCTGTCCGGTAGAATCCGTCCCTTTTATCTTAGTTATATTAGGCAATTTGTTAGAATATGTGATAAAATGTGTCTAAATGTTACAGGTAGGTTATGAACATGATAGCTATTTGACAAAGCAGCCCCTGAGAGAAAGTGCATTTTTCACCCCATCAGAACTTAGTTCCCTTGATGAAGATAACAGATAGGTTTGCTCTGTGTAATCCTGTACATAATTATCTTCCCTACCTAATTTCTTTCTGTTGCTATGCATCATTATCTTAAATATTTTTGTAACCATTTCCATCCCATTGTTCATTCCTTTATCTCAGTTTTTTTGTCTGACATCATAAAACTGAGTATTTATCTTGTCCTGTCTACAGCCTTTAATAACTAGCCTGGTGTCAGAAACCACAACTTTAACAAATACACCCCGCCTGATGTATTATTAAGCATTGAGAAGGCACCCTGGTGCCTCCAGCTTGTGCAGAGAAGTAGAGGAGCCTGCACTGCTCTGAAGAAGCCCCTCCAAGAACCGGCTACAATATTTACTTGCTGACATTTAAAGATAATGGAGTTGTTTACTCAGTGTCTTTTTTTCTTTTTCCCTCCAAGCAAATAAGCATAAAAGATCCTGTGAAGGTTTTAGAAGGTTTTATTTCCAAAATGGCATTCTGGAACTTTTTGTCCCCCTTTTAATTATTTTTAATTTACTTTTTTTTTTTTTTCCAAATGTAGACGTTTATTACTTTTAATGATTAGTCAATTAGGAATACAGGTGGCAGCTAACCTGTTAGAATGGAAGGAATTGATTACAGAGCCTCAGGAGCAGGCCCTGGCTGAGTCATGAGGAGACATGAAAGGGTACAGTGGCAGTTAAGTCTCCTGGCACATGAAGGAGTGTAAACCATTGATCACAATACGAAATGCTGAAAACTGAAAAGGAATCCAATTTATTCTAAATAAAACTACTCTGTTCTCCAGTGACAGATTCCAGAGTCAGACACCAGAGAGGAACTGACAGCAGATGTTTTAGAGCCAAGACACAGAGAGGCTGAGTAATAGTATAGAAAAGAAATTGCTTTGAACTTCACCCCTGCTTTAAATACTTCAAATCAATAGGGTCACAGAGCTCTTTAATAGAGTGATGAGGTCTTGCCCCAGCAGATCTTCACAGTGACAAGTTGATGTGCTTCCTAGCAGCAGGGTCATAAAAATTTCAGGCTTCCCTCTGAAAGGGGGCTTTGTATTAGAGAGGTCCATTTGGAGTAACTCCCTTGTATGGCCGCTCTCAAAAGCTGAGCCCTAATAGTCTACATCTAAATGGGACTGACCTCATGAATTACCTCAAGAAACTTAATCTATAAACTGGCTTCTTCTTATGCAGACTGATGAATTCTTGTTTATTCCTAAATGGCTGTCACAAAACCTATTCATCAAACTCTTAACGGGGAAGAGAGTCTCACATAATCCTGCTTCAAGTGCGGCACCATTAAATAATCATTAGACTTCATTGCTGGTCTTGAGACCCACTCCAAATCCACAAAGCAAGCTTTTTACCATTCATCAGAACTGCATTTAGATGAGATTTTGACCTGATAAAAAAGGGTGTTTTTTGTCACTATCAGTTTCATGGCTGTGCTCTTTCTCCTTTCAGAGGCTGTGGTGGGGTTTATTTTTTTTTCCCTTTCCTTAACAAAAGTAAAAGAAAATAAAGGCAGATGGCCAACTCTCTCCAATATCCGTTTGCTTTATTTGAGCAGTTTAATGTAGTGAAACAGAGTGAAATGTTGCTACTTGCTAAATGGTAAACAACACCATTACCCAGAATTCAGCAGCAGACTGATACAAAACAGGGTGCTGGTGATTAATTAAACTGTTGTTGTAATTGTAATGCATGATACATAATAGATAGTGTGCTGTGTATTTTAAAAGCTTCAAATTAGCAAAGAATAACTTCCTTACATAGCACATCTCCATTCCATGCTGTTAATGCACAAATAATCAAAAATAAAAGGTCATTACTGCTACCTAGTAAAAATAATGTATTTTGATTTTCCTTACCCTGTAACCATGCGCTGGAAGAGTTGCATATTGCGAGGCAGCAGATCATACAGCCCTGCAGAAAAAAATGTGAGTCTTTTTCTTGTCTCTCTTGGATACAAAGGCACAATATTCATTATTAATCAATAACAATTAGAGTGATCAGCCTGAGCTGCAAAATATCAGGATCTGCTTCTGAGCTGTTTTAATTCCAGTTATTATCACCTCCCTCAAAAGAGCAAAGTTCATGTTCTGCAAATAACTACAATGAACACTCTCATTCATGTGGCAAACTCGAGCGTGGCTCCCATGGAGAGGTAGGTTGAGGTTACTTTCCCTATTCTCTGGGATTCTGAAGCAAGCACCTTAGCTCAAGAGTGATAGTGTGCCTTGTTGTGACAGGACAATACATGTCTTTAAGTTCAAATATGTCCTGAATGCCTGGCCAAACTTGGCCTAAACCCCTCTTGTGTAACAGGTTTGAGCCGAAAATAAAACAAGCTTAGCCTGCTAATTTTTTTTGCTCTGTTTACACAGTATCTGTTAACCAGGGCGGGATGCTCTGACTTTGGTGGTTTTCTCACTTACCACCAAAGACCTGGGACCTGATCCCTCAGACTGTGCATCTCTGCTGGGGTCTCTGGGCTGGACTGCTGCAGCCTTTTTTCCATGAGCTGCATTTATGGCACCTGTCCTCCCAACACAATATAAACACCGATGTAGATGATTGAGGCATGACCCACAGCAATTGCAAAACTTAATTTTCTTTTCCAACTCTGAGTGCTCCTCTGCCTATCATGTCTGGTTCATCTGTGGGGCTGCAGAGGTTACTCTGAACCATGCTGTACCTGCCACTGGGAATCATCCAAGGGCAGAAATGTTCCACATGGCTGATATACTGCTAACAGGTCAGCTGGAAAGGGTGAATAATCAATTTGAATACTTCCCCATCTCATTTTTATGTCACTGCTAAAATAATTATTTTTTAAAATTCTTAAAAATAGAGAACACTCAACCTAAATAAGGCCTCCTCTCCTGCTTTCAGTTTTCTGCATTATTTTTTAATACTCAGATACCTTGACATAAATGGCAGGTATTCAATACACTATACTTACTCTCTTATCAAGATTTTCTCCTTTCCCTGACACATATCCTCAGGTACCCTACCCATATACTTATGTGAGTACTTAGTTCCTGCTCAGTTCTCAGTTAGTTACTAAGAAGGAGATGGTTGAAGGGAGATTGTGAAGGATAGAGGAGAGAAATTAAGTACAACTGCTGCCTGTGTTTACAGATGAGGTTCACAGGATTATGTGTCTCAGAGAAATTTAATAAGATTCTGTGAGTACGTGATGTACTTTACTGTCTTGTGTGCATAAGAGATGCACACAGGT
Organism: Zonotrichia albicollis; assembly: GCF_047830755.1. Taxonomy (NCBI): domain Eukaryota; kingdom Metazoa; phylum Chordata; class Aves; order Passeriformes; family Passerellidae; genus Zonotrichia; species Zonotrichia albicollis. Next base: position 134,253,508 of record NC_133819.1, read on the forward strand.
CTTGACATTCATATTTATTCATAAAGGATTCTGAAATGGCATGATTTCAAATATAGCCTAAAATCCAAGGATAGTAATAAGGATGGAGGATGATAGAGGAGCCTGATGCCTTAATTAATGCAAAGGCTAACCCTGATTTTTGAGAAATGGCAAGTTCTTCTGCCTACACCCTTGCTGCTGCGATCCTCTGCTAGGCAGAGAGGTGTGAATCCTTGGCCAGAATGCAAAGAAATAGTGGAGCCTTCTTAGTCTGGTTGTACACTGCTGTCAGAGGGTAGGATAAACATCTATCTGCTACCTTTTTTACATCCTTCCTGCTGTTCCCATGGTCCAAGGATATGTTGTTTATCCATGATGCTTAGTCTCCTTCTCCTTCAACTCCTTCTGTTTCCCTCTGTGAGGGATGTGGGAATGCTTGTAATAACATTTATGAATATTATATGCTCCATCTACTTTTTGGAGTGCTATTGGAGTACTTACAATATTGCAAAGGGTTAATTCCAGTGAGGCATCTCAGCTTCGAGGAAGGGAAATGACATTGGGATAGTAGACCTGGTGATCAATTTGCTGAACAGGCAAGGCAGGCAATGCCTTCAAGTTTTAGCTCCCTTTGCTTTGGGTCTGGAGTACTGAGGAAGATAACATGCTGAAAAACAAAGATATGGAACAGGAGAAAGAAAAGTTCTCTGAGTAGGAAAGCAGGAACAAGACCAATTTTAGTTTGAGGTGACAGCTACTGTGATCCATGTCCACCTCTACCTCTTTCCACCAGGAACCACCTGAAATGCAGCCCATCATTATTTGTGGGCCTTTAACTTTCAATTAAAATAAAAACATCCCTTCATCATCCCATACTTCTTCTCTCTGTTTTGGCTACTTGGCACCATCCTGTTTCTCTTCTTAACATATGAAGTTTTTCATGTTTCCAACACTTCCTACATTTTCATCTGGCTTCATACTGGTCCTTAAAACCAAGAACTTCCAGAAATATTACTTGATTATTTGTCCAGTTTCTTGCCTTATCTCCCTCTTTTTGCATGAGTCTTTATCTTACTTAATGTTACACTATACTTCAAGGACGAATTGCATTAGCCCTGGATTTTCTTTTTCATAACCTTAGGTTAGACACTATTTCCTCGGTGTTTTGTTTCCTCAGATATGATTTTGATTGACTGTAAATTTTCAGTTTAGCTTTTACACACTTCCCACATGGATATATGGATATATCCATGCCTATAGATTGCAAGTTGGCTGCTTGGTTTACAGTGTAAGACAAGCTGTTAGAGTCCAATTTTGCTCAATTTGTGCTAAAGAGTAAGTAGTGCACAATTACAATACTGTTTTTTCTTGATGGCTAAAGCACTATTGACAGTCTCTTTCAAAGACCTTTTATGTAGCACATCTGAAAGACATTCAAAATCTGTATTGAGACACCTTTCAAAGTGCATCATGCTTCCTATGATTTAGTGATTTAGGGAGAGGGTAATAAGACACATCATTTTACCACTGATTTGCTCAGGCACTTGTGACAGATGCAGGAAAGCAGTTTGACTCTGAGTATGCAAATGAAAATGATGCTGACCCCACAAGGCATTATCTGTGCAGGAATGCACAGGCTCTACTTTGCAGGAGGGTACGACAGTAAAAATGTTTTTCCTGGTCCATGAAAAGTGTGAAAATACCTGGCCAAACAAATATTTACCGTGCAGGGATATTATAGAAAATGAACACTGAGTTTTCATTTTAACTCTCAAAAAAGTTACTGAGAATGATTTACGCTTTTTTGACCTCTGTTAATGTACTTTCATGAATGTACATTGGTTAAGGCAATATAAGCCTCTCCAGCACAACAGCTTTGTAAGTCCTGATTGATTCCTCACTCACCCTTTCAGTGGCATCTCCAGTTTCTCTATCTTTTCTCCCTCTCTCTGTCCTATTCTTTTAATTAAGAATTGTACTGCTCTTTGATTTTTTTTCTCATTTAATAGGCTGTGCCCAGTGGCATTAACTCTTGCTTTCCCTGACTGCTTTGATTTTTTTATTCCTTCATAACTGTATTAAGCAGAGTGAAGTTTCAGGAAGATATTACTGCCTATCCAGATGTGGTGGTTTGACCAGGAAGGAGTGGGAATTCTGGGAAGCTGTGGTCAAACCAATGAAGGTTTTGGGTTTGAGACTGGCACCCGGTGTAGCCAGTGGGGTTTGGACACACCTCCGAGAATACACAGGGGTTAAAAGCAGGGCACTGCCCTTGGCACGCTCTCTTGGGACGTCGCTGTAAAGAGGTCAGATCTCTCCCCCGTCCAGCCTTGCTGCTGGGCGGGGGAGGGCCAGCCATGCGGTAGGCCCGGGGCCTGGACAGAGATGGGAGGTGAGGGGCCTTCAAGGATGGAAGGGTGGAGGAGCCCCAAGAGACATCGAGACATCGGGCAGCCAGCTCCCCCCCCCCCCCCCCAGGAGGGAGAGAGAGGGAGAGTCGGCGGTGATAGCAGCCGGCCCAGGAAGAGAAAGGGGGGGGAAAAGGGTGCAGCCCGGCCGGCCGCAGCAGCAGCACTTGTGGGAGTATCATCTCGTCCCAGGACAGACAAAGACTGAAAACTTTTAACCCTTTCTTTCATGATTGGGGCCTTGCAAAAATGCTAATCCTCCTCGAAGCTGAATAAGAAGGGAGATAAGAGATGAGATGAGACAAGGACCTGGCCCGAAGAACGTGGAGATGAATTGGATGGGGAGAGATGATTTGGAGTGGCTTTTTTGGCTGGACTTTTCTTGTGGCCATGGACTCAGTTGTTCCTGTGACACAGACTGCATTTAGGGGGAGGCAGTGGCTCAAAACCAGGAGGGTTCATTCGTGAGGACCCCCCGGCCCCAGGGGGTTGGAAAAATATGGGGGGGACAGATGTCCCAAAGCAGAGACTGTGCCTTTTTGGAGTGAGACAAGGCATCCTTGAAAGACAACCCTAAAAGCAGCTCTGGTCCATGCCGTCAGTGGTGAGAGCACTGGGCATGGAAGGAAGATGTCACAAGCGGCAAAAGGACTTTTTCCGGGCGGTGCCGAAGTGACAAGGAAGCACACGAGGTTTCAGTGTGTTTCCAGGAGAAGCCTATGGAACAAGAAGGACTCCTTTCCTCTTCATGAACTGCAGTTTGAGTATACTAAAGTGTGGGGCCAAGGCTGGGCAGTTGTTTTGGGAGAATGTATCGGATTGGGAAAGTCAGGTAGTGGGGAGGGGGAAAGTTTTTTTGTAAGGTTTTCAATTTTTTTTTTCTTTTCCTTATAGTCTTTCCCTATTTTCCTGTAGTTTAAGTAATAAAGTGTTCTTTATGTTTAAGTTGGAGCCTGTTTTGCTTATTCCTGGTCACATCTCACAGCAGACACCAGGGTGAAGGCATTTTCATGGGGGGCACTGGCTCTGTGCCAGGCTCAAACCATGACACCAGAGAAGAATCTTGAACCCTCCACCTAGAGTGATAGATTTGTTGTGGGGCTTCTCAACATCACTTATCCAAGCTAACATTCTTCTTGCACCGGGATGTCAGTTCTACTCTGTGTGAAGGTCTGGTGTTTTTTTTTAATGGACATCTCAATCTCACATCACCTCAGAGGGATGAGCAGGAAAAAGTGTGTAAAGAGAAGTATTTCTATAAAATATAAGGGTCTTTCTTGATATTTGTTAAAATGCCTAATAAATTATTTGGTATCAGGAATTTTTTTATGTAAATAAGGTTTGCATTTGTTTATGAAAACTTTTTCTAGTGTCACATATTACTATTATTAAAGGTAGGAAATGGCTGAATTTTTTCTATAACAATGAGAAAAGTTTTATTAATCTTGTTTAGCACTTGACAGTCATGTTCTGATCAGTGTCATTCATTTAGTTTCTATAAGCCCATGAAAAAAGTTTATAAAAGTATGCAAGAAATAATTAGGTAAAAAAATGCACTTCCTAGCCAATCTGAAGCAAATAAGTACCCAGATAATACCAGGCTTACTCAAAGTGTCATGAGAAACAGCTGTTTGACCATGCTGATTTCATACTGAGGATTCCTGAGATTCCTGTAGGATTTGAGATTTTTACATGGTCTGGTAGCATGATAAGCATAGTACTTTAATAACCATCTTAGTAGTTTTCTGGTATCATTGTTATGCTGCAACAAATGTAATCTCTTTATTACCTGGTACCTTGCTGTCTGTGTAAGATCCAACAAGAGCATAAGTGCTGTAAAAAGCTGGTGCTCAGAAATCTTGAGGAGGGTGGGTGGTCATCAATTTCTCTGTGGAGAACCTGGTAAATAGTTAGGGAGATCTTTTCTCTCTCACTGTGGACACAAGGGCTTTTAAAGGTCTTTTGCCCTGATTTTGTTCAGCTGTCATGCTACTTTATAGATGAGTCACAAATGATGTCACAGGAGGAAGAAACTAAAATTCCTGGTGTGAACATCTTATACACGTGGCAAAGCATGACCAACAAAGAACAACAAAGTTGTGAAGTCTTAGTCTAAGGATTTGTAGGGAAAATTCAGGAGGGGTGTTGGAAAATGACCTATTAACATATTGGCACAGTAAAATAAAGCACTTTTTTTTCGATACAAATAGATTAGATCATAAGATCTGGCACCAGCACAAGTGGAACTGAGTTTTCTTGCCGTGAATCACCATTTTGCCTGCTTCACCATTCAAATGGCTTCATCATTGGCATTTGGACACCATGGAGAGGGCATCAACACCTTGATGGGAAGTCTGGATTTTGACTCTTCCTGGATGGCTGCTTGTCACAGCTTTTGTGTTGGTGCTGGGAGTTGCCACTGTCCCTGGAGGCAAGGAGACAAATAGGCTCACAGAGGGTCTGGTGAGGCTCCCACTCACACTACTGAAAGTTGATATTTGCAATCTAAATAGCTGCTGTCAATAGATATCTTTTCTGGGACAGGGGGTAGAGATTATTGAGGAGTCACATGTCTGGACAGGGATCAAAAACAGCATCCGTATTGTCAGTCAGGAAACTCTGCATAACATTGAGTGAAAACATGAGTAAAACATGCCCAACATGATTTTACTGGAAATGTCAGGCTTAGCTGATCTAAAAGTATTTTTGACAAGCCAGTGGTTCTTTGTAGTACTAGCTGGAACTTGCTTTGAAGTGACTTTGCTGCTTTTTTATACTGCAAAAGCTCAAAGGTCAGTAGATTTATCCATTCCAAGGTCTCTGTGGAGAGGTCAGCTCAAAGCTTCACTCTGTTTCACTCATTCAAACGAACACGAGGAGACTGCAGAGGTTACTTAGGAGATAGGATTACAGTGTCTGCAGTGTGGAGAAGGTGTGCCTCTCAATGTCCCTATTATAGCTGTTTCTATGTGAACAAATGACCCAATTCATAAACCAATCTTTCGTGAGATCAGCGTGCTCTACACAGAATCTCTAGAAATTTATCTACATTAATAATTAGCTGTATAAAGGTATTATCTACCATCAGATTCACAGGACTTGAGGGCTCTGCAGCCATCAAGGTAAGACCTGTAGAATATGAGAAACTGTATTTCTGAGAAATAGTTTGTCCTGAAAATTTTGGGTTTTGCCTCTGTGTTTGTTCATGTGTGTGTAACCTTTTGTTTCAGGCATGCATCCTCTTCTGCTTATCCACATTACCCTGAGATCAGACAACTGCAATGCATTCTACTTGCAGCTGTTTCAGGAGGGAATTTAACAGCATGAGCTATCCCACTTATCAAAGGCAGGGAACATTTAACAACAATGTGCCACAAACCACAGCAATTCCCAGTGGCCTCTTGGGTAGGATTCAAGGTGATAGCATTGACCTTTATAAACCAAAATGGTCTGGTCCAGCTTATTAGCACCTTCCCTCCATGCAACACTCCACAGCAGTAATTGAGAAAGGTTCAAGCTCAAAGTGTTTTGGAATATTGCTTTGATTGTGTAAAAGCTAGAGCTTTTCTTCTGCAAATTCTCCCAAGTATATCAGGTTTTGGGGGAGATTATGGAAAGGAGTCTAACAAGAGATAGATGGATTGTTCATCAGAATGGAATAGCACATTGTGAAAACATATATCTTCATGACTTTTCCTGTTGCTGGCAAGAAGTTTCATTTGACTTTGATTGAGTTGAAATCACTAGCCCACTGGCTCAGCAATTCATTCAGGAGAGCATCATTTTATCTGCAACACTGGAAGAGCAACTATGTGAGCACTATCCTGCTATCCTAAGAGTCAGGCTGTAAGGGCAGCCAGCCTCCAAATCTCTGTTAGTTCCTAACACAGGAACTATTTCCCAGACTTTGTGGTGGTAACTTTTTTAGAAGCAAGTAATTCAATTGCTTCAAAACAGGCACGTAAAAAAATAAAGTTAATTTTTCCATTTCATAAGTGTTGTAAATTAGAAGTCTTGAGTTTTAAACAAAAATTATCTAGACTTGCCCACAGGAAATTTTGCATTATTTTCTGTTATTCTCACAGATAACTTCCCTTTGAAGTTGGGTGGTCATGTCATCTGGTGCTTCATTCACAGCATGGAAAAAGCCTTAGGACACAGCCCAAGTGTGCCTGTAATAGGAGAGTGGAGCAGTTCCCAATCATTATAAAATTAAGGTAGGGTGGTTTCTCACCATATGTAAGTTGTTTGAAGAGAGAGTAGCATAACACAAAGGCACGGCTATGTCAGTGCCAGAAAGGGACCACAACTGGCTTTAGCATCCTTCACATGAAAACTCTCTGTGAGCTTGGAAGTGGCAAAACATGGAAATGGGGAAGCTTAGGAGGGATTTATCTGAGACCTGGAAACCTGGTTAAGGAGTTTTGTTTGCTGTGTCTGTCAGACTCTGTGCCATATCCAGTATGTCTGTAACAGTTCTCTGGAAAGCAGACTACTATGAATTAGAAAAGGGAGAGAAAAGGTAAAGATATTATCTGAAAGCAACTGCTAGTCTAACAGGATTCCTGTTATGCTACTGGATATTACAAGTCTTTGGCCTACCTAATAAGAGCCCATATCCTTACAGAAAAGAAAAAAATGCACAGAATTTTCAAGTTACTCAAGTCTTTCTGAGTAGCAACAGCTCCTGAAGGAATGACAGAAATGTTTTATCCTTCCTCCCTTCCCTGTTTATAGCTCTGACCTGCACTTCTTCAGCACTTCAAACAAAGGCAGAAACTCTGTATTTGCTCTGCCTGGATTTTGTTATTCCAGGTTCCTTGTGTGACAGCAGAGTCTTCTCAGATTGCTCTTATCTGTGTTGGCTTGTGGGGATGTTAAACCTCAGAGCCCTAAGATCCCACGCACCATCAGAGAAGCTATCACAGCACATGTTGGCCTCCCAAGATATAAACAAATCTTCTAGTATAAAAAGGCAATAAAACACAGAAAACTTTAATCTTTTGATAGTTTTATAGTGAATTGCTTCTCTGTGAAGTGTCCTAGATGGTGTTTCTCTGATAGGCACAAGATTGAGAAAGTAGGATAATACAACAATCCCTACACTTGCTTTTACCACCATTCTAACAGTGCACATAATTTCTAGAGCAACTTATCTTGTGTATTAAAACACACACACCTCTAAATATGTGCTAATATATTAAGCACAGAACTGTCTTACAACATCAATGGATATACAAAGAGCAAAAGATTTAAGTCAGGGGATAGAGTTAAAAGAAAAAATGTACCATGGAGATGATATCTTTTGTTTTTGGAGCATCCAGGGCCCCTGTTACCCAGATGAGCTCACGGCTCAAATAATGTAAAGCTCTATCTCCTCTGTTATGATTCTCCTTCTCACCTGTAAGCTGCCATCACTGTTCAGGTGGAAGCCCAGATTCAATCTGTCATTAAGCACATAAGCATGGGGATCATACTTCTCTGTAGTTCCTCTGTAGTCAAAGAAAGGTCTCTTCAGTCCACTTAAAAAATTGGATCACCCTTGTGAGTTCCCTGGCCCTCCTAGGACCAGAGGGGAACCCTGGAAGCCTATGCACACTTACCCAGCCTCTTGAATGCACTTTTGCCTCCTATACATCCAGGGACTGCATCTCCACCAAAGGCAATTCTTTCTTGGCCCACCCCTCCATCCTCTGGCCTTGATCTTGTGTGATGGCCACAAGCCATTGCCCATGAGATGTACAGTTACAAAGCAGGTGGATGCCATGCTAGGAAAGACTATGTGTGGAATGCTGAGGAGGCAATGGAGTGGAGAATGTGGAAGGGGCCTGGGTCTGGGATGTGCTTCCCCACAGGGGATGGATGCTTCCTAGCATGTGTGATACCCACTCACATACAGGTGAATTGTCTTTGCTGTCTTAGCCCTGCCCTGCTGGCTGCTGCAAAGGAAAGGTGCATAATCAGAATGGCCAATGTCTATTTTGCTATTTGAGGAGGAGACAAGAAGGTTGCACTGACCTTTAACAGAAGCCAATGTTCCCTGCAGGACAAAGCTTTAGTCTTAAGTTGCTCTAAATAGTCAGTGTGTTGAGAATGTCCTTATTCTGGGCTCTGGTGGTCCTGACTCACTGCCTTAGCTGAGGTCCCTCTGCCTGGGCATTTGGGGTGTGAAAGATGCTGCCTGGTCACACAGATCAGCAAATTCTCAGGCTTCTTGAAGTGTGTCAGCAAGTCTATCTTCATTGCTCTAGTAGTAGTAATAGAAAGGAATCCCAATTTAGTATATGGTACCTATAATTTTAGATAAAATCACTCACCCAAGCACAGTCCTTACTCCAATACTTTAAAACACACCAAACAAGTACATTACATACTTGGGAGAGTCCTTATACCAGTAGATTTCCTGACACGTGACATACATGTGAACTTTTACTTGCCTGTATAAGCACAGACACAGAAGTGCCTTATATACAAAGGAGACTGTCTCACGTTCCCCCTCTCTGAATGGTTTTTGTTCAGGTTTCTTCCAGCTCCCTGGTCACCTGAAACCCAGTCTGCTTCAGCCAGTACATAATCCTCAGCTGGTCCAATGCTGGAGAGAGGCTCTAATGCATCTCTCCACAGCCCTTCATCCTGTGGTGAGTGGCCCACTTCAGTCCCACTAGTCCCCAGCCCAGCCCTCAGGACTGGGGTCCATGCAGAAGCTCCCACTAGACAGCACAGCCCTGACATCAGAGGAGGTTGCTTTGTCCCTGCCATGTCCTCACAGAGTATTTGTTCCTGAGACTGTCCCCATTGCTGCTTGTGAGGGTCTCTGTCCTGCAGAAAAGCTTGGGGAAAAGGGTTGATGCTTTCTAAGAGTAACTCTTGGATTTAATTAGGAGTGCTCCCATCTCCCTTCCTTCCTTGTCTTCTGCTCTGAGAGTTACCCGCAAAATAGATTTCTGTAAAATCTGGGTAAAGCCCTGATCTGCTTTTGCTGGTGGAGTTACTTGAGGAACAGAATCAGGCCCACCAGCTATTTTTTTAGAAGAAAGAAATATATATTTCTCTTGCATCATGAAACTTCCTTGGGGAGATTTTGTTATGTTATGATCCAAGTCCTGCTATTTGGCACAGCAAGTAATTATTGTACAGTTACTGATTTTCTGACTCACTCCTTTGCAGATCCGTTCTGCTGCTTCGGATTCATTACAAGCCTCAAGGAGCTGAGCAGAAAAACAGCATGTCCCACCTTCACATGTCAGATAGTAAAGCTTAGTCATGCAGCTTAAAATAAAGTAAGCAAGGGGCAGATGGCAAAAAGGACAAAATGTGGCTTATTTAATCTGCCTGTGTTTGCAAGGAAGTAATTGTCTTTTAGGCTCCAGAAAACAGAGTGCTACCAGCAGACAAACAATGAAGTCTCTCTTTCCAGGGCACATATGACACTATTTGTATAGCTTCAACAGGAGCCTGCAGTTAATTCAGGGCTTTCAATAAAATTTACATTCACCATATGTAGAGGATAAAACACCTTCCTTGAATTTGGAAGCTGAATTGACCTGCTTCCCCTCCCTCATGTGATCAGTTCACCCAGAGAAACTGTAATCCTCTTCTGAGCCCATACAGTAAAAATGTCTTTAACAAAACAGACCTTCCAACATAAAACTATTACGTGAGGAAACAAAGCACTAAGTGGTACAATAACTTGAAACACATAATACTGTCAGAAACAATGACTGTAGGCCTGACAGTTTCCATCAAAGTGGTACCAATTTAAAGCTTTTAGTAAGTGCAATCATTAATGTACGCAAAGCTGTTAAGTAGTGAGTCAGAGTAACTTAGCTACATTTTGTTTTGCGCTGACAAACCACAAAAGAACAGCTCAAGTACTGGAAGTACAGTTGCTCATTAGATATTTACTTTTGCAAATACCTTTGGAGTTTATTCGGTTATTTTCAATGAAAGTGTACAGTGCAGTTCTGCACAGGCTGAAAGGATCTCTCTCTTGCCAAAGATAAATAGGACACATTTTAAACCATGTTACTGGTGAGAAGATGAGTCCTGAGCAAAAACAAGAAGAGGGATAGTACAAATCAAACTGCCTAAATGCTCTGAAAAGCTTCAGCTTTTAGATATTTTTGAGATGTTTTTGAGGGAGCCAGAGAGGCACTGGATAAATCTAGACGATGCTGCATTGTGATTGTACCTGTTGACAAATGGCAGCTGGGAGGTGTGCACAACTGGAGAAAACAGGGCACAGAAATCTGATGATGCCTACAAATTTATTCTACATTCCTAGATTTCCAGACTTGAGGTCCAGTAATTTCTAGGTGTCTTTATAAAACAGAGAAGGAGAAGGAACCATTAGGGAGAGGAAACATCAGCCATTATGAGGAGACATTCGAGCTGAAACTCTTGTAGAGGAAAATATTGGTGAGAGGGGAAGGTGTCTCATGGTTATAGAATCATGGAGATGACAGCTAACATTAACACAGCTCTTTCATTCACCAGTTTGTCCAGTCACTCAGTAACTACTGAAGAGTAGTTTTAAAACTACTACTAAAGAGTGTTTTAAAACACAAAGAAGGAAACTCTGGACAAGCTTGCACAGAAAGATAGTTTCAGCCGGTTCAAAGAAAAGATGGACAAATCCACAGACCAGCAGTATAGTAATAGAGTGAATAAATGAATGCACCCTGCATCATCTCTAATTTTGGGACTATGGTGAACAGATTAGAGGGGAGGGCCAGGTTGTTACTGTTGGGGCAGATCACTTGGCCAAATAGCCCATTGTTTAGGGTCAGCTGGGCATTCTTTTTTCCGATTCTTACTTCCTGGACTCTAGTGATAGACAAGGTGGTGTGCTCCTCAGCGCTAGGAATAAACATTGGCATTTTTATATGCAGAATTTTAGTAATGGTTCTCACTTGCTATCTAAAGCCTTTACTAGCTTTTGATTTTGAGGTTGCAGTCCATCTGGTGTTTAAAGATCTACTCCTGGGCTTCTCTTGAGGCATAATAAGCTTAAAAGTGAAGAAGAGCTCAGCACCACCTTCATCATTACCCTCAGGGAGAAGTTTTTCCTACCTTTTTCATCAAGCAGAGAACCTATTTTCTTGGAGAAAGGCAAAAAAGAGCTGAGATGATTACCTCCAGCAAAACTTTAGAGCAGATCACCATGTTGAGGCCAAGCATCAGAGCAGAGACCCAAGGCACAGTCCCCTCCTCTCCACATCTAAAAGATACTTCTCCTTTTGTATTAACAGCTGTAGAATTTTGGGGAGTTGGTTGGAAGCTGGGGTAGTGAGGTAGGATGAGAGATGTACAGCTGCTGCATCTGTGTCCTGTCCTAGGAATCCGGCATCTTCTCTGCAGAGCAGTTTTTATTTGTAAAGAGTTTCTCTTACAAGGAACATGATTGGCTTTGGTTACAACACTTGTTGGCTCAGTCTTCCCATTGCTCCTGAATGTTGCATCTCCCGGACCGATTGCCCTACCATGTTTCAATCTCCCTGGCTAAAGTACTGGGTTAATGTCAAGCGATACTTTCAAAGGCGTTTGTAACAACAAAATAGTTTAGTGATGTGAAAATCTGCCTGTTCATTGTAGGTCAAACACATTTACCTGCAGGTTACCTACTCAATTTCCTCATTACCTAATGATCTTCCTGGAAACCTAGAAAAGCCAGAAACTACTAGTGTGTGGCTATAGCAATGAAGTAAATGCAAAGGAGCATACTGAGAGAAGAAAAATGCCACTAATGTTTCCAAACCACCATTACAACAAAAGTAAAATAAATTTGGGGCTAGGTCAGAACCTTGGGTCAGTTCTGGTTTTGTCAAAACCAGATTATTTTTTCCTTAAAAGCAACACAGCAGAAGTGCGAATGTGGCATGTCGTGTCCTGTTGCAGCTCTCTGTACCTTACACTGTGCACAAATTTTATTTTGAAGATGATGGTGTTTGCCAAGGTGTCACAAATAGTTGTTATCCTCCAAGCCAGCAAGTTCCTAAAGCACCACCAATGCAGCAAAGTCTTATTATCTAACTTTTAAGTTACCTTGACTCAATTTGTTTCCTCTAAGGCTTTTCCAGGAGTGAAAATAATAATGATAGAAGAATGGTTCAAAAAGCAGAAACAAAACCAGAGAAGCATTTGGTCTTATCTTTTTAATTTTTTTTTAAATAGAGGCCTGGGGAAAAGACAAGTTAACTCTTCTGATAAAGAAAAGAGGTTAATCTTACCTCAGAAAGATTTTCAGTATCTGCCATCCAACTCCTCCTCTCCAAATTCAGGCACCTCTGTTAGTAATGTGGTGTCTGATTAGCAAAAGTATTTAGCAAGCTAATGTTCACTGTCCACAGCAGGAGGTTCACACAGCTTGGCTGATGAGAAATGAACTGCCTGGAGCTAGCTTTTAATGGCAACTAATTTCCCATATTTGATACTCAGCTCAGCCAACTAATATCTAGCTCAACCGTGACAAGACAATCACAGTTCCTTTTGAAAATCCTTTAATCTGGGATGCAAACCAGTATGCTCAAGGCTATAATGAACTTCTGAGATTATGTGCTGGCTATTTTATAGGAGGTATATTTTTCTCTTTTCTTTTTGCTTTTCTGCCTCAGAAAGGCTTAAGAATACATATTTTCATAGTTTCCTGCTTTTATGCAATTTGCTTAGCGCACAGAGATAATCTCCTCCTGAAAGTCAGTGACAAAAGTTTTAAAAGGACAAGTAAACAGCTTTCCCATCAGATAACCCAGAGGATGTGGCAGTTCACAACAGCACAACATCATAAGTGGCTTTTAAATCAACTGATCTTGTTATTCTGAAAGTGTTTTAAATATCTAACATGTTTTATACTGCGCTGGCTTGGGCTTTGACAAATCCCATTACTCTCTGTTACTCTATCTCATTACACAGTGAATTATTAAATAGAACACTTAACCTAATTAGATATTATTGCCATGATACATACAGACATCCTGAAACGAGTCATTCCTTTTTGTTGTTCTGACTAGTCCTTCAGTTGTTTTTTACCTCTTCTGTGTCACTGGTGGGTTTTTTTTTTTCTACCCTAAGAATCAAATTTCTGGTAGAAGAAAAGTTTTTTTGCTGTTTCTTTTTAAAATGGTTCCTGGATGTAACAATACACAATGTATAGATGCATGTTTGTAAGAGCATGTGTGTCTGTACATACATACACACAAAAACACACAACTAAAGTTATTCTGGGCTGCAAACACAGTTTTTCTCCTCTTGCAGTGCGCACACTTTCACATCCATAGAGATAGTAAGATAGCTTAGCAATATTTTGGTTTTAAACTAGACTAAAATTTTCAATCCAAGGACAATCATTCCAGGAAGGAGAAAAGTCTCCAGCTCTTCTATAAATTGGCTGACAACCCCAGTCTGCACCAGTCCAGTGCAGGGCCATAGAGTCTTTTCTCAAGCCCTCACTGATGGCCAAAACGTGCTTCTGTAAGGATGTATGGGAAAATCCCTGGCTAGTAATTTCAGAGCCTTATCAGACTAACAAAGCCAGGCTAGTACATTTTCTCAGTCTTTTCAAAATACAGTGCAGCCATGGCTGGCTAATTGGAAAAGATGCTTCCTATCATACAGTATACTTTTAAATTAACAGACTGTCACTTGCGGATCTGTTTCTGATAATTTCATTATTTTTCCAGAGAACTTTCAAAATAAAATATTTATTTTCCCCACTCATACTGTGCAAATCAGGTCAAAAATATTACTTGACATAGGCATAACTTATAAGAGTTGCTTTGGCTATTTACCAAGCTGTCATGTTTATCAGTTCAGTGGCATCTCCCATATTTGGAAACATGACAAATGCTGTAGACAGTGTTATTGTTGTGGGAGGCAGTTAGTCCATGTTTAATGATGCTAACTATAGAATATTCATTTTTCAGAAATGGCTCATGTGTATCTTCCATTCAAGTAGAACCCTCCAAAATGTATTAACTCACACTATTAATTCATGCTGTCTGAAAACATCTCTGTGGTGAGGATGTCCCGGGAGTGATGCAGTTCCTTGGAGAATATTCCCATTGCCATTTGCTTTGTATGACACCACTGGCTCCTCTGTGTGTCCCCCTTTTTCTTGCTGCCCACCATAGATGAAATAGCCCAGTGTGTCATGTCCTTCTCACATTTGTTTTATGTTCTTTTATGATAAACATTAGAGAGTTTTGCATTTCTTGTTCTTTTACTCCCATATACATCCTCTTTCTATATCTATTTCTTTATTTTTAAATGAAAATGATGCAAATGCAGCTCTGCAGTCAAGATTGACCTTCATTTTTCCACATCAACACCTGAGTTAAATACTTTTGCTACTCAACATGTCTTAGCAATCACAACTCTGTGTACTGTGAATATTCACAACACTTCAATGTATATTTTATGTTGAAGAGGAGAGAGATACTGAAACATGCATCAAATAAGAAGAGAAAATATAAAATGGTGGCTACTGTCTGAGTCAATGAGCTGCTCGTGGTCTTAACTGTATGTATAAAAGTGAGATTACTGGATTACTTTAGCTATTTTATGAGTTACATTAGAAACTGATGTGCCTGACATTAAGACTCTTACTAGACACTGTTACTTGATGCTGCTTGACAAGTGTCATCTCAGTGTGGATGAGCTGGTTACAAAAAGACCAAACGTAAGTGTTGCCAATTCCACAATCTGAAAATCTGCACATCTTAAAAATGTTTCACTCAGTTGATATCAGAAAACTACCTTCAGAAAAGATGGTATGGATGAGACAGATTTTTTGATATACTGTTGAATATCTGAGATGTAGCAACATGCCCACCCAGAGCTTGCTAAGACAAGTTGTTTTACAATCCTATCAATATCCACAGAAATTCAAGCCCAAAATTTGCCAGGAATTCAAGATAAATATCAATGATATTGCAAAGAAAAAGTGTCTTCTATACGTCTCTGTTTTAAACAGTGTTTTCCTGAAGTGAAAATAGGTTCCTAGTGCTTGTTTTGATGATACACATACAATTGTGCTGGATTGGGGGGAAAATTGTGTTTAAAGGACTTTCTGAATGTAAATCCAAGAGTTCCAAAATTAGAAGGAGGGCAATAAGGAGATGGAGGTTTAGGAGAGAGGGGTTAGAAAAATGGGTGTCCATCTATGAACTCTCAACCAGAGCCCTTGTGAAAGAGCATAGTCTGTACTCCCATGATCCCAACTGCTTTCCAAAGGACTCTTGGCTCATTCAGTTCATGAAAGGGAGGATGTGTTATACCTGTGCGGGAAAAAGTTTATTACCTGCAGGGTCTTTGCTTTCTTTGTGATTGCTGTTAGGTTACTCTCAGTGCTTCAGGCAGGATGTCATGAAAAGATAAGGGTAATGTCAGAGAACCCCTGGAAAACTTGATTCTCTCCCTCATTCCATTACCAAATTCTGGTGTGATGCTGGACAGTCATTTGGATTGGCCAATAATTGCATGTTCCTCTATTTGAAAGTGTTTAGATGAGAGTTTTTACATTAAAAGTGCCAAGCACTTCTGACTGCAGTGAAATTCTTGACTGTATACGACTACATTATGCTAAGTACTCTAAAAGATTAATTCCTAGACATCCTAAAGTGGGCACCTAAAATTAATGGGCTTTTATTTTTTACTATTTTCATCTTAATCCCCCTACATTCTTCACTAGTCAAATGAGATAATTATACCTCTCTCCATCATCAGGTTGTTATGTAGATAAAGTCATAAAAGGTTTTGAACTAGTTAGGTGTTACAGTGATGAGTGCTTTGAAGAAGACTTGCAGTAAAATGCCTGCACTCAGTACCAGGATTGGATGTGGTGTATGGGAAAGGGCCTTCCCCTGACTGGACTAGAACCCAAAGTGGTCCAGCATATGGTGAGAATTATCCTGTCTGAGCACCCACTGAAAGCAGTGGAGGGCCTCAGCACCAGGATCCCTCAAATCAAGACTGCTTCATGTCTTCTGCTTCTCAGTCAGGGTCAAGCCTCACTGGAGATTTTTTTCTCTTTTCTTAGTTCTCTGACAGGTAATAATGAATGAGTTCTGAAGGTTTTCTCCTAAAGGAGTCAGTAAGAAGTATCCAGATGCCCACTCTCATAAAAAAGCCCCCAAACCCACACAAAGTACAGACTGTGAGGTCTCACTCATCTTTGAGAAATTTTGGTTGAAACTAGTTGGTACATTTAAAGCACTGTGGTCATCAAGGCCTTGATGTCAAGGCAAGTGCAAAAATAATTTGTGGGGGTAGACAGGTACCTGATCATTTGTATTCAGAGTGTCAGCTGAACCATGTTTCTCATGGTTCATAGTGATTTAAAGCTTCATACTGTTTTAACAGGCTGTTCCACATTCAACCATATTTTAGAAAGGGAACTGAAACATCAGCTATGTTAAATAGCCTTACAGACCCACTGCATGGAGAAACAGGAAGTCTGAGGTCCTGATATGAGCATGGCAGGTCTTGTCAGGCTTGAGCCAGCCTTCAGTGAAGAGGACAGTTTGTTACCCTTTCCCGAAAGAGGATGGTGTTGGGTTGTGGGATAAAAGGCTCATGACATGAAGGATCCCAAAAACACAAGGGCAGATGGACGAGCTTCAATACCCTGGTCAGGGACATGAACCATTACCCCTGTTTTCAAATTAAACTCTGTGTTGAACTGTTTTCCTGTGTAAGGGACATTAAGGGACATGGGTGCAACAAGTGGAGTTATACAAAGGACATAGGGAGGATCCTGGGCACCTGAGGTGCCAGCCAGTGGAGAAGCCAGAGCCCTTGTGCACTGCCTGGGTGCCTGGGTGCCTGTGTACCAGTGTGGATTACTGCCAAGCATCAAACTGGATTTGGTGACTGGAAAGACAGGCAGGGACCCGAGGGTCAGCAACTGAAGGCCTTAGAAGCCCATGTGTCTGGATGCCAAGAGCTGGGGAGATGGAGGTCCAGGGACAGTTTTGGGGCAGAGAAAGTGCTTAGAGACAGCTGGTAGAAGCACCCATATGTTGTGTATATAGGTGTAGATTTTTTCCCATTAGCAGCTGTCATCCTGATGAGCTAGAGAGGGGAACAGGATGAGGCCACGGCGCTGTTTGTGCTTGCAAGGGCTGTTTTCCATCTGGGTGGATCCACAAGGCTGGTCACAGGTACACATGTGGGTGTGTACACATGGTGTGTGTGTGCCTATGGGGAATGCCTGCTCATCCTCACTGCCGGGGGCTATGGAGCTGCAGCAGCCTCCCCTCTGTGCGCTGCTGGGCATGGCAACCCCCAACAGATGGGCCCTCCTCGGCCAGAGGGTTTCAAACCTGTCTCCTGAACAACTCAGGAATGCTGCTCAGGAATACTGGATTTGCTTCCAGGGTGTAAAGGACAATGGTCTAATGGCTACAGATCCGCTTGTATCTCTTCCTCTGAACAGTGCCCTGTTGTAGCCTCAGCTGCTGGATAATCACTCCTCTCTTGGGAACTGCAGGCAGCACTCAGCAGCTCAGTTCCAATAACACATTCACTCCACAAAACAGAAAACACCACTGCATTGCTTATTCCCTTTGTGATAATACTGATAACACTTCCCAGCTCCATACTGTTCCTCCTCCCTTACAGTTTTGCCTCCTGAAAGCTTTTTTGGAAGGAGTTAGTTGGAAGGAGAGGTTGTTGCTGGGTTATCTTTCCTAGGCTAGCTAACAAGAGTGTCAAATGACTTCCATGCTCCTGACCAATAAGACTTCTCCAGACACAGATATTTCTGCTGTTTCTAAACAGTAACATAGGTTGAAGGAGGATGTTATCATAGCAGAGAAATTTGGGGGTGGGTGAGAGGGTGAACATAGAGGCGCATGAATTTTAGGACAGGAGCAGCATATGCAAGGAGTGTTCCACCAGCTTGATAATAACTCGTCAGCTGGGGCTGATGAGGGGCACATTTCCTGTGACGTCCTCGACTGGCCCTTCACTGCCTGCCTATCCCCTGATCACATATTCCTCCCAAGCACACCAAGGATAACTATTTACACATTTGCACTCAATGAATTACAATCTCATTTATCTCTACTTACCTCATGATTCAAGAAATGAATGATGTGTTAGGGCAGATGTATCAAAACTGATGCCTTTAACTCTTAGGTCCTGCTGTGGCTGGTCCGTGGAGCTTGTTTGGAGGATTGGACTCTTCTCATTTACAACATTTCTTACAAAAGAGCCTTAAAAACTACTATTCAAACTGTTTACTGTGTAGAAACTATTTGTTAGGTGGAAAAAACCCCAGGCTTTTTATTTTAATGAAATTTTTGGAGAAAATAATCCAACTTAGAATTAGATAATACTTAGTTGATAAAAATTTTCTTACAGGCATTTTGCCACGCTTTGTTGTTAAATTTCCCCACAAATTACTTGTTCCCAGTGTTGTGAAACTCTGTGGTTTACTGTAAACATATTACTGCTAAGAAATGAATACAAAGGTCTTTTTTTAATTCTATTTTTTTAAGTAGGAGCAGTGCAGCTATTGATCAATTTTGTGACATGAAGAATGGTGATGTCATGACCTGACAGGAACAAAAACTGACCACAGGAGATGGAAGAGGAGTAGACCCAGACAGGGAAATAACCCACCGGTAATACAGTGTTTAGAAAAAAAGCACAGGGGCAAAAGGTGCAATTAAAAGAATCAGGGAGACAGGAGGAGGAGGTTGCTCCAGAGTTTGAAATCCTGCACTTGAGAATTGATACCTCATACACCTCAAATTTCTACTGTCTTTTTCTGTCTTATATGGAACTGTTGAATTTGCTCTTTGGTTCAGCGGTTTTTTCTGCTGAATATAAAATAATTTGTCTCAGACTAGATAGCAGGGGGCAGAATTTATTTGGTGTAAATGGCTCTCACTTCATACTTGCTGAGAAGCTGCTCCAGCACCCTTTGTTCTCTGTATATGAAGCAGAACTGCTGAAACATGTCAACAGTTCAGTGCTTATTGCAGTGCTCTTGGTTATGCTCTCTTCATCTTCTGCTTTTGCATCATACTGTTTTATAACCTTTTCTTGCAGTTTTGTCAGAGAGGTAGCTACATTTCACTGAGGGTGAATGTGCAACTTGTAGTCTTTGGGAAAAATAATAAAAAAGCAAACTGACACTTATCTGTAAATGCCTGGAATTAATTCTGGGAAAGAATAATCCTTCAAAGCAGCAACACTACATGAACGTCAAATTGTCAGACACTCAAAATTTCCTTCTATACTGCCTTGGCATCTGCACTGGTAGTTTTTTTTCTTTGCCCTTTCCTTATGTACATTAATACCACCACATATAACTGTGAGTTCACTATGGCTGGATGTAGCAAAAATGTATCTGCATCCCTGCAGGTGGATGTTGAAATACTGTGTTGGGCTGGTGAAAAGCAATTTTGCTACACAGCAAATATCTAGTTTTACTTAAGATTTTTATTTTCTTCTCCTCTGCTCTGAAAAACTGTCTTTCTCTCAGACCTCAGAAAACAGTGCTGGATTCTCTAACACTGAATTGCATTGTTGTAGCTACATTGGTTTCAAAGTGGATCCTCCTGATATACTGTCCTTCAGTGAAAGTAGAGTTGAGGTCACTGTTCTGAGTGTATTTCATGTTAAGTGTCTCTGGTATAGTATCATAAAGGCAGTTTTCTAATGTCTGTTTCTTCTAAATAATTAATCTAGAAGTCTGTATGCCCTGGCTCTAGTAATACCACTCTACTTGTGTTTGCCATTATTTATGATTTATGTTAACTTCGTTTTCCAGTCAAATAAAAATCCATATTTTGTGTGCACCCAAGCCAGTTGTTTCTGGGAGAATAGGGTCTTTGATAACACTGAGGGGAAAATTTAATTGTACCCCCACCCCCACATCATTTACATAACTCAGATTGATGAGATAGGAAGGAAAGTGTTTACAATGCAAGAAGATAGGAATTTGGGGATTTAAATAGGAAGCAAATCGAAATGAGCTGTCTGAGGTAATTATGGAACACATACTTCATATATTTTCATTAGATATTGCTATTATACTACACAAGGCAAAGGAGTTTGATTAAACTACAGCTCAGTATATAAATTTATGCATAAATTACCCAGAAATCAGTTAGTTCATTATCTTTCAGGAACTCAGCAGGGGACTGAGCAAAAGTTTAGGTCCACTGGGACAAATAATTTGAGCAAGAATAAAACCTGTGTTAGGTAGGAAGAAAAAACACAGGCTAGGTCCATGAGATGGAGCATGAGGAGGGGTTAAATTAATGCCTGTGCAAGTCCAGGCAGGGAGCCAGCCCAGGGCCGAGGCAGTGTTTGCCCACAGCTCCTGTGAGACCCACTAATGCCTGGAGAAGGGGCACTTCACACTAACGCCTAAAGAAGAGACAGTTCCCACCCCTTCAGTGCAGGTGACACTTTATCCTTTCTATTTGGAAATGGCACTTCAGCTTGGTTTCACCAATAGTTTGCTCATGGAAGGGGCCCCAACGAATATCAGGCAGCTAAATTGCTTTCTGATTTAACATCCAGCCTCTAGCATGATAATTTTCTTTTTATGTGAAGGAAATATTTTCTCAGATATTTTTAGCCCTTAGTTTGACATTACACTAATTTTTGAAAACATTGTGTACAGGAATTCAGGAAGGATCACAGCTGAAATCCATTACCAGGTTACCCTCAGCCTTGAGCCAACTTTTGACCACTGCATGTTGATGGGAAGGAACCATGGGATGAAAGTGGTGCTGCCAGGATATCTGTGACAAGCAGTCAGGGTAGGATCTCCACTCTCCATTTAAGGAAATGAGTATTCACAAGAACATAATATCAGCCATTTGGTGAGAGAAGCTATCACAAAACACTGCATTAACCTTTCATATAATTGTAGTGGGTCTGTGAATTCACTTTAGGTCTTCTTACAAGGATTTGATTGGTAGAAACTGTGGCTCTCACAAATATACATATGATCTTTTTTCTGCATTTGTTGAAGCAGAATGGACAGAATTCCTCCAGCTTCTCCTTACATAAAATGGTGCTCGAACACTTCTGTTTCTAATGGGAATACAGGTTTAGTATCCATGTTCAGACTTGTGGTATGATCTCATGGAAATGCCTCTCAAGGACCTCTCTCTCAAGCCTGTTTATACTTTTCTACATTAATTTTAAGTAATGCAACAAATTATTTTTTAATAATTTTTTTAAATTTTATTTTTAAATAAGGTAAGAAATTATTTTTTAGATGCTACAAATACTGTCAAACAGCTTAGCTTTTAACTTATAACTCTGTTTTAGACTCTCCCCCAGCCCCTTCCTATTCCTGCTGAGAACGCTTCTTCCTTTTAGTCCTTCATCTCTTTAAATTTCTTTGCAATCAATTACATGACACTGATCTGTCTATCTCACTCTCTGCAGTATATCAGCACCAGCTCCAACTGTAATCCACTCTGCTTTGTTATTGACTGCCTCTCTCCGAGCCTGGTATCATCAAATACCACTGCCTGACAAAACAGCCTTTTAATAAATAAACACAACAAACCTTGGCCCTAATAATAAAGCTTCTGACTCTCTGATAATCCCATTTCCCATTAAATCACTCTGAAGTTCAATATTCTTTCTATAATGCCTGCCAGTAAAATTTATTACACCGAGGACTTTTTGGGGAACTGTGTTACAGAATGGTTCCTTTACCACCATGATCTCCTGTCTGCAGATGCCATGTGGTAAGCTTGTTAACTCTCTCAGAATTTTAACTGGTATTTCATAGATGTACACATTTTCACACCAGAAGGGACATCTCACTTGACTCTCAGTATGACCTGAATGACAGTTTCATCCAGCCATTCTTAGGTTGAGTAGATGGCTCCTTGTGTTGCAGAGTATCTCTCAGGAAGACTTCTAGCCTTGAATTCAAGTAGTAAGAGTTGTCCTCAGCCACTGGTCATTTATTCTTGGCAGTTAATTAATATTGCCATAAAAAATATACACTTTTGAGTTTGCTGTTTGAATCTAGTTTGAGTTTGACTGATGCAGCCTCCAAGCACTGCATCCTGCTATGTGTCTGTGCTCAAGATTAAACAACTTAATGCCCCCAGTAATTTTCTCTTGCAGGCCATGGAAAGTTCATTTCAGATTCCAAGTAGTCTGCTCCCTCCCTCCCTCCCTTACTTCTTTCCCTTCAGTGAATGTTGTCCACTTTTCACAGCATCCTTGTGTCAGCAATCTAAGCCCTCTCCAATCTTCTATTGTCGCCCAGAAGTGTAGGTGAAGTAAGCAGAAACATCATAACACAGTAATACTCTTGCTCCTACCAAATACAAAGGTAAATTAATATCCATAACCTTACTTTCTATTTCCCTGTTCACCCATGAATGGGTTTTTTAGGTCTTTTGGCCATGACATCCTGCTGGGAGGTTTGCAGTCTCCCCCTGCCTTTCCTGAGTCTGTGATGCTTGCTGTAACTGAAACCAGAACTGTCACTATAGCTTTCTCTTGCAAGTTATCCCCAATATTTTCTCCGACAGCACTTTCATCCAATATTATCTTCACCTGATTACTTTTCCCAGTGTTGTTTTGAATAAAAGGAATGGTTTCTTGCTGTCACATCAAATACCTTTTTGGAAGTACCGACATTAAATATGATATCTTCTCTTTTATAGATTTTATTCTTCATATTTTAAAGAGCTTTTTAATGCAGCACATTTGCTAATATATCTAAATTTATTTTTTTGGTTTTTTTTTATAAATAGGGCATGGGTCTTTGATATGGGCAATTAATTTAAGCCTTCTGATGTCTTTCATTGACTTGATCTTAGACATAGCTTTGATTTATCATGGTATATTTTCATCTCATGGAAAATAAGTATCCGATTATTTCTCTAAGACAGATTGTGAATGTAGGAATAAATATTGTTTTTTACTCTGTCAGTCCCATCAACAATTTATTACACCTCCTATCTCTCATTCCACCTCTTCTTCAGTGTATATGGATTGTGTCTTCCCATTTATCTTACATCTCATTCACACCTCTTTCCATTCTTCACCTTGACTTAACTTATAACTTTACTACATCACAAACATTTCTATAATCTTCCTACTCCTCCCCTGTATTGGCGTTTTATGCCTGGTGCTAACCTTTATCTCATACCTGGTTACTTTTTGTACTTTTGTTCATTGCACGGTGTATGAATTGTTACACTCTGAGGTTGCCTGCTCCAATGGTGCTTAATGCTATGGATTTATTGATGAACCTGCCAATAAAGGAATCTCTGACTATCTGCCATTTTTCTTCCCAAGTCTATTTCCCAGCCATTAATAATTTTTTTAATCTCAGCAGGCTGATTTCTCCACCCAAGCTGTTCATAGCAAAGTCATGCTTTGCCCTAGTCTTGTTTTATTCCTGGGCTGAAAGAGTTATTTTGGTCAAGGGGACAAACTTGGCCTGAAACCGTGAATGAAGAAAAGGCAGAGTGCTCTTGTCTGATGAACTGTATATCAGGATCAACTTCCCCTTCTACTGGTAAGGGAAGTACAATCTCTCCCTGTTGTCCCCTTCCCTGTCAACAGCAAAATCTTTTTGCACATGAGGGGAATGGCAGCAATGCAGTTCTGCTGCTGGAGGCTCCTGAGGAGGTTAGAAACATTCTTGGGCACCAAAGACACCTTGGAGAGACACACTGCTAAACCCACCATCATCATCAGTGTCTCTGAGTCATCATTCTCCTTTTCTCCTTGCTTCTAAGATTCCACACCTTCCCTAAACATCCTAAAACTCAGGAACTGAGACTAAGCGTCTGCTGGAAATACTGAAAAAGCCCTTCCATTCTGTTGGATGAGGCCTAAATTCCTTTCCAAGTAGCTAAGTGCATCAAGCTTTCCAAAGCAACGCAGCCCTCCCTGTGTGATGCCAGGTAGCTGCTAGTGTAGGAACAATGCAACTACACCATGCAGTGGAGCTTGCTGTAGGTGCTTCAAACCACTGCCCCTACCAGTGCATCCCCCTGTGACAGATTTTCTATACTTATTTCTGTCCCTACTTAGCATCAGAATGGGTCTGAGACTTATTTTTTTTAAGTGTGAAAATACAACAGGAATGTTATGCTTAGGCTTATGACACTGGGGCCCAGCTAGACAATTTACTGGGCAGTTATTCTCACTCCACCTCTTTTTCCTTTCTACACCAGTCTCTACCCATGCACACAGTTCCTGCTGCACTGTGCATTGCAAAAACCCTATTTGCCATGGTAACTTCTTCTGGGATTTAGATACACCTGAAAAACAATAGGAAGTTCCTTCCACACATGAGATTTCTTTTTTTCCTGTGCTGCTTGTTAATAACAATTTGCAAGTCCGTTTGTAGTTTCTGATTATAATCTGACCTGCCCTGTTCAGATTTTGGGGATTGGTTCATTTTTTTTTTCTTTAATTTACTTTTCCCTTAAACTTTGTAGGCATGTATATTCATGAAAAGAACAGAGGGGAAAAATCCCAGAAATTACCACAAGAAAAACCCCTGCTAAAAGCAATAAGTTTGCTGACAGATGGTAGAATCAGTTGAAAATCGAGTACCATATTTACTAAGTCTAACCCATTTAGTAAGCCAGAAAAGTGTTATCTAATTCTATCCCCTGTGTGTTTGTGTTTTGGAATAAACAGATGCCTAATGAGGAATGTGTCTACTATGGTTTTTGAAGAACCTGGATGGATCCTGGTTTTGCTTCAATACTTGATTTTGACAAAGCTGCAGAACCTATAACATTCACTGCAGAACCTATTGTTTTAGCTTTCAAACCCACAGATATTCCAACACTAGCTGACTGACAAAAATGTAGTTTCAATGTAGTTTCTGCCAGAACAGGGCAGAAATCAGAAAAAAACCAGAAGTGTTAAATGACTTAACCTGCATTTTATATTTCCTGTTCCATCTATATAACACCCAAAAATGCAGTGAATGAAAGGGCAAACACGCTGGAATCACTTGCAGGCTTGACAGCTACCACAATCAATTCCTGTATGTTTTTCACTGGGTTTTATAAAATAATAGAGATTGGCTTAGAAAGACATATGCTTGTGTACTTTGTGACAGATCTGGGTGAGAAGCAAAAACCAAATAAACAGAGAAGGGTGATCTGAGCAATGAAGGCTTTAGGGAAGATGAGCCTCTCGTGGGCCATGCTGGACCAGCAACGTTATTGCATGTGCAGAGGGTTCCTCAAAGGCACTGCCCTAACACTGCCTGGATGTCTTCTAAATTCTCACCCTGAGTAGGAGCAATCAGGAAGTTTACCAAGGAGAAACAGCTATCCATGAAGTCCATAGCAAAAGTTACAGAACAAGATTTCTCCCATGCTACATAAGGCTTTTAAAATATGCGCTTTCCAAGTGCGTGTGAAACAGATTAAGAATAGGATCTGTAAAAATAAATAAACTTACTTGTTCACATAGAGCAGAAAATTTCAAAGGGTTGTTTAATAGACGCAAGGTCTGTTATTTTCCATTGTATCTAAAAATACAGTGTTCAGTGATACATTTCAACAAACTGATATGCATTCCTACTTTTCGAAGTTGCTCAAGAGTCACCAAAGGCATTTTGCTGAATTTATATCTTATTTTCAATTACATGAAACTGATCAGCAGTGAGAGATTTATAAAATATGTTTCTCAAAATACTAACAAGTCAGTTGCTGAGGCGGCGATCTGAATACAAGGATGCACAATCCTATGCCCAGCGTTTGGTATCTATCTGTTCAGTGAGTGAAAGTAAGCAATTTCTTTTCTCTTTCTATATTCCTCCATCTACTCCTGAGGTGCCCATGGAAATAAGAATTTAAACTCACATATGCATTGTTCTAATGTGACTGATTTTCTAATTTCCTTGAATGAATATCTAAGATACAGGTCAAGTCAGCACATCATTGTCTTACTGCTGCAGGAAATATCAAGTTGCCCATGAAAGGAAAGTGGACACAGGTGGTGGTAATAAAGTGTATTAACACGTGGAGAGGTATGTGATTCTTAAATATTGACATCTAGAACTGCATTTCATCTTTTATCTAGGTGGCATCTGAAGATGGTTTTCTCTTTACGTTTTAGTGAAAGCAAGTTTTGATGGGGGAACTGAGGGAATATAAAAAGTGCCAGCACCATGGGTTTTTTTTTCTAAAGGCTTTTCTGTCTCTCAAAGCCAGAACAGACAAAATGATTGTTGGAAAGATTTTACTCTGTCCTTGTTTTAAAAATACAATATAAGTACAAATTTAGCTTGTTTCTAGTTCTGTGTGAGCGAAGAAGGGAAATGGGAGAAGACTGTGCATTCTGATTTTCAAGCTTCAGGTTTTACTTTGCCTTTCTTGGCTCTACTTAGTCGCATTTCCTAGGCATTAAAACAGAGACTCAGGGGCCTCACTAGACATAATGGTATAAAGTTTCCAGTGCAGTAAGCTGTAACACTCTGTATGCTCTGGAAAGTTTGCATTCAGTCTTTTAATAAGTAAAGACGCAACATAATGCTCCTGATAATTTTCAGCATGGGCAGATGGTATATGAACAGCCTGGTGGGAGGAGAACCAGCCCAGCTTAGGGTAACAATGTTCGACTAGCTATCAGGGAGGAAACAGACTTCCTCTGCCATTGCCCAGTGCCAAGGAGCTTGTTTTATCTCCTGCTCACCACACTGATCATGCTTTGCTTTCTTCTGTTTTATAGGCACTGGCTTTATGCAGAAAGTGCAGTTCCTTTCTACTGCCAAAATGAAACAGTATTTTAGATTATAACTAGGCTAGAAGTCATTTACAATTAATTTAGCTCCAAAACTCCCGTGGCTGGAAATGCAGATTACAACAATTTGCTGTAAAATGAAGAAGCCATTCATTGCTGCCATTTGACAGTGAATTTTCTGACCCACGTGCTAAAATTAGGAGAGGCTGCGGCAGCAACAATGAAGCAGGTCACATTAGCAGGAATAAGGATAGGTTCAGGGTTCAGCACCATTTTTGGAAGCTTTCCTGGCAGGTTGTACCCAAAACAGGTTTTACCAATTCTGTGTAGTTAATCTGTAATCTGTTAGTGCTGGTCCGTCTGCAAGTGATCTCAGTCGCAGTGGCTGCAGGAAGAGTCACACTGGACACAGACAGTGTGTCTGATGGCTAAGCACATTATTTTTGTAAATATACTTCTGAAAATGCTACTTGTCCACTTTCAGTTAGCCGATTCTGCCAAAGAGTAAGCACTTTGTAATTTTAAGAAGAAAAGTCTGGGAATATATTTTGTCGTTGTTCTTTATTCTCTACATGAATGTGTTGATTGCAGAGGGCAAAGCACTTCTCAGCCTTGGAGGGCTGTACACAGCCAGAAAAATCCTGCCACGCTCTGCCTCTGGACAGATGCTTCAGCAGACACTAACAGAGAGATGGTTAATAGGTCAAGGAGATTGCTAGTGATGGGAGGGAGGATGGATTGAAGATGTGCATTTACTCCTAATTCTGGGTCTTGGGGGCTAGCAGAGATAAGTGTCTTCCATGAGCAATAAGTTCATTTTAAAGAGGAAATTAAGGAAAAAATGGCATTGCTTTTTCTCTAGACTGTCTCTCTCTTGTGAGGAGGTGACAAAAAGAGATTAAGAAAAAAATTATCTCACTCACTGCAACTGTCTTTAAAATGTTTGACTTTTTTTTTTTTTGCCTTATTTAATTTTCTTGTCTCTGTTATTTTTTTGTGTTTGTGGGTTTTTTTAAAATTTATTGCCCCTGAATTCAGATCTACCAAAAATAGCACTAATCAGTTACTATAAATCTCTGTCTGCATTGCAGAGTGGACAGGAGTTTTTCATTTCATACATTATTGACCACGCGATAGAATGGTGATTCCACAAAGTGAGCAGAAGCTTTAAAAAGTTAATGAGGGGGGACATCATAGGGTTGTTGTTGTTCTTGTTGTTGTTACTTTTTAATGCTCTGTAGCATTCAGGACTGGGTGGCTGGGCATGCTGGATGCCAAGTGCCACTGCTGTGGTTTTCGTTGTGCGGCACTGCTGGCAGAGGATGCTCTCCCCTGTGGGCTCTGCCCACTGTGACACCTGCACACACCTCCCTGCGCCTCCCCAGCAGCAGAGAACACCCACACTGCACACACTGAGCATGGGGAATTGATGCATAACGCCTGAGTATAAATACTAATCTCAGCAAGAAGAAAATGTAATATATTTTTGATTTCCTGAGGTGGTGAAGCATCTACCTTCCCTGAAGACATCTGGTGAATAAGCTGAGTATGTCCTCTGGCTAACATCTGTAGCAAACTTACCTCAAAGACACAAATACCGCGAGGGTTCTTGCAGTGGTACCTTTGGATATATTATTTTACATGGAGCTGCCATCTGTTTCATAGTGTAGCATATATCTGAGTGCTCCAACAGCAGTTGCAAACACCTCTGTCAGGACACTTGGAAGCATATGGGGCCAGGCAGTGTGGTGCTGGGCAATATCATGGGGCTGACGATATGCTGACATTTTCTGGGCTGGATCCTCTCTTACACTGGAGCTATTTTTATATAGCTCCATGGACTTCAGCTGAACAAGCCCATATTTATACAAACATGAGGTCAGGACCTCATCCAAAGATTATTTAAGGCTTAAACATTTTAACCTACTATGAAAACCATGGAGAAATTCATTCTCATGAGAGTATCTAGTCTTTGTGGAACATTTGGTTCTTTAACTCTCTAAATGAGAAATACTGAGAGCATAAACTTTTTGTATGCAGTATGACACTCTGGAATTTTAGCTGCAATTTTTTCTATTAAGAAATGCAGACCACAAAAGGACTTTCATTTCTCCCAAGTAATAAGAAACTCAGACGCCTCCCAGTTTTATACCTTTAGGTATAAAAGAGTAGGTCAGGCAAACGCCTCTTACAAAGGACACAGAGAGTATTGGGGGGTCATAACATGAAGGTGGGATGAGGGGACCCCCTCACCATTGTGCAAACCTGCTTGGGGATCCTGCTGGGAGCAGTTCTGTGGCTGGGAACAGGAGCCAGGTCTCCCGCTCCCCAGAGGGAGTTTGGCTGTTTGCTTACCCTGGATGGAAAGGGCACAGAAGCTGGGGGAGGAGATGCTCCAGGAGCCAGAGCTGAGACTCCCCTGCTGCCTGTGGAGAAGACTATGGAGAGGTAGTCCATGGAAGTCTATGGTGGAGCAGATATCCAACCCTGGAGCATCCCAAGCTGGAGCAGATGGGTGCCCAAAGGAGGATGTAGCCCCATGGAAGCCCACTCTGGAGCAGATTCCCAGTAGTACTTGTTCAGCTGAGAAGGGAAATGATACAGCAGCTTTGGTGAGCACCTGGTGCTCAGCCAGGGTCAATGCAGCCAGAAAAGGTTGAACATAACTGATTTTTATCTCTTGCCTTTTCTAGACCTTTTTGCTGGGTCAGACCCTAAGAATGCCTGGATGCTGTTGATGCAGGAGCTGGAAGGAGGCTGGATCAAAGGAGAACATTGATGAAGAAAGGAGATTAGTGTGCCATATAATGTGGATGGATTAATGGATTAATCCATTAATCAATCCACAGATTGATGGACTGTCTTGTCAACTTGGAGGGCAAATTATGCAAGAAAGGATTGTCTTTTACTGCAAACATACTGAACTCATCTTGCATGATGAGGTTCACTTGCCATTAAACACTCCTCAGACAGCTACTGAAAACCTTTCCTCTCCACATGCATGCACCTAGATTTCTTATGCTCAAAAAGGGTTATATCTGAACAGTTATTGTGTTGTACTTGCTAGTCTTCCTTTAAAACCCTCTGCCAACTACTAACATGGAGTTTGGGACATGAAAACAGCGCTCTGTTTCTGAACAAAATATCAATGCAAAAAAAAGTTGAAACTTAGGGTTTGTGCTACTTAGTAGGTCATACCTTCAAAACAACACACACAAAATACATACACAAAGATTATATAAGTGTGCATATTACTCTTACATGTATGTCAGGGGTGCAATATGATTTTATAAGTTCACTCTGATTTTCTAAGCTCACACCTGGTGGCCATATATCATTATCAGTGATATAGATGTAGGCACTGATTTTTTAAAAATGTTTGTATCTCACCTTTCTTTTCAAAATAGTTGTTTTTATATGCTTTCTTTTTTAATTGAATCTTACAAATTTTTGCTGCTTTTAAGAGTTTCCTCCCTAACCCTTCCAACTGAGTCACAAATTGTGGGAGGGTATCAAAGGAATGATGTTCACTGCTGTTTGACTTTGAATCACTGGTAAAAGGTTTTATGTAACTCATTTTCTTCACACAATTAGATTCTAAGGACACAGGGACTAGGCTCTTTTTTTTTTAAATTCAAAGGTCTCAGTAAGCAAAGCATAATGTATTCTGCCCAAACTGTGAGAACAGAGCAATACAGAATAATTTACTTCACTAATGCCAAATTAAAATTCATAACACAATACTTTAATTACCATCTGAATCCAATTCTCAAAGAAGTTTGCCCTAATTGCATTGTTGATATGCATGGATGCAAATAAGATGTTGACTGTTTCCCTTGTAGCAAATGACTCTGTTTCTAATATGCAGACATCTAACAACATGGGGCCAAATTCATCCATGGTAAAAAGCCATTAGAATCAGCAGAGTTATACCAGGGACAAATCAACCACTCGTCTCAGGAAAGCTGGTCTTGTTATCAGCCTCTAAGAATTGCCCCTCCAGGGCCTATGGACAAACATGCAGCTCTGCTGCCCCTGAGCAACACAGTGAGCAGTCCCAGAAAGAGCCAACCCCCTGTGTGCTGGGAAGACAAACTGTGAAACAGGCATGTGTGGGACAACGTTGGCCAGAATGTGGTGGGGACATAGAGGCCCAGATGATCTTCTTTGCTTTTCTGACAGCTCTGAATGTGGATCCTATTCTTAGCCACAAGCACAGGTATTTCAGAGGAAGAGAGAGAGAGAACATCATACTCGAGATGCAGGAAATTATATAATATTCATCAAATGAGGAAGACAATAGCATGGAATCATTGGGGCATTTTTGTAATTGCTATGTACTACTCTCAGGTGAGCTGCTTAAGTGGGGGGACTTTGAAACATTCCAGAAATTAAATAGGCTAAAAATTCCTTTTATGTTTAATAGATGGGCAAAAAGAAGTTGTCACTTTTTTGTTGTTGTTGATCAAAGTCAGCCAAACCTCTTGCTCTCTGAAGTCT
Source organism: Zonotrichia albicollis (assembly GCF_047830755.1). Taxonomy (NCBI): domain Eukaryota; kingdom Metazoa; phylum Chordata; class Aves; order Passeriformes; family Passerellidae; genus Zonotrichia; species Zonotrichia albicollis. The sequence goes on from NC_133819.1 coordinate 134,285,112, forward strand.
GTGTTTATGTTCAACTTTATTGCTATCCCATTTGAAAGCATTTCTACTTGTTATATGCTAAATGAAATATTTTCTCAATTAAAAGCCATGCATTCTCCTCCTAATCAGATAATAAGCAATAAATATCAGTGTAGGTAGGTCTGTACCAGTCCCAGGGACATGTACAGAATGCAGCTGTGCTGCCTCAGTTGGGGTAGGAGACAGAAGAATACCAAGAGATCAGCTTGCTGAATGTGTTTTTATTCCATTTTTGCCAGCTACACAGGATGAGCTGAAACCCTTCTGCTCATTTTTGTTAGAGGCCCTGGTCTAAGAGAAATAATGTTCACTGTGTATGTGTGTTCAGTTGCCTGAATAAGCCATATTTTCATGAAGAAGATCTGCAAAAGGTGAGGGAATGGGCTTGTTGCCCTTTCTTCTAACATGTTTAGAAAAAATATGAAAAGTTTGCTCTTTTTTTAAATTGCATTGAAATTCAGTCTCGCTCTACTCTGCTGTTCCTGGAAGAGTCTGTGTTCTGTTAGAGAGTAAATTGTTTGAGATGTTGGAAATACAATAAATATATATAATAAATATAAATAAAAACACCACCAAGAGGGGAGCTGCCGTTGTTCTGACATCTGCTATAGCTAATAGTTAATAGTTAATACCTATGAGTCTCAAAGGGCTTGATGGGGTCATTAAAGCTCCCCTAAGAGCGCCACAGATCCCCTGCAGCTGTGTCACCTGCACAGGCTGAAGGAAGGCAACCCCTTCTTGTGGTGATCAAAGCCCAGCTGCTGGCACAGATCCCTGCATGGCTTGGCAGGCTCTGGCTGGGTTCAGCTGCGCAGCCAGGGTGGGAGCAAGGTGAGGCTGCAGAGGCTGGCACATTGCGGGTCCCCTGGGAATGCTGTCCTGGGGGTGTTAGTCCTCAATGGAAATATGGGCAGGCATGCAGAAAGCACTGGTCACAGGAGGAGAGCTCTTGTGTGACAGAAAGGCAGAGAAAGCCAAGAATCAGCTGGTGAATGTGTGGGTAGCACATTGCTGGAGAACTTGGCTCTTTGTAGTATTGCCTGGTTGTCTCTCATTGAAATTGGACCCAACTGCAGGAATTAGAGATTAAAAAAAAAACCCAAACCACCAATATTTAATAAGTAGAAAGGATACTATTGATAGAAGGCTTGAAGTCTACAAATTTAAAAAAGAGACCCAAAGACAGGAAAAAAAATCTGTTTAGCAAGGCTAAGAACACTGGAGGAATGATTTTTAAGTGGCTGGTGTCATGCTAGAATGTTACCAGTGCAGAGCATCTGAATATAAAGACTGATAGAAGATTTAAATCAGCAATATTGCAGGATTGGGATCACTAGGCCCCACAACTGTGTACTTAGGGCCAGCAGGTCTCTGCTCAGAACCACTTTTCATCACTGCGGCTCTCATGATTTGAAGTTGTGAGTTTATTTGACAATACACAGAAATTTTACAGAGATTTTGTCTTAATACTGAGTAGAGTTGTAATTGAAAAATGAGATCCTGAGAGAGCAATTGCAAGGGTCTCAGCAGTCTTGAAAAGTCATATACAGAGAAATTGTCATGTTACAAGCCATTTTGAGCCAGCCTGCATTCAGAGCATTCATAAATAATCTGGATGTAAGAACAAAATAAATACAAACAAGTATAAAATTGCTTCTAATCTGTAGGTTTATTTATTTGAAGTTCAAATTTTATACTCATGAAATGACAATTGGCAAATTTTCCAGATAATGGAAAAGTAGACAGAAAAAGAAACACTTGTAAGGGTGAGAAAGTCAGACAGAGTGATACACGAGGCTTGGCAAACTGGTCAAGACAAAGAAACTGCATTTCAGTAAAGACCAATGTGGAGAGACAGGCAGGGGTAAGAATGGTGGCAGACTTTCATAGCAGTGGATCTGGCAAGCAGTGCCTCCAAAAGTAGTGGTCTTAGGCATAAACAGTTCAAAGTGAGCTCCAAATCTCAAGCCGTTGCAAAATAGTTAATGTAGCTATTGAATCACAAAGTAGGAAGTAGCTACTCTGCTGGCTTTATGATGGACACATTTCAAAAAAGATGAAGATTCAAAAATGGAAATTAAATACATTTGTATGCATGTGTATATAGACAGACACATACATGTTTCTCAAGCTAGACAGCAAAAGCTTTGCATTTGCAAGCTTCTACAGATCTAAATTATTCTGTTGAGAAAGAGACTGAAATATTACACAGGTGCTCTGGATTCACCTTCAGGCTGACAACACATTGGGTGCTAATGGACTCTTTGGGAGCAAAGTGGGATCGCTAAGTTTCAAGAAGGAAAAAGCAAGGCGTAAAAAATTATCACTGGAATAAAATGAAAATTGTGAATTTTCTGTGTCTTGACATATTTTTGATCATTTCCACTGTTCAGGAAAGCATCAGAGGAGAGCGATTCCCTGCTGTGATTCCAGGTAAATTATTGAAGTCAGGATAGCAGTAACTGGATGTGGGGCAGGGGAAGTAAAGGAAGGCTCTCAGCAGAGTCTGTTGCAGATGAGTTAAGTGCAACAGCAGTTACTTCTTTGTGGTAAGGTGTGGGACTACAGAGGAAGGACAAAAAGAGGGAACAAGTAGGCTGTTAGCACCATTAACATGGATAAATGTAGTGTGTGCAGCTGTGACTGCAGAGCCTCCAGCTCTTTGCCACTGGATCTGGCTCCACTAGCCCAGCTGAGAATGGAAACAGAGTTCATAAAGAGGAGGATAGGAAGGTGTTCCTGTCATTGATGCAGAAACAACTGGGTTAAAACAGGGATGCTTGGCCCCTTAGCCCCTAAACATGTAGGGGAAGAGGAGCTACTTTGGTCCTCCCCAGCTGTAATAAATCAGTTCATTTGAGCAGATCTTGGCTGTGGAGAATGCTGCCTGTAGGGGCAGAGAATTTTACAGTCAGAGAGGAGGCAAGAGGAGACTCATAGAGGACTAGTTCTAAAATCAAATTTCAGACAGTGAGCATGAGTGTTGTGAAGAGCAGGGTCTGCAAGGCACTCCCACAGGACCTGCCCAGATGTGTTGGGGTGGGGGCATCACTCGATCCAAAGAGAACAGCCAGCATCCAACACTGTGTCATGTTTCCTTTATTTTAAGTTTAAATTAGCTTGTCTCTCTTCTTTTGATGTATGATTGTGACTGTCAAAAGAAATCCCAGTGGTAAAGCTCACCTTGTACTCCTACATGCTGTGTGTCTCTAAAATCATCTCAAAGCTGAGTTCAGGAGAGAGATCAAAGATATCCCTGCTTGAACTGAAGCAGGAGTGATGTATTAGAACTCTTGTGAGTTGGATTCTGTAAAGTTTACCAGTCACCTTCAGTGGGTGTTTTCAATGTAAAATTTTTGGGTTGGAAGTAGCTTTGTCCCTAAGATCACTACCATAGTCTCCTCTTAGTTTTATTCCTAGAATATCAAAATATATTTCATAGAGTGTTGGCCCCTGCTGGCCACCAAGCGCCACACAGCCACCTGCTTGCTCAGTCTCTCCAGGGAGAGGGGAAATGGAGATTCAGAAGAGAAAACTGAGAAAACTCGTGGGTTGAAATAAAGATAGTTTAATAGGTCAAGTAAAGCCCCATGCACAAGCAAAGCTAAAGGATGAATTCATCCACCTCTTCCCATGGGCAGGAAGGAGCACAGTCCTCTCCAGGACAGCAGGGCTCCATCAGGACAGGTTACTTGGGAAGACAAACACCATCATTTCAAACATCCTCCCCTTCCTACTTCTTCTCCCAGCTTTATATACTGAGCATGATTCCCCAGGGCATGGACTAGCCTTTGGAAGCTATGTCCCCTCCTTTGTGCACCTCCAGCCTGCTCACTGCTGGGGGGGTGAACAGCAGAAAAGGCCTTGACTCTGTGTAAGCCCTGCTCAGAAATAGCTAAAGCATCCCTGTAGTTATCAATACTGTTCCCAGCACAAATCCAAAACACAGCCCTACATTAGCTGCAATGAAGAAAACTAACTGTACTCCAGCCAAAACCAACACACAGGAAAAGTAAATGGTGTTATGTAAATAACTTAGAGTTGGGGAAAAAATACTATCAAAGGTTTTGTTTCAATGTAGTATGAAAACAGATCACAAACATTCCCATCAACACTTGTCACACAGGAAAGGGAAGGAGTTATGAGGTCTGAGACAGACAATACAAATTGTTACATATACCAGCAAATTCTATTTCTTTTAAACCGTTTCTGGCTGTTAAATTATTGAAAAGCTGCTTTACAAATCAAAGACTTGGGATGCCAAGAGCAGGGCACCTTGACATTTGTTTAGACTTACACTGAGAATGTTACATATAATTCTTCAAGTAGTATCATTTAATGTTTTCAAATTCATTTTCTGTTCATTTAAGTGGAAGAACACTCACTAAACTTTCATCTTAACAGTATCTCATGTGTTAGCTCATAAGCTTTTAAACCATAAACTCTTCAGAATGAAAGAATTAAAAACTGTCAGATATTTTGTCTCACCTATGGAATGAACTAATTTTTGAATTCTCTTATTTATTCTGTGAAATTCAGTCAATTTCACTTTGATTTGGAATTATTTTCACGTTTTGATTTTAGCAAAGCTAGCAATATCTATTTTCCTTACTGAGCTTTTCTTAAGCTGTTAAACCCTAAGCACACAATCACTAGAAGGTCATCTTTGCATTAACATCACTTACTTGATATTGTCTCTGATATCTCTTTTTAGACCTGGAACCCTCATGCACTTTTACTTGATTATGTATAGTTTTCTCTTGAATAAGAAACCATCAAATGAGATGTTTTGACAGAATTGGGCACCTGGTTCCTTAAATTATAATTTAGCTCTTCAGTCTGTCGGTGTAGGAGAAAGAGGTGTCTTCTGCCACTCTAGAGGCTGGGTCACACAGATAATAGCCCATTACAGCTACTAGTAAAATAATAGCTCAGTGAAAAGAGATCTGTGTTATGGAGCTAACCTCAGCTGACAGAGCATGCAGGAGCTGCCATTTGGGTGGAGAGTGATGGGGAAAGGGGAATGTTCCATTTCTCCCTTTTCAAGGAAAGAAAAAAATTCAGCCAAAGAAACCTACCCATATTCCCATTGCCAACAAAGACAAATAAACTCACCTTTTGGCCAGTTCTGTGGTCTGTTATTGTAGTAGAACCTTGTAATTACAATATATATTATGCCACTCTCCCTAAACTGTGGTTATGTTTTGGCTTGAGGTCCACAGCTCCAGATTTAGCTGCAGACTATAATATAAGGTTGCTGTGGGGTTTTTTGTGTGTGCATGAGTGTTTTTGTTTTCCCTCAAGCAAGAGATTTCCTTTCTTTTAATGGATACTGTTGTGCTCTTATAAAAAGGTCTGCATGAAAGTGCTGTGATCTGGCTCCCACTGCATGCCCCAACAATGAATCAGGGCATAGATATTTAGGATCACAAAGGCAAGTGGGAGGTATGCTGCTACACAGTAGATGGCACAGAACCTGGTGTAGGGCATTAAAACCAAAGGGGAAAAGTGTTGTTTTAAACCTTCCTAAGGAGAGCTCTTTGACCCTGCTAATTTATAATAATAAAGTGTGAGAGAAAGCAGACATCAGTGGTTGTAAAACATGCCTCTGTAGAGAAAGCTGAGAAAAAAAAAAGAGGTTAAAAAAGAGGTTACATTTCAAAGCAACTGTTTACATCTATATTTGCAATGGGTTTGGAGTGCAGGGAAACCAACTAGTGCACCACACCACTTGTGAGTTATCACAGCATCACGAGGCAAGGATGAGTTGACAAAAGGCAAATGCTGCAGACTACCTCAATCAGAGAGCTCTTTGGACAAATTTTTTTATTTTTCAGAGAGGCTCATCAAGTCACTGGGAGATATTGGCACTCATGAGTGGTGAAGTTTTGCAGTGGCCCTGCAGTAGGAGCTGTTTTTGCAGAGGTATGCTCAGAGCCATGGCTGTGCAAGAAATGCATCACAGGACATTGAGTCAACAGGTCTGCAGAGACAAAAAATGACATTCCCTGCTTAGGGAGTGCTTGCTGCTTGTGAGAGCAGCCAGTCTAAATAGTGGATTGTGTGTTGAAGTGCTGGTAGATCAATACCTCTGATATCCAGCCACTAATGCCTGGTATGAACGTGCAAGAGAGCAGTGCATGCAGAAGTTTCACTGGGTGTGCATCACATCTGTTTAGCAGGATCTAATTGACTTTATGTTTACCAGCCAAAGAGCTTTTTCAGGAGGTCATACATGTGGTGAGTGACCTGAGCTTTTCTGTTCTAAAGCAGATTGCTACTCTGATTTGTTTTAGCATCATTTTGGAACATCCACAACTGCTCAATAAGGCTTTGGGATGTACATTTGACCGAGGACAGATTCCCATGAACATATTAAACATGATCAGAATCTTCCTATAATACTTTTAAATTATGAATTTAAAAAAAAAAATGATACCTGGCAAGGTGCATGGGCAAAAGTGTGTGCTAAGAAATAACTAAAGCAAGTACTTCAGTTGTATTTATAAATGAAAATCATTGAATCATGTCAAACTTCTTACTAATCAGAGATATGGGAAAGGCATCCCCTTTCATTTGCACTGGGAGATAGACAAGGGAGCAGCAACAAGTCAGGAAAATTCACTCCACTCAGAATCATCAATAAATTAGCCCACTGGCAGTATATCTTTAAGCTCATGCAATTGAGTATTGACTCTGAACCCTCCTGCTGTGACTCAGTCTGGGGGAGGCTTGCAGAAAAGTGCGAACTGACATCATCAGATATGTTACAGATTTTGTGTTTCAGGCTGGTTCCGGTTGCTCTGAGCAAAAGTCATAATAAACTTCTTTCCTGAAGGCAAAATAAATGTGACTGAAAAGACTGAAATGCTGGGCGGGATAGATGGAGCTGCAGGAAACCAAAATGCCTTTTGTGGGTGTTACTCTGTCATCTATGAGGTTCTCATCTAGCCAGGCAGCACCATGATCCCACCACCCAGCCAGATGATTCTATGCTGGGGGTGGAGCCGCTGGAAAATCCCAGAGGAAGCCAAGACCTGCCTTGCAGATCTGCAGTTGCAGATTTCATGGCTTCGACATACGCCCTTGCCAGATGAAGAAAGCCCTTGTTTGCCAATGGAATGATGTAAGGCAATTCAGCAGCTGAATTTCTTGCCCTCCCTGTGGAAGGTGGAGACCAATCCTCCTGTGGTTAATCGAGGGGCCATGATTTGCCAAGACTGCCTTTGTAGCGAGTTCAGGCAAGGGGCTGAGGGTGCCCTCCTTCAATCTGCAAGCTGCTGGGAGCAGCACAGGGAGGAAATCTCTCCCAGGAGCCTCCACAGCTACTCTGCTCCTTCTTGATGCTTTCTGACACAAGTTGCTTTTAACAAGGTAAAGACTGTTATGTTTCCAGCAACAGATGTGCTCAGGGAGCTAGAAAGCATCAGGGGTTCCTGAGCAAAATCACAGTAAAATCCATGTCTGAATAGGGCCTATCTCAGCCACATTCAACTTCTTTTTGAAGAGTCCCTTCAAACACTTTAATTGAGGTTTCTGCCTCTTTATTCTAGTGAGCTGGAATAGCAACATCAGTTTGCTGTGTAGAGAAAAAGAGGAATAGAGGCAAGATATAGTGACCTGATCCCCAACACCACCAGATGTCTCTTCAGTCAAGCAGCTCTTTCACAGATCTCATCCTTCTCTCTCTTCAGTAACTGGACTTCACTGAAGGTCAGTCCTCTTTCATGATCCCACAGTCACAGACCACATTTGTAATGCCTTAGTTTTTTGTAAAGTAGGTAATTTCTCTTGGCAAGGATGTGATGAGTAATAGAATCCTTGACTCTGGGGAAGGAAGCCTTGGGCACTGGGTTTGCAGCATGTGCAGAGAGGTGGAGATTCTTTGGCCCTGGTGTGTGTTGATTCAGGACACTCAGCTACACTGGAATAGATTACTTTGTGCAGCAGGAAAAAGTGGAGAAGGAAGGAGAATCTGGATGTTTTTTGAACTGCTCATCTACTGGGTTTTTTTAAAGAATGGTCACTTTCCCAATCTCAATCAAAATCAAAACAAGATGGAGAGTGAAGAGGATGTATTTTGGAAAGACACTCATGAAATTCAGTCAGGAATCCAGCTTTAGGACCATTAGTTTGCACAAGTGGCAGAAAACTTGTGTGAGATTCTACTTTTTTTCAGTTAAAGAAAATAAATAAATCTTGGAGAAAAAAAAAAGTAAAAGCGCAGAAGTCTTTGGACTTTAAAGCCCACGCTTATTTTGCTATCTAAAAGCTCTTGGAGGTTTTGCATTTGTGTTTGGATGCACATATTTCCATAAGTGCTGGGCATTTCTGAGGTCCCTGCCAATCCCAGGAGCCCTCCGACACAGTGATCCTCCTCTCACTGTGACACTGAGACCTCCAGGCTGCACTATCCATCCCTGTTTTCCTCCACAGCAAACTCAGTCTTCCTGCAGGTTCAGCTGGAGACAGAGTGACCTCCACGGGCTGCAAGGAGGTGATTTTTTGGCAGTTAGGATGTGTAGTGTCCTTGGAGGATCCTGGGTGCACACCCTAATGCAGCCCAAGGCCGTGTTATGTTCCTCATGTAATCTCCCACCTGGGGGATTCTGCCAGCTGCTGCAGCTGGGGGTGCCCCCAGAGTGTGGCTTGGCAAAGCTGCTCTGCCAACAAGTGTGAGGGCAGTCCTAAAGGCTGGCTGCCAGGCACAGAGCCAGGCTGGAGACCTGGCTCCCTGCATATCTCCCCAGAGTCAGGAAAGGAAAGACTTTTTAACAAATTAAGTACTTTTCTGATCAAAATAAAAAAAATCATGTTTCCAAATTTTGTTTTATAAAGCCATGTTTCTCACTTTAGGCAAGCATCCCTCATGATCCAAAGGACTATATTTTGCATTCATAATTCATTTTTTCAGACAAGTTTATTTTGCTAGAAATTAATATTGGAAACATATTTTAAACAAAGGGTAGCACAGAGAGAGAAAAATGAAACAATTGCACACCTTTAGAGATGGAAACAATTTTTTTTTTCTGCCGGGAACTCTGCTTGGACTTCACCAGATGTGGAAGCTGATCCCCAGTGGGGAACAAACCTCGCCCTTTGATGGGGTCCACTGAGGCCTCGAGGAGGGACTGTGGGATTTTCTGCCTCTGAGCCACAGCTGTCACTGCTTCTGCCACTGGGATGAGCTGGGCCAATGGCAGCTTTGCTTTTGCTGTGGATTTTGTGTAGTGGGTGTTCCAAAAACCTGCTGAGGGTAGCAGGTTTAAAATCCCTGGACTGATGGATGGAAATGACTTCTGGAGCAAACTGAGCACATTACCCATCTCTTCCCTTTTTCACAGGAGGAAGCCCCTCACACAATAGTTCTCATTGTTGCCCTGGTTATTTACTCAAGACACCATTTTGTTCTATTTTGTGCCTTGCTTATGTTCATAGTTCAGTACAGGGCGTTTCCTTTCTTCCCTAAAATTACAACCTTAGCATCCACATGCTTATTGTGTGACATGGAAAGCCATATCTCCTTTTTGCACAGGAATGTGCACCTTTGAAAGTCCTGCTAGGATCCCCTTTTACCAGATTCAATGGTATTTATTAATAGGAGAGAGCCAAATCAAATCTCTTGCACTTCTCCACTGTGGGAAAGGTAACAGTCCTTTGCATCACAGTGCCTCTCCTCTAATACTAAACACGTGTGGGAAGTCCTCTGTGAAGTGAGTGGAGGCTTTTTTCCTTTTTTTAACTTTACTGAGATTAGCAATTTGCAGTGGCACAGACAATCTGCTCTGTTAAGAATCTGGCACCATTTACAGTGGCTGGAGCAGGAGACTCAGCAGTAGATTAGTGCTAATTTCTCTTCACACAAATAATGGCACTGATGACTCTTGACCATGTGACAGGTTTGTGAGTGATGAGCCTTGAGACTCCAGTAGTGACACTTTTCTTTCTCCACACTGGTAAATTATTCATTATTGGTGCAGCCCTGGGAAAACATAAAAAAGAAAGAGCGGGAGAGAGGAGGGATTATGTTGCTAATGATAGAAACTGCTGACAAGTCCATTGGGGTTGGGGCTGGGGTTGGAAAGAAAGATTGCAGTATGGGGACAGGTTGAGGCATTGCATTATACCCATTTCAGAATACAATATTCAAGGTTCATTTCAATAATATTCCTCAGAAATTAAAGCAAGGATAAGTGCTACCCAGGCAGTTTGGAGTCTGTGTGTGTGTATGTGTGTGTGTCTAATAAAAATGCAGGTGCTGCTGGTTTGCACCTTGATCTAATGCTTCATTCTAAGGTTTTTCTCTCTTTTTATGTGAAAATCCCTCTGTGCATTCAGTACACTCCTTATTTGTAGTGCTCCTGAATGAACACTGTTAAACATGTTCTTCATTCCAGCCCAGGACTGGATGTAAGTGAAGCAGGACAAAGAATTTCCCCGATAGAGAATTTGTGAGAGACAGAGTAAGGGCTTGCTGAAACCTATCTGAATCAAAGAGCATTGTTCATGTGGAATCCCATGGCTGCTCCTGCTGGTATGTGCTGTGCTGCTTGTGAATCACCACAGGTTTGAAGTGTGTGTAACCCCTTCACAGCTCAGCTGCTGAAGCACTGATTAAGCAATACCAAACCTGTCCCAGTAAGACAATGTGGCATTTTACCTGTCCTAGCCGCTAATTTACCATGTTCTTCCTTTTCTTTTGGAAAAGTACAACACTGGATACCATTTTTCTCACCAGCCTGCATGCAGAGGTAATGGTCTTTAACAAGCTCCCTTCTGAAGCACCTCTACTCCACCTAAATTACTCTGCTTGCTCTTGGCTTCCATGGGCACGTAAAAAAAAACAAACCAGAAGCACAAAAGCAGTGGCAGTCCAAAACCTTGAGCTGAAAATCGTTATATGTGGGAAAAGAAAGACATACACTGCAAACAGAGAGGGTTGGTTGAATGGAAAGAAAATTCCTATTCCATTTGTACAGAGTACCACTCTGGAGCTCAATCCTTCAATGCTGCTTTTAAGTCAACCCTGAACATCCATTTCAATAACTGATTTGTGCATAATTCAGGGAAGGCATGTGATGTGCTCCTGCATTTATTTCAAGGAGTGCTGAAGTGTCCCCTTCACATAGGGCAGGTAGCAGCCCCTGGGATTCCCTGAAGCAGCGAAGACCACCCAAATCTGGATATGGGAAAAAAATAAATTTCCAACTGCTTCAGCTGCTCCATGAGAGCAGAGGAGTTGGCTAAGCAGCTTCAGGTGCTCCCAGCCTGGAGAAGACACCTCTTTTCAGGATGTGCTATTTTCTGAAGGAGACAGAATTTCTTCCACATTACCCACCCCCTCACGTTGAGCCACGGCAGTTTTTACCCACATCTCTGTGAAGTGTCCATCTCTAGTGCAGCTCTCTGAATGTCAGGAGCTATTTCAGTCCTCTCTAAGAAGAATTCCTACATCTCCCATCTGTGTCTGCACCTGATGGCTGTCTGTCATGTTGAAGTCTAACCAAGAGAGTGCTTGGAGCACAGAGAGCAGCCTCGCCAACCCTCCACACTGCATATAAATGCACAGCTTCACTCTCCTGACTATAGGACTGTTCTCTGGGCACAAGAGCTCCTTTCAGATGAATTTATTCTGTTCATGTTCTGCATCCCATCCCCAGAAGGTGATTCAATGCCAGATCCCACACTGCAGGTGAAATGGACCCCCTCCTCCTCTACGCTTCCTCATGGCAAGATCAGAGAAGGAAAGTCACTTGTCTTCAGTACCTCCAGACCCTAATCTATATCAAAGCACCCCGGGGGATACTGCAGTCTCTCAGAATCCCACGGGGCCCTCACTGGCTCTGCCCAGCTATGCAGCAATGTTCAAGGCTAGCACAGCTGCTCTCAGACCCAGAAGAGCTCAAAAGCAGAAGCAAAACAGGCAGTGTGCTGATGAAGGGAAAACCTCTATGAAAACAAAAATAGACAGGAAGCCAGACAGTTACAAACAAAATCATCAATGGGATTCCTTCCCTCCCTGTATTCCCATCCTTTGTCTCCTTGGTAGTTCCTCGATTCTTGCTGTGCCTGATAGGAAAAAGAGGAAATCAAATCTCAAAATTAATTCCTTGTTGACTGGAAAACAGAAAATACTTCCATACTTGAACATATTCTGATGCTAAATACAGCCCTGTTGGGTTTTTTTATTACTCTCCTTTTACTTTTTTTTTTCCCTTGTTATGAATTTTTGCAAAGAATCCCAAAACTCAGTCTTGTTAGTTTCTTTAAGTCCTTAAGATAGTCACTTCAGAAAAATAACCAATCACCAATTCTACACCTTGCTTTTAAAATGTAATAGATTATTCATGACTAAAAATGAATCCTTCACCATTACTGTAGTAAAAGACAGATGAAAAGACAAGAAAACACAGGTTGGCTCCATGTCCAGGGGAGTGGGACAGACACACAGGAGCCTCCTTTCTGCTGCAGGCTGCCTTTACTGGCAACAGCAGCATTAAATAAACTCACCAAACAGCCAAGGGCATTGGTGGGGAAAGCTAAGAAGGAACCTTGTCCATCTACTCCAGCTGAGTTATCTGCTTCTACCTGCTGCTTTGGGACGAGGGGACATGGTGCTGCCATACCCTACATTCCCATCTGCTTCCAGGAGCAGTGGGAAGCAATGGACCCTGCATCTCTTCTCCGGGTGCTACCTATCAGCTTGTACAGCTCAAAGCAATATTTTTTAATACACTTGAAAGATAAGCACTTGAAAAAAGGAGGTAGATGAAACAAGTGCTTAGAGCTCCTTGCTACTGTGTCATCATAACTATGCAAATCTGCAAAAGAATTGATTGCTAAGCAGAGTAAAGGACAAGCTGTTGTTCTGTTTAATCGTGCAGGTGCTTTCATACACAAATGTTTGCCAGCCAAATCCTGGGAAATGTTTATTCCTTAAGTCTATAAACTAGAATGAGAAGGAAAAGAAAGCGATGACACAGGTCTTAGATAGTAGAAGCCAGAAGGAACTCCATTTCTCATTTTTATTACAACAGTAGAGGGTTTTTTTCTTTTTCTCTTTTTTTTTTTTTTAAAGAATTTCTTCTAGGTGATTCATAGTGTTGGTACTTAAAGAGATATATGAGCCCAAGGCTACCCATTTAAAAAGCCTGAGAAACTAACTTCAAGGAGAGATCTCTGAACAATCCATTTATGCAGAGATGCTGTTGCATCTGGGTGAGTTAGCTTATTTATTTATTTTATGGCCAAAGTGATATGAAAATGCTGCAGGATTGGCTGAGTGCTGCTTAAAGTTTCAGCTGATGTCAGAAAGTGCCAGGCAAAATGACAGGGGAAAGTGCATCCCTTATTCATCTCATGCAATGATGGCTGTTTTGTTTGGAACCACTGAAATGATGCAAATAGAGCTATTTTTTTAATGTTTCACAGCAGTCTCTTCCCACGCTCTGATGCTCGAAAGGGCACCCCACAGACAAAATTTGATTTATGCTATTTTTGATTTATATATATGTTTTGTTTACTTAGCTTATGAAGCATTTTTTTATATCTCTGCTATTCCCTTACCCATGCAGTACCTTTGTGCTATTAGTATGTATAGCAGACAAATATTTATCTACTACATGAGCAGCCATTCTGTTCAATTCCTGAAACACTTAAAATATATCAAACTGGTTAAAACATATCAAACACCAAAAGCATTTTAAAAACAGCATCAGCAAAACATCAAGTTGGTTTGGCCAATAATTCAATAGTAGCTGTTTGTTTGCTTTGGATTTGTTTTGGGTTTGGGTTTTTTATATGCGCGCGCGCGCGCGTGTGTGTGTGTGTGTGTGTGTGTGTGTGTGTGTGTGTGTACATAAGTAGGATGGAGTGTTTTAGTCAAGAAATAGCAGGGACAAAGCAGAGCTGAGGTTCTTTTATTCCCTTCTATCCATGGCCCAGGATTTACAGCACATATCTGAGACATTGGAGGGCAATTGCTGTATGAGGCACTGGATCCTGGATTTTCCCCCAGGCAAAGGGCTGCTGGAAAGTGTGGGGATTGCTTGATCTGCCCTGCTGGCAATTTGCTGCTGGGGATAATGGACAAAATATTCACTATACTGGGCTCTGAAACTCAGGTATCTCATCTCCCTGCTGTTTGTCAAGCACCTTCTCTGCGGGGTATTATTAGGTGCAGCAGGGGTATTATTTGGTGTAGCAGCTGCATATAGCATCAACAGGAAGAGTGAAGCAAAATTCTGCCTAGGAGAACTTGGTAGACTGTTGATGCTAGTCATTCCCTGGAAAAAATGTGCTCAGTTACATCCCAGGAAAGAAGGAATAGATCCTGAATCTGCCACTTCTCATGTGCTTGGATCTCAGAGATGTAACAGAAGAATAGGAGAGGAACTGTCATTTCTGTGATTCCTTGATTTCCTTTCCTTAGAGGCAACAAAACAAAATGTGCATTTTAAATGTACTTAGGAGTAAATCTTACACTCAAGCCAATGTAACTGGGGGAGAGTTGTGTTCAGAAGGACATATGAACCAAGCATCAGTCAGTAATTGTCCCCATCGCAACATCAGAGAGAAATCAGCGAGGGAAAAAACAAATCCAAAAATGTTCAAATTGCCAAGCTGACCAGCAGTGCTTTGTCTGTAATCTGCCTTCTGTGGGTAAGAGATATTTAAGGATGCACTTACAGCAAGGGAGCAAGTTGGACCAGGCCGGCCTCCAGAGAGACCCCAAGAAATGAAAAAGCAGAAAATGCTTCCAAAAACTTCACCTTTAAAATTACATTTCCATGAACTGTGAAGCAAAAGATACAATCTGTTTCTGTTTAACACTCTCCGTGCTGTTGTCTGTGCAGATGAATTATTCTATGGCCACAACATATAGGAAACTTGGGGTGGTCGATGAAGTATTTCAGTTATTGTTCCTTATATGCTCTTGTTATTTTTCTTTCTTGCCAGCTTGAGGTAATATCTTGATTGCTGCCAGTTTGTTTGATGTCAGGACCAGCACAGTGCTGGCTTGACATGTGCACTAAACACGCTGACAGCAGCTAGGAAGTTCATTGATGCTGGTATGGCGAGAAATGAATGGACTCCAAGAGCAGCAAAATGCACTCTTAGTACATCACAGTGGAGGCTTCACTTTCCCGTGAGATACTGGGCTATTACTTGTCTGTGAGACACACTTCAACACATCGTGTCAAACAGCAGAATCATGAGAAAACTTGTGAAGTATTCCCATTAAGGCTAATTGATTTTTAAATACTCTATTATCCAAAGTTGGCATCTAATTATTTCTTTCAAGATCCTGACACGTTCCTAGTAGTCACAAGAAGCAATGATTGTTCAGGATGTAGCGCTGGGGTGGGCAGCAGAGCATCCATCTGAAAGGGAAAGACAAGGCTTTTTACATTTTTTTTACTGACTTGTCTGAGGCTGCTGCAAGAGGAATTGTGGTGCAGTAAAAGATGTGTGAGATGAACGGATGGGAAGCTTGAGGATGTAGTCAGGCTCCAGCTGGGCTAAGATTTCTATACAGAGATCGAACTATTCTGTCAGATAATTTACTACCTTTCTCAAACAAATAAGGCTGGCCTTAGGGTCATTAATGTTTATAGTAAAGGTCTAATTAAGCAAATATAAACCTTATGCAGAGCAGAGATCACATTAAAAAGGAAAATACCCTTTCTTGTGCCACAGTCTCCATCTGATTTCATGATGACAGTATTAATTGACTAACAGCAGCAGAAATTAGATCAGATGTTGGAGATACAACAGGGCCAACCAGGGCTGCTGTCTGCAGCAAGCACAGATTAAGCACAGTGAGACGCCCAGCTCCTCTGGCTGGCATTCTGAGCAGCTGTTTGTGTCTGTACAAGAAAGGTGTGAAATGCCATCACATGAAGGAGCTGCATTTCAGGTGTTCTGCAGTGACTTCCCAAGGTGACCAGTGACGGAGAGCTGCTCCTGCCTGCTCCTCCCTGTGCTGTGTCCCTAGCAGCTTGCCTCTGAGAGCTCCTCTCAGTATTAAGGAAGTGATAAGGAAGAATAATAACAAGTAATCTGTGTGATGCTTTGTCCCACGTATGACCATACATGAGAACACACTGAAAATGGATAGTGGCAGTGTCCTCGGTAGAGAGAAGTGACACAACATGACAGATGGAAGACTACTCCCCATTAAAGCACACAGAAAAATCAAAATATTATATCTACCTAGGCCATTGCTGTAAAATGTGGTCACGTAGCTCATATTTAATCACAGAAAAAGACATACAAGCTGAAATTGCTCAGATTTTAACAATTTGTTCTTTGAGATAGTACAATTGCTTCTCAATATCCTGACTTGCCATACTTGTTGCTTCATACTTAATGTTCACTCATGCAGGCCAGCCAAAAATAAAGTATTTCCACAGAACACATATGGGTTTGCTTTAAAAGAAATAGATGGAGTTTGAAACTATAACTGTTTCAGGAAATGAAATACAGTTTTGCGTTTTTGTAAGGTCTTTAAATATTTTATGAAGTACCAATGTTTGCTTGTATTTTTTTTTAAACACCCTCTTACGTATTTTATTATGTACTTTAGTTGGAAATACACCAAAAGGAGGGGGAGAAAGAATCTTACACCTAGGTACAGAACTGAGTTACCAACCCATATGATTATAAGAAGAATATAAGGACACAACAGCAAATACTCTTAATTTATTGTCTTTATTTGTTACACACATTTCTTTGATTAAAAATATACAAATTGTTGGTAAAGGAACATTGCCCTGCATAAAATCAAGTAACTATTCTATCTAGGTATATGACAAATGTTTTCTAACAGTATCCTTTGATCTAATTGCCTAATTACCTTTGCTCTTTATCTGGAGACACAAGAATGTCTTCAGGACAAGTGACTATGCTGGGCTCGCCAGGAGTCTTCTGTATCACATGAAGGTAGGTAAACAGGTAAGCCCAAACCAGTTTTGGCATCCACATGCAGAAGCACACACTGTAACTGCAAAACAGCATGTTCTGAGTCTGTGTTTTCTCTGGGTAGTAGTAGCAAGAACACTGTGTTCATTTAAATTAAACCAGTTCCTTGGATAATAACAAAGTAATTAAAGAAGCCACGGAGGAAAAAGAGCCAATTTATTTGAATCATGTTCATAAAAACTACAACATGAGCCTGAAGGTAGAATATAATGTAGTTAAGATGGCAGATTGATGATTTTTAAAAATGCATCTTGATATTAGTTTAAATTATTGTCTCTAGTCCGATAATAATAATGGATGTGAATATTTAATTTTATGATAGGAATGATTCCTTCAGTTAAGCCAAATTCAGATAAAAACTGTCATGCTTATTGTAAGGCTGCTTGGTCTCCAAAACAATATATTAATATCTGGTCATTTTAATGTATTCCCATTTCCATAACTCTCACTTTAATTGCAAGAAATGCAGGCACTTCACTAGATGAGTTCAAATCAATGTTGTTAGATCCTGTGACATGTCAAAGGGAACACAAGAAAAATTGCACTCGAAATCATGGGGAACCTTCTATTCTTTAAAATCTCCCCTCTGCTGAACTTAAGGCTCTCCTATCAATCATAAGTAGAGGCCTGCACAAGGAAGAAAGGAAAGGTTTAACATTTTGCAGCGCAAAGTTTCACTGATGCTTGTCTGGTTTATTTTTGTTATTCATTAGTTGAATTATGGATGATAAAATACCTTTTGTAGCCATTTCTTAACAATTAAAGAATGGGTCATCCCTAATAATTTAACATCAAAACACAACTCAGGCTGACTTACTGAATTTTCTGTAACCAGGACAAGGTGGCCACCTTTCTGTTCCTTCCACCTGTGCAGTCCAACCTCCTAACATGGGACAGACGTACTTTCGTTGGGGCAAAACTCTTACTTTGGGAATAGCAGGCTTCATCTCCTCCAGAGATTTATAGGCTTTGGTAAAATGTTTCTTTTTTATTATTATCAGTGGTGGCAAAAGGAGCTTTGAGAGAGCACTAAGAACCAGAGTGACAACCATTACAAGTGGTAACTTGTAAGTGACTCTGTAACCATCTCGTGTGTGCTTCTTTGGGGCTCAGCCTGAATTGCAGCACATAACAAGGTTCTGTTGATTTTTAAAAATTTTGCTAGCACATGTAACAGAGGTCTGCTGTGCCCATGTGTCTGTGCAGTAGCACTCTATGGAGATTTCCCTCGCTATTCCCAAGCTCGGTGGTCCCAGTGCAACTCTAGCAAATTAGACAGATCACTCATTTTTACTAATATTAAACCTATATGACAAGGAGTCAAGGATCTGAGAATTCATATTAATACTATATTGCTGCTTTATCATTTAGGCAGAAATATCTAATGCTTAATTCAGGGAGGGAATTTCAGTATTTCTAGCAGTACTTAAAATCAGGTTTTCTTCTCCACAAAAATCTGTCCTGAATACATCATTTCAGTTCATCTGCCACCTACCATCAGACCTGGTATTCTAAGGCAAGCTCATACAGAATCCACTTACAAGTTTATTCATGTTAATCCAGGGTCAGAGGCAGCGCAGACACAGGCCAGGGCAGGATGCTGAATCTGTCTCACTGGCACTGATGGATGACTGGCACAGAAGGTCTGCTGCTGTCAATGGATACAAGGGAGAAATCCATTCTTATTCTCCTTAATATCTTTGCAGTATTTGGCACTGTTGACCTTATGTCAAGTCTGACAGGTGGCATGAATCCAAAGTAAGTCTTCAAGCAGACAAAGACCCATTCTTTCTCTAGTGCCTTTCAATGTCTACATGAATCCAGCTACAAAGCAAACTGGATTTAAAAGCCAGTGATATACAGATGGCACAGAACTGTACTTCACCTTCCCTACATATAAATTCTTTGTTATCACTGAGGTTTCTGAGTGCTTGGATATGGTCCAGTGCCTTGATTTTCTACAATAATGACAATCTCTGCAGCAAGAATAACTTATTGCAATGCAGGATACAAAGCTTATCCGTGCAGCAGAAAGCCAAGCACAAATAGTATTTTAGCTGTGGAAAATTATTTTAAAGTCCTGGTTATGAAACCAAAAAGAAAAAAGGTACTTGGTGTAAAATACTACAAAGCAGTTATTAGAAGGATACATGCAGTAATTTTTGAGAATAAGACATAGCTCTGGTATCTTGATTATTTAGAGCATAAATGGATGCCTCACTATTGCATTTTGGTTTCCTTATGGATAAGAGACAGAAATGTCACACATGCCCAAACAGAGGTCACAACACCAAGCACGTAAGAGTTCAAGAAGTGTTTGGACAATGCTTTCAGGTACCTGGTGTGATTCTTGGGGTGTCCTAACAGGCCTGGAGTTAGATTCCAATTATATGGATGGGTCCTTTCTAACTCAGCATACTCTGTGATTCTATGGTAAATACTTTTACCCTATTGCAAATCACACTCTGATGAACTGCTTTATTACACTCCAGCATTGCAGACTGATTGATGACAGATAAAATCTGGCCCCAAAAACTCATCTGTCTGCCCACAGCAAAGTCAGTGAACATTTCATAATAAAGTTCTGCCTTCATCATCCAGGTTTTAATCCAAAATAGCAAGCAAAGGGGAATATGAAACCAAAGAAGTGCTCTGGGTCACGCTACTGTGTCTTATTTCCTTGCATTTTAAACTGTAGGTATCCCACACTGAGCAAAACACAGTGTCAGATTTGCAGTCTAAACTTGACTTGGCTATATTCAAGCTTGGGATTTGTTTTACAGTTTGAACTGAAGTTAAATAGTTGAAGTTCTTTGTCCTTTACCCTGGCACTCACTAGGTGTGAACCAGTGTCTACAGAGCTTCTAGAACAGGGTGTAAGTCATACTTCTGAAAAGTTTTGCTACTTGGCATGTAATTAATTCTGGGCTAATTCTGACCTATAAGGCCCACCCCACTTTGAATCCTGTATGTGTTAATAAGATCATTGCATTTCGACTTGACAGATAAAGTATTTAAAGAGACAAGACTTGATGTGTGCATCTGGCTGGGGGTAAATGCACATGGGATGGGCTTGCAACTGAGCAACTGCCAACTCACCATCTTGTATGATCTGAAAGGGAGGGTGATGTCAAAGTGCACCCTCCTTGCCAGGTACTCTGGAAATTTGCACCTGCATCTCAGGACAGGACAACTTCAAGAAAAATAGTTTTATTATCTAGAACTACTTTCTAACCCTGCGCTTAATAGAGCCCAGGTCTGCTTTTTCTCAAGACTTTTTTTAAGACTAATTTTCTTTCTCAGGTATATTTTTTCTTTTTTTCAGAGGAGGTTTTTGTGACAGACAAAAGCTTTCTTGCATTGATGAAGCAGGTTTGGCTATATTGGCTAGCACAGGATTAGCAGCTGTCTAGCAACAGGGATGCTCTGTGACATCTCAAGGGCAGCAGTAGAAAGAGTACCTTGTACAGGGATTTTATATATCTCTGGTAAAGAGTGCAACCTTCTGTATGCGCAGTCCATATATACAGAGGGTGAATAGTGTTCCTTTGTAGAGTATTTCTGTAACTTTCTTTCTCTCACCTCTGCTACCTAATGGTTCTGCTGTTTCTCAGGCTCTCTATATCCACCCAAGTGAGACAGGATTTCCTGTAAAACTAACACATCTGGAGTTGCCCTTTTTTTTTCAATTTCAGTGGGGCAATTTATTTACTTATTTTAAAATATTCACTTCATGAAATTCTTACACAGGGTCTGCCATTAAAGTTCCTGCTGCCTTTGGCAGGAGGTGGGCTTTACAAGTATGAAGAGCGCCATGAAAAGACAGCTTCTTTTCCAATAATTGCATCTAATTAAGGATTTCAAGTTTTCTGAAAGCCTTTCTGTTCCCTCACATCCTGTGAGCCTTTCCTTCTCTGCCAGTGTCATTTGAAGATTTTTAAGAGAATAAGGGTGGCTATGCTAGCAGAGGTAGCTGGTAAAGGTACCTGAGTACCCACAGCCCTTTCTGGTCCTGTCTCTCCTGAGGCCTTTCCCCACACCTGGCCATGGCCCAGGACCTCATTTCAGCTCAGCCCAGGGCTACCAGAGCCTGCCCTGTGCCATGTGGCAGCTGTACCCTATCCAAATCTGCCTCTCCTCGTTTTGCCTTACAGCTGATTTTTGCAAGATGGAAATCAATTCAGTTTTAACCTTGCTGATATGATGTCAAATGTTCTCATTATTCATAAATATTTCCAGTTCTCTTCTAGAAAGAAAAAAATGATGCTACGATACACTTTGTTTTGGTTTTCTTCTGGTCACAAATTTGTAGACTAACTGTACTTTATGATAGGTAAAATCAAGTAAAACACAATGAAGATTTCAATTTTATGTGCAGTTACTACAATGTCTAAAACAGCAGAGAGAATTATATGGCTAACATGCTGCAGTACACATTAATGTTCCTTCAGAATGCTTCTTCCCTACGTATGAACTTTCTTTGCCTATATGGGCACAACAAGCCTAGCATAGACATAGGAAACACAGACAATATAGACAGCACAGCTAGCTCAATCTCCAGTGACAATAGCTGTCCAGTTGTTTTGTTACACTGCACTTCTGAAACATTCTATGATCTCACGCATTGGTGTCAGATAAGTGTTCTGCAGAATGGAGTCCTGCACTCACCCTTTGCAGATATTGTTTCACCTTCATTGTGAACAACACAATCGTACACTTGATTCTCTACTTCTTGACACTCACTGAAATCTCATTTCCAGAAATAGATGTGTGCCGCTTTTTGGTCTTTGTTAACAGGAGAACATGGTTCTCAGGACAGAAGAAATAAACAGCTAGCATACCAGGGGATCACAAGGAATACTAGCTTAACCTTAGATTTGCACACCTTTACTAGTAATGTCATTTCCTCTTAACTGCTATTCAGTGATTTGCGAACCTTCATTAGTAGTGTTATTTAATCTTGTATTGATTTAAGAATGTTCAGATGTTTTAGTTATAATAATTTATCATTTTAACCTAATAGGTCTTTTTGTTTCTATTATTGCCTGTGCTTTTTTCATCTTCCCAGCCATGGTTCAGACTATTCAGATTACAAAACAGCCAGCAGTAGCAGACAAAATAATGAATATAGCTTATAATCATTGCAACACACAGTAAATATATAATAGCTGATAGCAACTAATAAAAAAACCCAAAAAATTATTAGCCCAGGGTTTCTGTGGAGCAAACTCACATTTTGAGTCCAAAAACTTTGAGTTTCTTTGACAGTTCAGCAACAGTAATTGCTAGTGATCACAATGAAAAATCAGGAATTTATCGGGTTGTAAATGGGTTTTGTGCATGCTGTGAGCCACAGGCAGCGTTGTGGTCACCCCTTTCGGTAGGGGACAAAGTAGGGGAGCAAAACAACAAGAAACCTCATCAACAGGGGAATGCCATAGGATTAAATACTACCAAACTCTTTCACACTCTGAGCTATTACCAATTCCACCTGAAAATGCAAAATCTAGAATGCTTTCCCATCTGCAAAGTCTCTCAAAGGGCTGATAATTGTATTTAGTCAAGTTTGAAACACAGGTTAAAGTGAGAACGGATGCCTTTCTGTGTCCTTCAGGAGTAAGTGCCTGGGACCCAGAGTGATTGCTAACATTGCCCATGTGTATGACTGAGAGACACACAGATTATTTATAGATGCCAGAAAACAGAATTTTAAGCTTGGAGGTAATTCTTACACTTCTAAGCATGTTTCAGAAGTAAATATTTAAATTCCCTTTTCCCTAGAGAAAAAGCAACTCAATAAATTTTTCCTGTGGAAATTTGATTTTGCAGAAACTGCTTTTCTGTCACAAAAGATTGTATTGAAAAAGCTCTTGAACTGCTCTGGGTGTTCACATAAAAGTAAGGAAGAGAATATGTATCTGCTTAAATATTTCACGTGAAGGGACATTCGGGAAGGGAATTCGCTTTCAAGGGCATTTATTTCTTTGCATCAAATTTGAAAAGAATCAAATCCTCTTTTTTTTATAGCATTAGTTTTTTTTCCAACTTTAATAATATAGTTTATTTTAAAAAGGAAACAGTCTAATTGTTAAAATAAGTGCTCATAATTGTTCTGTGCAGTAATGTGGGAATGAGGAACTAATGGGACATGGCTCACAAAGTTTGCTGTTGAGTATCTTGCAGTCGGAAAACATAATCAGGTTTCCCTTCACATAGGGTTGAGAGCATGTGAATGAATCTCTAGGATAAAGTGTAGCTGATTTCATTTATTGCAACATGTTCTAACTTTTGTCATTTGTTGCTTTTTCCATTGGCCATGTGCAGTAAGTTTTTTCAGCTGTTTCACCTCCATTTTCAGAATATGTTTTTAAAGGACTGAATATAGTGGCTTTTCCCCGTGACAGTAAAATCCTCATTTATTAACCTACAGCAGCTAAATCACTCTTTCAAAGAATTTAGTAATATGAAGAACCCCTGCCAAGGAAAATTCAATGCAAATATAAGGATTCTATTAGATGGTAACATATAAAGACTCTCACACTTTTTCGGTTTGGAGAGTCTATGTAAGTGAACTGCCTGCCCAGAATTGACCGCTGACCCCAGGAACAACCTTGAATAAGGTGTCTTTCGCTCTCTCCACAATGATTTGTCCTGCCATTCTCTTTCTGCCTGGCTTGTTAAAATAATTCACATTTTGTCTTAGGTGTTTGTGTAGCACCTTTTACAGTGTCAAGTTCTGCTCACTGTCAGAGCGAACTGCTGAACTCCATCTATACTTAATGAGAGCAAGAGTTGTTCTGCAGAAATACCAAAAATTTAGAACCTTTAAAATGGCCATTTCCATTATTAAAACATTAGTCCTCTTCTTGCTTGGGAAACTGTGCAAAGCAGAAATGAATCTGTGGGAATTGCTCTGAAGCCTACAGACATTCTAACTTGTTGGTGTGCTATGTGCTATGGATTTTGCCCTTCTATGAGTCTTGATTTGCCTCCTAATTCACCTACCATGCACGTAACTGACCTCCTCAAGTTCAAAGCTGTCAGTCCTGTGCAGAAAAAGAGTCTGAGGAGATGTGGTTGACAACTCTGCTATGATTTGTTTGAAATAGTGAGTCACAGCTGGCTGGATGCTTACGAGGTTCATTGCAATGTCCCTTTGGCTACTTTTCCAGTTTCTACAGACCAGTCTAGGGAAGACAAGTGGTGCCTCCTACCTCTCAGGAGTCAAGGCAAGGCACAGCACAAGGGCACCAGGGCTCTTTCTGTCTTCAGTGAGGTGTGGGCTGTTCACTGCCATCTCCCACCTGAGATCAGCACTGGATGTAGAGGGCATTTCTTCCTCTCCATCTGTATCTGCTGTCAAAGGAGTTACTTTAGTGCCTTGGAAGAATGGACTAGCATCAAAGGAGCTCATCTTGATCAGCTCTGCCTGATCAGAGAGGCAATCACTGCCTCTCACTTCTACTAAATTTTGCCTGCGTGAATCATTCTTCATTTAAGATAAACCGATTGACTGAGAGCAGCAATTTTGATTGCTGGAGCATGGTTCTTTTCAGAGGTGACCAGCAGAGCATGGAGGTCCTGGGTTTGATTGAGAAGTGGTCATTTTGAGTTGTTCCTGCTCTGGTGAGATGAATGTTTGAAAACCTGCAATATTAAATTTTTACAGATTGGAGAACTGCAGTGCAGCATATGTAGAGATCATGAACTCCTCCTGCTGTGGCCACAGACTTGCAGAGCTTGGCTCAAGTTTTGCCAGTCTCATGCTCACAGACTCAAATTAAAGACTGACTCGTTGAGCCTTCTGTCAGTCCTGCTCCTCACCCTGCACACAGAATAAATTACCTCCATGCTCTGTGGCTTGTTCCTCATCTCATTCTGCCTCCCATCTGAAAGGCATTTTTAGCACTCATTTCCACATCACATCACATCACATTGTAATGGAATAAATTTTTTTGTTTGATTTTCTTTTTTTAATTGGACATGCTGGGATGTGGATTTGCATTTTGTTTTAAATTATGGCTTTCTCAATCCTAAATATATGAGAAATTCAAGCATTGTTTATCAAAAAAGAAATAGTTTCAATGCAATGTAAATACTCTGAGTTGATCTGCAACAAAACTGTACAGCCAGAAAACTTGGGAATCACTCTTTCAGGCCTGTAACCCAGGCTCCAGGCATAGGCAGATCGAAATTATGGAATGATAAAAACATTCCTGCTGCACAGTGAGGCACGTCCTCTGTAGTGTTTCCATGTGCCCACTAGCACATACAAAAATTAACCAAATGAGATGGGTTAGAGCAAGACCTACTGGGTGTTTAGTGAGTCAGTGTACTCCTGGGAATGCTCTCCATGAGACTCCCCGGGCAGAAAATGCATTTACAATTGTGCAGTTGCCCTGAAGTGATAGCTGAATATACACGGTAACTGAGTTTGCCAACTTGTTACTGGGCAAAGCTTCAAGCTGCTCTGGATTCTGGCCTTCCCTTCAGTTTTGGTTACTCTGACATCTATGGGAAGTGTCACAGCTGACAACTGAGAGTGCTGAGTGAACAAACCAGTCCAAAGCAGGCGCAAAATGGGAGCAATGAGAGGACTCTGAGTCCTGAAACAGCCTTCTAAGAGCTTCCTTTGACCTGATCAGGTGTACAGCCTGAAGGGGCATTAGATGATCTCACTGGATCTCCCAGTTCAAATTGTCTAATAACCCAGCTCTGCTCTATTACCCTGTAACCCTTACACTGAGGGTTGGTGGGTTGACTACCATCTATGAAAGGGTGGCCAATCAAATACCTGCCAGGCATCCAGTGCTGGCTAAGCTTCCAGGAGACAGAGGCTCTACCTCAGTGGTTTGATCATTCACAGTGTTAAACGTTACTTTATTTATATTGTCAATATCCCTGACCTCAGACATTATTTTCTGTTAGACTGAACACAGACTTTAATGGGTTCTTTGGGATTCATCACCCAATCATCACTCTGGCCTCCCTGCCATTTGTCAGTCTATGTCTCATTAAAGAATTTGAATGAGTCACAGTATTTTATAGCATATCTTCTCTAGGCTTCACATGAAGCTTAAAACATTTTTCAAACTTTAAATTTCTAATTTAAAAATGTATGCACAGGAACACACTTCCCATCATGAGTCTTTTCAGTGTTCTGGGACGTGTCACCTCTTTGGCCCATCAAATTACAAAGCTGAAACTAGATTCCTCTGGGCATTGCACTGAAAGCTCTGGATAAAGTTATCTTCATTTCCTACCCTTGAATCTTCCTCTGAGTCCCTAGCTTCCAAGGTGCCATCTCTTGCCCTGCAGATGTATCCTTCCTGCTTCTTAAATGTAAAGAAGATGTAAAAGAGTGGATCCAAATAAGTAATCAGTCCAGATAATTTTGAGTGTCTTATTCACATCATCAAATGAACTATGCAAAAAATGTCTTCTTTGGAGAATTAGAGAAGAGAAAGATATTCTTTGCATAAGTGCCCTTGGGATTGCAAAACTGAAACAAAAACATTTAAAGATATTCATACATTGTCATCTGGCATCTTATCCCTGGATTTCCAAGGAGGTGTGGAGGTGATTCATAAGTATGTTGAACATTGCAAAGCCCAAATAATTAGAAATTTAAAGGACTGTCTGACTAAAACCATAACCTCTTGTATTCAATGCAGAGTTTATGGATAAAAAGTAGATAAGGTTTTGCTGTTTTTCTTCCCCCTTTTCTCCCTCCCCATTTTGATAAAATTTACTGAAGTGGCACATGAACATTTCCACATTGTGACAACCATAGTTAAAACATGCAAATTCAAGGAGTGGTTGCAGAGAAAGAGAAATGGAACATTACTTTAAAAAAAAAAACAAAAAAACCAACAAACCCAGACATCCCACAAAGCAGTCAAATATTTATGCAAAATGAGTGTAGCTTTATACACTGGCACTGAACAACACAATGCTCTGTCTCACACAATACTGTCATTCATGTGCGTACAAACTGCCACAGGCAAAGTCCCACACAAAGTATTTTTATCCAATTGTAGCATATTTCATTACAAGTTGTTTTTTTAATTCTCCTATGCAGGGATTCTCATGATAGAGACATTCTGTCTCCCCAGAGTTTCCGAAAAGGAAGAAGCATTGCCATTTAGAAACTTAGAGAAACATTGCCATTAGAGAAAATTGTGGCATAAAACATTAAATTTCAGTTTTAAACAGCGTTAGCAAAGAATAATGTTATACCAATAACAAAGGAGATGGAAAGAAACTTTTTCTCCCCTTAAGAAAACACGCTGAGTTCTATTGTGTGTTCTCAGAGCTATCATGTAAGCAATTAAAAACACAATGCAAAATAGAAGAATTGCTAGTATTCCATTTATAATACACAGCACATTAGGACCCTGAAATCTCTTCACGTAAATAAGAACTGGAGCATACCTCTGCAACTGAAACCCAGAGCAGAATGACCTTCCTACCCCAACAAGCAAATATCTGGTATCATCCTACCCACCCAAGTAACAAGTGATACGATGACAGGAAATAGCCTCAAGTTGTGCCAGAGGAGGTTTCGATTGAATATTAGGAAAGATTGCTTGACTGAAAGTGTTGTCAAACATTGGAACCATCTAGCCAGGGAAGCGGTAAAGTCACCATCAGTGGAGATATTTAAAAGATGAGTAGCTGTCATGCTTAGGGATGTGGCTTAGTGGTGGACTTGGCAGGGCTAACTTAATGGACTAAGTTAAGGACTTGATGACTTTGTAAGTCTTTTAAAACTTAAATTATTCTACAATTCTGCTTTGAAAGAATATCAAAAGGCAAATTTCCAAAGCCTTAAAATTTGGGCAAGGCTAAAGAAAAGCATATGAAATGCTTCACTTCAGTTGTCTTGAAAGCAGTTGTGATGCAAAAGCCATGGCTGAACACATAGCAATCACACGCACAAGTTGAATCTCGGACTGTGGACTTTCTATCAAGCTGAAGCCCTGTGCACATCATGGGCAGTCTTTCCATGGCCTCAGTGTTCCCTGTGCCAACATTCAGAAGGCCTGTGAGTTAGGAAGGACCAGAAAACTATGTGGCTTTCCCTGTTCTGCCCTCCCAAAATGGACTGCCCCTCTTCACTCAGAAGAGAAATCAGAAAAATGGAAGCATTGTCTGGTTCTTTCTTGTACAAATAGACTGATAATTTCCTTGGGAAAAAAAAAAAAATCCTCTGTGGAAGCATCTAGTGAGGAACCAGCTGTTTGTTCTTCTCTAAGATACCAGAGACAATAAATGATGAAATCTGCACACAAGACAAAGTCTGCTTCATAAATGAATAAAACATTGTTTTTAATTCCTCTGTGGGGGCTTTTCTGTGAAATCCAGGTGTCCATTCCATTGAAATTCTCAGAAGAGGAAAAAAAATTTACACTATTCATTACTCCAGGCACAGAATTTGCATAGGACAGTTTTCATACTGTGGCTCTTATAAAAATATCCCTTCCTCTGCCATATTAGCTGTCTGCCACTATGTACTACTTGTGACACCCTGACATGCTTTTCCTATGTCCACTACATTCCAGCATGCTAAACATCCTATACCCTGCATCCTCTTCCCCTTTGCAGGATGGTTAAGATTTATCTTCCTTCCTCTTCCCGGCAGACATCTTTTCCTGCTTAAAATCTGTATGAAAACTTCAGGTCTTTATTAGAAGGGACACACTGAATGATTTGAAAGTGGACTCCCTTTATGGTGTTTTTTTTGTGAGCTCATTTTTCTCTGACACTTTTCCCAGTGGTTTACAGATACTTGTTTTGGGGGGAACCAGTTTGTTTTGTTAAATTAGAGGGCCTTCACATGGAATTCAGTGTTATTATGAAGCATAGGGGTTTAAACAAGCCAGTTCCTGTAACTTCATGCCTTTTAAATGCATTACTCCTCTTTTATATCCTCTTAAATCATTTATGTACACATCACTATTGAACATACCATACTTTACATTCCTCATGTAGCAGCACAGGACACTTACAACAATGCGAGCTAATTAAAGCTACAGGGTAAAACTCTGACCCTGTTGAAGTCAAAGAGAATTTTGCATCTTACTTCAATAGAGCAACTATTTCACCCTGAGGCCCCTTCTGTCCCCCTCAGTCTTTCTGGCTGTTTGTGCAAAAAGTCCTGGAGAATATCAGGTCTCAGAGAGCCAATTAGCCAAGGACAGCTGTAGAACAAAGCTTCCCCAAGCCAGAGTGGAGCAGGCAGCCCTGTGCCTCCAGGAATCAGGCCCAGGCTGGAAGGGTCCGAGCGGGATGGAACTGTGGCTCCAAGTGGCAGCCCCCATGGGCAGAAGGGAAAGGTGGAGCAGCTGCTTTGCTGATGCAAGGACACAACTGGGTACAAAGCTCTGGGAAAGTCATTGAAGGTGAGGAGAAAGGGCCTGAAGCTATGTTGCCAGGGCAAGTGATCTGAGCACTTAAAAGCCAAATGTTTCCTTAGCTGCTTTTTAAAATGGCTCCTCCTGACCAGGGGCTCCTTATCCTCCCCACTGGGTGGGACACAGCTCCCTCCAGTTGCCACTGAGGAGGAGTGCATGGGGGCATATTCCCTGGGAAGGACCAGATGTCCTACACATGCAGATATTTTGCTTTATTTTCTACTTTCCCAAGGGCTTCTCATCACAGGAGAGAAAGTAGGTTGCTGGCTGGAGAAGTGACTCCTGCAGTGGCAATCCATTCCCAACTGTTCTGTGTTCCGTGGGGTCCTTCAGCCTCTCACAGATCATTTAATGGATGTGCACTTTCCACATAGCAGGAAACAGGGTGCCAGGTGAGGCTAGAGAAGTGGGTTGACCCATCTCCATCTCTACATGACAAAAATAAGATGCCACGTGAGATCTGTAATCACCAACACCACTGGCTCATCATTTGCAAAGCTTTAAAATGTGACCTACAAAGATAAGTGCTTGCATGTACAAACTGTCCAAGCTGATTGCTCCTGGGTGGGTTGTGGAGTGGTCTGAGTAGCCCAGCAGGATTAATTGCTCCAAGTGTAAAGCTAGGTTTTGGAGAATGTAAGTGTATTCTGATCTGAAATATTGAATTAAAAGTATATTTCTTCCTGACATATTTTGTTTCAACAGAAAGGATTTGGCATGATCTGGCCTTAATATTGGACAGCACATTGCAGATCATGAAGTGGGAGGATCGTGCAATAATTACAAACTGTGGAATGCTCGGGTGGATATACTGGCACTCATAGAATAGTGCGCTTGGACTAATGCTCTCAGACCATGGTTACACTTAACCTAGAGAGGAAAAAAGATCCTTGAATGTGGTATTAGATCAAGGC
This sequence comes from Zonotrichia albicollis, assembly GCF_047830755.1. Lineage (NCBI taxonomy): Eukaryota > Metazoa > Chordata > Aves > Passeriformes > Passerellidae > Zonotrichia > Zonotrichia albicollis. The sequence continues at coordinate 134,315,443 of NC_133819.1, forward strand.
TGTTTTGAGGTTTTTGAGATTCTTAAGCCTTATGAAAATGTGAATCAGACATTGTTCACCTTCCAAATGACTATGCCATTGCCTGAAGGCCTCCTTGGTGCTTGAAGTTCCTTGCTATTTTCACTTTACTTTTCTCTGTGGGAATTGAATGTGAACAAACAGTGTTCATTTTGGTACTCTTCTGTTGCAAAAGGTCAGGTCCAATTCTATAATTGTATGTATTCATTTTTACAAAGAAGGGTTGTGTTCAATCTGGACACAGAAAGATAATAAAAGCTCTTTAAACTGGTCAAAGGAATACATGGCCTCATTTATCCGGTTAATTTTGTTGTTTTAAGAGTAGTGAAATACCGCCTTTGAAAAATCTTTGCTGAATTGCCTTGAGGAACCTTAGTGAAATCAAAATCAATATACTAGTAAATACTTGAAAAGCTGCCCATGCCATGATGGTATGAGGTTTTTTGTCTCCATACTGCAATCATTGGAGAGGATGACATAGAAGAGGAGCTCCACGGTATTCTTATCAGACATTTGGATTTTTTTCATTAAATTCTTTGTCAACATAGGGGTACATTGGTCAAAAAGAAGCTCAGATGCAGAAAAATAAAGTTGTCAAAATGAATGACCATAAGTTTATCTATTCCTGGCAGTGTTATTGATGAAATGCTGGAGTATTCAGAATTATTGCATAAATTGGAAAGAAATAAATCTATTCTAGGCCACAATAACTGTGGAAGAATTGTCTAATAATCCCCTTACAAACACAGACCAAATAATGAGATTACTTAAACAGACCTTCCATTAATTCTCTTTCTAGTGCTATTGCTAGCTAAAAGGAATAATACTCTTTTTTTATGATTATATGTTTTAGGATGCAGTAAGAATTAGTTTTTCTTTTGGGCAAGCACAACTGAGACACTATCAGAAGACCATGATAGATGGTCAGAGGTCTTCTACAGCTAGTACAACAACAGCCTTTATTCCTGTTTGTACAGGGAATAACACTTTTAAAAAGGGATTTCAGGTGCATTCTGGTGAAAAGATTTTTAGCAAGGGAAGAACTGGTCACTGTTTTTCCTCTCAAAGCCACTCTTGATTACCTCTTGAATTTCTCAGGCATCTGAGGTGCAGAGCTCAGTGAACTTACAATCACCATCAGCAGAAATGGGGTTAACTGAGTGTAACTCTGGGCAGAATCTGTTAGGCCAAACTCGATCATCTTCCACAAAATTCCACCACCATGCAATATACCTCATGGAATGGTCTTTTATTGTAACAAAGCATGATGCATTGAACCACATGATTTTTTGCCAGTATTCATTTCTGTCACATGGCTACTCTGCTTTATGGGTGGTAGAACCAGCTATCCAGAGATAGCAATCTTCACAAGTCCAGGGACCTGCTAGGCACAAACGTTGTCAAGCTGAGGATACACTGAATTGCTGAGACCACTGCAGTCAATAAGCCCATGGCATTCAGTGTAAATGTAGAACTTATTTTACAGCAACTCCAGCTAAAATAAGAATTTTCATGGATTCAGCAAGACAGTAACAAGAGGCATTTTGGAAGAAGAGGACCTTTGATTGAAATGCTCATGCCAGGAATGTGACTTTCCTAATGCCCTTTCCTCTGGAGAATGAACAGGTTTTTATTCACCGCACTTTGAACAGATGAAAGAAAAATTTCTTTAATCCCATGCTGTAAGCAGTATTGCTTCCACTGTCAGTGGCATGGCTTGCATTTTCAATCTGACCTGTTCTGTGATCCTCTGTGCAGGAGATGCTAACCAGGCACTGGGGAGCCTGAGCACAGCATCATGGACTGTGATAAAAAGGGACACACTGCTGGCTGCTGCACATTGTGAGCTCCCAGAGCAGGACAGATGCTGTATGATAGGGACTGTAAAGAACAATAGAGTGCAAAACCCAAGTCCTTTTGCAAAGTCATTTGAAGTCAGTGGGTCAGCCAACTGGAAGCACATGGTCAATGCAAACATTCATTGTTCATAGCCTGTGATTGCTCTGCCTTCATTTTCCACATGGCATCTCCTTCCTACCAAGTGTGTGCTACCCTTCCAAAAATTACCTTCAAAATAAAAGTTATTATAACATATTTCTTGTTGAATTGACTGCTGTGAAGTATTGATCTCTTAAGATTGGATATAATCATACTTCCTCCTCTATTCTGACATAAGCATGGAAACAACTGTTAAGGTCGTAAATCCTTCAAACATGAGATTATATTTTGTTCTTGTAAGATGACAGTTATACCAGTATGTGTTTTTTGATTAAACAACGTGAACAGCATCTTATTTTGCATACCTTGTTTGTAGCTTTTAAAATGAAAGGCTGAAATATAATAGAGTCATGTACTTAGAAATGCAAAATCGTATTCCTTTCTCATATATGCCCCACTTTTCTGATGAGCACTATCCAAACCCTGGTTTCCCTGACTGTTGAAAGGAATGATTTGCATCATTGGATAAGGATGGTTCTACTGCCCAGACAGCCATCTCCAAAATGCTTGTTCTTTCCCCTCTTTCTAGGTATTATAATGAAGTGCTTTGGAATAATCTAAATTATGTAAATACTCTTTCCTATCAACTATGCTTCTCATATATTCCCTTAGAGCAAGATTAAAACAGTGAAGGAAGTGTGCTTGATACTCCCTCTAACATTTTACACACTTAAACTGTACTTTTTCGTGGCTTCTCTACTGGAATGACTTAGGCAAAGCAGAATTAACCTTGTCAGTCACCAAGTCAGTTTCTATGACAGAGTAGTGTAATTAAGAATACAGAAATAACAAGAGAGCCCCAATACATTCACCCTCCACTGATTCCTGCACAAAGTATGTAAAGTGCTTTGGGGTGCTCTGAGGAGATAGACCCAATATAAATGTAAAGTAATAGTTAGCAAAGAAAAGCCTTTTTGCCTGGAAGCAAAGGGCAAGGGAAAGTATTCTCAGGCAAAAAAAGAGTTTCATGTCCAAACCATGTATGGAGAGGGAAATCTGGCACCACCCTGAGACACAGACATGAAGCACTGAGCTGCTGACTGGAGTGTGGGGACTGAGCAGGAGTTTGAGTAAAGGAAACAGGCTGCTTTGGCCCAAAGCAGAGTAAAAGGGAGAGACCAGAAAGATGAAGTGACTTGGAAGGGAGAGGCCATGTACAAAGAGATGTGAAAACCGAGTCCATGTGGGGGTAAACCAGCCTGAACCCTAGAGAACAGTTGCCAGATCTCCCTGTTCTGGCTAATTTAGTCTGGTAAAGGCAGATGATAAATGGAAGCAAGCCAACCTTGTGCTTCTGAAAGTATGGTAGCTGCCTTTCTGCTCATATAAGACCACAGGAACATCTTCTGCATTAGAAAAGGAAACAGTTCTAATTTAATATGCACCTTATCTCTTTCTCTCTTGGCTGTCTGAAAGTCATGAGCTTTTACCAGCCTCTCAAACCTCAACTGTTATTCCAGGCACGTGTTCCCAAACAAAGGGCAGGATGGATGCAGGACACAGCACTTGGGATGCTTCTGATGATGCACTTGAAGTTTAGAAAGACTAACTTCCTCTCAGACTGGGGCAATCAGAAAGAAGGTGAAGAATGAGATGAAACACCAGTTGTGAACTGTTGAATGATATTGTTATTGAACGATCAGTATGTGACAGAGTGCAAGGGGTTCTGTGTCAGAGACAGCCTCCCAGCCTGGTCCATGCTGCTACTGAGCACAGATAGCAGTTGGGATGATGAATCAGAAATCCTGTAGCTGGCTGCAGCACACTGACATGGTCCCAGGACTACTATTGCATCTGGCACTGATTTGGAACCTCTGCATCACACCTTGTTGCATGGCAAAGGCAGGGCTGTGGTTGACTCGTTATTCTGGCAGAGCTCCATCAGTACAGTTCAGTGATGCATTTGCTTTAGAAACTCTTTTGAGTTCCTCATTAGACAGGCTGTTCCTGGAGTAACTTGCTGAAAACTATTCCTGCAGCACACTTAAGAGAGAAGATTCTCTGAAGCAAGAGCTGAGAGTTTTGAATTTTTTTAAACCAAGCAAAAAGCAATGTCCAAAACTTTAGGGGTTTTAACATTGTCAAACTTTCTTCTCTGCCCTCGATTTCCTGTTCTGAATTGATTGTGCTCCTACCTGGTAACTCTGAAAAAATGATGCCCTCTAGGCTTTGCAAAGTTCACAGACTCATGTCACCTACTATAGAGCTCTCTTGTGACAGGATGTTCTCCAAATTGAAGATAAAGCATGATGCAATAACCATTATGTAATAATTAGTAACTAGCCATTTCAGTTTTGTGGTGTTGTTTTCTTGCCATATCTGGTTAATGGAGAAAAGAATTCCTGAACACTGTGAACAGGAGCTAGGGGTGCAATATGCCTCTTTTTTAGGGGCATTTTCTTGCAAAAAATTCAGTGTAACTCAAGCAAGCATCTAATTGTTAATGCAGAGCTGATTGGCATAAAAAAGGTGCCTATAGTCTGATGGAGGGTCCAACAAGGATCCATGTATAATTACTTCCAAAGCAAAAACACATGACCAGAAGATCAGTCCTATAAAATTTATAAATTAAGTAAATAGAAATTTTGTATCAGAGACCAAGAACTCCCAATTAACACTGGAGCACATGACAAATCCAAATTAATTTTGACTTTCTAATAATGGCTAAAGCAACAAAAGTATCATTTGGTGGAAGGAAAGGAGATAAACTTGAGCAAAGCAGAAGCTCCAAGGAGAACATGTTATTTCAAAGGGGCTTGCCTTCCTGAGCTTTGACAGAATTGCCTAGTTTTCATTATAAAATGTTGCCAAATCAGAAGGAAAATGCATCTCAAAATGCTCTTTGTTCTGTGAATGCATATTTGTGTAACAGCAGCAGCATTGTTATTCTGTGTCATCCCTTGTTGACGAGCCTGAGTTCCAATAATGGAAAACTATCATGTTGATTTGCTTCAGATTAACCTCATCTTCTTGTCATACTACAGGTATTTTCCATTACAAGAAACAAATATATGCTGATAGGTAAATGATTTTGATAAAGTCTGACAAATATTTTAAAACAGCTGCATAGCTGCTTATTTTATTTTAGGAAAAAACCCAATAGCATCACAAAATGGAATTTGTCAGATGTCTTTGGTAATTTTATCAATAGGTGTTGTCATGACTTTCTACATCTGGCTGTAAGCTACAAAAGCTTTTTTCTGTGTTATAAACATAATTTTGAATATCTTAGAATTCTAAACAATCAGTAAGAAGAGCTGAAAGCAGTGAAATCACCAGCAAAACTAACATTAAGGGCTGTAAATAATTGGTTTAACCAATTATAATAGGTTAGCTTCAGCCTACAGTAATTTTGTATCCCAGGCACAGAGCTGCTGATTGCTTTCCCTTTTGTTTTCCCTTTCAGATGTAGGACATGGGAAAAGTGAGTTATTCTGATCCTGTAAGGACAGTACTAATGTCACAGTGCAGAAAATACCACAGCATACAGAGGTACACAATTGTATGGCTTTTACTTTATAGTTAGTAGTTACAGAAGAGACTCAAAGTCAGCACTATTTTTGGCTATAACAATACTTCTTCAGTCCTTTCCAACACAACAATAACTTTTGCAATTGAAACTTTGGAATTCTGTTTCAGAAGGTAAGCTCTGCACTTAGAATGTGTTGATGTTGCAAGCCTCTACTTATCCACACCCATACAGGTACTGTGGTGTGCACAGGAGCTGCCTATTAGGCAAATAAAATACAAACCCACTTGTACTAAATGCTACCAGCACACGGCTGAAACTTGAAGGCAGTCTCTGCCCTTTTTCTACAAATTTACCCTTTTAACAACCTTTATTTATCAAGAGAAGGATAGTGCTTGACTGGTAACAAACTCTTGTGATTTAACCCTTTTGGACTGCAGTGTGCAGCAGAATGTTGCATTCTGTTTGTCTGGGTTGGAGTCAAGTCACCAAGGAGAGATCTTAAACAAAAATGAGACTATGTGAAAATCCTTGAGATGTCCTCTACAATAATACTGACTTCAGAGGTTCCAGTAAAGGTTGTCATGGAATCTACAGGTTTTGGTCTGCTTTGGGAAAAAAATACCCAAACAAAAAAAACCCATGTGCCTAAATGACAAACCTTATCTCCACTACAAATATAGAAGGAGCTGTTGGTTTAATGCAGAGCATTTTAAACCTGAACCCTATTGCTGTCTGATGCCTAGCTGGTCCATGTGACCATTTTCTGGTCTTTTTCCAACTATGATCAGAGAAACAGTCCACCTAAAAATTCCACTACCATGATTAGCACTTAATGAGCCACCTCAGAAAAAAGCAGAAAGGCTGAACAGGCAGCAAAGCAGAGCTGAGTCCTCTAATGTGATATCTCTGAAGTAGGATCTCCCTCCCTTGACCAAGAAGAGGAAGGAAATTTACCTTGTCTCCATTTCTCGGTGGGTATCACCATCATGCAATGCCAGCTGACCAGCTCAGGGGATGTAGGACTGATAGAGACCCACTGCAGACCACAGTAGCTCAGAATGGGGCTCCTTCTCATGTTCCCACTGCATCTACAATTTCTGAGCACTCAACCCAGCATGCTCCTTCAGTTTAGGAGTGCCCTGTCACACATCCGTGATCTCACTCTAGCATCCATTTCCCTACCTGTGTGAGGGAAGCTCTTGGAATCACATGAGGGTTTCCATTATTTCTACCTTGGGAGATTTAGTGCATTTTTAGTGGCATTATCTGTCAGTCCAGGCACAAAAGTAAGGTCAGATCTATTCCTAGGGCCCTGTTGGCATCCATAACTGCCTGATTTGTGCTCTAACCATATGTGACACCCACCGAGTGAATTTATTGTAGCAATCACTTTGAGCATATCTCAAAGATTTCATCATGATATTTTCTTGCTTGCAATGTCAGAGAGAGAACAACAGCATGGAATGAAATGCACAGAACTTCCCCTCATATGAAAGAGAAATGAAGGAACAGAAAACAGCCTGAATTTCTCCAGGGTAATTTTATGTAAAAGAAAGACCAGCAACATCCTTTAAGGCTTGAAATGTCAAGCTTGTAAAAATAGTATTCTTGGGAGTTGTATTTGATCATTTGTTAAATACTGTGATATAAAATGTAGAAATCCATGTGTAATGCTTCAAATCCCTAATCTGGTTTAAAAGGTCAGTTGAAGCCTAAAAGGACTTGACATTTTCCCTTTAAAAATCTGACTTTTTGACTCAGAGCTAACAACATTTGAGCCTGAATGACCTGAAGGATAAATACAAAAGCTGATTTCAATTGAACTATTTAGAAAGCAGGGGATCTTCTAATTTGTAAGATAGCATTCAGGGAGGTTTTTCCATTAAGAACTCAATCGACTGAAAAATTATTTCCTTGGGTATTCCACAATCTTTCAATGCTTGTGTAAATTTTACACAGGAGGGGGCAGTGAGTGAGGCTGAAGATATATATAACACAATGCCAGGAGAGCAGAAAGCCTCTTATGAAACAGAGGTAACTGGTATTTGCCTCAAAAAGATGTACCCTTTTCACCTCCTCCTTCACTGCCTTGGCAGAATGGGTCTGCTTCAAATCTTTTGTGTCCTGTGCAGATGAGGCTTGCAAGTGAGTAATAATGTCTTGATAACCATGAGTATAGTCCTTCCCAGCAACACCCCTTCCCACAGACTTCATTTGGCCTGCAGTGAGTGCTCCATGGGGGTTTGATGGCTGCTTTCATGGAGGTGTGCACTAACCTCCTCCCTGGCTGTGCGGGCATGGTTCCATGCTGAGCCTCTGGCTCTTCTGCCTGGATCCAGCTGCACCACAGGTTCTCTGCAGGAAATGAAAGCACAGTCCCTTTTCCTGTTCTCTGATCTCCTCCACCCTTGTGCCCTGCAGTGTCGGACCTTCTCCTGCCTGCCTTGCACCCTCTCAGCCGACTTTACCAATGCAAAGGTGGAGAAATCAGGGATGCCTGGTGCTGGCTCATCCCCACCCCTCGGGCTGCTCACACTCACAGGTGTCAGCCCTGCTGTGCACAGTCCTCAAGTGCCCTGTGAGGCAGAGGGTGATTTGGGGGACATGCTGCGACACCTCACAGGTCCCCCCTGGAGGCAGGGTGCGAGGGGCCCGCCTTCCCTGGACATCACCACAGGGCTCCCTGAGCTGTGGCACCCGATGGACAGAGCACACCCGTCAGTCACCTGCTGGCACAGAAACACCATTGATTTAACGGAGTGCTGTCCCAGGATGAATGTCTCCCAGCTTCCCCTGGTACTTGTTTTTGATAAATGCCACAGTTTCAGTGCACATCCACCCAGCAGCTGGGGACTATTATGCTGTGACAACCTTCTATTCCATTGTCACAGTGTCAGATGCCTGAAAAGGATAATAGGTAGATATTTCTGCTCTTTGGATGTTAAGAAGTAAGTGGCATTCCTATTCCTTATTTAGTTACTTCTTAATTTTAATTAATGGCTTTAGTGATAATTGCCAGATTCCTATATTGATAAAAACTGGCACATTCTGCATGTTAATAATAGCACAAATTTGATATTTATGAACTGCTGTTCTTTTGCAAATACAGACATTTGGTAATCATCATTATGGTGATAAAATTCATTAGAATTTAAGAAACAACCTATTATCCCTTCTGCCCATCATCTTTTAATTAAGTAACACAAAAAGATTTTATAAGACTTTTCTACTCACACTGCACAGTATTGTTTCTGTAAGGGAGTCTTTCTATATCAAAATACCTCCCTTTCAGTTTTGATAGACTTAATGAAAAGACTGAAAGAAGACTGACAGTAGATTTATTCCAAAATCTATTTCAAAAATTCTAGCCATGCTTAGTTCAGCACACACTTGAATCTTGTGTGGATGTAGACTGGGGTTTGTATGTAAACTGGAGACTAACAAAGTTATGGTCTACAATATGATATGGTAGTTTGCAATAGGGGAAAACTTTTATGATAAATTATTCTTTGGGAATTTCTAGCAGTATGAATGCTGGAAAAATTGTGAAGTCAGTCACTCAAATTAAAAGTTCACTTGTATCTAAGTAAGTCTCTATTTTAATGTGGATTTGGCCAAAAATCAAAAAAGTATTAGGATGGATTAGATTCAGACACATTCAAACAGTGCAGGCATTTGATGAGGTTCAGTTGGAGCTTTTAGTCCCTCATCTACTTCTGATCTACATCGTACTTCAAAATTGTAATTTGCATTTTGAATAACAAAAATATAAACAGCATTAATATAAGGGGTTTTTTAATATCTTATATATTAATATCTAGACAGAATAGATTTCTTAAGCAGTAAAAGTGTTTTGTTATTATGATCATGACCTTTAGGACTACATCCACAATAGACACAGTTTGATTTATTTGATAATATCCTAAATTCAAGTCTCATCTTGTTAACACACACCTGAAATTACATTTTTAGTGCATGTATTTACCTGGCTTAACCAAAGACTTGTACTAATTTCCTTTGATGCTTCCTTCTACTGTAATCAGTAGAACTGTCAAAAAAAAAAAGACTGATGACAACTTATTTTCAGAGTTCTGCTGTATTTTCACTCTATTCCTGATCACTTTGGCGCTGGACAATACTTATGTGCACAGCACAGGGAAATGTTACAGGGAAAGATGCCTACCCTATCTTTGCCTTTCATTCTTAACCAGGGTCTAATATACTAACACATCCCGGCAGATTCTCATGCATACTGTGATATATCATCACTGTGTTCAGCCAAGAGTGAAGGAAGCAATTTTGTGAGGTCACAGGATGGTCAATGCTCTTCTATTTGAGTTTTTCTTGGGTTCATCCAGGCAATTTTAATCTCAAAAGGTTGTTCCCCTTTACATAGTTAATTCCTTCCTCTAAAAATCTGACATAACTCATTTGAAGAAAGCTACATAGGCGTTTCTTCTTCCAGACACAACCTGATGTTGTAGAGAGACCATGATGACACAGTAACAGGAAAAATCATGAAAAAAAACCCTCATGAAACAGAGGAACAAAATATTTCCTCCTGCTTAGTCCAAACTTCACTTTCAAAATATTTCCTCCTGCTTCCAAACTTCACTTTGTTTGGAAAGTACTGAGGATAGCTAGGGAAGTAAAATACTCAACAGCAAAAACAAACAAACAAGCAAACAAACAAAACACAACCACTGACCCACTCAAGCAAAACAACCAAACAAAGAAACAAAAAACCGTAAACAACAAACTGTCTTCTCTATTTTAATTTAAAATAAGTAGAAACTCAAGAACTGAAATACTTTGTCCTAGATGCAAAGATTTAAAATGGAATAGGATTCTGTACCTGGGATTTACTTCCTTTCTGTTCCCCCCATTTTGTGAGGGTTGACTTTCTCTGGCAAACTGGAGAATTCAGTGATGCATGAGAACCACTTCTATTTTTGAAGAGTAATGGCATTTCATGGAAAATATCACCTTGTCCATCCAAACACCAGAATGAGGCAACTGGACTGCAACACTCAGAATGTGCTAAAATTGTACCACAGATGTGGGGTGGGAAAACAAACCAAAACAGTTTGATCTCCAAACTGAGATATCTTCTGAAACATTTGCTTTAAAGTAAACAAATCAAAGCACAGTTTGTTTTCTCAGTCTTTCTCTAAAAATCATGTAGAATCACAAATTTTAGATGAATTCTACGATGAGCTGCACATCATGAGAAACCTGCTGGGTGAAAACTTTCCCATCCCTAAGTTTCAGAGTCTAAAGTTACCTGAAATAATGCTGAATTGCTGTGCAAACATTTTTACACAATTCTCAGTAAATACACAATTTTGTTGCTTTGAAATGGCAGATAAAACAAGCTATTTTAGCACAGACAGTCTGTTCAAGTACCATCTTTCACTAATAATAATAAAAAGTGATGGAAATATGATTTATATCTCCAGAAATTTCCAAGGCACTGCCAAATGTTGTCTTCAAGCACCCTGCTTGCAGGCAGCCACTACAGTGAAAACATTCCCAACATCTTTCCAATGCAGCTAGCAGGAATAATGTAATGCTCTTCCTCCAGATGCATTACATTGTTAAGCACTTAATCTCAAGGACCTTTTTGAAGTTCAGATAGTCCTACTTTATTCATCATCTAGTGTTTAGTTTAAAGTAACAAATGATTGAGCTGAAAGTCTTTCAGAAACAAAATTCCTTTTTTTCCCATACATAAACAGAGTTGCAGCCTTTGCATTTTTCGCCATCTGGCCCGCAGTGTGAAATGACATTAGTAGCATGTCAGGTTTATTCCCTTTTCAAAGAGAGAAATAAAGAAAGCAAAAGAAAGAAAAAGCATAATCCTAATCTATAGTATGAAGAGTATTAAAATGAAACATCTGCCTTGCTGAAATGAGTGGATGAACTCTGAAGTCTACAAGCTGCTGGGGTTTGTCAAGTACATGTTTACATTGCTGACTGTTGTAAATTTGCAGGATGATGACAAGAAGTCCACAAACTAAAATATCTTATTCAAATGTTTTTAAACATCTGTTTCAAACAGAAAAGACCAGAACAATGAAGTGGCAGAGTGATCACAGGCAGACCAGGGATGTAATAATATAACTTGGGTTACATAATAAAAGACGATGGCAGCAGAGGCTTGTAACTGAAGTCACCAGCTTGTGCTCTAAAGTCAATTGCCTGGAATGCTGAGAAGGTTGTGCCTGTTGTCAAACTATGTGACTCTATCCAGACTAAGGACAAAATACAGTCAAATGCTCCTTAAAAAGCCTGCTATTGCTGAAACACCTGCTGATTACAAAGCCAAATAAATTCTGTGCTCAGGAGAACAGCTTTGAACACCTTCAAGAATGAAAGATGTCAGATTTCTCAAGAGCTTTGAAAAACCAAGAAGCACTTGACCAATGAGATTATATTGTTTGGCAAACAGATTTTGTCCTTGCTACTGAAGGGCTTTTGCTTTGCAGGACTTCAGATTAAAGTCCTAGAATACAGGACTTTTATTGCCAACATGAACTTGAGATGTTGCCATGTACTGAATAGTAATCTTTATTCTCACCCTAAAAAATACAGAGACAATTAAAAAAAAGGTGCTAGATTGTTTTGCTTCTCACTCTTTTGAGACACTGCCAAGAATGAAGGAAGAAGCCCCAGTATCTTCCTTGTCAGCACTCCTTTATAAACCAATGTATTAAAAAAAAATTACTACTCCTTCATTGTCTTTGTGATATAACATTCTTCTAAAAATCACCAAAGTCCTTTGGAGAGTGCTGAGAACTAAGTACTTTTGATATGAAGCAGGGATTGATATAAATCTTGGATTTTGATATAAATCTGGGATTTATATAAATCCTTATCTCTAGCAAAATTAAAATATTGCACTGTCTTCAAAATAACTTTGAACTGATGGAGCACAGTGCCAGGAAGCTGGGCAGGGTGATCATGGCAAAATATATCCATGGCATAATTATGGGCAGGGCTGTCTGTAGGTATTTATTGTTAGCACATTCTTCCATCCAATTGTGGCACATGTCAGTCAGGAACAAGTATGCAGGAGGACTGAGGGAGACTGAAAGGAACTAGGATTGCTCCCAAACGGATTATGTTGGGCAAAACTGTTTCTGTTCTATTTTGGGAAATAGAAGGCAATGTGAATTAAATTTTGTCATATGGATATGAGATGTGTCACTTGCTTGAAAGTTAGCAAATAGTCCTTGGCCACTTTTATTTCCTAGTACCTGTATGATAACTTATTGCAACTAGCATTATCACAAGCAAAATAATTTTACTGTGTATTTGATTAGTTTAAATGATACAATAGTATATTTACCCCATTTCTCCCCCACGTTATCTTGGGAGGATTAATTCCCAGCAACTTCACGTTTCTGCACCTGGGGTAAGGACACTTGCTCGTGCTTGTAAAGGAATGACAACATTCTGACCTCACCAGTACAGGGCAGGGTGAAGTGCCTACCTGCAAGGGAAGTGTGTGTTCCAGGAGTCCTGTCCAGGCTGCTCTGCCAGGATGCCCAACCCAGGTGCTAAAGCACAGATATAGATGGAATTTCTTGGGGCAGTCACACAGCAGTACGACTGAAATTGATGTCGGATCTTCAAGGAGAGGAAGTAAGATGAAAGCAGGAAAGGGAAAAGGGGTGATTTATAAGCTAATGATAAAGAAATGAGTTAGGCTTCCTCATCCATCGCCCACTACAGGTCTTTGTTCTGAATACATAACTCAAGAAACAATTTATACCAAAGAATGCATTTAAGCCTCATAGTTGAGCTTAGTTACCATAGTTATCTGATTGGTTTCAGATAGCTTTTATTATTATATTTTTAATATTAGTGCCTGATTTACTGCATCTTCACATTATCTCAGCCCTGCTAAACTTACAGTTTGCACTAATGATTACAGGTCTTATTCTTTATTTTCAGGGTTGCTGCCCTAGAATTCCTTTCAAGGAGAGGTTCCCATTAGCAAGTCTTCATTAGACTATCTATGTAAAATAAATTGTTTTCTCAGGGACCCTGTATGACTAAAACTTTAAGAGTGTGGCTACCCCTTTAAAGTACATCTTCAGCTTCTTTGTGCTTGCTCACAGTCAGATCCAAGGCTAAGGATTTCACTTCTGTAGCATTTCACTTCATCCTTCAGGCTCCATACAAACCTGGGCTGTATCACATAGAGACAGGACAGAAAAATAACTGCCCATATAGGAAATAAAACAAGTCTTATGAGTGGTTTAGATAAAGTATATCTAAAGTAACTTAAATGAAGAAATTACTGAAACAAATAATAATTACTTCTGAAAGACTTTTTTTGTCTAAGAGGTTCTTAATAGACTTAGGAGACTTCACAGACTTTATACCATTCTTCATATACTTAATACCATTACTTGTTCATGTAAATACTTTTTTAAGCTGAGGTTGAACAGAGAGGTGGTGGTCATGCACTTGGAGAGGGAATTTTGGTGGAAAACAAGCTATTGTTTTACAGAGATACAGGAATGGATTGCTTATAAAGGTGTTAGGCTCCAGCAGACAGGCAACTTGCTTAGAAGAATCTTCAGCAGTAGCAAGAACCAGTAGTTTGTACTTACTGAAGCAAAGGAGTACAATTTCAACTCTTCTGGTTAGCTGCCCCAGACTCAGCTCTGCTTCTGGTGAAATCATTGCTCCTGAACACATGATCCCAAGTTAATGTGGAAAAAAAAACTTCTTCATCAAGATGAAATTTGCTCCATCTATTTTTTATTAGTTTTTCTTTTAAATTTCAGTTTAATGTAGTACCAGCTTCTATCTAATTGCTCATTTATTAGGAAAAAGATTGTTAACATGAACTTACATACTGAATTTTCCAGCTCCTTGGTTGTTGGTGAGCAGTGTTCCCAATTTAGCCTATAGTCCAGCTCAGCTAAAAACACTGTAGTAAAATCTTTCAGGATGTAAATTTAAGAGCTTAAGGGATATGTGGAATCTTCATTTACTTAGTAAATCTATTGCTCAAAAACCACAAAGCTTGCACAATTTCCAATGTGCAGGCATGCCTGATGATAGAAGCATGGTTCTTAAGCATAGAAACAAATAATCGCACTGTATTTAATGATTTAAATGCTATTTAGATGGGAAAGAGAAGGTTAATACCCCAAAAGGATTTTCATTCTCTAGGTGGTTCTCACACCAAATGTAGTCATATAAAAATAAAGCAGCCTTTACATACAGAGTACAACTTTCTTTAATCTGTCTTCTGGGTTCTCAGCTCATCAGGTTGAAGTTCAAACAGAAGGCCAGAATATTTCAGAAAGTGTAGCAAATGTACAATCACAGAATCTTCTTCTGTGCCATAATTCTGAGCAGTGGTGAAGTACTGCCTCATTCTATATAGGGATATAGAAATATAATAGGTATATGTAAATCCATCTTGTGGAGATGTGTGAGCATATTGTGTGCAGAACAGGATTAAGAAAAGGTCATTTGTTGGACTGTATTTATACTGAGGGGAAAATTCACAGGGAAAGAACAAACAAGCGACCTCACTAAAAATATGTTTCCAGCACACTGCCTGGGAGAGAGTGACAAGCCCCATGGTGCTGGGAGGCTAAACTGCATTTCATAAAGGGCTTTCTGCAAAGCTGCAGCAGTGCTAACAAAGATTTGTCATTCTGAGCACTCAGAAGCTGTGTCAGCTCCACACAAATGCAAGTACAGCACAAAGCCCACTGGATCTTCTGTTGAAGTCAGTGGAGTTACACAAATATATAATTTATGAAAATCTTTATCTAGACACAAGGTTTCTGTTGTAGTGAGACTGCCAGAAGCATTGTCAGCTTCTCCACTTCACTCTTTGATAAAGTAAAAGGACGGATCAAGTATATCACATGCTTGGGTTCACCTGCTGTACTGCATAGTCACAAAAGAACAAAAAAATATTCATAAGAAGATAATGTTGTTGCTGAGTTTGTTCTTCATCTGTGAACATAAAACTATTCCTCATCATTGCTCCAATAAATAATAAATAATTAGACTGATATTTAAAGTTAGATCTGCATTTTGTGTATGTGTTCAAAAATATTTGAACGTAATTTGAATCAATAGCAGCATATATTAACATTAGCATTTTTTTGCTGCAAATACAACAGAAAACATTTTTGCATGAACAAATAGTGGAAGAAATTGTGAACATCAAGATAAATTAAGTGAAGAAATCTTACTTTCGTATCCACTGTTTTGGTTGGGAACAGGGAAGGCTGAGGAAGGTGTCTTTGAAACCCAAACTCCAGACCACAATTTAAATTCCACAGACTTTTAATCTACAGAATTTTGACCAAAAGAAAGCAAGCTGGCAAAAGGTCAGCCTTGAAAAGCATGATTATTTGCAAAGAAGTGAAAAGTGCAGGGTTACTAAGACTGTAGTAAATAAGTTTTCTGAATGAACAAGAATTTCATACAATGTAAAAATTATAACAAAATATTTAAAGTATGGGGAAAAAAAGAAAATTGAGTTATGACTAAATATTTTGGGAAATACTTCATTCTATATAAAAATATTACAAAAGTTGAATAATATAATGTACATCACTACTGGCAGTGCTCTTGTTAAGGAAAATATCCAATTTGCCAAGTGCCTTTTATTGAACATAGTATCCTTCAGCTTGACTTTAACTCGATAAAACACTGAGTTTTCCTACAGAGTGTTTAATACTTTCTTGGTGGATTCCTTGGACTCCTGAACTCTTCTCAAATGCAAAATATTTTGTGAAGGAACAAGCTTTTCTAATCAAGGTGCTTCTGCTTTCCAAGTTATCTAAAAATTGCATTATTGAAAACCTTTTCCTTTCACAGGAATTTTGTCTATTGTTTATATAGGTATCACAGAGAGATATGTTTGATACAAATTGTTTCAGTTGGAAAGAGCTCTGCCAAAGAAAACAGACAGGCAGCTGTTTGCATTGCATATAAAAATTTTGTTAAATATGGCTGCACCTGTGTAAACACAAATTTATTTCCAAGAAGTGCCCCTGCAGCTGCAAAAGCTTTCAGACCTTGCCAGACAAGTTATTTTTATTAAACCATGTAACATACTAAAAAGCTCTTTCAATGGTTGTCATGCTGTAAGAACATGTAACATTAAAAAATCTTGTCCATTTTTAGGGAAGATTTATTTTGTTTTTATTTTTCAAAATCTAACAGAGCAAAGGATCCACTCTATAAATTAGCATTATGCTATATTAGTATGAAAATTTTGAGCAATGCATAGATGCATATACTTTACGAACCGTGTGTGTGTGTGTGTGTGTGTGTGTGTGTGTGTGTATGTGTGTGCACACTTATGCAGAATTTAATATTTTGTTAGAGCCTTAGTATCTGCCTGATCCAGAGTCTATCAGAGATGATAGAGAGATTTTTAGTGCCTGCAGCAGAAGAGTTAACTTGAAATGCCTTTATCTGGCATGGTACTGTATTTTCTGTGCTTCACCTCTAAAAAGCCTAAAAAAGACATTAATTTAAAGACTAGGAGATGCTGGGATGCCCTGTGGTGGGCAGAGAAGGAATCTGGGGAAGGCACAGGGTCCCTGCTTTCCAGCATTCACCAACACATTCATGCTTCAGCGAGACAGGAGAGAGAGATAACAAACCCCTGGGTGCATCAGAAACCTGCCAGGACTGGGAGCAACCTGCACTCAAATTACATGGCCGAAGAAAGCAGCGTGTCCGTGCAGGACATTCACAAGACAGTGCTTTCTAGCCATAAGGCAGAATTTTTTGCCCAGCTCTGGTCACCCTCAAAGACACAAAACCACCTTGCCAAAGTGGGTACAAACGAGTCTCCAGGGATCCCCCCAGTGACCAGGAGACACAGTCTGCATTTATGAGTATGCATTCTCCAGCCTTTAGTAGCCCCTGGGGTAGGATTAATAGACATGGTGTGCCTCAGCTCTGGGTTTCCCTATGCAGATGCATATTATGTAATTTGTCTGGGGTATTTGCACTCACTCTGAGGTCCATTCTGGTCCTATGCCAAACTTGGGACTGAAAATAGATGTATCTTTATTTAAATCTGTACATATACACATTCAGTCTGTGTGCAACACATCAAGAGGTCTACCTGTGCTTAATAAGTTCACAGATCTCCCACTGACATTTATTTTAGTTATTTATACTAAATCATTTTCAGGGAGAATAGAAGCTCTTTTATACACTGTAGGCTGTATGAATGGCTTCTCTAGAAAGCCAAAATCAATAGTGTTTAGTGATTCAATCAGTGTTAGGTGCAGCACCAATTCAAGGGTTAGGGAACTTCACTGGATGGGGTAATATGGTACCAAGGAACCCATCTGAGCTTAGCTCTCCTTTCTGTCTCTCCAGGAGGATGCAGGGGACAGGGTGCTAGAGACACTGCTTCAACTATAAGGGGAAGTAAAGGTCAGTGTTTTAGTTCATAAAGTGATATAGCCATACATCATTATTTTTAAAGCATATTTCTGGTAACTAATGTGTAAATGCAAATACACATAGACATATATTATAAATATACTTTTTTAAGACAATCGTCAGTCGTAGCTCCCTTGACAGGTGTCTCTCTGCTACCAATTCAACCATGAGGGAATGGATCTTCAGTAAATGCCAAAATACTTCTCAGCAGCCTGAATCTCACTACCCATGAAGATCTCAAAGGAAAACTAATTGGTAGGCGGGGTATCATGGAGCTGCCAGAGCAGCATTCAGTGAGAAATGTAAGTATCAGAGCAGGTTCTTATGCATTATTACACAAATGCAACCTGAATCAGTGGCACTATTAATTTATCTTTGCAGAAGGAACAAGCCTGAAGTACTGAGGGAAGCAGATTGGATAGAGCTGGCATATACGTGCTTGAAATAAAGCAGCCATATTTTACATGCTGCTCCACTTCTGATCAGAAGCTCTAAAATTGCAGGGATGATAGAGAAACCAGTTTGGAGAGGAGACAAAAAAACGAAGCCTATGGATGTAGGGAAGAAAGAAAAAGCAAAGCAAGTATGATAAAAGGTGATCACCAATGTTTGCTTCAATTCCAAAGGGATGCTTTTTCTGTTCTTCACAAGAAAGTTGCCCTTGGCTCCCACAAGCCTTTGGAGAATGATTTCTTTGAACACGTCTGCAGTGACAAGCACTTGGATCTGCTATGCCACATCAGACAACCGCTGGCATGAAACTTGCACCTGACACATGAGGAAAATGTATATGAAATCTACAAGAGGCAAAGTTAGAAATAATTTGACTTTCAGAAGATCTCAGGCAAGTCAAAAAGTAGAGATTCCTGTAATTTTGAAGACTGAACTTTCAGATAGTAGTAAGAATGAATTACTGAAATACTGCGATTCTGGAGAATCTTGCTACTAAAGTGAGTTGCACATATGCAGAAAAACAAGTAAAATTTATTGTTCACCACTGAGGAATTTATTATTACTATTTCAAAATTTCAACAGCTGGTCAAAGAAATGAAATTATGAAGCAAGTCATAAAAAATTTTCAAACAAATAGATGTTGAAATAGTGTTATGAATTCAGCCACAATTGAAAAATGAATATATAAAAATGATGAATCACACATTTACAAAAAAAAAGACAAATCAAAACACAAAACCAGGAAAAATCCCTGATCCAGAGAAACACCCTCCCACATTCATGTTTCCTCTGGTAGGGGAAAAATATGAACCTCAGACTGTACATGCAGCTCTCCTACCTTGTACCAGATGAGTTTATGCACTGAGTGTCCATCCCAGAATCAGACTGTAAATAAAGGAGGACAAGATTGAATTAAATTGTGTTGAGATCCTGGGACCATGACGAGCAAAGAGTAACTGCTTTCTCTGCCATTAGGGTATGAGTGAAACTTTGGACCATGGTCTGGAAGAGGGTTACTCCATATCTATGCTGATGGCTATAATTTAACATGTTTGAACTCGACTTTTGTAAACAGCATATTCTTTAATAGTGTCTGTGAGGCTGACTAGTTGGAAAATAGCACAAAGCCAACAGAAAAATAAAAAATATAAGGTCAGTAGGCTCTAGTATTCTTGGTAAGTAAGACTAAGGAAGGACTTGTCTCCACTCATTGGAAAAACCTTCTCCTTCAACATAGTGCTGTGTCAGGAGGCAGCAGTGAAGGACATAGAGGTTCCTCAGTGGGAGGCATGATGGCATTCTGTGATGGAAAAAATATGGCCATCAGTTTTCCTGCTGAATGGGTAAGGAAACTGATGACAGCCATCATTTTGGGGGTTTTGCTATCCAAAAAATGGATTTGACATTTTTCTGACTGTCCGCTGTGTCCAGAATGTACAGGAGTCCTGAGACAAAGCATGATTGCACAGCCAGCACTGTGTGAAGCAATTGTGAAATGCATTGTCCCTGTGGTGGTTCATATTTTATTGAAGAAAGCCCTAAAATATAAAGTGTTGGTTGATTATGGGTAACCAAATCATGCTAGATGTCCATAAGCAATTATAATAAAATATTAAAATAGTTTTATAGTCTAGCAAAAAAAAAGATAAAAATATAGAGCCACATACTTTTGATTTAGTTGCTTCAATTTCCTTTTTTGTACATTAAAAATGTATACAGGAGCTGCCATTTCAGTTGCATAGGATATCAAGCCACTTTATTTTTTGAGAAACACCAACCTAAGTACAGCTGATTTGCCAAGTCACAAAGATTTGCCCCCACTAAGCTGCACATAACTGAGTTATGCTCATGATCCATCCTTAAATAATAATTTTAGAATCCTTATTAGAAAAAGTGTTGCTGTCTAGCAGTTGGAGATAAACTATGCTGCAGAAGTCTCTCGAAAAAGATAGAAATAAGTCGCTTAATAAAGTCTAAATCATTCCTTAGGTTAGCTAATAGAAGCACCCGTGGTTATAAAATTAATCAGTCTCTGCTATTACAGCAAATTGGTGAAGATTGTATTGACACATCTTCATCTGCATGTCTCATCAGAGGTGTCCGTGCCATTTAGCTACAAAACCCTGGAGGCTTTACTCTGCACAGAATCTTATAATACTTCAATTAAGGGACACCAAGCTGCCAGCCAGACAGCAGAGCATTTATTTCTTGATGACTCCTTAAGTTGTGCCACAGGCCTATCATTAAGAGAATATTTTTCACAGCATGTTGCAAAGATCCTCATGCCATTAAAAGGAATTGAAAAAGCATCAATTTGTTGTTTCCACCTAACACAGATATTTTTCATTGCTGGAACAGCCATTAAAAACAATCTGTTTTATTGCGTTCTGAAAAGATCACAGGAAGTACACATTGTGATTTATTTTAAGTATGACATTAGTATGAAAGGTATAGAAAATCTGAAATATTTGCAATAAATACTTAAAACCACAAAGTATTAAATATGTTTTCTTCAAAATTTTGCTAAAATATCCTTTACTATGATTTCATATGAGACCTTCAGAGATTCTTAAATGACCTTGAGGGCATCTTTGTTTTTTGAGAGAGGATCAGACTGTTTTGGTCCTATGATATTCAGAACTAATGAACAACGCCATATAATGGGTACAAAACTTAAAAGTGAATTTTTTATTTCATATGCTTCCTATGGTTATGACCTTTACTTGACATGGGGTAACAGAACCTCTAGACCAGGAAGCAAGGAAACTTTACATGGAATATTTTATATATATATATATACACACACACACGCGCGCATGCGCGCACACACACACACACACACACATATTTATATAAAGATAAATTACACTTCCTCTAATAGTTTAGGACTCATCTGCAAAGGGTCTCCAAGCATTGCTCAGCCACTTGAACTGCTTAGCTTCAACAGCAGGAAAGCAACTAAATCCCCAAGTGCCCACACTTCCTTAGGCACCAAGAGTATCACCCATACACCTGCCAGCATGAGATTGCAGTTTAACTTTACTGACCAGCTATGTGCCCAACACCTGGGTAATCTGGAGAGCACCAACCCTGATCTCTCATGCAAACCCTAATCTAGGGCTCATTCCCAGACCTGCCTTCTGACAGGACTCAAAATGTTAGGGTCTAGCTGGGAAATACATACTGCACTGAGCGCTGGGGCGCACAACATGAGAAGGACTTGGACAGGCTGGAGCAAGTCCAGAGGAAGATGGCCAGAGGGCTGCAGCACCTCTCCCATGAGGACAGGCTGAGAGAGCTAGGCTTGTTCAGCCTGCAGAAGAAAAGGCTCCAGAGAGACCTTATAACACCTTCCAGCACCTAAAGGGAAACCTTTAAGAAGGCTGGAGACGGGCTTTAGACAACGGCATGTAGTGGCGGGACAAGGGGGAATGGCTTTAAACTGAAAGGGGATAGGTTTAGATTACATATTAGAAAGCAATTCTTTACTGTGAGGGTGGTGAGGCACCGGGAGAGGTTGCTCAGAGAAGATGTAGATGCTTCATCTGTGAAGGTGTTCAAGGCCAGGTTGTGGTAGGCTTTGAGCAACCTGGCCTAGTGGAAGGTGTCCCTGCACATGGTGCAGGGGGCTGGAACAAGATAACCTTTATGGTCCCTTCTAGCCCAAGCCATTCTATAATTCCATGATTCTATATGCTTGGTTTTACCATACTGGTGAGTGAATGGGGCTCTCCTGTTTTTTCTCATCATCATTCTGCCTGCTGTAAATCAAGAATGTAAGCACAATCATCTCACACATCTGCAAGGGAGTCCCCCATTTGCCAGGGTGTGGACCCACCCTCTGGAGTGGGTCTCCTCGAGTGTCCCTCTTGGAGGTGTTTTGCATTGCACTGCACTGTAAAGGCAAATTAGAAAAGGAGGTGCCTGTCCTCCTAAGCCCCTGTACTAGCACCTCATGTAAGATTCCAAAACAACAGGGCCAATGCTCCACAACAGGCAGTATGGGGATTGTGCCTCCCCAATGACTTGGGCCCTGTGCTGTTGTCATGAGTTGACCCAGGCTCAGTGACAGGTGACCATCCAAGCTGCTCCATCACTCTGCCTCTCAGCAGGACAGGGGAGAGAAAATATAATAAAAGGCTGATGAATTGAGATAAGGGCAGAGAAAGATCATTCACCAGTTACTCTCACAGGCAAAGCAGACTTAGGGAAGTTAACTGAATTAATTACCAATCAAATCACAGCAGGATGAGAAATAAAACCGTATCTTATAAATAAAACTGTATCTTCCCCTCACACTTCTCTTCTTCCTAGGCTTCTCCCAGTTCTCTCTCCCTCCTTTCCCTTGCCAGTGCAAGGGGATAGGGAATGGAGGTTTATCACAGGTTGTCTCTCACTCCTTCCTCATCAGAGAAACAACTCCTCACACTCTGCTTCTGCTCCAGCATGGAATTCCCCCACAGGAGTCCTCCACAAACTTCTCTAATGTAAATTCGTCCCATGGGCTAGTTCTTCACAAACTGCTTCAGAGTGGGTCCCTTCCACAGGGTACAGTCCTTCAGGAACAGGCCACTCTAGTGTTGGTTCCCTGTAGGGTCACAAGTCCTCTCAGCAAATGTTCTTCACATGGGCTGCTCTCACCACGGGGCCACAGGTCCTGCTAGGACTTTTCAGGAATCTTTCGGGAATCCTGAAAAGTCTCTTTCGGGACTCTTTTTTCAGGAATCCTTTCAAGATTCTTTTCCAAATTCTGAAATTCAGAAATTCAGTCTCTTTCAGGAATCCTCCTGCTTTCCCTGTGGTCACAGTCTCTTTCAGGAGTCCACTGCTGTGGGGGTTGTAGTTGGATCTCTGCATTCCCGTGGACCTCCATGGGCTGCAGGGGCACAGCTGTTTCACCATGGTTTGTGCCACAGTCTGAAGGGAAATTTCTGCTCTGGCACCTGCAGCAGCTTCTCTCCCACCTTCTCCACTGACCCTGGTGACTGCAAAGATGTTGCTCTCACATATTCTCACTCTGTCTCTCTCTCTGGATGCAACTGCGCAGCAACTTTCCCTCCTTCTTGAATACATCATCCCAGAGGTGCTGCCGGTGCTGCTGACAGGCCTAGCACTGGCCTGTGGCTGGTCTGTCTTCCACTGGCTCTGTTGAACATGGGAGAAGCTTCTGGCAGCTTCTCACAAAAATCACCCCAGTAGCCCCTCTGCTACCAGAACCTTGCCAAGGTTCAAGAACCATGCTGCACCCCTTTTCTGATCTTCACACTTTGCCAGACAGTTTCTCAAATTTGAACCCTGACTGTCCTGGGTGGATTAAGAGAGGTGGATAAGAACCTCTTGAGAGTCCATACAAGCTTAAGTTGCCATTTTCTCCTGAACACCACCACTGCTACCTCTGTGTCCTGGGATAACTTTCCAAGACACCTCATTCTGTTTGTGTGTGAGGGAAAACCAACTGTCACTAAGTGTTAAAGCCTTTCCAATGCTCAGGCCCCTGATGATCTCAGCCCTAATGCTGTAGTTTCATGGACAAGTTTGAAGAAAGGTCATCCCCCATTTTGTACTTTAAGAGGAGCATCACCCTCTCTCTGATGCTGGAACAGCTATTGATATAGTCATGGACTTCATCCGGACAAACAGTGGGGATAAACTGGCTCAAAAAAAAAAAAAATTAGTTGGCTAGTTTTCAGCCAGATTGGTCCTTGACATGGTCAATGTACAGCTCCGCAAAGGCATAGACATAGGGCAGGGTGGGCTGAGAAGGCAGGAACAAACAAGGTTGGGCAGAGCAGAGCAAGAATCATTTCACCGGAAACAGAGCCAAATTTATTACTCTCTCAGGGAACTGTACTGCTGGTATATTGTTTAATTAGAGCTGATTAAATATCATATCAATTCCAAATCTCGCAAAAGTTTGCTTTCTGAATATGTCTAACACACAAAAATGAAAAGTAGAACTGAAAGTGTTTGTCACCCAATTTTGATTCCTCAAATTGCTGTTTCAGTGTAAATGTAAAATGTTTGCTTAATATAAACCAAAGAGCAATCAATGATATTAGCCACTTGTTTATCTGGCCTTGATATTGATCTTAGAATCTTAACTCATGAGCAAACTTACTGAATGAAATAAGATCCTTAACATGATTAAAACCTACTTCCTGAAGTAAAAACTTCTGGGATTAAGCTCCTTATTTGTAGCAAGTTTTTTTGGGATAAGCTATTAGCAAGAGACATCTTCATTTTAAATCAGCACTAAACTATTATGTTAATATATGAAAGATTAAATTATTTGGCCTCCTGCCCTTATTCATATATGTAAATTTCTGAAAATATATTGAAAGAAGTAGCATTTACAATCTCACCTCCTCTGCAATTAATTTATTTAAAACTAACATGTATGGTGAGTGACAATTTTGTGGAGAAAAAAATGCATTATATAATGAAGACCAGACTCTATAGCTCTAATTCATGTGAATAGCCTTGCTTGTGTGAATAGCCCTGGTTTCAATGGACTATTCACACCAGTTCAATGGGATTATTCACATACATAATACACTATGGTATTTGGGATGAAAGATGCTATATAAATGTAAACTGTTATAAAAATATTAATAATATGCAATTTAACTTACAGCAAAATATGCATTTATCTTGGTAGCCATTATAGTTGATAAGGTAAATCACGTTTGAGCTAAGAAACTCCTACTGTACATCCAAAACACTTATTTAACTGTGCTAATAATAAGTAGTATTTTTGTGAAAATACAAATACACATTTACAAGAATGAAAATGCGACATGTATTTATAAAAAAGCTTTTCAGAGCTTTCAGGTAAATACTATGTATGTTTTCTTATTCCATAAAGGCAATATATTTTATTTTTTCTTTTTCTAGAATAAACAAAATACAAAGGCCCAAATTCATCTCTGCAGTAGTTCTATTGACTTCAGTTGAGTTTACCAAAACCAGGAAGGCAATTTCACACAGAGGGTATCACAAAAAACCTCTACTGCCAACCATTTAAAGCACCAATTTGCAATGTCATTTCTTCCAAACCAGCATGCAAACCCTTCAGCAACTTCAGAAGAGCTGAATTGCACATTATGGCAACATTCACATTTCTAATGCCAAAACCTAAAAATCCATATCATTATAAATCCACAGAAATTCATATATATCATTCATTGATTGCAGCAATAACAATAATTAGAGAAAAATTGACAGATAAGTTACATCTGAAGAACCTTTCCCCAGTAAAATAGTGTATTTTAAAAACTCTGTGGGGGCACATCCACAACCACCATGACTCTGCAGTCTTCAATTCAAAGTCAGCCAACTCTTAAGAATAAAAAAGGGGAGTGAAAGCATGTGAGTGACGTACAGCCCTGTGCCTCCCAAACTAATAGCTGTGCAGTGAATTAATATCATACAGTCTAGGAAATCAGTCACTGTCATGGAAACAGTCTGCTAATTTATCAATTTGTTATTAGTCTATTTTCTTATTTATTTATTTATTTATTTATTTATTTATTTGTCTATTGCCAATTCTTCAGTAATGCAGTGAGTATAATGCAAATGCCAGCAGCACCCCTTTGGTCTGAGAGGCAGACCTTTGCCTCTCAGGTAACTGTTGCAT
This sequence comes from Zonotrichia albicollis, assembly GCF_047830755.1. Taxonomy (NCBI): domain Eukaryota; kingdom Metazoa; phylum Chordata; class Aves; order Passeriformes; family Passerellidae; genus Zonotrichia; species Zonotrichia albicollis. The sequence goes on from NC_133819.1 coordinate 134,341,476, forward strand.
ATAGGTAAAGCCTTATAAAAAAAGGGCCTTTAAATCACAGCTCAGGCCTGCTGCTTAGGCTAAGTAGAAGGGAACTATGGGAGAATGACTGCTGGAATGGGGTACAGAGACGTGAGAGACATGAGAGACGTGAGAGACATGAAAGACGTGAGAGATGTGAGAGATGAGCTGTGTGACTGCCGCATGTTCACATCGTGCTGTAGCGTGGTTGGATAACTTGGGCTTGTTGTGCCTTAAAACTGTGTAAACTGGTAAACAGCTAACTGCTTAAAAAGGTCTGGTTTGGGCAATAAAGGGGCTCTGTGACGGTGGTCACAAGGGTTTGCAGGTGAAGAGAGAGGCGAGAATGTTGATTCCACGATCAGAAGGCTTGATGTATTATTATATATATGCTACATTGTGACTATACTTAAAAGAAAAGGCAGGAAAAGTTCTCAGAAGGCTAGCTAAACTAAGAATAGAATAGAAAAGAATGATAACAAAGGAGCTCTCTCCGACTCTGTCCCAGAGAGAGCTCGGTCCTTGATTGGCCATTAATTATACACATCCAACATAGGCCAATCACAGGTGCACCTGTTGCATCCCACAGCAGCAGATAACCATTGTTTACATTCTTTTTCTGAGGCCTCAGCTTCCCAGAAGGGAAAATCCTAAAGAAAGGATTTTTATGAAAAGATGTCTGTGACAGGGCTCTCCTTTGCACCTGCCTGGGGACTCTACATTGCTTTGCTTCATACTAACCAGCAAGGCAACCTAGCACAATGAAACTCTATGTTTGTGCTAGATGAGGCAGTTCCTCAGCTCTCTTCCCACTTCTTAAAAAAAATTGGTCAGAGATAAGGGGTGGTGGCTGGATCTTCCAACTTGTCCTCCAATATGCTGAGCACTGTTACTTCCATTGGTGACACCAACTGGGCTCAGCACTTCTACCAGTGCATCTCATCAATGTGTTTGTTCAGTTTCTCTGTGTTGTGTTCTGACCCATGTGGGTTTACAGAGACATGAAAGAGAGGGAGCTAGGTCTGTTCAGTCTTAGGAAGAGACAACTGAAATGGGACCTCATCAATGTATATCTAAGTATTTCAAGGAAAAGTGTGAAGAGGGTGGAGCCAGGATCTTCACAGCAGGGCCAAGCAATAGGACAAGAGGTAATGGGCAGAAACGGATGCACAGAAAGTTCCACCTGAATATGATGAAGAACTTTACTCTGTAGGTGACTGAACACTGGAACAGATTGTCCAGACAGGCTGTGGAGTCTCCCTGACTGGAGATACTCACGAAACTTCTGGCTGCAATTCATTGCATGTGCTCTGGGATGACTTTGCTAGAGCAGGGAGGTTGGACCGACCTCATCCATTCTGTGATTCTGTGATTACCATACATCAGTATGACACAGGGTAGGAAGGGCTGAGGTTTGATTTGCTGGGGCTTTGAGTAGCTCCAGTACTCTAAGTCCACATTATAGCTTCAATGGTGAGGAGGTCTGGAGGAGGTTCCAGTCTAGGCACACACTAGCTCTGCGCAGAGGACAAACTGGTGGAGGATTCTCAAGCCACACTGTAGGTGGACCATACAAATTTTGTCATTGTGCGTCTTCAAATGCTTCCAGTAAAAATGGAAACTTCAAGTGTAATAGTGTGTCTGAATGCATGTTGTATTGTTCCATGTATAGGCATAAGGCAAATTTACACCCAAAATAAGCCCCCCAGTTCACTCTCTTGACACTCTCAATTGAGACTTTTACCTTCTCTTTGTTTTCTTCCCTACTTCTGGTGCTGGTGCTGGTATGGCTGTGGCACCAGATAATTTTCACATGTTCTGCTCTACTTCTTTCTTAAATCCTTCATCCCATGTGTCAGACTACAGAAGACAGAGAGAAGAAATGCACAAGGATGAGAAGAAAAAAGCAGAAGCTTCTCCCTGCCATGTAATCTAGCTCCTGTCACTCTTACACATTTTACAGGTACTAATTTTCCAAGCTCATTCAAACTATGCTGGACTTTCCAAAGTAAATAATAAATGCTGATCTGAATCAGAACTACAGTGGAATTACTTCATAGTAACAGTTGAACTTGACCCAGAAGCATGCTGATCTACATCCCTCTATTTGTCTCCTTTTCTTGGCTTGCCTTGTCTTTGTTTTCTCCTTCCTCAGGTGAAGCATTTAATGTCATCTCTGCATATTCTCTTACAGTTTTCCATCCTATTTATTCATCAAGAAACCAACAAACAAAAAAGCAAACCAACAATATCAACGAAACAAACCACCCCCCAAAAAACCCACAAAAAAAACCCCAATAAAAAATCCCAACCCCCCAAAGTAGTACATTGACTGATCAGCTGAAAAGAGCAAAGTTAATAGAAGGACTGAAAGTGAATGGAGATAACAAGGAACTGCACAGCCCAGAGAAGAGAAAGCAGATCTAATACAGTGATCTGAATCTCACACGGTTTCAATCCTGAGCTTAGTGACTGGGGAAAAGCAGCTGGATGCCTGAGCTCCATCAGGACACAGGAAGATCTAAGAAGTTGAGAAGGGAATATGTATGGTCCTGTCAGACTCAGCTCAATGTCTGGGCAGGCTTCAGTCTCTCAGAAAGATCAGGCAGACTCATTCCAGTGGTTTCAAAAGGGCCCTTGAATGCCTGGTATTTTCATCAGCATCCTAGAAAAACTGGTATGTTCATCATCTTTAGGGACTCTTTTTGCACAGGGCTTCTACCTGAAATCAAAGTAATAAGCAGGTGAGAAGAAAAAAAAATTAAATACACCATTGTTCACTGACTTAAGTTGAAAGTCCCATTGGGTCAGTCATATTTAATAGGTATGAATGAACCAATCTTACATAAAAGTCTAATTTCTTTTGAAAAAAAAACCAACAACAAAACACCTGAACAAAAATGCACCCCTTTTTAGTCTTTACAATCATGTAGCAATGAGTTTCACAGCTGAACTATATATTTTGTTTTACTTTTACTGATTGATCTCTCCTAAGCCCAATAAGACAGTGACCTGAGAGTCACTCTTACTCTCAGCTTTTGGTTAATCTCATCTTCCTCTTTTATCTGAATATAAATCTAAACGTTTTTCCAATTTTAAAAGACTCCTCTTCAACTTTAACTGTATTTCCTTCTTGTCTCTTCAGTTTCAAAAATCTTGAGTTTTTCCTGTTCAAAATTTTTTTCTGTATCCTCTTCAATCCGACTTCTACACTACTAAGCCTGGAAAATTGCATTTGAATTTCCCATGAGACTATTCTGACCACTGAGGCACTGTATAAAAAAGAAGTGGCATTAATTCCTCTTCCAGATGTGCTTTCTCTGGGAAAAGCAAATTTTCACAAAGCTGCACCTTATTATTCTCTGCAGAGCCAGCCTAGAATTCTCCATTTTTTTTGTGTGTGTGTGAAACCTACAGCACACAATGCTAAGACTGCAGCTTGTTTTAATGTTCCATTTCACTTCCTTACATCCATCTGCCATATATTTTTTCATCCTCTGAAACTTACTGAAACATGGGGTTTTTTGTCCTCTGCTTGTGCCTCTCCTTGTACACAGAACTCTGCTGTGCAGCTGAGACTCCCAGATGCTACCAAGCTGCAAGCAGTACTAATAACTTCACATCCTGCCATCAGTCTTTTGAATTCACATGCAATGTGAATCAAATTTTGTCACAGGTAGAACAGCACACTTGAATAAAGCTAGGTACCTACTGGAGGATGTTAAGTACAAATGCCAACATTTTTAACCAATGGTTGGTGCCGCGCCTGGGCTGGGGAAAGCCGTGGTGTCAGCACAGGCTGGGGATGCTGAGAGCAGCCCTGCTGAGGAGGACTGGGGGTGCTGGTGGGTGAGAGGCTGGACATGACCCAGCCACGGGCACTCACAGCCCAGGACGGCAATTGTGTCCTGGGCTGCACCCCAAGCTGCATGGGGAGCAGGGAGGGGATTCTGCCCCTCTGCTCTGCTCTGCATTGGTAAGGTCCAACCTGGAGTCCCCAGCACAGGAAGGACACGGATCTGCTGGAGTAAGTCCAGAGGAGGTCACCAAGATGATCAGAGGGATGGAGCACATCTCCTATGAGAAAAGGCTGAGAGAATTGGAATTGTTCTGGCTGGAGAAGAGAGGATTTCACGAGACCTAGTTGCAGCTTTCAGTACCTGAAGGGAGCCTACAAGAAAAATGGAGAGGGACATTTTACAAAAACAGGACAGGACAGGGGGGAATGGGCTTCAAATGAAAAAGAAACAGAGTAGAGAGGGTTTGGATTAGATAATAGGAAAAGCTTCTTTACTGTGAGGGTGGTGAGGCACTGCAACAGGTTACCTGGAGGAGTTATAGATGCCCCATCCTTGGAAGTGCTTAAGGCCAGGTTGGAAGGAGCTCTGAACAACTTGATCTCATGGAAGGTGTCTCCACCCATGACAGAGGGGTTGGAACTGGGTGATCTTTAAGGTCCCTTCCAGCCCAAACCATTCTATGATTCGATGATTTTTCTCTCATTCTATCCCTCATTTTTACAATATCTTAGCTCTCCTTTCATGAAAGGATGAAGCTGAGATACTTTTCCTTCTTTTAAAATAGTTCTGCTGAGTACTAAACCACTTTTCATTCTTGCTGGAAGTTAAGGTTATTGTGACTGCTTGACTGGGGTTACCACCGAACTAGAGACTAAATTAGGGCATTCTGAGATGGTCATCATTCAGCTACTTATTTACATGCACACAATGAAATAAGTGTACTAATCTCAGAAACTCAAATTCTATCCAGGCACAGACTGAGAGTAATAAAATACAATAAATAAACTGGGGAAAGAAAGATGTAAATACAGGTGTGCGTGGGAATTTTCTGACATTGAAAGGAAAAACACTGTCAAGAGAGACCCAGATCCTGCGGATATTGGTTTGAATAACTCAGGCCCTCCGTGCAAAAATTTTTTCAGCATCTGAAGTTCTGGAACCAGAAATGTGTGAATTTTCAGTTGATTCTTCCTCTGTAAGAAGCCACCATAACTGAGCCATGCAAAAATATGCTTGTAAGTAGAATAATACCATAAACATAGATGAATGCTCATTCATGCTGTACTTTTTGCAATAGACTTGCAAGTCACTGCCAGATGATTAGCTTCCATGAGAGGGCTCATGTTTCTTATATAATTTAAGCAGCTCAAGGCCCGTGCATTATCTCAATCTAAAAGAAAAAACCCTCCATATACAGAGTTCTGTCTTATTCTGGCAAAACTCCCCCATGAAAGAACTGATGTGCTTCAAACACCCCACTAATGGTACAGTAAATTACATTTTCACATTTGGAACATTGTAATAGATTTCTCTACAGAGTGATTTATCATGCAACAATTAGGAACCCTCGGGAATTGGATGACCATTTTAAATTTTATCAGCTTGTTTCAATAAACTGTTAATGTGACCCTAATGTTTGGGAAGCACTTTAATATAATCAGATTTCAGTTGTTCAATCTACTGACATTAATGGCTACCTCATTAATCACACGATTCTAACTTAGACCTCAGAGGCTGTGCTAAGTTCAGTGGACCAGTTTTTACAATAATAAAAATAACAGGCAATTTTCAACAGGGAAAAAAATCTAACTGAAAAACATTGGGTTCTGTTATCCTCTTTGAGTTGACAAGGTCATTTAATAATCCCTTACAGTGTGGAAAAAACATCATTTTTGTGTAGTTCATTTTTATTTCTAAAGTGGTCAATTAAAAATTGTAGTCATAAGAACTGAAATCTCCTGCTTTAAACAAATAGTGGTAAAAGTGGTATTTAAACAAATAAGAGGTAAAACACAGGAGGAAGACTATGCAACAGCCTGTGCATAAATGGCTTAGAATGCCTACCACATGTACCCAGGGACAGTGATATTTCTACCCAGGAAGCGCTTGTATCCTGCTGTGGCGGATCTCACCTTGCCAAACACACCACTAATTACTAATAAAGCTTACCAATGTGTAAGATATCACCAGAATATCGCAGTGGCTTCCCTACCACCACCATCAAAAAATCTTATTATCCTGAGCTGTTTAATAGAAGACCATACCAAAGGCTTTGTATCAGATAGGGTGCTAGAATTTGTGTCTCAAGGTCTAGGGGAATTTTTATGACTGTTCTTATAAAGGTCTTGACAGTAGGTGTCCATTTGGAGTATGTTAGGAAACAAACAGAGATATTTCAGTGCAAACCCTGAAGAACGGTCTGGGAAAATGATGTGAGGAGATAATGAAACAATTTCTGAGAAATTAGAACTGCAGCAAAAATTACTAATATAATAAGGAACTGTAAACTCAATTCAATAGGACTTTCTCCCATTCTGCACAAGCAGGTTTAGCAGCTGATGACCTCCTTATCAGCCTTTGATGGGCAAGCAGAATGGTGGAGACCTCCATCATCTCTGAAAGAAAACACTTTTCCTAATGAAGGGTCTTCTGGAAATGCAGGAACCAATAATTGCTCTTAAGTCTTAACACACAGTCAGAGAGTATCAAACAGCAGTAAGCACTGAAACAGTTAATTTTAGAAGCTGATTTTAAGAGGTCCTGGTTTCTTTATTGAAAATGTAATCTATTTTTTGTATATGTACTTGATATGTTATTCCCTTGACAGTCAATACAGTTAATGTACACTTACTTGCCTTATTTGCTGAGTTAATCTGTCCAAAACAGGTACATGGTTGCAAGCCAAAGAGGGTATGTACAGTATTGACATATTTATCTAACAGTTTGTTGGAGCTTCAATAAAATTGGTTTTACCAAGTTAGAGTGTCAGATCTTTAAGACATTAGCAAGAATCGTGCATTTTGATTCCTACATTGCTTAGTAAGGAAGTTAACAAAGACCACTAAATTAAGTCTATTTTTCTAATACACTTGAAATAGAAAAATATTACTTCAGTCTTATCAGGTAGATGTGTTCAGAGGAGGAAATGTTATCAGCACTTTGAATAAACTGGAAGACACCAGCACAAGGCCATACAACAGAGGTAATTGTTCATACAGCACCCAAGAAAGAGATCTAACAATTCACAGATACATTTTCAAGGTCAGTGGAAAAAAAAAAAACAAGGAACAATAAAAATCCCTGGATCACTAAGTCCTGGATATCCAAGAACCACACCAGGTCCTTTTCTTAATGCCTGTCTTTAAAAGGGCCAGATTTCTTGTTATAAATTCTTTCATTGAAACTTACTCCAGTCCTTCCACTCTCAAATGGTTAGAAATCTTAGTAAAAAAATAGAAGCTATCTATGGTAAATTTTAGCATTGTATTACTCTTCCATAAAAGTACTACCATACTCCTTTTCCTATTTGACTAGCTTTATCATCTGGCTTAAATGTTTTCCTACCAGCCATTCCCATTTCCTGGACATATATCCTACCAAACTTCAAGTCTTCTATTCCACTGCCATAAAAAATATATCTTATTTACATGAGTATCCAAAGCTTTTCCTTGTCTCTTCCATATTCACCCAATTCTTCTAGAACACAGCTGATGAATCTTGCAGAAGAGTGTCTTCAGAACAGAACTCAAAATTGGTGTGCAGGGGGCTATGACAAATATATAATGGTATATTTGTAATCAGAATAGAAGAGAGGGCTCTGATTAAAGACTGAGAGCTGCTGTTCTGAACTAGCCAGACAAACATAGGTGTGGATATAGGAAAAATTTATGAGGACAACAATTAGAGAAAGAAAATTTATGAGGTAAGCTATTGTATGGCAAGTTCTCAAAATCTTCTAGTTCTGTATACATTTTTTTTACTTAATGGGGAAAAAAGTCCTATTTTAAAAAAAACTCTCATAATTTAAAAGGGACAATGTGTGAGAGCTGGGATTAGTGAGGGCAGAAGTAATGCTGTAACGGCCAGCATCAGAAGTTTGAAAGTTTCTTTAATACCACTTATCTATAATATGAAAGTGCAGGGACAAAATGGAGAGAAGAATTTAATGGAGGTGACTGGGGAGACGAAAAAGAACTAGCAGAGAACATAGCACAATGAAGAAATAGATCAGAATGAAGATACAGGAAAATGAATGGCCCTACAAGATTTGGAGAGATTAAGTAATTTCAGTTTTGACTGAAATCCTTTTTAAAAAATTCAAGCCATAATCTGTTAGTAATTATGTATGTGGCCCTGGCTGATGGTCCAGAGCAGGAGTTACCTGATACACAGCTTTAGTGGGAAATGTGACATTTTTAGTACGTTATCAGCAGTGATCCATCAAAGCATAATATGTAAGATTACCCACTGGAACCCAGTAATTTGGCTTCAAGTGTTTTTATTTATAGTTTGTGCCGATGCAGACGAAGCAGTGAAGCTAGGCTGGCATTGGAAGGTTTCAAAAAAAAAAAAAGCACCTTCCTTCTGGATTGTGCTTTGAGATAGAGGTGATACTGTCAGTTGAACATCTCATGTTGAACAGCTATTGTAAGCTTTAAAGGCACATTTAACTCCAGGACACAGATCTAGGTGTTTGTTCTGTGTTCTGAGAGAGAGGGAGTATAGTCAGTGTTGGTGTTTCAAAGGAGGATGGTATTGCTTGTATTTAATTTATTTTGCTCTTTCTCACTGCTGTTTGGGAAGGAATGGCTTTGAACTCTTAATTGTATATTTTGTTTTTATCAGAGCACAGACCCATCCTGTCCTTTCCCACTCCCCCTCCTTTTCTCTTGTAGTCCTCACTTTACTGCTTTCTTCCTTCTCTCTTGCCTTTCATCTCCCACCCTGACAATAAACAGTCTGGAGCTGAATCCAGAGAGCAGAAATAACTCTGATTCCCTCCCCATCCAATACAGATCCCAATAAAACTTTGAAATGGCATCCAGATCTTTGCTGTGTGGAATGGGGTCTGTCTCTAGCAAAAAAGAAAGCACACACTACAGTTCGTCAAGGAGGGGGATTTTCCTCAAGCAATCTTCCTCACTAAAGAAAGTGCTCGCTCCCACATTAGCAGGAATGTTTTTGTTTGAGCAAATGAGCACTAGGAATGGAAGCAGCAACCTGGGAAGAGGTGGAGCTTGTGCAGAAAGGATGATGAAGACGCTAAGGATTAAGAGCCTGGATGCCTCTTGATGCACCAGGTATTTATGTCAGTAATTCTCATTAGATTTAATGTGAATAACAGTCACAAATCCCCCGAGGACTGAGAGAAGAACAGATTTCTTAATGTTTCCATGAGGAATACTTTGAAACCTTCATAAAACATTCATATTTGATGGAAAGGAAAACCTACTTTACATAAAACATGTTTACCACTATTATACAATCAGCAGTTGGTATTTTATTTACTTGAGTATAATGTATAACATACTTGCATGGTTATTATATATTATCAGGCTAAGACTGCTTTACTTTGTATTATTGTTTTGTTTAGGTAACATTAACAGTTCATTCTACTGTAACCTCAAAACAGCATTTTAAGAAAGGCAGAATGAACCCAAGTTTACAGAACAGTTTCTTCTTCTTTCTCTAAGACCCTATTTCTGAATGTGGTTCAAAAGAAGACACAGAACAGATGAGTTTGAAGCAATTGCTGTTCAAGTTTTATTTTACTGCCTTAAAAAAACCTCAGAGTTAGTTTGGTGTCCTTTGTTGTTGGCACTGAATAAATGCAGGAGATTTTCAGAGGACTAGTTTGTCGACTACAAAGGTGTGTCACAGGACACCTGATATGCCCTAAGGTACTTCACTTGGCTGCTTCCAAAGGCAAAAAGTCCAGCAGGCTCTGTGCCTTATATGACTGTCCTGGGGGCAGGCTCTTAACACACCACAGCAAGCAAAATAGCATTAGATGCCTAAATTCAGGCATCTCAATCCCATCTTTAAAACATTTGATGCTTCCAGAATACATCCAGGGACATTTTGCTTGTGACTGCACACCCTCAATGTCCTTTGGCTACAGAGTAGCACAAGACATTCATAAAAAACGCACACAGCTACTTAAAATACTCCAGGATGCACATACACTGGTACTGAAATTAACACAGAGAATTCTGAGGAGAGCAAGAAAAGCAAGCTGTGCTCCATAAAAACCCTTCTCTGTCCCAATGTAATCACCTTTCCACAGTATTCCAAGCCAAATTCATGAGCACCTTTTGTTGATGAAATTTACTTATCATAGTTTATTTTTAAGTCATGTGTGTACATTTTAGAAATTGAGGATATAATGTGTTCAAGTTCCTGTGCAGCTGGGTAAGTACAGGTGTGTGATCCCAATGTTTTATATACCTTCTAATGGTTGCCAGCATTGCAACCATTGTGAAAATAAGAGTAGTACACATTTAAAGCTCACATATCATGAGTAAAATCTGCAACACTTTTTCAGGAAATGTTAAAATGTTCAACATCCATGTTCTCAACAAGTAAATAACACATTATAGGGCTACATTATGACCAGATTATATCTATTAGTTACTGCTGTGCACCATGTAAATCTCCAGATTCCCCTGGGAAATGAGAAAAATCATTTCAGACTTCAATAACTAACAATCAGTTATTGCTCTGGGCAATAATAAAGCTGAATGCAATTACCTAAAGTGAAGTTAGCAGTGTAACAAATGAAATACAGATTTCTTTCTCTCCTAAAATAAATGTAGCATCTCCTCATCACACACTACTGCATGGTATAATAGGGTCTTCTAAACAGTGTTTTGTCTGAACGGCCTACTTGAGATTTGAAATATATGTGATTAAAACTTATATAAAAAGTTACTTTTTATTATATCACCTGCATGATCACTTAGGGTTAGAAAAAGATTTTTCAGATTCAGGCTATGAATCTGAAAATGTAAAGCACTCATTCCAGAAAAACAGATTTTAAAAAAAAAGATTATCTGCTCCCAGCAGTACACCTCTTTCCGTAGTAAAGACAATTTACCCCAAAAGGGAAATAGAAAATTTCTGTTCATAAAATGGCTTTGATCAGATTTTTCTCAAAACATGTTAAAGCTGTAAATGCAGCATTTCAGTCTTCATACTTATTCTACTTCCTGTCACATTAATTTATTATTTATTCTGTTAACATCAAAATGTTCAGTCTGTTAAGAAGGAAAAATTTTTTATTTTAAACTGATATTTAAAAGAAATGCTTGAAAACTGAAGTCCCTAGAAGCTAGAACTTTTCTTAACTTAGCATGAGATTATGTAATATAAAACATATACATAAATGTTTGCAGGATGAAAAATTTTGCATATAACTCAGGAATTAATATTTCAATAAGAATGAAAATATTTGATACTGGATGAAAGAATAATATGTACAAAAATATTCATAATTAAGAATAATAGTGTTTTCAGCTATACTACCTTTCACCTTATTATGTAGAGTAAGTATTAATTCTCCATGCTGAATTACTGCTAATTAATTATCTGCATGTACTTTCTCTTTGTCACTATAGAATTCAATTATCCTGGAAAAGGTCTCACAGTAGAAAGTTAATCCTAATTCCAGATCTTTTGAAAAACCAGTTTTTTATTTATAAATACAGATTGGGTTTGAACCATGAATTTTCTAGTTATTTTCAGCTACTCAAGAATTTTTTTACACCTGATATTTAAGAAATAGCTTCTTATTATGCAATGGGGTGTTTTTTCGTATTTTATCCTACACTGGTGTTGACATCTTTTTACAGCTCCTTGAAAGCTAATGACCCCCTTTGAAATGACCCACTTTTTAGTTGTTGGACACTAGCTCATAGTGTTATACAAAGTTCATTTTTAGACATTTTTAGGCAAAAAATATCTTTCTTGTTGTATATTTATATAAGGCATAATTCAACATCTCATTAGTACTATCAGTATTAGTAATGATATATTTACAAAATGTGTTGAAGTAATTCCAGTCAGATCTGGCTGCCCTTCATTTTGGTACATGTTTTATTTGAATAAAGATATTGAAAAGATGGCTCACTTCGGCTGTATTAATCTTGGATATCCTTCTGAGGTAATTTTAGCTTACATTTTGATCATTCTGATTTATATCATATTAAAAAAATGAAATCCATGCAGCTATTAAAGCAAGGCAGCATCAAGAAGAGCCTCAATATATAGCAGATAGGGTAAAACGTTGCAGTGCAAAGCTGCATCACTTTGGTTCAGTATTGTCTCAGATAACTGGAACAGTGCTTGGCCATTATTTGTAAGGTTTGAGAAATTCCAGCTTCTTATTGCTCTAATCTTGTTCAACCACTGCAAAGCAAGGAGGAGAACAGGGATGCTCTCCACAAATGCTGTCTATGACTCTGCTGTTAAGATTCAGTGTCTGAACTCTGGGTTTGATAACATTTAGACACAGGGAAGAATGACACCCACAAAGCCACATCTCAGTAAAGGGGAATTCAGGACCTCATCACCTTACATCTTTGGACTCATGGCCAGCCAGGAAACACGGGTTGTCTCTGTACTAACTTTAGTGGTTTGAAGTGCTGACAGAAAAAGCATCCACATTATTCTTGAATTCAGGCTGTGTAAAAATCCCATCTGTTTTCCCTCACAGGTGATGCCAGGATCTTTCTAGGAAGGATCCTTCTGTCTTGTGTCAATCATTACCAAAGGGAAAAGGTGTTGGGATGGGCAGCCTTGCCAGGAACAGCATGCCAGACACACAGCGAGTGAGCTGGTGCCTGCATGGCTGAAGAGCTCTTGCCACCACTTCTGCTGTCATCCCTCCCAACCATGGAAAAAGACCAGCAGCAAAAATGGCAAAGAGGACACTCCTGAAGCTGCTCTCACACTTCAGTGGCCTGCAGTCACAGCACAAGCCATAAGCAGGCAGAGGCTGCCAAGCTAAAAGACCTGATTTCTAATTGTGAATTTTGTTATTAGACTTTTTTACAGAATTTTGTCAGTCCACTTGTGTTTGTGGGAAGAAATGGTGAAGGGTGACTTTTCTAGTAACAAATCAATAGAGCACACATTAAAGATATTAAGAAACAGTGAACCCCAAAAATAGCTATTATTGAAGACACGCTTTAATAAGGTTTTTCTGGGAATGAGAGCGAGCCACAGAGGCTTTAAGATTTTTACCAAAGCTCCAGGAAGAGAAACTCATTTTTTATCAAAAAATGAGAACAAAAATATTGGCCAATGGCAAATAACATTGGGGATGGAATTAAAAGAGTGTTAAGAATCCACTGCTGGTCTAGAATCATTAAATCATTTTTAAATGAAGCCAAACAAAAAATTACAAGTGATACTTGGAAAGGTGGAAAGCTTTATTCCAAAAACTAATGTTTTGAAACTATTATGGTCACTGCTTCCAAATGATTCAATGCAGTTTGCCAATGCAAAGCTTTGACAAAGCACATGCTTACTTGTTGGATAAGAAAGTAACTTCCAAGATTAATGACATGCTTTAATTCTGAATTTGTCACTGATGGGATAATTTTTTTAATAAATCATGCATTCCTATCATCTGTGTTTTGGAAAGCATTTTGATAAATTAGGCAGACTGCAGCAGACACCTGTAAAAATTATGTGAGAGCTGATGGAAACTCCTAATGATAAGAAATCTTAGCAAAACTTCCCAAATCTCAGTTTATTAAAAGTAGAGTTAGTCTGTGGTCTGATTACAGTATATAAACACCTTCCAGTGAAAAGATGCTGAAAACTTCTCTGACAGATAAAGACAGAGAACATTCACTTCTCATGTACACTATGAATCTGGAGAATGCAGACACCATTGAACTTATGTCTTTGACAAACTAAACTTTCTCTGGAACACACGTCAGGAAGAGTGAGAAAAAACTCTATAGGAACCATACTTACTTTGGTCTGTATATGTAATAATTTAATTGAATAATTTTGTCAACTGTCCATAAAGTTTATTGATTATATAAAAGTTTAAAACTGTCCACATTAAATAAATGTTAAGAGAAAAGAAATATTTCCAGTTAAGTATAATATACATATACATATATATACTTAATACAGTTAAGTAGCCTTAACTGTACCAGCCTAATAATTTGGGACTATCATGCAATTTGGAGAGTATGGATCTCAAAATATATTACAAATAATTTATAAAATTGTATTTAGATTTTTGTTTTCTAGATGACGACACTAATATTTGGAGGCAGTACATTTCTTAGGTTAATTCTGCAATTGAAAAATCCACATTCATTCTTGGAAGCCAAGCTTTATATTTGATCCTATAATAGATAGCTATTATTCTGATATTTAGCAGGTTAGCTTTTTTAAATAAAATGAATCAAACTAGTGTCACAGTAACTTTCAACACATGCTGTTTCCCCCAATATGAAATACATAATTGTAATTATCTAAATAAATCAGCAAATAAGAAAATCTTCCACAACAGAGATGATATGGGTTCAGGTATAACAACTATGTGTTACGTAGGTAATTCTATGTGTTATGTAGCATAACATTTGCAAGCAGAAATTGTAGCAGAAAAAGATTTTATTATAATGCTATCAATCTTCAGTTGGAATCAGGACATACATATATAGATATGTGGGGATGTTTATTTATTTATTTATTTACTTATTTACATAAATATATTTATATCTGTTTTATATATTTATTTATTATACATATATTTATCATATACATTTATATGTATAAATCCCATATATGATTTTTTTGAGGTAAGTGGGGATGTCTAAGCATCCAAATTTGCTTCATAAGAAGAGAAAATCTCTATCATATAGAGAGATGTGTTCATATTGTAGAATACAAATAAGGAGTTTTTCCTTTTTTATTCTTCAAGGTTCCCAAACAAATCACAGCTTACTTCTGTCTTGTAATAGGGCCTGTTCCAAAGACCTTTGACGCTTCCTATTGACTCAACAGGCTTTGGATCTGGCCCTAAAGTAGTAAAACCTTTGTGGAATGTTTATAGATAACCACTTAGTCCATGCCAGCTTAAGGAAAGCAAAAGGAAATAATTTAAATGCATCTTCCAGTGACATAAGTCTCATGAAGAATTAACTAGGATAAGCACTTACTCTAGCTGGTGCACTGTCGATTTGAACAATGCAGATAAAAATAATAATTAAAACATAGCTTCATGCTGAGATGAAACTTTCAAGAGTGTCTACTGTGTTAAGCTTATGATTTTTTCTGGTTTTGTATTTGCAAGCATAATTATGTCCCAGAGGCAACAGGAGCTAGAGCTTGTCAGTCCCCATTTCCCCCTCCGATAGGAGATTAATTTCTTTACACAGAAATCCAAAAATTGATGCCAGAGCAATAATAATAATAATGTAAACAAGTCTTTTATTTTTTTAATCTGGAATGCATAATTTAATGGCATAGTTGTATAAATAATGAAAACATCACATCTACTTTAGACAACTAAGGGTAAACTAAAGGTAGCATTTAATGTAGTATTGATTGACCACATCAACCAAACAACGGCAGACATCTGTATGGATGACAGCATTTAGGAAAATGCTACCAAGTCTATCAATACAGATTAAGTAGGGGTGGGATGGAGCAGACTTGATGGCTCAGAGTCCTGGTAATGGAATACGAAGCCTTTCACCTCCAGCACGCTGACTTGACCAGCCTAGGTCAGTCTGTCACTGAAAGTCATTACCATCAGATGGTCCAGTGAAATGGGTTTGTCCTAATGGCAGCCTGCCTGTGTCACAAAGTGCACCATCTATCATGACTGACATCATGTTAAGATTTTCAGCTGGAAGGCTGGAAGGAGAGAGGATGGGCTCCACAACCTCCTATCCTTGCAGGAAGCATGGGTAAGGACAGTTGTCTGGGGCTGTGCTGCAGGGATTTTAGGAATGCCTGATTTTAGGGATAGCGGTGTCAAGCATGATAGGAGTAGGCACAGCACACCAGCAGCATGAAGTTACAGTAGCTCTCTTTTGGATAGATTTGAGAGAAACAGTGACACATGAGGAAAGCAAAACGGGTATTAAAAAAAACCCAAACAAACAAAGAAAAAAGTAGCAGAATTCAGAATTCTTTATTAGGCAGAGGTGAGAAATGACATACAAAAGCTAAGTGAAAACAAGATAAGATAGGAAGAAAGGATTTGAAAATGAAGGCATAGAGTGTACAGAGCCAGCACAGGGAGACATTGGAGAGATGCAAAGTAAGGAATTACATGGATAATGGGATGAGCTAAGGTGATTATTTCTTTCAGTAGCAGCTCTGGTTGGATATGAGATGAAGACTGTATCTGCCAAAGACACCAGAAATGACATTGTTAGGAAGTGACAGGAGCAGGAAGAGAGTTTTAGCTTTGTGGTTAGATGGGGAATACTGTACCTTGTAGAAGTTCTGAAGTAAGGTATTACCTGAAAGTTTCAATGTTAGACTGAATAGCAGCCCAAATCAAATAGCTGTTTTATTGGCAATACTGGCTACACTTCAATATAAGTGATGGGGAAAAACTCTTACTTGGTGATAGCAAAATTAATAGAACAAAAATAATTAAGAACATTGCTTCCCACCTTTGAACTTAACCTGGTGTTTAGACATACAATAGGAAACATCAGGTTAGACAGTAGACAAGTTGTTGCACTTCAGGGAGATAGTTTCCTGTATGTTAATTTAATCTGTGTTGACAACTTGGAACAAAGATGTTGAGCTTCATTTCCCAACCTTTTACCTAAACTAACTAAACTCTAAAAGCTCAGGAATGGCTTCTTGGAGCTTTGCAAAAGATAAATAAAAAAGGAAACCTGTTTTCAATAGGCTCAACTATGCTTCTGTTAAGAAAAGTTTCACAAATTAGAAACTTAAAAATCACTGCATATGATGAGGACAAAAGGGACAGATTCTTGTCAAATTGTCAGAAGAAGCCGAATATCTTATGAAAGAATGAAAACAGGAGGTAAACCAGGAGAAGGCAGTAACTGAAAACAACGGCTGATATATTTCCTTTAAAAAATTGTGAGATAAAACTATGTAATTTAAAAATACATTTGGAGTTTTACACTAATCTGATCCAGGGGTATGGCAGCAAACTGATGGGTGTGGCAAGGTCATCAAAAAATCTTCTCTGATTCACATACATTGCAGTTGCAGTCACATAATAGTAATGGTATTTCTATTACTACCTGTGAGAAACAGATTAAAAATATCCTAGGACACATATACTCCACCCAGGCTGCTTCTAATCCCACAAAACACAGCAAGCTTGTCAGAAGCACTTCATTGTCTAAAAGTCACCGCCCTTCTGACCGTTCCATTTTGACTGGTGTGAATCAGAATTTTTTTCTTGCAGAAAAATATCACAGTGGGAAACAAACAATTTTCCCACAAAATGAGGATTAAGAATAAAGACATGAAAAAGTGAAACTAAAATGATGAAAACATCTCAGTGCTTATAGAGCTCTTTTTCATGAAGTCATAATTCCTTATGGCTTTTTTACAGATTAAGTATTGAGGCTGCTGGGCATACACAGTTTATTACTTAGAAGAACAATTGAGTAGTGAAATGAATATTGTGATTAGGTCAAATTAGGTGAAACTGAACTAGAACCAGATGTATTTTGCAACTAAGACTTGCATGGACAAAGTCCTCAGCAGTGGTTCAGATAATACAAAATAATGTAGTCAAGAACACTAATCCTGATATTTCTTCATGGAATTTTTCTGGTTGTGATTCTACAGTCAAAAATCCCATGTAATGCCTGTTTAAATATGATTGCTATTTTTTTCATAATACCATATGCAAAAATCCATGAGCATAATCATGACTTGGGTTTAAGTGAATCATATTAGAACAATCATGGAATCAAAATGAAATATTAAAATATTTCACACATATAGAGTTTCTGCCCTACCATTAGGAGTATGGATGAAATAAAATTATTGTTGAAAAATCTGAACACTGAAAAATCAGAAGGCGTCCACGGTGGTTGTGGCAACTCCAGTCCCAGAGAGGCACAAGATTTCTTGGAAGAATACGTAATGTTGTGTCCAGTGAATTGCCACATTCGAAGCAGTTAAACCTCTTCAGTGTGAGATTTCTTGACAAAAGAAAAGGCTATAAAAAAGGTATTTTGTCTCATGACTCAAAATCAGGACAGGCTATTCTTCTATGGAAGCCGCATCATTTAAAACATCTATTAATCTTGCTATAGAAATGGTTGGAGAACACTGTGGTTTGGTTGCAGGACACAAAACCTGAGTAATAACTTCTCTGCAAGCTCATTTTCCACTGTATATGCATATCATCTAGAAAGATGGGAAAGGTCACTTCTGTACGGCTTTCACTTCCAAAGTTGCAGAGGTAAACAAATTCGAGTATTTCTTTTTCTGTGTATCTTTCCTTACAAGGGAGTGCTACACTTGGTCATCAAGTGCCATTTTGCAAGAACCAAGGCATGCACTTTCAACATTAATCAGTAAACTGTTGAGAGTCAAAGGCTTGCTTCTTGCGCAGAAATAAAAGAATTATCTGTTGCAGAAGACCCAGCACCATCTCAAGGTACCCGCAGAATTACCTGTTGGGAGTTCATAATTTTCCATGTGTTTTGTTTTTAGGACTTCTAATCTAAGTTCCCACTTGGCTTGTGATGATGGGATGCTGGAAATGATGATTTTTATGGTCCCTTCCAATCCAAACCATCCTGTGATTGTACAATGTGAAAGTGGCTAATTGCTTTTCGCTCTACAAGTCTGGAGGAACCCAGCACCGTCCCTGGGAAACCCTGCGACACACGGAGCGCCACAGGCGAGCGGGAGCCGCCGCAAAAGCCGCGGGGCCGGGGCACAGCGGGCGGGCCTGGGAGGCGGAGACGCTCGGGCAGGAGGTGGCGGAGCCCCGCTAGCACAGGAAGTCGCCCCGGCGAGGGAGGAGGGAGGAGGCGGAGCTGTGCCGCTCGGCCCGAGGTACCGCGCCGCGTCCCGGGGCGGGCGAGCGGCCGCGGCCGGCGGGTCCGAAAGGGGCTGCCCTGGCCCTGGCCCCGGCCCCGGCCCCTCCCGCGCCGCGGAGGCGCCGCCATTGGCCCGCGGGCAGGGAGCGCGAGCGCCGGCCGCGCGCGCGGCCGGCCCGCTGACCGCCGCGGGCCCACCCTGCCATTGGCCGGCGGGAAGCGCGCGGCCCCGCGATTGGCCGGAGCGTGCTGTCAATCCGGGCGGCCCCGCCCCCTGAGCACCAGCTGGAGGGACTGGGGTGGGAGAGGGTCGGCCGTGCGACCGCCATATTGGGCGTGGGCGGGATGGCTGCCGTGCTGCGCTGTCCTGTGGTGGCCTTTGGTGTTCCGTTTCACCGTGCCGGGCCCCCGCCATTGCCAGGGCTGCTTTTCCGTGCTCGAAGAAGTACGACCCTGACCAGGCAGCCAAACTGAAGGGAAACAGACTCCTCACCGAGGTGTCCTCGGCGGGGCCATGATCGAAGCCTGGCCCGGGCACGCAGCGGGGCCGAGCTGGCCGAAGCCTGCAGTGCCTCCATGGGAGGATAGCTCACGGTTTTCCATCGTGAGCACGACTGCTCACAGGCTGCCGGTCTTTGTTGCGTGTGTGTGTGAAGCTCTGTCTTGTCTAAGGTTTTAGGGTGTCTGGAGCTGGACAATCCGCTGCTGTGTGTGTGCTGACCGCCCACATGCAGTGAGACCGGGCCGTGTAGTGCTGCTGGATGTGTCCGGCTGGCTGTGGGTGTGCAGTAAATCTGATCCAACCCGGAGTGTTGAGCTGGCTATGTTTGCCTTATAGGCGTGATGTGTTCCGGGTACATTGGACTTCTTTGTGTTCTCTGCAGAGGGCTCTGGTCATGGCTCAGGAAATCCTGGACAAAAATATGTGAGAATATGTGAGCTGCAAAAGCTTCTAAATGTGAAGTGTTGGCAGGGGATTCTCTGCCACACTGTTTATGTGGTTCTGAAGCTGCTCCACCTTCCATCAGCCCACACAGTTACAAGGACAGATCATAATAGTATCAGAAACCCCCTCTGAAAGAGCCTATGGTGTAATTGGGCTGTATATGCAGCACACACCTTCACACTCAGTAATTCAATTGCATGTCATAGGTTTTGAGTTCCTTCCTGTGGGGCCCAGGCTTGTTCCTAAAGAGCTAATCAGAATGGAAGCGTACTTGCTATTAAAGATGTATTTCTGTAGTGGAAAACTGTATGAAATGATGTTTAAGAGGTAAACTAAATTCTACAAATGGGGGGAAGATTGAACCATTTCTTAAGTACTGCATTTTGGCACGTCACCCTTGGCTGAATCACTTCACTCTTTGGTACAAAACTGGCTGGAGACAAGCCATTGCTCAGAAAATAGCTTGTTTGCTCGCCTAAAGAAAAATGTGGCCAGTTTTTTTGTTGACATGATTGTCTTTCATCTTTCATTAATACAATTTATCCTCTAGGACTTATATGTCATTGTGAAAGTTGGAAAGATGTAAGTCTACTTCAGATATAATTTATGAGTAAGTCTTCTAGCTAAACCTGCTGGAGCAGGAATAGATGAGCACAAGTAGATGGAATTGGGAATTCCATCTTGGGAATTCTGTGAATTTATGTAGCCAAGAAGAGATTACCACAATGTCCTACAACTAATTTACTGTGCTTAAAGTAGTATTTTGTATTTGCAAAAACAATACAGAAAATACTTTCTCAATGCAAATGTGGGATCTCTTCAGATATCTAGGTTTTGAAAGATTACTTCAAATCAGATTACTAAAGCAGAGATGCCTTTCAACAGTGGCAAATTTCCTTAGGTATTTAGCTTTAAGTCTTACACTGAATTTTGTACAAGGACATATATGTGGCTTTTATAAAGTCATATAAACAGGACTATATCTTCCGTTTCAGGTACAAGCAACTGAGTTCCAGAGTTTATTACTGTATCACATTGAATGACCAGGATTTTTCCATACATTGTTCCTTAAGAGCATACTTTAGTGAAAGGTAATACACAAAGAGATAAATACTTTCTTCATAAAATGGGGAGTAAAGGCAGTGCCTTTACTGCTGGTTTTGCTTGGTTAGTTGTGGTCTTTTTTCCATGAATTTGAACTATGCAGAGTAAGTTTATGTGCATTGGAAGTTGCTACACTCCCTTCTGCCCGTTCTGGATTTCGTAGCTGTTGCTGTTAGACTCTGCAGCCTCTTCAGATTAGGAAGCCAGTTTATGTGCCAGTTTGAAAATCTTCTACCTCACTATTGGTCAAAAATACAGAATGAAGTCTAGTCATGTAAGCTAATACATTAACCTCTGGTACCACTCAGGGTATTTTTAGGATTTACTTAATTCAAATATTTCAGCCAAATTCCCGCAGCCCAGTGTAAAGGACACCTGAAGCTCAGTGTACTTTGTGACAGTAGCTCCAGAGAACATCCAGGTTTAGTAGACCCTACGTAGAAAACAAGACAAGAGTTGTTTTCTTTGGATTCTATTTTTGCAGTGCAGTGTAGATACTGTTCTTGAATTTTTCTGTGAAATTTGTTTCTCTAGACCATGAATTAGTTTTGGTTAGATAATTTTAAGTACTTTTCAAAATTAATTGATACCATGAAGAATAGTTACTGTTAATCACAGTTAGAATTTTAGAGTTTCTGTGAGTTTTTGTCATGACTAGGAAGTTGTTGGGTTTCTTTCTTTGGGATATTTCCATATTAATATAAATTTCGCATTAAGCAAGGCAAGCTGTGAATTACAGGAGAGGATAGGAGTTGGGCTAATGCTCCAGAATTGGATTGCTTGTTAAAAATCACTCTGTTAAGTACTTGTGAAGAAAAAGTGAGTTATTATGTTTACATGTTAGGAGATATGTGAAGAGAATGCAACATAGGTGATTGTAAGATGTAGACAAAGAAGGCAGTCATTTCCATTAGCAGTAGGAGTCTCCCCCAGTCCTGTGACTCTCATACAGTACGACTCTTGTAATGCATTTACTCCTGGGAAACAGGAGTGTGAGAGTCAATGTTTTCTGACCCAAGCTCTGCCTTAAATTTTTCTGCTCTTGTGGATTTTTTCATTTGCTTGCAGGTTTACTTTGCTTGAGGAAAATATGTGAAGAGATTTACAAAATAAATACTAGCTGATCATTTTTCAAAATAAAAAATGAAGTGCTTTTCAGTGAATGGCTATCCTCATTCCAAGTGAAGTCTGCAATGATTAAATATTAAAATGATCCATGGTTTAAATTAATATAAAAAAATTCAGGAGATTATTACAAAGATTAACATTTTTAATGTTTTAATATTCCCATAGTTGATCAATCATAGGCACAGTGAACTGCTTTTTGTTAACTAACCTGATGATCCTAGATATCAGTGCAGTATTATGTAAAACATAAACCTTGTGGCATGGTTGGTAGAGGAGATGAAGAAACAGTGTCTAACTCTTTAATTATCAGGTTTATTATTGAAGTATTTTTTGACACACAAAGTAAGCAGGTAACAATTTCTTTTCCTTTTGAAAAGAAAACAGGAAAGAAAGGTAGTTCTAGAAAAATGTGTTTGCTGTAGAGTAAGCAGCTGTTGTTGCTGTAATGACAAACATAGATGGTCACTGGCGTGGCTGTGGAAGAACAATGTCTGTTTGCAGTGTGTGTTCTTGCATTTGTGTTTTCAAATAGAACTTGCATTAATGCAGCTTTAATATTGCAGAATTATCTGCAACAGCCTATGATTCCTGATACATTTTTATTCTTTAGAATTTTGTTTGAAGGTCATGGGAAAATGTCATGGAATCCCAGGTGCTTTTATATCACTAGCTGTGCACAGACACCCCTGTAATCAGTGAGTTGAGTAAATACTTGAGGCATTCCTGACAGGGACAGTGCTAATTCCTTTGTTTCTCATTTTTTTGCGTTTTTTTAGCCACAGGGCAAAAGTCATCATTAGTGATTTTTTTAAGTTTGATTCTGGCTTTCTAAACACACACTGCAGTGATACAGTGGAACTTTGCACAATGCAGTTTATTGTGTCCCGAGATTTTTTGCAGTTTTAAATATAATACATGCATCATCAAAATATTGTTCATTCATACGTTGTGATTGTTCTTGTCATCATCCTTCACTGAGTGTGATTTACAATCAAAAAAGAGGCAGAATTGGGAAGAAAGGCTGATGAATTAGCCAATGTAAACCCAGAAGGGTTTGTAAAGAAGGATTGGAGATAAGAAAGGAAGGCTGCAGTAGAAATCCAGGGCTAGACGTTGACCTGGTAAAATGAATAAATAAGGAAAGATCTTCTGACAGCAGACACTTATGGTGGAGAAGTCATGGGCAGAAAGGACAAATTTGAGAGGGGAAAAGAGCAAATGATGGCAGTAAGTTAGTGTTGGGAATGATAGTTGGAAAGTTAAAATCCAGAGGGCAAGCTGAAGCACACAATTTTCTACAGAAATTTGTTGTCACTTTTTAATGCTGTTATTTCTAGTTTTAGGTAAGACAACAAATTAAAAATGAGGTTGCATTGTCTGCAGTTTTTTGCCTCTAGCCAGAAAGCTAAATTAATTCTCATGTATTTCTGTTAAAATAAAATAAATAGTGAAACAAAATAATAACCTTTTATGTCATGAGCTGTTTTTTATATTGGGGAAACAGATTGGCTTGCAAGTGTAGTAGGTTCCGAAGTCTCAGTTGTTTTCTCCCTGGCTGTGGTGTGTGGTGTTAATGAAGAAAAGGTTACATTTACCCATGATAATTCCCTCTCACATTTACATTATCAATCAGCCTGTGTAGCTTTTTGTGCTTTTATCTATTGTGTTTTCATTGTAATCTTTACGTATGAAGTTCTCAATTCTACAAACTCTTATGCTGAAATTTATTCACAAATGGCTCTGACAGATGTACTCTAGAAGACTTAAATGCTGTAGTTAAAGATGGTGCCAGCTGGTCGCTTCTCCCCACCCCTGAGATTGCAGTCTGTATGGAGGAGCAATACCTGCACCTCAGTTCACTTCCCTCACCTGAGCTCACATTCCTTTTAGGGGGCTGTGTGCTGATGTGGAGGCTGGGAATCAGATCCTGAGACCTGGGCACAGAACATATCCCCTTTTGTTGTCCTTCCATACAGCCTCCTAAACTGTGGCAGGAGATTAAGCGCCTGGGTCAGCAACATCTTAAAGCCTCTCAGATACCCAGGGCTTGCTGAAGAGACTCCTCTGTGGTTTTGAGTTGAGTATGTTTAAAACTCTTTTTTTTTAAATTACTTATATTTTCAATTTGTCATTGTATCAAGTGAGTGTGGAGGATATTTCCAAGCTTGGCTTTACCATATCACCACCTCTGCTTAAACGCTGACTTTTGTCTGCTTTTAGAAGTGATCATGCCTAAAAGCTTATATTAAACACCATAGATCTCTCATGTAACATATATGCTATAGAAATTGTTTAGTAGGTAGTGTGGTGCTCTCATTGTGTGAGGAGCTGGTTACACTGCCTCCAATTAAGATTGCATCACTTACTTTGCTGCTAGACCAGTTTTGTATTACTTAGACTCTTGCCAAAAGGAAATTGTTAACCTGAAGCAGTGGATTACTTGCTTTGTTTTTGTGTCTTGGCTGTCAAAGTGAAAGCACACTATTTATATAGCTAACATTTGGTTAGGTCCTTGATTTATTGTTACGCAACTAAAATTAATTCTAAAATTCAAACTGTACAGTAACAATAAAATGGATAAAGAGCTGCTGAGCTGCCAGCACTCAGAAGTAATGGCTGGGAGGCCACTGGCAATGGTTGAGAGCCTGTGGGGACTTGTCCCAGCATTCGCATCAGGTGTGATGTGCATGTTGTTTTGGTCAGTTGTCTGTGTGTAAACATACAAGCATAGTGGCAAAGGATGAATAGTTCAGTGATTGCTGGATTGATGAAGAAAGGATGAAGTTTAGAGCACGGCTGAGATCATGTTAACATGAGTCTGTTAGAATGTAGTTCATGTGCATGTGCCTAGGAGCAAGGAATGCTGGATGTGCATGCAGAATGGAAAGTTCTTATCTTCTAGAGGTGTGGCTGAGGAAAGACTGAGGTTTGTGAAGAAGGTCCTGTAGACAAAGGGGATTCAAGTGCAGGGCAGTGTCAAGAACGTGCTGCCTAAAAGAGGTAGAAGCATAATTTGAATAATAAGACCAGTGTGGGAATGTTGCATCTAGTTTTATTTTGATGGAAAACATGCCCTGAAAAATTTGAAAGCATGATGAAGGTCTTGAACAGACTTAGTTCTGTTCGTAGAACTGCCCTTGGGAGGTGGGTTTGAGACTGGGTGCACGCTTGCCATGGTGCACACATCTGCCTTACCTTGGCCAGCTCTGTTAGCTCTCCCTCCCACCTGGTTGCTCCAGAGGCCCTCCTGCATACCTACTGTTTAGTGTCCCAGGCAAGGCTATGCTGAATCTGTTTGAATTTGTCATTTCTTCCCTTTGCAGAGGACATGAAAAGCATTGTTTCTGTTTTGTTGTATATATATATATGCAGCATGAAAAGCTTTAAAGAATATGTTTTTTCAACAAATTTGAGTATTAGTTTAATGGTGCTGCTAAGAATTGCAGCAGCTAATAGTTTACTGGGGGTTTTTTTTGTTCTGAAATCATGAAATGGTAAAAGCAAGGGTGGATGGTGCTTTCCTTGGAATTTTTTACATGCTATTTAATTTATGAATGAATCTTCCTGTAATTTGGAATGAAAAGGTTAATAAAGCATTGTTAGATTGATGCTTACTTTTTATTATGAAAGATAGGATAATTTGAAAGCCTAGGTTATTTTGGTGTCTTTATCTGTATACAAAGCTAGAGACCAGAAGGCTAAACAGGAAGAGTGTTCTGGAAAAAATATTATAGAGACAAAACCTATTGAAAAAAAAAACTTGAAACTATTTTCATTTTAAGTACACCAGTGGGGTTAAATAATACTAATAACTTCTGTTAGAGTAACAGATCATAATAATTTAAAACTAAAGTTCCTGGCACACTTGCTAATATCTTTTATGGCTTCATTAAAATACATCTGAAATAATTTACAGAGCAAGGCTTCTGGGTGAATTCTTACAGTTCTGCATGGGAAGAGTGCCTGTTTATCTTCATGCATGTTTATATAGACCCGTGGAAATTATGATGTAAATGTGGATGCTGTACTAAAACATAGCCATATATGCAGAGTAAGGAATTCAAAGCATTTGTATTCTGTCATTTATTGCACACAAGTAATGTATATTGTATAAGCTTGGTTCAATTCTGTATCCTGACCATAGAAGGGCACTATAGAATATGTACTGTACCTTGAGGGGGCCTTGAAGGGGAGGGAATAATGTATGTAGGGAAAAGCCCAGGGTGATGACTCTCTTACAAACTTGTCTCTTTCCTGGTTTTGAGCCTTCACATTTACACACATTGCTGGAAGTAGTGAAGAGCTGGAAGGGTGTTTCCCTTGTACTATACTATTACACATTTTATTTACTTACCTTATTAAAATAAATCTATAGGTCAGTATGGAAACAACTGACACAGCTGCAAAGCTGAGTGCATGGGATAAAGTCTTCTGAAAGGTAAAAGAGGAGGCAATTTAGCTTCATTTTCAAAGTTGACCCAGCTCTCCTTAAACTTTTATAGCTACTTACAGAGCTGTACTGCTGTTGATACAGTAGTGGCCAGACTGGGCAATTGTAGCAAGAAGGGAGCAGACCTGCAGTTTCTTGTGATGTTGGTGTGTTCTTAAGAAAACCAATCTGAACTCATTTAACTGTATGCTCTAGAAGGCTTTTCATTGTTGTATGTCATTTACAGGGCTAGATTTCAGGCAGTGCAATCACCTTCTCGTAATAAAACTTTATGGCAGAAGCACACATCCTGCTTTGACTCTAACCGAGGGCATGTGCAAACCCCTCGTCCTGTCACCCAAGGACTCCCTAGTGCTTAGAGAGATGCACTCAGGAAATTTGAGCAAATGGAGTGGATTGTCATCTGCCGTTTTATCTCAGGCTAGATTCCGTAAGAAATCCTCACAAACTGCTTTTCAAATGATGTCTTTTAGCAGTCTCAAAACTCTCTTGTTTGTAACTAGTTTGATGTATGGGAATCTCTCATCAGAGGTATCTTTTAGGCCAGAAAAGGCCAACCTTTAATGCATTAGAATTCAGGATCTTAAAAAATGAGCCGTCTTCTAAAGCAGCCACCCATAAAAAAGCGTTAATTTTGTATTTTACTACTAGTTTTATGGTAAATAAAATTTCATTCATGCTGAATGACTCAAAACAAAAGGAATATTTTTTAAATGTTTCTGTCTCAGTGTCATCTTTTCTTTTGGCATTCTTCTGGACAATGAACCCTGAAGTGAAATCTCTTCCTTATGACACACACCTGCATGCTGTTCCGGAGCAGAGGGAAGAGATGGGGCTGTAGTCTCCTCCCACCCTGTTCCCATTAGTGGGAAGAGCCATGAAAAGAGCCCAAACAGGCATTTGCACAAATGGTTTCATCCAAGATCTTCAGCTGTTCACATGACTTTCTATTTCAACTGATAGTTTTCTGCTGGTTGATGGGTTTTCATTTTGCTGCCTTTCTTCCCAACTGCACTCCACAAATTTCTCTGCCTTAAAATGAGGCAAGGAAACAGTTTACCAGGTTTTCTGATGATTATCAAAGCTTATTTTTTCATTTGGTGCATATAAAGTTTTTAGCCTGATTTTGATCCATTCATTTAATTCAATCTTTGTTCAAGGTTCAGATTGTAGATAGATATCAATGATCTTACACTCCCATTTTTGCCCAAATACAACATAAAGCTCCCAAAGAGATGGTATCATGTAAGCTATTACTTTATTCTTTATCTTAAAAATCATTGCCTTTAATGGGATCTCTAGGTAGTTTTCAGGAGAGCCAAGTCTTGAGCAATTTAGATAAAATCTGCAGAGAGTGTGCTTGGGCTATTGTTTTCAAGAACTTGGGAAACTACTGAGCTGATGTTATTTAAGCCATATTAAACTTCTCACCCACTTATGGCCTAATCCTTCAACACCAAGTAGGACTTGGTTTTTCGAAAATGCTGCTGTTAACATCTGTGGGTCTGTGTTCACTAAGGCTGACTATTAAGCTCATTATTGAGTGGTGTTGGGCTGAACTTTACATTTTTTTCTGTTAATACTTAAGTTGGCTACTGGTTATTTACTGGTTTTTGTCTCAATTTAAAAGAAAGAAAGTACAAAAAAGATACATTGTGTTAAGGCTGATGAAATGCCTGCCAGCTTTGTGTTCTGATCTTTCTGGGGAAGATCTGCATCTGGATGCAGTTCTATGCCATGTGTTGCAGGAAGACCCTCCTCAGTCAGGGATGTTGGACCAGGTGACCCACTGTGGTCTCTTCTAACCTGACTGAGTCTGTGATTGCTCTGTCTTTAATGAGCTGTTGAGTAATGGAGGAAAACATAAGTACAAAACCCACCAAATTAAAACTCCTTATACTTCATTTTTCTTTTGCCTGGTGACTAGACTAGATGTTGTTTGTTTTTTTATTTTTAAAGCTGAATTGCTTTCCTGAATGCTTAATACAGCATGTGAAACAAAAAAAAAAAACGCCACAAAACTATTTTTCTTCATTCAGAGATCAGCCTTTTTAATACTTATTGAGCTGCAGAAGCTTCAGAGAAAGGAAAAAAATGTGCATTTGTTTTGAATGCTGGATGGAGAGATTACCTGAAGTGGTGAGCTTCAATGGGCTCTTCTGAGAGCGAGCAGGGCTTTCGGGGCCCGGAGCATGCTTGCCACCATGGCTGATGGAAGTGGTGAAGGATAGGTCTTTCTTTAGAGATCTGAAAGCTTCTTATTCCTTCAAAGGGAGTCCAGGGACAAAGACAAACGTGGACTGATGGCACAGGGTTTTATATGGGGGAAAGGGGTTGATCTGAGCGTCAAGGACCAGTGGGAACAGGTGAATGGGGTGGGGGATGGGGGGCAGCCAACCAGGGGAACCACTAGGGAAACAGGGGTGGGACCCTGCAGCAAACTGGGGCCAGTTCTCACAGATATGTGAGAATGGGGGTTGAACTGGGGTGGAACAGCTGCACAAACCAATAGAACTTGAGACGTTACCATGTCCCTGCAGAGGCCTATGGGAGGGAGGTGCTTCTGACCCTAATCTTAGAGGGGAGTTTCTCATTGCCTGCTTCAGCCTCTCCAGGGCTGAGGCGTTACAGCTCTGGTGGCAGGCCCTTGGGCCTCCAGGATTATCCTTTAAGTCTTGTTGTACACCAGGTTTAGTAATGGAACTAATAATTTGGTTTTGCTGAAGTGTTATGATTAGGTTTATGTGGACTCAAGTATTATTTGCTGCTGTCATTTGTAGAGTGCTTTCAACTTTTTCAGGCTTGCTCAGGGTAAGAAGGGAAGCACTCATTTGGCCATAAACATGGTGACCAGGTCTGGCAATTACTATGACTTGAAGTCGTATGATGGGACATGGTGTGATAATACAGTGAAATATGTTAGAGAAGTGCACATTTGTGTGCCTGCCAGCTTTGTGCCTGCATGATGTATTTGTGACTATATTTTCTTCTGGTTTTCAGTTATTAAGATAATTTTATTTGCCAAGAGTTGCGTTTCTGCTTGAATGATAGGCATATTCAAGGAAAGTGGATATCAATGTTAGAATTAATGGAGAAAAATTAGATGGAGACTTAACCTCACATGGTTTAAAAAGTTTGGGTTTTTTATAAACAGTGTGAGCATGAAAAGAAAGGAAAAATTACAGCAGTTTCAAACTGTCTTCTGATATATTACTTCTGATATATTACTTTAAAAAACTATTTCAGCTTTTAAATAATTTGCTCTGAAATATTTTGGTTTTAGTAGTCTTAAGGTAAGGCAAGTGAAAAGAGAGGCAACTTAGAAATAAAAGCATGATAAATATGAAATTGCTACCTGTTCCAATTTTTTTGTGTGTATGAATAACTTTAGAAGTTACAAGATTTATTTTCAATAAAGGTCACTACCCCATTTTGCAATACTGAAAACTTTGTGAATCACTGTTCTCTGGATGGTTGAGAACTGTAGTTTAAGATGGATATACTAAAGGGAAGGATAATCCCTAAATACTTCTTCTCACTGGAGGAAGAAATCAGAATTTAATTTCCATCAAAAATGAGCCTAAGCTTAAAACTCTGCAAATGAGAAATTAACAAGTGTGTGTAATTGAAGCATTCAGGCTTATAGCAAGGCCATGGCGTGTGGCAGTCCCAGGAAAGAAGTAGCGTTTAGGAAAAATAGAACTTTTGTCAGTTCCCACAACTAAAGAGGGAGAACAGAGGGCTTAATTTCTCATTTGAAGAAGGGAAAGAAGTCACTCTTCCCTTGCTGTAACACCTAGGAGGACAAAACAGTCTCTGAGGCTTTGGAGTAAGACTTCGGTAAAACCATATGGGACTATTGCATTTGAGAATGGCAACTTCATAACTTACTGGAAGTGAAGTGCTTAGGCAGACTTAGCTGATTTTGAAATTTAAGGTCTTTAACCTCTAGCTTTATACTGTTATTTAAGTTAGTCCCTACTTCATCAAAGGAAATGAGTGCTGAAGAGTAAAATTCCTGGGATTTAACTGAACTGCAGAAGTGTCCTCTGCTGACAATTACTGAGACAGAGCAAATAATTGTTTCTCATTGTTGCTCTTGACTCTATGAACTTCTGACTCTTGAGGCAGAGAGCTGTGCTTCACTCTGTTTTGTGGGGTGATGGTGGCGACATCCTCCCTACACCTCACGCCACAGAGGTGTCTGTACAGCGTCTGCAGGTGCTCCCATGGAAGCTGTATCCATCCTTGGTGGATCTGCCTCTGGACAATGGGGTGGTCTGGGTGTCCATTCTTCTATCCATTTTAGCTCTGATTTCTACCATAGTCCCATGTCCTTCTCTTTCCCCCAAAAAAAATGTTTAGACAGATTCCATTATTTTGAAGAATGTTTCTCTGAAATATGGTGTCAATTATTGTGTAATTTTCCCTTTAGTGGAGATTGCTCTTTTCTCTGTGAAGTACTGCATTTTGAACTGTCTGGCAAGGCAGAAATGTGCTATGTGTGTGCTTTTTCCCCTTCATGAAATTCTTTAAGGATATTTTCTCGACACATCAGTGCTATCATAGATTAATAAAAATGAGGGGGGGAAAGTTCCTCTTTGGACATTAAATTCATTCAGATGAAGATCTATCTTCATATTAAATTGAATATATGTTTCACACATGCTATAGATCTACACATCTCTGAAGTAAGTAGGGAATCTTCTTCTGAAAGCATAACAACCTAATAATGAAAATAAAATGTAAGGTGTATAGAATCACTACAGTTAGGAATATTCTTCTGCAAAATTTCCTATTTTTTATAGTAAGAATAATACCCATTGTGAAATAGATCTCTTCTGGGTAAGTAGTGCTTTTATAAGTGTGTTTTGGCCTACTGCATTTTCATCCTGTAGAAGCAGAGGCAAACTGTACTCTTCTGGGAATGGAAGGAACCTTTTAACATTTTTAATAGTCTATTTTTGCTTGAGAAAGCAATTTTACATAAATATGAAGTCCTTTTAAAAAAATCTTATTCAGGTTTTGCCACCCTTGAAATGTTCACTCTTTTCCTAGCTGTGGTACATTTAAGGATAATCTTTTCAACTCTTCAGATGTTTAAAAACATTCCATGTTTAGCAAAATTATGTAGACTCTTCACTAGATGAGAAAATGCACATACTTGGGTGTAAATAATCCCACCAAATTTTAGGCACTCTGAAGAGAATTAGGAACATAACAAGAAAGCAAGATTGCCAGAGGTGATTTGGACTCCTAACTATTGCATTTCTTTCTTTGCCCATTGCAAAGGGAGTGGAGATGATCTCCTGTGTAGCTTGTGTGTCTGATTTATGTTCCTGAAATTTAGGGACTAATCTGGGTTGTTGATTAAATTAGTTTTTCAGAATATATTGCTTTAGGATTTGGAAATATTCATGAGGATATGCTCAAAATTCCTATGAACTATTACCTGTTTATTACTTTTGTTAAATAAATGCAGAGCTTATTTCATGCAGTTTGTAGGTATTGTATAGCTAAAAAACAACAGAGCATCTCCTTTCCCTGTAGTGCAGAGGGTACTAATTGGAAGTAACAATGTGTGTTTTGTTCCTAGTGTTTACATGAAGCTATGAAACAGCCTCATATATGTCTGAGTAAAAGTTGTAGTTCCTATTATGGTTTGAATCTTGGGACGTGATACAGTGTTTCTTCTCCTTGTGTAGAATGTTGAAATTATTTTAATATCTGTTCTGACTGGAGTTATGGATCCTGTGTTTTTGATTAATTTTCCTAAATTTAATTAAATTTAAATCACCTCTGCTGCTTTCAAGGTTAAATTAAGTAAAAAAGTATTGCATTTCTTTTATTAACAGAAGAATAAATAAATCCCCAGATGAAGCAGAGATAGATTCTGCAAGAAGCAGCATGGGCAGGGGACTCTTTCCTTGGAAATAATAGTCTCATTCTTTGAGAGAGACTTTCCAGAGGAATGGAGCACTACTGTAAGGCTTACCAAGAGAACACGAATGTATTTTGTTTGTAGAAGTTTTGTTTTTTAAGGTAGTAATAGTAGTAAAGATTTTTAAATTCTTTTTCTTGGCTACAGTATGGTTAAATGATTAATCTACATTATTTTAGCAGCTCTAGGCTGCTTCCACTGCTGTGTAGACAGACCTTAGTTACTGTACTTTAGCAGTACAATAACAAAAAAGCCAGTTATAATAACCAGCAGCAACAATTTCCAAAATACCTATGTGCAGATGGCTTCCCACTTTAAATGTAGTGCTACCAGTTCTTTGAGATAACTTGATGTTTCCAGATGATCTGATGTGCTCCTTGAATTTTACCTGAGGTAGATAAAAGGCTATTTTTGCTTTCATGTAACTTGCAAATATTTTACTGTCCATTAGTTATTAAACTATCAGCTATGGAGTTAACTTGGAGAAGACCAGTTCCTTCAATGATATCAGTAAGTTTTCATGGCATCTTTGAATCATGTTTTAAATGAATCAGTTTATGAGTTCAGATGATCAACCTGCATTACATCCAACAAAACAAATAAAAAAAGAATTATGTTTAAGGTGGATATCTATTTGCAATTAAAGATGAGGAACTTCTGCATATATACAGATGCCAAAGACTTGGTTCAGTAGCTTTACATTCTGTAGTGGTTCTTTCCTGTCCTGAAGTTATATTTCTTTTCTCTCAGCTGACTAACTATATCTCAGCTACAAAACCAGTAATTTCATTGATTATTTCTTTAATGTGCCCACTGTTAATATTTAGGCAACCTAGTGGGAGAATGCAGGCATGCTGTCAGATACCATGCTGGGAAAGTTTATACACATGCAGATATGCATGTCTTGTGAGTGTGCACTGATATACATTTTAAGGCTTATCATTGTTATTAATCATTTGTATTGCACCAATAATGTACAAAGTGCAATCTCTCTATATATAGATCCTATTCTTATTTTTTATTAGTATATCTAAAGTAATTTATAGTAAGTTTCTATTGAATTAATGTAATTTCTTCAGTTTTTTTAAACTGGTGCAGAAAATGCTATGTATACATCAAGAACAGTGAATTGTGATTTAAAGTGTAGCCAGACCTTGAGTGGATGTTTAGGACTGGTTTTTATCTCACCAAATGCTATTGACAGTTAGAGGTTATAACAAGCAATTTATCAGTCACTGCTTAAGAGTAAAAGAAGAGTTTTCAGTTTTTCAGAATGGGTAATTTTCAAAGGTGAATTACTAGAGGGAAAGCCGAAGGGGGTGAAAAATTGTGAAGGGTACCACAAAAACAAAGATGTCTTTTAATCTTGTAGCATCTCTGAAGCAGAAGTAAACAAAAAATCACTGGGGCCTCACTTTGTTTTCTTAAGACCATCTTTTATAAAAGCTTGAAAGTTGAGGACAGCTCACATTGCTTTCATATTATCTGAAATTACTTGTCAACTATTTTCAGTAAAAGCAGTGATAAGCTCCTTTACATGGTTTTTTAAATGGTTGTGTGGTCATTAAAACTTTAGGGATTTGAGGCTTGGGATGCATGATGCAGCATGGTGCGCTGCCTACCCCTTTGGTTTGGCAAAGAAATACAGGAGGAATCTCCAGAAGATCCTCCATTTGCTGCTGTCAGAAGCAGCAAAAGGGTCAGAGACCTGAGTGTAAATTTCTTTTACAGTAAAGATGACCAATTATTGTAGGATGACCACTCCTATTTTAAATGAGGAAGATTAGTTTTGTAACTCAGCAAAGGTTTCAGGCTTTTTTAAAATCAAAAAATGGTTAGAAAGTTGCTTTGAAAACCACTCCTACAGCAAGGTTCATAAATAATAAATATTACCTCTTATTAATCCATATTTTAGTTTAAATCTACCTCATGGCAAGTTGCCCAAGAATGTGGGATTCTTTACAAGAGAAGGTGATGAGCCATAGTCCCCAAGGAATTAAATTGTGAAAACAATCTCAGTTTCAAACATGCTAGTATAGATCTGTTATTCCCTTTCCACATCTATCACAACACATTCTAAATTGTGGCTGATCTTCTATGCAAATAGCTGTCTTATTAGACACTGGGCTCTGTGTGCCAATGTCTCCATGGGTTTCTCAGGCATTTGCTATGTAACCATCAAAGCAGTGGGGAATGAATGATGATGATTGCATCCCTTTGAAGAACAAAGAGGACTCAAGGTTCTAGATGCCAGAGTTGGTGACACTGAGCCACACAGGCAAACGCCAGTATCTCTGTGGCTTATTTTAAGTCAGGAAATAATCTTTGCCTGTGTTTTCTTCTTCTGTTGTATTGGCATTGCTAAAACTGCAAACATCTTTCACAGCTGATGTTTTGTTATAAACCATTAGTATACTATGGAAATTGCAAAAGGCAAGTCAAAACAGTCTCTTAGCAGTGGCATAAAAAAGCCAAGATCTAGTTTTGCAGCGTAAAAATGTATCTGTTGCCTCCTCAGTTAGCTGAAAGTTCAAATTGTACTTTTATTTTTCCATTCTAATTATTATGATGTGAATGTTATGAAATACATCCCAATCCTGTGAAGCATTATAGATGAACAGATAAAAATAAAATAATAAACTTTGTGGTGTTAAAATGCACAAATAACTAGTGGGCATCATTTCTGTGGCTATATTTTAAATCATGTGTGAGGCTATGGAGAAAATAAATTTGGGATGCTGGCAGTAGTGTTCAGCAGTGCCATGGCATGCTTTTTGGGCCGTGATTTGGCATCTCAGTGCCTTCCAGGGTTGCACTTCCCAGAAAGTGTGCCTTGGCAGCAACCAGGGACTCTTGTCTTGCTGTAGCACAGCTGGTTATGCCTAACAGAAAAGTACAACTCTTGCAGATAACTCCATGGCCATATGTGCACAATCTGCACATGGTTTGTGGCTACCCAGGATGATTCAGCCGAAGTTTGCCCTTGGCATGCTTCTCACTAGGGCCAGTTGGGAAAAGGCAGGGGTTGGCTGCTGTGCATCTTCAGTGCTTGAACAGTAAATCTGACACTTCTTGAAAACATCATGTCTCTCATGAGTGTGGGTTTTTATGTTGGGACTCTTGTGTTGTACAGGCTTATCATCACTGTGGTGAGTAATGTCTCCAGCCCTGCTAAAATGGTTCAATCCCAGTGTTTTGAGCAATAAGCATGACTGTAACAGCCAGTAATTTCATAACCAGGGAAAAAGAGGTGAAATGAGTGTGTTTGTAGTATCTGCCATTTGAGAGGCAGCTCTGTGAGGGATGAATATAAAACCATAAGGTTTTACATGGCAAAAGATACATCAGGAATTTACTAGAGCAGTGTTCAGATTATGCTTGTTCAGTTACAAGAATGGTGTGGAAATGCCAGTATACCAGAAGGAACATCTTTGTATGGATGATTATGCAGTTCCTTGTGCAGTCCTAGTGTCACCTCCTTGTGAGGATGTGTGCAACATGGCTGTGCAACATGAGAATCCCATTCAAGAATCTGGCTGCTTGTTACTGAAATGCAATGAAGGTAATTTAAACTATCAATACCATGCCTGAGAGGTGTAAAATGCATACAGCCCCAGCTTTCACTTTTGTTCTCCATTTCCTATTCATTCACAGATATCTAGAGCCCATGGCAGGAAAATAAGAGAGAGTGGGGTTGCTGTATTTTTGATATCTTCTTGTCTGCAGGTGGTTTTCCTGAGCAATTTCACCTGTGGATGCACACAGCCTATCCTGCCTCTTACTCCTAAGTGTGGTGTAAATGTATTTTCAATAATGGAAACAGCTCACAATACTACATTCATTCCCTGGTTTATTAAAGAAATAAATTATATAGGAATATAATTGGTGGTACCAAATGCTGAATTACAGTGGTACCAAATGCTGAATTACAGTGCAATCAGTTTAAATCCTTTCTTTTTTCTTTATTTTCATTCAAACTAACAGGCATTCTGTAATGTTAATAACCCATGCAATGGAGAAAAAGGTATGTTTAGAATGTATCTAATAGTCTTCAGAATAGTGATGATTAACTCCAGTGTCTCATTGTACTCTGGGAAGGCTTATGTCTTTGTGTGTAATCATGTAAATGTTGCTTGTTACCATTTTTCTGATGTTATAAGCAATTGATTTTGTTAGTAATTTATTTAGGAATAATGTTGTGGTTTTTCTTTTGGTTTGGTTTTTTTTTTTTTTTTTTTTTTTTTTGATACTGACAGTGATTTTTGGATTGAAAACAATGGGTAGAAAAGATGCCTCCACATCAAGGACTCCTGTTGACCAGTACAGGAAACAAATAGGTAAGAGTTTTAAAGAAAAGTTTGTGTGCTTAAAATAAAAACATAACTTTTTTTTTTTCCCAGCAAGGCCCACTAGTAACAAAACGTAGCATTCCCCTTTAAAAACTTCATTTTATAAATGCTGTTGAGTAAGTCATTTAGCTTTCTGAAGACAGTATTTTGAGTGACTTCAGATAAAGTATATGCTGTGTGTTTGGAAACACTAGTGAAATACTGCAGCAAAGTGGCTTCACAATATTTCTGACCTGTTGGAACTTTCCTGATTCTCCTGTTTGTCTTTAATTTCATATATGGGCATTTCTAACTAGATACTTTCCTCATTCATAACAATTTTTGATACACTGAATGTTACAGACCTTTGCATTGTATCACTGCATTTATTCTCACACTAATGGATGTATTAAACATGGTAATTTTTTTCCTTAGGACTTTTTCTATCCTTGACTAATACTTATTTAGGTAAATGTACACAAAATATGTACATGCACACATGTACCTTCATGTAGATACATTGCAAATGCAAATCCCGCTTTCTTTGCTTAAATGCAAAGGTGAGTTATTTTTGAAATCCATATATGAGGATTCTGTCTCTGTAAAAGAGTCACAGTATTTTGAAAGTTTATATATAAAATGAAATACTTTAATCTGTACACAGTTATTTAAGTAAATGACTTTGTTTTACAGTTGCTAAGCCCACATATCTGTTTAAATATGCAGAAAACAAGTGTCTGGGGGAAAAAAGGTTGTTTACAACGTACATTCTCAAAGTGAAAGAGCTAGGGTTAGGGGGGTGCATTCATAGTAAACTCATTTTCTTTAGACACATTGCTCTTAAGTTGGTGAAAACAAGTGTTAAAAATTATTGTAGGGAAGAATCTCATGCTGGCAGGCAAATAAACTACATAACTTAGGAGGTGTTTCTGTGATTGTAATACTCCTTAGAGAACAGAGAGCATGAATAGACTGTGCTCTGCCTTTTGCTCTGATAATGGTTGTTTCAGTTCCTACTCTGGTCATTCACTGATACCACTATAGCGTTTACCAATGGAAATCAGTTCTCTGAACTTAATTGATGTAAGAGGGTGAGTTTGAAAATGTGTGGATATGATTTAAAACTCAAGTTTTGCTGGTGTGTTTGAGTTTTATGTGTAACCATTTTGGGCTATCTTTTGGCCTGGTAGCTGAGCTTGGTGGAGTGAGCCCTCTAGTCTCATTACGCCATTAGGTGTATTATAGGACAAATAGGTGTATTATTGACAAATACAATCCAATATTGCCCTAATGAATATAAAAGTGCTGTTGTTTGTTGGGTTTTAGTGGGGTTTTTTTGTCATTACTGCTTGATTTTTTTGTTCTTATGTAGTTTTGCATAACTGGTGATAATTCATCCATTAGTCACAGGATGGTTGAGGTTGACAGACCAGTGGAGGCCATCTCATCCATCTGCCCTGCTTAAGCAGGGCCACCTAGAGCTGGTTGCCCATATCAGTGTTCAGATGTTTTTTAAATATCTCCAAGTATAGGAATTCCACAACCTCTCTTCCTGTATTTGACTGTCCTCAAAGTAGAAGGTTTTTTCTTATGTGTTTCTGTGTGTGCCCATTGCTAGTCCTGTGACAGAGCACCACTGAGAGGAGCCTGACTCTGTCCTCTTTGCACCCTCTCTTCAAGTATTTCTATACACTGATGAAATCCTCTTTGAACCTACTCTTTTCTCCTAGGTAAGTACTCTCTGATCTCTCAGTCTTTCCTCACAGAAGAGATGCTCTAGATTCTTCATTTTACATCTTCCTGATTCTCCTTGGCCTGATTTCATTCAAATACTTATTAGAAATTACACAGAAAGATTTTGTTTTAAATGCAGTCATTCTGTATGACTTGGATTTGACACTTATATACTTTTGCAGGGATGTTTTAGTGTTAAGCTGTTCAACAGATGATCCCTCAGAACACAGAGCACCCAGGCTCAATTGTTTTGGAGATGGACATTTGGTCACCTTTTCTAAGGTAGATTATATCTAGAAACAGTAAGCAAAGTGAGGCTGCACAGGGCCTATCTTTAAAAAATTAATTCATCAAATACATTTAAAGCTCAAAATCCATGCTTGGAGTGATTACTAGCCTTCTTTTCCAGGCATTTGGTATCTATGAATTGTTGAAAACATTATGATAGATGCTGGCTGAACAGCTATTTTGTGCTGACTAATGGTGTGATGTTATTTTTTAGCTTACAACTTAATGTTTTCTAGCCTTGCTGGATAGAAGGTAACCAGATTGAAACGTTTTTCATACCTTTTTTTGGATGGAAAATGGCAGCCTTCAAGGAACAACATGTCACAAAGTCATATCAACTTCCAACACAATTTTCAGTTAGATGTTTAGTGGAGTAATTTGAAATAGAAGCAGATTTTTAATTTCATTTTGTTCCAAGCTTTCTGTTTTGTTCTGAGTTTCCATACGGCGTGCCACATGTTTGCCCTGTGCCATGGTTCAAGTTCATGTTGATTACTTCAGTTCAGCCGTTTGCCTTTTTCTCTTCTCCATGAGAACAGGATCACTCATGTTTTGTTTGCCTCTGTGCCACTAGCAGTTGCTGTTTGCTTCAGTAGCATTTTCAGAGGATTCCCCCAGCACAGAGATTGATACTGTTCTTCCCTGTCAGCTGGCTTTCAGCCATCTCTCCTGACACCAGCCAAAATTTGTCTGTAGTGCCACTTAAGCTAGTGCTCCAGTATCTGACAGTGGCACTGCCTTCTCAGTGGGGAGCAGAGACAGTCTTCTAGTTATTTCAGACCAAAGTGGCAAGGGCTTCATGAAGCCTAGCCCCAAGAGGACAGGGACAACCATAGCAACCTTTTCAAACTGACTTTAGCTGTACCTGGAGGAGGGAGGATGGCACCTAGGCATCTCTCCCTGTTCAAATCTCCATGAGCAGCCAAGGCTGTAGAAGAAACCGTGAGGAAAAGTAATTTTAACACTTCTTGCTCATCTCTCTCTCACATACCCAAATATGTACCTGTAGTGCAGCAGCAAACGGGAAGCTCTTCTGCAGGCGTTTCCTTCTCCCTGCTGCTGTTTGTGCTGCTGTGCTTAATTTGCTGGAATCTGAGGAAAGGTGTGAGGCAGTATGCATCCTTCTGCATTTATGCAGCTTAGCTCCACAAATGCTGTGAAAATAGCAACAGGTTTTGTACCATATTTGCTTTGTTTACTGTTATATGTGCTTTAAGTTCCCAGAACAATTCCACATGTATATTTTCCATCCTTCTTCATCTGGTGTGTCACTTGCTCGGCATGGAAGCTGCAGGATTTGTGGGTAGTGTTCATGACTTGTGTAATTGTGGGATCCTAAGCAGGCATACTGAGAGGATTATAGCATAACTAAAACCTGGTTTACAAATCAGGAATAGACATACTTTTGGCTCCCATTACTATTGTGTTGCTGTAGCATAATTTTTCATGAGGAGAGGTTGTTTGCCAATCATTCAACCTTCAATTTGTAGACTCAAAGGTCTGCCTATTGTCTGTTCTATATCTCCTGACTTGCCAGCTTGATCTGGAGCTGGAGCTTATACAGGCATAGCCTGGGGGTTCTTTGGAGCAAATAAGGCTCCTCACATTCCCTGGGAAGGAGTAAAAGTTATGAATGAAAATGTGTTCTCTTTTTACTTTGGAAAGCACAAA
The DNA here is from genome assembly GCF_047830755.1 of Zonotrichia albicollis. NCBI lineage: Eukaryota > Metazoa > Chordata > Aves > Passeriformes > Passerellidae > Zonotrichia > Zonotrichia albicollis. The sequence goes on from NC_133819.1 coordinate 134,381,892, forward strand.
GCTACTCACTTTGGTAGAGTGAGAGCGGTGACTTGGTGATGGAGATGGTGTTCATTGGCATCACACATGGGGAGCCATGGGGCAGGGAACGGGACTGGGTAGGAGTCCTGAGTCCTGCTGTGGCAGCGCAGGAGGAGAAAGAGCAGTGCCCACCTGAACTAACAGATAAAACTTTGTGGCTAAAGCTGGGGCTTTGTAGGTATGTAGGCACACAGTTTGTGGTATTTGGGAGTGAGGCAGCAGCCAGCCTCATCCCCAGTGGGCTGCAGCTGTGAGAAGCAGGTGAACAGCATTGACAGCAATGAGCCATGGAGTGCTGAGCTGCACTGACCAGTCACCAAAGGGAACAGAAGGCACAATGGTACAATGCATGTAAGGTGAAAGTGTAAAAGGTTGGGCTAAAGAACAGGAAGGGCAGGCACTTGTAGCCCTCTGAAGTGATATGATGTTAGTCTGTGTGGGCAGATGCTAAAAGCCTTCTGACATTGCATGGTGATGCTCTGTGTATCGTGAATGTCTCAGCTGTGACATATGTCTGTGGTGTGGAGAACACTGACTTGTCCAGAAGAAAGGTGCCTCATCCTAGGGCTGACGCTGTGATGTCACTGTAGCTCTGAGATGGAGAAGAGCTTGGGGACTAGTGGTGGCCCGAACATCTCTGGGGTTCCACCTCCAGCTACCAGCTGGAGCATGGACCTGTTTTCTTGTCTCCATAGAGAAGCCCTTCTTGTGGCAGATTGCCATTTCTACCTACCCTACTACTAAAGAGTTGTCTTTACTCTTACCACTTCAACTTTTCTGTTTTCTTTTACCGTTTACCTTCTCTGTGTTTTTATGAACGTAGTGTGCCTCTATCTTCCTTGTCCTGAGTAGTGCCATTGCATACTCAGACAAACCTGGCCACTATCAGCCTTCCTTTTCAGCTTTAAAAGAGGGAAAATGTTACATTTTGATACTTTTATTTGAAATATGTTGCATACTTTGGCATGAAATGTGGTTGTTTTGGATCAGGAAATACTTATCAAAATGAAAATTTTAGATTTAATTTCTGAAATAATAGCAACAGCAAAAAATGTTTGGACATTTTTGAATGTGTACTGAAAATTTCAAAATTTCCCCGTTTCTCACAAAACAGCAATTCCCCTATCTTTTGTCTGTTAAGAAAAGGAATGGAACCAGAAGGCAACATCTACATCATTGAGATTGCTCTCCTCTGTCATAAGCAAAGATGTAGCAGGACAGATGTCAATGGAATAAAACTTCTCCAATCTATTTTTTTAACTAGTCATAGTTTTTTTCCCTTTTTTAATGTCAGTCACCTCTTTACTGTGGGAAAGGAAAGGAGGGGAAACAAATATTGACTACTCAGAAAGTCTTCTCCTACTGTTTATTTATATTGGAAAAAAAAAAGAAAACCAGAAATAGCAGTTCTGGTGTACCTTTTTTTTTTGCATATGGAACATTACATTTGCTGTCTTGAATTTTTCTAATAAAAATCTATTACTAAGCACATAATAAAGAAAAGTAGGAAAAAAAACATTCCTTTTGCTATTATGTGTGACTGTTGGCAAGTTTTGGAATTTGAGTTGTATACTTCAGAGCAATAGGCCACTGATACCATGTGTAGTTCCTTTTTCTTGGGAGGAGATTTTATGAAGAATGAATTTGGTGTCACAAAAAAAAGAACTATATCCTTTGGTCAGTTAGTGCTGTTTTGATTTTAATTTTATGCCAGTGGAATCACTTTCTGGAAACTGAAGCAGGAGCAGCTGAGGAAAACACTGCTGTGAAGCAAAGCCTAGTCTGGCTATACTAATTTAATCCACATTTTGTGATGATTGGGATGTTTTTAAATATGTTCTGTGAAGGCTGATGACGAATTTTAAGCACATGCAGCTTGTGATCACATATTTTGTAAGTCCAAAGCTGCAGAGCTGTGTTTTATTGCCTTGGCTGAGAGCATAGAAGGTGATGGCAGATCTGGATATGTACTTACATATGTGAGGATATTATTTAGTTTTCATTTGTTGGGCAGACATAGACTCAGTCTGAGCAGGAGTGGGAGGGGTGGCTGCAGATCCAGAGGACTGTGGAAATGTGTTCACACACCTTGAAGAGAAGCTAAGGAGAAGGGTTGTGTATCTAAACTCTTGGCTCCCATCCCTTCTCCACAGCAAAGTTTCTTTGAGCTTGTTTGATTATACTACTTTTACTATATGTTCAGACTACACTTGTTTAGTACTCATATACAGATGGAGGCTCATAGACTGCTCTTATTTTAATCTCATCAACAATATCACTGTTTCACTCAATGGAGTTGCTACAAATTGGTATAGGTGTAAATGAGAGTGAAATTTGACATGTTTCCAGTTGCTGAACTGGCTTTCAGCATGGTGTTACTTAAAGCATTTGCAATTCCTGTAAGGTGTGCGGTGTCTACAGGGCTGTTGCAATGTTATATATTTGTGTTTGTACTTACTCTCACCTTCATTCAATTCTTCAATGAATTCATTTCTGTAGTCAAAGTCAACCGAGAAAAAACCTCTTATAATCCTTTACAAAATACATAACATTTTCACTATAGACACATGTAAGCATGTATATATTACATTCAGAGGCAGAGCAGTTTAACATTTTTAGAAATTCTTTCACCAGGCTTTGAAAATCTTAGCTCATGTGTGAAAGCTGGACTTCAAACTACTCTCATCTCAGTGTGAATATGTAAATCTAATTTTAGGCACCCATTTCTAAAAAATCCCAGACATAATTTTTCAGTGTGTACAGTGTTCACATATGCACATTCTCTGTGTGTGGTGCATGTGATTATATTTGTAGGTGCTATTGCATTAATATAAATGCAAGGAGAGTTGGGCAGTGAACTACAAATTGGATTTCCTCTCATTTCATCATAAAAAAGCAGTGGAACAGGCATGAGAATGAAATGCTCAGCACAGATACATCTCTCAGGATGTGCTTAATAGATATTTAAGGTGAACATAATTCATAGTTGTAACTGCATTTCTTTAGCTACAATGCTATGAAAAGTGGCTCTGGTTTTTTTTGGGTGCAGTTAAGTTTTATCCAGCCATTGTCCTACCATGGAAAGTGGTGGTCTCTGCTGCTCCTCCCTGTCTGGACTAGCAGGAATGAAGGCAGCAGAGTCTGACAAGCTTTGCAGGGGCAGTGGTCTAAGAAGAAAGACATAAGAGTCACCTTGGATCAAGTCAAGAGGTTTAGCTGAAGGGATTTTTGTATTTCATGCTTCAGGATGTGACCACATGCATTACATAGTTCATCAGGTATTGCACCTATTTATGGCCTTGAAAGAATGTGTTAGATGTCCATGTTCAGGAAAAGCATGACCACAGAATAGTCATCTGGCTTTTGTAATGAATTGAATGTAATGAATCACATAGCGATTGCTATCGTCCAGTTCATTAATTGCGTGTTGTCATGGATTTCTGTAACTGGATTGTATTAAAAATATTTTTCTTTTCTGGAAGCTTTTGCTTGTATTGTGCCTTATTTTGGAAGAAAATTAGGAACAGGCTGCATTGTACTTTTCAAGGTCTTGAACTATTTATGGGATTGTCTGCTCAGCTCTACATATTGCTTGCAGGCTTAAAGTATTGGATAAGAAAAAGAACTTAGAGGGCAGAAGGAGAATGGTCTTAAGAAGCTCAAACTGCTAGAATGAAAATAAGAAAAGGCATTTGCTTGATTTGAATTACAGTTACAGAAATCTCAAACATAATGTGAACTAGCTTTTATTTGATGGTTAAGGCTGATTAAAATAAGCACTATTGAAAGTATTCACACATTCAAAGGTATTTTCAGATATTTCATTTGTGTAGGATGTTGAATCAGTACAGAAAAGCACCGTGAAGTGAACGAAGAGCTCTACAATAAGTGGAATGTGGGAAAACAAATAATTTCCCCTGATTGAGCACTCTGGTTTCGCTCAATAAATTTGCAGATAATATAAAGCAAGTCACTAATCTGTTGCTTAATTTTTGAAATACTGTACTTGAAATCTGGTCCTTATCATTATCTCAGTTACATAGATACCCTATTCACTATGGGACCAGCTGAGGGATTTTGCTCAGCTAAGCTACTGATACTGTTCTAGAATAACTCATAGAGTAAGCAATAGTATTTTCAAGAATTTTGACTGCCTGTTAAATAGGCAAAGTGAAAAAGCCTGGCTTCTCGTTCATTTATTTGCTGTGAATATCTTATCATTATCAGCATATTTGCATTGGTGATGTAAGATTTGTACCAAAACTGATATTTTCAGTTGCAATATTTGGTTTTACATAGCCTAAGTAACAATAATTTTAGAATACATAGGGAGGTTTTTTGTTAGAAATAATTTCTTGTGATATTTTAACCGAATACCTGTGGGCCATTCATAAGCATTGGTGTTTGGATGATCTAGGGTGTGATAGGTAAGAGGATGTGACACAGATTGTCAGTAAATCACTTGCTCAGGTTCAGCCTAGGTGATAGTCATGGGAAGATGGTAACTGCCTGGCAGATGTTGGGTGGCATTTATGATGCGATGTTTGTGCATTCAGTTCCTAGTGGAGAAGTGTTGAAAAACATCATTATTTGTTGGCAGTCAAAACAGAGAGGAGCTGGATAATGAACTAGCATATGGAGTGAAACAGTGTCTCAGCAATAGACTAGTCCCTTCAGCTCAAGGTTACAGCATACTGGTTAGAGGCCCAGATTTAGTGAAGCTGTTTTGAGTAAGTCTGAGCTCACACTGTGCATTAAACCCTTCAGCTTTGGGCCTCTTGAGCACAGTCCTTGACTTGATCTGTCTCTTATCAGCACTAATTAACCTGGCCATGATGCTGTGTACTGTGGCAATGCATCTCCTTCTTGCACCTTACCAGTTCACATTACAGGCAGAACAAGTCTGAGCTCTCAGTTTAGACCTGGCCTGAGGGATCTGCAGTCACTATGAACTGAAGAGCAGGGAGAAGTTTTAAGTTAAAGTAGAATGTAAGCAGGGCCTTTTGCAGGCACTGAGTGGAGATGTGTAAGAATAATCTCTACAGGCTTCTGTTCTAACAGGTGAATGGTGAGAGTTTTGGGCTGATGATTCATTTCTGCGCTTGTAGGTTAAGCAAGAATTGTACTGCTTTCTGGCACAGAGGTCGAATAACCTTAAACTCTTTTATCCCTAAAACAGAGGGGCTGCTTGCACTCTGCTTATAGAAAATTGTTCCAGGCAATTTTCAGTTCCTACTTAAGCCACATGTAGGAATTACTTGGGAGAGAGTGACAGTGGGCACGTGTCAGAGACTGTTGTAACAATTGGAGTGAGCGTACCCTTTAATTCCAGTTCCCATTGTCTAAATATATTGGTGCACCTGCAACCTGATATTCAGAGGGTGCAGTTCAACATTACAAAGTGACCTTTAACGATGCCTACCTCTCTCTCCTTGTTCCTGCCACCATGTCACAGTGTATAGTCTACCATCCTCTGGGATGGCAGAGCTGTTTGTATGCCATTTTGATCCAGCTTTAAGTAAAACATGTTCTGAGCAGTTTGTGAGGTTGAGTGAATTCCCTGATCTGCTTCATCATCTGGCTGCTTGCACCAGCTAATACACATCAAAGCCAGGACAGCACACTGCAGGAACTGGTGTGGCAAAACTCAGGCCAGCAAGTGCCATAAGCCTGTATTGCTGTTGAACACATTGCAAAGCTGAGCCACATGTCAGCTGAGTTTAGGAAGAGTTGTTATTCCATATAACATGCAGATTGAACAGATTAGGAAGCGTAAGAAGGATTTGTGCCCTGTGTTAATTTCCCTCACTTTCTCAGAATCAGTTTTGATCTCAATCCAGTGGCCTCTGTAGGTCAGATCAGGCCTACAGGCTGTGTTACTTTATGAATAATAACTACAATAGGTTAAATCCACATATTTTTAGAGGTATTTTACACTGTCTTCAGTAAGCAATGATGTTGCCTTTCCTACATGTGGAAGGCATAACAAAACCTGAATGCAGTCCTGTTTTTGGCACAGCCTTTTCCATAACATTCACGTGTAGTGCAGTGGTGTTTTGCCTGCTAAGCAGTAGAAAGAAGTGGAGGGAAATGGCAACCCCCAACTAGTGGGGTTGTCTCTGAAGAAATACTTTTACAGAAAAGATCGGCTGCTGTCCTCTCTGTCTTTTCTGGAATAGATGAGGACTGTGCAAACTAGAATGCACAGAGAGAAACATTGAATAAATTGCAAATCAAATAGAACTGAAGGTACAATCCTTAACATACTTCATAGTGTGAAGTGTCTCAGAAAATCCACCTGTTAAGTACAATACCAGATGGAAAAGATTGGTAAAGTTACAAGAAAGACTCATGTCTGTGATACACGAGGCTCTGTGTGTCTTGATAGACAGCTTTGAAAACCACAGACCTTGTAGCATATATATTCCATGGAAGAGCTTCTATCCAAATGATTTAATGGAAGAAAAAAATATAACTCATGTTCGTGTAGAGAAAATTATCAAATTCTAATGAGTAATCATCATGAAAGGACAAAGAAGGAAATGCTTTCATGTATTCCTCAGAGAGGGAAAATAAAACATTTTGGCTCTTACAAAAGCAGAAAAAAGGTATCCCACAGAGGGTTGTCTTCCTCATCTTATTTCTGTCCCAGATGAAAAAAGAGAAATTAAAAGTATAGTTTAATGTTATTTTTTTTTTTCTTTTTTTTGCTTTATTCAGCTACCTTTCAGGTAATTTTTAGTCTGCAGAGAAACACTTCCTACAGTCAAGAGACCATGAGTAGGAAGGTTGGATTTTCTTGTGGTAGAAATTTGGGACAGGTATCACACTACTGAATTTAGCAGTTATTTCAGATGCTTATCCTTGTAACTGGGAGCAAAATCCAATCCATAAGTGTGAAGATAAAATTAATAACACTTTAGTGCTGGAAAAGCTAATTATATTTCTTCACCATTTTTTGTTTATGGCCAAAGTGGTATCAGCTGTGGACGTTGACCAGCAAGTTCACAACCAGTGATATCAATTCATTGGCTGGAAATCTTAGTGGAAAGGTTCCCTTGCTCCTAGTGATTACTCATGGTCTTGAAAACAGGGTACTTCATCCTTGTATGTATTTAAAGTAATGATAAAAGATATTGAAGCCATTAAATAGGGTACTGGGGACCCTGAGTTTGAAGTATTGAGTACTGTTTTGCTCATCTGTGTTTAAAAAAGATGAATTGGAAGTGAAGAAATGCTGAAAGAACTGCTAGGGAAGACCAAGAAGAGCCTTGTTTAGCACAGCTGAACACGAATTAAGACAAATATGGTACCTTTTGGAACTTCCCAAGTAAACTCATGGGAAAGACACAGTCCATATATATCCAGTCCATAACTGTATAAATTGTTCATAAAGATACATAACAGGAAACAGAAGGCAATTTCTTACCAATAGGAGATTGAGCTTATTAGGTAATGTCCTATTGGTAGGCTAAAGAAAAAAAAATATAAAATAAACCAACTAAAACCCGTCCCCTCCCCCCCCAAAAAACCCCAAACTGAAAGCTCTAACTTGTTTTCCAACTGATTGTTTTCTATGATCAGTTTTAAAGAAAACAGCATGATACATATGCCTTCTCTAGCAAAGTACTGGATTTCAGTAGTTCACCAAGTCCTTTCTAGTCATATGTTCCATATGGACAAAGTTTCACTGTGAAGTGGAGCAGCTTTCATAGATATTTATAGCAAAAGAATGCATTTGGAAGGATTACCATAACTTTCTAACTGAAGTTTTACTTGTGGAAAAATTAATACTGAATATTTTTACCAAAATCGAGATTTCAGGAGAGCTGACAACATAATCTTGAATTTCACTGGTTTTTCCTTTTTTTTTTTCTTTTTCCTTTGGAGAGAACATGAAATTCATACTGAAAGGAGAGAGATAAGGGAGAAGGAACACATTTTGATCATAACACTAAACTTTGTTTTTTAGTGCCTGTGCTCTCAACACAGTGTGGTGAAGCTATCACGATATTTCCACAGCATCATTTTTTTCTGTTTGTTTTGGGGACTTTTTAATAAATTGTTGAGTGTATGTTTGGTGTTGCTGCACTTCTTGTTCTTTGTATTACAGAAGTGCAGTACCTAATATCTAGTGGTAAGTATAGTGTGCAGTTTATCAGAGGATCCCCAGTTGTACATCTTAGACAGGACTTTCCTGTGTTACCCATTGGTCCTAGCTGTTACAGCATGTCCCAGTGGCAGGATGTGACATGGGTATTTTGTCACAAAAAATCTCAGTAGAAAACTAAAAGGAGCTCATAACCACATACTTCTAGCAATTAGCTCATCTCCAGGGAGTGACAGAAAAGAAAAACACATAGTGTATGTAGGTTGACAAGGAACCTAAGAACATATTTTATTTAGTAAGTAAAAAGGAAGATTTTCAAACAGTTTACAGCAGGCGCCAAAGGTGCTTTCTTTAGGTGGAGTTTTCTTTCTCCACCTGTTTGTTACACAGCATATGCAAAGCCAGCAATTTGCCAAGTATTATTTTAACTTAGTTTATCACAGTTTGAAAGAAATTCATGCAGGTGTGCAGCAGTTACTGGAATCTTCCCCACAAAATTGCTCATATCTTGGAAGTGTACACCAGTGTGGGGGACATTGGAAGAGCTCTGTTCTCAGTAAATCTTGGAATAGGTTGATATATTGGCTAGACTGGGTTATAGCAGAGTAAACACCTGGAATGGAAAGTGATGAAGACACATGTATGTCTGGGGACTGTTGGTCACTAACATATCACACTGGTGTGTCAACTTGGACTGCCATTTGAGCAGTGTTTGAACTCAAATGTTGTAGTAATACTGTTTTAATAATTTAGTGTTGTCTGCTCTGCATTTGCAAAAACCCTTTGCTAAATTCTTAGAACTGACATAATGAGATTGAGTGGCTTTTTTTTGGCTCTAGGAAAAGTCTGTCAGAAGGACCGTGTTGTTACTGAAAGTGACGTTGTGTCTCTCTTCTTCTGAAGAATGGAGCTGTTGAAAAACTGACCATAGGGAGGGGGTGTGGCTTTTTTGTTGTCTATCTGCAAAATGAGACATTCACAGAAACGTTTCATTCCAAATGTGAGACAAACCTCTAGGTTGCAAAGAACTGAAAAATTACTTTGAAAAAGAAATATATTGACTATTTTTCACTCTGCATGTTTTGTATAATGAAGGTGTCCTTTCTGGTGTGTTTAAAGAACAGACTCAGCCAGATTGAGGAATGTCAATAGAGGACCACTCAGAGGGTTTACAAATAAACTCTCATCTGGACAGGACACTGCCTGTCCTGTCTGCTGGGAGCCCACCTGGGAGATGGGGGTTCCTCTGTGCTGATGGTTTGCATCAGGGCTCTCTCACAGGAGTTGGACTAAGACTGTCACTGGCCACCTAATGGTGCATGGCTGATGTTCTGTGTCTTGTGTCACATGCTAGACCACATTAGGTGACTCTAGACAGAGGGACTTCATCAGGGGAATGCAGGGGGTGGCACATAGGACCTTTGTGATCAGAGCAGTGTCCACATACAGTTTGTGAGGAACCAAACATAGCTAAAAGTTAGTTGTCCATTTAATTCTGTTTAATTTTGTATGCTTTTAATTCCAGAAACTGAGACTGCATTGTCCATGGGTTTATAAATATTTAACACACATTTTTAATGAATAAGAAATTGAATTTAAGGGTCAGTAGCAGATTCAGTTACTTTTTCAGGTACTTGTTTAACTATTTCTCATTATATTTGTAAATGTAATTTTAAATTCTTTAAAAATAAATTAACGTAGGCCATCAGAAAATCATCTCCAATAGATAACATTCATGTGGGTTTTTTACTTCTATTATACCATTAGACTATGATCTCAAGAGTTTTTGATGAGTACCAAAGTCTTGCAAGGAAAAGAGATTTTCCAAGGTCATACAGTAGTTTTATGAAAGATTCAGGAATAGAAGACAGCTCCATGCTTTATCTGATCTAATCAAATAGTTTTCCAGATGGTAGAATTTTTTCCTAAACAGTCTTTCCATCTTTTGTATGCTTCCTACAAGAGACATCATACTGAAAAGATCATCCTGTGGACTAAAGGTTTGGAAAAAAAGGATACTGGGAGCAACCCTTGATTCTTTGAATAGATTGCCCTAATACATGCCTTTCACCATTTAAATAATTTATAATATAGTGGTGTTCAAAGTAAGGCTATTACCGAAACCAACTGATTTTATTCATTAAAATATCAACAGAGCAGTGATCCTGATGCAAATGGTGAAACAAAATCAAAAGGTTTCAGATAAAATCATTGCCATTACTGTGATGTCAGTTATTGAAAAAAATGAAACATATAGGTTACTTGACAAAATTGTATTTCCAAAGAGAAGGTTTGAAGTAAAGCCTAGCTATTCTTCACTGTGTATTTTAGACTGCAATATTTGTGAAGGATTTCAGACATTCACCTGTCAGGCAGTAAGTCCATTCCCAAAGTTAGGAGTAAGATGTCATTGTTTAACTATACACACATGTGTACTTCCTTTTCTGTGAGCCTTCAGAAAGGGAAAAGGACGGAGTTGAAGGTCTGAAAATTTAAATTTAAAAGTTAGCCAGGCTCCTCTGTCCTATTATCTTAACAGCCATCTCATCACTGACAAAAATCTGGTTTGGCTCTTGAAGGTAAAATTCTGTCTCCTAATATGCCTTCAAGACATTATTACACCTTTAGTTCTCAGGTCCATAAACCATTATTCTGGGTGCTCATAAATATGCATTTCCTTTACACTTTTAAGTAAGCTGCTATTGCTGTCATTCACTTTTAGTTAAGTCCTGTCAGGTGGTGTTTCTGTTGAAGGAAAGAAGTTTAAATTATGGGTGAACTGAAGATACGTAGTTCTTAGGTATGCTAAAATTATGAGTGAGTTGTAGAGATTATTCCTCACAAGTAATTTTAGGATCCCAAGGGATAATGGTGATGTGTATAAGAGATGTTCCCTTCTTGCCTAATTCCATTAAAAGCTTCTGATTTCTGCATTGCTGGAATGAGAATTTTGGAGTGAGACTCCAAAAATCTGCTTTTCTATCTTGCATAATCACTTTCCCAGTATCCTGTGACATCCACCTCTGCTACGACTGTCAGTGCATTGGCTTCTGGAGTGACAGTGATATGTAGGTCTGACGAAGCGTCCTTTGCAATGTGCTTCATTGAAGTGAGAACTGCAAATGCTGGCAGCATTACTGGAAACCTTTTCCTTAAGCAGAATTAATAAATTACACCTTGTATTTTGGGATGGATTTGTTATATACAGCTGGTCCAGAATGATATGGCTTACTAGTAAGAAATGAATCTGCATCTTGGCAGAGAGCATTCTATTTATTTTCAATTCTGAGAAAAGCATTATCCACTGGATAAGACACTGGATCAGAAGTTAAGGTGTTCAGGATCACAGTTTTGCTATTCTTGTGGTGCCTGACATCTTGCAGGTCTCCTTATTCAGATGTTTTCTTCCTTTCACTTTCCAAGCATGGTTGTGATTATTCATAGGATATCCCCCTCAGCTCTTGCAGATCTTCTGCTTCTGGGTGAACAACATGAATCCTATCCCTTGTACTAAATCGATAAATTTAGTCTGTTCCCCACAAGTTCTAGCTCCAGTCCAGGCTTTGTTTGGTTCAGACCTGGGAAGATTTTCTATAGCATGTTGTGGCCAGTGGTGAATTAATGTAAACTTGGCAGCGAAGTTAACGTTTAAAGGGATTTCTGCCCAACAAAGCAGGTGTTACAGAGAAGTGGCCCTGGCTTCTCCTGAGCTGTACTGTCTCTGGTGCTCTGTCTCTGGTTTGTCATCTGACTTTGTTAATCTTTGTTTACTGCAAGGCTTTGTTTGCTTCTCATAAAGTCAGATACGTTCTTTAATACTGTTCAAATAGTGCCATCCTGTTGTGTGTGAGAACAGAAAACTGAAGCTGATAGAAACAGATGTGATGTGGTATTTGCAGTGAAAGTCCTCTTTATGTTTCATGTGGCCTCATCTGGTCCCTGAGTTGCTCAGGTTTTCCATACCACCTCCAAGACCTCTCTGTTCCTGTTGGGAAAAAGAAGCTGTGGGTCACAAATTGTGTCATTCCCTTCCTGGACGAGTTGTCACCATCCCTCCTTTAAGCAAAGCTCCACAGCAGAAAGGTTAGTGAGGTATTGTTGGGGATGTCTGTGCCTCCTTGGAGGGTGCTTGTGGAGAAGCATCAGACATGGGAGAAGGGATGACTCCAGGTTCCTGTGGTGCCACAGTCCCTCATGACACAGTCCCTGGGTCATGCCCCAGGGACTGGCCCCAGTCACCTAATAAGGTTGGACATGTCAGGTAGTGTGTTGTCAGCTACAGCAGAGAGACAGCCTCCTCTCCTGAAACACCAGTGACTATTCAGCCAGAAGGTTTAACAGTGTTGCTACAGTACTTGGTGATGTGGTGCTTATTCAGTAACCATTTTTGGAATGACTTAGTAGTGTTGTTTGGCAGTAGCACAATACACACCAGAGTAATTAGGAAGAAGTTTAAAATTACTGTTAGTGAAGAATTTTTTCAGGCACTGGTTGATTTGTTCTTGCTTAATGCCAGAAATGTGGTCTGGAAGAATTTCTTGATAGTTCATATAGGCTAGGGCTGCTGAACAGGTTTTCTTCAGTGAGGAATGGAAGAAGGCGGCATCCTTTTGACCAGGATCCTTTTGATCCTGGTGCTAGAATCATGTACATATAGAATCATATATATGTTGATTTTTTTCCTAAAAACATAACCCAGTGAGTATCTGACTTCTCCTTTATTGATTTAGTGATTTTAGTTGCTTCTGTTCTGTTCAAGGTCAAAAGACAGTAATTAATATAAGACAATGGTAGAAATTTCTGTCTCTGGAGTTGCAGAGATAAGAAGAGCAGAGAAGATATTTTGTGGAACATCTGTTACATGGATGTGCTTGATTATGGGGCAACTGAATAGGATGGCTTGGTTTTCAGTCTCTATATTTTCTTTTTTTGTCTTTAAGTGCTGTCAGTAGAGAACTACGAGTAGTATTTTCCTACCTTCCTGCCTAAGCACAGGCCAGTGTTTAATGGAGCTAACCTCTGGTAATTCTAAAGCCAACATCACAGTAACAAGCAGACAGATGGCACATATAATATTCATAAATTATTGATAGCAGCTTCCTCATCCTTCACAGTACGCTCTTCAAAGTAGGGACAGTTTCTTGTAAGGATCCAGTCCACCAGGGAGATCAGCAACAGCCAATGTTTTGTCAAATCAGTTCAGTGTTCTTCTCTGATAGAGTAGCAAACTTAGCATTGATGGGGAAGAGGAAGACGTGCCTTTTACCTTGACCTTGTCAATGTATTCTGGTAAAAAACTAGAGATATATGAATATTAAGCTACTGCAAGATGGGTACCAAACTGATATGAAAGCTGTTCTCAGTAGTTACTAGTGGATCCAGAGTGGCCTGGACCCAGTATTTTAATTTGCAGTGGGACGATGATTTTAGTCTGCGAATTATACCAGTATGAGAGGTAAATTCAAACTAAATTTTAGAAATCAGGGAAATGTCTTGGAAAAATAAAATAAAATACAACAGAAGAAGGGCACGTTTCTTAACTGTGGCATAAATATTCAACCTACAAACTAAGGGTAAGAAATGCTTATGCAATAATCTTGGAGAAAGGCTTTATAACAGTGAGTAGAGTCACAGGCAGACTGTGACTCTACAGTGTGATTGAATGTGATTGAAAAAGATAAAAGATACCAAGAAGATCTGCTTCCACTTTTGAGGGGGCTATATCACATTTCCTCTGTTTGCAGCCACCCATTAATAAAGTCATTGTAAGCCAAATTGCAGCTGGGTGCAGCCTGAATCAGAGGCAGGAAGACTCATTGTATTCTGCGTGTCTCTCCTACCACACCTTATGCTGCCTTTTCCACACCTCTTATAATCAAAGAAACAGTACAATAGTTTCTGGTCCCCAAAAATCATCTCATCAACTGTTTGATAAAAATGTGGCTTTTAATTTCATTGATAGTGAATACTTCACAGAATCATAGAGGGGTTTGTGTTGGAAGGGACCTTATCTTGTTCTGAGCCCTGCCATGAGATGTATCTCATCTGCCATGGGCAGAGATAGGTCTCACCAGATTAGGTTACTCAGTGCTCTGTCCAACCTGACCTTAGACACTTCCAAGGATGGGGTATCCACAACTTCTCTGGGTAATCTTTTCCAGCCTCACCACCCTCACAACAGAGAATTTTTTTTTTTCTAATATCTAATCTAAACATACTCTCTTTCAATTTTGGGGCCATTCTCTCTTGACCTGTTACTATGTGCTCTTGTAAATAGTCTCTGCAGTAGTAGTTTTGGTTTGCTTTCTGCATTTTCAGAATTCATACTAAAATGTGGTTGCTTATATGCAAGTGTAACTGCAAGCAGTTGTTCCATAGCAAAGTTGTACAAATGTACTCAAAACAACATGTAGGAAGTAATGTATGTATATATTATGTAGGTGGAGAAGAAAGAAGCCAAATGCCCACCCAGTTTCAGTTGATCTGTTTCAAATTAATTGCGTTCATTTATTTTGAAGAAAGGTATTTAATGTTTTCATAGTTGTCTATTTGAGTAGGAAATGCTAACAAGACTGTTGGAGAGGTTAACTGAAGAGCTGCATCCTGTGTGTGGAGGCTCCTTTTACTTGGAGCCAGTAGTTTAATGGCTGCAGGTATGCACATGTTGGGCTTAAGCACAGGATTGCAACAGATAGTTTAGCACTGAAAGGCATTAAAAAGGACTGCCTATCAAATAGTAGTAGTAAGCATCAATAATTTTAGTGTTGTTCTTCAGATCTTTCATTATAGTCTTACAGTTAATTGAGTATATTCTGCAGTTATTGAAAACAAATTTCCTGAATAATTAGCTGATTTATTGTTTCCGTTTGTTGACTGTACATTATTAATAATTGGTTTCCTGAATTTATTTTCTTAAATATTTATATAGATTTTTTAAATATTCCTTAAGTATCAGAAAAGGTGCTAATTTATATATGTTCTTAATTACTTGTTACAATCAAAGTATGGCTAATAAAATTTTAAATGTAAACCAATTTTTAATGAAAAGCTGCTTTTCATGGCAACTCATAGAAAATTTGAGGGATTTTCTGCTTCCAGTCAGAATACTATATTTAACAAATATTACCAGACTTCTGGTTTGGAATCAGGGAAAGATAGCAATAATTAAATGGGTATATTTTGATGTACTTAAGAATGCAGTATATTTTGGGGTTTTTAAATTTTGCATGCAGCATAAAATGAAGTTATTCATTTTAATGCGTCCTTCTTGTTGGCTTAAAGCAGAAATATAGTTGCTTGAAAATTAATTTACCCCTCATGAATGACTGGTTGGATTATCTTCGTAGCATTAAATGTCAACCCTGAGCTCAGAGCACATTGTGTCTACAGTAAAAAGTTGTCCCTGAGCACTTAATGTTGTGTTAAATGATGATGTGTCCTTTGCAAATGTATTATTAGTGTCAAGCTGTTCCGTCTCTCAAGATTGAAAAATGGTCAGTGATTTGAGCTGCCATTAAACCTGAATAAAATAGAGAGGCTGTGGGGGGTTTTCATGCCTTTTCTTAGTACAGACACAGTCTTGTGTAGGTATAAGACATATAAAAATCTTCCTGTTAACCTGAGACTCTAAAAACTCCCTTTGGAATCACAGCAATTAAAAAGAAGAAAATCTTACTTCTGCTTCTCAGGAAAAGAATGGCCATTGAATTTATCTGTGTGACACTCATAACACAAAACACAATAATAAATACTTGAGAGCTTGATCTTGTTTCCATAGGTGTGAGCTAGGGCTGTGTTGCCAATTCTCAGATAGAGGTTATAAAACTGTTACTGCTGTGTGGTTTGCCAACTGATTTTTACTGAAGTTAGGCTTGAAATTCCCATGGAACCTTGTTTTTCTGAGTTTCCTCAACATTCTAAATAAATAGTTATTTTCAGAATGAAGCAGGCATAATGAAGATGTTTTCTGTGAGAGTAGAGTTTCACATTGAAATAAATTCTATTATTCAGTGAGTATACAATGACTGAATTAAAATCTCTCAGAGATCATAGAATTAAATACTTGTTCATGCACTTTAGGAGGCAGGTGTGTAGGTGCTTCTGTGGTTTTCAATGGTGTTACAAAGCACTTTAGAAAACACTTCTTTCCCCATGCGAGACATCTAACTTGCTGGCATTTAGAAAGGCACTTAAGGCAAAGTTGTACTGCTATGTATGAGATGATAGAGCTCAGTTTTGAGCTCATACTCAGTTTTTCTTACATCCCAGGGCATGTAAGAAAATAAATGCTTGCCTTTACTCCTACTGAAACACAAACTACTCTAAAGTTAGGGAATTGATGGTAGTGCAAACTGATTTGAACCTTTTAGTCCATTGACTTGGTGTTTGCAGACCCTACTGAATTCCTTGGGTGCACTTTAGTTCCATTGCAATGGTGGCATTAAGGTACTTCAGGCAATGTGATTTTATGGCTAAATTCTCTCAGCTGTCAGCCATTCAGCTAGTTCTATGGAATTGATTTCCTGATAGTTGAAAAAGGCAAGTGCCATGCATATGCAGAAGAAAACAAGGAGGACATGGACATACATCTAGTGAAGGGTCAGGATGTCCATCTGGAGTGCAGCATGTACAAGAAGAGGCTGAGAGAGCTGTCTTTACAGCTTTAGGAAGAGAAAGCTGAGATGTTACTGCTGTTTACAAGTACTGAATAGATTGAGGCCACAGGCAGGGTGAAGCCTAACTTTTCTCAAAGGTGCACAATGGTAGGACAAAAGGCAAGTTAGAGAATATTTTCAGTAGGTAGGTGAAAAATATTTTTACTAAAAGGATGACCAAATGTTGGGAAGAGTTTCTTAGGGAAGTTGTGGAATCTCTACCTTTGGAAATACCAAAAACTCAGCTGGATAAGCTCAGCTAGACTTGCTCCCAGACTCACTGGTGCTGACTTTCAGGTTGAATGCAGTTTAAAAACTGGCTCTGTTCTGAGCAGAGGGATGGATCATATGACCCCCAGGAATGTCTTCTAGCCTGTCTCCTGAGAGTGTAGCTTAAAGCAGGACCATAGGTGGTACAGGGGAGCAGTTCTGAAGAGGCAGTGTGCTAATTATGGTACAGAGTGCAGGGGCTCTGTAGCACAGGCATAGCTAACTGGCTTGGGAACCAGCACCTCATAGCTGGGCAGGGATGGAATTCAGGCTGTGGTTTTCAATGCAATTCACAGTCTCTTCAAGGCTCTGGGATTTTCTCTCTGTAGTACTAATGATACCAAAGATAATTACTTCAAAGGTAATTTGGCTGTGTTTTTAATGTCTTGAATCAAGATAAAGTCATGTAGGGACTGGTTCTTCTTCTCTGTTTATCCCTTAGAGCTATTTCCTTGGTTCATATTTATTCTCCTTAACCTTAGAGCTGAAGCCAACCCACCTGACTTGGGTTCTGAACATCTCTAGTTGTTCTTGACAGTGAAACAGGCAGCACCAGGGAGCTCTTTAGGTTGTGCTAGGCTGCTGTCACTCACTCTTTGGAGAAGTCTCTCTGTGGGAGTTAAAGAGAGACCTAAACTAGCAATTACCTAAAACTGAACTCAGGTGTAATGGGTGTGATATTCTGTGTCTTGCATATAGGGAGGTTGTGGAGGATGGCGTGACTGAACCTTCCTCCATCCTGGGCCTTTTTCCATGCGAATGAGATCTAATTCTCCCTTACCCCTGTTACTGCAGGTAAAAGGATGGGATGCTTGAAGTCAAACCCTGAAAAGACCAGAAGTCCATTTTCTTGCTGTGTTTGTTCTATGGGGTTTTGTGGAGGGTTCCTGGAACCTTCACTAATTCATATCAATAATCATGATAAACCAATTGATTTCAGCTTAACTAGG
This sequence comes from Zonotrichia albicollis, assembly GCF_047830755.1. NCBI lineage: Eukaryota > Metazoa > Chordata > Aves > Passeriformes > Passerellidae > Zonotrichia > Zonotrichia albicollis. The sequence goes on from NC_133819.1 coordinate 134,399,897, forward strand.
TGTGTGATTTCACACTTGCAGTTTGTCAGTAAGTCTTGGCACAATCTGTCTTTAGTTTCTAATTAGATATGTATGTATTTTAGTATGGTTTTCAGTATCAGTTACAGTAAGGTACTTTAGTTAAACTGCTACTGGTAACTAAAGTTTACCCTCTAGTTGTAGTTTTATTGATCCTTAAGCAGTACTTTAACATATGAAATGGATTGCTAATGTACGGAAAACATCTTACTAATGTTCTGAGTGTGACTATAATACCAGCACAGAAAGATTCAGGACAGCAGTTTGTTGGTTGTTACAAATTATACTGAAAGTGTTGAAAGGAATTTTAAATCTGTAGCGTGATTAAAAAATTTAACTATCTGTCAGGTTTTTTGGCATGCTGTAAATAACTCATCTTCAAATTATTTGTCTGAGTAATTAAATTTAGATTGCACATTTCTCATTTCAAATATTTTGACTCTTATCTATTTGGTTTTCCATTGTGGTTTAATTGATGTGGTCTATATAAACGGACAATAAATTTATATACCTTTGTTATAAAGATCAGTCAGTGAATAGAACTTGGTATTCATCCCAGACAGAATTATGATTGAATGTATTTGCAAGATTAAAGCTTGAATTTACTTCTTTCTAATTAAAGGCAATTAAAGATTTGCAGACACAAATAAAAGACAATGAATTGAGGAATAAGTGTAGAAGCAAGTCCATTTGCAGGTGAAAAGAAGTGCCTTTGAAGCAGAACCAGCTGTATTTTCATTGAAAGAATAACAGTTTAGGAAGCTTTTCTGCATGTGCTTGCTTGATAGCATAATGTACTCATAAGCAGCTTACGCAGTACAGTATTCAGAAAATAGCAGTGCATTAATTTTTAAAGTAGCAAATGCAGGCGAAGAGCAATGCTGCCACATGATGATAATGAAGGTGGATATTGTAAAGTCTGCTGAGAGAAAAGAAAGCAGGGAGCTCCTGAAATGTGAACATTTATAAAACAATAACTAGATATTCATATGATAATAAGCTTGGACAGCAGCATCAACAAAGGCCAAAGATGCAGTTGTGTTTCTGCTTAAGCCTGATGAATTGAAAAGCAGAGAGGCAGTCTTTAGTCTGTTATTCAATTCCAGTAATGAGCTATTGTTAGAATGAAGGAGTAAATATCTAGAAGGGTTGGAAATACAAGGTTTTTTTCCTCATGAAGTTATTCTGTAGATTTTTTTCAGGTTGTGTCTTAAACAGCAGCATCTTTAAACACAATCCTAAATGTGGTCAGTTTTCTGTAATACAGTGCTCAACATCCTGCATTCTTGGTTGCATGTATAAAGGAGCTTGGTATGTATGCAGAGGGACAGTGTTGTGCAATATTTCTGTGACACTGCCAGATAGTACACACAACAAAATTAATCCAGAACTTAAATAACTTGCCTAATTTATACATATTACTTAGGGGTTTTTTGCATTTATCGTCATGCTATTGGAGGTTTTAATTAAAAAGAATACTGAATATACAAGATCAGGTCATCTCTGATCATAATATATTAGGGGATCTCAATTTCCCTTGTAAGCAGAGTTAAATTTAAAAAACCTTGTAAAATGCATAGATTTTTATTCCTAGTTACATGAAGAGAAACAAACTCACTTTGCATATTGTATGAATCTCTAATATCCACTCTGAAGGAGGCACCCTTTGTAATTTTTCACAATATAGCTGTTTTAGTAGCTAAAAAGCTCCCTTATCTTCATGCTGTTCTAATCCTACAGCTAGTAAAATAGTCTTCATGTTTTCCAAACAGGATCTGTAAACATGGCACAGCTCACTTCAGGTGCCCCTGAGGTCACTTTGCCACCAAAGGAGTGGAAAAGAAGGAGGAAGGAAGGGAGGAGGTGCCAGGCAAGCTCTGTAGAGTTTCTGACAGGCAAAGGCTACTTCAGGCACTGGATGGGAAGGTGGATGGTCTTTGGAGGCACTGTCAGGAAGCAGGACAAACAGAGAGCTGCAGTCAGGAAAAATAGTTGCCTTATCATGGAGTACTTAAAGTCTTTGGCCTTAAAAATAGAAAGGAAGTGGTGGACCTGAAAAAGGAAAGAAGTAGTGCATTTGTTTAAAAGTAAGCAAATAAATAACGGTAGTTATAAAAAAAGTTTAGGGAAGCTGGCACTAGAGAGTTTGGAGTTTGAGGGAAGAGATGACAAATTGATAACAATAATGACTAGTCAAAGAGGTAAGGATTATGTTTCATAAGAAAAGTAAGATTTGGTCTGGAAATTTTCCAGTGGTATCTTTTTGGCTTCTTCTTGCCTTCGTATATTCCATCAGGAAAACTTGGTGTCTCAGATAGGCATCAGATAAAGCAGACAAATGGGGCTTTGTCTGATGAGTCTGTCTCAACTGGCTTTGATGATCACTTCCTGAGAAGAAGAAATAGCTTAAACTGATGACTCTGACAGATAAATGTACAAGACAGATTGCAGGATAAGTGAGATAAAGCTAGAAGACATTGAGAGTGTGAATATACTTATCCCAACTGGTTGAATTTGCAAGCCCAAAAGAAGGGAGGCTGTAGGGAGCCTGTATTACTTTTTTCTGCTTGTTTTCCAGGTGGTAATGATCAGTATTCACGTGACAGGAGCTTTGCATTTCATTGTTCTTTGTAGTCCTGTAGTGCAGATGTCTTTCCCAAGGCCTCAGAAAGTTCACTTGTTTTAAGAGTCTTTTAGTATGATTGCTGAATCTGGTTTTCATTACAAAGAAGTCCACAGATGCCCTTTTTAAACTTTTGTACTTGATGGACTCAGACTGTTTCCCTACTGTATTTTTTTCCTTTTGGCTATTACATTTAGCAAGGAGAGTGGTAAATTAATGGCAGGTGCATGGATTTGGAGAACTACCAGTTCTAGAGTCATCAATGAAATAGCCTGGTTGTTACAGGAGGGTGAGTTGTTCATATCAGACTTAATATAAATCTGGAAGTATTCTCTAGGTAAATAGAATTCAGTCTTAGCTGTAGCCATAATACTGGAATAAGGAATAGCAGGGTGCCAGAAACCAAGTGAAAGAGCACCAGTAAGCTTTGGATGAATAAACATGGTTCTACCAATACATTCACAAACTGGGTCTGCTATGCAATATTTGCCCCTGCTCACGTCACCTTCACACTTGAGCTGTGGAGAAGAGGAGGGGGAATGGGCAATGGGAGGAAAGGGAGGTGGGTTTTACTAGCTGACTTTTGTCCCATTCCTGGTGGACTTTATCAGGCTTTCTAATTTTCATTATCTAGTGCTGTTGCATCACTGGAAGGGAAATTTCTGACTGTCTTGTTTCATTTACCCCTGATGGAAGAGCAGCAAACGTGAATTATGAGAACTGAGATTGAACTTAGTGCTTGTCAGTTATATAGTTCTAAATGAAGATATTTTTCATGCTTAAACATTTCAGATTGATACATTTCTATAGTTTGTTCGCAAGTAAGTAAGAACAGCTGCATCACTTATGAAAGTTGGCTCCCAACAAACAAACAAAAAATTCAAGGCTGGGGTGTGTCTATGCCAAGTTTCAGCCCAGAGTGTATTTTTATGAGTAATAAACTCCTGCCATTTGTAATGGAAATTCTGAAAGATCTTTTAACTATTTCATGGCAAAAGTATGGATGTGAGACTTTAGGGAGAAGAAAAACATTGTTTCTTTGGCTGATGTAATCTCATGACTTAGTCAGTTCTGTGGTTTCTGCAAGTCTTTGTCCAGCTGTTCTAAAAGATTACTGTACTCCTGATGCATCCTATTATCAGATATTACTGACTTCTGAAAAATAATGGTGCCGTGGTCCTTTCCTGCTAGTAAGATGTATTGACTGGATGAATATTTTGGAGCCTCTGACATAAATCATCTTTCTGTCATCCTTTCTTCACTCTGTCTTTTGAGTTTGCTTGGATATATGCTGCCTTTTTAAAATTCCTAATACATATGTTTTCAGTTATTTTTCCATTTGTTATTGAGTATTTTTAAGTTATTTCAAGTCTATAATGAATAATATCTGACCAAAGAACGGTATGGAGACCTTCCCAATATATAATCCGTAGGGCTGAGGAGAGATGATATAATGAAGGCAAATTTGTAATGTGAGTTCAGGATTCATGTTATGCTACACAGACCATCTCTGTATTGAGTATGAGCAGGGTAATACAAGGAGCAGACAAAGCCAGAAGTGGGTTTCCATGAATCCAGTATATTACTAGAAAGAGACACATTTCAGTATTTCATCACTACACAATAATATCCCAGTTTTCAACGTGGCCATAAAATGAGAAGTTTGCATTATTGATTATGAATATAAAATCACATCTGCTTGGATAAGTGGGATTTTTGTGTACAAACCACTGGACAAAGTTTTAAAGGAAAGGTTAAACTATTTGACTGTAGCAGTAATGAAAGCTAATGTACAAATAGGTGAACTTAGTGATTTGAAAAAGGCCAAATACTACTTTAAGCATTATGGTTTAGCTTTGGAGTTAGGCATAAAGAAAAAAAAAGATAGGTATGCATTAGGAGGGAAAAAATAAAAAGGACTTTTTTAAAAAGCCAAAGCAGTTGTACTGAGGCTGTATGCCTCTGAGCAGTTTCTTCAGATTCTTCTTTTTCTTCTCCTTTTGTGACTGTATCTGTACCTTGTCTTCTGTTAACTTAAAGAAGCTATGGTTAATAGTTCATGATAGAACACTAACAGGCCTTTCAGACAGCAGAAATATCCTTGAGAGATATCAGGTTTTTTATGCTTTATTATTAAGTTGAGATAAATGATTTATACCATTTCTACCATTTCTGAATGTTTACATGTCCTCCTCTGAACTCAGTTCATATGGACTCAGTGTGATCAAGCCCTGGGCTACACTCTTTGTATCTTCAAGAGATAGTTCCTGTAACTTGAAGAAAGTTAATCTAGAAGATTTTGTGTAACGTGTTTCTACAAGGAGATGGTGTCAAGCAATGATTTTATTAGCATTTGCTTAGACTGATCTCCATATCTCTGAGTTCTGATACCTGCAAATAATGTTCCAGTTCAGAATTACAAACCTTTACATTTACCAGAATGTCTTGTCTTCCACATTTATATGTGCATTAGAGATGACTAAGCAAGAAAAATTCTAATGGAAATTTTTGTTCTGATTTCAATGAGAGGGAAAAGTATAATCTACCTTTAATCAACTTATTTGCTAACTGATTCCTATGGAACAATTTATTAAACATTGTAGTAGTGGATATCTATCCATAGATGTATTTCAATGTCACTCTGGTGTAACAGATTCTACACTGATTTGTCAGATCTTGTTTCTGTCACTGTCTGTGTTAACTGTGGCTGTTGCACAGATTGAATCCCTGTGTGACAGAGTAGCTGTTGTTTAAAATGCTGGACTCTGAGGTTTTTTAATATGTTGAATCTAACTTTTCAACTGAAATAAATGCTCATATTCTTTGTATTGTTTTTACATTGTTTTCATTGAATATGCTTTTTTACTCTAGGGAAACAAGATTATAAGAAAACCAGGCCTATGTTAAGAGCTACAAGACTAAAAGCAGAGGCCAAGAAAACTGCGCTAGGCGTAAAGGTAGAGACTTCTTTGATAGCTTAAGCCACCTTTGTGTTTGTTTCTTTTCCTCATAGATGTACTGTGTGAATATTGATTTCTGAGAGATATTGTTTATGACACTTGAAAATCTAAGTAGAATACTAGAATCTGAAATATTTATGATTAACTGCTTTTACTTAACCATAAAATGACTTGAATATTTGAAGTGCTGAAAGATTTTACATAGTCTGTGTCCTTGTTATGATGCATGTTTACTTTAAGGTTTAAAAAGTAAATTTTTTTGTGTGGTTAGAAAATGGATGGATTCAGGGAGCCTGTCTACACACAGAACAAATTCTTTACTATTTCATATAGTTAGACAAATTACAATAAACATTTCTCATGTTCCTCTTCTCATCCTATGCTAGTGGTAATTAAAGAGTGGGTTTGTTAAGTATTGTTAATTCTCAGCATTATTGTCTTAGTCTGCATCCTTGTGAAGTGTTTCTGACTTGGAAAAAGAAGGCTTAACTAAGAGCAAAGGAAAGCATATGGAAAGGTACTAAATTTTATTTTGAAAGTGTTCCCTTTTCAGGCAGGTATGAAGTATAACAATTACTTTGGATCACAGCTGTGAATATGAGCAAGGAGGACAATTAGAAATATTCTCTGTTATCTACTACCCAGTATGTCATCAAAACAGGATCTATCTGAACACACATTATTTATGTTGCCTCCAGTATTTTTTCCTCAAATTGTTTTTTTTTTTTTTTAATAAATCTAACTGATACACTATTAACTTAACAGCAAGAGCAAAACCTGATGAAAATAAAAAAGTAGATCCATTATCTGGGTATTCTAGTAAAAGAAACTTCAGAAATGTTAAAAGGAGAACATTTTCTTGTTTCTGGCAGATGAGAAATCAATTTTTTCAAGTTATAGCTTATAGCAAATGCCAAGGTATTACTACCAAGCTGTAACAGCTGTTAGGCTGCCAGATGATGTATTTGGTTGTCTTCCAGAATTTGCTATTATAATCACGAAACAGTGCTTTCTTTTTGCTCCTGATTGCTGATCTCGATCAAGCATTACCGTGTGATGCAGTATGTTTTCACAACATAATCTCCTCAGTTAGTGCTGTGTGTCAGGTTTTAATGAGAAAAAGTAGATTGCCTTTTTTGTTTAAAGGATAAATTATTAACCTTTTGAGTTCCTTTTCCTTCCTTTCTTATTAAATTTTCCTTTTTCTTTTCATTTTTCTTTCAATGGCGTGGCCTTTTAAAAGTGATGTTCTACTTGGAGGCTTAGTGTACAGACTAATTCTTTTAAAATGAACATGTTTTTTGCATGTCTTTCACAAGTGAGAAGAGTATGAGATTTAGTCCTTCAAAACCTGTTTCATTTCCTTATTTTCTTAAGTAATTCTTTCCTAAAAATGAGGGTGAATGGGAAAGCATATGTGTAATAATATAAATAATGAAGAATTGAGGATTAACAAATAAAGGACTTTTGCCATTAAGGTGCACATGTGCTCTCCTGGTCCTGAGTGGATGTGTTTCTGGGGTTCTGCTAGTTGCACTGTGTGATGTCTGAGGTTCACAATTCTGCTTCTGCCTTAAAAAAAAAAAAAAAATTATATATTTTCTTCTGGCTGTAATATTTTTTGTGCTTCTGGACCTTAAAAAAAATCTGGATCATTCCCAAATACATCACAGTAATTTGTTTTGTTTCCAAATTGCTGAGAAAAACTGACAGAACTGAAGCAAAAAGGAAAGTAAGTTGGGCACCTTTCCCTTTGGGGATCTGCTTGTAGGGGAAGGAAGGCAGGGCTTTTAAATGCATCCTTCTCACTGAGCCTGCTTAATGCCAACAACTTCAGGCTTAGTAAATGTTACAATACTTCTACCAGAACGTGTGCAATTTCTGTAGAGTAAACTCTGCACTTCTGCTTACAGAGCCCAGAGTGCTCAGCATGGAAGCGAAGTGTATTTAATGTCTTGGGGTAAAAGTGTGTACTTCTTCCCACCTCACAGTGACAGCTCTTCACCCTGCTCAATCCCTCCAGCAGCAGAACTTCACCATGGGCAGTAGATGCTCCTGGAGCATCTGTAGGGAAATCTCCTTTACCCCTGGAGAGGCTGCTTAGTTTTGAAGCCCCATAACCCCTCTCTGGAGCACGACTTGTTTTGCTCAGTCCGGCGCTAAGATCCTCCAGGTCCCAAGTGCCATCTTTTTACATCCATCCTCCACACCTATCTGAAATCCTCCTCTCTTGTTTTCTGGATAATTTTTGAAATAATTGACAACTTATGTCTGCTGTGACAGCAGCTGGCAGGACAGACAAGAACACAATTTGTTCTTCAGATCCCTTGACCAGTTGTCTCAATGCCTTGAGGTCCCGCTTGATCATCCTTAGTCTTGCTGGGACTTTGTATGCGTCCACCTGGCAAGCCAGTAGGCAATGGTCAGTGAGCCATGCCAAGCTGGGAAGTTTGTTGGTGATTTTCCAGAGGCTCACACACGTCCCTATGAGCTGGGTCCAGTTGGCATATTGGGCCCTCCATTCCTCTCAAAAGGGAGTCTCCAATGACTATTACCCTTATTTTTTTCTTAATTGAGGAGGTTTTGATGTGCAGGGTAGGTCGCCCTGCCCTAGGCAACCCCTCTAACCTGGATGGATCTTCATCCACATTCTCGTCTCCCTGGTCCTCAGATTCCAGGGTCTCATATCTGTTGTTTAAGGGCACCTGGAGAGGTGAGGTAGGTCAGCAGGGAATTCACCTGCCACCCCAAGCAGAAAACCATTTCTACTCCCCACTGTCTCTTAAGAGCTCCTCCTTTTCCCTGGGATGAGTAATGCTAATAAGTAACATGATTCACCTTCCAAAGGCTGAGATTTTAGTCTTTTTTTATTATGTAGGCCCTAATTCTGTCATGTAGCAATTGATTAACTTAAATCTGTGTTGAGAAAAAAAAAGGTGATATAGCTACAATGCATTGTAATAAGTAGGCACTTTAAATAGAAATGTCCAATGTTCTTGTAAATCTTTGAGAAGAAACCAGACACATATGTGTATTTGGCATGTACTTTGTCTATATGTGTATTTATTCAGTACATGATGCAGTATGCAGCATTTCAAAATAAATTAACCTTTTATTATAAAAAAAGCTAAGTTCAAGCTAATAAAAATATTGCAGAGGAAGGATAAATGTAAAAGTATAAACTTTCTGGGAAAGGGGAATATGTTTGTAGTTCTGTGAAATACATACACACAATAAGCTAACACAATAAGCACCATACAGTCACTTAAAACAATAGGCTGTTTTATGTCATTGATAACTCTAGGGTTGTTTTGCATTAGTGTCCTGAAGAAATTACATGCCTGCTGTAAACTAAGACTTAATGTAGTATTTAGGGCAGAAAAAAAGAGGACTAGAAAATAGTGAAGGGATTTTAGTCCTTAATTTCAATGAGGATAATGAAATTCAACTGTTGTGTACTTCACCACGAGAGCTGACAACATTAGCTTAAAAAAAGGCCCTATAAATGACATAAAACTTTTCAGAACCAATCCCCAGGAGATTCTTCACATTTCATCGCTGGCATACTAATTAGCTTGTCTTGTCAAACTTTGATTGCCTTGTCATTTTAATGCAAGGTTTAAAGTAACAAAGTTTCTTTCAGTCACTGGCATTTAGTACTTTTTAATTTCCCCAATGAGGGATTTTTATCTGTGTTGATAATGTCAGAGAAGCAGCTGAGTACTAATAACGATCCAAAGTTAGTTCAAGCAGGGTGACCATGCTAGTACTTGGTGTGTCATATTTGCTCTTTAAACGTGTTTAAAGATTAAATATTGTAGCAGAGCTAGTGTACTGGCTCTGTTTGTATGTGTGACTCTAATGTAGACAGTGCCAAAATATATTGTGTCTCTTGGAAAAGCAGGACCCAGTCTCAAGGAACAGCTCCAAGAGAAAGCAATGTGCTGTATGTCTCCTGGTGTTTGGATAAGACAAAATCCTTTGTAGCAGTACCAAAAAGGGAGCCTCTGAGCTTTCTCTGGGTGATTTTGTCGGCCCCCTGCATGGGGCTTGTCCTGCTGGAAGCCCAGCTGTTCATCCTTACCGAGTGGAGCAGGAAGGCCTTTCCACCACTGGTGCTAGATCTGCTCTCATTGGGTGAGGAAAACATGCCAGCAGGAGGGTGACAGGCAGAAAATGGTTTGAGAAGTGTGGAAGCTTGGCCCCCAGATAGCTGGAGTTTAGTATGCAGAGACCAAAAGTTATGGGAGTTCTTGGGGAGAGATTTTTTTCACAGGCTGCAAGAACAAATTAGTAGTCCATGGAACAAGTGATGAAGTTTTCTCTCTTCTTGAAAGGTAGGCACAAATCTTAACAGTAGTATTTGCAATGTACCTGCAAAGACATTATTGACTGCAAAATATCACTCCACAGAGAATTATTAGCAACACAGTACATCGATTCAGCTAAGGAAAAAATGTTTCCTAAACAAAGTGAGAGCTTACTGTCTGTCATTCTTTTGCATATCTGCTTCATCTGTTGTGTAGTTAGATACCTCACTATGGAGAGTTTCTTTCATCTGGAACAAGTTAGATAGGAATAGATAACAACACATTCGTGGTGTATTTTAGCAAAAGATATTCTCCAATTTCATGCTATTCATAATCTGCTAAATTAGTGAACTACATTTTTCAAGATACAGTTTCATAGCTTTGTAGAAATTAAGGCCACAAGAGACTATTAGATCATTTGATGTGCACTTCTGTATGTTACAGATCATAAAATTTCATCCAAATACTTTCTGCAAAGTCCAAGCACTTTGTATTGGCCAAAATACTGGGTCTTCAAACCAACTTATGTGTCTCACAAAATGCAGAGCAGATTAATGTGCCAGCAGTGGATAAAGTGTGATATTCCTAGCTATCCCTTTAGTCAGGCTTTGATCCCTGACCTTGAAATCGGAGGGAGGGGAGACAAAAAGTAAAAAGAGAAGAACAAAATCAGATGCTTACCTCACCTGAACACATAAGTATTGTAATCATGGTGGTTTGAGATGTGAAGAGGTTGTACCCACCAAAATCTTAGGAGGATTTCCTATACCAGCTTGGAGCAGTAGACCATCTTTCTCAAACCTTCTTATGTCTCTACTTAGGACCAGTCTGTAGCACTTCAAAGAATAATCAACAACAGCAAAACCTCAAATCCTGGAAACAAAATCAATACAATTGGAGGAAAATGTCAACATCAGAAAACTTTTGATGCTATATAAAAAAGTCTGAGCAGTTAAACATAGGGTGCTATTACTTTTAATAACCTGATACTAGTGTGTTTCAGAATGTAGCACTGTCCATTGGAGTAATCTGAGTTTTCCTAGGGCCCTGAAGGAGAGGTGCAGCTATGAGAGCTGAGTTTGCTGACTCCTGGCAGCCAAGTCCTTCTTTTCACACAAGCCAAAGTTGAAGTATTCTTTCCAATTGCTAAATAAAAACATATTTTTTTTTGAGGGAGATCAGCTGATTAAGGACTCACAGATATGGAAGTCCATATTTTCCTGAAGAATGTTCAATCATTCGTGCTCCTAGAAAATGGCATGTTAGTTCAAGACTGAACTTAGCTAACTGCAGCTGGGCCTTGAAAGTTTCCTGTAAACAGGATAAAAGGACCCCACACATTGAAATGCTTTACTTAAATACAGGTGTATATAATTACATGCTGTAACCAAACTACTTCTCATTCTTCTCTATGGTAAAACAAATACTGGTCATCTCCCTGCTGGAAATCCCTCCACCTTTGTGCATCCAGAAATCACACTGAGGGAGTAGTTACCCATGAAATCCGAAGACCTTCTTAGAGTCACAGTTTTTCAAGGCAGAGTACTCCACTTTAAAGTACTGTATGCATCTTTGATACCTGTACACACTATTTTGCATCTAGCTGTTTTAAAATGAATCCTGTTGTTTTGTAGGCATAGAGCCAGGTGTTTTTGATGACTTTCTAATAGTACCTTGTTCTCATTATTTGAGACAACAATGATCTTTCTTCCATCTGAAGTTTTCACAGTAAAAAATTTGAACCTAAAAGTGTGTAATAAAGTTCATAAATTACTTTTGTTGCCTTCTGTTAGCTGTAGAATGTCTTGCATTAAGGAAGTAAACATTCATTTATAAATACAATTTTATTGAAACTCTAAAACATGGTTGCAGTGAATATCCACCTAAAGTCTTCAGTTAAAAACTATATGAGGTAAAAAGATTGTGAGTTCCTATACGTTTATTTGCACAAGTGTCCTTGGTCAGCATGATCTTCTTTTCATCTCTTCAGAAAGAACTAGAGAGAATTTAGCAATTCAAAGAGAACAATTTGTGCTACTCTTTCACTTAATTTTAAGCAGGTTTCAGGTAAAAATGGTGTGATTCTATTTGAAGGACAATTAAAAAACATGTAAAACCCCCCTGACATTTCCTGGAAGTATGATATTTCTCTATATGAGTAGGATATGATGCTGCCATACATAGTGTCCATATTTTTGTTATCATAGCCAACATTTTTTCCTCACCCCCTCTCCTGATTAATCTTGTTTAGATCCCAGCTCTGCCACTTGCTCCATTAGGTGAATTTGAGGACATAATCCAAGCATTTTGGCTTGAGAGACATAAAACTAACAAAAAATGATAGGAGAATTAAATCTACATCATGCTGTAATGGTATGCATTTCCTTTATGAAAAGTGTCTGGAAAACTTAACCAAACTGAAATCAATAGGGTTCTACATATGCTATTCTACATGTAAGAGAATAAAATAGAAAATTCTGTTCCTGTTCCTTTTTAAAGGCTTCTATGACTGTACTTTGGGATTTGAGAGTAGTAATGTTGTTTCCTAGTGTTCTGTATCATTATATAAAAGAAAAAAAAAGAGGAGAAAATGCCCTCTGATCATTTTAAATTTGTTTCTATAGAACTTTTTCTCTATTCTTTAATTATTCATGGTAAAATCCTTTGAGTAAATGGATTTTGCAGAGGATGATGGGGATGATCCATAAAGTGCAAGAGAAAGAGAGCTGTATATGCCAAGCAGGGAGTATTTTAACATTTCATTTCTATGCATGACTTAAAATACAAATAGCAAAGCCTGAAAAGTATAAAGCAAATTAAAATGACAATATATATCTGTTGTTGCAAATACAGTACAGTGGTGCAGCATCTCATTTGCTATTTACCTTGCAAAATTTATGTTTATAAAAGTCCATAACCTGGATGCAATTCTTAAGAGACTGCATATCCCTAGCTGTGTGCCAGATGTCCTTTTTAAGGTCATTTATTTTATATTTTTGTTACTCTGCCTTTTTCAGTAATTCAAAACTAAGGTTCTTGCATAACTCTCGAACCTGGAGTTTTAGTAAGACTTCATTCCCAGGGATAATAAATACTGATGCACCCACACAGTTCCTAATGGCTGTGCAGGGAAAATAGTATTGTTATCACAGTGTTACTCACTGTGAAACTTAGGCAGAGGAATTAAAGAACAGCTTCTGTCAAGCAGTTACTGGGCAGCCTGAGAGTAAAACTCAAGATTTTCCCAATTCCACTTCCTTTGAAAAAAATTTTTAATGCAAAGGTTCCTGAAAATTTGCTGCTGCTACTCACAGCATTTCATAAGGGATACTGGGGAGGAGGGAGGGGAAAGGTAAACCTATTGTAAAGCAGAAAGCGTGGGAAGTGTGGCATCCAAACACAGAAAAAACTTTTTTAAAATTGGAATGAATTTGCTCTCTGTGTCAAGTGTGAACGGTGCCTGCATTGTGCGGTTTTGTTGTCCACTCTCCTGAGCAGATGGAGCCTGCAGTTGTATGTCACTTGTTTATTACATCCTCTTAAGATTAGTAGCTGTGTGGCCAGATGGGTCTGGGAGCACAGCTGTGGATACAAGGAAATAAATGAAACCTGTCTGATGCTGCCATGCCCTTTTGTGAGATACTGACGTGTTGCAACTGCAACAAAGCAAAAACCCCTTTCCTTTAATGTATGAGTGAATTAGATGTACTTTTTAAAAATCAAATCATGAAATCAGGAGGATGAAGTTCAGAGGATGGTACAATTCTAAGAGGGAAATGTAGTTGAAATATGTAGCCAACAGCCTCAGCAAATTTGCAGGAGCAATTTTAATGTGGTAAAACAAATTTAAAATACATCTCAATCATCCATATAAAATAGAAAGCAAAGGTTTCTATAGAATAAAGAATATGCTCCTATAGAACATATGCCAACTAGGCAGTAGTATTTCAAAATTTATTAGATGGCATATGTTGAATTATTGATCCAACATTCTGATAAACTATATAATGCATTCATGTAAATGCAAATTAAATGCTGCTCTATAGAAGAATGCCAGATTATGGGCTAGACTTTAAAAAATGAAATGCACAGTTTTAACTCCTTCATGTCAGTGAACACAATGCTGGTCACAAAGCCACCACCGACCTAGAGATGCTGGGTAGGATTAGTGCACACAAGAGGTACCATCTGCACTCCCTTCTAGTCTAAGAGAAGAAATGGTAATTTCTGGGAAGAATTCACCTGGCCTCTCTTAGAGGACACAAGATGGACAGATTTTTTTCCTTGGACAGTAAAGGGTGTCTTGTTGTCTTGGTTCAGTGTAGGCATCTCCTTTCAGTCTCACTGACAGAATAGGTTTTATGTGACGTCTTCTGTACCAATTCACATCAATTGTTATAAAATCACTGAACTTTTTTTCTTCTCTCATTTTAAATGTCCATTGGGATCATTCTGATGTAATTGTTTTGTGGCTTAATGTGAAGCTCAGAATTTGAGGGGAAGTTCTGCTTCTTTCCTTAGAGAGAGAGTGGGATTTGGAGGTACAAACTAACCTTTGGAGCATCTTGAGTGCACAATTTTGGAAGTTCATCATGATGATCAGGAGTCAAGCAGTAGAAGTTGTTAGCTATAGAGTCATACTTCCTGTGAGCTGAAGGGACATAAGGATTTTTCTCAAATTTATCTTTCATCTTTCATTGTCTAGCAAAATGAGGGTCAACTATAGAAAGTGTGCTGTGCCTTACAAAAAATAAAAAATTAAAAATTAGTAATACGGTGTCTTTGAATGAAATAAAAAGGAAAGAAATACAGGAAATAGAAGAAATATTAAGAGGATGATTGTACTATAATTGCATTTTTACAGAGTCCAGCCTTAAGATGATAGGCAGTCACATAATGAGTATAATATGTAGTATAAAAACATTTTTCTGTTTCTGAAAGCTGCTATAAATCATGTATACTTTGGAAGTCTCTTTTATGTTAATTAAGGAAGATGCAGCAAGTTGCAATATTTTATGGGAAGAGAGGCAAGTGCAAATGGTTGTGCTTTTTGCCTTATTGCAGAGCTGAAGAAAGAAAAGTTTCATCCAATTCTGAGGGAGTATGTAGTTCCATGTTGTACTGCATGCCAGGACGTTGGGAGGTAGAGGTAGCAATTTTCATTGACTTCCACCATACTGTGTTTGCTTCATTAAAAAATTACAAATTTTTTGGCAAAGAGCAGTAACATATTGCTAGAAAACATCAAAATTCACAGTGTAAATTCATAACTTAAATTTGTGTTCAAAACTGTGGTTTGTGAATTCTGTCTTAAAAAAGAAGGAATTGAATAATAAAAAGATATAAAGCTCCTATTTCTAGGTAAGACTAAAGATTTTTAAGCTAAATATCCTCTTTCTGATGGTATATCAGACTCACCAAATGGTGAGTGAATGGATTCCACAATTCTACAACACTTGGAATGGTAACCACAACAAAGAAATCAATAAAGTATCAATGCCTTATGGAATTATATTATGTCTGATGTTATTTTGATGTGCATTGTAGAAGAGAAATAACATTTAATCCTGATTAATCTGAAAATATGTTATTATTTCTAACAGGTTTTTGTTTTCTTTTATTTCTACAGGAAGTTGCCCTTGTCCTTGCAGCTATACTGGTATTTTTGTTGGCTTTCTATGCTTTTTTTTACCTTAATGTTTCCAATGAAGTGGACCTTGATCTGGATCCAGATGAAAACTAGCAGATGCAATGAATCTATCATCAAGATTTCTTCAGCTTCAACAAGACTACATAGGAACACACAGTCCCTTCACTGTAAGACAGTAAATGATGCCATTTCTTCAGTCCAAATTCATAAGAAAGTTTTGCACTACGTCAGTCACATTCCAGGTCTCCAACATAAGAACACTTATGCCTGGCAAAGTGTGTTTGTCTAACATCAAAGCCAGGAGCAACAGTACAATACATGAAGTTTATTGTTTACATTATGTTTTTCTCAGGCAGAAAACTTTGATGTCAAAAGACAGGTGCTACTATTATCATGGGTATTGATGCTGACTTCACAGGAGTGTCTGCCTTGACCGAATTTAGGAATCAGAGCTTCCTAATAACCAAATTAGTTTTCTGTTCCTTTCTGAAAAGAAAGCAGAAATACCAAATAAAAAGTCTTTTCTTCATTTGTGTTTATAATATATCAAAACACCCTCATCCTTTCTCTCCCTTTTAATCTTTCTTGTGCATGTGTGCGCATGCATGAAGATGGAAGAAATTGTAGGAAAAGAATATCTTCTTACAAGCAGTCTGTCACCTTCTATATGGACTTAATTTTCTGTCATTCCAGATTCTGTGTGCCCATATATCTGCAGTAATCTTTTTCATTCTTTTGCCAACTGTTCAGCACACATGTGTTCTGTTAGAAATGGCACCTGGATGACAGAAGCTCTAACATTCACATATGCTTCTGAAACACAGTTCTTTGCCTCCTGTGCTGTCAGAACTAGTATAAATAGAAAGTTTAGTTGATGTTGGTTTTAATTAGTGTATTGGTCTACTATTAATATAAAGTCAAAATTGTGTTTTAATTATGCTCTTCCTGATGGTTTTGGTATCAGCTTGCTCTACCTATTAGGGGCATGTTGTATAAAAACATTCCTTTCCAGCTATACAATCATTTTAATCATCTAACTAATGTGAGAACTGTAAGTAATAAGAAAACATTTTTTCTCCTGGCATACTAATAACTCGTAAATCTTGGCTCCATTACATCCTTCAGTTCTTGCAAAGTACCTTTCAAATTAGGCACTGTAGATAGCATTTTTTTCCTTTTCATAGCCAAAAGCCACTTGAAGAATTTGGTGTGTCAGAGCAGCTGCAGGGAGCTTTAAAATTCTGGCTTTATCCTGTTCTCCTTTGAGTTTGGCATATAACTGAGCTTGTGGATGTAAAGACTCAGTTTTGATCCTCTTAAAAGTGTGGTCAGTCTTTCTCTGACTGAGATTCAGTTCCGATTCCATTTGATATCAAGAATGTGTAAAGCCACTGGTGCTGAATGTCACAAGGAAATTTAGACAGGCTGACTTTCAGAAAGGTTTTCATAATTCTGACGCTTGGTTTTGCTTTGACATAAATTTCAGAGCTGAATGTTAGATTTAATTGCAACTGAGGTATTTACTGTCTTGTTCCTGAGATGCCTGGCTAAGATTTCTTATAGTGATTTTGAAGACAAAGGGATACAAATAACAGCAAATATTATAATGGAAAATATATTTATTTTAAATTGACACAGTCCCATTATCACCACTTAAGAAACTTGGATCTATACAGTTAATTTTTAAACCATATAGTAACTATGACCATATACATTATGAGTCCCCAAGGATCCACTTCATATGTGTTATAGTGTTCATTCACTTTATGCCATGCAAAACGACTCTAGAAATTCAGAGTACAACAGTCTTCCGAAGAATATATGAAAGAGAAAATTATATATACAAATATATCTCATTTTCTACGTATGACTCTTACAGACACAAAATCCTAACATTTCTGTATGTATATGACTTACAGTCCGCTACTAATCACATACTTGACCAAACACCTTGCAACATGTTGAATTTATGGTGAAGTGTTATCTGACACATGGCCCAACTTCCAGTGGAGGGAAAAGCATATCGCAAGCTGTCTCCTTGCATGTGACATGCCTTTCACTCCACCAGCACCCAATCACATGTCACAGAAGCTGCAGACCTCTCCTGTTACTCCTCTCCTGTTACTTTACACTAGCAGTTTTCATGTTCTATAACATGCTGGAAGGATTGCTTCCTTAATGTCAGCACATAGCTCTCTGGGTCATGTATGGTCTGAGAAAGATACGTAGTTACTTCCTTCATGCATGTCATCCTCTCACTGATCTGCTCTCTCTTGCTCACTCTCTCTGTCATAACCTGCTCTCTCAATTGGTTGTGTTTAAAAGCAAGCAATTACTTACTTACTGCCAAATTTGTGACCATGAAGTTCCTAGAACAGGAATATTCCATTTCCTAAAACTGTGAATCAGACCAAATCTGAAGTGCTTGTATATGTGATTCTGTCAGCTTCACTGATGTGTGGCTTATGCGTCCTTATTGCCCACAGTTTGCTGTTTGTCTGTTTGCTTTGTTTGGATTAGGTCTTTTCATTTGCATGAAAGATCATAGAATCATGAAATCATTGAATGGTTTGGGTTAGAAGGGATGCAAAAAGATCATCTATTTTCAATACCTCTGCCATGGACAGACACACCTTCCATTAGAGCACATTGCTCAAAGCCCCGTCCTGGTGTCAAACACCTCCAGGAATGGGGCATCCACAGCTGCCCTGAGCAACCTGTTCCAGTGCCTCGCCACCCTCAGAATAAATAATTTTTTCTCATTATCTAATCTAAACTTACTTCCTTTTAGTATGAATCAACTCTCTCTTGTGCTGTCACTACATGCTTTTGTAAAAAGTCCATCTTTTTTGTAGGTAGAGTTTCTGTTCAGTGTATGTAGAAATATGTGGTAAATATTGCAGCAAATACACATCTCTTAACTGTACAATAATTCCTAATGGGACATTTGGCTTATTTTGCCCTTAATTATATCTGAGATTGAAATATGCCTTTTGGATTTTGGACCATCTATCGTTGTATGAGTTGCTTGGTGTCTATTTTATTAATAAATGATTTTTTTCTATTTGGTTCTCGTATTAATGTTGACCACATTGAACTATGTATACATTTGAAAGGACATTAAAGCAATCTAAACAGCACAATGTTCAAAAGTAAGCACTGATGTCAGTTTTAGAATATCTGGATTACTTTAGGCAGGTTCTAGCCGCTAAACTCATATAAAACTAAATGTGGCCTATGAATGCATAAAAGACAATGAAGAGAACTTCCTTTGACATCCTCCCCAATACTAATAGATCAGATTTCTTTCTGGAGTTGATCCATGCAGCTCTATCACTTCAGTTGTACAAGACTTTTTTATTATAAAATTAGTATTTTTATATGCTTGTTTCAAAGAAGGATTTCTGATCAAATCATTTACAGAGCACACCTGGCTTAATGAGTTTTTACAAAAATATTCACCTGAAGGAAAAGGTAGACATCAGTATTAATGGAGTACATCCTGTTGTAAATTGAATTTCTTTCTAGCAGAGGTTGTGGAGGAGATGCCTATACTGAGTCCTTGTGCTGTGGGTGGGAGCAGATATCCTGTCTGGAATAATCTCTGCCTAGGAAGGCATAACAGTCTTCCAGAAGTGATTTTGTTCTGTAAATCTTCCTATGTGGTTTTCCTTTTCTCTTTGATTCTTCAAAAGCAGAACCAGCATGTAGACCATCTCAGGACAGAAGCCTCAGTCTAGTATTTCTACTAGTGCTTCTAGTGAACATTGCCAAGGAAAGGCTCTAGCTCTATTAGCTAGAGTCCATAAACATATTTTACTGGAAGCTTAGGAGGCATGTTAAGCATTTCCCTAATAGACCCTAGAGAAACATTTAAACTTTTCTCGAAGAATGCTGTAGTTAATGTTCTCTGTTGCATATCATATAGACATCATGTGATTCAGAATCAGCTCCTTTCATGCATCAGACCAGCTGTAGCAGGACATGTAGACTGGGAGATTGTGCTGCAACACATAACTGCAAGTAGCTACAACAAGAGCAAACTCATCTGTTTACTTAGGTATCCTCTAGAGCAGCTGACCTAAAAGTTTTGTTTGAAAACACAGGTTTTAAACAATTCTACTAAAGGAAAGCCCTACAAAACGGTTCATGCCTCTTCCATGAAGCTTGGTACCATGGAAAAGGCTCATCTGCTGACTTAGGGCCAAGTTTTGTATGCTGCCATTTTCAGAAGGAAGATGCTGCTAGAAGTTCCCAGCAGAGTGATGATTGATAAGGGATTGTCATCCCTATAGGGCACAACTGAGCCACTTGTGAAGGTCAAATGCATTCAGGACAATCCTCTGTAGAGAACTGTACTTGAAAAGCAGAGTAGGCGAGTTAGAGTGCCAACAAAAGAGATACTACAGATCTTGATTGCATTTCAAGTTCTACTTCCAGTAGCATAGTAATTAGTGGTGCTTATGACTAAGAAAATAACAGTATGGCACATCAATAAGACAGCAGAAATGCGATGTTGGAACTGCATCCTAAAAGATTTTACAGTGGATTATGCCTGCACTTTGGGAAGTGAAGCCATGAGATGAATAAATTGGCAAAGATTATCTGTGATCTTATGCTTACAATATTTTTTCCTGAAAGAGCCAGTGGAGATATTTTGCAGTACTTTTTTCCATCATCCTCTTAGTTTGCGGTAATGCATTTTTGTAGATGAATTTCTTTATACACATTTCCAAAAGTGATTTTTTTTTTTTTGCAATTCATCAATTCATTTAATTGACAGAATCCTCTACTCATCCTTTTATCTTCCCTTAATCACAATCAAATTAGTGGGGAGACAGCCAAAATGTTAGGTACCAGTGTCTCTCAAGCAGATGTCACACCACTATTTTTTAGCTCGTTTAAATGAATAAACATGTTAAACTGTGAAGTATTACATTTTAGATTTTTTCATTAAAAAAATGGGACAATCTGTTTACTGTCCTTAATTGAGACAACAATCCTTGTGGTTGCCAGTTTTGGCAGTTGTAATGATGAACTATAAATATTGGGACAGACTGACTGATGATTGTGGAGGATAGTTCAAGTACAATACTCATTCTGCATGAATACTTTTTTCAGTGCTACATTTTTTCTAGCTTCTGTGATTGTTGTACTGGTTTTGCATGTTAAAAACAAATAAATACCTGACTAGTCAATCAATGGGCTTGATTCTGTTGTCTTATTCTCCATAGCTACATACAGCATAGAAAAGCTGTCCACCCTGGACCACAGTTCATGCCTTGCCCAAACTCGTCCTAAAAAGTGTATGTCCACATCAGTTACAAACATGAGCTACAAAGGGCTTTGCTGGACCATGGAAAAACTGAGCAGCATAAAGATCTTTAGTACTCTTTTTGACATTTCACAAAGATACTGTAGAAATATAAAATAGTGCAGCCACGGGAGGTGAGTATGGAGCTTGGTGACAAAAAGATGTCATAGTTCTATTGCACGTCCTCCAGAAACAAGACTAGACGAAAATCAAAGCAAAATGGCCAGTTCTTCCAGGAGCCAACCACCTCACAACTCAAGTTGCTCAAGAAGAGCTAAGTCAGAGCTACCACAACTTCCTGTTTTTCATAGGATGATAAAAGGTCTACAAGGAGATAAAGGTGTCTGGAGCAAAGCAGCTTCTTCTTGGACCAATGGGTCATTTATTTAAGTAAGAAAGAAACAGGGTTTGGGGATTTACACAAAGCATAGGTCAGAGTAGTTGCTGCTGCCTTCATGTGTATAAAAGTCGTGTTATGCTAAGACAGTAGCTTTGTGTGTCTGTTACAGAGTTAAATGTGAATGTTCTGATACTGGCAATGTCCACATTTTTCTAGAGACACCTTCTCCTGTGACTATTAGCAGAGAGGGAGGATGTGGAGGGAAATGGCAGGGGAGGCCTTTTGCTGATTCTGCACTCCTAAAGCATCTCTCCTGCTCAGTGGGTAGCTGCTGGTGTTTAGAATAGGACTGCAGTCCTGGGTTGCTTTGGACAGGCTACAAAAAGAATAGAACAGAGCTTAATCTACAGGGTGAATCTCCTACAATTACTGATGCCTGATTTGTTACCACAAGTAAATTCACTTTTATTTATTAGGTTCTCAGGAAGGTGCCAGATAAATTGTCATTGGTTGTTCTTTTGAAACTGTTCTGCATAGTTGTTTTGCTTACTGTCTGTGGGACTCGTTTCCAGTCAAAGAATGCCACACTGTTGCCTACTGCCCTTTGGAAGTATGAGCCCTTATCCTTTTGCAAGGAGGGGCTAGGGAGTGACCTGCCATCTCCCCTGCTCTCCCCTGGCTGGAGCTGAAGAGACCTCAAGTCACTATTGCTGTGTAATGTAGTAAAACTTTTTCTGTTTTGGTGAGGACAGCAAATTGTGAATTGAGGGCAGCTTTATTTAGTCTTTCCTGCCTGAGGAACTTTTAGAGCCACAAGCATGATGAAACTCAGGTTTTTCCCTGCTTCCCTTTTGATGACTTCCTTCAAGATGAGCTAAGGTGCTATGCTTGTCTACTTAAGGCAGGGCTATTTTAACAACATTATCATGGGTTTTTGCTGCCCTAAAGAGCTCATGACAGCAGGTGACCATGTTCATGTTTATGTGTACATTAATCATAGCCTTTCTTGAACTGCTCTTCTCAGACAGTACTTTGCCTTTGTTCCACTCAATCTCTGCTTCTCCAGTAATAACAGGATGCACTAAACAGAAAAGAGAGTAGAGTGCTTTTTAAGATCATTACCAAAGCCACAAATTAATTTAAAGTTAGTCAATATATGTGGAGGCATTCTCCCAGTACACTGTATAGATGTTTATTTTGAAGAGCAGCCTGTTCTTGTGAATTATATTTGACAGTCCTTGCACTTATGCATGTAGGTTTTTGAGTTCACATTAAAATAAGTTGCAAACATGACTCTGTTATTCATGAGAATACATCTGAATTTTTTATTTTCTCATTAACTGCTTCTCATAAATCAGCTGTCTTTAATTATTAGAAGAGTGGCCTTTATTTTTCAGTGATACAGTTTGGTCAAATATAGCTTCTTATCTGAAATGTTACAGAGTGGTAATTACATCCCTTTGGTTGAGGGCTACCTCAAAATAAGAATTATTTGTAATATGTATGACTTTTTCTGGAGACTGTGACGATGAAATTTGGTAAATTCTCCACAGAAATATCAGATGTATGACTCCAATAAAAGTAATGGTTTTGAAATTTTTCCCTCAGTGGGTTTTACCTTCTGTCCTAGGAAATTTTCAAGTTGATATCAGGATGGAGTGGGAAATGCCTGAAGGCCAAATGAAAGGACTAAAATAAATGCTCAAGAGACTGTTGCCATGCATTATTCAACCTCTCATGTACACACGGCTGTGACTGGGCTTATGTCAGTGTTACGGGGTGATGGAGAGGGAGCCCATCTGAGACAGCCCCCACTTGGCTTGTGAATGTAGCATCCTCAAAGCCACAGTGGCAAGCATTTCTTCTACACTATATTAGGCTCCTGTACACAGAAGAGATATCTTTTACTAAATTAATTCCTATCTACAGAAAAAGATAGATTCTGTTTTATACCTCTTTACAGATAGAAAAAAAAAATGTTCCCCACGAGGAAGGACATTTAGAAATAAGAATCATTCCTGCAGCACAGGAGTTGTGCATAAGCATCAAACATGTTCAATTTAAAACAGAATACAAATATAGAAAGGAAGATTTCATTGATCCACCATTCCTTACAGTACAGATCTCTAGAATAATTTCCACAAAGCTATTATTCCCCCTATTCCACCACTGGTTTAAGGATTGTCATTGCCAACTCAGAATGAAAAATGATCTTGTATTTCCCAAAACTTAAACAAGAAAATTAATCTATCTTTGTTAAACATTGAGTTATTCAATTGCTTTGAAAGGGTCTACCAGGGAGTATTTACAATAATGTATAACTCAAAGTGATGTAGAATAACAGGGAAAAAATATAACTGGATTTCAACCAAACAGCTACAGAGCTGGTGTGGGGACCTTCCCCACTTCCTTGTTGCTTCCTTGCAAAGCCTTGAGGAACAGATTGGTCACATCCACTCATTGACATTTATCTTAGTTTCTGAGGTTTCCTATCATTTGTGAAAAATTAAAACTCCTTGGTCATTGGTCTGGAGAAGACTAGATTTGATCTGTGCACCTAGATCAAGCTTTCTAGCTTGCTCAGATCAAGGTTCTTCATCAGGTTCCTTCCAGAGAGCCTAAGCAGTTTGAAAAGGGTCTGAGTAGTCTTCCATCAGGTGAGCAATGAGGTAACACAGGATGAACACACTGAAAAACTGACACAGCCTCCCTTAGAGAGAGAAATATTTGCTGGCAGTGGGGTACATGATGTGTCAAGTTCTGTATCAAGGGAGGAGTGAGCCTGGGCAGACAGATCTCGAGATGTCAGCAGGGACTAGATGCAGATGTTCTGCCAGATGCTGCTGCTTATGGACTCCCTCCTCCAATGGCAGAAACCCAAGAAAACTTAGGAGAGGACCCCAATGCAGTCTTTTGATGAGTAAGATCATAAGAAGTGTATCTCATGCTGAGAAGGAGGAAAGTTGATCAGTTCATTAAAAATTCAGGATTAGAGGAACTGCAGGTGCTACGATAAACCATTCTTAGCCTAACAGCAAAGATTCTTTTGTAAAGCTTCACAGAAGTCTATGCACATTACAGATAACTAAACAATTTGATTCTTGAAGTCAGGAAATTGATGCAGCTGGATATGAGAGAAAAAAAACCACACACCACAAAAAAACCCAAAAACCCAAAAAACCAACAACAACAACAAAAACCACCAAACAACCAAACCCCAAAAATATTTCAATAAGAAGTATGCTAATTTTCTTCCAGAGGAACTACAGGGGCCCTAGCTCTGATGGAGTCTGAGGAAAGAGTCATGTATGCTCCTGATGTCTCCTTTCATCATGTAGTAGTCATAGGGTAACACATCTTTCCACCCAGCCAACAGGAATACTTTAATTGAGTAAAACAGGATTACAAAACACCAGGCTACCTCACTGCCCTGGTTTAGAGACCTGCAGAAATAAAGCTCTCAGTTAAATAAATTATACCTTATATAGATACCCCACTATTACATCCCTCACAGCCAAATATCAAATCAGATCCACCAGCAACATATTCATGCTCTGTCAAGTTCCTCTGTGTCTCAGAAATCTTGAGGAATACAGAGACTGTGAGAGATTTTGTAATATGTTGGTCCTCTCACAAGGTGTTTCTTGACCTCAGCATGGGCTGAGAGATGAAGTTGGCAGGCTAATGAGGAGGAAAAAGAGGATAGTCTGTAAAAACCTCTACTTTATGCTAGTCTTAATTATTTGAAGGCAGATATCACAGCTGTCCTTGGAGGCAGAACTGGAATAAAGTATTTCAGGAAAGACACTGTTGTTCCTCTATGAAAAGTCCAGTGGAAAAAGCTTTGGGCCATCTATGTCCCAGTGGAGGAATAATCAGTGATGTGGCTGAATAGATGGTATTGAAATGAAAGCAACAAGCAAGCAGAGCACGCTCTTCTTCCAGAGCCTCAAATCCACAGCAGTGCCATGGCCTGGAGGAGCAGCACTTCCTCTCCATCTGAATCCCAAGCTTTTGGCCAGTTCACTCTGCTTGGGAGCTTGGGAAAAACAAACCTTGTGTGACCTCCAGCAGCAATTATGCAGGAGGTCTCTGCAAGAATGAAAATTTGCTCACAGGGAAGAAAATAGCCTGGAAAACTGTGTAATATTCCCACCCACTGACACTCCCTACTTGTGAACTGTATCACTGCTTTTCAACCCTCTGAAAAACAAAGTTGATTTGACTAATACTGCTATGTTCATAATGACTTGTTTTTTGTGTATACAGCAGCTGCATTAAAGTGGGAAAAAAGCCCACGCAGACAGTGGCTTGATTCACTGTGGCTGGCACAAAGATGGGTGCAGTGTCTCTGGCAGGGCAGCTTGTTTTGGGGAAGGCAGAAGTGTGTTCATGGTTATGCCATCATGACACACTTCTCCCAATGGTATTGCCTGCTCTGGGAGTTCAGAGTCCCTGCAGGGCCAGTGCAGCAGATGTGTTCCCTGCTGCTGCATCAGCCTTCCAGGCACTTTCAGTATTGGCAGGGCTGGTCTCTGCAGTGGACCTGAGCAAGCAATACCCTGGAGACAAAACCAAGTCAGGAATGCTCATGGCAGGGTGAGCAGAAGCCACAGGGGACACAGAACCTAGATTTGCTGAACTGTCAAGAAGCTGGTGTCTAAATCCAATCCAATCTGGTCAGAAATGAAGAGAATTTAGAGGTTGGTTTGGTTAAAGGCTGATTCTTAGCTGATCCTGAGTGTGCAGTGAACAACTGGGCACACCAGAAGTCTCTGTAGAGCAGAAGGCAGTCTGGAGTTGCAGATGTGTGAATATGCCACCAAAGGGCCACCATCCCCCAGGATGTCTGCTCCCAGTCCACAGTGAACCACAGGTGAACCACGGGCGACTTTTGCAACAACCTGTCTGACCCACTTCATGCCATGGCAATATTAAATTTACTTGTGGGTGTGCTTGGTGGTCTCTGAAGGGCTGCTCCCAGGCCAGCCTATGTTTGTTGCCTGTATGAGGGATGAATACTCATGTTATGCATGTCCTGAGTAGGACTCTGAGCACATAGAAGCATAGGGTGATTTGGGCTGTAAGGAACTGTAAAGATCATCTAGATCACATCCCCCTGACCTAAGCAGGGTCACCTTCCACTAGACCAGGTTGCTCAGAGCCCCATCCAACCTGGCCTAGAACACCTCCAGAGATGGGACATCCACAACTTCTCTGGGAAACCTGTTCCAATGTCTCAGAGTGCCACCCTCACAGTAAAGATTTTTTTTTCTAATATCAAAATCTATCAATTTCCAATTTAATGTCATTACATCTTATCCTATCTCTAATGGTATAAAAGTTGTAAATTTTCTCTGGCATAATTATAATCTTGTTGTTTATGACTTGTGATTTGTTTTTTTCCAGTATTTTTCACACCACTGTATCCAATCACCACTGAGATTTTAGCAGAGCTGTAGTCATATTCTTTCTCCCACACGTATGTGTGTTTTCTTGGGCTGCATTAAATAAGATGCTTTGCACTTACTATATTTTGCAACAAGCCAGTATAATGGAGTTGAAACTTCTGAATAGTGCTGAATTGCAAAATACAGAGAAATGAGTAAACCTAGTCCATTATTTGCAAAAAAATGAATTTAATAATATACATTATTCTGTCACTGATTAAAATACTTATTTCTAATTATTAAAACATTAATAATTTAAATACTTTAAATATCTTTAATTAAATCCACTGTGCTGAATAATACCAAATTCATTAAGATGAAAGTGATAGGTTGGGATGAAAGGAGTCATCTTAAAAAGCAGTTCACTTCATTCAGTGCATGATGCCAACAGGCTTCCTCCTGAAACCTCCTCAGGATATGTTTGACAGACAGGGAAGTTACAGTGCTGGTATGTCACAGCCAGGTTTTTTCCTTCCTCCAGTATAGTGTAGGGATCACTGCACAGCTTAAGATTTTGCCATTAGGTTGAAGTAAAACTCAAAAACATAATAATTACTAAACACCTTGTAGGACTTTTCTCTGAAGCAAAGGGATTTTAGCTGTTGTTTTCCTACAAACCTGAACTCAAATACTTTCCCTTTTATTGTTACATAATAGTACTTATTCCTTCTCCTGATCTGTCATAGAGGATTGACCTTACCCATATTTGAGCAGATGTTGAGATTCACTCCAGAGGTGGCTGCATTTTAGTAACTGAGTAAAGTGGTCCCACTGCATCATTTTGCAAAGTTTGTGGAATTATTTAATGGTAACATTTTATTTCAATATAAATTATTTCACTATTATCATCATGATCATCATCATTATTATTACTGTCATTGTCATCAACTACTAGCGTGAATACTAAGAATTTTTCTATCCACATTAGGAGTAGAAAAGAATACAGCACACAGGAATACAAAGGCAATTGTCTGCCTATTCCTTAGTGTGATCGATAGTAAACACAGTTTACTATCAGCTTTGTGGTTTTTTTACTTAACTCAGGTAGTAGTAAATGTAATGAAAACAATTCAGAGGTATTTGTCTGAGTTCAGCAAACAAGTTGTTTTAAACAGATTTAACATGAATTTTACATTATGTCTTAATTTTCCTGGCAGACTTTATTATTCCTTTGTAAGACACTGGCTTTGTGAAGCCCATGCACTTTCCTGTCTGTTTGAAGCCCTCAAATAAACGTTTTACAGGTGCATCTCACCTGCTGTTCATTGTGATGAAATTCATACCATTAAGAGAATGGCTGTAACATGTTCTATGTGGAAGTGCATTACCTCATTATCTAAACATAGTGCATAAAATTTATTCCTAATAAAATCTGTTAGTCATTATAAACATAGTCTGTTTTGCAACCGGGGGTGAAAAGTTTGTCCTCTGTACTTTTGTAGCATGCTGGCCACTGGCAAAAAAATATTTGGAGCTTCCCAAATACAAATTCCAGGACTTAAGAGGATTCAGAACCAGGGCAGGTTTTAGCCATCACAACACTCTACCACTGATGTATGCAATTTCTCACTCCCTGATCCTTGATTGGGTGTCCAGGGCCCATGAACAGCACATGGAAATGCTGGAGGGTGGAGCATACTTGATGGCAGGAGACACATATGTGGAAGTCAGGACTCTGTCTGAAATCCCATGCCCTTCTCCACTTTGGAATTTTCAACAGGCTTTTAATTTCAATGCCATTAAGAGGACTTGTCCATTTCCCCACCATCTCTCTTGATGGCGGTAGGTGCCAGGTTGGTCAAAAGTGGAGCACCTGTTGGATCTCTTAATTGTGGTCCTGATGAAAATTACCAATCTTTTTCTATGAGAAGGGATGAAAATCTCACAATGACTTCTAGGGAGATGAAATCTTCTCTCACTAGAGTATATCCCAAGAGGAGTATGTTCCTCTGGGGGTCCTGGTCAGTGAAAAGTTGAATATGAGTTGACAGTGGCCCAGCATCCAGGAGGGCCAACCCTGTCCTGGGGTGCATCAGGCACAGCATCGTCAGCCAGGCAAGGGAGGGATTGTCCTACTGCACTGGGGTGGCCTCACCTTGAATCCTGGGGACAGTTTGGGGTACCACAAGAGAACAAAGATAATAAACTATTAGAGAGGGAGGAGGTGCTGCCAAGGAGGGCAGCAAGGATGGTGAAGGGTCTTGAGGAGAAGCTGCATGAGGAGCTGAGGTCACTTGGTCTGTTCAGCCTGGAGAAGAGGAGGCTGAGGGAAGACCTCATTGCAGTCTGCATCTCCCTCGTGAGAGGAAGAGGAGGGGCAGGCACTGATCTCTCTCTCATGACCAGTGACAGAACCTGAGAGAACGGCCTGAATTTGTGTCATGGGAAGATTGGGTTGGACATCAGGAAAAAATTCTTCACCCAGAAAGTGGTTGGGCACTGGAACAGGTTCCCTGGGAAAGTGGTCACAGCACCAAGCCTGACAGAGTTCAAGAATTGTTTGGACAATGCTATCGAGCAGAAAGTGTGACTCTTGGAGATGGTCCTGTGCAGGATCTGGAGTTGGACTTGATGGTCCTTGAGGGTCACATTCAACTCAGGACCCTCTGTGGATCTATGAGCTCTGACTGGGCATAGTAAGGCATTGAGCTGCATCTCTGATATCCCATTCAAATACTACAGTCGCTTAGACCAGGGGAGGACTCCAGCAGCCATATTTCAAAAGAAATCAATAGCTGCCATTGTGTTTTATGAAAAATCCAATTTCAGAGCTTCTTGGTAGAAATTCTTGGAGTGCTCAAACCAGCCCTGAAGGAAGATAAACAGAAGAATATATTTTTGTGTCTGAACTAAGGTGGTCTGCCTGAAGTGGTTGCTGGGCAATTTGATCTTTTTAACACCAAAAAGCTGTTGAGTATGACCCAAATTCAAGATGCCTGGGAAGCTTCTGTACTGGCAGCTGAGCTTAGAGATTGGAAACCTCCCGAAGCAGACAGCAGAATCTCTCTTTTGGATGTAAGCACATAAATTCCAACTCTGCCAGGCTGTAAGCACCTAAGTCCTCTGAGTATAAAGCCGTGGCAGATACATCCACACTCTTCCATCTGAACTCCAAGATTTCATTCTTGTTGCACAACTCAGGAAACTTCTACACCTTAATTTATACTGAATGTATATTGAAGAGTGTGCTGGTTTTGGCTGGGGTAGAGTTAATTTTCTTCACAGTGGCTGGTATGGGGCTATGTTTTGGATTTGTGCTGAACACAGGGCTGATCATATAGAGATGTTTTAGTTATTGCTGAGCAGGGCTCACCCAGAACCAAAGCCTTTTCTGCTTCTTGTACTGCCACAATGGTGAGGAAGTTGGGAGTGCATGGGAGGCTGGGAGGAGACACAGCCAGGACAGGTGACCCCAAATGACCAAAGGGTTGTTCCAGACCATGTGGCATCATGCTCAGTACACAAAGTAGTCAGAAGAAGGAGGAAGGGGGGATGTTGAGATTGATGGCATTTGTCTTCCCAAGTGACTATTATGTGTGATGGGCCCCAGCTCTCCTGGAGATGGCTGAACACCTGCATGCCCATGGGAAGAAGTGAATTAATTCCTTGCTTTACTTTACTTGCGTTCATGGCTTTTGCTTTCCCTGTTACACTGTCTTTATCTCAACCCATGGGTTTTCTACCTTTTGTCCTTGGATTCTCTCCCTGATCCTGCTGGTGGGGGAGTGAGCTAGCAGCTGTGTGGGACTTGGCTGCTGGCTGGATTTAGACCACAACAAATAGCATTTTCATCCTGAGTTTTCCTTTCACCATTTCTTGCTAAACTAGCATACAGCAGACATGAAAACACATGAGAGGTTTCTATAACAACACTGTGAAATAATAAATTCCACAAAGCAACCCTGGAATCTACAAATGATGTAAATGTTCTTTTTCATCTAATTGCTATCCACATTTGTGTCCAGCTTCAGAATAATACAGCTGCAAAAGTAATTAATTAATATAGGAATGAGTTTAATAACAGCACAAGGGTTCTGTGTGCACCGGTTGGGTATGGACACTAGCTAGCATGTTGATAACAGGTTGTTGCCATTGTTGCCACCTCATTAGAAAATTAGCATTTAATTAACTTAGCAAGATATGGAACAATTTTGGTATGGGAAATATTTGTACACATTGTCTATTGGAATTAAAAGCTCCCATCCAGCAAAAAGCACAGCAGCCTCTACAGCTGGTGGCTGTTGGCCCACAGAAACTAAACAGACTCGCTGGTCTGTGCAGCTGCAGCCGCTGCCTTTGATTTGGAGGGGAAAGGGAAGCTGTGAGGCTGTTATCCGAGACACCAGCTGAAAGGAGCAATCCAGCTGTGACGTCAGTGCTTGCCTTGCAGGCACCACAGCAAGTCCCCAAAAGTATTAATGCATAGACATTGTGGGCTCCGAACTGCCGAGCAAAAGTTTTAAAGAAAGATGGCTCTGCTTCAAGCTGGGCTTGCTGCAGCCTCGCCTGAAGCCAGTGGGAGTATTTCCACTGACTTCACTGGGCTTTGGATGGCCCCACTGGGGTTTCCTGGCCCGAGCATCGGTGCTGATTGAGCCAGGTGCAGGGAGAGGCAGGTCAAGCTGCTCAAGGTTAACCACTGCTGGTTTGGAGGGGCAGAGGGTGGGGAAGAGAAGGGGATGCCTAGAAAGGGAATGGACAGCTGAAAGGCAGCTGGATTTTCTTGCGGTTGCTTTGTTCCTGTTAACACTGGCTGAATGGTCTGAGGTTTTGTATATTCTTGTGGATGAAAAGATCCTCTTTAAACTTCGATGTTGAAAAATAGCCCTAAACCTCCTGCTTGTCAAACACAAAACAGAAAAAAAGCTCCTGGTTCCTAGGATGAATTATTTTTCTGACCAGCCTCTTCTATGTACTTAGATGTAAAACCAGAGAAACAGTCAGATGACATTGAGCCTCGCTCCTGTGGGGTGAGGAATTCACACCTACGTGTGCCAGCTCTGCCATGGGCATCTGTGGGGGATTCCTCCAGGCGGGGGTAAATGGTTCTATCACCTTTGTCATCCCTTGGGCTCAGGAGCACATACTGCAAACCCTCTGCACGTGTTTAATGTTGCACATGCAAAGCCATGGAGTCGTGCCAGCATCCCACAAGTTTCTCCCACTGACGTCCCCTCAGCTGCAGCTGCAGCAGCAGGATCTGTCCTAACCCCAGGCTGAACCAGCGCTCTGCAGCAGCCAGCCTGCCTCAGCTGCTCTGGCAGCCCCGCTCCAGCGTCTCCAGGTACTTGTGAGAGAGATGTCACTGCCCTTGCCAGCAAAAGCTGCGCTCCCAGCTCTTCATCTGCCCTTCCCCCGTCCTGCCAGGCAGATTGCCACCTGCCAGAAGCGCTGCACGGGGACAGCGGGGCCTGCTGAGCAGGACGGCTGGGCTGTATGGTGTAAGGCTGCCTCCCCTGGGGGATCTCACTCCTGTCAGTGCAATGAGCTGACAGGTAGGGACCGACAACACCCATCAATCACACCCTTAAGAGCCTGAAATGCTGCCATTTCTCTTGTGGAGAGAGCAGCCAAGCCGACAGGCTGCGTGAGGCTGTCAAGGAGGCAAATGTCCTCGTTGACAGAGCTGCTCCTGAGAGGATCTCCCACAGTCATTCGTGTTTATCCCAAGCAAATGCCCCCTATTCTTCCTCCTGGTGTGAGGTGAACAAATGCCAGAGCTGGAGGGACTAAGAATAATTGTGCTGTGATTGGCGCAGATGCTTTTCGAGGCAGCCGCGGAGGTGTGTGACACTGCTCTGCCTGTGTGTCAGGCCGTGAGGGAGGCCGATAAAATGCAGAGGAATTCCTCGACACAAGGACAGACGGACCTAGCGCAGTGGGGGGTGAGGGCTGCGTGCCTCTGCAGCCTTTAATTGGTGGCAGCAATTAAACTCTGTGTGTGTGAAGGAAGGGATGTAGATGAGCTGTCCAGGTTTAGAGCAAATTTGGGGAAGAATCCCCCAAAGGAGCTCCGGTGGGAAAAACAGATCCAATCGGCCCCTCCCCCCAACTGGTCCAGGAGGAAAAAATACCTCCTTGGAGAAAGGTGGAAAAAAACTATGTTTATTAAACAATAAGACCAAAACAGTATCAAAACAATGAGACCCCTTGCCACTCTAAAAGAGATGACAAACTGAGAAAACCCCGGGTTCAAGCAGCAGCTCACTCAGTCTCTGATCAGTCCCTCCGGTGCTGGAATTGTCACAGGCCAGGCCTGGCCTGGTGGGCCACAGCTGCAGCTGCTGGTGCTGCCCTGGGTGTTCTGTCCAGAGCAGTTCCAAGAGGTCCAAAGAAAAGAAAAAAAACAGTCCAGGGAACTTCTTTGCCTCAGCTAGCTAACACTAACTAAAAAGCAAAAGAAGAGCTCTCTGCCCCCCTGTCTGTCCGCAGACAACACAGTCAGGAGCAGGAATGTGGAGGAGTGAGTACAGTGTCTGAAAACAAACTGCGCGCTTCTTCTCTCTCCCCCTTCACTCTCTGTAACACTCTTAAAGGTACAAAACTTATTATTATTCAACATAAACAGAATGACACGATTGGGGATAAAAGCATCATATAGTCAATCCAGGACATGAGCGTAAGTACCAAAGCTTCACCGTTTCTTTGAGGGGAAAATTATTTGGGCTTGAGAACTGCAGCAGCATTTTATCAGCCCCAAATCATCTGACCCATTCACAGTAAGAGTGCTGAATGTCAAAGGTGCACATAATGTAGCTCCAAGGCTTTTCACCGCCCAGCAGCAATGGTTAAATATGAGAAGAGAGGGACAAATAAATTAGGAAGCGCTGCAAAAAGCAGCAAGCAAACAAAACATCTCTTTAAAATCTCATTCTGTGATGCTTGTATTTTTTTCCATCACTAATTCAGAAGAAATGGCTGCTTCTACCTTAAAAGCAATCTCACAGGATTATTGTACGGAGAGTATGTTTGGCCCTCACGGACTGTTGCTGTGTGTGTGGCTCTGTGGGAAGGCAGATCTCTGTCTGCAGGGCCTGATGAGCCACTGTGTGACACAGACTGACGTGGGCAGGGACCTTCAGAAGAAAACAGCACAAAGCTGCGCTTTTATGCTGGCCTTTCCATTTACTTCAGTTTATGTAGTGCTCTCACAACCAGTCATTTATCTTTGGTGTGATTTTGACCACCTACTGTGGCACTAAAATTCAAGAATATGATATAAAAACCTATAGGCCGCTGTAATTTAAACCTAGAGGTACCCACATCCGTTTAAGTAGATCCCAGAACTCCCAGGAGCAAATGCTTCCTTCCTTGGAAACATTTGAGCATTTGAAGGAGTACAAATTGGAACACAGAGCCATCATCTTGTGGCATGCCTGCTCCATATACTCCATTCCTCACACTCTTAATACCTGTGGAACACATCCACATATGCAAATCATGCCAGGCCAGAACATGGTTATGCCTCCCACAGTTGTCCAAAATGCTTCTTCAGCATGTTTCTCCCCAGCAAGGTACATGCTTCATCCCACCTGCTATCACCAGTCGAGGTCTGGTGACAATCTGGGACACCATGTCCATCTCTGCTTGCCCCTTATCTAACAGCCACCTCTGCCATCCCTGGGTACAGACATGCAATCACCAAATCCTCACAGCCCATCCAGTCCCTGCTCTCAGAAAATGTGCAGAGTTATGCTGCTGAACACTGGTGAAATTTCAGGTAATGCTAAATCTCCTCACTACACACCACCTACATTCTGGCATTTCACTAATTTGAATTGCTGATCTATTTAAAATGTAAATTGCTGATCTATTTAAAAGGCTACAGCAGGAGCACAGTTTACGTGGAGATCCAGCTGGGATGAAGGGTCAACATTCAAGTTCAGTGTTTTCTTTCTAAACAACTTGGCTGCTAGAACAACACCTCGAGGATTTGAATTTAGTAGATCAAATTTTCTTCACAGTACATTCCCACTGACACCACTTAGGTCAATGGACCAGCTTGTGAACTCAGTTAAATCAGCATGTATTGGGAGTAACATTACAGAGAGTAGTGGAACTATTCCAGATTTAAATTGGTGATAATGAGACCAAAATTCGGTCCAATGTACTTGCAGAGATCTGAGAGCAAAGCATTCATTTCAATCCTCAAGTAAAAAATACCACCCTGCAGACTTTTTGAAATCCTTGAACACAAGTCTCTGTGTAACACTAAGCATAAACAAAGTGAACACTAAGAGAATAAAAGATTAAAAGTTATCCACTAGCTTATACCAAAACTAGTAAAACCTGTGAGTGTTCCTGGATAGATACAAAATAAAAAAATCAGATGAGCTACATTAATTTTCATATTATGAGCTTGCAAATATTTTTAAATGTTCTAGTTTAACACAATATTTTGAGATGAGAACTATAATTCAAGGATCCGCCCTTGAAATAACTACATACATTACTTTTGTTAGTGGCACCAGCATCCCATTTTATCCATGTTTTTTTTTTTTTAATGTCATTTTATCCATTTTATTTTATCCATGTTTTATTAATCACCCATATGATTCTTTGTACTTGTGGACTTTAGACTTCTGACTAAATACTGGCCAGTTTCTTTCCTTTTACTCTTCTCACCTTAGCTGCTTTGTGATTTACCAGCTTTTCCAGTGATTATTTCAGAAAATGATTTTTTTTACTATATGCATGAAAATTTTACTGTCAATTAGTTCAAGTTCTTGAATGCTTATTCACAGAAGAGACCTCCCCCTCTTTAGCTTATTGGAAACATCTGTATTCTTCCTGTTTGGACAATGAAAAGTGATAACTAGCCCTCTGACAGCTGAGCTCCCAGAGTTAATATTTATGTGATGCAGTTGTAGAAAACAATATGACATTCAAAAATAAAAGTATGAACTGGAGAGCAACCATAACTGCTCCAGCTCCTCCAGCATCACTGGAGCTCAATGACCCTGCATGTTTGGGCAGAGGAACAAAAATATCTATATTGCTTTCCAGCAAATCAGTTACTTTTTCCAGGTGTGCAAAATTATAGTCTAGAAGGGTGAGATCAAAAAAAAAAAATACTGGTAGGAAAGATTTTTTTGTGGTTTGAAAAACAGAGAAAGAGAGAGATATAGCAAACATACATATCTAAGCTCTCCTGCCCCTTTCCTTTCAAAATTAAATAAGAACACAGAAGTGGATGTTAGGAGAGGAAGGTTAGGGCAAAGTAATTGGGGAAAGCTGAAGATTTAATTCCTTTTATTCAGAGATACTTCTGAAGGAGGATGTTTCCCATCCTCCTGTTCTGGGAGTCCTGTTTTTTGGGGCTTGCCTTTTCTTTTCTCCCCTCCTTTCTTTTACAGTTATATCTACATGGACTGGAATTCAATATAGAAGAATATACACAGGGGGGAGGCTCAGCTGTGTAAACCACTACCGTTTTTATGGGAATCAGTGGAGCTATGCTCATTTACATGACAAGAAGATCACACCTTTGTACCTGGTATTTAAACTGAAATAGCAAACTACTCGTGGCCTAATTTGGACCAAGTTTGTATTTCTGTTTTAGCCCGTTTCTGATAGGGGAGAAAAGCAGAGATCTTTATTATCATCTCTAATAAAAATCTGAGCTCCAAACTTGATAGTATGTGACGATGCATAAAATTAACTAGATGTGTCAGTTAGCAGATCTGGCTGAAGTTGTGCCTGATTATATTCCGCATGCATATTTGTTTTCAGTCATATTTGCAGGGGTGCCTCCATCCTGATGCTTCACTTAACTGTTACTTTGAGGAAATAAACAGAGGTGAGGGTCCAGTCACCTTCAGCTGTTGGAAGTTAATAAGGTGTTAATGAAACGTTGGCAAATAGCAGCAGTTTAGCACTTGGTTGACACTTGATTTTTAAAAGAGACAGAGTGTAAATAAGCTGTGTTTGCAGTGAAAATTAGAAAAACTGGGAGGTGGGGGAACAAATAACACTCTCACAGCTTATTAGTTTTAAGCAGGAAATACTCGATAGACCACATCAGGGAGAGTAACTCTGATGCTGCGATCACTGGCAGCAAACAATGCCCGAAGGCAAAGGGGTCTGTTTGCATACAGGCTTTTTAAGACACTCTTCTGATATAAGACCAGCCAATACACATAATGAGTATAAGAGGACCCTTGGCACCGCTGGCTCTGACCTCTGGAAGTGCTCAGAGGGAGCATCTGGCCCGTTTCAGGCCACAAATCCCGTGAACCCTTGGGGTTGTTTATGAGGGATGGGCAGTCTCTTCCTGCAGGACACTTAAGGCTGTCAAGGAACATGAACTCTGTTATTCCTGCTGCGTTAAGGACAACAAACGACACCTTGAGAAATGGTAGCACTCTGAAGATTTATTAACTACTGTGTGCTGTAGTAGGGTTGTGGGAGTGATCTTTGGGATTCAGGGAGTAATTTAGGCTTGATATATATTAGGCAACTCTAAATAAGATAGTGCAGCATCATCTTGAGTGAACCTTGCCTTTTTACACCTCTGGCAGTACATGAGTCTGTACAGGAGATGGTACAGCCATCTTCTTTGGGGGTCTCTTGCTCCTAGCTCTAAAGGAAGAGGATAGTGATGAACCAGGAGCTTCCCTGGTGTGGGTGTAGAATTAAACAATGGTAGTTTAGCAGGCTAGCATTTCAGTTGTTAATTGTCCGGGAAGACCCTTAGCAACTTTGTTTCAGAATGGCTTCTTTGAATAGGGATCACTGACATGGACATCCAGCATAGATCTAGGCTAAGCAGGAATATGAATAACTAGTACACTGAGAATTTCCTGCTCATGCAATATAATCAGAAAGATTTCTTGACAAAATGTTCCTCGACAGCAGAGTTAACACCAAGGCCATTCAAAAAGGGAGATACCCTGGGGACATCACTTTTTCTGCATAGTTACAAAGACGTGGTTTGTTTTTGCAGGTGAGTAGTGTGTGAGTGATGTTTTTTTGCCAGGCTGGAGAGATTGGTGGGTTCTGGCAGATTATCAGCCACATCTAAAATTACTTTAGCAGTGTGGAGTTGTTATAGTCAGAAGCTGGAGCTACTTGATGTATCTTTTCCCTCATTCTCATGGGTCACATTCATTCACAGCAGCATACACCATGGTGTACCTTACCAGTATAAGGTAGTCCTTTGGCACACATACTGTATAATAATCTCTTACAGTGCATTACGATTGCAAATTAGAGCTACCTTTAATTTAAAATGTAAAATTTCATTTTCTTGAGGTTAGCATTGTCAGAGGAATAAACCTGTGGGTGTGATATACCCATGGGTATTAGCAATTCTAAAGTGTTGAATAAATGAAAAGCACAAAACCTGAATTTTTGTGAAGGGTAAATAATGCTGTACATAAATATTGAAGTATTGGACATAAAATACTCTGTGCAGAAACATAGACTTTGTTTGCTTGATTCTCCTGATGTGTTAGAAAAGCTTTAATCCAAGGGGGACTGTAAGTGCAATCTTTAAGATTAATTCAAGTGTCACATGTTGTCTATAAATTTCTGCATTGAATTACTGTTTTATTTTAGTTTAAGACAATATATGCTTTGTTTATGAAGACTACAGTGTAGCAGGCATCTTTTTGGTATCAACACACTGTGAGATAAACATCTTGCAATATTTTTGAAAGAATCTGCAAGTCCACACCTCCCAAATGAGGCAGAATCTCAAATTCTGTAATATAATTCCCAGTAGCACTGGAGTTTGGCCACGGTCAGAATTGGGACACTGGGCAAGGCACAGGGGGTGTCCCAAGTTGATTGTGAAGCAGTTTGGGTACCTGGCTGTTCAATCACTGAGGACTTGAGGTCAGGATTTCCCTTGACAGGCTGGCAAAGAACACTGAGAGTACTTTCTCTGCCTTTGTAGATATGGCCAATTTCCTAGGATAATCCATTTTTTCACTAGCGGCTATTATGAGAACATAAGACACCAGGAGGTGCACTTTGACCTTTCCTGTTCTCTTCTGTCATACACAGAGTATTTGAAGCTTTTGGCCTTTTGTAGCAAAGGTCCAGTTTTGTTGTAGGATGTCAAGGCTCCTTTTGTAAGGGGCACAGAGCATAATTCCTATGATGCTTTTGTCACAACAGTGTATTTGTTTTAATGACAACTAAGCCACCTTTAGCAAAAGCAATTGACCCTTGATGATGGATTGACTTGCTTGCTATCAGAGCGTGGAACATTTGTTTTGACATTAATGCAATATAACCAGTACTGCTACTTTCTCTAGGTATTTTTTTCTTACTGTGTATCCAAAATTTTTGAATGCAAAACCCTCAGTACATACAATATAGGATCTGAGTGAAAAATCTTTTGCCAATGGAACTTTCATCCTTTTTCTCCTTGTTTAGCATTTAAAATATGGAATACAAAGGCTGTTTTCTTCAGATCCAGGTCAGTGCAGCAGAAGATTGTGTAACCACTTATAAAAAGAATTATTTGAGGCCATGAAACAAGAAGAGAGAGAAGGTGAAGCAAAAATGCTATCATTTATGGTGTAGCAGAAATAAAGAGGGGACCGAGATGAATAGAGGGAAAGAAGTGCTAATATTACTTGAATGAAATTATTTCCTCTAGAATATTTTAAAGGCAAAACAAAAAGTAATAAGGGATTAATACCCGAGGAAGAACTGCTCTATGATTTTGCTGTGAGCTGCTCTTTGCCCATAAAGTAGAAAGTCTGAAAACTACCCATTTGGATTAGTCAGGAGCCAAAAAACTCCTGCACACACTTCTGCTTGATTGCAGATCTTGAAGAAGTTTATTGTGGACGTGCCTTTTCCTCAACCCATGAAGATAATATTGTCCTAGGCCAGGCCAGAAGTTCAGGGCAGTGTTCAGTCTGATATTAAGACATCCATACTTGAGTACCTAAAAGCAAGTGTCTAAATCAAAAACAAGTCTAAACCATCTGGCCCTCCATGGCTATTCTGGACAATGTTTAATTTCCATTTATGCTCATTGAACATGAACAGTCCTCTCCAGAGGAAATGACATCCAATCAGTGGTCAGGATTTCAAACTAAGTGGGAATAAAATTTCTGGATGTGCTCAGGTGGCTAATTTGTATTGAATACCTAAGTAAATTTCACTAAGATGACTTCTATATCTAGCCTTTAAAATTAACTCTTCAGCTATTCCAGATTCCTGTCAGTCCTTGAACATCTTTGAAAAACATGCTGTCCTGTATTGGCATACACGTTTGTCATACCACAAGGACACTGGTGTTTTACAGACACTCCTGATGGGCAGGATGGCACATGCTGCTGGGGACGGATGTCAGTCTGTGAACAATAGTGTGCTGGACATGCTGGAATTTCAGCTTCTGCTCTGGGCAGCTTTGGAGGAACTTATGGCTTCCCCTTGCTGATTTGCCACTAGTTTGCTTGCAGTATACAGTGGAGAGTGGTTGCTTCCCATGCTTTGATCAGGACTTTTATTTAGCACTATCTAGAATGTACTGCTTTTTTTGCTGCCCTTCTACACTATCTGTGAAATTAGCTTTTGGGCATTCTTGGTGTTTGTTAGCTGTTTTCCCCTGTTAGCTGTGGCACATGGACCACATACACAGCTTGTATTCAGGCTGCTGCCCTGTTTGGGTGACTTTTCTGGGGCTCATAAATATGTTGCACAAGCCCAGTCCCCCAGTGCATAAATCACCATTGCAAATGAGAGGGAGGGAGGCGGACCCAGACAAATGGGCAAAGTTCCCAAACTGGCAGTGATGCAAAGGATGTTGAGACCTTTCTTCCATATGTAATAACACTTTGTGGTTTCTCTTACTGTGGCTAGTTTGAAGTTTACACAAGTGATTTTCTGATGGATACCTGCTAGGGTGCTCTGATGCCAAGCAGCTGGACCACTAAAGTTGGAAACTCTGTTTAATTGCATTCTCCATGTCCAGGTCAATAGTCATTCTGTTATGAAGCAACAAGCATGACTGTGCTCAAAGGGTTGAGTCCTTTTTAATTACCTGCTCCCTTGATGATTATTTTCCTGGCATACAAAAGAGGAAAATTAACCTATGCATAGTTTGCCTTCAAGCAGTCTTCAAGGGTTTCATTTAATTTGTCACTGATACAGAAAGAGGACTAATTTCTTAGTAGATATTTATCTGGAGAGAAGAAGGTGGTAAATAGTTACCCATGCCTGTGAAGTGCAGGTGTTCATTAAGTGTAGCCTGACACAAATATCTTCCTTTTTCCTTTGTCTCTTCTGTTTGTTTGCTCTCTGCTGTTTTATTCAGGAGCAGCCAAGTGTTACCCAGCAGGGATATCCACCTGTGGTCACTGGGGTAGATATGTCATAAATGTTCCTAGAAGCTCATTAAAATTAATCTAACTCCCAAGCAATTTTTGTTTGCTTTTGAGAGTTCTCTAAATAAACTCTGTAGCCAACATTTTTCTTACATCATAATATGACTCCTTTCTTTTACATGGACTTGTCTTTTATATCACTTCAAAAAGAACTGGCTGTGCTCGTTCATCGAAGTGAGAGTTAAAATTTCATTTGTAATTACAGCAAGACCACACTTCCTTAATAGGCTAGAAAAAGAGCCTAAAAAATATTCAATAAGAAACAAACAAAATTTTAAAAAGTCCCGATGACTAAAAGCCAAAACTACAGAAATCTTTACACTTTAGTCTGCAATTTGCATTAACAAACTTATTGTTTGTTCAAAAACTGGCCAGATAAAACCCCTTTTTTACTTTCACATTTTTCTCAGTTTGACTGTGTTTTTCTGGTACAAATATTTTACAATTATACCTCTTAAATTATTGGGAAGCACTGCAGCAAAAGCAGGCTCAAGTCAAAAGGACATTGAGTATGAAATCCCATTCCAAAATAGCTGCACTTTGCATTTTTCTGACCTATTTCTAGAAGTTAGTTTCACAGATTCCACCTCTTAAAATATTCTACTTCCAAATTTCAATAGCCTTTATTATGGTTGCAACCATTTACAGTAAAGTTTAGCACATGGAGTTGCAGCTACTTTGGTGGTGTCTGAGTTGGAAGCAGCTATTAATATGGCAATGACTTTACCTGCTATCTTCTTTGAGAATTAGAATCAAGGCACTGACCTCATAAAGTTAGACTGAGAATTAGATATGAGTTTAGAGTACACAGAGATCCCAGACTTTTATTGCCTTTCTCTTTTGTTAAGACTATAATCCCGATATTTCTATGCCATTTCAAGCACAGAATCTTAGGATTTCTGATAGATGCATGAAGCTTTACGAAAAATAATTTAATTTGTTAATAAACAAAGTTATTATATAATGAAATATTGTTTTCCTGGTTTGTTAAGATTGTTGTCATGTGTGGCAGTAATAAAATCCAAATAGTTAAACCAGAAAAC
Organism: Zonotrichia albicollis; assembly: GCF_047830755.1. Taxonomy (NCBI): domain Eukaryota; kingdom Metazoa; phylum Chordata; class Aves; order Passeriformes; family Passerellidae; genus Zonotrichia; species Zonotrichia albicollis. The sequence goes on from NC_133819.1 coordinate 134,441,953, forward strand.
TCAGAGTGTTTCTTTGCCATATTCAAGTTTGCAGAAAAGTGTTATTAAGGGATTGCAGAAAAGTGTTATTAAGGGATTGGATGCCATTAATTTTAAAGTTTTTTGGCATTTTCTCAAAAGAGAATAATGATAATTTTGTTTGAATGCATATGGTTGTGTGTATATTTCAGTAGAAAATAGTTGTAAAGAGAAGAATAAAAGCAGTAGGCATCAAAACTGAGTTGTGATCAACTCTGAGAGAAATTTCTCACTCTGGATCTGAAAGGCAAGCAAAGACGATCACACAGACTAAGAGGGTGGCAGCAGTTAAGGTCTGGGCATGATGAACTTGAATCAAACACAACTTGAAGAATGAATTCTGCAAGGCCCGGCGACCCAATGTGGTCTACTGGTGGACTTTGCCCTTCCAGCTGGAGAGCCCTTGGCAATGATGTCAAGTGTAAATCAGCTACAGGATTGTCCAAAGTGTGCCTATACTCGAGGCGTCACAGAGCACATAGAGCATATCTGCTGGATGACACTGCTCTTTTCTGCCTTCTTTAGTCTTGCCTAATTGATAATGAAAACTTTGGTCAGCAAACAGATATTGGAAAAGAATATTTGTCATTTAGATATTCATATAATTATTATTCAGCATATGTTAAGTTACAGTAGGGAATGGGTGTTTGAGGATGAATGCATAAACCATTCAGGAACTGTTTGATAATAATTAAGGAAATAAGATGCCTAGTGTATATAAAGTGGGCTTTTAATTATAATAGAAAAGAAATTCTTCAGAAATAATTTGTGAGATAACTTATTTCTCAAGTATGTTTTGGCAGGGTTTCAAATAATGTATCAGATAGTGATCACATATTCTGTGAATGGATTTCAGCTAACCCAACACATTTTACAGGCCCAGCTACTGAAGCCCAGCTCCCATGCAAATTGAATGGGATGCTGGGAAGATATCAGAAAATTTCAATCTGTATGCAAGATTTTCTGAAATTGAGTCAGAAGAGGAGAAGTGTGCTGTTTGTTCTGACACACAAAATCCTAAAAGCATGTTGAGAGGATGGTCTTTGCTGGGAATGTGAGAAGCACTTACTCCCCTTTGCAGGAAGGTGGTGGCTGCACAGTACACATTTGATCTGGATCAAAACCGAGTATGTGAGCAATCCAGATAAATTAGCCAAACATGCACTAGGGTTTAGATCTCGTGTTTTTATGTCATTCCTTGTCAGGACAAAGAACAGGACAAAGGCTGTCAGAAAGTTTTGTCAGAACTTTTGCGTGAATTTGTACTGGGAAAGTGAAAGCTTGACTAGCTCTTTTTGTCATATGACTACTGCAGGTTTTGCCCCGTCAGAATTTATAGGAGGAGGCTTGTGCATGTTCTGTTTTGTGAACTTTGATCTGGTGGAAAAGACCATGCTAACCAGTGCTTATACTTGTGGAGAGAGTTGGTGCTGCTGTTTTCTTTGTCAGCGTCAGGAGTTGGAGAATAACTGCAAGGAAATATTGACTTTGGTTTAGTTTCCTCTTTGTTCATTTGCAGGGATATGACACTCTGCCAGCAAACTCCCAGGAGACAGCTGCAAGTGTCTGAGGACCTTATGGGATCTGAAGGCGAGCTGTTGGCAGTTCCTGGGACAAAAAACCAAGGAGATTCGGTGGTTCTGGCATCACCCAGGAAAGTTTTTCCTCAGTTCCTGAGTTCCAAAACATGTTGCAGTGCATATTTTGGTGTTTCATATGATAACATGAGTGTAGCAAAGCTACAGCTAATCCTTTTGTGTTTGGGCTTTCTCCTGAGCACAGGAAGCCCAAGCTAGCTGTGTCATTCATTTTCCATTTATACTGTAGTAACACCTGCAGAGAAGATAGGAGAAATTCAGAAAATGCCACTTTAGACTACAAGCTGCTGATTAAGATGTTTTCTCAGGAAGATGAAGGTGAAAAGGGAGATACCTTGGATTTGGTATGTGAGCAGCTATTCACATGGCTGTGAGAGGGCACAAGGCTGTGTACCATAGCTGGTTATATATCACAGTTGCATGCCCACCACCTGGAAGGTTAATTATTAGAGAATCACAGAACAGCTGAGGTTGGAAGGTGTCTCTGGAGATTACCTAGTCCACCCTTCCCCCACTCCAGTTTTGGGAATATTCCTACAGAACAGGGAGTGAGTCCTACTTAGCTTTATGCTTTTGAAACCTCTAAACCTGTGATACTCTTGACAGTATGACCTTTGTATATAATACCTTGAAAGTAATTATAATAAGATGTCCCTCTTGAAATAAATATAACTTTCTAATTCTCTCTCTTGGTTTAGAAATTAGTGTAATATTTGCAGTTGTTGTAAACTGCCCTTGGCAAATGGTTTCTTTTCAGCTGTGAATCTCAGGCTGTATACAAAGCCAAGGGTATAGCCCACAGTTTGCATTAAGTAGCATTTGATTAGGTGGTAATAACATTAATTGGCACCCAGAATCAGTTGGCTGTAGGTGATCTGAAGTGATAATGTACTACAGCTTCTAACATTCTAAGTCAAAATACTCCCTTAGCCTGGGGACAGATGCAGGTGCTTGGGATAAAAGAGTGTTTTGTAAATGAAGGACTTGAACACTGTGATTCCACCTCATTACTCCTCTCCTGATGCTTAATGTAAAATGATTACTTTATTGCCACCTCTCTTCTGTGTTTTAAAAGTATTAGAAAATTAAACAGCAAACTTTAAAGATAAAATATGTCCCAAGTTATTAAAAAAAATTCAAAACATAGCAGCAAAAAGGACATTGAATAACTAAAATATAATTTAGAAACATTCCAGATTCAAGCCAGTATATCTATTACTAAAAGATACAATTATAAATGATCAGTTCTTGATTATCTTGCTTGCCTTTGTAACAATGTACCTCACAAAACAATTGCCTTTCCTGAAAGACTGTTTCAGTTTTGTGGATTAGGGGTCTTCTTGGAGATACAATATATGTATGCAGCTGGCAAAGCAAGTGTCTTAGTGAATAGTAATTGTTCCCCAATTCCCACAAATCCTTTCATAAACCATAGGCCTTGTTCTTTTTTTAAATGTTCTTTCTTATATTTCATTAACAGCTGAGCCATTGCTGAATTATACTTGATATAATCAGGAGTTAGCCTTAGCAAAAATAGCATTGCCAACTGAAAAAGTGTGAGTGTTCCAGTAATTTTGCACTCTTTGGGAAAGGAAAAAATCATGAGAAAAAAATTATGAAAGCCTCTCAAATTTGTCTCCACTATATATGGCCATATAGAATATTGGCATAAATATTAAATTTGACATTGTTGTGAAATTGCAGGCATGCCTTTCATATCTTATTGTCTTCATTGAGAGCTTTCTTTCCTGTATTTCTCAAGGCCCAGGACAATGTCTGGGAGAGATGCTCTGTTATCAGTGCACGAGCAGTAACAGAGCCAGAGCAGCCCTGGCAAGACCAGGGTGGTCTCCTGCAAATGAGGGCACAGCACTCGGTGCCTTCAGGGGCAGTGTTGGCGTGGGGTGGTCGGCAGTGGGTGGGGGCCAGGCTGTGGTGCTTCTGGCAGGTTTGTGCAGGAGTGCAGCTCGTGCCGGACGGGTGGACAGCGCTCCGAGCGCGCGGTGGAGGCAGCTTGTGCGAGCTGCAGGATTAAACACATTCCTCCTCTTAAACACATGCACTGTGCTTATCTGTGGTCCAAATCATTCTCGTGGCTTCTTCTGAGCAAGGTTTGGGTGTCCTCAGTTGTACCCCAGAATAAAATTAGTTTTCTTTATTTTTAAATAACAGGAAAGAACAAGCATAATAGAGAAGAACGAGCAAATAATGAAGACACATGGGGTGAGTAAAGCTGCGCAAAGAACAAAGCAGCCTTTAGACATGTAAATCAATATTTCTTAAATTATGCTATCGGAATATCAGTGAGGTTCTGTGGGCAAATCATGTGTATAAAACACTGAAGAGAAATGTAGTGTGGTGTAGTGTAAACACCACAAAGATCTGATTCTTTTCCTAAAGACTAGTCTGCAGTTTACATAGCTTGTGATTCCCAAACAAAGACTGGTTTTGTCAGACAGGGAGCAATGTGCATTGCTGCAGGCATGAGAAAGGAGAGCTGTATTTGGAAAGTATTGCAATTATAATGGGAGTAGATTACGAAGCAGATAATTAATGATAGGGATACAGGATCTTCCCTTCCCACTGGGATTCATTCTCACTCTGTTGGTGTAACTTATAGCCCTGAGGAACACCCTTTTTAGTTTCAAGACTCTCTTTTCTAATCTCTAGGTCTTTTGGTGTTTTATTGCCTTGGTCACAAAGGTTCAAGGAGGTCACTCCAGAAGATATTCTCTGCGAGGGATTAAAGAGACTCAGAGGAACAAAGTAATTTGGAAGTTTTTGCAGAAGCCTTCTTCCACCTTTAAACTAAAAAAGTATTTTCTTCCACTCCTACAAGACTGCTTCTGAAGTGTTTTGCTCTTCTGATTTATATAATTCATCCTTATCAGAAAAGAATGTGCAAATTCAAATTGACTTCATATTTCTAGCTAAACAATGAAAACGGTATATTAAAAAATGTACATGCTTGGAATCAGAAATATAGCATTGCTCTCTTCAATTACATTAAATAATATAATTTTCTCCCTCAAAAGTATCTTTTGTTATTAAAAATAAGATTTTTATAATAAATATTTTAATAAAATGGAGAAAACTAATTGACAGAGGATGACACTTAATAAGGGAGATTTATTCCTGAAAAACTTGGAATAGATATTGAATATAGTTATTCACAAGACTTAAGAAAGCAACACAAACATTGCAAGAAGAGAAATAATTTTTAGATTTTTAATTATTGACTGGTCAAGTATAGAAGCAATGGATGAGAAGCATAGGTTACTATCTTCTTTACATTATCTGATACAGATTGTTTTTCACTTAGTGTCTGGCCTGTAAATAGAAATCTTCCAATTTGCATGCTAAGCACATATATAAGAGCAAGAGAAGCCTTGTAAGTGGAACACAGCATCACCTTGAAGTCTTCAAAGTTATTTGGAGTCATCAAAACAGTAACTCAAAGTATCATCAAAGCAGTAAGCAGCATAGCCTCCATACAGCAAAATGTAAATAATTAGCAGAGAACCATCTGTAATGCATTATGAGCAAGTGTGTTCTGGGTATTGATCTATTAAGGCATACATGTATTAATGTAGTCAATGTGTTGGGATATGTCACACTGTACAGACTGCTGAAAAAGAGGAAAACTATTTAAAAACCTTTTATTTTTCCTGTGTACTCTAGCAGTTCTGCATTTTTTTGTCTTATGTAACATTAAACTTCATTGATTATATTTGTGGGCAGATAACTAAGTCTTTCAGTCAAGTGGTATGGCCTCCTGATAAGGGTAAAAAAGGCTTTTATCTGGTCACTCAACCCCCTGTGGTTTAACAAGCATGCATATCATCCATTCGATTAATGTATTTCAGTGCAGAATAAAAAAAAATTAGGCAAGTTTTATAATTGCTGAGGTTGCTGGAAGAAAAGGTATATATATTCATGACATGGGCCCTGGACTTTGATGTTTTGCATAATATAAGCCCTAGAACCTCACCAAAAGACAGTCTTGCTTAGAGAAAAATGCTGACTATATTGTTTAATAAAAAATGGAAACTTTTATTGATTTTATAGTAAAATTTTATATGCAGACTTGTTTAAGGTTGAATTATGTTTAATTCATAGCTGATTCTATTTATTTTGCAGAAGGTTTTGTGCAGTTCAATGTTGCTGAAAAATAGCATTTCTTCAATCAAGGTTAGGACTTGTGATATGGTAAGGTTGAATAGTGTTGAAATATGTAATATCTTAATATGCATAAAATTTGTGTTTTATGAATAGCCTATAGATATAGTTTCACTGAGACCTCAGCATTTTTCTCTAGTGAGTCTAACAGACATTAAAAAAAAAAACAATTTACCAAAAAATTTTGCACTTCATATTCCTTTAACCTAAACCCCATGGGCTATTTTTTTACAAAAAAAAATGTAACAGGCACTTAGGAGAGGGTACCTCCCATGCCACTGTTTCTATGGGTGAAGGTGAGGAAAGAGGACAGAGAAGCAGAAAGCTATTATCATGTCACATATAAGAAAATTATATGGAAGAGAAATTGGCCAACACAAAGTTATTCAGGGAAACTTCTACACAACCAAGAAGCAAGTCACTTGTCTGGTCCCAAGTCCTATTACAGGTTCATAACCACAAGACTGGTTTTCCTTCTTCAGTTGCAAATAATTAATAGCATTCTGAAATTATAATTTCACTCAGCCCTGTTTCCTGTTGTGCTGGCTGGTGGTTTTCAGTGTAGCTAATATCTTACCTCTTATTTTTCATTAATTGGTTGGCATTTGATTAGCCACCAGCCCCCCAAACCACAGGGAGTTTTGTATTTGAGCAAGCTGAGGTGAGAATTGAGTCCAATATATGTTATTTGAGTGCAGCTGAGCTGGAGATTCAAGGTGTTAAGTACTTACTGAAGACTGTTCTTATAAATCAGGTCAGTCTGTGTATATACAACTGCGCAATTTGAATTAATATGCTTCTACATGTGCTGTATTTTAATAGAGCTGGACAAAGGAGGTACAGTAAGGAATTGAGTAACTCAGGGAAAGCCTAAGCTGCCTTAATGCCAATGGGACAAAAATATCACCATATTTACCTTCAGTGTAACCAGACAAGTTTTTTACAATTTGCATGTTTGTCGACCCTGAATGTGAAAATGGAGAAATGAGATAATATGGGACATTAGATTTGTTGCTGTGCTTTTGCTTCTGTTTGCAGCTATCATCTTGCTTTTCTCCCTCAGCTAATATTGAGTTGAGGACACCTTATAAGAAAAGAGGTTCTACAGATGTCTGCTCTGTTCCCTAAGGAAAGATTTTTTTAAAGGTTTTTACTTTTGTTTTTCTTTTTTTTTTTCTTTATATGTGGTAGAGCAAAGGCCTCCAATTCACTTCTGGCTAGTGTTGAAAAGGGCTTCTTAGAGTTTGTCTCCTGTTATGTTTTGTACCCTCTGCAGTGCCCTTTTGCTGCCTGAATATTCACTGCGTGGCAGAGGGACAGAGATCTTGCAAGTGTGAACAGAATTTGCAACATTTGGGAATCAAAATACTTTAGCACTAAAGCTTCCTGTTTTTCTAGCATTATAGGAAGAGTCCATAAATTTGTTAAGCAAGTCACTAGCTTAAATGTCATATGAACCGTGCTTGTCATACAAATTTAGAAAGTGATTTACAGGCTGAAAATGTTATCAATTGAGCTACAGTGTTACATAATATCTGAAGTAACTGCTTACCCTGCATTATTTAGAAGCATGTGTTTATTAAAGAAAAACAAACTGAGCTCAACTTTGGTTTTTTGTTGAATTTTAAATGGGGAGAAAACTGACAACTTATCAGTCAGAGCTCGTGAAAATGATTTGTGACTAGAAAAGGGAAGAGAAGGAAAAAAAAAGATAAGGGGTGAGAGGTAAACATTGTATTGTGCAGATTGGTTGTGCTTTATTCTGGAGCAAATTTGTCCAAATGTATATAAATGTGGTAGCTCAATAATAAATGAAGAGCAGGAAAATACAAGCAAAAAAATTAGGTGAATTCATAGAGTCGTCTGTATTTTAGTTAAGTGGATGCTGTAATGTGGTAATAGAAATGTGTTACCTACATATCCTGTTTTAATGAACATTGCTTCATTATACTGCTGTAGTGAATGTTTCTAATTTACAAGAACATAAGAGTATATCTTACTGTGGGGAAAAAAATATACTTATTAAACTGCAAGTTGCCAGCATGCCATTCTTGACAGCCACATACACACACACGCATGCATGCATATGTATAGAAAGTATAAAATAGTTAAAATATTCCTGAACCCATGCATACAATTTCATTTTTGTAATATTCATTTCATCTGTTGGAGAGAAATGCTGTTTAATTTGAATGAGGCTGTGAATTTTGCAAAATGAGTTGGTAATAGCATTTTACTTAAACTTATGGCATCTCTGTTCATATTGTATAGTTCAGGAATGGTTTCTTTATAATTAAAGTGTCAAAAAAACCACATTTGAATCAAGAATGATGAAATTCATTCAGGATGATTTGCTAAAGAATAATAACTTTTAACTTTCTCCCTTTAAACAGAATTGTTTAGGCTCTCTCATCAGCTGTCCAGGGTTTCCTTATTTCCTTTTCTAGCTACCCTAGAAATGAACTGGTCTCTTACAATGCTTTCTTTATTTCCATATGCTCTGCATATTACACACATTTTATGGGTCCATTATTGGAGGCTGTTGTACCAATGATTTACTGGAGCATTGGTAAATACTTTTAAAACTTTACTGAGTAGGTAAGAAAATGCAACATATTGTACCTCCAGTATGAGAGTATAATCAGTATAACCTCCAGAGAGTATAATCAGTGAAAGTCCAAATTTTTTTCAGAAATGTGGAGACTTCCAGGAATCCAATTTGATAAATGTGAATTTTTCAGCATGTTGAACTTGACTCCACAATATTTGGCTTATTAGTTCACTGCTGAGCACAGGATGGTACCTCTGGCCTTGATTCAGCAGTCTTTAAATAAAAGGATAAGTGCTCTGCTGATTCAGGGCCAGACTAGTGCAGTGTCAATATAGGGCATTTTGGGTGAAAGAAAATGTTGACCACAGGGGGTTGATTTCTTCCTTGTAGGGGAACAAATCTGAAATAAATGTACCGAAATAGTAGCAGGAAAGAAGATGGACTGAAAGGTTTTACCTAAAATTAACCTTAGATTGTATGTTCAGAGCAACAGCGCTTGCTCTGTGAGATGGAAAAATACGCTTGACTTCAGTATTATTTTTTTAATTACACAGTGGGGTTGTATATAATAAGGGTGGGATTTGCTGCACCTTAATGGCTATCTGAAAGCTGTCTGGTCTGAGCTTCTATAGGTGGAAAGAGACAGCCTCTCTCTAGGAGCTGATTTATCCTGTTGTAAGGTGTGTGGTTAATTTACCCCCAGAGATGCTGCTGCGTGCAAGGAAACTACTGGACTCTAATCAGACAGAAGCTAGGTGAGATAAAGAAGATGCTACCTGATTAAATAGAAAAAAAAGTTTATTACACAGGTGTCTGTCTTGTCTCTTGCCCAGCAGAATTAAGACATGAAACAAAGGAAAGAAATTAGGTTTACAATTTACCCCTGTGCCTGTGTGAAGCAGGTGTCTGAATACGAGCCAAATAGCCAGCCCTTGGATCCAGCTTAATTTCTGGAGAATGACTGCTGCAGCAAAAGCTCCCAGTGTTCCTCACATTGACCTAGTTTTCAGTTATCTGGTGACTCTGTGCTAATGTGACCCAGTATTTCTTTGCAGTTCCCTGTCTGGTGCCTTTAGATTTTTTCCTTTTTGTTTACCTTTGGTGTCTATACTCACCAGACACCTAATCCTGCAAAGTGTTAAATCCCACATGGGAGGTAGGGGCTGTTCTCTTCTCTCATCTAGCAGGAGTCAGGCTGCCCCATTTCTCCCAAGATTAGGCTGGATAACAGGCAGGTAAGCAAAAACAGCATTGTAGCTGGTTTTAGGGTTGTACCCCAGCAGAAGGTCAAGCATAACAGTGCAGTGAAAATAAAGCATTTTGAGTCATTTATTCCTTTAAAAAGGTTTGTATCATCCATGCAGCTGCAAAGCCATAATGCTTTCATTAAAAGTCACATCTGTGCTGAATTAAAACAGGAGCCTTTTCCAGCCAAGGAGTATTTGTCAGCTTGAAAGTTTTTCTCTTAGCTCCTGAAGCTTTTTTCCAAAAGCCACGGGCTAAGACAGAGAGCAGACCTTGTCACGAGCTGGTACCGAGGTTTAAGTACATTCCTGCTCTGTTATTCACCGTCTGGCTCCAATTTAGAGGTACATCTCCCTTGTGTTAACTTTATTAACCTACATATGACTGGCTTTTTTGTTTAATGTGGAAATGAAAAAAATAGGTGCTGGGCCCAAGAAAACTAGTCTGAAAACATCTTTTTCCAGATTTTCTGTTCCTTGTGGCACATTAAACACTTGCATGGAATGTTTGGTGGATGAAATATATTTTAAAGGATGTTTTTTGAGAGTAGTCATTTTTAGCTCTATGTGAAAAGATTTAAGCAATCACAAAATCTTAGTCCTCTAATCTTCCCTATCTTTTTGAGCCTATTTACTACTTTCTACCAAAACTGACTTCAAAGATGTAAATATACCAAATCAATGAATATTTACTAAGTGGATAGAAGTGGATAGCCAAAATTAATTCCTCAACTGGGAGTGTGTCTGCAGCATGAGCCCAGCAGCTGTGTGCTGTGTAGCTGCACCAGTGGAGGAACAGATGTGTTCTCGTCAGCACACTGCTGGATGCCTGTTCCACAAAAAGCCACCACACAAGCTACTACTGATTTGTCCCTCTGATGGGGATGAGACCCAGCAAGTGGGAGGACTTGAAGGAGGAGCTGAAGGTATAGTGGGAAGATCTGTGCTGGATGTGAATGTAAGTGTGGGTTGCTGGGAAGTAATGTTTAGGGCTTTGCTGGTTCTGCAGCTCACAAGCCAGATGACTTAAAAGAAGGGTAGAAAGCTTCCAAATTTGTCTTTTCAGTCTTATCACTTTATTTAGAAAAGGACAACAAGCAGCTGTCTGTACAACAACTGTAAACAGGGACCCCAATTAAGTTGGATTTCTAAAGCACAGCAAATTATCTTTATTGGCTTACTGAAATTTTCTTTTTAAATGCTGAGGAGCAAAGCTTTGAGAAGTAACTAGGAAGAAAAAGATGGGGGTATCTTTATCAACACAAGTGACAGCAAATAACGCAATGGAACAAGAAAGGTAACCTACCTTTTATGCAACTGTGCAGTCCAGGAACCTCTGGTATTATCCAAGATTCCTTGTGCTGATCCTTGTATGACTGAGAAGAAAAATGCCCTCAAGGGCAAAGATCCTCAAGGATCTTTATCTGTTTTTTCTGGGTAAAATAAACAAACTTCCACAATTAGTCAGGCTTTTAATGCTTAACATACATAATATATTTATATAAATTAACTATTTATCTCTACATGTGTATACATAAAAAAATTGAGTGTGTCTTCAGTTCTTTAAAATAAGCCAAGCAGCAAAAAGATCAGATTTTACTTTAGAAACTATAGGATTTCAACTATATTTTCCCTTTCTTAATCGAACACCTCACATTGCTGATGTCAGTGTCTTCCCCAGTCACAGAAGTGTGCTCTTATTTTTTCCAGTAAGGACTGTCATCTCAGAGGAAAAGTTGTACCAAGGTTTCCTCCAGGTTTTTGGCTGCACTGCTTCACAAGGGAAATATTTTGTTTGAAGAAGATATTTGGATGTAATACAAACAGTGTGAGGAGCTTCCCTCTCTGCAGAGGAGAAGGGGAAACCACCTCCAATTTTTTTTTTCGTGAGACGTGGCAGATTTTCAGGATGTGTTTAACAGCACTGTGCTGATTCTCATATCCTGGGGAGAAGTTCTGGCTCTGTGGAAGCTCCCATCAGTGCTTCTGCCAGCTCCTGTGAAGTCAAGCAGAGGCAGGACTCCCAGGAGCAGGGAGGAGCTCACTTCTTCCTCCATGCTCTGGAGTGGGGTTTGTGGGGGGGTTTCCTCTAGAGCCTGCATCATGCCAGGTCTCTGAGCTCATACAGCTGCAGCTCTCCCTTCCTCTCTGTTGTGGAATAGATAACTTGTTTCCATTGCATATTTTTATAGAAATAAATTTAAGGAAAGTACCCCTGAAGGTAACCTTTGACTTAGGTGGTCCCTCAGGGCTGTTGATTGCTTAACCTTCTTCTTCTGAAATTATTTAAAAGGAGAAGAGGATGGAGATAAATGTAAGGGAAAGCAGTATTTTTCTAAGCAAAACAAAGCATATTGAAAAATAAAAGCTGATAAAAGAAACTTTTCTGACACAGTCCAAGCTGGCTTTGCAATGATGCAATTTCCTTCACCCTGTAAGATTTTACTGCCCCATATCTCTTGGGAGCAGAGTAGGAGATGGGTAGCCTATGCCCATGTTTCTCCCAATAGATATTCTTGGAGTAGTAGTAGCAATCAATATTGAAGCACTCTTTGATATTTCTAGGTTCCAGTATTTGAGAGTTTCTGAATTTAACTCTCAGGTGCAAACATTAAAGAGGATGAAAGGATTTCATTATTGCCAAGTTGCAATATTGTTCAGAATCCACTGTCTCTGGAGGCTGACTGGGCTCTTGTTCTTCTTTCCTTGCAAATTAAAGGAAAGAGGGCTTCAACAGAATTCCCCACTTCACAGATTTTGCTAGCTAAGAATAGGCATCTAGAAAATTAGAGAGAAGAAAGTTAAACACTGATGTCTATAAACTCATAGCAGTGGAAATTTGTATGCTGAAAAGCTGTTAATTCAGTGTTTGTTTTATCTTACTGTTTATTGGCTCATTGACTCATTTTAATTTCCAATAAATTTAGCCTTTAGAGCCTCTGAACTCAGGAAGAAGTAATTATTTGTTTAACAATAAAATAGGTTTTTTATGCCCATCTTTCTCCTTGTGCCTCATCACACAGGAGGGGTAGGGTGGTGGGGCAGGGGTGTCACTGTAACCAGTCCTTCACTGAAGAGGAGAGGCAGATGATCTCCTGGAGCTGTTCGTTATCATTCATTGCCTTGTTCACCATTGGAAGGAGATGCAAGGTGGATGCTGCTGCCTGATGCAATATTGCATGATGGAGTAATGTGTGTAGGTGAAGACTTGGGTGAAATGTCTTCTTCCCTGACAAGGTTACTGTGAGGAAAGCACAGGGAGAAAAGCCTCATGGGCTTTCCTTTTAGTGTTCAAAGAACAAGGCTTTCCTACTTGCCCTGGAAGGGAGAGGTCTGAAAACCTATAGTACATAAACATGGAATTAGATAGAGTTGTCTTTATATTTGCAGGACCACAGGTTCGATGCTTAAAGGATCTAGAAAGTTGAGGTAAGAGATCCTGGCAGCCCCAGGCCACCCGTGCCCTGGACACTTGGCAGTGTTTTGGCAAGTTAGCCAGGAAGTCAAGCAGAAAGGGGAACCTATGCTCTTGAACCCCACTTCTTTAGGCAGGGGAAATGTTGGTTCAGGTGTCTTTCTCCTGTAGGGTCACTGACTCTGGGTGGAACTTCATAGGTTTCAGACTGTTCTCAGTTAAAACTGATTGGGAGTGGTCAAGTTGATTCTTGGCAGCAAATGTGGACAAATGCTTCTGGGTAGAAGGTTAGTTGCCTTTAGGTGCTTGGGCAGGATTTGTAGGATTGCTATTTTGAGCAGCAGCACCTAGACTTATCAAGTGGATAGCTCAGAGGTTTAGATCTGAGTACAAAAGCACTTGCTTTTCAAAACTGCATGTGTTTTCCCTGTATCTCCACGTACAGGTACAGATTTCTCTCCTCAGAAATGCAATGTTGCATCCACTTGCTTTGCAGTTCTCCTTAGCTCTCATCTGCTAAGAATGTCCCTGGCTGTTTCCACGTCTTTCAGACAGCTGCATTGAGTGATCAGGACTTGCATTTCTGGACATTATTTGGGACTACGAAAGGGGATGTTGTCGGTACCTTTTCCTATCCATAGGCTGCACTTTACCACTGGTGGTCTCAGAAGAATGTTTTTGATCCCCATTTAGTTTTCCTTGCAATGGATTTTTGTCTAAAATTAATGCATACCAAACAAGTAGCCTGCTTAAAAAGAAAAAAAAAAAAAAAAGAAGGAGAAAAGAAGGGAAAAAATAAAAGAAAAAAGCCAACCTAACAGCAAAGTAACAGCAACAATAATAATAAAATTGTAGTTCTTGCTAGGTTGCAGTCTCAATGCAATCCACTTTGACTGTAGCTGTGGCAAAGTGCTGTCTGAAAATGACTGCCCTATTCATCTGTTAATATTGTTAGAAAGAAAGCTACAACTGTACCTATCAGTGTAACTAAATTAGAGCAGGTTCACATAAGGCAGGCACACATAAAAATGTACTTATGAAACAGATGTATCCCTCAACAGGAAAATGACAGCAATTCTGATAAAATGCTTTTATTATTTACTTTCAACAAGTATCTATAACTGCAGCTTGACTATTGTTGAATCATTTCAATAATCTCGTTATAGGCCTGGCAATAAAAGGAAAAGCACTTCAGCACAGTGAAATGGCCTGGCTTCTGACATCTTCAGTGGCATGTCAGTGATACAGTGATGGCTTTTAGCTGTCAAAACAAACAGCTGCATTATTTATCCAGGTGATGAACTGCTTCAAAGCAGTGCACATCCTTGTGTGGAATAAGGCAGCTGCCACGGGTTGGGTCCTGCTGGTAGGGATGGATGGATGGATGGATGGATGGATGGATGGATGGATGGATGGATGGATGGATGGATGACTGCAGTATGAGGGAAGCCTCAGTTGTGCTGGGTGCAAGGGTTGTACTCATATGTCTTGGAGGTACACAGAGCAGTGTGAAAGATTACATCTGGAAATAAAAAAAATATTTTGGTCTTAAACTGAGCAAGCGTTTGCCTGCTATTTGCAGGCTTCTGCTTCTTATATGCTGTAAAATTTATGGTCCACTTGCAAGTTCCTCTAAAACTAGTGCCTAGAGCATGTCCCTTTCCAGCCTTAAGTTTTTTGGATATGGATTGTGTGCATTTTGAAAATGGTTGCAAAAGGAAATGGAGAGTTAGCATTTATGCATTCAGTGTCTTTCTAGGTTTTCATGGGTTTCGGAAGAACTGTGAGATGACAGCTAAGTATATGCACAAAGCACTGCAGTTGGCAAATATAGAAGTATCTTTTGCTATCTATAGGAACACAGAGAAATAGACTCAGTGGCTTGAATATAGTCATGTAGGTTGCTTGTGGCAAACTAAGTACTATCTTTGGAGTATTTAATTTTAATCTGCTACAAAATAAAATCTATTCCACTTCAAAAATGTGAAATAGTTTATTTTCATTTGTTTTCAGACTTGCAGAAATTTTCAGAGCAGAGAAGGAAGTTCAGAGCATTTTGGAGCTGGAAATGTCTAAAAATGTTCAACAGTGGACAGAATCTGTAAGAAGTGATATGAAATGAAACATCTAATGTCAAAAAACCTGTTCTGATTCTTCTGGTAATTCTGGTGATTGCTCCACATGGCTATAAAAATGTACTCTTTAGCAGAGTATGTTAAATTATAAGCTCTGATAAGGAAAGTGTTAACATTTCTGTAGCAACATCACATTATTTTTTATTGTGTATATTATTCTAAATAGTAGAACTTTAAGTTTTCTGAATATTCAGTGTAAGAACATACTGCAACTGAAGTCTTAAGGTTTTTAATCTTTAATATATTTTGAGGATCTTCCAGTGAAATTTGCTATATGAGTTCTGCTTTTTATAATTGTTTCAATTTATACTTCCTCTGCTATACTTATATCTATACTTTTAGTAACTATTTCTTTTTACATTTTGCTTTAATATTTGTTGATCGAGAGAAAAATTAGTGTATTTTTTAAATATATGTTTGGAATTTGTAAGTTTATGAAACTTCCTCCCCTTACTCTGAACACACTGCTATTCTGGAAATTAGAAATAGAAATTTCCAGAATAGTTATTCTGGAATTAGAAATTAGAAATAAAGCCCATAATCATTTCCTTTTGTTTTCTTATAATTTCAGACAATAGCAAGTGAGAAAGTGCTCCATATGTCAAAAATGTACAATTTTAATCATTGCTATTCCAAGAAGCAAGAAAAATTATTGCATTTTGAACTGTTGTCTTCACTGAGGACCACATACTTGGACAGTGTGAGCAGAAGATAACACAAACATCTCAGGCAGTTGCCTAAGCTCTTCCCATGCACGCTTAATGAGTCTCTGCCAAAATATTTCAGGCAGCAAATAAAATTGCTTCTCCTTTGAGAGTTCCCATTGCCTTGTTTCCTTGCTCAGCCTGAGAACCCCAAAGGAGGGCTTTGAATGGGGAGATTATAAATATCTCAGCAGAACAGACATAACACCTACAGTAAAAACATAGTGGGAGAAGGAAGGAGGGAGATGGGAAATTGGGGATATTTTTGGGAAAGGTGGTTTTTTTCCACAGGGAATTTCCTTTCAGCAGGTGCCTTACTGATCCTGACTCAGATTAACTAAGGTTTACATCTGGATCTCTTTTCTAAACCACATGTAAACTTCATCGTCAGCTTTACCCGACTGATGGTTCCAAATATTTTCAGCTCTAAAAAGACATTTTCTTTTAGGTGACATGAAAATTGATTTCTGGTCAAACCAAATATTCTGAAATGCCCATCCAAAGCCTCTAAACTGAGAAGCCAATACTGTATCAGTGAAACCTGGCAAATGCAGGGAAAAAAAGGTTTACTCATTCTGCCTACAAGAGCTGTGTAAACAAAAACAAAACAGTCTTTCAGGACAGAACATGAAGAACTGGCAAGCAAACACAAGTGTAACAGAGAAGATTTCTAGGTCGCCCAACTGCCTAATTGCTGGCAGGCGCTTTGGATTTTTACAGCATGTCTCTCTAACATAGTCTTTAGGAAAAAAATACTATATATTGCAAAATAGATACAAATCTAAAGCATTTTGTATTCTTTAGACTTCAACTTCTACCTACAGCAGGGTTTGTGAGAGGCTTGCTCTGCATGTTGAGCTAAATAGAGCAACCTATCTTTCCATGACATAAAAAAATTTAATGATGAGTGAACTGCAAAACTATTTTCATCTTTCAGCTTGATCTGGAGGACAATGGCTGCATTACTCACTGTTTTCTAGGGACAATAATGAAAACCCTGGATTTTGTACAGCCTTGTACTTGCAGTGTCCATACTGTGCTGCTATGGAATGATTTAGCCATTTCCATGACTATTGGGATCCCATCAGCAATGTTTGATATCCAATTCTTTAACAGTGTTATTAACATTTGATGGGATAGAACTAGGATATTTTTAACCTTTGCTAACAAACTGTATCAAAATGAAATACCAGAATTAAAAAGCAAAACAACAGGAAAAAATCTCCAAACCTCAAACCTACAGGGACAATAAATAGGTTTTATTCAGTTTCCTGAACATGTGGCCCTGCTTGCTTATACACAGAAAAGACCTTTGGTTGCTCTAATGTTGCCTTCCCAATTGTAAACATCTGTATAAAATAATACAGATGTATGTAATTATAAAAATATTTAATGCTTATTTAAGATTTCTTGGTTTTAATCTTTGCAGTCTTTCGGGGTTGAAAGAAAACCATGAAAACCATGTTGAAAGTACCTGTCTTTATTAGGAGAAATATTTTTTTTCCAGATTTGAACAAAAAAGCTTAACTCAGTTTGTTCTTTAGTTACTACTCTCCCATGATGCATTGTTGATGCTTTTAATACTTTTTCTATGTATTAAACTTTGTTATCACAGTATTAGTGGGGGAGTAATTGCAATCCATTTAGTAAAAGCAAAAAAAAAAAAATTAGGTGAGTTATTGCTCTCTCCAGTGACTAATGCTAATTAACTCCGGCTTCACCTGCACTATGAAAATGAGCACTTTTTAATTTTGAAATAATCTTGTGACTCAACTATATTTATAAAGTGCATTTCCATTCTTAACCCAAGAAACTATCCAGTAGTTTGAACATTTTACAGATCACACTAGTTAAGGAAAGAGGTCATATTAGTCAGGTGTGTACGTTTACCTTTTGCTTACAAGAAAATATCAATATCCTGTTCCATGGACAGGAAGATCAAATTACTCCAGATTGTTTAGGGGCTTTACTTTGTCTTCTTTTATCTGTGTCTTTAAGCCTATCCAAGACAGCACCCTTTGCTCCAGATGGGCTTTTCCATTGAGGCTCACTGTAATCCTAATTCTGGCACCAACCAAATCTGCCTTGTCTGCCTCCAAGAACATTTCTTTCTCTTTCATCTTCATCCATTCCTACACACAGAGGTCAGAAAAGCTTTGGCATCCATGTAAGTTAGGTTCCTGTGAGTATTTGCATACTTCTGTATTTTGGGTTACAAAGCTGTTTCAGTCATTACCTGTTTGCCCAAATATGCTTCTTGCTTCCACCCAAACATCTGAACATCAGCTCAGTAGCTACCTAAGTCAACCTTAACAATGCTTAATACTAACTCTAATGGTATATTAGTTTTAGCATTGTTCATTGGCAGTAAGACCATTTTTATTGGCGCTTATAAAACATATTTAAATCTTTTTAGATGTCTATTTTCTGTGCATAGCATCTATAGATCAGAGTTTGCAAAATGGTTGTCATTTAGTCCCTGTCCAATGTAACTAAGTTAGTTCAGTACAGGAAAAAACCCTCTAATGATGAAGGGGGAAAAACCAGTCAAATTAATGCAAAGTGACCTACTGCAAGAGTGTGTGTTGCTTGTGTGAAGTGGCTTGTGTGTAATTTTTAGATAGAACACACAAAACCAAACCACTAGCAATGGACAATCTATGGTGAATGGCCCAATATATTGAAAAGCTGAACTCTTGCAGATTACATCATCCCCAGGGTATCAGAGATATTTCAGGGCACAAGCTAAACAAGCAGGAGGAAAGTTTGGTACTTTGGCTGATCATACTCACTATACTTTCCTGTGCCTGATTGCTCAAACACATTATTCACACAAGGTCATGGCATGGTAATCAGTGCCTGTTTCAGAGAAGGCACTCTGAACTCATTGTCTCAGGAGACTGAAAATGTCATTTCACTCTGCCTGCACATATTGATTATTTATTCTCAACAAGTTCTATTACAAATAGCACTGTTGTGGCGATTGCCGAATAAACACATCCTAAGGTATCCTCAGCCTTTAGCTTATTAATTCAAGAACTGACCCGGTTCAGGTGGGATGGATACAATGTGGATGCCCTGACATCTCATAGGTATGTTCAATTAGATCAAACATCTAATTGTATCAGTGGATGGTGACATGCACCAAACCTATGAACAACTGCTGTATGTGTTGCTCAGTCCTTTGAGATGCTGTAGTGGTACCCATCAGTGATTTTAAACCTTTAGAACACAAGGGAGACAAATGCTGGCTTGCAATAAGTACTGTTCGTTTGCTAATTGCTACTTATTTTGCTAAATCTTTGGTATTTGTGTATAGCTTGCATAGAGTGGGTAGCTGTGTTCTGTCTCATACAAAACAAAAGCCAGAAAATATTACACTGTTGCCCTACACTACTTGTGTTATCTTGGGTTGCTATGGCATTGCCACACATAATACAACATAATGGCAACAGAAAGCAAAAAAGCATTCTGGCCTGTGAGAGTGTTGAAGTAAATAGATAATGAAGCTTTCTGTTGTATACCATGATAATAGCAAAGTAATGGAAACAGAGCTGCATGCGATAGCAGTTTTGATTTATTTACTGGGATTTATATAAGACATTCTTCATGATTCTCTCCCCCTGCACAAATAATTGCATACAAATTCCTCCTGCCAAGATACCAGAGCTGCAATTTAATGCAAGGTCTTTTTGACTTGTTGGAACCATTTAGCCACTGAATATGACAAACCTTCTTTAACTGTGACACTCCTTGTGATCCCAAACCTTTTTAGATGCTGGCCTTTGGACCTTTTTTTTTTAGTCAGGTAAGGGGATAATTTAATTTGGGCTCTTTGCACAGGCTGCTTGTATGTCTTTTCATGTGAAAAATACTGGTGGGCACCCTAAAAGCCACTTGTTGCAGCAGTATGACACCAGGAGAGAGATACTTTCCTTTGGTGCGCAAGTTTGGGTCAATGTGAGAATAATTTTAGCCACACCAGACAACCAGCAACACAGTCCCACAGCCAGTGAATGTCAGCTGCAGCATCAACCACAGACTGAAGGCTCCATGGATGACATGAGCATGCTGAGAGACAGATGCACTTTTTTCCTGCAGGATGTTGAGAACTGACCTGATTCTCTGGGCTCAGACATGCAGGAGCAATACCACAAGTCCTCCTTCCTGACTTCTGGCAGCTCTGCATCTGTCACCTCTCTCTGCTACCCATAAGTCAGCGACACGCAGACTGATTCCTGTAAGCCTCCCATAGCATGCGAGAGCCTGAGTTATACTTCAAGGTTACCTCTGAGAGCTCAGAATTGCAACGTGGACAACTTTGCTGATGGCTATAGGGCATGGTATAGATGGAGTTCTGTGTTAAGGGATCTGTAAGGTTAAAACTATATATTGGAGTAGAAACCATCTAAGTTTGCCGTCAGCTGAAGTCAGAGAGGGCTTGACAGCATGTTAAGTCTCCACAGGGAGTAAAAAGGTTAAAATAATTTGAATTGGGATCCCTCCCCCTCCCTAACCAGTTACAATTTTAAGTAGTTTAAGGCTCAATAGAGCAATAGGAGTGCTTTGCATTGGCCTCCAAAACAAACTATAAAGTGGCGCAACCTGAGAAGTTGTGCTGCAGTGTATTCCCTGGCTGCTGCAGTAAATGATTGTATGGGTATTCTGGTCCCAGAATGGGAGTTTCAAATTCAGTAAGAGTCCTCCCCACACCCACACTACCAAAAATTTTTCAGTGTTAAAGTCAAATGAGACAAGAAGAAAAAATGTACAACCCACTCCCACCCCTTTTCTAAAATGATTTTTTCTCTAAACATCCCTTCTTACACGAATTTTGACCACTGGACTGAAAATCTACAATTTGATAAATTCTGTTTAACAGCAATGAGAAAGGTGTCATATCAGCCATTCTTGTGAAAGGGACTCCAGGAGCTCTCTGATACTGGGAGATAGTTTATTTGTGTCTGTTGCAGATGGATGACATCTTTATAGAAACAATTTATATGTGAGACAGAGAAAAGAAACTGATGCTTTAAGATGTCTTCTTGACTCATTCAACATAAGTCATCCAAAAACATAAACTTGCTCAGGAGCATGGTACAAAAAGGGAGAAAGAGAAGATGATAAGCTGGTGATAAAGATACACAGGAGCCAAAGCTCTTGGAAACATCCATCTGGACTTTGTCAGTGCGCTGGAACTCTCAGGAGCTCTCAACCTCGTAGACACCTCTGGTCTCTTGTACCACAAAGGAGAAAACTGCATGAGTTCACTAGGAGCTGCAATAACAGTTTCATTCCGTCACTCTTTGTGAGTCTTTAGATAGGTAACCTAATAAAACAATGAAGATAGTCAAAGAAATTAGCAAGGGTTGTCTCTTTTAAGGTTTAAAATGTTAATATATGTGTTTTCAGCCCCCATAAGTAGTCCGTATATTATGCATGTTAATGTGTACCTTTGAGTGATATTAAAAATAGAATCCTGGTCATATGACAAACCAGTTGCTATAGTAACTACATTTTTGCTGTAGAACAGCAAAGTACTAATGTGTAAAATGTGTAAATTATCAGTGTGCAAGAGCAACTGATGTGTCTTCGCTCTGCTACTCTGTTTTAAAATGAATCTTTCTATGAATATACATGTCTCATTCATGTATTCTCATGACACTCCTGTAGCTGGCTCCATTTCTTCTGTTGGCCACCCTTCTATGCTTAAGTGAGATGTGACATTTCAGCCAAAAGAGAAAGAAGCAGAAGAAACACAGATAATGGCCTTGATCCAAAAGAAAAGGCTTATACTGATTTCAATAGACTTTGCCTTGGGCTTTATGCAAACAAAGGTGATTTATGAGGGATACCAGAAAAAGGCAGAGTTCACTCATTTTTGCATGCCTGTTACCACATTCTCCTTTGGAAATTTGAAGAGATGTTGCCCTTGACATTGGGGAAAGGTAGGATCAAGCACTAACATGCTGGAGATTCCCACAGCAGGCTGAGTACATCTCAGTGAATGTGGAACCAATTTTTGAGAACGTCTTCCTTCACCCCAGATTCCAAGCTTCTAGATTTACATGCATGTCAGATGTTGTTTTGCCATTTAAATTTCTTAGGATAGATAAGATAAGCGTTACTAAAATTTAAGAGTGGGTGAAACACTTGGAATGAAGTCCTGGCTTAGATGTAGTCAATAGCAAAACTCTCATCGACAGTATTTCCCCTTTTCTGTTTAGTGTCACACTGAAAAGGGCACTGACCTCCTGCCCTGCAGGAGATTGTAACCCCCACAAAATGCAACAGAGATATTTATTTTGGACTCCAGAGAGAGGAATAGTGTTTGTAGCAGGGCTGGCTACAGATCAGATGTATTCCCATCCAGAGGGAATTATACCAGTTAACCAGTAAATCTTTTGCATGACTCGCTTTAATTATGCTAGGTGGCTGTGATACTTTATTTTATTGGGCTTTCTAGTTTTGCTGTAGTCCACATTTTAAAGAGAGTTGGTTGAACCTGAAGTCATTCTAATTTTAAGGTTTCAAGGCACTGTGTTTTTCTTTTTGCAACCGCAGCGTAGATGTAATTATAATCTGCCTTGTAACAGCACCTGCCCTGAGTGGAACAGTTAGTTATTTACTAACACTCCAGGAGGGACTCCAGATTGAAGGAGATCAGCTGTGTCTCTGAGCTCGTGGGTAGCCCAGTACTAAAATATGGCTCCAGATTTACTGTCTGAGATTCATGACACAGCCCACCCCCTGCTCTCTATTGCAAGGCTACGGCTTTTTGCTCAAATGAGACAAACCCCATTTTGTATGCAAATACATGTTCCAAAATAGAAAGTGTTAGTTTAAAATCACAATTTATTTTTCATCTCAAGTCATCAGCAGGAGCTTCTACCTTTCCCTTGGAACTTTTGACAAGTAGAGCTACTGTCTTAAATTCTGCTGTAAAATTATATTATGGGACTCCAACCAAGAATGCTTGTTTTGTAGCTTTTTGGAACAAAGCTCTTTATAAAGTAGTGTTCTGAAATCTACATATGGAAACCAACAGACTTTCTATCAGATTTGTATTTGTGAAATTTTGTTTTTAATAGTTTTCTGTGATAGCAAACTAACATTTTTCCTGTTTCTTGTGTCATTGTTGCAGTATCAGCTCTATCATTTAGTGTCAAATTTTTGTATCTGTATCAACAAATTGTGAAATAGCAATTTTGCTGCAGATCTCTTTTCTTTGGAGTGGAAAATTTCAACTTTTGGCATACATCAGGACTTGTTAGGTGGAGATGGTGTCTTGGTGCCTCCGTCTCTCTTGCTCTTGTGGGCTTGGTGCTCAGATGGACTCTCACAAAGCACTGCAGAGGGAGCAGGAACGGAGGTGGCCCAGGCTCCAGAAAGAGTGTGGGACTCTATCTTGTACATTATAATATGCTATAAAGCTTAATTAATTCCAGTGTTAAACTTACTTGGATATTTCTATGCTATTCTACAATATACTCTTACTTTTTTATCAGTAGTGTGGTGGAGACAAATGTAGTGATAGAGAATCTAGCCCAGACAAATGAATGGCAGCATGAGGTCTGTGACTGCAGTACTTAAAATGTTTTCCAAAGAGAAAACCACTGAATTGTTTCCTTTAAAAAGGCCTCAGGGTAGAGGGTTTATGTTCAAACCTTTACCTGGAATGCTTTTCCCTTGAAACTTGAGATCTCTAGATGGAGATCCACAGTTTTCTAAACAAAGGAAAATCCTTCTTTTTCTCTTTCTCTTGTTTTTTGTTTTCAAACAACCACAAAATTTCATGAGAAGTATTATAAAGAAAATATGCATCAATTATCAACAAAACAAATATTTTATTAATTATTTGTGGTAAGAAATAACTAGGAAAGGTACATTTTTCCAAGGTTCATTATTGTTTATATTGCCACACTATTGTCTTTTTCTATGACTGCTTTTCCACTAACAATAAAAGATTCAGTAATACATTACTTTCCCTTATTTAAGAAGTATGGTAAAGTGTATTCTGCTATATGTCTTCCTACACTTCCTTGGTATTGAAATTATAGCTCCTATAAACAAGTCACCTTTAACTTGATAAGTCAATTTGTGGAGTCACAGTTCAGTAATTTAAACCTGTTGTCTTTCCAGTAGTATGATCATTATGGAAGATTGTGAAATAAAGCTCATAATTAGGAACTGCTCAGGAACTGCACTGACAAAATAATTTTTACAGGAAACAATTAATTGATCTTCAAGTTGTGAAGATATGAAGTGGTTTCTTCAGAAAAGATTTCTTAGATTCAGTCTGGGATTTCTGAGCAAAACAAAGACCTTGTTGGATAGTCTGAATTAATTTCCTTCCCTCCAGCACTTGTGTCCCCTTTTTGAGAGATCACAATTTTTCTCAGTGATTAGGGTATTTCTTGTCAATTGCTGGACTATTGTAATTACACCAGGATTTTTCTTTAATTCTCCTTTCCCATTTCTTCCTCAAAAACACTGATTTTAAGCTATCACGAATTCATGTCAACATGGAAGGGAGGAGATGCCAGTGGAGAAAATTTTTTTACGATTAAAAGAGGAGTCTAAACCTTCTGTTTTGATCTCAAGGTTCAACTGCTTCAGCTTTGCAGGTATGAGACCCTATTTTTCAAATGGGGAGTAGAAAGCTCACAGATGCACACATTTTGTCATAAAAACCTTCACATGTAGCTTACATATGGTAGTTTAAGTTATGCAAAGCTTTAGAAATCTATAGGAATATTCAGGGAATAGTTCACAACTGAATGGAGATAAAGACAGCAGAATCTAACATTCAATTTGCCAAATATTCTGAACAGAAGCCAGAAGTCCATTTACATATAAATATATAATTTATAATGTGGAAATGCTTCAAGGCCTTGAATGCAAATGCTTTGGATTTTTCTGGGAAAAAAAAAGAAAAAAATTCTTTTCATCCTCTTGTCTTTTGTTTCAATTAAATCGTGTTCCACTGTTGCATGCATTAAAATAAATTAAGAGGGCAACCTTTTCTCTCTTTGCATACAACTGGCATATAAATGACACTTCCTGCATGACATAAAAACCTCAGATAATTGTTTTATAATTAATTTACCTAAATTAATTTAACAGATAAAAATTGCATTATTTTATTATAAATGTGTCCAATTCATTTAGAGAAAATAAACAGAATATGGTTTCTAACTCCAGCCTTTTTTCTTCAAAATGCCATTTCTCCTGAAGAGTAGATGCTTGGGATTTTTAGCCACTGATGTTTTTGTTTTTTTCTTATTACTCTTTCTGAGTATCAGTGTGTTCTGGATGTTGGCTGGATCAAAAAGAGATAAATACAAAAAATCAGATCTGAGAAAATGCTTTTGTAAATATTTTCAGTATTTTTAATTTTGTAACTAAAACTTTGTTTCTTGTTTATGTTCAGCTGCTGTTTTAATGTATTTTGTTTGCTGGCAATGCTAATGACAAATAACTAATTCATCTGAGGAAAAAAAATTCTGGCTTTGGAGAAAGAGCTTCTGATCACAGAAATTTGTTTTTCAGACTATGGAACTGAGTATCAAAAGTGGAGATGTTTTACAATAAATTGGGTTGCAGTCATTTATTCAAAACTAAAAGTCATTCAGCAAATACTTTGATGAATGGTTACATGAGAAAAACACTTTGCTGGTGGATCAACACCAACTAAGAAAAAAATCCCAACAGCTTGCTGCCATTTCTACAGTTCAAAAATAAAAGCTCTTCTCATGTGCATATAGGTCTCTTGAACTCATAGATAAAGAAATTACAGGTTGTAAAAGAATGGACACTAAGACGAGAAGGATCATTTAAGCAGATTAAGTAGCTGGAGTGATACAGTGTATTATCTGTTTGACTAGAAAAATGTGTGCCTTTTATGAGAAATAAGTATTTGACCATAAATTGAGAAATACATTTTCCTGATACAGATTGTGAAAGCAGACAATCCAGAGACAAAGGAAACCTAGAATCACAGAATATCCTGAGTTGAAAGGGACCCACAAGGATTATCGAGTGCAACCTCTTGTGTCTGTGCAGGACACCCAGGAATCACATCAGGTGCCTGAAGGTGTTGTCCAAACACTTCCTGAACTCTGTCAGGCTTGGAGCTGTGACCACTCCCCAGGGAGCCTGTTCCAGTGCCCAGCCACCCTCTGGGTGAAGAACTATTTCCTGACATCCAACCTAAACCTCCCCTGATACAAATTCAGGCCATTTCCTCAGGTCCTGTCACTGGTCATGAGAGTGAAAGGATCAGTGCCTTTCACTCCCCACATGGCTTCCCCTCAAGGCCCTTCACCATCTTCACTGCCTTCCTTTGGACACTCTCTAATAGTTTAATGTCTTTTTTTATGCTTTTATGCAAAACTGCCCCCTGTACTGGAGGTGAGGCTGCCCCAGCTCAGAGCAGAGTGGGACAATCCCCTCCCTTGCCCTGCTGGTGATGCTGTGCCTGATGCACCCCAGGTTGGCACTCCTGGCTGTCAGGGAACACTTCTTACTCACCTGAAACTTTTTATGTGAACCCTGGTAAAAGGGAACCTGAGCTTGGAATGTGGCAATCCATAGGAGTGGGCAGAAAATTGTTCAAAGGAAATGGAAAAATAAATAAAATAAAGTTAGTGCAAGACTTTAAATGCTAACAGTGCAATAAAGTGTTCAAAAAGAATACAGCACACAAAATAATACATTTGGAATAAATTTGTTTTTGAGAAGGGTGATAAACACCTTATTTTCCACATGGCAGTAAGAGTGGTAATCAGCACACTTAGATTCAGAATGGACAAACACCTTCTTGAATAGAGGGAGTGCTGCCGGAGCTGTAGGGCTGTGCTGTTAAAGGAGACTTCAGCCACAGCTGAAGAGCCTGCCTAATGTAACAGGTTTGCCTGGTGCAGTTTGTTCTGGATGTGGTGGCTGCCCTATTGATGCAAAATTGCCTGACCAACAAGAATTTATGAATTGGTGTGACTAGCGAGAGCATTACAAAAATTATGGTCTCAGACAATATCATCCTATTCTGATCAGCAGTGATTTCTTTTTGAATTGGATGAAATCTAAATAAAAATAGGTGCTTAAGTAAGGTTTATTTACTGTTTAAGACATTAAGAACCCAATTAGCAGAGTGTGCTGGATTTAAAAATTCAGTGTCTTAAATATGGATGAGCCCTGGGATATGTTAAAGTCAAAACTGCAAAAGCTCTCTAAAAATATGAAGGAGAAAATGTAGAAAATACATCAGGTACAGATACATTGAAAGTAAAACAGGCTTAAACCAAGACAGGCTGAGAGAACTGGGTGTGTTCAGCGTTGAGAAGACAAGGCTCTGTGGAGACCTTATTGCAACCTCCCAGTATCTGAGGGGATCTGTAAGAAATCTGTAAAAGGATTTTCTTCAAGGGCATGTCGTGGGAGGACAAGGGGGAATGAAAGAGAGTATGTTAGATATTAGGAAGAAAGTATTTACTGGGAAGGTGGTGAGACACTGGAAGAGATTGCCTAGAGAAGCTGTGGAATACTTCTCTGGAAGTGTTCAAAGCCAGGCTGGACGGGGCTCTGAGCAGCCTGGTCTAATGAAAGGCGTCCCTGGCCAAGCTAGGGAATTGGAACTGGATGATCTTTCAGATCCCTTCCAACCCAAACCATTCTATGAGTCTGTGATTCTAATTGTGCAGAGATTCTAGATAGACACAGAAGGGAAAATATTTCACAGTGAGAATCATCAGCCACTGGAATATCTCCCTAAGGAAATGGTTGGTTCCCCAACACTGGACAATTTTGATATTCAGCTGGACAGGATGCTGGGCCATGTTGTCTAGACTATTTGTTTGCCAAGAAAGCTTGGACCAGATGATAGTATTCTATGATTCTATGATAGGAGAATAGTAGAAAGTTATGCATAGTAAAGCTGACAAAAGAACAAAAAAGAAAGCTATTCTTCTTTGCAGGGGGTGAGGTTAAGATTTAGACCCAAAATGTTTTGGTTTTTCCTAGTTTTTGCCAAAGACAAAGATGAATAATTATTCAATAATAGGTAATTATTGAATTATTGTTCAGTAATAACAAGATTCAAGATTAAAAATAATCACAGTACCCAAGGCAAAAAGAAGAGAATCTGAAATACCCACAATTGAAGTAAAATCAGAATCTGGAAAGTTAATTTCATCATGCATCATGAGTAAACATGAACTTAATTTTAAATGAGACATGAAACAGTAAGAGTTTGATAGCTATTGTTTTTATAAGTTACAAGGTGGAGAGCATGGATGGAGTGTAGGAAGTATAAACTCATATTAAGAAAGGAAAAATTGTGATCTGGGCAATTGCAGGTTCTGACTGACTTATCTAAGAAGTAGGATAGGTCAAATCTGCTTGGACTTTAGCAGGGTATCTCACATGGTGCTCCACTGGAATTTAGTAATTGCGATAGGGATAATGGGGGTTAGAAGGGAATTTAGGAAAAAAGCTAAAGAGCTGAATGAGGACAACATCATCATGCAACAGCTCTTGCTTGAAGGGGATCATCAGGCTGGAAGGAGGTACTGTGGATTCTTGAGGGATCACTAGGGACTGATTAAGGATACCTAATCAATTGTCATGACCATCATGGGCAAGAGTGTGAGTTTGCAGCTTAAGCACAGTACCTATTTCTCTCAAGACACTTGCTGCTCAGTGTGCTGAGATAAATAGGAGACAGCTACTCTGTTTCAGGTAGTTGGATGCATGTGGGCAGTTGCTGCACAGTAAATTATGTGTTCAGGTTTTCCCTCTGGTAGCTATTTCCTCTCCTCATACCTTTCCTTAATAGCTTTAGTAATGACAAAGGCATAAAAAGTGGCAGTGTGGTAATGAGACAAAATTGGAGGTTTTGTCAATATGGAGAAGATCGAAACATAATGCAGGAAGATCTGTGTTACCTAGAGGACTGGAATAGCAGAAAAGAGCTGTAATTCAACAGCAAAATGTGCAAGGGCAGTCACTTAGAGGAGGAACTAGGAGGAATTCTCTGATAAGTTCAATGGCAGGAAATGGCAGAGGAGAGGGAGCAAGATACCCTCATTGGTTTCAGGATATGTCTAAGAAATCCAAGAGATGTTTCCAAGAAAGTGGCAGGCTCTGCCCTGAGATAAATCAGCTGAGCCTCATTTCTCACCCTAAAGACTTATTATGAGCATACAGAGAAGTTTTTGCACTTCTGGTCGCCCATATTAAGACGGTTAAATTCAAACTGGAATAATGGTTGTTGGGAGGAATGATGGATTGCTTTTATGAAAAGAGATTAGAAGATCTTGATGTATCTGCTTCACAGAAAAAGAACTGAGAGGAACCATGTTATTGTCCAGCAGGGGAATAAAAAAAACAGAAAGTGGAAAGTATATTTGAAAATATGAAAAAACTGATTAAAGGCAATAGTTATACGCAGACCAGGTCATATAGGAAGGTAGAAATGGAATGAAAAGTTGTCAGATTATTTCAGAATAAATTCTTGAAGTTTCACAGAACTTGAATCCTCATGTAAAATGCAGGAATTAAAAATCACGTAAAAATATTTATTTTTAAAGGTTGTAGGTTTTTAATTGTTTAGAGATGTAAAAATTACTTTATACAATGTGGCTCTCAGTCTTAGCCATTGGTAAAACCCAACAAGTGGGTAAGATGCTCTACAGACTTGCAGAGGAAGAAGATGAGAGAATGGTTCAGGTTGGTAGTTCAAAAGCCTTGAGCAGAGTGCATATCTCCTGATCTTTTTTTGATGTTCTGGTATGTGGTATCTCTACCCTGATATCCAGTTCTGATATTCTTGGCAAGAATTGATTGTGTGCTACAGTGCTGTGCTTAGTGTGGAAGGGCTAAAGGACATGCTGAAATAGTTTGCAGAACTAAGACCATAGAGATTTCGGGGCTGATAATTTTTTAAATTAATTTTTTTTTGCAATTTTGTTCTGTTCTGACATTTTAAGATGCATAGAAGAATATTTTAGTGCTACATTGTAAGCCATATGAAATTATTCTTTGTTCTTGTTTACAGAATTCAGAATAAAAGTTAGGAAGATATAAGTCCGTAAGTTCCATCAGGACATTGGAATCTTCAACTTCTAGTAGCACTAATAAATCTGTTCCTTTTATTATGAGCAGATTAAGTGTGTCAAGACTTTATCTTCAAGTCATACACACACACCACACACACACACACACGCGCACACACACACACACACATATATATATTCTCGCCCTGTAATTAGTCTAGGTAAACCTTTGTCCACTTGAGGTGTATTACTTAATGGAAATTATTGTTCTGAATTTTTAATGCTTCTAGCATTACAATTAATGAAAGCCAGATGGAGTCCCAGCCGTGACCAGAAGTAAAAATCCCATTAACTTTCTAGAGACACAGGAGTAGATCCACAGTCCATTGGACCTAATCAATAACTTGTAATCTTTAATGTTTGGAAATACACTTCTTTCATCTCATGGTCAGTGCCAAAAAATCCTTGATGGCTTCATCTGAAAGTTGTACGACTCAAGGAGAAGTTAAATGTGAGATTGTAAGGAAACAAAAATGAAACACTTTTACGGTTACTAGTAATGAAATACCAATATGATCTCATAAATAATTCAAAATTCCAGTGGGAATCACCTGTGATGAAAGACAGGTGTAGTGGAGAAGGGTGCATGTAGATAAATAGTTGGAGACTTCAAGGTCTCATTGCACCATAGAACAAAATAATGTGCTTCAGAAACTGGAACACTGACAAGTGAAGATTTTTAATTTTTTAAAAAAATTAAACCATCCAACACACTGGAAACTACATGTAAACAAAAGGTCACATTGTGTTGGGGTTGAAAATGTGGCTTTCAGCAGGGCAAAAGAAAAAAGATTAAAACATGCAGTGTAAAAGTCTATAGTGGCCTTACACATGAATCAGTCTGAAGGTAGAGAGCCGCCTTGACATCTTAGGTACACACAGTGTAGACCAAGCAGTTGTGGAACAGCAAGAATGGCAGGAGAAGAACAATTAACAAGTAATCCCTTGGAGAATGAAATACTTGCAAGTCATAGTAGGGATTAGATTTGCTGGTGTAGGAAATTATTTATTTGGAAAAATCCTCTAACTGGAACACATTGATTTTTGGTGAAAACTGGAGAAGTTAAAAATGTGCAGTTGTAAAATTTCAGGGGGTTTGTTTAACTGACCTCCTCTTCAGGTGTCTAGATTGGCACCAAGGCTGTTGGTGTGAGCCATCAGTGAGAATTGTGCCTAGATTTTGTATGTCACATAGAGCACCACTTCTGAAATAAATACCTAAATTACTGTTAAATAATGGCTACTACATTTAGGGCAATAAGGATGCAGAGGACATCAGAAAGAAACCAAGCAGAGAAAAAGCAGGTGACTTTCAAAGTCACTGAGAAATTTTCCAGGCCTGTCACCTCAAGAGGGTTAGGAAAATCGGACCCTTGGAGCCTAGCTAAGCTGAAGGGCTTTGGGAACAGGAAGAGGTGGGAGGTGACAAACTGCAGATCTTGACTTTGTGTGAAGCCATTTAGAGCAGGACAGAAATTGTAGTGGGCTGGGAGAAGGGCTCTGGTGCAGCACAGGTGCACTGCAAAGATACCAGGCACTGGGGAGGACTGTTTTCACCCACCCTTCTACCCAAGGGCCCCTAAACCCCTGCTCACACCATGCCATCTCTCTCCTGTCAGAAATGGGGCAGCTGTGCTGTCATCCATTTGTCAGGAGCACTGCACTGCACGGCCTCTGGGGATGCCTGCCAACTGGAAGTGGGTGAAATTCACTGACCCCAAGGGAATATTTACATTCATTGCCCTTAATAAACAAAACTATTTTAAGCTTCAATGTGAATAAAGCTATTTTTGCTAGATTCACACAGTCTTTGCCATTGTTCTATGTACCTTGTCACATCTAGTGTTTAAAAATGCTCTCAGTGGAAATACCTGGAACAAAACCAATGAGGAAGCTGCACACACACTTCAAACACCTGCATATCACAAAAATTTAACAGTGCCAGCACCAAATAGTTCTGGTTTATCTCAGAAGAATGTTTGCAGCTAATCCTCTCCTGTGGACATAGATAAACATACTGCAGCTAATACATACTTATCATAATTCAGCGGAGACATTTCAGAGTGCACCACTTAACTGCTTTTCAATTTCTTTTCCTGTTTTGTCATTATCATTGTTGTGGGGATTTGGTTTTGATTTTCTTTTTTTTTTTTTTTTCCTTAAATTTTGGGTTTTGTTTGTTTGTTTGTTTTCTAAATCATTTGCAGGTGATTGTTTGGTCCTTTCTTGGAATTAAACCCACAGTGTACTTCAAATTTCTCTTACTTTCACTGCTGCTTCTCTTAGCATAGAAATCTGCAGAGCTGTGGGAGAGCTACACATAGAGCACCCAGCTGCATTGTAGGTTTCTTAGACCCCATGACAGCACTGCTAGAGTCACTTCGGGCATTGCAATTTAAATTACAGGTGTGTTATCTACATTTATTTTTCTGTGGGACCATTGGTTTTCTTAGCCAGATTTCAATTCTCATTTCCTAAGTACTATATTTTCATTCAAACCAATTCAATGCTATTTATTCTTTGCCTTCTTTTAAATGTATAAAAAGTTCAAATCCAGAGTTATTCTAGATCAAGACATATATATCAATGTAACAGTTTGCATCAGCTGTGCCAGTACTTTCCTGTCCTTGTGTTCTTGCTGTAACTTCAAACATGATTTTTTTCAATTCTCCCTCTTTAGGTGTTGGTGTGTCTCTCCTGAATTTCTGCTCCACAGACTTCAGATTGTCTTAAAAGGTTTTGAAGTTTTCCTCATGTATCTTGTGTCCCAAACTTTCTGTCTGCTCAGTCATATGGTTGTACAGTCTTTGATATGAATCCTCTGTTGTGAAGAACAGATATTTTGTCTCCTGCATCTTCCTCATAACCATATTGTCAGAGGTCTAATGCCAACCTCCAGGTAGGCAGCTAGGCCATTGAATGCCGTTCCTCTAATGGATCAAGCAGTTCAGTTGCAAAAGTAAATAAAAGAGTGTGTTTGCCAATAGGTTTAACCTACTTCAGTTTTCTCATCATCTGGAGACTTCTCTGAGACATTGTTGTCCTCTTTTGAATCCAGAAGTCTCTCTCCCTTACATTGAACAAGCTGTTACATGCACTACAGAGATTTTTTTTCTTGTCCGTGTTTTCTTTGAGACTATGCTGAAGTTACAAAGTTGGGAAAGACAGAAGCCATTAGGAGAAGCACTGCTTGTCCATTGTAGCAAACTTCTGATTTAAGAAAACAAAGAACTGTTGATTCCACTCCCATAATGTGGAGCTCTCAGTCTCACCGCCATGGGTTACCTTACTGCCCTGCTTCAGGATAGGCGCAGACTGAATGTTATTAATGTTATTAATCTTTGATTCCATCTTTTGCACTAAGAGTATATTGGCATCTTAGGGGTGTGGAGGCTGTTAGACCAGGTAGTCCTTGACACCATGCAAGTGTTACTGCCACACAGCAGAGGTTTGAGGTTGTAGCAGGACAGAGCTTCCTGTCACTTCCTTCACCAAAGATCATGAGCCAGCTTTCAGGAAAAGAAAGTTTTAATTTGCCATAATACTTCAGTCATCTCCAAAAGAACTGTATTTCAGTGTTTTCTCAGCCCAAATCTTTTCCTGCTCATGCATACCTGAAATTGGTAGTTTGCCTCTGTGCAAACTCCTTCTGCTGATTGACCTGACCTTTGGATATTTACTCATGCACCTCCACCTTTAATGTTTCCTGCAGGACCTAACCCAACATGTGCTGCATGTGAGGACAAGAATTAAACCAAGGTTTTGTGTATTCTTTGAAACGGGTGCATTTCACAGGATGGAAATCCACCTTTGTTGTGTTTTAGGAATGGTGTTCTCCAATTTAGAATTCCCACTGAAACTGCTCTAAACCACTCTCCAGTTTTTTACTCATCCCTTCCTCACTCCTCCCCTTCCCCTGTATCAGACTGGAGAGGAGAATTGGAGGCACAAAAGGTAAAAAGCACAGGTTGATATAAGAACAATTTACTGGATCCAGCAATTAGATAAGAAAACTAGCAATAACAGCAATGATATTTATTAACAAAGGTGTTTAGGAGATGTGAGGGATTCACATGCAAATGCTCACCAAATCTCACAGAGAGCCACCACCACTCTAGCCCTACACAGAAGGAAGGTCTTCCCCATTCCCAGAAAGTTAGGTGGTATAGAATAACCTCCAGGTCCTAGCCATGCCCTTCTGCAAAAATTAATCCTATCCTGGCAAGAACCAGGACAGCCTTATAAAAATATGTTCAGCCCATGCTTTTCAATGTTTGATGTTTTTCTATAACAGTTTGGTAGTGCAACTCCATCTCAAAATTTCATCTCCATTCCTTTTTTTTTTTTTTTTGGGACAGGCATTCCTTAAAACAAATAAATTCTAATATTTT
This sequence comes from Zonotrichia albicollis, assembly GCF_047830755.1. Classification (NCBI taxonomy): domain Eukaryota; kingdom Metazoa; phylum Chordata; class Aves; order Passeriformes; family Passerellidae; genus Zonotrichia; species Zonotrichia albicollis. The sequence continues at coordinate 134,476,302 of NC_133819.1, forward strand.
GTTCCCAGGATGATAACAATTATTCTTTTTGGGTGGGGACAGAGTGCATGTCAGGATGGAGCATAATTATCAACTGAACAAGCAGGGACTGGTTTTGCCAACCAGGAATGACATAACAGGATAATCATATGCTCTGACAAGATCAATATATACCTGTCGCATTCTACCTGAATCTTGAGAGTGGTTAAGCATTTCAGTGTTCTAGGATGCTACAGCCTCTCCTGGATTTCTCATACTCTTGTTCACTGACTCGATCTTCCTTTTGCCTTTTGATTTACAATCCTACTATAAATTCTTAGCGAACAGAGATTATATGTTTCTACAGTAGTTGGCAACTGATCCCATTCAGAGCTGGAATTCTCCTCAATAAAAATAAAGACTATACTTTAGGTGCTGGTGGGTATTCCTTTGAACATAGGCATAGCATGTAATATCTGAGAGAGGGCATGTATATATGATTTTACATATTAAGTGGGTTTGAATCATTCATAGGCTTCAGGAAGTGCCTTTAAACCTATTTCACCACCATAGAAGCCTTGGAGCAAATGCAATGCTAATACTCCGGCTTAGTGATTTTAAATAGTTTGTAAGCTGCTGTAAAAAATGTGTTGTCAAACTCTGCAACTAATTTACTTCTTCCAGTCTATAAAACAAAGGAAGGAAACATCTGTTTAAATGGGAATGTAATGGCAGTGGGGATTATACTTTTCTTGTCTCTGTTGCTGTTCATTGTGTTTAATCAGTTTAAATATACTAAAATAATGTCACTGATTCATAAGCAGTAGTATTTATTAGAGCTTGAGACCCTGTACAAGCCTATGTAGATGAACATTTTTGTGACACTGCTGGCATTTCTGAAACAAATTAAGCAGATGTGGGAACATTCCAAACATTGCTGAATACATAGTTCACTCCACATGGATGAAGTTATGGCAGAGTTAGCACAGATGACTGGAGCTATCAACACAACATCTTTGTCCATAAATTCTCTGCAGAAAGGGTTAACACATTGCAAAAGGCATATCCTGCATGGGAATTCTCATATTCCTCTGTGTGATTCATTTATTTATATGTCCTCTATGTCTGTCTCTCAGATTATTCAGCCCCTGGAATGCCAGAATAAATGCTTTAGAAAGGTCAGCCCTGCTTGCAGGGAGCCAGCCTTGCTGTCCTCCGAACTTCCAAAACCCAGAGACTGTTTCTTGTGTGTGCTTTTCAACAGCCCTGAAGAAAATGCACTAGAACAGTATTCAGTGGAGTGTGAAAAGCACTAAAGGGTTTTACCCTGACCATTGTTTCCAGTGAAATGCAAGTCTGGTGCTCTAGCAAAATTTGGGCTTAGGGGCTGTGCCTTATTTGTTCTATTCTACTTGGTTTATTTCCAGATTTTTCATTTAGAAGCTAAGGTAAACCTAAGGTTAACTTGTTGCTTACAGACAGGAAATAAATAATTTGATATTAATGTTTTCACACAAACAAGTGAAATGAACAAAAATGCTGGGGCCACATTCTATTGATCATTTCTTACTCTGGAGCAAGTGGAACTCTGTTGTTGAGCCTTGAGGACCCTGGAAGAAAACTGGCCAAGGCTTGAGTGTTATTTTATAGGTTTGGACATAGAATGTAGATGGCATAGAATATGCAGCAGTAAAATAGTGTGCAAAGGCTTTTTGTTGTTTCAGGAACTTCAGTGGTATTTGTAAGATCATCCAGAAAAACATTCAAGAGCAAACCCAGTGGAACCAGAACCAGGTAAACATCTGCACTGGAGTGCAAGGAAAGGAGAGTGATGTAGAGCTGGGATCCTCCAGAGACATGGTTGGCTGTGGCTCAGGATAGAGCCTGCAATGGTGCAAATGTGTGTGTACATTTCTTGTGGTAATTTTTAGAAAGACAAGCAAATCCAGATGCATTCACAGTTTTAGTCTCCACATAAAAAAGCATGAGTGATCATGGCTCCTTTTAATTTACCTTGGGTAGCTGGAAAGGGCAACTAGGGCTTGGTGAAATGGCATGAATGGATGAAAGTCTGGGTACTAATTTCTAACTTCCCTAGCAAATTTTTGTCTTTAACTAACATTTTCTCATCATCGAAACAAAACAAAACCAAAAAAACCCAAAACAAGACAAAATTCTCTTCATCAAACCATTCCCAAGACTTCATTTGTGAAGTGTCATTCTTCTTCCATGGTCACTGATAGAACAAAACCAACGGTGGTGCTCCTCTAGTGAGTCGTGAGCAAAGCAAAGAGCAGGCACTAATGAGTAACATGTGAGGACACTAAACTTAAGACTTAAATCTGCACAACACACCACTGAGGGCCTAATTAATATTTTTATGGAAAAAAAAAATGAGTTAAGAGATGCAATTGGATTTTTGCAAACTTGAGCTTTCTGAGGGAGAACTCAGATTTCATTCTATGGGCTTAAAATGAATTTTCTAAGACCAGCATTTCTTTTGGACTAAGCAGGAAAAGACATCTTAAGAGCTCTTTCAAACATGGGTTATGTATTTTGGTTTTGTTTTTGAGATCTTTGTATGCATTTTAATCACTCTTCTGGAAAGTCTAAGGCAGGTATTTTGCACTTCATAACGTCCAGTGGCTACTCCATGTCAAAGGGTGAAATCCAAAGGTGAAGATATTTACATCAGAATAAAGGATGTTTTTCTAGCCCAGTGAAGACACTAAGATGAAAAAAATGATCCTTGATGTTTTGTTTTAAACACTCCTTTATTTCCTTGAAGACTCACCAACCAATGCTATTTTAAAATATTTTCTTATCAACTGGGAAGGAGAAACAAATATGTCCTTTCAAATATGGCTTCTTCACGTGAGTAATTAAATGAAATAAGCTCAGCATATGCATTGCCTCATCAGGATATGAATGAGCCTTTCTTTCATGTTTCTGAAAGGCAACCATCACTTCTACAAGATCAAATAATGGAAGGGCTTAAAAATCCTGCATGCAGGCTACTTGTAACACCTGAACAATGTCAATCAGAAAGATTTGAACCAGTGGGAAATGATTTCATTGGTTTTCTAGCTTTGATCACAAGAGGGAGTATTTGCAAGTAATCTTTCCCTGTAAAAACAAAAATGCTGTTTAACAGTGCAAGCAATGGGTTTGGGCCATTAACTGTTTTCTGCAATCCTCTAGAAACATCCAAATCAAATTTGCAACAAGTGCAATTTCTTCTTGTCTGTTTGTAGAAGTATGCATGATGAGACCTTCAGAAACTTCATGCAGGTTGTATACCAATCATAGTGAACTATTACAGAGGAAGAAATTATAGTCTTACACTCAGAGACCGATTACTGTGGCATAAATTCTTTGTCAGTGTCTCAAAGTAATAAATTAATCTTTCTTCTACTTGTATCTTTCTGCCTAAGAGAGACTGGTCCTTCCATAAAGGAAGTTTTAATTTCTATTAGTTATAATCTTTAATTCTAATTTTTTCAGGAGATAGAATGTCAAGGAAAGGAACATATGGAGTGTAAAAATAAAAAATGGCAGTTTTGGACTAGTGCGATTTAAAGGTCACAGTTTAAAGCTATCTGCAAGTTCATAACAGCAACAAAAAAGTCCTCATTCATTACCAATGACATGGCTTGCAGCTGTGTTTGGTGCTGATCAGTTATCTTGCACTAAATAAAGGAAAGACAACCCGACTGCTAGAACTAAAAATAAAGAAATAATACCGGCACAGTTTGTTGCATGTTCAATCCAAACACCTTGAAACCAAGCTATGAATTAGTGAAGGTTCATAACTTTCAGGCAAGTTAAGAATAGGTTTTGCCTCCTCTTTGACCTATAAGCAGAATTTGACCCAGAGAGGGAAATGATGCAGTGGGAGTGCAATGCTACTTAAAGGAAGGGAGGGGGAGCCCATATTGTTGTAGGAATAGGGACCTTCTTGAGATTTCAAAGGACAGTGGTAGCAGGCTTCATAATTCCCCAACTGCTGGAGTAACCTTTTCCTTATTTAAAAATGTTACAGAACTGTTTGGGAATCAGAGGAACATGGAGCAAAGGAAGAAGAAAGAAGGAGTAAAGCCACACTGTCAGGTAGAATTATGCTCTATATAAATGTGATTTTTTGGAAGACTATTAGATTCATAGAGAAGTCCTATGAAATCAAATGAGGAAAATTATTCCACTGAAGAAAATTCTTCAATTAGTATTTAACCATTCCACCACAACATCTGCAATCGGAAGGAAGGGTCTTTGTTCAAACCCCTCAGTGCCAACTTTTCTGGCCTTCTGTGAGAGCCCTTAAACATTTTGCAGTGAGGAGAGCTGCTCTTTGTGGTCAACACATACTTTTTCTGACCGCACAGAGGTGTTTTGATGATGGCTGGCAGAGCAGTGTGTCAGGAACTTGCCATCTGACATAAGTGATAGGTGGGAACCTGTCAGAGCCGGCGGCATTGTCTGACTGGCCAAATCATGGAGTGGAAAATGCCCAGCCAGTGCTCAGAGGTGTGAGCAAGGATGGTGCCTCTCTGCCCTTCCCCTCCAGCCACACACACACACCTGTTGGCTCTGCAAAGGGCTGGCAAAGCCTGTGCTCTCAAGGATAGTGTGTGGCAGCAGGAGGGAAGAGGAGCGAATAGGACAGGAGAGGACAGGAGGAGGCACCAGCAGTCCATGGCCACATATTCCCTCGCTGTCCTTGCAGTTGGAAGGAAGCATTGCTGCTCTCTTAAGAAAGATAAACTTAAATTGGAGAGCTTGAAATAAGTTTTAAGAGCTCTGGTTTTCTCATCTTTGTGCATTTCATTCCCCATTCTGTGTGGGTAGCTATTCTTCTTAATGCCTAGAATAAACACCAAAGTAGCTGTGCAGGAGCCAGCCTCTACCTACTGTGTCTGTCTGATGGTACCACCTCATGGAGAAGAGGTGACAGGATGACATCCATTCCTGACAAGTGAAAGTGTTCATGTCTTGAGGTGACTTGGAACTGAACCCATTTAATAGCCCCAAGAATCAAGATGCAGTGATTTTTTTGCTTTAACATCACTGGGCAAGCTTTCAGGCAATGATTTAAGAGGGTTTCTATAAAATAATCTTTTTTTTTTGGCCAACTGTTTCTTAATTTCTATACTGCCTCCTCTTTCAAAGCTACATGTTCTCTTTGTCCCAGGGTTGCCCTTAAAAGCCGAAGTGCAGAGGGAGAGAATATCCTTTCAGCTTGATGTGAATTGCAAAGCAGGGCTCTCTCCTTCCATTCTTAAACACGAAGGGTGGTACAAGTAGCAATGCTGACAGTGTACATTTGCAGATGCCACCATATGGGTCTTGAAAAACTAGTTGCACCGATGATTCCCTGCACATGTAGGAGACAGTTTGCATTGTTGGCATCGTCCCTGCACAGAAACAAGCACAGCTTAGCAGAGCTAAGCAGATGGCACTAGATCTGGTGCCAGGGAAGCACTGAATTAAAGGTTATACCCACCAGGTTTGATGCGGTGCCAGTTTGAATTGGTACAGAAGCTTCGGCCCACCTGCTTATTGGCCCTGTGACATCTGGCATCTTCTTTTTTTTTCTTTTTCCCCTTGGACTAAGCTAAATGCAGCAAGGAAAAATGTCATTTTAAAAGCTAGTTACCAATAAATGGGATTAAAATTCTCTGAGAAAAAAGAAAGCCTTGCAAATGCATTCTGTTTAACACTGCTATATTAGAGATCTTGGGACAGCTTTGTGAAGATTATATGATGGAAAATACGGATCTGGGTAAAACCACATTTTACAGAAGGCCTAATGGTCAGGGCGGCATGCTAATGAGCTCATGGAGCTGTTAGAAGTTTAGGGCTATCAGCAGCCTGCACACAACAGCTCAGAGTCTCAGGCTGTCATCCTACATATGTTGTCACTCAGAGCAGGAGAGATATTTTATGCTATGCCACCTGAGTGTGGCTGGTGGAGGTGCCTAACAAACAGCAATGCACCCTGCTAAACTTACTGCCTGCTCCACTTGGATTTCTCCCTCTCCTTTCTGTTGTCACCCTTCACCTTCCTTTTTTTTCCTTTTTTTAACCAGTCTCTCTTTCCTCTCCACACGTTCACATGCTGTATACACAAATATGCTGCCATGGGGACTGTGCTTGTTGCAGACACTAAACCTGTTTATATGTCTTCTCCATTAGGGATTTAATCCTTGCTCCCTTGGTGTGAAATGAAAGCATGCAGCTGTATGGCACTCTGGAGATGATTACCAATAGAGCTAAACCTGAGTTTATACACACCATGAGCCAGATTAATCAACAATTTATTGACTCAAAATTGAATCCATACAGCAGTGGTTTTGACTTTTTTTCTTTCTTTCCCCCTTTTTTTAAAGAGGGTCTCAGACTGCCTGAATAATTTTGGTAGAGTATTGTCAGAAAATCATTGAGCCAGATTTATTAAATATCTGAAAAATAGTGACAGGCATTGTGTGAATTCTAAGGCTCCATCACAGAATGGCAGGGAGGTCGATGTGCTTATAAACTGTAGACATACATTTTGAAATCATCAGTGCTGGTTTGCAGTCTTCATTAAAAAAGAAAGAAAAAAATGGTCAGTTTTGGACCTCGCCTTGGATTTTCCTGGCTTCTCTATATCCAGTACCAATGTATAGAAAAAAAAAAATTAACTACAAAATGAAAAACTGATAGGAACGGATGAATAAGGCAATCCATTTCTGAAGAAATAGATGTACTGGGGAACCAGTTATAATGCAAGTGTATTTCACAATAAAAGACCATTGATCTCCTCCACATAACAACACAAAAAATGCTGTACACCTGGAAATTCTTAGGCCAAGAATATTTTGTTATAAAAAAGAGACTAATATTAAACATCCAAATTTTCCACTGCTGACATTTGAGTTAGAAAGTATTTGCAAATATATCCAAATCCTACTGAAGTCAGTGGAAAGACTGTTGGCTCATGCCTGTCTTTTCTTGACCTTGTTGCTGGTGTCTCTGCCTCTCACTTTCTCCAGCAACTGCACTGGTGCCCTTCGTTGCAGGAGCTGCCTCACAAGGCCATTCTGGCACAGACACGTGTTGAGTTTCAAGTTGGACACTGACTTTTTAAACTGTTCTACAGCACAGCTTTGGCATCTGCTGAGCTATTGATTTCCAGGGTCAGAATTTCATGGCTTTCAGCTCTAACCTTCTAGATTTGCCGCTTGTAGACAGCAGCCTCGTTGCACAAAGTGAAGTCACAAGAGCCGGATCTCTTCTGGCAAGGTTTCAATAAGGATTGAAGTCTTGGAGGTAACTTCCTTCTTCAACTGCCTCTGAAGCAGCTTGAAATGTGAACTCTCCAGATCTTCAGATTTCAGAGAGGAAGGTGTGCAATGGCAGCTTTATTGGTTTTGGTTTGAGTGAGAACCAGGCTGGCCATTTTGTGTCACACTTTACAGGTTGCCAAAGCAATACTTGGGTTATTTCCTTGAGTTTTGATGAATGTCAACACTGAAATAAAACCAATGGGCAAGGCTTTGAATCTTATTCACAACAAATCCTCCTCCATGTCTTTCCCAAACTTAGGGTATTTATCATTCAGTCCAGTAGCAGTACTAGTTGAAAAGTGGCTTGTTTGTTGTTGGCTTTTTTTATAATAATTTGACAAATGTTCTATTTACATGACAGATTGGTAAATAGTTTGGAGACAAATTGCTTTTGTTAGCTCCCCAGATTTCTTCATCTAATACTGCTTTCTCAAAATATTTTCTATTAAAATTTTTCCCTAGCATTTTTAAGTTATAGACAATATCTCATGCTATTCAGGGACAATTATGTGAAATTAAAAATAATATCCCTAAATAAAAAGGTTATAAACAAAGAAGTTTATTACATATCTCTTTACTGACATAATCAAGGATAGAAATTTCATTAATTATTTGCCTGAATTTAGTCTATTTTCATCTTTAATGGTTTATTACAATTACAGTTTAAATTTTCCATCTAGCACAATAATTTCTATCACTGTTACTCTCTTCACCATCTTCAATTTAGAGACATTTAGTGTCTCATCACCCTTCATAACCCTCATCTTCCTCTTTGAACTCAAATCATCATTGTCTTCTCTCATGGAATTTGAAATTCTGTCTTTCCTAAAGCATTAAGTGACAACATCTGGATTTATCTGATCTCATGTTGTCTTGATCCAATGACAAAGCTGAGCTGCACTAGGACTTCATTCTCCCTGTAGGAGTTACAGCAGGATCCTGTGCCAAGAGCCATAAAGGCTACAAGCATTCTTTAAAGAGCTTGCTCTCTGCTACGTCAGGCACCTACAGTTGTGACATTCCTGCTGGTACAACTGCAAGGGCTGCATTCTTTCCTCCAATGGTATTCTTCATTGCTGGTGTTAGGTACCCTCTGAATGTACCTAGGACAAGCATTCTCCTTCTGTGCCCCAGCACACCTGGTCTCCTGTTCCAAATGATGTTCAGCCAATCCTTCATTAAGTCAGTAGACATCCATCCTTGGTTTTGACACCTAACAATTATTCCAGTAGGCAGCTGGTCCTTCAGCATTGTTTTCCGCTTCAAGATCACATACGGTGGCAATTTTATACCATCTGCTAACACTGCCAGCATTACTGTAATGCACATTTTTTCATTCCCCAAAGTTTTGATGATGACGGATTTTGTGCCTATTTTTCCAATGAAGTTATTGGATGGCTCATCAAAGGAAACTGGTGTCTCATCTGCATTTCCCATTTGGCTCAGCAGGTAATCATGACCTTTATGCAATCCAATCACGTACTGCTGGAATGCAATGACTTTTTTACTGAAGTTGGAAGGTACATGTTGGCAAAACAAAGTCCTTCTCTTTAGGCAAAAACCTTTATGACACATCATCTTTATGCACCAGTCATTAGTGATTTTGAACTTTTGCCACGTAATTTGTCATGCATGTGCTATGCCCCGAGATCTTCATGTAATGATTTCCTGTGCAACAATGGTTCTATCCTTTTTCCTTTTTTGTTTTTAGGTGCACGTGTTCTCCAACTTATCTTTCTACTTGAGCAGACAGGATGGATTTAATGACCTCCAGAGGTGCCTTCCAAACTCAACCATTCTGTGTTTCTGGCATTCTGTGATAGCTCATGGAAATGCTCGTTTCAGGGGCACTGAATATTTTCTGCATTGAGACTGTTATTGCATAACAGTTTCTGTTCTCATTATTTTTGTCTTGTCACATGTGCCTCAGTAACATTATATTTCCTCTTGGCTCACAATTGCTTGTTAGTACCCAGAGTTCCACTGTGACTTTTAAATCTGCGTTTTAACTCCTACTTGCTTTTTGGTATGTTCCCTCTTGTACTTGTCACTCTGACCTCCAGACGTTTTGCTATTTTTCCAATTTACCTAAAACTACTTTAAAAAATCACGCTGGAATATTCTGATCCACCTCACATCTATTCTCTAGTTGCATAAAAATCAAATAATAAATCATTGTATTCAATTGTATTCAAACTTCTTCAAACTTTGGGCTTCTTTGGGCAAGTTTGTGGACGTAACTAAGGAACCTTCTGCAATGCATAGTCTTGGTATCCTTATAATACAAAGGAAAGAAAATCTCCATTTTTTAAGTTAACTTTCTGGGCAAAACCCTCTAATCCTACTTCTGTGTAAAGCAAGTATTGGGGTCCTTTTTCTGGAACTGAGGTCTGATTAAGTCACAAGTACTTTTTTAACTCAGGAAACCATCAACACAATCTGTGCATCCACTCCAGAGCAGCTAATTTTTTATTAAATGAGTTAAATGAGGTCTGCATTGCACATGACCTGTGAAATCATCTTTTTTGGCCAGCTAGTCCTGCAGCATGAGGGCTCTGTCATGGGCAGAGCTTGGCTGAGCAAAGACCCTCAGCCATGGGCAGGCCCAGGGCGCCATGGGTGCAGACGTTTCTCTGGTGTGCTGGCCAGTCATCCCCTTAGTGTTTGTGCAACCAGAGAGACAGACCAGCTCTCTAGCCCAGGACTTCCTTGCTGTAGATTATATGGCATTTATACTGGCCCTGTACATAAACTTTTAATCTGAGTGATATACAATAAACACTACAGACACGAGTCATGTAATGCCAAGTGACAAGCAGAATACTGCTCATAACAATCCAAAATACAGGGTAATTTCAATGCATAAATGAACCTATTCATAAACATTTTAAAAATAATACATACTTACTTGAAGCTTTTTACCATATTTTTATATTTTGACATATATAGAATACAATTAAATTATCTGCTTGAAGAAAAGGAATCCAAGAATCAGCTCCTTGTCTTTGCTTATAATTTCATGAAACTAATTCCTAGCATGGTTAAAAATAATGACAAAATAGATTGGTAGCATCCTACATTTCTACTACCTTAAAACAGCAAGCATTTAACTTTTTTTTTTTTTCACCCAGTGACTAATTCCAGATAATAAATTGTGTATTGCTGTGAAGTGCCTCATAGCAATGGAATGTATTTAACTTTAATTAAGCTACAACCGGATCTATATTTAAAAGAACACTGTTTCTTCATTATTTTGGTGAGTTGTATTTAACTTCACGAGTTACAGAGTAGAACTATTTTATAGACTTTCTTTATTATTTGAATGGTAGACAAATAAAAGTGGACATAAAAGAGGTCGTTTGTATTTGAAAGTTTTATTGCTTCAGTTACAGATAGTACATATGAGTGTAAAAAGACTGTAGCCCATATTAGTTCCGCTATATATTTCTGGGTTTGCTCTTTAAATTAAAAAAGTGTGGAGGCATGAAAAACAGATGCTTTCAACCAATTTTCCTCCAAAGTGAGAAAAAATATATGTTTGTTTTGAGGTGCTAGGAAAATTGTATATAGCGATGGAGTATTCTGAGAAGACTGCCTACTTCCGGAGCAATTCCTTTAAAGCTGGCATAGACCATATTTTAGTTCATGGGTTCAAGTCTGAATTTTGGAGGTGAGTTCTTGATGCCTAAAAAAACATAGGGTTTTTTAGTGCAAAATCTGCCCCACCACGCAGAGCCTCAAAACAAGACCACATGAACATCTGTTGCATGTTGCTTTCTGGTAGAAATCTTGAAGCTGGAGGCCACTGACCGGCTGCAGATCTGCTCCATGCTGAGTTTGTCTGCAGTGCCAGAATGCAATGTGCCGTGAGGAGGGAAATAACTGGAAGCCTTCACTTGGCAGGTTGGCATAATGTGGCTGCTTATGATTTTATTCATATAACAGTACAAGTAGGGTTTAGTTTTTTGTGTTCATCATCAGATATTATCTCTATAATCATAAGAATGAAATCCATGTAGGACAGTTTGCAAGCTCCTTTGTGAGAATGAAATCCATGTAGGACAGTTTGCAAGCTCCTTTGTGGGTGTTCATGTTCCTCCTCTTGATTAGCGTCTTTTTCATTTGTATTAATAGAATCTCTTTTTTGTGGGATAATTTTCTCATTTTCCCCTGGTTATTTCTTAAAATGTTAATACTTATTTCTAATTTTCTAATTTGACTTTCCACTAAGATTATTTAATTTTTGATTTTATTTCAAGAGACCAAGTAATGCAGTGCTAAAAATGAGTACAAGAGTTAAGGGTATCAAATAGAGTAAATGTTAGATCATCATCAGAACATCAGGCTTCTTGTTTAATGTGGTTTTGCATTGGCACACCATGTACCTATATCATTTATAAGCACTGGCACAAAAAGGCAGTCTATAAAATATGCAGATACAAAACCTGTATGGTTTCTGTTGGATTTTCTTGTAAAAATGTCCTAGTATTCATACCACTGACGTTGTCATACTCAAGTTTGAACCCTGTCAAAGGGCAAAGGGATTGTAATTTTAAAATTTGGGCTTCAAGATCCATATTGCCACCACTGGTATCAGTGATAGAGTCTTCAAGGACAGCTTTTGTCTTTGAATTTTGTAAAGCTTTGATGCAAATTGTAGCATGCTGTTCATTTTGTGAACAAGAACATTTGAAAACAAGACATATAGGGAAAGAACTTAGAGGCACATGTCAAATACACCAGCTGAAGAATTAGAAAATAATGCCACAATGCAACATACAGGAAAACAAGTCAATGTATCAGCCTGTATTAAAAATCAGTCCCCCTTCCAGAATGGGCTTGCTGTGGGATGACATCCAGTGTAGTGAGCTGCTTCTTGAGGTATTTAGAAACAACTCCCAAGGAGGACCAGCACATCCCTTTGAGCTAATTTAAAGCAAACAAATAGCTTTTTGGGAAATTAAGAAGGGAGGGGGAAAGAAAAAAAAAAAAAAAAATTAAATAAAATTGAAGCTAGAAAAGAAAATAATTAAAATAAAGACCTAAAATTATTTTTTTCCTCACATCTTACAATTAAAAAATAAACATAATATTGTCTTCAGCAGACATTGCCTGCAACTAAGAAAAAAAATTATTCTGCTATATCCGGCTCAGTGCTTGAAAGAAAGCAGCAACTCCTGTGATGGGTAGGATCAGTAATGAAGTCCAACCATAAGGCTGGGAACATGGGACAAAGGCCAGTCTTCAAATCATGAGTCCCAAGATTATTTGGACAGGATATTTGGACACTTACTCATGGAATCAACAGTTCATTACAGTATCAAAGATAATAATTTGGAGGGTGTTTTATTATTATTATTATTATTATTATTATTATTATTATTATTATTATTATTATTATTATTATTATTATTATTATTACTTCTGTGCTGGGAAGTTTTATGTAACTAGAGGAGGGTCTGCAGTGAAATAACTTGAAGCTGATGAGTTTTGATGATGAATTGAATTAGGACAAAATTTCCTTGCTGGCATGTTGTAATGGAGATTTAGGAAAAAAAAAGATTTTGTAATATTCAGCTAAGTATAAGGAATGGCAATACTGGAAAATCTCCATTGAGAGAAAGGGAGGATTTAAATTCTCTCACCTCGACCATATACTGCTTCTTTACCCATCTAAATATTCTTGTGATATAATAGCTAGAAAAGATTGCTTTTCAAAGACACATGGAGAAATGTCTCCTAAAATCCATTTCAGTTTCCAGTGTAGCATTTTGTTGAAAAAACCTGAAGGAACATTAGCAGCAATGATGGCTTCTCCTTGGAATCCTCAGTCAATGAGTGAGCATGGTTGCGTCATTTGAACAGTATTGATACTCAACTCACATGCTGCTTATTAAATTCATATAACACAATGGTGACAAAGCTGAAAAGAGAAATTATATGATGAATGTTTTGGAAAAAAGATGGTTCCCTTTTTTGTGAAAACATGCAAACAGAATTATATGGTTAATTATTCATAAAGCTTTAATAAGGGCAGCAATTCAAAATTCAGAGGAAATGCCTAGTGCTTCAACAGTAAGATTAAGCAGCATCTATCAAATATAAAACTGGCTGTAAATATAATTAGCTCCAATGTAATTTTAGATTGAAGTGGTTCTAAGGATCCAGGACTTGGTCTGTAGTCAGCAATGGTAACTTTTCCATGGTTCTTTGCACAACAGTCAAAGCACCAAGAAGAAATGACCACCACAAAATGCTTTGGACATAACTACAGGTAAGAGATAACTAAGCAGGGACTGCCATTATCAGAGTTTTCCATGCAAAAGATTCAGCATGCTCTTGAAAAGTATCTGCCGTGTGACTACAATGTCGCTAAGTTATGACAAGGAAATATCTGTGATATGACAGTGGCATCGTACAACTGTCAATATAAAGTAAGTGCGATGGGATTGCTCTGTGCTCTAAAGCAACTGTCATGTAATGGGGCTGTGACTAGGCTGTAATAGCAGTGTGACTGCAACGTGCCAGCAGAGTGACTGATAGGTAACTCCTGGAAGAGACGGTTCCCAAGTAAAATTGCCTCTAATCGTTTTGAAGTGCCGCGGACCCCATTTGTAGTGACAGCACTGCCCATCAACTTTGGCGAGCTTTTAGTCAGTACCTCATGAGAGACCAAGGCAGTTTATTGCTGTGCTTCTGGCAGCCTTAGAGTTATTCTGAATAAAATATTTCGATATCTGTTCAGAGTTGCACTGTGCCAAGGGAGCTGACTCTAGGTACAGCCTCATGCGCAAATGTCCAGCAAAGATGGACAACACTGGCCAGTGACCAAAAGACAGGGTCAGAGTGGGCTGGATGTCATGGCAAGAAGTCTTACCCCTGGACTCCATAGAACAGTGTTACCCTATGGCAAGCAGAAAAAAGACCTCCCTCTTGGGGATGTCCCCACTATCCAGGAGCACTTTGGACCAAACCTTGAGTTCTTGACCTCTCTGCTTGTCAGCCCTTCTTGCTTCCCAGAATTAGACCTCCACAATGAATGCTATGGGCACTTGGCAAGCAAGGAGAGAAAATATGGCAAATTAATTAAGAAAAAGGGAAGAATTATTATATTCATTTCACAGATGGAGATATTGATGTTCAGATTAATTGATTTGCCCTGAAGCCATGAAGCATGTCATTAGCAGCCTTGTGAATATAGTAGTGTTGCTTGAAAAATGGTTACTGTGGATAGTCTTCAATTTTTTATTATATCAATGGAGAAACCTATTTCTCTAAAGAAGAAATATATTCTTTGCAAAAAGTATGCTGTTAGAAACTTTCCATTATTTTTACTTTTTGAAATTCTTTGTCTCCTCCCCTCTGTCAGATTTCCTTATCTCTCAGTTTGCTTTAAATAAGATTTGGAACATTACAGCTAAAATGAGGGAAAAAACTCCAAAAACAAGCAATCAAAAAAAACCCACTCAGAAGAAAGTTTCAAGAATGCTGATGTGCAATTTACACTGAAATTTAAAAAAATGTTGTCAGATTGCTGTCCCCTTGCATTCCCACCTTCAAGAATCCCAAATATGTTAGCTCATGTAATGGATCATTGGTATGTATGTCATTGTATTCAGGTCACAAATCAAACCAACTGTGTTGGAAAGGAATGCAAACATCACTCAAGTGGAGAATAATATTTCATACTAAACAAAGGAGGACAGGAATAGAAGTTTATCCTATCTGAAAATGGTTATGTTTCTGCATACCAATGCCTTCTATCAGCAGAAACACCTGCAGCCACCATAAGGTCCACCTTTCAAAGGGAACATTTTCATCTTTCCCCCTTTTCTTTCATATAAAGGAGCAAAATAAGTATACTGATGTGCAATTAATTGTAAAGGCTCACTGCTGAAAAGATTTACTTGTGGTTCAGCAGTGTAATCATCTGTTGGGCATTTGCTATAAATCATGGGTGTCTGCTGTTGTCTCCACTAATTAGTACACTAACTTGTTATTAAGTCCCTTAAACATTATACAAGATCTGGGCTGTGCACAGAATTACTGGGGGAATGAGAACACTTGAAGTTTTATTGCACAGCTACAAAGCATACAGTAAATATCTGGGTGGTGGACAGTTGTAAGGCATAGGACAAGATGGAATATATAACCTTTAGTAAGTGCTCTACCCATCCATAATTATAAAAGCCCTTTATTTTTCAGCCTTCAGTGTGTCTGTTCAGTCACTCAGGCACCAAATAAAGGTCTCAAACACAATAATTCAAAGCAACTGGTACAGTAGTAAGTGAAGTTTTAAACAACAGTAGACAAGTTGATTAGAGCCTTTGGAGATGCATGCCCTGAATAAAGGTTAACCTTTGTGAACTTTGAATACAAAGCTTTCAGATGAATTTTATATGAAATCTGGTGACAAAGAAAAGCACCATTCAGCAAGGGCTGATTAATTGAGTTACACTTCATTGTAAACCCCTGACAATGATGGAAAATAAATTTAGCAATACGCTTTGTAGCCATACATGTTGACGGGATCTCACTAAAAAGCAAGAATCAGACCACATAAAGGCCCTGTTGAATACCTCTGAAGATAGTCTGGTGAGTGAAATGTAAAGCCAGGATTTACAAATATTACATAAGTGAACACTGTTACTGCACTCAGGCTGAAAAATCCTGTTCAAATCCAATAAGTGGTTTAAGATGTGTAAATAGAGGTTTCTGCAGGGAGTCAGGCATTAGAAGCCACCTGGAGCATGTGGTAAAGATTGTATCCATCAATACAGCAGCTGGGCTGAAATTATAAAGAGAGCTGCTTTCCATCACGCTTGTTTTAATGCATACATTTCTCCTGTCACTAGCACCCCAGGAAAACTACTAACTACAAAAATGAATGGTACCCATTACCTGATATTCATACTTGTGACAACAGAGACAACAATCACAACACAACAGTAAGCAAAAAAACTGATATCCAAATTATTTTTAAGTTGTTGCAGTGGATAGATCTTGAGAACCAGTTGGTAATATTTTAATAACACTGTAGGTTAGAGGAATGAAGCAGGCATCTGGCATTCAATCCAAAGTTTCCTTCTGCTCCACACATTCCATCAAATCATGCACCAAAGCAGTTTAAACAAATCAAGACTAGTAAAAAATTGTTCCAAGAAGGGGAACCCTATGTAAGGTTCAGTTGTATGCCAGCATCAGGGAAAATTTGACATTGTTTTTCATTGTGATTATTTAAAAATAGCACAGATTTGCTATCAGTGTGTTCCCAATGTATGAAGAGAGCTTTTTAACCCTACATTAGTGTTGGACTGTCTGAAGTGCAAAGTAGGCAGCTGCTTACCTGAGGTGGTAGCTCAGGGCACCAAAAACTCCTCTGCAGTTTCCTTCCAAACTGGCAAGAGTCATGGGTGGAAGAAACACGGCCTTCCAATTACAAAAAGCTACAGTGAAAGCAACGTGCAAGTGTCACTCCAAGACAGGCAAGGAAACTGTTAAATTGCTCATTGTAAAGTCAATGTTAAAAGTAATAAAAAACAAGCGAGCCATATTGCATGTGTAGGGACAGACTGTGCCACTAAGCCACAGGCCCAAGCCGTGGGTGGTGTGGAGTAGCATTGTTCCCCAGCAATTAAAATGAACATGCTCACCACACAAAACTGCAATGTGTTCCTTCCTCTGTGAGTTGTGCCCTCCTTCTGCCTTCCTTCTGCTCCCTGACACAACCAGCCACAGCAGTGAGTCGAAACGCTCTCGTGTTCCAGGGAATTTGGGGGACTGCAAGCCTCACTGACACCTCATTGCAAATTAGGAGGCAAACAGTGTTCCCTCAATTATTTCTGTCCTTCTTCCTGTACATCAGTTCAAGCATCAGAACCACCAGTCCTGTATTTAGGTTGTTATCTTATTCCCTGTGGATTTTGAAGGAATACATTAATACTGTGTGTACAGCATGAAGCAGGTTTGCATCTGGATGGATGAGATGTAGGTATGTAGGTTGTGTAGTGGTTCCTATGCAGACCTGATACAGTTGGACATCAGTCCTCCATCCCAGATCTCACAGGTGAGCAGCAGCCACCTAAGGAGAGAGGACCACATCCATTTCTTACCTCTTTTCTTCCCTTACTTCTGGGTAATTATATTTCATTTTGATTGCTTATGAAGGGTAATTATGTTTCTTTTTGATTGCTTGCAAGTCTGTTTTTAAACTTTACCAGAGTGTAGCTTTTCCATCAATTAATACTTCTTTGCATATGAGAAGAGCTGATAACAGCTCAAATTCTTTCACTGTTTACTTTGCTGTGCAGCTTATTTTCTCAGTAGCCAGCTTGATTTAAATGTGTTAATGAGGGTGCTACAACCGTGCTCTGAATGATTAGTGGGCCAAACCAGTTGAGATGTTTCAGGTGTTCTCCAACTCACCTGAGCTGACTTCAGAGATAGGGATCACAGGCACTAAATTGCTGCCTGAATAATCTCCAGCCACATCCTGCATGTGTGCACAGATAAACTGATTAACCTCCCCTGGGCTCCCCCCAGGCCTCATGACTTTTGTTCGATGGCTCTCACTTGCCCCAACTGCAATGATACAGCTTTCTCTCCTCACAGTTATTTTTTAGAACTTCTTTATTTGTGGAGGAAGGGAGGGAAGAGGGTATTTTTCCCTGTGTCCTTGCCTCCAATCTGTAGATCTTTTCACTCAGTAGAACTCTGTCTCTCTTTCTGCTGCCATGGTGATTCGATGAGTTTGATATTATTCTGCAAAATCTGCCTCTCCCAAGAGAGAGTGGTTTGATTCTCAGTATTCTTAGATAGGTCAAGAATTGCATTAGCTCAGGGCAAAATTGCTCACTGTACATGGAGGTGAGTTTCAAGATCTTGGCAAAGCAGCAAAAAGGACTTGCTCTTGACTCTTGTGATAGATGTCATGATGCTGCCAAATAAAAGCAGTTTTGCTGAAAGAAAACTCAGTGATACTGCTGCAGCCAGGGGCAGACCAGCAGCGGTGCAAACAGTCCACCCACAGTGGAAGAATACAGCATGATGGCATCAGGCATAATAAAGGAAGGGCTGGCAGGTGAATGACATGCTTAGTTTGTGTCTTTGGAGCCATTTAATTTGAGATGAATTGTTGTGCCATAGCTACTCAGTAGCCCAAAGGCAGCAGCACATTTATGCTTCACATTTCCATGACTTGTGTTGCACAAACAGCAGTATAAAAGGCCACTGTTCTTGGTTTGCATGTGCACACGATTAGGCCCATTCACAAATCCACTTTATCCTGCCCTGTTATTTATGTATACACCAGTCAGCTACACAATGCAGCACATGGCTCTTTCTGAGCAGGCAGTCTGAGAGTCTTAGCCTTCCTATTTTGAAGCAAAACTGGGTAAAAGCAGAATTTTTAACCACATGGCAAAGAAGATTCAAAAATAAATGTTCTAATTTGAAATTTAATTATTAGAAAACTACCATAAATGGAATCATTTTCCTAAGAATTATTACAGAGGGCTGTGGTAGTAATATCATAGTTATGTCTAATACTGGAAATATTCTATTAATATTTTCAAGATGATGACTTACTGCTGTTAGGGAAGACATAGTAAGCTGAAGATCCCACAGAACTGACTCTTGTGGACCTTTGTTTCTCACCATTAAAAGTTCAGTAAAAATTGTTTTACCCATATCTAACTTGAAATGCTCTCAATATGCAAACTTCATGTTGTGGCTTATTTATGTTTTAATATCTTGCTGATCAAGCTTTTCCTAAAAACTTCAAAGCACTTTGCAAGCAATAGATAATGCTGCAGTCCAGCAGAACTTATTGTCTTTTCAATTTTATGAAGAATTTTGACTGAAATGAACTGATTTCTGAACTGTTTCTCAAATTGAAGATCATTCGGGTGGTTTTATTCATGGCAGTGGTTTTCTACATTTTTATCAGTATCTTTAAATTCTGCTACCAGTCCTGCATAAATCCAGGAAACACCTTACAACAATCAGAGTGTGTAAAAAGTGGTGACCTGATAAGCGGCCCATCTTTACTTATATTGCCATACTGGCATACTACTATGCAAAGAATATTTTGGAGTAGGCTGCATTTCAATTTATAGTAATAGTTAGTCTACCATATCAGGATTCCTGCAAGTTTTTCTTCTGTGACCATGAACTTTAACTTCTTCTTTACGAGTTCAGAATATTGCAAGCAATTTTATTTCTTGATGTTTGTGTTGTGCCCTGACTTGTTCCACATGACTTCTTTCCTCATGTGTTATTTTTAGCTGCTAGCCTTGTAAATGCAGACTTACCAGTAAGTAGAGTTGAAGTTCAATGTCAAAAAAGCAAGGCTTTTAAAAAATAAATATGTTGTCTAAATATGAATTTCAGGAAAGAAAACATTCTCAGATGAAGCAATGTCAGAGTTTTTGATTCCTGTGATTTAGAAAAACATGGTAAGGAAAGAAATTGGTGTAATTCTTTTCATGGAAGTTTGCAATTTTGTTAAAAGAGTTAAGGTCATTAATTTATGAATCATTCAGAGTTGCAAACCAGATTTACCTACATATGAGAATACATACCTGAACTCTCAAAGGTAATGGTACTGTGGATTGTTTGTCTTGGAAAGACATTTTTTGGTCATAATTTTTACTATGTCCATATGTTTTTACAGGAAATTTTGTCTGTTTCTGCTATTCTCAAGGAAAGCTAACAGAGAAAACCTGACACTGCTGTCTAGCCCTGGGAAAGTTATTAAGGGGTTAGATTCCCCTGTCTAGGAGCAAGAACCAACTTTCACATTGCAGCCAGGACTGTGGTGGGGTGTCCTGCTGTAGAGAGGGAACATCATGAGGCCATTCTCCTGTGAATCTTCTGCTGCCCAGCACCAGCTGTGGTTGATACCCACTGTGACACAGCTTGACAAGGTGAAAACCACAAATGCATTTCACAGTGGAAAAGACAGCTCAGAGATCTATAAAAAGTTCTTGATGGCTCCAGTTTACATGGAGGGAGGATCCCAAGCAACCAAATCCAGATTAGATTCACAGTCCCAAAATCCAGAAAACTTGCCAAAGAGGAGGGAGGTGTTGTGTGTAAAAGGTGCTATATGAAAAGGTAGAAATTTAGACTAAACCTGGAGATTTGAGGCTGGAACATTTACCTAAAAGCTTCTATCATACAAATTATGGTCATTTTACATACCAAACTATGTGGGGAAACGATTATCAGAGAGATTATTTTCCATCATATGAATAGCCTTTTGGCTATTGAATGAATATTGAATGCAACAAGACATTTCTTTTTCTCATCCACTTTCCTTCCTCACTTGCTTAAGTGCCTAAATTAGGCTACATGTGAGCAATTGATGGATGGCTTGGAATCTTGACCAGAAATAAATCTTTTCTATACTTGCTTGTCATCTTTTCCCTGTGTCTCCACTTTAGAAAGCTGTTGAGGGAGGAGGCAACAAAAAAACTTCCTCAACCTGTAGACTTTCCTCTTAGAAAAGCCCTTTTCTTCTGCTTTGCTGCAATGAGATTGATCTGAATTTTTATCATTCTTTGCTAAAAAGTTAAAGATGGATAAATTTAGCTTTCTCTATCATGAGGGAATTTGTATAAAATTTTCTGTGCCTGGATCAGTTCCAAAGCTGCTGTCTCTGGATTAATGGTTCTACCTGAGCTGAAAACCGTGCTTCTAGTGCCAGTAATACAGGAGCTGAATCAGTATGAGCTGCAGCATCAATAGTCCACCATCACCTCATTTGCAAGTAGTACTAGACACTTTAATACTTGTGTAAAATGCTCTTCAAGAATGTGAATCATCAGCTTGATGTATGTTTTAATCAGGAGGCTTTTTATAACCAAAGGTATGATTCTACACAGAAACAAAAAATTGTGAGTCTTTGTAACAGCTAGATTTTTTTTTCCAGTTTTTGTTTGCAAATCATTTCAGTGTGAGCATAGCCAATGTGGAAATGTGCCTTCTAAAATTTGTAGTGGATATGAGGACGGATATTTTTATGTGTTAGGGATTCTGTTTGTTGGGGGAGTTTGCCAGCCAAGCATGTTAACTTCCATCAAAAATCTCAAATTCAGCTTAGACACTGGTGTTGAAAGTCAACAGATGTATTTGAACTGTGCTTAGACTGATGGAATTCTGGTTTTTCAAAATTTATATTTTTCTTACTTTGTGTTGCCATCTCAGAAAGAGTCACCAAGAGTGGACTTTGTATGAGAATCACTCTGACAAGAAAAGATCCATTTGTCAGATCATGCTTAGTCTATTGCAGGATTTTACTCAAGTTTTTATGAGTTGAACTGACTAGAAATGTAATTTTGCATGCTTTTTATGTATGTTTTAACCGAACAAACACTCTCTGTCTCAAAGCTCAAGATATTTCTGAGGTATATGGTTTGCTTTGTAAGTGCAAACTTTTCCTTCTGCCTGGACTCCCTAGTCACTCATAAATAATAAAGACCACATACATTCCTATTTTTCCAACAATATCTCCTTTTTGAATTTATCCATTTTTATTTTTAGCATTCACAGTGAACTGGCAAAAATTAAAGCTAAAATTAATACATCCTTTGGCGAGGAAGACAATTTTTTGGAAATAAGTGCAACTAGGACTGACTAATTTCAATTCAAGTTGTGTATCTGATCCATACATTTGGTTCTATGTTTAAATGACAGCTTAATTGGCAGTTGTGGCTGGATCTAATTAAGCCTAATAAGGATGATGAGCCTTTTTAGGTTGGTATGTAGATACCAATGCAAGTTACATGTGTACATTACTGTGTCATGTTATCTTGCAGCAGAGAAAATATAAATATCTTTACTGTGTATCCACTACCCATGTAGGAAAACAATGTCCTAAAACATTACAAATGTGAAGGAAAAATTAACCTCTTTTTCATATTTATACTTTATATTTTATTAGCATAAATATCAGCTTTAATTTTCAAATACGGCTTGGCCAATTTTATGTATTTTGAACAAAAACTTATCCAAGCAGATGAAGACGAAGCACTTAGAATTCTTTATTTAGAACAATGTTCCTCTCCTGTTGAAGAAGATTTTGTCAGTGTTGCTCCCTGAAAAAGTACATTTTCTGTCTGTAGCATTAAACTCATTGAGGTTATCCCTGTATTTACATTGGTTTTCTCTTTGCTTATTTATCTTGGAAAGATGTAGACCTTCTTCACTGATGATAAGTACTGCAAAGTGCTTGTTGCTGTCTATTGCTGAATTTGCTTCTTCCATCTAATCTGATCCTTTTGTTCACTTAGGTATTCTCAGGGTAAAAATGCCTCAAGGAGACCAAAGTCAGATGAAAAAATATGAGGAATATATTCCAAGAAAACAGTACCAATATGTTAAAAGAAGCAAACTGAGAATCAGAGAAAAACTTTATAATATAAAATTAGCCCAAAGTAACAGTGTTATGCCAAATATTATGCAGCGTTTAGGTATTAAATCCTTGCCATCCTTGTTTTCTGTTGTTCAATACTTACTATCTGTAATAGTGTAATTTGTCTCCTTCCTCGGGGAAAAAAAATTAAGAAATGAATGTATATGCACATTTTTGTGTATATGTATGTGTATATCAATGCACTAATATTTACATACCTATGGAAAGAAGTAGATTCAGTTCTCATCTCTACAACACATACCCAAGAGATTCTGAAGCAGATAAACTAAGCAGAGCTTCCGCACTAATTTGCCTTTTAAGGGTTTTGGCCTGAGACGGATCTTTGTGAACTCAAAGCTCATCACTCCAAATGACATCAACAATAGTTTTGTTTTGAATGTGCAGAGAGCAAGATAAAGCCAACTAATCAAAAAAAGTGGTCTCACAGGTCTCAGGTTGGGTACCCTGCATCAGCAGACACTCCAGGATTACCATCTATGCCTCATGTCCCCAGCTGAAACATAAAGAGTAGTCGCTCCATCACTTCACAAGGCTGTTATGAAGATAAGTGTGATTAAACAAGATTTGGATAACATTGTGATGAGCACTGGAGAAACATTAATCATTCTGATTTTCAAAGGTTGTTTGAATAGTATGCGTCAGGGGGCTGCAAATGGGACAGGAGGAAGAAGAATGGCTAGTTGTTCATTAACTGAGGAAGCATGATCTACTTCATGCCCTAAGTGAAATCAGAATCCCATGCAAAAATGGTTTTTGATGAGGTTATCAGAGACTGTATTACTAAACTTTCAGAAAATGCATTTTCTAAGTGCTTGACTTTCTAAGCAATATTGTTATATTCAACTTGTTTTTAAAATATTTTGCTTGTATTAGAAACAGAAAAATTGCATTTTCACTTTTTAAATTTGTGATTTGCATAAGTCATCAAACATTGCTATAAGTATCTTGCCCCCTGTACATCATGGTTTTGCTCAGTGTCTGCTAAGATATCCCAGTCAAGCATTTCTTGCCTTGTGTATTATTACAGGTTATCACCGAGGTATTTTTTCTCAACCTGCTCTTAAAATTTACTCCCTTTTGAAGATGAAAGAAAAGTTGGTTTCCTGAATTTGTGTTTCTTCCCTAAGCATCAGCAAGGTTATTAACAGGGGCTCAGTCTCCCTGCAAAGCTCTCCTTACTGCCCTGGGCCACCTCCACCGCGATGGCGCTGCCTCTCCTGTCCCATCGCCCTTCTTGCTGCGCCTGCTGCAGCCCGGCTGCTCTGGTGAGTGGCTCCAAGTGCACACCATCTCTTTTACAGTTTATGGAGGCTTTGAGAAATTAACAGTATATGGCCTGGTGAAACTGCTTTGCTTTCTTTGTTTCTGACCCAATCTGGGCTCAAATAGAAGGCCACCTAACTAACAAATTAAAGCACATAGAGAGCAAGTGGTTTCTCTTGGCAGAACATTTCATGCAAATGAGTTAAGGAAAACAAGACCCTTACAACTTCATCATTAGCTAGAAACTCATGCAATGTGACTACAGCCCTATTCCAGCCTGAGATGTTTTCCCTGACCCTGTTTTATCAGCTCTGTACTTGGAAATCTGATAGACAGCAACTGTACACGCTGCAGACTACAGCTCCGTGAGCATGTTTAGTAATGAGTACACCACCACAGGAGAAAATTGGGCCTCCAGAAATCATAGTCTGGAGGCAAAGAGATTTCCCTTTCATTAAACTAACAGCAGAAGCTCTACTGAGCTTTTCCCTGCAAGCTGTCACTCTTGGATGTTTCTATAGACTTACCAAACTGCTAAGTTGCAGTAAATAGCAAATAAAATAATTTGGCCCAGTCATCATTTGGATCTATGAAGTTTTTACATCTCAGAAAGCTCCTAACAATCAGACAAGCTCAACAGATTTTTAAGGAAGTGTAATCAAAAGCCTGGAGGATGTGTTAGAAGTATGAGCTCTGCCTGACTCTGCTAGTGCAGATGAAGCCAACTGACAGTGCATTATAAAGAATATATGTCTCTGCAGCAATGCCTTTCATGGGAGAGCACTTGATACTTTCTGATGATGAGCAAAGGGATTGAACAGTGTGGTTTTAGTACAGCAGTCATGCACTCCCAGCTATGTGAACTGAACTCAGAGATGTAAGAGACAGATGAAATTCTTGACTGATATTTGATAGCTGCTGCTACCAAAAGATCAGTAATTTTTGGACCTTTCTAGCTAATTTTCGGTGTTTTTTTTTTTTCCTGTAACAGAACACTCATTAGAAGAAGTTAATAATTTGCTAATAAGTTGTGTTCTCCAGAGATAAACATTTGTCACTGAATATTTGTTTTTTTTAACATTTCATTTTTATTAAGCGTGATATAAAACAGTAATTGTGGACTTCTACTGTACTGAATGGGTTCATTCCAGGGATGATTCCGCATGAGTCAATGCTGATCCTGTAGAGCATGTTTTAAAACTGCTCAGTTGGACTTACCATCAGAGAAGACACAGTTGCTGTATGGCAAGGGTGCCTTTGCTGTGTTGCATGTATAGTTCCAAAATCACAGCTTGCTCTTTGGATCATCCAGAAAGACAGAGGGAGAGAAACTGCTGGGTATATAGACTGTGATTGCTTATTTTAACTCAATATAAAACATAAGAATACAAGACTTCTGACAGCTTTAAAGCTCAGCAATCTCCAATATGTTGATTCTGCTATTCTATACATTTAATTTTCTTTTTAAAATGTATCATATTTCTCCAAGCAGTGATTTGCTTTTCAAATTATCGTTGCCTAGCTAAGACTTGTGTACCAGGTGCCATGTAAAAGCATGTTAAAAGTAGATAAAAGCAATTTATCCTGCCCTCTAATTAGAGATGTCTTGTCTTTACCACTGACAATAGCAGCATGCAGCTGTGGCAGAGAAGAGATAATAGCACCAGAGCAGAGAGAAATTAAAGATAGGTTATCATATGCTGGCTGATGTAGAGTGTCATCTCTCCATTGCATTACTAAGATGGTCCTTAGGAAGAATACTAACTTAGCTCTTGGCCTGACTCAAGCAGATTTATTTTAGTTATTAAATCCAAGGTAAGATTTTATTATAATGAGGCAAAGGGGGCAGAATAATAATGTCTCCATTAAATACACAGAGAGAGAATGTGACTCGCTGTGATTACTGTATCAATAAATACATGCACACCACGTCCCAGTATGTGCTGGATCTTTATGAGGGTGGGACTAAGATTCATTTTGCCCTGCACAGAGTTCCTCTTCAGATGAAGTGAATGAGTGCCTGGGGGGTCATATAGTGGGATAGATGACTCGGTGGCATGTCTGCTGGATGATATAAAGGGCACCTTTTAGTTCAGCAAGAAGCTCAAAATGAATGGGGAAAGAGTGGCATAAGCCTCTACAGATATTCTCATTTTTATACCTCGACGCCTTAATATGCTATGTACAGGGAGTCTGCACTGCAAAAATGATGTGGAGAAAGGCATTTCCATCAGGAATAGGACTGAGCAGTGTCTCAAAAAGGGTTTCTTGTGGGGGACCCAGCTGGGATAAACTCAGTAAGAATGAAGCTGAATAGAGGATCTGTTTTGGTTTTATAAAGCAAATTTCCTCATATTGGTACAATAATAAGACTCCTTAGTAAGACTCCTTAGTCCTTACCACAAAACTGTAGTCTCCAAATTATGGAGAAATTAAAGAACTTGTTCTTTGTCTCCAGCAAGATACTAACAGGGTAGGCATCATCTCTGCACTTTGTCCAGGTGAGAAAAGATCTAAGACCAAGGCTAAAACTCACTTCTGGGCTAAAGAATAGTGATGGGGACGGGCTGTGTTCAAGGTTGTGGCGGAGAATTAGATCATGACTAGGAAATGGGCTAGATCATGCCTCAAACATCTGAACTCAGGCCATCACTGACACATGGCTGCACTTTGGAGTTAACTCTAAGTCACATCTCATGGACTGAATGACATGGATCATCATACTGAGGAAGCATTTCATGTCCTAAGTCCTGATTGCAAGAGATGGGTTTTATTCATCTTTCCAATGTCCTAGATATATGTGCAGACATAATGAAACCAAAAGAATGCACTTTACCTCCTGTAAGTTCACAGACAACAACCAGGAGGGTTGATCTGCTGTAGGAAGGCTCTGCAGGGTGGAGGGATCTGGACAGGGTGGATCAATGGGCTGAGGCCAGTGGTGTCAGGTTCAACAAGGCCAAGTGCTGAGTCCTGCACTTGGGTCACATCAACCTCTTACAATGCTACAGGTTTGGGAATGAGAGGACAAAGAGCTGCCTGGCAGAAGAGTGCTGGACGACAGCCAGCTGAACATGAGCCAGCAGTGCCCAGGTGCCCAAGAAGGCCAATGGCATCCTGGCCTGTATCAGCAATAGTGTGGCCAGCAGGAGCAGGACAGGGATTGTCCCCTGTACTGGGCTCTGGTCAGGCTGTGCCTCAAGTGCTGTGTCCAGTCTGGGCCCCATACCACAAGAAGAACACTGAGGGGCTGGAGCGTGTCCAGAGAAGGGCAGTGGAGCTGGAGAAGGGGCTGGAGCACAAGTCCTGTGAGGAGTGGCTGAGGGAGCTGGAGGTCTTGAGCCTGGAGAAAAGGAGGCTCAGGGTGACCTTTATCACCCTCTTCAAATACCTGAAAGGAGGTTGTAGCCAGGCATGGGCCAGACTTTTCTCCCAGGTAAAAAGCAATAGAATGAGATCAAATGACCTAAAGTTGCAATAGGGGATGTTTAGATTAGGAAAAAATTTCTTCACTGAAAGGATGCCCAAGGAAGTAGTGGTGGATTCACCATCTCTGGAAGTGTTCAAAAAGCACGTGGATTTGGCACTTGAGGACAGTCTTTACTGGTGAATACAGAGGTGTTAGGTTAACATCTGGACCTGATGATCTTGGAGCTCCTCTCTAGCCCTAATAAGTCTACAATTCTATATCAAGGCACAAAAAGAAAATCAATTTTAGTGTACAGAATTTAGAATCAAGAATGACTTCTGCAAATCTAAGCACATTTCCAGAATGAGTAAAGTTTGCATTGACATTATATAAGTTTGGGGAAAAACTGTTTGTTTAGAACACAACATGCATAAAATAATGAATTTCCCTCCATTGCTCTTGCAGTGTGATAGCTGAGAACAGTGCTTATAACTGTGCCTCATGCCATGATATTGCAGGTACTCTGCAGAGAAATTTTTCTCCACTCTGACCTGCCTAGCTTTTGATTTAAGGGAAAAGAAATAAGATATACCCTTCTACTTCTCTTGCTATATCAGATACAGACATTCATTAGTTTGTTGACTTGTTTAGTTGTTTTAACTGAAGTATCTGAAATTTTTTCCAAAGATCTAACAAATAATATTTCAGTCCTAGTGGGCAGAGCTGGAGGGAAAATTGCAGCCAAAATTCAGTTTAAATGTTTTGATATCCACTGGTACATATCTCCAGATCTTTCACCCGACTAGATCCTATCAGGGATTGACAGAGATCAGATTCATTCTATATTAATTAATATGTTGACATTATTGCTGAGTGCAAGTAATTCCTTTACAGGGATATTGCCTCTGAAGGGGACTGGAGGTAAATACGGTATACATTCTCTCAACTGTGGTACATACAGCTAACAGAGGGTGATCTCCTTGGATTAAATCTGAGCTCTGTTTTCTCTTTTGAGACAACACGAATTTAAGCACTGAAATCAATGAATTCATCCATTCCTACATTGATAGTGCAATGCAGAGTATAGGTCCAAAGGTGTTAAAATTGTATTTATATAGTATCTGAAGTACTGCAATATTTTATCCTATAATTTTATATTTATATCCTCTGGTTCTAAGCTTTTCAAATCCATTTCTAACTTTATAAAAATAGTTTTACATCATGCCTAGTGGGATTACAATGTGTACTGCAGAACCATAGCTAGGCTTTCAATTAGTGGCCTCATGCTGCTGCTTGTTCTTACTGGGGAATTGTTTATTTTCTCCAGGACCACAGAATCTTCGTGGTTTAAACAGCAGTTAGGGCACTGATGATGGTATACCTGTAAGATTACATTGCTTAATAGATTTATTTTTTTTTAGGCTGCTGTTATTTCCTTTTGTTTGCCTAATAAATTTGTGGTTTTTTAAAGGTTTATGATGCTGGCAGCATTGGGAATAAGAGCCTCACATGTCTCTAAGTTACTAACACTGTGAATTGCTGTGACCCTCTGAGAGATCATGCTTTCCACAGGATTTTTACCCCTAAATTCTGCTGAGCATATGAGGTAACTGCAGTTCATCCTCTCACCCTACCAATTCAATGATTGCTGATGTGACCATATTTCCTCTTGCAGCCAACATGCCTCTGTAATGCAGGGCTGAATTAGCAGGGGAAGAAGGAAGAAAGGGGATGTGTCCCATGAGCTCTGTGAATGTGTACAACTGCCTCTAGCATGGAGGGCTGGGAAGCCTCCATGAGTCTACCCTGGGAGGACTGAAATCCCATGAAGCAGATGGAGAGTGGATGAGAGAGCTCACAGAGCAGTGGGGAACAGTGACCAGAGATAGGGAGCTTACATGGAGGTCCATCTGTAGAGAAAATAAGTCAAGGTGGAGAAGAGGGGAAAATAAACCTGTGATGGAGTGGAGGCACAATGGTACAGCAAAGGCAAAAAATGAGAGATAGGGAAGAAAGGAAGAGAAGTATCCAGTCAACTCAGTAGCTGAGAAAGGGAAAGTCTTTATTCTTAGCCTGGGACAAATGAACCTTGGTACACAACAAGGACAGCCATGGCTTTCTGCCATCTCAACAATTTTTTAAAGCATAGTGTTACTGAAATGTGAACTGGCTTC
Organism: Zonotrichia albicollis; assembly: GCF_047830755.1. Classification (NCBI taxonomy): domain Eukaryota; kingdom Metazoa; phylum Chordata; class Aves; order Passeriformes; family Passerellidae; genus Zonotrichia; species Zonotrichia albicollis. Next base: position 134,505,867 of record NC_133819.1, read on the forward strand.
CAAAGATGTCAGCAGATGTTTGACTGAGGCCTTATCCACCTTCTGTTCACTTCAGACTTGCCAAAGAAACACAGTAGGCAACTGCCTACGGTAAATGATTGCTGAAGCAGTAAAATAGCCATGACCTTCCTTCACTTCTAGCTCTGCCATGGGTGCTGCCACCAGGAAAGTGCTTGGGTGTGGGGGCTGAGATGACTACTGAAGGTGAGGGTATTCTCCTGCTGTATCAGGAGAAAAGCCCAATATCAGTCCATAGCCCAGCCTTCTGCTTGTTCATACTAGTGGCAGGAAAGGCAAATTTTCTTCCACATTGGCCTCACACTGCTGCTTCCAGTCCTGATTAGTCCAGATCCTTGAGATGTCCTCTCTGAGGAGTGAAACCAAATTTTCATACATTCTGAGAAGATGTAATCCAGTGTCTGCCCTCTTCCATGCTTCTTATGTTGACTGTAGGAAAGTGCTATTTAGCCTGGGAGAGGAACCTTCTGTGAGCAGAGAAGCTGCCTTTGTGATTGCTTCATGTCGTTGAAGCCGCGCAGACAGGAGCTGAGCTAGTTCAAAGGGGCTATCATCAACAGGACCCACGGTTTTGTAATTGCCAGCAATTTCTTTCCTGCTGTCTAGAAGTCAAAAACAGATAATTTTGGATGTGAGAGAAGATGACACTGCCAGTATCATGTATATATTTATGCTTTTAATGTATATATTGGGTCTGGCAATGAGGAGTCCAAACTGGTGACTCCAGCTCCAGCCTTGGTTTGTGTTGTGAGTTTGCACTCATCTTTGAAGTCTGGTCTTTTAGAATGGAGTGTGTGCAAACTGAAGCACCTTTGTGGGACTAATTTGACATAAAAATAGGGTAACAGCTGACCAGAAATATGTGGATCTGGCTGGCTTCATGAACAAGCCTTTAACTTGTGCTTACAATTCCATCAGCTGCACTCTTGCCAGGTCTAAGGTTCCATTTTCTGTAAGTGGGAGACATGACTTTCAAAACAAGATGCTTAATACTGTGGGATAAAAGTAATGAGGAAACAAGGTAACAACTAATTTTCTGCAATGGGGGACTTTGAGGGTAAAACAATTCTTATTCATGAAATATTTTAGACTTTTGCACAGAAGTGTAAATTTTACAGAGCAAAGATGTGTATGTGTATATATATATATACGTAATTGGTGAAGTGCAGTATTTTTGTACACAGAATATTTTATTGAGCTCTCTAATGGACTAGGTAAATGGATTGCCCCATAAAAAGTTTACCAAGGCAATAAAAAGATCAAAGACATTTTTCACATTGCATCTCCAAACATCTAAACCACTGAAGTTTAAGAGTTGTAATGTGACCTTCCAGCCTTGGAAAACTTGTTACAATGACTAATTGTCCTGCTTCGCACTTTGAAAAGGTGATGACTGTATATAGAAGTTGAGATCTAAAGGAGAATAGGAGTGAAACGTGTTTTTGAGGGAGAGGCAGAAAACCATTTCTGTAAACAGCCAAAGGCAGAAAGTTATAGTCTACAGGCTATAATTAAGGTCTAATTAAAGAAAAATAGGCATGACATAAACAAAGAGCAGAAGACTTGATTATAACAGGAGGGTGGAGAACATAACAATGAAAGACAATGTCCTAATACAAATAGAATAAAGAGAACAAATAGAACAAGTTGAGTTTTGTGAAGAAAGCCAAATATGTGCGCAACTCATTTATACTGCAGGAACTGAAATCAGAAATCACATATCTAATTTCTCCTTGATGATGAGGATTTTGTCAATTTGTCAATTGCTAGCAAATAGAGTTTTTGTCATGTAGATCAAAGCACTATTTTGTCCCCAGTGCTGTTCCATGTTCCTGTTGGCATGACAAGCAGTGAAGGCTCAGCCTGAGCACCCCTGCAGAGGAGCGAGCTCTGGGCTGGGACAGCTCACACAGACAGCAGCTCTCCTCTGCCATGGAAGCCACCAACATCAGGAAGCTCTATCACCAGTCCTTCTGCCTGGTCCACAGCATGTTCATGCACAGGACACTGACACAGGCTCTGGGGCTCCTCAGAAGCAGCCCAAAGAGAACAAGCTGATGGGCTGGGGCTCGCTGGCAGAAAGGAGCAGATCACTGCATAGCACCAGCTGATGGCACTGCAGTGGGAGCCCTGGGCACAGAGGGGCTCACGGGCTACTTCTTGTCAGGCTCTGGTTTTCCTCCACAGCAAACTGCTAAGATGCAGCATGGGCACAGAAAAATGTTAAAACTGCTCCCAGATAGCATGGGAAAAGTGAAACCATTTTTCTTGAGGCTCACAGGGAGAGAATGGCATCACCCAAAGTTTGTTCCACTGTTCCCAGAGCTCTTAAATGCTGAGCATCTTCTGCAATGCCCTGTACGTCTTCTGCAAGCTCTGAGCCTCCTCAGCTTCCCAGGGTTTCAGTGAGAATACTGAAACCAAGAACACTGAGCACCTCTTCACACAAAGCACCCTGCTAAGTCAGGCTCCTGGATGAAGTGTGTGCCTCTTGGGCAGTTGTAGGTGTTCCTTCTGTCTGCTCAAGCGTGCTTGTGTGTTCAACAAATCATACATAATAATGTCAAATTATTAATAACTTGTGAAATTTCTGGAGTGCTTTGGGAATATTTTCCTAATGTTTTATGCAAACTCCTTTGCTTGTTTCTTTGAGAGCCTTTATTTGCTTATTGAGCCACCGATAATTTCCAGGACAAAAATGAGCCTATTTAACATTAAAAAATCTATTAGTCCATGCAGTAGAAGTTGTAATTTTTTCAAAAAATTTAGAATATTACTTTGTACTAGAGAAAAGACCACACAGGCTTTAACCAAGTGAAAACAGCTGTGTACCATCTCTGGTACTTGCTTTACAGGATCACATCTGTGTGGTCAGCATGTGCTGCAATACTGTGAGCAGACTATTTATAGATCAGCTGTTTAGATGTGGTGATCTGTCGGAAAGTGTCAGTAGCTGCTCTGGTTGTTCACTTGATTTTTTATATTATATTTGGTCTGATTGTTAAAAAGAGTTTGAAATGCAGATATGGCCTTTGTTTATTCTTTGTCTCTCAACATTCACTAAATATTCAGCCAGAGTATTTTTTGAACATCCCATTCTACTCTGGGAATAACATGAAGGGTGCACACTCTGCTTTGCTTGTGAAATTCAGTAAACAGAAAGTCCGTATAATGCCTGTTTCCTACTTTATTTTCATTTAGACTGTGTCAGGCTTTTTGTGTCGTGCAGGGGCTGTGTTCCTGCAGAGGATAATGCTTAGCATGTGTATCCAAGGTGAGTTTCCATTGTAGTCTATCAGATTGCATCAGACTTTCAAACAAATTCAGGCCTGGGAATGAGTATTTCCAGAGCCTTGGCTGCCTCCTCCTATCTAATGAGAATACCTCATGTATTTTATTAGATAACTGCCTTGAGAAATATATAATTTTGCAGGATCTCATTCTTTAATAGGCATTATACTGCTGAGGTTGTGCTATAAAAAGTTTTAAATGGATAATGGATAGCATAGGTTTGCAAAATAGCCCCTGAAAAAGCATTATTTTCTCAGGCCCATTCAGTGAAGAAATATTGTATGTAAAGACATCTGGTTTTCTGTCCTCATATTAACAAAGACATGAAAAGGCCAAGTAGAAGAGTTGCACCATTGCTACAGTTTGCAAAAGGCTGTGGTCAATCTGTTGTTTCCCACACTGGGGTTAGAGGGCAAACACACAAGTGTCACAGAGGAGGAGTTCACACAAGCAGAGTGAAGGCACAGGTCAAACACATGCATAGAAGTGCTGAGAAGTAACCTGAATGTTTCTTCATTAATTGAAAGACCAGTATAACGTGAGGATGAAATTATGAAGGTATCCTAGCAACTGTATTTTCAGAACAGCCATGGCCTGTAAAATTGCAGTGAATGCCTGACGCATTTTATTAATTCAAGAGGGTGAGAGCAGATAATTTTAATTAATAAAACTTAATGGCAAGCTCCTAATGCGGAAATTTGATAAGCCCCCTATTGTGGGCACCATTGCTACAGTTCTGTAGAGCTTTTAGAGTTTCCTAAATCTGAAATTATGAACTAGTCCTAGACATGTTAAGACAATCCTTATGCTATTCTTATTTTGGAACATAAGCATAGTTGCAGACCAGGACCTGCTGCCCTTGCTGTAACAGCATGGAAAATATGAACGAGGTGGGGAAATGTTTCCTGCCCAAGGGAGCCCTGCAGTGGCACCTGAGTGCAGCCTCCTGAGCACGGCAGGCGAGGCGCTGCTCGGGGCACAGGCTGGCTGGGATCGGGCAGGGTGGGGCTGGGGGACTGAGCTGCTGTGCCAGCAGCACACATGGGTGCTGCACAGTGGCAGCCAAGCGTGTTCCTGGGCCAGGCAGCTGTCATTTGGAGAGCAACAAATGGTTTGCTGTAGAGCAGATGGAACAGAGAGTTGACCCTTTAATTTATTGGCATGCATGTGTGTATAAAGACAAGATTCATACAAAAATCAAAAGTAAAAAAAATCCAAAGCGCGAAACAAGAAAGGCTTAATTACCCAGGTTATTCCATGTGCACAATGGCAGAAAAAATAAACTAAGACCTTCAGCTGGCGTAATTCAGGTTAGTTTTACAAAACTTATGTTGCTACAGTGGATCTCTGCCAACTTCTACCAGCTGATTATCTGGCTGATTATGTCTGGTAATTTGTTTGTAACGTCCATAATGCCTTCTTAGACATTTTAACTCTGGAGATGATTTGTTGGATTCCACATGCTCCGGGATGATTATGAATTTTTATGTTCTGAGTGAGCCGGGTCAAACCACTGCTGGCTTTCCCTGTCAGTGTGTTCCATCGAGAGGTTTCCATTTGCAGTTCAGCCAGGGTGTACAGGCATGCAAGTGCCAGCCAAATTTGGAGGAGGCACATCCCTCAAGTCTCTGGAAAACATCTTCCTGAGATGGAACCCAGCACTGTGTTCTGGTGTGAGTCCCTTATATCCATTTATCAGCACAGACAAGGGGACTGTTCTTTTCCCCTTGGGGAGAGCAGGAGTGGATGGCTCCCAGACTCATGCCAAGACCACATCTTTTCAACAAATTGTCCTGCACCCTTACTTATTAAAAACAGGAAAAAATTGGCATCACTCTATGGACCAGATCGTCAGATCACTGGCTGGATGTGGACTATAGTTTGGGAACTGCTGTTGTAAACTTATTTATGAACCAGTGGAAAGCTGGGGAATTGCCTGCAGGGCTTGGTTTTTTTTCATTGGACTTTCTCTGAATTTACATGTCTTGTAAATACTCAGCAAAGATCATTTACTTGAGGGAGGTATAAATGGGCCAGTGTGTGTGAAACTGCTTGGTGAATGAGGCAGATACATGGAGATATCCCCTCTAGTTGTGCTAAGGTTCCACGTGGATCAAATGCACATCTCTGAGAGCCTGTAGGAAACATCACAATACACACAAGGAACCCTTTCAGTGGTCAGAAATATGTGTCTCAGTCTGTGCACAGCTGGCAGGGTATTGCCACTGTGACAGGCTAGCCAGTTCAAGAGGTTTTGGTTGGGTTTTTTTACAAAGCATCCATGATAGCTGCTTTCAGTATGCTGCATGAACACTGGAGGCAGCTTTCTCACACAGCAAGAGGATTCACTTCTTGATTTGCTTTCCACAAATATTTTCTTAACATGAAGCATAGTTCACATAGAAATGCATAAAAGGGAGGATTTGAACCCAACCTCAAGATGAAGTTCTGCCACATGTGAGATGGATTTCATAGAGATACGAAACTTTTACAATGCAAGGACACACTGCAAGGCATGGAGCTCCTACTTTTATATTGTACGGCAAGGGCTGTTGATCGGATCAATGTGGTATCCTATGAAACTGGATACTCCAGAATTGGTGTTAGGGATTTCTGGTTAATTAAAGAAGCCAAAGCAACACTTCCTTGAGTTAAAATAAATATTGTCTGTAGGGAAATTACTCATTCTCAATGTAGAATGGCCAATTATGAAAATTTTCACAGACAAGATCAGCAAACACACAGCAATTTGAAAGTCTTGTAAGGTAAATCACAGAAAACCCCTACACTTAACAATTTGCCTTTACATTATTATAATTTCATGTTACCTACTTTCCTGATTTTCTTTTTATATTCCTTGCTATAATGAATAATCATTTATCATATGCAGTTTAGAAGTTGAAACACACATTTTTGGGAAGCCCTTCTTTATTGCTATATTTCTGTACATGTTGAGACACAGCCTTTGTTTTAGCTGAACCTTATTATGCCCTAGAATATTTATCTTATTAAACATTTTTTTCCAACTCTTTTTTTGTTTTCCGACTCCTGTAGGAAAACTGTAGAGTACAAATCTATTTTCTGCACTCTTTTGAGCTTGATGGAATCCAGCAGTGTTTAGACCATTGTCCAAGGCAATGGCTGAGCCATTGGAGAGGATGGCTAGGAATTTGTGGAGGAGTCTTCCAGGGGATGGAATAGGGCCAGGGCTTACCCTGGGAAATCAGACCCATCAGCATAACTTCACATCCCAGGAAAAGCGCTCAAGACTGCACATAAGAAAATGCAAGGGATGATTTGCTACATTTTTCATTTTTAAAGGCTGTAGTCATTTTATTTGAATCAATTTTCTTGAAGTATATTAGATTTTAAAATTTTTTTAGATTTGTTTGGATGAGTGCGATGGTGTTTTATTTCAGTCTTTTCTCAGGGGGAAGAAAGGAACACTAGAGAGAACAGCTAACTTGTCTTCCTTCCTGAAGTAGACTTTTGGAGCCCTTGACCCCAACCCAGATGCAATTGTTTAAAATTTGCTGTTGTCCAGTAATATTTGTGTTTTATAATACAAAAATATTAATACAACTATCTCTTTTCAAACTGCTGTTCCAATTAAGTCGCTCTGCAGCTGATTTTATTGCCAGAAAGTTTTCAGCTCTAATTTTCTGGATACACCCTGAACCCTCCTTCTTCCCCCAGTACTTGTGACACCTTGTTTTGTTAAGGAATACAATTTATTATTTATTTTTATTATGTACAAACAATGCAATATTTTATTTGGAAATTAATCACAGCAAAAATGTGTAACCCTTATGCCTAATGCTTATAAGTTTGTGTTTTGTAGCTGTTAAATTGTTTCCTAAACATAATTGTTAATGTTAGATCAACCGACCAAATGTTTTTGTGAGGCTGAGCATCCTTATCTTTTAATCTGAAAGATTTTATGTCAGTTTTATTTTTTGATTTGCAAAATGAAAGAAAAAAGTTTACTAACACTTGAAAAATGTGAATGGAATAATAATATTGATCTGTTTACAATACATTTAATCACAAAGTGCTAAACAGAGAAAGAAAATAAGATGTTAGAAAGATTGTACATATTTTAGCAAGTACAGGTTACTCCTTCCTGTTTTACCAAATCTGTATTTTAAATTTCCACATATTTTGGTATTTATGAACATAATATAAATGTCTAACGGGTCCATTGCCAAAGAAATGTATAGATTTTGGAGTGAAATTCTAGCCAACACCAATAACAGTGTAATCAGCGACAATGCGGTACTTGCCGAGAGACACTATGTCCCTGAAAACCAGTCTGACAGGAAAAAGAAAAATTTTAGAGAGAAAAGCACAGAGATTGAAAGATTTCCTCACAGCTATGAAGGCACAAGCTGAGTCAAAATGCACAAGCTGATCCGTCCCCTGTACTTCACCACAATGCCCTATGGAACTTTTGTCTTTACAGCTCCTTTGACACCTGCTTAGAGATGGTTGAGAAGCTGATGGTTTAATTCCTGCCACAAAGCTCTGAATTAAGCAGTTTTCCTTCAGAAGTCTTCCTGAACTTGCTGAAGGACTGAGCCATGCCGCCCTTTTTAAGCAAAGCCCGGTGTAAAAATGAGATTGTGACTTAGTTAACTATTTCTGTAGGTGGCAGTGGTTTCTCACCTCTGTCTGTCCCCCTTTGAAGACAGTTTCAAACCACAATGTGGAGAGAGACAGACAAAAACCCTGGGAGACAGCAGCACTCAGAAATGGGCACTTGCCATAGCAACTATCTTTATTTCCAACTAAAACAGTGGAACATGAAATGAAATTGTGTCACCAGCAAGGAGTGAAGTATTTTGCCCTTGGATGGCTGCCATCCAAGGTAGAGGGCCTTCTCCTGGAATGGGTGGCAGGCCTCCAGCCCCCGAAAGCACAGGGGAACCAGGGACCCCCATTGCTGCCTCGAATGATCACCCTGAGAGGCCACACCAGAGCTGGTCTAACTGTCCAATGCTCATAAAGGTCCCCGTGAAACAAACTGACACTACTGGGGATAAAGTAATGAAAAAACATGTCTTCACTGCTTCCCAAACCTCCCATGTCTGCCTGGCCTAGGTTTTATGCTTATTTATTCCAAAGAAGCACCTGGCTTGTTTGGACACTGGAACTGTAATAATTATGATGTGAAGCCTTGACATCCCTGTGTAACTCAGCTGCTGGTGGATATCTCTTTGCAAATTGTCCAGATCATGAGACCTTGAAATTAATTTATATTTTGAGCTGTAACTACAATGTAAAATGATACACTTCAGCTGGCAGATGAAGTAGATGCTTGTGTGCTTCTAAGCACATCTGAATATGTACAGAAAGGCCAAACTGGATTGTCATAATTGCATTGTTCATGAGTCTCTGGCCCTTTGCTTTTCAGTGTTGCTTTTAACAACACAAGCTGTATATCTCAGAGGTGTACTTCTCCCTCCCTCCTTCCATGATCTTCCCATGTGATCTAGGGCATGTTTCTGGGTGGCTGGGATTATCTTCCCTTCACTTTGTTCTTTGCAATTGCAATGTTTTGCAATGTTTTATGTTGAAAGGAAAGAGGGGGAAAAAAGGCACAGCAGAATTGAAAATGTCTGATCAGCTTCCAAAATGATCTGGCAGCTGGTATTTTTTTCTCCTCACCCTTTTCTACAGTCTTTGCTTCAGATACAGTGTTAATAATAAAAATAACAGGGAAAAACCTCTGGAGCTTTTGATTGTATCATCTTTTTCACTGCCCACTGGCCCTATAAACATATTTTGACTTCTGACTTGGGAATAAACTTTCTAGAATATAACATCTTTGCATTTTGTATTTGAATCTACACCATACTATGAAGGCTTTCAGAGGGCACTATGACATAAGGTTTCATGGATTGATTGGTCTTTTTTTCAACTGTCTATGACATTGCAAACTCTAGTGTGCTGTCTGAATGCTCACTGGGAATAAATATTTGAGGAAGTGCCACTTTTCCAAGATACTAAGACCATTTGCTCCTAATGCAAAGAGTATTGACTCAGATTTCCAAACATTTTGGGCACCTAAACCCCATTAAAAGTAGTTCACCTTAACACACTTCTGTCATTCTGTCCCAGCTTGTGGCTCATGGCAGAATTGTGATAGACTGAATTTTAAAAATGTACATTTCTGAAGCCATCTTGTAAGAATTCTTGCAACTGCAAGCATGTCTAATACTCATGTTTAACTTTCAACAATGTCTTTTATGATGCTGAAATGCAGCAGTGGAACCACTTGCTTTAGCCCAAAACACCATCAGTGTATTTCTGCTGTCTGTGAATTTTGACATAAACTTTATCTGAAACTTTTGTTTCTGAGTGTGTTGCAGTGCCAAAAGAGGCATGGGTGAGTTTTCTGCACCAAGGAGGTCTCTCTTCTGTCCTGCACCAAGCGAAATTTGGGACTTGTGACCTCAGAGAGAGCACTCATACCTGGGATCCTGCAATTGAATCTATGGAAATCTGAAATGGGTCTGGAAATAATGGAGGGAAAAGAAGTCAAGTCCTAATATGAAGACCAACCAAGCTGGCCTCTGGAGTGTATTGAAAACAACAGAAAAAACTCCTGTTTGCTTCAGACTGCTTTTTTCTCCAAGTTTTGCAGGTTTTATTTCTCTTGATTGTGTTTTCAAACAGTAAGGAACTCAGTGACTAACCCCAAGAACTGATAATAGATTTTCTTGCATTATAACAGTGTGTAGCAAAATGCCAATACTGACAACCAACTTTATATTTGTACAAAGTTTGTGTTTAGAATTTCTTGAGAGGAAATTTAAAAACTATAATTTCCATTATTTCCATTTTACAAATATTAAAAAGTATTTCCTTCTTTCATTTTGAATAGTGCTGTTTAAAAATTGTCCTGTTCATATGTTCTGCTCACTATATATATATTTTTCCTTCTATTAATTCCTTGACAGGTTATATTTACTGTTATTCAATCAGCTGTATTCTTACAACAGTGCTCCTGTAAATCACTCTGTACTTGTGACCATTTCCTACAAAATCATCAAATACTTACAGTTCAGAGTTATGACACTCTTGAGGGATTTGCAACCATCTCAAGACTGCAGAGAACCAAAAGGAGTCAAAGATGACAGTCCTGCTTAGGTGATGAAGCGTAAAGAAGTTTCTTGATGCTCTAGACTTATTAATCAAAACAACACTTCCTAAATCAGATGTATTTTAAGATAAAAAAAAAATGCTCCTAACAATTTCTTTCTTCTCTCATAGTGCCCAGCACAGGCAAATAGTAGTGCTTAATAAAAATAAAGATATTTTGAATGGTCTTTTGTGTACTGCAGTTGAATTCTGTCCTGTCCAAAGTAACATGAACAAATCATGTGTAAAGATTGTCATCTGGAAAATACTGTCAGTCTCTATCTTCCAATAGAATAAATATATTTAAAGAACATGGATGTTAAATGTGTGCTATGTTCTAATTCTACTTAAATAATATATGTACTTTACTTAAATAATATATGTCCACACATATTAAATTCTTCCCAGCAGCAACACAAAAACAAAATGGAAATATAAATCTAATTTTTACTTCTACATAAAATGCTATAGTATTAAAATCATATTATAAAGTTTTGCCAGTTACTGAAATTGAACATCTCATTATAATGACAATTTCAAAAAAGTCCGAAATGCAAATTCATACACTTTATCTTGTATCTTTCTCTGCTTGCACATTTAGTTTCTTTTATTTGTTTTTAATTTACTGTCAAGAAGGTAAACAGCATGACCTGGAAAGCATTGATCCAGGCAATCCAGCTGAAAAAAAAAATTCAAAATGTAATTATAATGACATTCAGCAAGGTTTGCATGAAAAGAGATCTGTCAAAAATTGAATTAAGTTCACAAAGAGGATTGATAAGAAAAGTGTGCTGAAATAACAAATACCCATGAAGAATCTAGTCTCCCACAATATTTTGGTATAATAGAGTACATGCAATACACACAGCAAATATTGCACAGGTTAAGCCTAGTTACCAACGGAATGTAAAAGGCAATTGTAAACTGAAACCTTTGTCCAACAAGAGGTTTCTAGTGGGTCTCTCTGGAATTTATTCTCTGTCTACATAGACTGTCCTTGGTGATGGTAGGAAAAACAGTATAAAATCGTTGCTGGTAACATTAGCAAATGATTAAAAATAAAAGGTAAATAGAAAATAACAATAGGGACTGATAAGATATGCTGGGAGAATGAGCTCCTTGTAACACAAGTGAATGCCAGGTCATGCTTCTAGGAACAAAGAAGTCAATCTTAAAATAGGATTCCCTCTTGCAAACATGTTCTCTAGGACTAGGAAAGATGGAGGGGATATTAGCATAAACAGCCAGATCTGCATGAAATAACAGCACAATGTGAAGCCACATTGGGGTATAAGAACTTAGAGACAACGTCACCATACTGATGACAACACTGTGATTAATGCTGGATATGTCATTCCAGTATTGTTGACTGTACTCCATAAAGGAAACTTGAAGATGCAGAGAATCAGTGCAAAATCAGTCTGGTAGGTGGAATAGTTCTATAGTGCATTGATTCTTAAAAATCCAGAACTCCTTAGCATAGTCAAGGCAATTTCAAGGAATAACCTGGTATCTTAATCTAACGAAAGTAAAAAATGGTGCAACTATTGCGATTCTCAGGACAGTAGCTAAGTCAGAAATACAGCTTTCAAGTAAGAAAACACCTTATAAAAGAATTTTCTTCACATTTTCATTTACCTGCATGTTTTTAAACCAGCTTTAAAGAGTGTGCTGGTCAATGTACCTAAAAAAGGGGGAAGGTCTGACTCAAGATGTCATCAGTAGAATTGTTTTCCTCCTGCAAGGCTACCTGTGACTGCAGAATCAGTAGGTGTTTTCTTGAGAAAAGAGCCCAGAAGCAGGACTGTGCTGATGTGCTGCTCTGCACTTCTTCCCCCTTCTGGGTCTCGCTGCACTAAACCTTGGCTCCCTGGTTTTGCTCTCCTTGTTCCTTGGAGACTACCTTGGACTGCTGGGCTCATTGTCTGTGTTCAAAGGGACACCAATTCCTGGCTTAACACCCTAAAAATTAATTCATTATAAAAGGATGCATTTTGAACATTTTTTTAATCTGCATTTTAAATCTTTGCTCTTTGATCTGGTTTTGTTGGATTTTTAAAAATATTCAGTGAGACTGACAAAAGCCTAATTTATTTTCATGCTGCATGAAACACGAGTACAGTAAAGTCTTGGGACAGAAGTGATAAGAAAGAAAACTTTTTGACTGGTGAAGTTGGTGACTATACATGAAGTCATGGAAATAAAATCAAGCAATATATGCACACATGCATTTAAGTCCCTAAGGTGTTCTCACAACAAGACCATTCTATAAAAACCTTTTTTTAATATGTTTCTTCATGATTCCTTCTTCAAATGCCATCTGACCTCAATAAAACTGCCCTGGTGCTTTACAGGGCATAAGGTACTGTTCCTAGTGGTCTCTTGCAAACAGCAGCATTTTTATAGTGTTCTCTGATAATCTTTCAGAGCTGAGCCCAGTTCCTGATAAATTGGTGCTATTCTCCCAGGTTGATTGTGAATAGTTATTAAACAGGTAACACGGTGTAAAACATGACCAGGGGTTTATGTGTGGAAAATTTTAGACAAAGTGTGAAAATTTATATTTGCGTAGAAAACAATTATTCTTCATACGATTTTTTTAATAGGAGGCACTAATCCTAAGGAGGATAAAATGCTGTGTATATTCTAAATATTCTGTTCTGCAAATGCACCGATTTTAGCAAATATTTGCACTAGTGATATTTATACATTTTTGTCACCAATTGAAAGATGGGTTTGCACTATTTTTCTCTGATTCCTGAGCTTTTAAAATTATTTACTGTTCTTTGTTTTGTGATGTTTCTTTCAGAAGGTGTTATGCTTTACATAATAAAAGTCTGTATAAAGTTTTATTGTATTGCTTCATATTTTCTCAAGAAGATGCGTTCAAAATAAAATTCAAACTCCACCACCAAATACTGCAATTTGACAGTTTCAGCTGCAAGGATATTGTTTCAGCCCAATATAGATGCTCAAATAGAAATCAGTAATTAGCACAACCCATGCTGTGCTAAGTCCACAGAACAGACTGTATCTGTGATGCTTTTATTTGTATGCAGCTCAGTATTTTTCTCTTCCATGTTTACTGATGGTTAAATTCTGCAGTGAAGTAGGGACACCACTGTGCAAAAATTTAACCCCAAATTCTTGGTTCCTTCTTCAGACTTCACATTTATACTCATTAAGAGATCTGAGGCAAGGCTTGCATAGGTAGCTGAAAATCTTTCTGCCAAGATGCTGAAGAACCTAATAGTCAGCAAGAGTCAGCAACCTCTGACTTGGTTATACACAACTCTGCTCACACACTTCACAGATCATCTCCTTTCTCTAAATGTGCTTTTGCTGCCAATTCATATGGAAAAGGTTTACTAATTCCACAGTTGTGAGCTAAGGCCTGTGAAAACCTAACAGCTCATTTAGCTTTTGTTGTTGTTGTCGTCTATCCCTGTTGCAAGTGAATGTCTAATATTATGCTCAACTTCAGCCCTTATATTATTGCTTTTTCCCCCCCACTAAATCTCTATTTGGAGTGTTTTCTCACAGGTATATCTTGCATTTTTCCACTTTTAATCTTATTTTCTTGCTCCTCTTCCTAACTGCCTGATGTCATATTAAATTTTTTTTCCTCTCGAGCATTAGCAGTTCCTCCCACCTTAGAGCAATCTTTGATTTTCATTTATATGCTACATCATGAATGATAACATCAAATATGCCTAGACCGAGTACCCACCCCTGCAGTACCCCCGATGAAACCTCTCCCTCCCCTGAACTGATACATAGTCATTTATCATTCCCCTTTGTAATTCCCCTGGAAAGGTTAGATCTAATGGGTTTCTAAGCAAACACATAAAACCTTAACTTCCCTATCAGAAGTGAAGTGGTGGAAGACAGAGTTAGGACTGTCTTTCATCAACGTAATATTTATAGCCAAGCAAATGAACACTTCAGCTCTGCAAATCCTAAATTTGTTGCCAGACCGTATCTGGAGATTGTTTTGCATGTTTTGATTAAATGCAGATTCCTTAAACTTTTTTTCTTTTTTAATTTTTTTTTTTTTTTTACAAAGCCAGGGTCCTGATTTTGTTCTTTGTTTTCTCTGGTAAGGGTCTGTGATGAATGAGATGTCCAATTAATGGCCCACGTCACTGAGTGTAAAAAGTCTCCTTGTTCAAGAATATAGCAGCTCACTTAAATTAACTTTTTACAACAGTTCTGAGGCAAAATCTAAACCTCTGTTCAATCCAGGCACTGGGGGAGATGTGAAAAAATAATAATTCTCAAGCTTTAAAAGAACTTGGCTTTTTTAGATATGTGGGTTGTGGTTTTTTTGGTTTTTTTTTTTTAATCTTTCAGTCTTCCAGAAGCTGGACACAGAGAAAAGAGGCAATATTTGAATAAATAAGATTTACCCTTTAATATGTCCAGATTGTTTTACTGATGTCTGTTTCCATGCTATTTGAAAAGAACATGCTTGATTCATTACCAGGGGAAAAAGAAAGACCTGCCATTTGCAATACTTCTTCAACTGTATTATCAAAATTTCGATGGAAAACTGAGTACTCTCTACTGATCTCAGAAACAACAGGTTTCTTCTGGATTTGTGACAAATATAAGGACGAAAATCAACCTGAATCAGGAAAAGGGACAAAACTGAAAAGAATACTTTTTTCTTTTTGAGCTGAAACTTCTTGCTGAATTGGAATCAACCTTTGCTGCTCCTCAGAGAATTCCTGGGACACACCTGGCTCATAGTGTTATGAACAAAAATTCGGTCAATATTTTTTTTGTGAGAAAAAGTTACAGAAAGGCAGCCAGATCTGTCTCTGCCAGGGTTCTGTGTGCTTTGTAATCACGGGTCATTGTAGCTTATTACCCCTTTTGTATTAGTAAAGGCCCTGTCTGGGGTGGGGTGATGGCCCTTCCCCAAGGCTGTATTCTCTTCCCAGCATAGGGAAGACACCTGAGAGGGTGGGGGGGGTTATGCAAAGTGACTCCAAAGTCCAGAATGCTTTGTGGGACCCCGACTCGAAATGCAACGAGAAAACCCCAAAAACAACGAGCCAAATAAGAATTGAGAGACTAAAATGATGTCTGGACATGAGGAGCCGATGGCTGAGCCTGCAGAGATGCGGAGCCCCTCTCACCCTGAGCAGGGAGTGGTTCCAACGCCGGGACTAGCCACCTGGGAAGGTCACAGGAGCAACATCTGACGGGGACATCGAGCCCTAAAAAGCTCCCACGAGGACCGGATCCCCGACTCTGCCCCTAGTGGACAGAGCTGCGCATATCCTCCTCCTCTGAGTCGCCCTGGGAGACGCGACGGGGACTGCAGCCCTGCCGAGCCGCCCAATCCTGAGCTGATCACTTTTAATAAAGGCATTATAAAGGAGAAGAAGTCTCCTGGCCCTGTTTATTTCAATAGGAAAGTGCCTTGTGTCCCCTGAAGCAGCTCTTGAACCATGCAAGAAAGCCAGAAATGAAACTTTGAATGAAGCCACAGGTTTCAAGTAATTATTTTGTCTTTTCAAGTCTTTTCAGGCTTGAAAAGACAAAATAATGTTGCAATTCAACAGCTCTCACCACTGCACCCTGCTCTATTTCCAGTAACCCTTTCATATGACACTTCAGTCAAACATTGAGAATGGACAAAGGTATTTTCCCTCAAATACAGGACCTTTATGAGCTCCATCGATGTTTTTTGGTGTTGCAGTGTTTAATCAAAAGCAAATTACCATCTTTTTTTTTTATTGTGAATTGTTACAAAAGAGGCCTTACGTTAAAGAAAAATATAGAAATTCTTTGTTTTGTTGGCAGGTCCCATGGATCAGATTAGCACTGGAGAACAAACTAGCTCAGCTGCCTCTAGGAGTGTTTGTGCCCATGTTGGTTCCGTTCAGCTGCGAAGAGCTTCGCTGTTTCGTGCCTAAATCGGACCCCAATGGTCCCCACCCCAGCACAGCAGGGCACTGTCCTCGCTGCGGGGGGCGGGGCTTAGCATGCTGTGGGCGTGGCTAAGTGTTCTAGATCCGCTGCATCACTACTGGGGGCGTGGCCTCTGGAGGAAAATGAGCGTACCCTGAGCGTGGGTGCTATTTTGCCTCCTTCTCTGTGCAGCAGTCAGTATGTTGGGATTTGCCCCTGTGGATCTGGTCCCTCTGCTGCCCTGCAGGTCCCTCTGCGCTTTTCTCCATAATGCAGTTAAAGGTGCTGAAAGGAGAGTGGAGAAACACAAATCAGTGGGTGTTGGATGGCAGCCCCAGCAGGGAATGGACTGGTGGGGGTGACCCTCAGTCCAGCTGAAGGGAGCCCAGCCCACAGGAGCTGAGCTGAGCCAAATCCAGCGCAGCTGAGCTGAGGGGAGCACAGCAGAGCAGCAGGGAAGGAGCAGAGGCCTGTGGGACTGATCTCCAGCCTGGTGAAGTTGTAAAACCGCAGAACAGGCACCTGCGCAAAACTGAACCCAGCAGAGCAGTGACACAGCCCGACTTGGAAGATGCAGCTTTTGGATGTTTTGAGCTTGGAGGGGCAGAGCACTAGCTGTGGGAGCCCCCTTGCCCCCAGCCATCCTGCCTTTGTTCCTGATGGCCGAGTGCCAGGGTGCACCGGAGCGGTCCCTGAAGGGCCTTTGTTCCTGGCTGCTGTGTGCCAGTGTGTGGGAATGGTCACCATCGTATCTTTGTCTGGGGAAGCCAACTGCGACCTACAGAGTGTGTTCATCATCTTGTTTTTGTTCCTGGTGGTGAACACCTTTTCTGAGGATAAAACATCTTCTCTTTTTGTATACTTTTGTAATGAATATTGCTGGTGTTAACTGCGAGTTTCTTATCCCATTGCTCTTTGCTTTCAGTAAATCATCTCAACCCATAGCCTCCTGCTTCTGTCCCTTACTGGAAGGGGTGTGGAGGATGGGAGTGGCTGATTTGGAGGTTAAATTCCTGCTGGTGTTTAACCACCACACCTCCATCCCACTTCCTGCAAGGCTAGTGCTGCACTGCCTGCTGTGCCCCAGACAAGAGGCACTCAGCCAGGTCCCGCCATCCACACCATGGATGGCACTCAGTGGGTGCCTTCATCACTCCCAGATGGGTCAGACAAGTCCATGATGAAGCACTGATGATTCTCAAGACAGCTTCTCCATTGTATAGCAGTAGACTATAGAACAAATTGTGTAACAAATAACCCCAGAAACAGACTAAAGTCAGGTGTGACACCTGAATTTGAAAGGATTTAATGATTAATTTGTACACTTAGAGGACAAAATCTGATCCTTACCTCTGATTGATGATTTCATCTTCTCAAATGCATCCAAATGCATGATACCTGTTACAAATAATAGGTATTAATTACACTCCCTTATGATAATTCCTTGATAATTACTTAAGATCCATTACACTTTTAACACTAATCAGAGCAGGGATTTTATCACAGTTGTCCTTCTTGTAGCTGAGTGGAGTAATCAGTCTGATGAAGTGACATTTTCATTCTTCCCTCTTCTGTTTCAGAAAAAGTGTTCTCTGAGCGGTCACTCCTGAAAAAAATCCTGGAGTAGCACATCCTTGGTTATCTGACCACAGTCTTTTAAGGACATCATAGGCTGACCCTTGGTTTTCCTCCCTGGTTTTTTCTTTCCAGACCAGTTTGAATATCCTTTCCACTAGATAACAAGACAGGTGCAAGTCATGGGCCGTCATGCACAGTGAAGGTGCTCAAATAATTTGATCAGCCATACTTTTTTCCTGCTAAAACTCTTCGAACATTCTGAAAAGCTCTAAAAGAATTTATAACCTAGTATTTCTCCTGTGTTGTGTATTTTGGTTTTGCAGTTGCACTAGAAAGAGATAAGCTGCTGTGAAACATTTGCTGCAGTAGCTGTTACAGCTAATCAAAAGCTGAGAGGCAATATGCAAAACAGCAACAAAACCATGGTTGCATTTTCTCAAACAGCAGTGCAGAGAGAGGGAGATCAAGCTTAGTGAAAGTGTGCAAACTTAGACTGGGAGATGGTTGTATTGAAGAATAAGTACTTATATTCTGGATATTGGTCTTGCCTTGTACTCTGTTACTCTGTTACACATCAGGTTGCAGAACAATAGAGTATAAAGGGGAAGTAGATGGAGAATGAAGATACTCTGGAGGAAAAATGTTGCAAATGCTTCTACCTAGTGCTGTCACTAGAAGCAACGATACAAACCATCTGGGTACCTCACCAAGCCACGCTCGGATTCCGAATGGTTGGTTGGCTGTGTCTTCCTGCTCAAGACTTTATTTAACCCATTGTCCCAGGCTGCAAGCAACAGAGCAGCATTTAAATGTGAATCACACTAGCAAACTGCTGACTGTGGTTTTCTAGTTCATGTAGGCAGGCATGGGCAGTGTTATAAAGCATTCTTGACAAATAATATAATACTTCACTAATAGGCTCTATATTAGCCAGAGGAAAGTTTTTAGTAACTTGAGAATCCTGTTAGCTAGTACTGCTTGAAATATGATGACGATTGCTTTAAAAGTTGCTTTATTCTGCTTCCCATAAGACATTTCCTGTCCATAGGAGTCACTGGTAGGTTGAAATATCAAAATATTCATGAGAACTTTCATCAAATATCAAAAGCTCTGTATTTCCCTTGAGAGGCTATTTTCCCTATCAAAGGATGTGAGAAATTATCCAGAATCAGTGTTGCCAGAGTAGACCCTCCTGCTTCCTCCTCTCTCCCTCCCCTCCTCCTCCAGCTCCCTCTGAGGCTGCAGCTCTCAGCAGCTCTTTCTCCATCCAAGTGCAAGAGTCAGGGTGAAAAACAGCAGGTCATCATAACCCAGCCAGGTCTGTCTTCCCCTGTCAGCACGTTCCACCAGCACCTTTAAAACCTTGCTGCTGTTTTGTTTACTTTGCCCTTTTTCACATTCCTTTCTCTGAGGGTGAAGCTGGGGTAGTTTAACAGCTCACTGCTGCCAAGAGGGAGGTCCTTCTTTTTGCCTGCTCCTCTCTCACTCAGGCTCTTCCTTTTCCTTTTTTGGGCCACGTCTGGTGCCCATCAGGACTTTCACTGGTTCAGCTTGTGAAGCCAGCAGGAAAATTGTCCCTTTTTTTGGTCACCTTAGCTGTCTTGCCAGGGAACTTACCTAGCCCAGCACAGGGCTGAATTTCAGAGCTTGTGCAAGGAAAAAGAGTGAAGATGGGGGAAGATAAGGGAAGGCAGGAGACTACCATTCAACACTGGTCTGCCATTAACTTGTTTTAGGTGGTGAGATATAATTTTATCCTAAAATTTATTATTATCCTGAGTGAAATTAAAAAAGAGCAAGTGTAAAACCCAGCATAGAAGCATAAAACCCAACAAATGCCAATTTGTTGCCCATGCAGTGAGCTAGTCTTCATAAGTAAGAAAGAGATTTTTGTGCATTAAATTCTGTGATCCCTAAGAGACTGGTTTTTCAAATGGACACCTATGTGTTGTGGCTCCCTTATCTCCTGAAAAACCCATTTTTCTCAATTCTGTTTAATTTTGCCACTTCCTTTGCCTTAGATGTCTCAGGATCTGGCCCCAAGAAAGAAGTTTTGAACTTTCAGTGCTTATCTGTTAATAGTATTAAACCATTGCAGAGAATAAGAATTTAGGCTTTTAGACCTGGAAAATTCTAGTTTTTTTCTTCATTGTTGAAAAAAACTTTCTGTTTCCCACCTCCCATCCAGTGCCTTCTGAAGCAGTCTATGTTGATGTGACTGCATTTAGCATCAAATTAAAAACAATGTGACTGAGAGATGAGTTTTCCCCTGTAGAGGTGCGTAGAAAGATTAATTTCTCCTGTCTGGAGAAATCAGAGTGCTAAGCTGTACTACAGAAGTGCTGGCTTGTGTTACAAGTCATATGGTCATTAATTCCTGAGGGAAAAAAGCCCATCCCAATCAGTCTGCTGCGTAAAATACATGGGAAACACATCCCTTATGAGGAATGCTCTTGAGAAGACTTTTTAATTGTTACAAGTCTTGCACCAGTATCTCCATAGAGCACATGCATTACTTCTAAACTGAAAAAAGTATATACCTGCTTTTCCCCTTCTTTTTAATGATAATAATGGTCTTTTTGAGGCTGAAAAGCTTTTCAAGCCATACTATAAAATGTTCTTACTTTCCTGTTGCTTTATTTGAAGGCACAACCATTTCATTTACAAATTCATCCGCAGGTTTCAGCTGATCCACCTAGGCTTTTACATTTGCTCATTCCTAGTTTATATTAGGTTTAGATCCTCCAGATACACCTTCAGCCTCCTGAATCATATCCCAGAACCACAGCTCCTACTGAGAGGTAGGGAAAGGAGAAAGAAAATCAAATGTCCCACTAAACTCAGTTGAGGACAGGCTAAGTTGAGCAGAGAACAATAAGCAGCTTTGTCCCACAGCAGAACCTACCACACACAAAGTAGAACATATTTACACATTCATCTGTATATAAAAGCCAAAGGCATCCCCAGTCCAAAGCCATTCTGGCAGATGAAGTTTCTGTAATTGCTGTCACTGGGGTCAGATGGATTCACATGAAGAAAGAGGGGGTCATTATCAAAATATTGAACAGCATTTCTTGTTTGTTGTTGTTTTTCCCATGAACAAATTACTTCTCAGTTTCACAGAACAAAGTCTTCAACTGAAGACTTTGAAGGCTCAGGCAAAAGCTCTAGGATGTTGGATAAAAGCTGAAACAGGGCTGTTACTTGGTGATACATGTCACTCACCATAGCAAGACACTTCATCTTCTCCCCTGTCTTTTCCTCCCCTGAACATTTTCCATGCAGGAGAAGTTACTCCAGGAGGTATTGTTTGGGTGCTACACCACTTTGGTCACGCCTGAAATGCTATTTAAAGCTGTGTGGGAAAACAGAGCTCTTCACCGGAGTCCAGAGTTCCTTCCTCTCTGAGTGCCCGTCCCTGGGGCTGTGTGCCACTCTGCCATGGTGTCACAAGCCTGGTTTGCTAAACTCCCTTGAAGTGCTCCTGCAGAGAAAGCATTTAGCCTTCCTCACAAGGAGGATGGTCCCTGAAGGGCCGGGCAGCTGGAAGGAGAGGCTGTTTCGCACTGCAGGAGGGACGCAGGGTTGGGGAAGGAGGTGCCTCAGCTGCCCCCAGTGAGGTTTTTAGTGAATGCTAATAGCATTTCAGGAGCTAAGTGCAATGGAGGGAAATTTAGTTGCACAGCTACTAAATGGAATGGAGATTGAATAATATTAGCTTTCTGCAGGCCTCCCAAGCCATGGGACAACAGTAAATCCACAGTCAGACACCACAGAGAAGATCTTCACTTGTGTTCTCTTTAACTCTGTTTTAGTGTATCCTCAGATCTGGCTTAGCAGGAATTCAGAATTATGAGATATTTTTGCTGCTTTACTGTTGTGTTGCTTTGATACAGATATTTTCTTAAGCTGTAAAAATAGCCTGTATTTCACAGTAGTGCTAAAGCAGCAGATAAAGGCAGATACCCATATCTGGATGGGACTGGCTATTATTTTTCTGTACCTCATTTCATCCCTAGAGACCAAATATGTCTATAAAACATTAGAAAACTGTGAAAGCAATGTGGGCTCCTAGGGGTGATAATGCTATATAAACTAAACAGGATGAAAGACATCCTGGTAAGTATACAGGCTTGCCTGTATCAGTTACAATGGTACAGATATAATTGCTTACAGTTCTAGCCTCAAACATGAAAAAGGCCTGCCATTTGGCCATTCCACATTAAATAAACTAGAGATAATGCTTTGATGTACTGATCTTCTTTTCCTTTGAGGGTACCTATTTAAATCTGGTAACACCTTGCCTGTAATGATGAACAGTGAGGGTCTGAGTCTGCTTTCAGATTGGTGAGCAAGGTCAGATAGTAATCCCAGCACTAATGAAGTTGCATGAAGCCTTAGTGCTCTTTGCTTCACAGAGAAAAAACATGCAGCTCTGCCTAGCACCAGGTCACAGCTCTTGAAGTCTGCTTAGTTTCACCTGAAGTTATCTCAAAAGCTTCTCCTGCCCAAATGATCCTTTGCTCTGCACAAGCGAGATCTTCTCTTAACAACTTTTGTTAATACAGTTGTGTGATCTGGTAGTGTAATTTATTTTTTATGACACTTTTACTAGGACAGATTCCCTAGCATACTCTTAGTTGAACCATCAAATCCTCCTGCCAGCAGCGTTTGTTTCATCCAAGGGACGGGTGAGGCATT
Organism: Zonotrichia albicollis; assembly: GCF_047830755.1. Lineage (NCBI taxonomy): Eukaryota > Metazoa > Chordata > Aves > Passeriformes > Passerellidae > Zonotrichia > Zonotrichia albicollis. The sequence goes on from NC_133819.1 coordinate 134,528,520, forward strand.
CCTGTCGATAAGCATCGCATCTGCACCGGAGGGATCTCAAAGGAGAAGGAACTTCACCAGCAAATCTTTTTATTTCCTAAGAGTGGGGCTTAAGCCAGGTTTGCATTTGGCTCTGTCAGGATTCTAGCATGTCTTGCTGACAGTTCAAGAGATACTGCAAAAGTCAGCTTTCAAGTTGGTAAAAATTCTTTATCTAAAAGTGACTGTCCATAAACTGAATGCATAGGACCTGCTGTTCAGAATTTTGGGCATCACTCCACCATGGTACTTTAGAAAAATTTACTTGTAAGAGTTTGCTTCAGACAAGATATTTTCAAGTCAGCATTGCTACATGATGCCTTAAGAACGAAGACTTTACATTTTTGTGGACCATGGTTTTCATGGTGTACAAATGCTTTTGAAAAATTGGCCCTTACCTACCAATAACTAGCTAGGGATAAGAAATAATGTTTTGAGATTTCAAGCTTTTTTTTTTTTACTTCGATAATACATTTGAAAATTTAGGAACAGAACTTTGGTTTAGATCAAATAAAAGAAAACCTTAGGCATTTCAGTAAACAAAAATAATTATATCCAGAAAATCTATTACTAATAAAATGATGTTGCCATATATCAAGGGAGGTGAACTGAAAAATTCAGTTATTTCAAAATACTAGCCAAACCCATAAAGTTGGGACAGGGGTGTTTAAATTTCAATTTTTTCATATTCTTTTTCAGAATGACATTTAAATTAGAAGTTAGAAATAATTCCAGTCTCTTCTTATGGTGAGTTTATTACTTATCAATAAATTTGTTAAGTACAGTCAGCCTGCTCTTGCTTTTTTCATCTGGTTTTCAAAACAGAAATAGAATTAAAGTAAACCCAGAAATATTACTAGGGTTTTTTTTGCTTGCTGTGTTTTTATTTGTTGGTTTCCTGAAATGAAGGGTTTTTCAATGGTGATATGCATCTAATTAACAAAGAGAATGATAATAGCAATGACATTTTCACTCTTTTGACCTTATTAGGCCTTATAAGGCCTTTTGTGTTTGATCTTCCTTACAACAAATCTTCACGAAGCTTTAGTTGCCATTTGACTCCTCCAGATAAGAGAGCTGCATTGTTATTTGGTCTAGGTTTTAACCTAAATAACAAATAATTTATTTAGAATAACAATTTGACATGGCAGCAGTATGGTTTGCTTTAGTCGTATGCCTGGCACTAAGCTGTCCAACACTTTATTGTCAGTGCATGCAAGCAGAATATTCCAAGTACATCTGAAAGGCAGAGAGCAGTGAACTTTTTAAAATATCCTGTATTATTTTATTTAACAGTCATTGGCATAAGAGACTTGGCGCAGGGTTCAACCCTATTGCATTTAGCCAGTGGAAAGGTTGCCTGTCACTGTGGAATAACATTTGAGTATTGATTGAGTATTGATTTCAGTGGGACTGACTTCAGTCCCATTGATTTAAGTGGTGTTTGGGCATTTCTGAAAATCCCACTTGATATCTACCTACAAGGTTAAATGCCAAATTGCCTTAGAAAACCCTGTCTCTTGGACAGTAATATCACGTTCTTAAAATGCAGTGTAAGTTCCTGTGTGATTTAAGGAGTTTTGAAAGTTCAGTCCATCTGACAGATCTTATTTAGGAGAAGTACCTATGTTGCCTACTTTCTTGGACCTTGAACCCGTGTAGAGTGGGACAATATTTGATCCATCTTCATTACCAGCACTTATCTAGTATAGATCTTGTTGTTTGGTCTATTTTCTTATTTGTATGCATAGTTTAAAAATCAGCTTTGAAAAACAGAGTTGGTATCACAGCACAAGTACCTACAGGTCAGGAGAGATGAATAAACTCTATGTGAATAGACTCTATGTACACAGGGCCAAAAGGAGTGCAAAGTTACAGGGATCATTTTAGGCCTCTTCAAACTGTTTCACATTTGGTGAAGAATGAAAGCACATGTAAAACTTGTCTCAGTTAACGGGTCGCGATTTGGTATCTCACAGTTACTTGAGGATTTCTCAGCTCTTAAGATGCACTCTCAAACTTATGTCTGGTTTCCAAATACTTCCAAAAGGTGTGCTGTCAGATCTAGAATCTGACCCAATATTATTTGGAAAAGTTCAAAGCAATTTGTGCTTTCCAAAGTCTAACATATCCTAGAATATGAGAATGTTTTACTTTTTTTGTCTTTAATTGTTTTCTTTTGGGTTTTTCTGTTTCTTAAAGGTTTTCTTTTTAGGCTGCAGAATTTATTTAATTATTTATTTGTGTTCCATAAAGCCACAGGTCTGAAGAGAAATGGGCAAGAGTGTGATGGCAGATTACTTTCTATGTTTTTTTATTGGTATGCTAATTACTGGTATAACAATAATTTTTGCATGTGGTGGATATTGGCTGTTAGGCATGTGTGCACTATCCTGCAATGGAAGGCAGTTTTACTGCTTTTCACAGCTCTTGTGTAAAATATGCAACACAATATTGACAGATCTAGTATGAGACCTAGTCTGCTCATCAGTTCAATAGGAAGGATAAGAAAACACTGGTACTCCAGCTGGATTGGATTCTACCCTTTTAAACTGTCTATATTTGATCAAACACCATGGAAGAGTGCACCTCATCTATACAGATGTAACTCCTGAGTAATCTCAAAAAGAAATTTTTGTTAATCTTCTTATTCTTGAGAAGTGAACTACAAGGGTCCAATATATACAATTTTTTCCTGGCAGGAAAGTAAAAGAGAGAGGGAACAAGGCTGGTAAAAATGTTGAATAGAAAACAAGGTGTGGTCAGGGAAGGAGTTTGGGTTCCTGTGTTTCCTTTGGTAACACACAGTAACAACCATTCCACCTGTGCCCTGGCTTGTTACGACCACAGCAGCCAACTGCTTGCAAAAACAACCAAATAATACACTTCTTACAAAGAAATTAGCACATGTATTTATTTTTTCTCCTTTTCTTTGCTGCCACTCAATCCAACTTTCCTTTCCACTTGCCTGGAAGCAGCTGTGCTTCCACTTTTTAATTGGAGAAGCAGTACTGCTTCATATGAGTAGCATTGGCTTTTGGCAGCTTGAGATGTGTTAAATTCAATCAAAATACCCATGAGCAGCAGAGAAATCAGACATTTTTTCCTTCCCACTCATTACTTGTGAAACCTGAATCTTTTCCCAGGTAGCAAGCCTTTCAATTTTTAATTCACTTTTAAATATTTTTTGCATTTAACTAGGTTAAGTTGAAGACAGATAATATGTGAGATATATATATATGTATATGTATATATAGATATATATGAGTCTGTGTAGATGAATGAGATTATTTTAAGCAAACCAGTTATTTCCCACCACTCATTTCCCAGGCTGGTATGTCATTGTTATGAAATGTCATGTCTCTTTGCAGACTGCCTGAAACTGATTGACATAACTGGAGAGGATGCCTTGGAACTATTTCATGGGAGTTGAGGGCATTTGGAAAAAAACCTCACTTGTCTAAAAAATCACAGTTTGAAAGAGGGGAGGGAATTAAATGTCTCGGCATAGAAAAAAAAAAATCATGAGTTTGAGGCTTGTAAGGTTTTTTTAAAAACTGTTTCATTTCCAATTCAAGATGATATTTTAAATTAGAGGAGGAAGCAGAATGCCCTTATTTCGCATTTTGACACTGTTTTCATGAATAAAATAGGGGATAAGTCTAGTCATTGGCTAAACTAGAAAATATTTTAACTGCCTGGAGAAAACAGGTTGCATGATTTTGTCGAGGCCTTGTGCATACTTTTATGAGCAACATCTCTATACATCAATCTAAATATTCTACTCTGCACACATTTAAGTTTACAAGTTTTATCTCCCTAACTAATGTTGAATAATGGAGAAGGGACTGGCAGAAAGAAGCAAAATCTGTGTCATGGATTTGTATGTTAAAAAAAAAAGTTGAAAAAGCAAAGTTAAATCATAAAGCCTGTCTTGTTCATCTGATGTCAGAAGAACATGAGGCTGAGACAGATCATGGAAGGGATGCAGTTAAAAGATGCATGGCTTATTAATTATTATTTAAGTGTTGTCAGCTGCAACATCCTGCACTCAGTCTGGATAGCTCTTCTGTAATGTATATCATATCTGTACCATGCTCCCTATGGAATGTGTTGACATGCAGAATGGTTTCATTCTCAGAGAAATAATCCATAGTGATAGTGGGGAGAGCTGGGGGCACATGAGAGGAAGGGAGCACTTGTGTGCCACCAAGTGCAGTGAGAAGGTGTGGTGATGCAGGCAGCTGGGCAAGGAAGATGCAAACACATACCCTGGCTCAAAGAGGAGGGGAAGTGCACAAAGAGATACAGGCTGCTCTGCAAGCAGTGTCCGGGCAGCACACGGGGCAGCCTCAGTCCTTCCGGGGCTTTGAAGCTGTGTGTGTGGAGTGATGACACTTGCAGCTCTGGTCTACCAAAAAATTACTTAGCAAAATCAGTTTTGGTTCCTCCTCCAGACTAGAATACCCATCCATGCATCAGAAAGGTGCTCTTAGTGCTGTTCAGATCCTCTACATAAATACACACTTAAATAATTTATTGAAATATATATTATGTAGCTGTTATACAGGAACACTTTGGTTTGTCATTGAATATGTATAAGGCAAACATTTTCCCTTAAATGATTGCCTGTGGATCTGCTTGGGTTTGTTGTACCAATTTGTATATAGAACATGCTCTCCTAGAGACAAAAAAAAAAAAAAAAGAAAATCCAAGCTACAAAAAACTAACAAACAAAAAACTAACAAACAAAAAACTTTTATGAAAATGTATAAGAAATGAAAGGTGGTTTCCTACTACAAGATAAATTTTTACATTTTTAATTTTTTTTTTTTTAATTTGCAATGCTAACATTAATTAGGTGAACAGAACAATCCCCATGCAATTTTCATGTGTGTATATTCAAAGCATCTCAAAACAGAATGCAAGGAAAAGGTGGAAGAAGGAGAAGGCAGAAGGAAAGAGCTGCAGATATTGTCTTTATGACTCAATGTTTTAAATTCTTTTCTATTATATCTGCAGAATCTCATGGGACTCAGCATGTCTGCCAAGGGTGTAAAGGAGGTGTGAACTTGATCCACATTCTTTTCAAACTGATGAAGGAATCTTTTGGGATTGTATACATCAGTGTCTCTGTTTTAGAGGACAATGATTGATTTAGATTTCTTCCCTAGACTAACAGAACCTGGCTCCCTCTAGAATCAATGGAAGTAGTAAGACTGCCATTATAATTATTTAACTTAAATGTTGTGTCTACCTCTCTTTGAGTGTTTAAGGGGTCATAGGCTAACTGGTCTGGCAGACCTTGAATTAATTGCTCTGACTCATTCAATGCTTTCTTGAATTTCAATTTAAGTACCCACTATTCATTCATCTTAAATGTCACAGATGTCACAGGAGATAATCCCTCTACATATATGCTTAGTCCCCTTAAGCATATTCTTTAAAGGGAAGAACATTCACCTACAAGACAAGACAGCTGGAGTGAGGTGCTTGGACATATTTGTTCCTGGTGTAGCTGTGTCTTCAGTAAAACCTGTAAAATTCACTTTTGCTTCAGTGGGAATAGAGGCTGCCAAGCCAGAATGCTTGTCTTAAAAGTGTTGTTTATGTCTGCCTTCAAGTGTCTCAGCTGAATTGTAGAACAAAAAGATCTTGATGCCCAACAGAAACTAGGATAAAACGAGAAGACTACCGCTGCAAGCCAGACTCACAGGTACCTGTGAGGATGTCTTTGGTCAGGACAGTGTGTGCTAGAGGGGATGAGGTTGCTGGTAAACTGATAAGGTTGATGAGCACTTCGGCACTAATTTTCCTGCCCAAGATGGAAATGACCATGGGGGGTGCAAGGGGAGTGGGTTGGGGGAATTCAACTTTCTAAGTTAAGGCAAGCAGACTCAATCTGCAGATCTAACAGAAATAAAGTGGCTTCTAGCAGCTAACATCACAGTAGTTTCTCAGGCACAGTATTTTAAAATGTTGGCAACTACATCTCTGCCTAGAAATTCTTATGCAGTCAGTGTATGTTACTGGGCTCTCCAGTATTTGAAATCCTGCTGAAGCACAGAGATAGAACAGGGGTGCCTGATCTGCTCAGGTACCTGGATGGTCCCTGGTTTGCCTCACATGGACAACTTAGCTAGTGTCAGTACTGCAGAGATGAAATAAGTCCTGATGAAAATGTGGGGCCACAAAGCACAGGACACAATGAAACTTGCAGCAAATAGGAGAGGACTCTAGAAATATCAGTCCACTACGTGCCTACAGAACAAGAAAATAAGTAGGTGTGATAGATTTGATGGCTGTTCTGGAACTGGCACCTCCAGCATTTTCCACCAGGTGAAAAACCTGACTGTGAGACATTTCTCAGGTGCCCAATAAAATTTTAAGAATCTTGTTTTGGAATAATCTAAGCAGGAGTGAACTTGATTTTTTCCAGATGCTTGCTCTTTTCCTTGTTCTTTGGATATATTCATATGCAGTACACATTCTCACTTTAATCTCAGAAGTTAATTTCTTACTCTGAAAGAGTCCTATGGAGCAAAAAGTTCTCTTAGAGTGGTGATGATCAAGAAGTAGACCTAGTTCAAAAGTGTTGTTTCCTCAGACTGAAAATACTGATTTATATTCTTACAGTGTGTAGAGGTGTTAGTGAACTGCCTCAACTACTGCACCCTAGACCAGAGGCACGAATTCACACCTTGCTGCAGATCTGTTCTGAGGTTTCCTCCCTGTCACTGGAGCTGTAACCAGCATTTGACTGTAGGGTTCAGGCTGAGAGGCCATAGGCCATCAGATGTTAAAACCCACCTGTTTGTCTCTGTGCTTTTAGTTAGGGAAGTTGGCATCCCTCAAGTACAGTGGTAGGCCAAATGTGTTCATGCCAGCCACATACTGTGTCAAACATTTCAAATTGTCACTTCTGCAGATACTTGGCTTTCAGATAAATAATTTTGTAATTTAGTTATATGTGGAAAAAAACCCTGAACAGACCAATAAGATACATGAAAGGAGAGCATGGACATGCCAGAGAGAGAGAAGGCATTCAGTAAAACGGTAAGATTTGAGAAAAAATTGCCAGACAGATAAGTCTTTGGAGTGCCTTCTTTGCTGTGGGTTCATGCTGTAAGTCAGATATTTTAACAAAAACTGAGCTGTGTGTGCACAAGGACGCTGGAAATGAGCTGCATGCTCTGCAGCATTCACTATTATGCAAAATTTTACTGAAAGTAGTGAATTTAGTGTGGGATAGGTTATTGTGTTCTACAGCATGAAAAAGATTTCTGTATGATTTCTTTGATATGAGAGATCATATGGCAAAAGCATTTAAAGTAGCCAGGTAAGGCTGTGACCATACCCTTCCTAAGTAGAACTGCATATGCATATATTACTTTGTGTGACTGTAATGGCAGAAAATTATACTTCAACACTGCATGCAGCCTAGATATTCTAGGAATGATACCTAGACAAAACAAGGGTAGCCCAGGAGGGAAGAAAGAAATTATTTCTAAAATTCCATAATCCTTTTTATCTGCTACCCTAAAGTGAAGCATTACCTCCCTACAAGAGATAATATTTCTTTTTTCTCTTTCTATATGTGAATTCACCCATCCAGAAGAGAACAGAATTAATTCCTTCAGAGTTTATTCCAAATAGGTAGTGATTAAAGAAAAAAACTCCTCATTTTTCTTTGCAATAAGGTTTTCACTACATTAAGGAGTCAAATGCAGCTCTTCATTGACATCTGGTAAATATAATAGCCATAATCATAAACAATGGTATCAGTAACTGGTGATGGAAGAAATAAGGCACTAAATTCAGCAAATGCATGTTTGACACAATACAAGGAATCAAGTAGCAAAACTAGAAGGGCTCCAGAAACTGTTCTTCATTTACTGTTACTAATCTGGAGCAAATAGAGATGACTATTCTGGGCAGCCTGTATGGGCAGCCCTCAAAATCTGCCTCAGGAGCACAGCTATTGCCTGATGGTGTCATTGAAGGTTTGAGGTACCCTGAAACAGTAGCAGATAAAATGCCATTTAAATGTACTTCTTATAAGTGTTTTAAAAGCTGTAGTATGACCATATCAAAATGCTGTGATGTTATCACACCATGTGCTGAAAGGGCTGCTGGCTGGATTCCTGACTGGAACTGATGATAGCACTGCCTGGCTACTAGAAGTGTACCCCCAGGAAACCACACAGTCCGGCTTTCCTGCTCTGCTAGCAAGAAACCCTGGACACATGGGTTAAGACATAGTTATGGCGTGGTCTTTGGAACAGGTGAGGCCACAGGTAGCAAACCCCAGTTCTTTATAAAGTGCAGGGCTTTCCCAGAGAGGATGTGGGGTGAAAGGCTGGTGAGAAACAGAGCAAGAGAAGTTTGAAGGCAGATTTCTGTCCTAGTCAACATGCCTGGATGCTGTTGAAACACTCTATTGATATTTTAGCCTCTATATAGGAGCTAACAGTAACTCATGTTATGGTTTGAAAGTTTTCCTGGCTTCCTTAGTATCCTAAACAAATTGTAACTTGGGCTCAACAGAGGGTCTTTGAAAAGCTAACACAACAGTCTGATGAAAACACTTGAGATGAAATACAGGCTTGTGTTCCGTCCAGCCCCAAACTACCAGGAAATAACTTCACAGCTTCCTCTTGAGGTGTTTTTCCATGTCAGGATTTTCCACACTGCTCATTTCCACCATGCATGATCTTAACCTACAGCTGCTCACTGAGACAAGGAGGCACAAATATGTGGCTTGCTCGAGAAGTTTAAAGCACCACTTTGAATCAAGCTCAAGTCTTGAGACTCTTCTGTATTACCCATTAGGTTTTCCTTCCTCGCCTCACCTCTGGGAATGGAAACAGACCACAAACCCCACACTTCTTAGAGCAAATTACCTGCTTTGTTATTCCGTCTTTCAACCTTTGCCATAAATTCCACTTCATTAACATTGGCTGAAACACCTCACTGAGTTGCACTGCTTGGGCTATAAAACGTGTCTGGTGAGTAGGCAGGAGAGTATCTTCAGCCTTGACCATGCAAAGGAGCAGGATCTGGAGGCTCTGTCTGTTCTGTTATAAATTCTCAGTGAATACTAGCAAGTACAGACTATTTATTTTCTTAGTTGCTTACCAGGGTGTTGTAGTGTCAATGTGCCTCACCACACACTGTGGAAAATGTTTTTTCACTCTATGCTAGTGGGCAATAATTTTGCATGGACAGCCTGTGTAACACACTGCAGGTTAAATCCCATCTGGATTAAGTCTTTCCTCCCTGAGTCAAGCCTTGGAGTGATGAACTAGCCAGCAATTCAGCCCATCTGCAGATCATTAATGGTACATGTGACAAAGAAAACACCTGAGCAGGGAAGCAGAGTTCACAAGCAGGTGTTGCTGTCTAGGGAACAGGTTGAGTTCTGTAAGGCATCTGGAAAGCCTCAGACCACCAATGTCTTTAGCAGAGCATGGCAATGCACCTCCTGTGCAGTGCTCTGATAACCTAAGGTCAGGTGCAACAGGAGAGAGATGCTGAACTTTCGTGAAGAATGTAAGAAAATGGATTAATCTTTCTCCTGTTTTGAAAGGAGATATGTGATAGCTGAATCCTGAAGTATCTGGGGTCAAGCTGAAGATACTCACTTGGAGAATTAATTTTTTTCCCACTTTGATGTCCCAAAAGAAGTGAGGTACTACAGCAGTGTTCCAGTGGTGCTGGCTCTATTCTGCTGGTGAGCCACTTCCACAGAACTGGAGATAGAAGGGATTTACTGGAGTTCCAGTAACTTCAAAGAGAGTGCATAGCAGACCAGTGTAACAAGTAGACCAGGGTAATAAAAGTGGTGTTGTTTTGTTGGTTTTGATTTTTTTTATATAAATACTTGCAGCTTTCCATAGGAATATGTTGAAATGAACATTCACCAGCTCCACACAGCTGTTATTTACAAAAATAGATAAACACTTTCCTTCAGTGAGAGGTTGTATTTGCTGCTTTATTTATCTAGGCACTCAGGAGGAAAAAAAAAAAGGTAGTTTGTGTCTGGAAGCATCAGAGAGAGCTGGAAAAACAGATGTGAGAGCAGAGACTGGGAAGGTGGTGGGAAGCTGGCATAGCTGGAGAAGCAGCTCTTGGCTTCTGCTTGTGCTGCGAGGTGAGCTAAGCAGAGGCCTGGCAGGGTGTGTGCTTTCATTGCAGCTGATTCAGACATCTTCCACTGCTGTTGTTTCAGAAAGCCCTATAGAAAATGGAATCAATGAAATACAGAATCACAGGCTCAGAGGAATAGTATTAGTTCAAAAGCACCTTCAAGAAAACGGGATAGTTTAAGTCATTGTTTACCTTATAATTTCAAAATTATATTTTGCTTGCTTTGTTTTTTCAGGGTGGAGGCCATCTAAAATCCAATGCCACAAAATCACCCTTCCAAAACACTGTGGCTTTGCAGAGGCTAAAACAGGTCTCTGTTTTTAATTTCACCCCTCTCTGTACACTGTAATAATAATAGTAATACATCTGCATTTTTATTCCTCAGCAAGTGAGACATGGGAAATGAGGCGAGTAAATGCATTATCAAGGGCAACAGACAATGGAAGGTTGACCTAGGTATATGTTTAGCTAAATTAAGAAGGAGAATGTGAGAGAGATAAACATGCATCCAGGAAGACAGCTACTGAATTTTGCCACTAGTAATGTCTTTTGAAAGCTACTATCAGCACCACTCAAATCTCTCTGATCTGAGAAAAGACAAGGCAGAGTGCACAGCTTTTTTATGCTCCTAATCAGCTTTACCCTCAGAGACCATCGTGTGATCTACTGTTCATAAGGATATTTGAATGTGAAAATCAGGAATTAGGTGAATTAACCTTTATACTAAAGCACCACAAATACCTCAGGTTCAAAAGCTTAAATTGCACTTGAATATTGTTGAACTATGTTTCTGTTTATCGGTCAGAAAAGGGACAGCAGGAACTGAAGGAGAAAATAGGCTGAAATGGAGCAAGTACCATGAGGAAAGAGATAAACAAATAAATTGTGACAGGAGACCCAAGCAGGAATGGGAAGATATAACACAAGGAGTATAAGGTCTTCAAGATTATATGGAGTAGCTATTGCTTTAAAATACTATGCTACTCTTAGAAACAAACTTCATTATTTTATTTTTTAGAAAGTGAAATATAGAAACAAAAACAGTGTATGAAAAGTAATTTTCAGTTAAAAATCAGGAAAGGTGGACTAACAGAATTAAAAGTCAGTAAGACTCATTTTCTCTGCAGAAAAAAATGCAAACATCCAATGAGACTCCTACAAGATAGCAGAGCAATAAATTATCAAGTGTAAGGAAACAAAACATGCCAGATAACACTACAGAAGGAATTAAGGTTAATAGGACTTACGGATAAAGCAAAGAAATAGATGTTATGCATCTTTACTTCATTAACATTTTTGACACTGTCCCACATGATGTTCAATAAAAGTAAGGGAAGGATACACTGTCAGAATGTCACTATGTGGGAAACTGTACACAAAAAGTGGTTACTGCCAGTTCACTATCTGACCAGAAGGGTGGATCCTTCAAACTTTTTCTTGGGCCCAGTTCTATTATTTATTTTAGTTAAAAACCTAGGTAGGAGACTGCACATGATACCAAGTCAGGATGGATTGCAAAGGCTTTGGAGGATGAAAATTACCTTGAAAAACTAAAGCAGAGAGGGTGCAATGCAGTATGGAAGAGCAGGCAGCGTGCTTGGGCTTCAGTAGGGGCTGCAAGGGGGTGGAGTGGATTACAAATTAGTTTTTCTTCAGTGAAGGAGCTGGGGGCCAGAGCAAACACAAAAGGAGCATGAGTGAGGAAGGTCAGGCTGTTACCAAACCCCTGAATATCATACTGGGTTGTATAAACAATGTTGGCATATGTAAGAAACATGAAATAGTCCTTCTGCTTTCTCACCTCATCTGGAGCACTGGGTCCAAGTTGGGGCACTGCATTTTAAGAAAGATGTGAATCAGTTGGAAAGAGTCCAAGGAGACGAGCATGAGTGATTGAGGGTCTGGAAGACATGGCCTGTGAGGAAAGACTCAAGGCAGTGAGGTTGTTTAGTCTAGAAAGAGGCAAACTGAAGGGGTATATGATAAGCCTTCAAATATTTAAAAGGTAGCTGCAAAGAGGAAAGTAATAAACTGTTGTGAATGTCCAAAAGAAGTAGCAGGCTTAACTTTCAGGAAAAGAGATTAAGGGTAAACACAAGAAAATCTTTTCTGTGATAGTATCAGAATTGATTGTGTAGGAAGCCTGTACAAACTTCACTGTATGAGGCCTGATAAAGGTTGGACAAACGTCTGTCAAGAATAATTTAGGAACAGCTGATCCTGACTTGGTGGAGAGGATGGCCTAAATGATCCCTTGAGATGCCTTCCAGGCTTATTTCTGCAACATTATAGTGAATGGGTAGAAGAAAGCTATGGGTTTATATTCATTAGGACAGGTAATGCATGAAAGATTTTGGGAAAGAAATATTCACCCATAGAACTTACAAAATTTCAAGTTACATGTGCATGATCTCCTCTTCTTAAAAACAAGATGTTCTCATGGGGATAGGGGCCAATCTCTGACTCAATTAACATTTCAAGCACAGTAGAATTTGGGGATGTAGCCTCTCTGTCAGACTGTACCAGATAATCTTTCTGAAATTAGTATTTCTCAAACCCCCTATATGAGATACTGATTATCTGCTTGCTTGGATTTTTTTGTTTGGTGGGTTGATTGGTATTGAGATAGTTGTGTTTAGTCAAATATACTTCTGGATAGGTCAGGACTGATATAAGTGAGGTTACTTACCAGTATATACATGTTCAAAATTTGCTTCCAAAGCAGGGCTTATTTTACATTTTGAATCTAAAAATACCTTGAAAAATTTTCCCTTCTTTTCATCCAATAATTTTTTCATAAAGGGCAATCATGTGTACATTACTGTTTCATCTTCTTACCTAAGATAATTTGTAATAGTCACTTTTGTAAAAAGAAAATCTTCATGATATTTGACCATCATTCTGGATCTTTACCTGTCCTTGTGATTTGTATTTTTCTTGCTGTGTCTTTAAATCTCTAAAGAAGCTCCTCAGTGTGTACACTGGCTTTCATCTAATCAATTAAAAAGGGGGTTTGTGAAAATAATGCAAGCTTTTTTCAACCTTTTATAGGCCTACTGGTTGGCATTACCTCAAAGTTGTTTGATCTTTAGAAAAAAAGTTCTGGTTCCATAAACTCCCGGAAAATTGTAGAAATGCAATGTATGTAAGACCTTCTGATTCAGAGCGCTGCAAATGACTGCATGCTATAGATCTCTGCGTATGGCTCATGTTGGATGCTTGTGAAATACTTCTATCAGCTACAGACAGTTACCTTAAAAGGGATCTGCATCCAGGTAGATGGTTTATAGACTGTCAGGCCACACTGCTGGTTTAGATTTGAGGAATTGCTTTGGAAGAACAAGGCGGGTTCTATTTTTGACATTTCAGCAATGAGACCACTTGTACATTATGACCCAATTTGATTTACTGTAAGAAAATAAGAGTGCTGTAATTTGTAAAAGACATTTATTACATGAGTCAAAAAAGTAAAAAAAGGGGAGGGAAGGGAGAGAGAAAGCAGCTTAACGTCTCTGTCCATCCCCATCTGGTTTTATTTTAATCTCACTCTAGTCACATATGAAATTTTGCTTAGCTGTCTTCATTTTCTTAGTCAATCTTGATTAATGGCCTTCAAAGTAAAAATAATTGGACTGCATCAGGCTTGTTTTATAACTCTTGTTCACAAAGAATGTGAAAGGCTGGAAAATGAGCCTAAACAGAAGGAATGCATTACGTTAGCCTTTGAGAAAGAGCAGTCCTCCAGTTGTGTTTCACTGTGTATTTTTATAACAGGCGCCTCCTTGACTGTCCATGATATTGCAGATATGCAGTGCCAAGAGCTTTTGTGTGCTTCATCAGGCTGACCATGTCACCTCACAGTCTGGCTGTGCGCAGGACGGGAGGCAGAGCCAGCCCCGCCGGGCAGAGCCCCCGGCACTGGGCACCGCCGGGAGCGGCGTCCCTGGAGCTGAGGGATGCTCTGGGCAAGGCTCTCCTGACAGCTCTGCTCCCACTCTTCAGCAGGGCTGCCATGCCATGTAGGGAGCACTGAAGAGTAGTTGTATGTTGACTTTAGCTGAGGTGAATATTGCCCTGTGGCTTTATAACTACCTTTATTCCCCTCCAGTCAGTCCTAGTGGAACAATACACTAAACTGATTACAAATTTGGTATTTTTAAAAATCTGGTGCATTACGAAAGATCACAGTAATTTACTAAGCTCAATTAACTTTTAAATAAACAGAGTGTGCACTTATATTTAAGGAAACAAAAAAAACAAAAAAAACCCAACTACTACCACCACCAAAAACCTCACAGAAGACAAACAAAAGCCTTTTTCTTTGGTGTATAGAAAAGAACCTGAAACAGAAAGGTTTCTTCTGTTGGGACAAGCATTGTTTCAAACTTGCACTCTTGCTGTCTGAAAGTTCAGGACATTGAGTGTAGTCCTTCCTTTGTGTAATGCACAAAACAGATTATTGTGCTTGCATGCTTATGGCAAGATTCAGTATTACGTCCTGCTCACCAAAAAGGAAATCAGCTTTCTGTTGCACAGTTCAGGGGTGAAAACTATTACTTTGATATTAACCAAAGAGAAAGAAAATGTCTTCTTTTGAATTATGTATGTTAAGTTAGGAATATTTGAGTAACTCATGACAGTCCTGTGAAGTTATACTATATACTATTTCCCTGTACAATTTTGAAATAGGAACAGTTTATGTTTTTCCTGATGCTTTTCATGTAACAGCCTCAACATATGAACTGAACTTCCATTAAGCTTCCTAAGATTTCTCTGGAGTATGCATGTGATATAGTTATAATACTTTTGCCAGATATGGCTGGATCCAAACTTGGTCTGGAGACGAATATTTTCCCAGAGTAGCTGAGACCAGCTGCTGAGGCCTGTATCTTCTCTTCTCCCAGCAAGGCAAGCTGGGGTTATGCAGATGGTATTTTCATGTCAGTGCAGATCAAGCTGTGCATTAACCTCATGGCATGGACCAAAATCAATCTGCAGGGCTGCCTGCATTCAGTGGGAGAGGAATGTGTATTTTCTTCTTTTCTCAAAGGGGCATGCAAAATACAGATATCAAGGGATCCCCTTGCCTGTACCACAACATTTTATGTGCTGTTCTTTAAAAAAATTAACCATGCATTGTAACCCAGACATGACCTTCAACAAAGGACAGCTCCACCATGACGCTCCCCCTCCATAACGTGTCACCAGCTTTTGGAAAGTTGGTCTTACAGCAACTTCTGTTGGGGCCAGGGCAAATGACCAAGATCCATGAAAAACAGAAACGCCTCCAACATCTTCCTCCCTGCTACTGGCTGGAACATGTTTGATTCTTCAGAAAATCTGCAAAACTTCTCAGATCCTTAAATCTTTTCTTCAACAGAATTATTGACCTGTCTGAAGAGAGGAGAGAGACCTTTGCCAGGCAAAAATTGAGAAAATAATACCAGCTGGAGAAACAGAAGTACTAACTCCAGAAAGTTTAAAACTTCAGAATTATGGCAGTGCCCTCTTCATCCATATTTTTTGAGAATTAATTGTTCCCACTATTTAAAGCTTTGTTTCAGTTTTGGCTTGGGCTACATTAAATCATTGTTCTATTAGACAACTATAGGATGCATCTACCTACATGAAACTGCTGTGTCCATCTCTTTCTGCATTTTTCAGATGGAAGAAATGAGAAGCTTCAACACTTAGACAGTTACTGCCCACATTACAGCAGCAGTCTGAGTAACTTATCTCCTTGCACTCTGTTTGCTTTGTTTAGAGTACACTATGATGTCTCCTTTGCTCATTCTTTGTCTTGGAAAGACTTGGCCAATGGATACTGTTGTGTTTGTGGATGATGCTGAGTTTGATGATTTTGCCCAAGTACTACATTTGGCATAGGAAGGTCTGAGCTCCAATAGCACAATATTGTGTGAGCAGCCCAGTGCTGGCTTTGGTGACCTGGAGTACTAATGCTAAATAGCAGTAGAAATCTTCCAGGTATGTGTCCTAACTGGCTTTATCAAAGCAACAAGAATATCAAATATATTGATTGTGGTGCTTAGATTAGAGAGGAAAACCTAGAGCATTCTGGTCTGATTTATAAAGTGCTGCTTATATCCATTTGCTCATATTGCTCCTTCTTTTCATCATTCACTCTAGCCACCTGTTTTGCCTTAAATTAAAAAAAAAAAAAAGAAGTAAGCTTTTTGGGGTAACTTTTCCATAGGTTTTCGTTCAAAATGGCTGAAGTCCTTAGAATAAAAGAAGGTTTTTCATCTCATCTGGAAATGATAGAGTTTTTTAGAACTAGTTTGTTTGCTTTGCAGAAATAATTTTTTGGTGTTGTTTGCTTCCCCTTGATTTGCAATGAATTTTTTCATTTAGATTACTTGTTTCCATTTGACCAGCAGCTCTCCCAGTCAATTATTTGCATAGTTCAAGCTATGACTGCCTATGTGAACCTGAATTTTCTTTTCCACTTGTAGTGGAAAATGACAGAAAATATCACTGGATTATCTTATGAATCAGTAGTATGTTTATGACATATATTGTGTGCAGAAGGTGTGGTAGAAGTAGGAAAGATATCCTAGGTAAGGGTAGCAGATATTGATAGGTATGGTATGGCTTTCATGTGCAAAAAAACTGAACAGAGCAGGACTTGTCAGCTTTAAAAAATGTTCAGATGATATGAAAGAGGTGCATGAATCATGGATATTTCAGAGAATATAAACAGGGAGCTCAATATAAGAATAAGGGGAATACAGTGGTGCTACTAAACAACAGGTCTGAAAGAGAAATGTTTCTCCTATAGCAGCCACAGTCTCATTTTGTAATACACTTTGCTGAGGAGGCTTAAGTTTGGAGAGGATCAGTGAGAAATTAGACTTTTGCATGGTTTGATGAGTTTGAAACAAAATTGAAACAAACATCCAAGGGATATGGGCCATTCTTCCCTGCTGCTGCTTCTTCTCAACTGGCTTGGCTTCACAGGCAGGAGATGCCTGGGAGCTGCTGATTCAGTGCACTGGCCAGGACATGTGCTGGTCCTGCCTGTCCAGATGCACTGCGCAGCCCAACACCAGCAGCTGTTTACAGATGTCAGAGAAGAAAACCCCTCAGTGACAACGTGTGCTTGCATCCTGTGCAGAAACGCTTTACACACCTGTGTGGTGAACACAAGTGCATCAGACACTTTGAAGTAAAAAGGGAATAGAAATGTGAGGGAAAAGTAGTTTGTAGTTTGTTATGATTCCACAATATTTGCCTGAAGATGCAAAACAATTATCTCATTATTGGCATTGGGAAAGGAGAAATCAACATGAACAATCTCTGTGAGAGTCCTCAAAGGCTATCCTCCTTATCTAATTTTTCCCAGGAAAAGGTTTCTGAAGGGAGCGGGTGCATAATGAAGAATGCTGAGAGTCATATGCATATTTTCATACAATATTTTCATAATTCTAATGTGGTATAGAAATGGATAGCAGAACAGTGGGAATGTGGCCGTTATATATTTTAAAATTTATAAATTAGTTTCCTTTCTTCTGTTTTGTTTTTTTCTTAATTCTAATTGGCATATCTACCTTTCTGAAAATTGATTTTTCAGTTCAAAGCAGCATTCAAAGGAATGAGAAGAAACTGAAGACATTTTGAATGAATTTACATACTTCTAAATAACTAATCCACTTTTTCAGGGAAAATGAGAGACAAGTATTTACATTTACTCACCTCAAAAGAAGCTGTGAAAATATTAACCCTTTCATCCAATTTTCCTTATGCCAGCAATTCTGGTTTTTCTGTAAGAAGTCAGTACTTATTTTACCTCAGTCTAGGACACACACTTATCTTGGATTCTCAGGTGATAGCATGGGGCATGTAGGTATGTACATGTAGCTTATAGCTGCTGGACTTAGGAGTTGGCCTTTTCTTCCTCTTTGATCACAACAACTTTTAGAATTATTAAAAACTAAGGATTTGGGTTTTGCTGTGCTGATATACTTAGCTGCGCTTGAGCAATGGACTTTGTGTAAACACTGTTAACAGTGCCAGCAGCCTGTGACATGCAGCCATTTCTAGTTCATTTAAGGTTCAGAAATGAAGTCACCTTCATGCTAACAGTAGATCATTCACCTCATACAATTCAAAATGTTATTGCTCATGGTTTTGTTGGTATAAAATGTCAATATGATGCTCACCTTGGATGTGGGAATGGATATTAGTCTGAAAATGCTTTCTGTTGGTTACTCAGGCTGAACACTACCACGTAAAACTGTATTTGTTTGTTTGTCCAAAAAGATTTAGGATTGAATATCATCATTATCCATAGTAAACATTTTGTTACATACAGTATACTAATTATTGTTGAACTGAAGTGTTTTTCAGCCCCAGTGGCATAATGGAAATTATACTTCAAACTACATAATATTCTTGGAAAGGGAATATAGACTTAGTAAAGAACATCATCATTTTGCTATAATGATAACATACCTATTTACATAATGATAATGTACATATTTACTGCCAAGAATGTTTGTTCTGCATTAGTGTTCATAGTGTGGCAGGGAGAATTGCAAAATGGAACTTCAATTTGTGCCTGGTGACTGTTGTCTTGCAGGGGAGCAGAGAAGGGAGAGCAGGCAATGGCATGTTTCTGAAAAAGAGAAAGGGAAAGGAGTAAGGCTATGTTCTGGGCTTGCATTGTGTATCAGATCTGATCTGCATGTGTGCATTTGCTTTCCTTTCTTCCTTTTTATTCTAAGGGACCTTGTCTGTTAAGTAAGTGAAAATCCTTTGTGAGATTCCTGGCAGCAGGCATCAAAAAGATGCTAAAAATCCATGTTAGCTATGTGCTCTTTCTTTGAACACATTCTCTAGTAAAGCCACCGTTGGAATCATTTAATCTGATAGATAAAAAAAAAAATCTACATTTTTGGTTTCATTTCAAAACCTGTAAATCTTTGTATACGCCTAAAGAAGCAGGAAATCTTAGTCTTGGAGGAGACAGAAAAAAAGTTAGGAGACACGGTTTGGTGAGCTGTCATATGTTTCCTGAACTTTTTGTAATAGGAAGAAGTCTCTGAAGAGCCCTTTTCTTCACTCCTCTAACAAAGGCATGTCCCAGTTTATTAAAAAATCATACACAACAATGCTGCCTGCCAGGTTTTATAGCCCTAATGAAAATTTGGTCGAGAGCACAAAAAAATATCTGGAAAAATGCCTGAAATTTCCCTGTCGCAGATGTTTCAACAGAAGGTGCTTGCATGCCATTCGTTAATGTAACGCCATACGGGACTCGGTATGACCACTGCAATAACCAGTAAGTAACACACGCCGTGCGCGCATCGCCGCGCCAAATCTCCCGTCTGTTGTGTGGGGCTTGCGTCCCGTGGATTGAGACGTACCTTGATAAAACTGTATTGTCATTGAATGATAATATTTGTGGATCACTCTGCTAGAAAACATCCTATCAAGAATGTGGGAGGTCTGTGTGGAGTCGGTGCAGCTCGTTGGTATTGCAGTCACTTAGGAAGGATGGGAATGTTCGTATTTATGCCCCTTTTTTAGCCTATCTTTCAGATGCCAATTTACAGAAGCAGCACTTCAGATATTAAAGCACTTTCTCTTTGAGAGAGGCTGTTGAATTTTAATCTCAGACATTAAGTAATTAAAAGGGGTATGTGAAATACAGTAATTATCGATACAGTGGAAAAAATTACACAGATATAACATTCTCCTGGGAAAAGGATTTTTATTTTGTAAGTTTAAAAGAGGAATGGACTGAAAGGAAATAGAAAGAAATTCTGGAGTACACTGTACTTCATCAGCTCTGGTTTTATATCCTGAAAGGCAGGGAAGCACCTAAATAACCAGATACATACATGCACACAGATTAATTTTGTCCTCTGCTCTTGGAAGGGAAGATGTGGAATATGCTGCTTTGATTTTTGTATGTCTGAGGGAGGTGATGTGAATTTATCCTATGAGCAGAAGTGGGAGTTTTGTGTACAAATCATCCATGCTCTGGTGGGGGTGTACATGAGTTCTTTTCAGTGATCAAACCAACACCCTTAGAAAGACTTCCACAAGAACTAAATCTTCTAATGACAAGGGTTTTGAGATGCTTCCATGATATTTCATAATCTTCCCCTATGTTTAACAGTAGGATTTCCTGGCTCTTTTGTGCTACAGTGATCAAAACAGGAAAAAGTGCTGAGTCTGACTTACCTAGAAACTGGGTTTGGGTTCAAGACTGAGGAAGGGCTGAGATCAGACTTTTTTGTCAGCTAAGAGAATCATAAAGGTGCCATCATATTTGATTAAACATGTCTCTTGGAGATTTTATTAACGTTTGAAATTAATCCAGAAAATAGTTAAGAGTTTGACACAGAAGGAAAATCACTGAAACAGATTCAAATCCTAAGTTTGTGAAAATACATTCAGAGAACTTGAGTTTGCACTTCATATGAAGGGCAAGGCTTTGCTCTGTAGTGGTCCTACTAGACTAACGTCCCACTCCAGTAAAACCAGTTAGGCTATTTATGCTCTTCCTTTGCTACAAAGGCCACCTCTTTTCTTGGATAGACCTAAATATAGATGTTTCTAAGAACATGTAAACCATAATAACTGGAAGTCGTACCTCCAGACAAATGGAGACTATCATATCATAATAGATTGTACCTTTTGTTTGCCAAGCACTATTTATAGGGCAATGTTACTGGTTAGTTTTTCTTTTTATTTATTTACTTCCTGTGTGCTTTCATGTATAACTTTTCATTCATAGTTCAAACCTTAGAGCTTCAAATTAGATTTTGGCCAGTGGGCTTTCATGACATTATGGATTCAGAAGAGTGCCTGGGACATTCCTATTCAGGAGAGCAACCTATCTTTAACTGATCCATAGCCAAGTTCACCATCAGGTTTGCTGCTGTTGCCAGAGAAGGAAGAGTTGGGTGCCTCCTGTTTTAGCTCCTTGAGGCGTCATCAGCTGCCCCTACTGTGATCTGGTCAGCAAAAAGGACCAGGCAGCCCAACTCTCTGATGCTGGTCTCCATCCCAGTTCACCTTCCATGGAGCATTTTTCCTGTGGGGAGTGTCCTGACCATTCTCAAGTTTCTGCTATGCCAATGTTGAAAGACCTTGAGTCTGCTCCACCATCAAAGAAAAGTGTTATAGAGTTTAGGCATACCAAATGCACAGAGCATCCCTGTGACTTCTGCATGAAAATTGCATAGAAGTCTACATAATCTCATCATGTGGAAAATTTGCTTAATTTTGTCTCAGGAAGAGTGGGCAAGTACGGCACACAGAACTGCCTCTAAAGCCTTTGCAAACTGAACCTCAAGAAACTTGCAAACAAAATGTAATTGTATGAATGAAAAAAAATGTAATTATCCAACCTTTCCTTTGATCTGGGAAGCAATCAGCATTATTAGAATGGATTAATTTCAGTAAGCCAATGGTATCTGTTGGTTCTACAATCAATATTATCTATTTTTCCTGGATATAGAATTGATTGAATTTGCAAATCAAATTTCTCTGCACTCTATAAACCTTTTTTCCGGAAGTTAAAGTAAGTGGCTATTATAGAATTGTTCTAAGGAAAATAAAAGTATGGGGAGGTGGAGCAGGAGGAAGAAAAGAAAAGAATAGGAAGTACTTTGATTAATGCCAACCACACTAAAACATGCTGCGAGGGTTGTGTTCTAACCTGGTGTCTCAGAAAAGAGGTGTGCTGTTTTATTTCTCTAACCATATATTTATTTGTAATTTGTTTTGCCTTTTGTAAGATTTCTTTTTGCTTTTGTAAGCACTCGGCTGCTGTATTTTCTCACTGGCTTCAGCAGATAGATTCCTTTTTATATTGCCTCTGGAAGTACATAACTTTCTTTTTAGGTGTTTTAATGAACTTGGACAGCATTAAGGGATCAGAGGAATTGGAGTTGAAAATGACATGCACCATCCAGCCCCACTCCCCAGGAATTCCTTGATGGGCAGGATGGTGTCTTATAGGCTGCCCAAAACCACTACCTACATCTTTGTCTCCCAACACTGTTTGCAACTAAAGTGCTTGAGGACCTGAGAATGATCCTCCATGGGATTAAGTCCCCTTTATGGCAGAATATGCAAACTTGAAGGTGATGAATCTGCAATTACAACAGTGGGAATTTGCAAAGCAGTTGCAGGAGGCCTGCCCAGCACTATTTGCACAGGAGCATAAACAAGGGCATTGCAGGGAAGAAAACCAAGCAAAGTCATCATTTAAAGTATGAAGTTTCTAGCCTGGCTGATAAAAAGAAGACCAGGACACCTGCAAAAAGAAGCTTGACCTTGCAAGATGGAAAGTGAAATCTTTCTATGAGCAGAAATGTTAAGGCCATACACCAAAGTGAGGACCTTTCCCTGCTCTTAAGTGCTGGGTTATGGAGCTCAGAAATATTTCTGATTCATTGATTTCCTTTCTCTTCAGAATCAGTCTTCCCCCCAATGTCTTTTTCATTTATTTGCATTTTTTATTATCATGTATAGCTTTTTATAGTGATAAAGCAGATTATTAATTGTAATACAGCAGTGCAGTTCACTATAATGTGGGATTTTTTTGGAAGAAATGAATCTCCTAAAACCTCTATGCTTTTCTTTGGTACCTGTGTAGTGCAACTATGTTGATTTGCATGGATGTTCCTCATTAGCAACAATATAAGTGAGAGTTTTTGTACAAACTTGGTGTGTACTTGTGCATGTGTGAGAAAATAAAACAAGGAGAGAGCAAGGGAGGATTAATTTCATTCATTAACCCTGAAATTTCCATTAAATTTGCAAAGTCAGAGGCCAGCTGTGTTACTGTTAATCAACATAAAAAATATTTACTCTGTGGCAGCAATTTTCTCAAACACACTTCACTGTGGCAAAGTCCCTATGAGTCATTTTGACACATCATAATTCATTTGCTGAAAGACCATTTTGTATATAAGAACGGCCATATATACACACTGCAAATTTCGGGTTTTATGGGACACTCATCTTCAAGAGCATATAAAGAACCTCATCTATCTCTTTGCTAGCACAAGGCTGTTCCTTTTACAATAATCAGTACTGTCCTGTACATTTCTGATGATGCTTTTGCTATTTATTATGAAACTGGAGGTGAGAACATTTATAGATTTTTATTCCATTTCATCTACCCTACACTCAAAAATGTCCGCAAAAGGGTTTTTTTTTGTGTCTATATTTTGCCTACTTCACTCTCTGCACCCAACAAGATTGCTTTTAGAACTCCTTATCATAGCTCAGGACTTCCATCTGCAAGAATGTCTTGTTTTTCTACAAACAGGTGGTCAGCTTCTCTAATTTAGCCAAAATAAATATCCAAAGCTGTTATTCTTGGAAAATAAAATGGAATGCAAAGGATTTACTTTTTGGACAAGAAATGGCTGGCAAGGAAATTTTAAAAAGCAAATTAATTCTACCTTGCCAACCCTCCAAAACTAATATAGATTTGGTACTGCTCTTCCTTACCTTGATTCTGCACAGGACAATGCTAAAATCCTATTGATATTGTTTATTATGAAATGGCCTTACAGAACAAGCAGATCTTTCAGACTAGCTCATAGTTATCTCTTCACAAATCATTTCTCTCTTAACATGATCATTTGTCATTAGCATCTATGTGTATTTTCCTTCCCCTGTATCATTTTATACATTTTTATTTCACTTCACTTTGGAGCATCTCACTGTAGGTAGAAACTATCTGGGAACCATAGTATTACTTATTTGTTGTAGATCCAAGGCCTTGGAAAGCATAATTTTAAAGTAATTTTTAAAATTCCTTTTGAAATGTCTTCTTTACTGTTCAAATACTGTTATTGAAAGATTGGTAACTTAAAGATAAAATATGAGAAAATATGGCGGAAGAAGCAATGGAAAAATGAACCCTTCAAATATACAGTGTTCATGTATGCATATGGTAGAAATATGAACAAGTTCTTTCTATAGGATAGGAAACAAGAATAGTAAAAATACTTTTTAAGAACAAGAAAAGTTTTGAAGGTTGTGTATACTGTCTGAACAGTCAAGAGTTTTTATTTGCGATTTTCCAGATGATATCGCCAATGTATCTAGCAGCATGGGCATTATTCCGTGAGTGTTTCACTCCTGGAAGGGAGCAGTTCAGAACTTCTCTGTTCATTTGGCTTCTCAAACATAAGGTAATACAACATGCACAAATGTTCAGCATACTTACCCCATTTGTATATTGGATTCCAGCTTGCTAGTTAACACATGGGATGTCACAGAATCACAGAACAAGCTGAGTTGGAAGGCACCCACAAGGATCACCAAGTCCAACTCCTGGCCCTGCCCAGGACAACCTAATAGTCACACCATGTGATTGAGAGCTTTGTCCAAATGCTTCTTGAACTCAGCCAGGCTGATGCTGTGACCACTTCCCTGTGGAGCCTGTTCTAGGGGTGCCCAACTACCCTCTGGGTGACAAACCTTTCCCTAACCCTAACCCTAACCCTAACCCTAACCCTAACCCTAACCCTAACCCTAACCCTACCTAAACTTCCCCTGGCACAACTTCAGGCCATTTTCCCAAGTCCTGTCACTGGTGACAATTACATACCATTTCATGACATTGTAGAAAAGTTACACTTCTTAAAGAAATTGATGCAGAATATTAAGGTTCAGCCTGTTAGTATTTCTGTATCTGTTGTAAGGTTTTACAGCTCTGTAAGCAATTAATTTTTTTTAAATATTTAAGACTGATTGATGGAACTGTAACTTAGGTAGCCTTCATTTCTTTGGGAAAGGTACTCTTCATTAATGGGACTGTGTGTATTTCCTAGAGATGTGAGTTACATTGCACTGGAAAGAAACCTTAAGACTATCATGTCCATGATCTTTGCGCTGTAATATACCAGTGGACAAATCTTAGGCAAATCTTTTAATTCTTCTCATTTGCCTTTTTGAGGTAGCCGTGCACCAACATACCAAGAGATATCCTTTCTGCTGTTTTAAGCATGATAATACCCTCATACAATATTTGCCTCTTTTTTTACATTGTTGTTTTTCTTCAGGATTGTATTGATAGCTCACAGTCATCTGTGGCTGACTGACATTGCAAAGTCCATTTCTTCTGTCATCTCCTGCTGGTGACTTTATGTGCCCTAGCAAGCTGTCATTGGAAGCAGATGAGCTGCTGTGGATTCAGACCTGTGCAAACATGTTGGTTATTGCTGTGTGCATGCATGCCTCCTTCCATCCAGCATCAGAGCTCACTGGTCCTACGCCACAAATTAGCTTCATGTCTGCAACCTAGAGGAGCCCTAAATGGGATGCCATGAAATACCATCTTGCCCTCATATCAAAAATGGAGATGAGCCTTTCCTGAAGAGGTGGACAAGGTGTTCTTTGCTTACTCCTGAGAAGTGCTGTACCATAAGTGACAATGTTTGCCAGGAGAAACCAGCCACCCAGCATTGGCAGTGTCCCAAACTGTTCCTATTCCAGCCAGCCACACGCCTTACTTGTCACTGACGGGTTCACGGTGTGTGTGCAGGGGATGACTAGTGGTGGCTTTGTGTTGCCAGGGCACGATGCCACGGAGCTGCATTTCCCCTCTGCATGGCCTCCATTTGCCTTTTTCCGCATGATTATCACCCATCTGTTGCCCTCTGCCATGTGTGGGAGGGCAGCAGATGGGCCAGAAAACTGGAACACAGGAAAGCAAGTTCTTCTGAGAGGCAAGGAGAGAAAGCGTGAGGTCAGAAAAGAAATCCTTAGACTAGCTCCAGGAAAAGAAGCACTCCATAGAGGATACTTACCATCAATGGAAATCCCAGAAAGAGAAATTAGCCATAAAGGACCCCAGTTAGAAGGTAACAATGAGGATTTAATGCTTTTGCTTCTCACCTACAGAACCATCAGTTTCATTCA
This sequence comes from Zonotrichia albicollis, assembly GCF_047830755.1. NCBI lineage: Eukaryota > Metazoa > Chordata > Aves > Passeriformes > Passerellidae > Zonotrichia > Zonotrichia albicollis. Next base: position 134,554,605 of record NC_133819.1, read on the forward strand.
TTTTGTTGACCTACCTGCAAGGACATTAGTATTTATTTAGATACATAACACATTATTGCAAACCCATGGTTGTTGCACATGTGAACAATACAACTATTTCCAGGCTGTGGCACTTTAGCTTAAAGGCTACGTGATGTGAGTTAAAAACCAAGATTCTCTCTACAGAGCCATCACAGTGCCCTCAGCATTTGCAGCCTCTCTAATAGATTAGTAAGAAAAATAACAGTCAAAGTAAGTATTTCCTAACTAATGTTTCTTTACCTGAAGGAAAAATAACATGTCATAAATGCATGTCACCAATGTAACAGAGATCCTACAGGTAGTAAACCAAGTCATATTTCTTCAGCACTAATTCTATTAGTTTCTCATCAACAGATGTTTGTTGATGTTCCCATTGGTCATAAACACACTCATTAGGTTTTCTCTTTAAATTTATTGATTTTTAACTGACAATACCAAAAACTACGTTTAAGCAATTGGTGTTTTTAGCAAGGGTAGAATCTGTATCTCTTTATTTGTAGTTGTCAGTGTCATTCCATTTGATTCCAGTGAGAAATTAAAGTTTGTGCTCTCAAATCTGCTGATGTTAGATGCTGATTAAATGAATATTTCAATGTCCCTCCAGCATCAGGTAGAAATAATGTATGCAACTCCCATATCCCTTCAGAAAGAAGTCTCAGGAAGTTTTTTCTCAGGAAGAATATGCAAACACTATGCTTGTCTTTATCTCCACCTCTTTACCTCCACCTCTTCCACTTGTCCAGCCACAATGCAGATGGAAGTGTAAAAAATTGTGCCTTAAACAGTATTTCTGAGTTTTCTCCTCAGTTTTCATGATTTCCCAAATACCATAATATTCAATACTCTGTGAAGCTCAGCATCACTGAATTGTGGAGAGCTAAGTATTGAGCAAGTGCTCAGCACGTATACAGCATTTCAGAGATTCGAGTCCTCACTCAAAAGAAAGTAAATGCAAGGGGAATTATGAATTACACTGGAGGGGAACTTAAGATACAGGTGGCAGGAATCTAATGAGGAGAAATAAAGTAGTGTTCAGTGAAAGAAAAGAAGACACAATTTTAATATGTTTGGAAGCATCCAATTAAAATTAGTGATATTTTTCTTGAATGGCTACATGTGTATGAGTATGATATTTTTAATTAGCATTGATTAATGCTTAACTTATTTGTGATTAAGGGCTGAAGATCTGAAGCCTTCAGCATCACACAGGATCATGCATCTTCAGGTGCAAATGAACTGCATGCTACCTTCAAGTAATATTAGATGCTAAACTCAAAGGATGCTCTAATTTATTCCTAAAAATGTCTCATCAACAAGCTTTATTGTTTCATCATGAGCAATAACCAGTGCTACAACACTAAGCTACAACAGAGCTCTGGGTGATTTGGGGAGAGGAGGAAAAAGGGAGGTCCTAGTAATGTCTCAGGAGGGTAATGAATGCCTCATCTTTCATACTCTGAATCTTGCAGAACAGGAACTTGAATTTAGGTCTTCTTTGTTTGCAGCTAACCTGTCCTCTACCTCTTCTCAGGTAAGAGCCAAAAAGAATATTTTCCATAAGGTGTCACTACCAAACATGTTGGAATTGGACTCAGAGCCTCCAGGCATAAGAGGTGAAGAAAGACATGAAGCAAATGTTGGCAGTCAGCTGGGCAGGGGCCCATTTCTGGTTTGGGTCAGTACAGTTTGTTGACACAAGCCATTTTTATGTTGTTGGAAAATTTATTTTTCCACTGCAAGAAAGGGGGAGAAAATGAAACTCTGAAGGCTGTGAGAAAGTGGAACTGCTGTCCCCTCCTCAGCTCCTTCCTTGAGTGATTTCTGGTTCACACCAGAAAGCTGACCATCCTTTGGGCCATCTTGCCATGCAGTCCTCTTCAGTAATAAGTGCCCTGTTTATAATCAGTACTAAGATATGAAAGAGAAATCTCTGGCTCACTCCCATGCTCTGTAGTTAACAAAAATCTATTCAGAGGTTTGAATTTCCGTGCAAATAACCTCCTCATCTGCAAGAGTCAAAGGAGTGGAAAATACAGGAGAGTCTTTGGAGAGTTAACACCCAGACCCTGTGAACATGAAGATGATTATTTTCCTCTACAAGGCTTTTTCACATGTGATAAGCTTGGCATGTTGCCTTGCTTAAGTGTCAAGCCCTGAATGTTTTTGGTTTTGCCCTGGTGGTCCTGAGGAGTTACTGGAATACTTGTTGGACCTGTTTTATATCACTGTGTGCACTGATAGTGACATTGAGAAGAAACAGGTAGAGGAGTGGAAGGGGGATCTGGATTTTCTCTTGTTCAATTCTGATAGCAGTCTCCCTGTCTACCCAGGCAGCCCTACAGCTTCCTCCAGTCTTTCTTTGGCTCTTTGACTGTGCTTTTTACATTATTACATTGTAATCTCTTCTTGAGGGTTTTTTTTGGTTCGGTGTTTTTTTTTCCTCTCTTGCTCCCAAGGGATAGTTGTCAAAACTCCTTATCTGCTGATGAATGAAAGGAATTTTTGTCTCCACTGCCTGGAACTGGTTAATGCAATTCTGGACAATACCACTGAGTCACTGAGTCAAGTGAACAGCAAAAGTTTAAATACATAGAAAGGTTTTGTTTGGTGCCAGTTTGTATTGTCATTTCGAGATATTTTCTGCCATGCAAGAAAGTGAAAAAGACAAGGCTGAAGGCAGTTGCAAAGAGTTTCTAGAACTGAAGAATAAACATTACCAAATTCTGCAACTTTAATGTTGGCAGTGGAAATCAAAAGAGAGATGCTTTAACATTTGCTCTAAAAGGGATTTTCATTCTGTTGTTGGAACACTTTTTCTCATTACTGTTCATTAGAATCTGATGCCAATCATGTTGTTGTATGTCTGGTGTGAGAAATGGTATTTCTGGCCAAAACCTGCTTATCTGGGTAAAGACAATAGACATTGTCTATGAATACAAGACAAAACAATAACAGCTATGCTTTCTGGCAGTGACTCAAACTCAATTCTATAAGGTCCTGAGAGTTTAACATCCATCAAAATGACACCTTGCAGAACTGAAATTTAAAGTAGTAAGAAAATACTTTAAAATTCTGAAACCTAAAGCCCAAGTTCATCTCTATTTTCAGCATTTTTCTGAAGTTACAGTGCTGAGAACAATATCGAACCTGCCTTTGTTGAAGCCAAATGTGCTATTGCTTTCAGGCAGCATGAGGCCAAGTTCTACCTGTTTGTTCCAGACACAGTACTACTGTGTCCCAATCTTAGACTGACAGCTCTGTTTGGGACAGAAAAATCTGTTTGAAAAACTAGATAAAATACATGTGTCTGTGACTACTGAACTCTCCATAGTTCATTGAAATCATTATCAAAAATGATTTCTCATAGATTCTTGTGTTGATAACACTTCCATATGACCATATGTAGTCATAGAGAAAATTCGTGTATTTGTGCAGAAATGTGCATTACCCCAAGTAGAAGCTTCATTCCAGTATTTGCACAAACAAAGCTCTGCCTGGATAAACATGAACAACAGACAATCAGCAAGCAAGTATTCCTCTGAATGGAAAGTCTTGGCTTGGAGCTTGAGCCAGACTCCTGGAAGCCAACAGGAGTCATCCCATGGATTGCAATGAGCTTTTTATCATGCCTTTTATTCGTAGCAGTGTTTGCAAATCATCTTTTGCAGTATTCACCCAGCTGAAATCATACTGCAAGCATATTCATATGGTATATTCACATAAATATGTGCTGTGATTCATAAACAAATTACATTTGCATCTGTCGACTATGGCTGAGGAGCAACAATAAAGAAAATAACAACAGAGAGGAAAGGAAGAAAAAAGTGATAATTGTGTGACGGTGAAAGGAAGAATCTCAACTACATTTCCATATCATCCCATGTATCAAGTAGCAAGGGCTTAAAAGGTTTCTTAGAACGTTCATGAGAGTTCTAAGCAGAAAAAAGCTATTTAATCCCTGTAGACTGAAAATGCCATTGTTTATTTCAGACCATTTCAGGAAAATGTTTATACAATAACTGCTGCACTTTCGATCCCATCTCTTGCACTTCCAGTCCTCTCTTGAATTTTCAAGAATGTCTTTTTTATACATCTGAATTTAAATTTCAACAGCCAGTATGAATGATAGAAGGGTTCACCACCAAATGTAAGGTTCTCTGGGGACAGCTGTTGCATTGCAGTAAAAAAAATTTATTTTATGAGGAAAAAGAAAAGGCTTTCTTTGGTGGGTGTATGTACATGTATGCTCAAACTCTAATAAAGCCAGTTTTAACTAGAAAACAGTAGCCAGTTTTAACTTGGAAACAGTAATTTTTTCTTCTATTTCCTTAGGAGAGTGCCAGCATTTGTTTTTATTAATTCTTTTTGTGACACTTTTCTTCTAAGCTGAGAAAAGGACCTCTCAGCTGATTCTACCACCTCTGGTTTGTGAAAAAGTGTCAGTACATATGATTAAAGAAACACCTACTTAACCATCCTCCTAGGTATGCCAGGACTTGTAAGGAACCGAGCAAGGTTCTTGTCACCCCCTCACCCAGACATGTGTCTGTGCAATCCACTGAACTGGCTTATGTGCAGTACTGTAATGCTGTTTCTTCCCAAGCCTTGAGCCAGGCTTTAAAATGATTTCCCTTGTTCTTGCTCTGAGTCCCATCCCCTCTGTACAGACTATCTATACAAGAAGGAATCAGCGTTCTCAAAGCAGACTAATTGTGTTGGATGCCCAATTAAAGACAAATTAAATGGACCTGGTTTCATTTCAGAAGGTGTGGAAGTACACTGTGGTAGGACATCTTGGTTTAGATTTCCAAAACCAATCTTATCTTCCCAAAATTTTATTCCGAATTTTTATAAGCCCTTGGCTGTAAGGACCAAAGAAACCTTCACCGTAAGAGAGATTCTCACGACACAGCGAGGCACAGTGAGAGTCTGTGTGAAACCTCATGTTGCCTGTCTTTGGTTTAAGAAATAAATGAGTTAATCATGAAAGCACATATCTGGGGAGTTTCAAACTATAGAATCATGCAGGCTTTGTACAGCTGGGCACTCATAATCAGTTATAGCAGAAAAAGCAGAAAGGTCCTTATTACTTTCCATATAATTTTTTATTTCTCTCCAAATATCAATGTTATATTGACTGTTAATCTGAAAAACCTCATTTAATGTCAGCTTGCTCACAGTTATGAAAATTCAGGTAATGTATTCCTGCTACTAATTGTATTTGAGAAAGTGTTATTAATTTCATATATCAAGTTCGTAGTGGCCATCTGTTCCCTCCGAACTGCTGCGTCTCCCTCCATCTGCCCTGTTTTTCTTCTGCTAATCGGGTGGCAAGGGCTCAGATGATTGGGAAGTTTCACTCTGACTTTTGATTTGTCACTCATCATCAAGCCAGCTGTGCATTTTTAAACAGACTCTTGCAACGGGTGGTGCTGAATTTAAATCTTACTGTCTGATTTTTTTAAAATAAAACTTTTTTTATTAAAAAAAAATCAAAAAGAAGACAGATTGTATTTTCTACTGTGCAAAATGTGCTTTGCTGCCACTAATTTGGCTGCATCTGCACTCTCATGAATAAAGATGACGGTACATGTCCAGGATATTATTAGGGACTGTGGGGAGTGGGGAAGAATTTCAAGTGTTGAAAGACACCACAAGTTTCCAGCGCTCAGAGTAGTGAGCAAGCATGTGTCAAGGTTCTGGATTCAGCTGGCACTGGCTGAAGTTAGGGCAGACCTTTGCAGATACAAATAGTAGAAAATATTCATGCTTTAAGTAGAGAAAATTATTAAAGAAAGGTAGAATGGTCTTTAAATGCTTTTCCCTCCTTTATTCCCCATGCATCCAGACACAACAAATAAGGGTTACTGGTGATCACCGAAAATCTTCTAGGATCTGTGTTTTGTATTGCTGTGAAATTCACATTTTCCCTGTTTTAAGAATGAGGGAATTACCAGATGGTCGCAAGCTTTGAAGTTCTTGTGAACTCCAAATTCTCAGAATACTCCAAGCACTCTATCTCCAAGGATGGTCTATAGCAGGTGCTGGGAACAGGGAGACCTGAACAGTGGGAGATTAGAACAGTCAGACAAGATGAAGTCCGCACTTAAGAAAGTAATTTTATAATTTCTGGTAGTAAAAAAGCGGTCAACATTCTCAAACAGCTTTTATCTCCCTTCCAAAATCCACATTGTTTTTAGCTATAATGATTCTAGATATTTCTGTTATTCATGCAAATGCTCAATTCCTTTTGACTGTTGTTGAAACGATTCAAACCTCGAGTGAAAGATTAAATATTTATGCCTAGCACAGAGGGGATATTGCAAGAAATAATTGGCTGAAATTAAAGCAGACAAACTTCAAGCTGTACAAGAGGAGGAAATTCCCAGACAATGAGATGTATTAAAGTATGGAATAAAATTGTAAGGGATATTATGAAAGCCTCACCACTTGGCCCATTTGAAACAAGGGTTGACAAAACAGCCTAAAACATGCACAGTGGAAATGAGGTGAAAACAGGATGGTTTATCAGGCTCCTTCCACATCAAATTTCTATTGTTCTGCAATCTGATTTATGAAACCCAGACAGCACAAGGGCATTTGCAAGTGGGATTTTATCATAGTACCTGAAGCATATGATACTGTTTTACAACTCAGAGGTGAAGTTTGATGGCTTCGCTTTGCAGGGGTTCATGAGAACATTTCTTCTGCTTTGTATTTATGAGAGGTCTGAAAAAATGATCACATGTGGAATCCTGTTTGCATTAGGCAAAGACAAAAAAGAGAGACTTGCCAAATCTATCACATACTCTTTGCCCTGTATTCTCCACACAGATATATGCATACCTCAGGCCTTTAAGCTGGTTCTGTACAGGAATAGGAATATTTTCTGTACTGAAAAGTAGTTCTGTTAAAGCTACTTCTGAATAAAAGTACATGCAAATTTTATGTGTATCATTGCAATATTAAAACATCTCTATTTTGTTTGATTTTCGTATTTCAGCAGTCCAAGGATTCTGATAAAAATATATATTTCAAATTGCCATGTTTCACCCGGTCTTATCTGCTGACAAGGAATACCACAAATATTACCTGTTCCTGTTGTGAAAATGTAAGTGCAGGCAAACCTGTTCTGAAGTTTTGAGAACTTAATCAAACATCTCATGTATCTTGCTGTCACAATCCAATAGGTAAAATGTTCTACCAGATTTCAATGGGTGGGAGCAGAAGGGGGCAGGAGCAAGAGGAGGGTTGTCACAATGTCCCCTGTCTGACAGTATTACCAGGATTTTTACAATCCTGTACGTATCCTTTCCTCTCATTTTATTCGCAGCAAACATAGTTTTTGTAGATCATTATAATGCATTGTATTCACAGGTCACAGCATTTGTATGCGCAGGGGACCAGTTAAGCTTGTGGTTGATCATTTCCAGGTAGACTTGATACACTTGTGGGTGTAACCGTGGTAACTGAGTGTCACTTTTTTGGAACTTTTCCAAAGACATGTACCCAAATACTAGATTGGCAATGTGGAATGAATCTCTAATTAGTTTAAAAATAAACCGAGTTACAATCCAAGTTTTGCAAGGTAGCAAAAACTCCTTTTGGATTTCAATTCTTGCCAAAAGGGCCCTGTAAACTAAAACTGAAACTTGACTCTCTTTTATCACTGAGCATTTTAATGTTACCAGTGTTTTTTCTATAAAAAGGCATTATTTAGAAAAAAAATCAGAAGTCAAAGCACAAGCTATCCAGTTTTAGTAAGGATCATAACGTAACTGCTTTAATTACTTTGTATTTGTTTGTTCCATTGTACAACATTTTAATGTTTCCCATGAAGAGAAGCATTTCACTGTTGATACAAAATCATGGAAAAAATTCACATCATGTTGTTGTTTCCTGGCTCCTCTACAATATGAGATCTAACTTGCTCTTATTTTTGAATTTTTTTAGTTGTAAGTGTGTCTTTTGTAAGGTCTTACCTGTGTTTGCCTTTGTTGAAGTGAACTCCATAATTGCCATTATTAATAGTAGTGACAAAATATTTACCTGGCATTATTACTTTGACTACAGTCCACATGTGTAATCTCATTCTTCTGTTTATCAGGTAAACAACCCTGAGACAATTAGTGCCATAACAAGTAAAAAGCTGGAGTAAGATCAATATCTCCTGTAACAGCTCCCAGCTCATTACACTTCAGCACAGCTATACCTTGTTGTGTGAAAGGAGTCCATCTGTCTTTCCAAAAATCCAGTTAGAAGTCAGAAATGCAGTGATTACACAACATATTAATACAACTACTGACATGCAAAAGTAAGTAGAAGCAGCAGATGAAAAACATTGGGTAAGAATTCTTGTGATAAAATTATCCCTTGTAGAGCACACTAAGCCATATCCTGTGGAAATTTTCAAAACAGGGAAGATGCACAGCAAAACAACCCACATATAAACCTGTGATAGAAAAGGCAGTTCTGCTTTTTATACTTGACTTGGAATCCAGAAAGGAAGAGGTTGCAGTACTCATCAAGACATGTCTCAAGATGATTTGAATGTAGATGGTGCCCAGGAAATGAAGGTTAAATGAAGGTTAAAACCAAAATATTTATTTCTGGGCCACATAGCAACAACAGAGCTGGTGTAATTGTCCTAAGTATTCGAATGTTCTGGACAAGATGAGGCCACTACATCACTGGGCTGTCCTGAGGAGTCCCCCTGCAACAGAAGAGCCATGCCAATGTGCAGTGATGTTCTGCTGTCTTGGGGCACAGACAAACACAAAGTGCAGCAGGATTCAGAGCTTTTCACCAGGAGAAAAAGAAAACTTCCCTGAATTAACTACACACTTCCAGTCCATCTGTGACTTTTCATTGTTTCTATCTGTGATTGATCACTGTTGAATCCCTGAAGAAGGTGGATGATCAAATGGGGATGGAGACCAGATAAATGCAAGCCATGACTTAATCCTTTCATAGCCAAAAGGATAAGAGTCAGAATCTTGAAGGAATGTGTCTAAATTCGTTGTCATCAATTAATATTAAATATATAAACACCTTTAATAATATTAAATATATAAACACCTTTAAATAGCCAGTTTTGAAGGACTAGCCTAGAGGTCATTTGTTTATAAAGAATGTGTTTGCCCCCTAATAAGCTGATACATCCTCTAAGAGGTCTTGATTAATCCAATTCCATGCTTTCCAGAGGAGCACAGCACTACTTTCCTTTCAGTATCTATAGCTGAGGACCACTCACAAATCTGGCACAATCAATAATGTGGCATACAATCTGATTCCTATGTAGAAGAAATCCGTGCTCACAATGGCTCTTTCAACATACAGCCCATAGATTATCATAGACTGCTATAAAAAAACACTGTAGGACCCTGAGCCTGAGAGACAACGCAGTCAAGGCAAGAGGCCTATGTAATTAATGACTTATCAGAGCTGTTAGTGGCCAGAACATTCAGATTTCCCTTCTTGAAGTCCAGCAGCAGGAAAGAGAATGTGCAATGTCTACAGAGACAAGGCAGAAGTGTACAAAGTCTTTATATATATATAAAGATATAAATATATCTTATATAAATTATATATAAATTTATATAAGATTTATATAAATTTCTTTACCGCTATTTTACAAGAAAATGGTACCTGAGGGCGAGTTCTTCATTTTCCAGACTGTAACAGTGAGGTACAGTATATGCTAGGTTAAATTACAGACCAAAGTAATTGTACGGTTTTTGTAATGCCAAAAATTGGAAGAGAAGTTGGGCTCTGTCCATGTACATACCAGCACAGTAATAATTTCTTTTCCAAGTCTAGTCCTGTGCCTTTTCAAATCAATTGTTCAGCTGCTAGATCAGATAATTGATGACTAACAATAAAACATGTTTCCATCTTCTGATTTCTTTCCTATCCTTGTGACCAATGGGGAAAAAATAGTTATGCTATGTTTTGGGAATTAATACATACATTTGTCAATAAGAGAAGACTAAAGTAAAAAGTCATGTCCCCAAGCTAAAATACTACTATCCCCTCTCTGCATGGGTAATGGAACAGATTCACCTTCACCGTAACATTGGACTGAATTACATGTTATAGTCCTTGACATGCTTTGACATGACTAATGTGACCCAGCTGGTCTCTGCGGTAGAAAAATGTGAACATAGAATGTGTGTTTTATGAGACACACATATAAGTTGACAACAAAAAAATACCCGTGGTTTTGTTGGTGTGATTCAACCAAAAATAAAAATAAGAAGAGGGAAATCCATGAGCTTATAAGGCTGTGCAAATACACAAGCTGTTGTATTTCAGTATTTACAAGTATTGGAAGGTAGTGGGTAACGGCGTGTTTGTAGACAGTGGGTTTGCAAGTGTGCGTGTGTAAACTGTTCCCTCTGTCGTTTAGAGGATGACCATATAGCCAGCTTTTTTTTACTGCAGTGTTTAAGCAGGAACCATATGATACTATGTTTTATTTAAAATTGGGCTTGTACCACTGAGGCTGGAAACTTGTATCTTTAGAACAATTTCATATTGCACAGTGCCACCATATGTTGCCTACTTTAGTGTTTTTAAAGAGATTGCTTACTGCCTAAAGGTAGCATGTCTCAAATTTACCAATCACATATTGCTTGAGGGCACAAGTAAAACCACTGATTTAAGAGAATGCAATATGCTTAGTTTAAAGGTGTTAATTCAACTCTATCATCTTCCAGCTTTCCTTACATTGAAATATATATACTATGGGGCCAGGGAAATTAAAAAGTGGGACTACAGGTTCTGTAATTGTGTTTCAGTCTTTAAAGGAAAGAAGAAACTGAATGATTAGGCAGACAGACACATTTAGCATAAGTGTTCTTGGAACCTCTTGAAGTGAACACCCTGAATTATGAAGCTGGCCTTTTACATTTCTCATCATTAGTGTAAATGGAAAAGTAGCCACCAGTATCTTGCAACTAATTTAGCAGATGGACTTGTTCTTACATTTTCTCTGAATTACCTTGTGCATATTTTAAAGGGAGAACTTGTCATTTATTTATATATCTTAATATTTAACTTCCTTAAAAAATTTGGATTGCTCACAGTAATTTAATATATTTCCATTCAATGTTTGCCTTCAGATAGCTGCTGCAAATTTGAAGATAGAAAAGTCCTAATCCCTCCAGAGGTAAAATCATTACCCTATTCTTTACTGTTTTATCAATTCTAAATTAAAATATTGCAAGTGATGAAACGTCTAATATTTTCCTTAAATATATACTATAACAAAATAATTCTCTCTGGCTTCATAGCCTAAGGGTGATGAGCAGCTCTTACAATATTGTCATTATTATTTTATTTTGCTATATTTCTATTAATGTACCTGATGGGAACTGATGCCAAAAAAAAAAAATTGTAGTCCCATTGTAGTGCAGTGACCCATAACAAAAATGGGTCTGTCTCCAAGAGCTCACTGTGTAGCCCTCGGGCATAAATACACAGGTGGACAAAAAAGCAAACAAACAGTACAGAGTGCTGATGGAACACAGAAGGTATCTGCACTTAAGGGCTCAGACGCACGGCTCTTGCTTTCTTACTGCTTGTAAGGAGGGAGGCTGGGTGAAAACCAGTCTTGCTCTCAGTTCCCAGCATCACCTGTGCATATCTGGACCAGCAATCCTGTCCAGCACAGTGTGAGCTGGTGCATTAGCAGCGTGGAATGTTGGAGAGTTTGAGCTATTATAGAATGAAATCCCAGAATACTGTGGAATCAGGGGGTTCCCTGGAAGAGACTAAGGCACCAGCTTTCTTCATTTAATGGGGAAAAACACTCAGAAAAAGCTCAGGCATTGCATCATAAAGAAGCCAACGTCTGATGCTGCTGCTACTGTGGCCTAATGGAAATAAGGGTGCTCTGCAATAAGGGCTCAGGTCAAGGGTCAGTATTGGCAGGTTGTCTTTTCATCCCTTTTATCACCTTAGTGTTAAATGGAATACTGGTAAATATGTCAAAAATGAACACTGGAACTGACCCTGAATAGGTCATGCAATTATATGTCCTGGTTTCTGCAGTATTTCATTGTGGCTGAGATTGGAACGTGAAGTTTCAGAAATAACCTTTGTTTTCTGCATAAGTCCTGTCCGCGTTTCATGTATTTCTTGCTTTCTTATAAATTTGATAATAAAGGCATTTTTAAGCACTTTGGTGACAGGTTCCGGATAGAGTGTATTTTTTGGAAAGTGCTGACACCGGCTGCTGGGACTCACACCAGCAAGTCAGGTAATTCTTTACAGGAGCCGGCTGTGGCCAGTGCTGAACAGAGCCTCCAGTTTCCAAAGCAGGCACTCAGCCTATGCGGCTCACAAGTCATCCCCATTAGTAAGGACCAGCACTGGCGGTGTCTTTATAGTGCTTACACATCACTAAATAGTCTTCAAAAATACCACTGTGGCTTAATTTACTTAATATTAGTATACATGTTAACTTAATACCTTTCTTTCTTTTAAAAAAAAGGGCATTTTGCAGGATGCTTTCTTGTCAGGTAATAGCTCTCGGGATTAATTCAGAGAGCCCTTTCTTGTCAGCACAGGCGGCAGCCCCCCGCCATGGCCAGAGATTAGGTGCCCCCCAAGGCTGAGCTGAGCCGGTTGGCGCCTTTGTGCAGGTGACCTTTGTGTGGCCCATGCTGTGGCTGCCGGTTTGAAGGCTGTGAGGAGGAGATTAGGCTGTCCCCAGCCGGCCAGCCGGCGCTGGGTGTGGCTCGTTCCCATTTTGGCGAGCAGATGGTGGCAGCCCAACAGGTGCACCCTGATGGCAGCGGCAGGCCCGGCGCATCTGCTCGCTGGGAGAGGGGGAGGCCGCACCCCAGCCCCCCACCAGCTGCACCCCACAGGGCAGGGCACGGGCAAGGTGCTGAGAGACGGGGGCTGGTGACCTTCCACTATTAACCTTTTTACATTGCACTCTGGAAAGGGATGGTATGGTAAGAATGCTTTGATCTGAATATTATGGGATGAAAAATGACCGGAGACTAGGAGGTGATTGATTACCGGGTGTAGGAAGTGGTGGGCAGTTTGATTTTAGGCTCTCCAGCAAGTGGCAGGGTCTCTCAGCCACTAAACCCCACCGTCTCCTCCTTTGCAGCAGTTGTTTCTCAGGGCATCAATGAATGGAGACTGCACTGGCTCCACATTGTTTTGGTTTTCTACTCAGAAATAGAAGTAGAACAATCAGACTAGGATTTTTAAGGCCTTCATGCTCAATCCTGCTCCTCTCCCCACCAAAACTCCCCAGCCTCTTTTATGCAAAGAGCACAGTCCCTGCCCTTGGGGCAGCATCATATGTGTTAGTTTCCTTACAAGCAGCACAAGAAGGAAATGAAAATAATACTCCACTTCTAAGAAATGTTTGTCTTAGCTTCTAAAGTTTATGCTCTGTATTACCGTCTCACTTATACATGTCAGTATTCAATCCTTTCCTTCCCAGCTTGACCAGATCCATACTCTTCTGCTCACACTTGCTTTAGTCCAGCTCTAGACCACCTCACCTATCACCCTTGCATAAACTAGCAGCTTTCCAGCTGATCTTCTTGGCTCAGATTTAGACTTTTTAGCTATTCTCACTATAACTCTTCTCCCTTCCTGTTTCCCCTTTTGCTCTGCTTTTGGTATGACTTGAGGTAAGGTCTGCTCTTCCCCCAGGGCCCTTTAATTCTGCTGATGTTCTGGGTCTCTTGCAAGGTCTTTGCAAACCTGGCAGTTTCTGCTAGACTAACAGCTGTCTCCATCTCTTGTAGCTCTGGGGCTTTCCAGGGTCAGAAGCACATCATGAAGCAATGAATTTCACGACTCTCATGTGGAAAAAATATTGGCTCATATAAGCTTAGAAGAAGCCTTCTGGTCCAGAGGATACAAGACAACCTCATGGACTCCCACAAAAAAGTGCCACTAAAATGTGGCCAAAGATGAGAAAGAGCACTGGATACCTTTGAGGTGGGGTAAAAGGGTGAGTTATTGCTCTACACCTTCATGTTTTCAGAAAGTCTTAATGGCTGGGCTGGGCTGGGCTGCAAACAGCTGCTTGTTTCTGTTGGTCAGCCTCAGTTCCTCCCGTGGCTGGAGAAGGGAGACACAGATGCAACAAGAAGTGTTTCCATCAAAGCAAAAGTTGAACTACATAATGTCTGGAAAGATGAGTGGTGGCGTCCAGGCTTGTCTGGGTGCCTGTTTGGGGAACTGGAGAACAGCTCTAGTCGCAGTTACATTAATCCTGAGTGTTCTTTAGAGGGTTCATTTGGAAGACAATATAACTAATATTAAGCAGATTGCAGTCTCACACCAGAATTGCCAGGAAAGGGTACAACAGCCTTCCAAAGAGAAAATTCTTTGGTGGGAGCAGGAGCTGGCTATAATGATGGAGAAATATCTTCATTAATTGAAACCATCCTGAAGGAATGGGAGACAACAGGTGACTGGATCTATAAATAGATTAAATTCTAAGTTCATAGGTCTCAGTTCTTTTAACTCCATTATCTCTTTTTCATCTTTGCAAGGTATTGGTAGTTGCTCTGCACTTAAAGATATCGAAAATCACTTTATGTTGCAAGAGGGAAGGCTTCTCCTCAAATATATTTTATTCAAACACCTTGACTCCTAATTTCAAATGATTATTCAGAAGTTTAGATTGGTGAAAAAATTAGTGTGAAATTTTCAAATAAATTCTTACTGCAAATATAGCTAAATTCATACACAGACATTTTCAACAGAACTACTCATGTTTAATTTTTATGATTTTCTCCAGCAGGTAATAAATACTTCAGCCACCAAAAATACCTATATCATATTGACCTCATATTTCTGAGGAATTCACAAGCCCTAAGAATAAATCCTTTTGAGTATGGGGCTTTGTCTAAATGTTTTTTAACCACTACACAACATGCTTGAAAAGTGACAGCATACCAGTGGAGTATTTTACAAAATAATTAAGGAAGTTATAGGGCAGAGATCATTCCACACCAAAGTCAACAAATTATACTAATATCCATAAATCCTTAACACACTTGTATATGACATTATTGGTTTTAAGTCTATTTAGTTCTCTCACATCCTTGTCTCTAAACTCTATAAAGAGTTAGGCTCACTGCACTGTGTAAAAGTCTTTTCAGACCATGGCAAGCTTTTCTCCACAGATTAAAGCCTGTATATACTGCCTTTGCTGCTAGGGATGCTCCTATTGCAAGCCCTGGGAGAGTCCTGGAAATCTGACAATGCTGTTTTCCTTTGAGGGGTTGTGGAACTAGCTCAGAAGGGGTTAAGTGACTGGAGACCAGCTGGGCTCTGTTAATCTGCAGGGACCAGCTGCTTTGTATAAAAAGGAGGACAAGAAACAGTGGCTAGTGCTCAGGGAAAGCTGAGGGTATTGAATTGCTAAATTTGGGAAAGGGGGAGTGAGCACTTGTGTATCAGCCTTTTGGTGTGCTGGAAAAGGAAGAAGAGCTCTGTAGGTATTTTGGTTTGCCTGAGGAGCTGTTATTGCTGGTGATGATTGGCAGCCCACCCAGGATACTGGCTTTTATTTGTTAGGCACTCCTAAAAAAATGGCCCTGTAGGGTAAAAGCTGGTAACTGAACAAGCTGGGGTTAATAAGTCCCAAATTGTCTCTGATTTCAATTGAATAATCAAATTCTTTTCAAAAATGGGAAAGAAAAAAAAAAAAAAGAAAAAAAAAAGGCAGCAGAAGATTTTGGTATCTTGTTAGAGTCCTGAAGTAAAGAGCCAGTGTCCTCTCTTTTGGCTGTCCCAGCAAGTTGTCTGATAAATACAACTTGTATTTCTCAAATGTAACAAAGGCTTTCATCTGTCCCAATGTGCATTGATTGTATTTGCTTGTATCACATGACTTCACCTCCTGTAACACTTGTCCGTGACAAATAGTCTGCAGAAGGCAAATCCTTCAATAGTTTTTACTACTTTTCTTTACATATTAACTCTGAGAGATTTTAGTGCTTATTTTACTGAAGCTCCTTTGAATAAAAAAACTCTGTAAGCAGAAGTTGAATTGCATAATACAAAGCTATTAAACTATATTTAGTGATTCCATTAGAAATCTGCTGTTGAGCAAGGCAGAGCATATGGAGAGAAGTTGGTGAAAACCTGATTAAACATTTATATGGGGCATATTTTGATTTAACTTGCATAAATAATTAAATTTTTTTGTTGGGTTTTTTTTTTGTTTTCTTTCCTTGAAAACCACCCTTTTCTACACCTGCTCTGCTAAAAATAATGCTACTGTAGCTGCACTGAAGTAGTAGCAGGAGCGAGTGGGTATCTCATACCTGCCCATCTGCACTGGAGTCTATTCTCTCTCCTAGATTTTATAGGCCTGTACCCTTTTGAAAAACAAAAAAACTTTATTCCTATAAAATCGGCAGTAGTTTTCTTTTGTCCTTACAAATAATAAAGTAGTGATGTTCCAAGGGCAGTAATTATTATGCAGAAGTTAAGTTATGCTAGGAGTCCAGATCTATACGAGAATTTCCCCAAAGCTAATGGGAATTGCAGCTCACATATCAGATGACTGATCTATTTTCTAAACCCAGTAATAGTTTTAAAGGGAGATTCATTTCTGAACTTTACCAAAGTCTGGGTTTGATATTCTAGTGCGGACTCAGTTTTTGTACTCAGTTGGGATTCAAAGTCTGATTTGCAATAACAATAAAGGTCTTTTATGACTTCTTGTATTAATAGTGCGGTATAAAATGTGTCTAAATCCTGCTTTAAGGCCCCCTCTTGCCACTAAATATATGAGGGAATTCAAGCTTTTTCTCTAAGAGTTGATCTGAGTGAACATTCAGGTGCCCCCAAAGCATGGATTTTTCTCTGAATCTCCTGAGAACAAGGTATTTCAGAAAAACTGTATCTCTTTTCCCTCCCACTGAGTTTCAGAGTTCAAACACTGGCAATTTCCAGTACCATCTTTTCTTGTCTCCTTGTTACAAGTAAGATTTCATTACCTGCAGAACAACCAGTGCCCACTTTCCAGCATCAGCATTGTCCCAAGATCTTTTCTCTGACTGCCATCACTCATTACAGGAATGTGCTGCTCTTTCATGGTGGCCCAGCAGATTGCAGAAACATGGGGCTCTGGATCATTACCAGGGAACAGAGTCACTTTGGGGTCATTATCAGAGAAAAGTATTACCTTTCTTTTTTTTTAAAAAAAGAAAAAAAGAAAAAAAAAACCCAAAGCCATATTCTCTCCAGCAACCCAGTGGTTTCAGTTGAGATGTTTCAGCAGGGAATTAAATTATGAAATTTTTTTGGAAAGAAGCAGCTAACATCTTTTGAAACAGAAATATTATCTCCTGGGTGGTACACACTATGTTGAGTACTGAAGGGCCTTATGAAGCTGCTCAGATGAAAGCTTCTGATAGTGTCTGTTTGGTGAGGTATTCATCATAATGTGGTGAAGCAAAAATCCACCCCAAACTCAGAGAGGCTGTGAAGAGTCATTCTAGTATTTTGCCAGTTTATGGACGATTGCTTTTGGCTTATGTGACAGCAGCCTGTCTGTTAGACTGCAAAAGTGAGCTCTGATGAAAAATTAGTGCCTGTGGCTGTGGCTCTGGGCCTGTGTCTTTGACAGTTGTATCTCATGCCTGCACTTTTCAGCGTGGTGAGAAGTTTAGCACTGCAGGCCTGTGCTTGAGCAGTCCCTGCAGCACAATGTGTGCAGGGAGAGTGCTCAGGTAGCACTCAGCCAGGGTCATGCCCACCGAGAGCTGCCGATGCTGCGGGAGCGGCGAGAGCGTGGGGGAAGCTATGCTGGTTTCTGAATTTCATTAAAAATCTGAGATGTCTATGCACACAGCCTTATTCACAGTTTTTTCTGTATTGTGATTTTAGGATATAACAAGGTGTTAACAAGAAAAACATGTTTTCATTAAAGCTGTATACAAAATGTATCTTTGCCCTGAGCCCTTCTGTGTGTTTATTTTTCTGAAACAGTCTGTTACTTAAAGAAACAAACAAAAACTGAAGCGGGGAAAGAAACTTTTTCCTTTCTGAGTCAAGGTCCGTTTTCAAAAACCCTGTTTATTTCCAGACACTGAGGGTTGTGAGCTGCTGGGTGGGCTGTACTAGCCCAGGTGAGGGCCACACCTCACCTGTTGAACTTATTTAGTTAAGCTATTGTAAACATTTACTCTGTTTTCTTTCTCAAAGTGAAAACACTGTAAAAATAATGGCTGCCATAAAGACTGCATTAAACACTTTCTAAAAGGTTACAGTTTGCAGCTGTGAGGTCGTTGCCCTCTGATTACACTGCAGCACTGCCTTTCCCCTGCGCTCTGTGAGCCTGGGAAAGCATTGCCCTGCCCTCCATGCTGGAGGCGTTTGGCCTTCAGGGTGTTGAGCATTTCCCGGGGGTCAGGATGGGGATGAGAACCAGGTTGTGGAGGCCTGCTGGCAATCTGCTCTCACCTGCTGTGTGCTGTGGGTTTGTCCATACCTCCCACCAGTGCCCATCCATGAGATGAGGGTAGCAGCACTGAAGGGAATCTCACTGATAAGGGTGTGTAGAGATAGAAGAGAAGACAGCAGAAGATGAGATAAGAAGATGACATACAAAACTATAGAAATGGGAACTCCCTTAGGAGACCAAGACAAGGAGTGTTCTACTGATTTGTGGTTGGCAGAACAGGAGATGAGATCTGGAAGCTTCAGTCATTTTAATAATTTTGATTAAAAGAGGGCTACAGATAGAGACATAGGTAAGGAAAACTTCCACTGGTCCAAGCTGGAGTTCATAAAGAGTCATCTAAACACCTGCCAATGAGTAATGGCTGGTTATGAGCAAGCCTTTACGCCTACTTCCCCCAAGTCTCCCTTGTCTGCCACTCTTCTCTGCCACCCTCCTCATCTGCACAGGTAATGCTGCAACAAAGCCAGGCTCCTGATTCAGGTCTTTTGAAACTTGAAATAGGAGCCATGGGCTTGTGAAAACAGAGGAATAAGCTTGGACCTGAGAGTGTGCTGTTTGTTGCTCTTCATATTTATATGTTCTGTACTTACAACTGTGCACAAATTCACTTTTATGATGTGACAGAAGATAAAACAGCCTGTTTTGTCCCATACTCCCAAAGCATTAAGGATCCTTCTGGCATATATGCTGTGTTCAGTCTGCTACAGGAAGGATTTTCCACTTTTTAGTTATCTTTTAAATGTAGGGATATCAGATTTAGGCAGAACTTCCTTCTTTGTCCTTAGCCTTACAGTCCTTTTGATGCTGTGGTTGTTTTGGACTGTGGTATTCCTCACATTTTAGAAGCAGGCAGCTAAAATCATTCTAGGTTTTAAAAAATAAACAAACCTCAAATCTCTCTTAACTAAAGCATTTGGATTGACTAGAGAAAGCAAACAGCAGCAGATCCTTAGGTAGGTGTGTTGTCATGTCAGACCCAGTGGAGCTGTGACCTCGCTGGGTGGCCTGCATATCACTTGGATAGCACAGGGGTGGAGCTGTGTGCTTTACAAATTCAATAGGCCTGTAAGTTCCCATTCCAAAAAGATAAAGTCCAGTCCAACAGGAATAAGGGACATAACAGACAGCCATGTGCTGGGATCAGTCTGTTGAGGACTAGAGATATTGAATTGGTTCTCTAAATTAACAAGCTCTCTCGTGTTTGTTCCTGATCACTTATCCCTCTGCCTTCTAGTTGTCATCCTTTTTTCTCCCATTCCATAGATTTGAAGCTGGCAGAAGTAAACACCTTTGGGCAACTATAGTTACTGGAACTGAATGGAACTGGGGAGCTGCACTCTCCATCCCAGCCAAGAAATGCATCCTGGAAGGAATTTTATACTTAAATTGGAAATTTGTTTAGCACTCACATTTTTGCCTACACTAACAGTTTGGGGAGAGAAAGAAAATGAATACTTGTTGGCACGTAACTATTGTAGCTGGGCACATGAAAAGCAGTTTTAATCCACAGTTAGTTTAGCTGGCAACTGTCTTTGTCATCTGCTTGGAAGGTGCTTAATGAACGCAAGGAAAAGAGCAGCCCCTTGTACCTGCTGCTACAAGGAAATGCAGAACTGAAGGGTACATTACTGCTCTCATCTGAAGTATGTGGAGTGAAACTGCACAAAATTTAAACCAGTCAATGTGCGTGATGTTCTGTGCACTTGAGGACACATGGTGCTACATTGCTACTTTGTGCTTATTTTTTCAAATCCATTAGTGCTGCACTTTCTTGGAATGTTTTATTCAAGAATTGAGGGAATAGTTTCCCTCTGCTTTGTATTTATTACTTAACCTTTATATTCAGAGCCTTTATTGCTTACCCTGAGGAAACCAGATTGGTTATACCTTCTACAAGTAGGTAGCCACAATGTGGGAGGCACACAGCTGTCGTCAGTCTGTCTGTCTGCACAGGGCTCTAGCACTATTAAGGCTCTCAGACCTTTCTCCCCTGTGCCACCTTGGAAAGGAGGTGTGTGGTGATGCTAGTCCAACTTCTCTCTGCACTGGAAACAGCAGAATGACTTAGCTTTGCTCAGAACAACTGAAGAAGAGTTTTAGCCTTTGGCTTTCCATCCCCCAAGTCTTTACAGAGAAATTATTGGTGCTGTTTGAGCCCATATATTGCATTACTATTATTTATTAAGCGGCAAATGTATTTTTGCATCTGACACTAATCATTCAAATACCGAGAGAAGGATCTTCTCTTGCCAGCATCTGTTAGATCTGTACCATGATGTCAGAAGAAGCTGGTTTAGACTGACAGCAGCTGACTTTATACCTAGCTTTGCTTGTTTGTGCCCAAAGAATCTGTTGTCTTTCTTTCACTGTGCTCCATTTTGTGTTGCACAGACGATGTCAGGCAGAGAGTGGGAGAACCAGCTCAAGGCACAATGAACCCTGAGGACTATCAGCTGGTGCTGGCCTGGGAAATGCTGGCAGCATTGTGCAGCAACATGGAATTTGTCATCAGCTCTGGATGCAGAATGTCCAACAGAGGAGCCCCTATTTCAGAGGGATAGAAAGGCAGTATGACCTATGGTCCTTGAAACATTAGATGAAAAGTCTATTGTAAAGCTTTGCAGCAAATGAGAGGCTCCATTTTCTTCTGCAGTGTACTTTCTGTCTGGAGGAAACTTCAACCTAAGAATGTAGTTACTCTTGCCTGATATCAGCCAAGTAAAATGACAGTTCTAGGCATGTGGCTACCTAATCTGCCTCCTACTTATACTCTTTCCATTTATGTTGGAGAGACACAGACCCCTCGAGCATTAACTGATTCCTTAAAATGGAGTAGACCTTGGAAGGTGCCTGGAAGAGAGCCCATTCAGTGGGCTGGAGGGGATGGTCCATGCTTTTGGACAGCTCTTAGACCTTATCTCATTACAAGATACATCCAGTGCAGTTATAATCTCTTCCCTTGGTTTACTTATTTATCACTTTTTCTTAAAATGTCTTGAGAAAAATATTGGGGGAAAAAGCATGGAAAATATTAAGAGTGAGACCACAAGGGTTGGACAGCAGGTTCTGTGGATATGCAACCAATAAGTCCCATTCTCATACAAGAATCTCTTCTGAGCTTGGCCTGTCAGCATCTATTAGTGTTTTTTCCAAACAATGATGTCTGGTTTGAGCTGGCTGGGAAGAATTCATTGAGAGAAGAGAAAATTCAATGAGAGAATTTTCTGAATGCCTGAAAGTGGGTACCTGCATATACCCCCTCTTACAATACACCTTGTTTATATGAAATGCCTGCAAGGCATTCTTTTTGCAAGGGCTGGACATTTCAAACCAACCTTTTTTAATGGGCATAATTTTTTCAATAGATTTTAATGAGATTACCCCATTTTCTAGAATTCAAAATAAAACATAAGAAGTCCTTCCAGTGGGCTGTTTTTTCCATTGTCTTTGGCAACTTTTCGGTCATACATATATACATTCTTTCATTAGATAGAGAACTAATGACAAATAACCTTCAATAAATATCTAAAAAGAAAACATTTTATTGTTCTCTTCTTCAAGTATAACCAACATTTCTTTGTAATCAGCTAAATAAATTACGTTTGTTGCAGGAGTCATTACTGGGGCAATTTCCGCACACTGCTTGTTACAAATAGATTCACCCGATGCCTACAATTAGAATAAATCAAGCCAGCTGAGAAGGTTCAAATACATGACACAAACTTGACTAAATAGCAACATGACATAAAGGGATGCTGTAATGCCTCCATGATAATAGTATGCAAAATGTAAAAGACCGCTTTTCTGTGTGCTGCCATATGTCCACTGCAGTTTGTGGACATATGGACGTAGGACTCTCTCATGTGTAATGTATATCACACAGACAGAAATAAAACAGGAGTAAAGGGCTGATATCATGAACACTGTTAAGAGGACAAATTAAAATGTTTGTTGTGGCAAAAACATGGGTGTACTAATTAATAGCTCTAGATTGCTTACTGGCACTGGCTGCGGCAGCCTCAGGTTTTTGATAGGTTTCAATAGAAGACAAAGCTGAATAAAGCTAAGTCTCTGAATATAAATGTAATTGCTTGGATAAGGTCTCCTTTCTGGGGAGACACATTGCTTGATCTTTCAAATTGCAGTTTACAGTATGAATTAAGGTATTTGCATATTTACTTATAGTGTGAATAAATTTATTGCTTTCTATTGTTGCTCACTGGATGCAAAAGTGGAGTTTGAAACAAGCAACGAATAAGAAAGCTCACAAGAAGTTTTCATATTGATGAAAACATTTGGAACATAAAGTTTAGTTCTTAGCCAACAAGAAAGTGATAATGTACATCGAGTGATACATGCATGTTGTGCTTTCATTCCTCTCAAAGACAGAAGCTGCCTGTTAAATATTTTCTTGCCAGCAATCAAAATGGTATAGGCTTAAACCTTGTCTCTCTGAGAATCTGGGGAGCTGATCTAAATCAAAACAGATGCCCTCTTCACTTAATAAAGCCACCTATTCGCATCCCCTTGTTAAGAGCTACAGGCTAAAGAAAAGTATGAGTAAAACTACCTGGCACCTGGAATGAATGGCAAACAGAATTACAAGTTAAAAATTAATAGTATGTTATTTCACTGTACTATTTCAATGGTTAATTTAAAATTTTTCCTTTTGTTTTGCAAGCAGAGCTGGAAAAGCACATCAGGTTGCGGAAAGACAAAAGGATTTTTATGGCAGATAGAAGCTGTACCCTGAATATTAAGAACACGAGTGAGATCAGCAGCTAATGTGCACATAGCAACTTGCTTCCATAGGAGAGACACCAATTTCTTCCCCAGAGAGATTAATCTCCTCATACATGAGTCATTCAAGCATGAAGAAATATTCTTTGGACATGGTGCACCAAATGGAAGCCCATACATCAGACAATGATGGTGTATTATATTGAGACGTTTATAGGACTGGGACATGCCAGCTGGGATGTGCAGCTTTAAGAGAATAAAAAAAAAATTGCATTTTAAGGTGGATCTGCAGAGAAGCTCAGACAGCCAACACTGTAAATGGGTGTACATTCACTTCTCCCTTCAAACGTATTTCTGATATGAGGGGAGTCCCTTCTTGTGGAAAATATTTGCTCACATTTTAATCTTGGCTTTCTTCAGCTACAGGTCACAGTCTTCATAACTGGATTCTTGCCCCTTGTGAGAGCTGTACTCTTGCCTGGCCTCACATCCATGCTGTAACTCAGGTTCTTTCTGAGTTACAACCATACTAAAGGGTTTGATATATCCTGTGAAGGCCCTGAACAATGGCTGTCTGAGGTTTCCTGAATAAGTTTTGGAGCGTGGGTTGCAAAGTGTTCAGAAACATAAATTGTTAGCTTCTGAACTGGAGAAAGCAAGGCAAATGCAGGTTTTCCTACTTTTACCAAGGAAGGCTTTTGGTCAATGTTTGGCTGAGCAAACATGGCTAGGCTCCCTGCAATGCAGAGCCTGTCTTACTTCTGTCAAGAAAGATAAATCTATGTGTTTATCATTAAAACACAATTGACTCATAAATTTCACCTACAAGTTGGTGTAGGCAAATACCGCTCATGTTTTTCATCTAAGATTCCCATATGCAAAATCTTCCCTGGATTGACAGCCCAGGAAAGGAAAAGCACTGGTTAAAGCAGGCACTCTCAAACCAATAGGAGCACTTCAAATGCAATTTCTATTTTTGCAAGTATATAGAAGCACTAAGTAAATTGCTATTAATTATTCTGTACATAATTAACTTTCTCTGCACTTAGGCAGCACTCTTTCTTAGGCAGATACATACAAGTCCTGGTAAGTCAACCCCATCATCAAGGAGTTCACTCCAAGAAGGGGCAGGCAAGTGGCTGTATGCTTACCCATCTAAGACAGCACTGAGGGGGACTCTGACTCACAGGTAACCCCAGGAATACACCTGCACTGTGAACTGAGAGAACAGAGCTGTGGGACTGCTGTGGTAAACATTTCACGTTTGGAAGAACTTGGTAGAAATATCTGATATTGTTCATATGGCTCAACCTTTTTTCGGAATTCAAAGAACATCTGGATGATGCTCTTAGCCATATGGTTTAGTTTTAGGTAATCCTGTGAGAAGCAGGGAGTTGGAATTGAGGATATTCATGGGTTCCTTCCAACTTGAGATACTCTCTGATTCAGTGACTGGAAGGGGCAGATATGTGAAAATGCACTTTTCTGTTTCTAGTTTCTGCCATTCACTTGTGGCCACTTTAATTATTCTTGTTTCTACTTGTCTCAGACTAGTTTCTGATTATTTCCTCTTCTGCATGCTTCTCCTGCATAACAGAGATGGATGGTAGAGCCCACTCATAAGAAATATCTCTCAGACCATATTTGTGTTTGCTTTTGGGACAAAGATTTTCCTAGGGCAACTTATCTGTCTTCTCTGACTTAGATTTTTAATTCCAACTTTACAAGAGGCACAGATCTCTCACAGATCTCACAGCTGTATCTGTTTGTAATGAGTGCCAGTGCAGCTCTCAGGATAAAAGGCAGCAGCTGAGGCACTACCTGGGCTCACTCGTGGCTCTGTCAGCTCCCTGCAGCCCAGATTCCAGTGTGATTTCTGCCTGAAGGCGTAGCCTGAAGTGGGCATCCATTAATCCTGCACATGGTATGAATGACTGCTCTCCCTCTCTGCAAGAATGGGAAGCAAAACAAAAACAGATCAGCCCTCCAAAAAGTTTAATTTCAATAAAAACAAAAAAACTTTACAAGCATAAAATATTGATCAAACTTTTCCAAGTCTGTGTCCTTTTCATTTACCATCATTCTCTCTCTTACAGGCTTGTACTTCCATTTTAAAAAAGCAGCAGCCTTGCAGGTTTTTGCAGACTATCTGCTCTCTTGGAGACTTGAGGTTGTGAGTGATTTCCTTGAAAAGTATCATCTTTTCATATCATAAAAATTTCGACTGGTAGATAGGTCTAGCAGGCAAGCTTCCTGCTTGGGATATTTAACTCCATTTCCCTGGCAGGAAATCTGGATTCTAAGAATGTTTCAAAGTGTGCTTTAATGGATGGTTGTGAAACATTTTCAATTTTAAATTCCACTTACCTATATCAGAAAAGCTGTGTATTTTTTCAATAAAATATTTCATTTTGAATTCATTTGTGCCTCAGAAACACATTATATTTTGATACATGATATACAGTAAGAAGAAATCATACATATTTTATGTGCAACACATTGAATTTGTAATATGTGTCTGATAATGACTTTACACTAAGTTCCTATTCCTCTACAGTTGTAGAGGAATAGCAATGTAATTGCTGTCCTGAGCTAGACAGAGTCTGCTTTAGTGCTGCTCACTTGCTTATACAGTTGTGGGAAACCTATAAATCTGATTTGAGTCTCTGATGAGACTTTCATACACCAAGGAGAAAAATGATACATTGTGATAAAATAAAATAAAATCCAGGACTTGTTTTCTTCTGGATGATTCTTCCCTTTTAGTGTTTGGAGACTTCATTCAGGCTTAAGTACTTTCTGTGTATGTTTTGTTTTAGATATATTAGGAAAAGTTTTTCACTAAACATGGCTTCACTTGGCAGAGAGACTTTTTTAATGATTTCAGCAGACTGAGTTGGAACAAGTGCTCAAGCTGCCATAAGGAGAACTAATTATTAGATTTGAGGGTTTATGTATGTATATTTATACATGTATCTGTAAAAACAGAAGGGAATAAATGCAATGGACGCCTGATATCCTCTGCAAGTCCTGCATGAAATAAAAGCATAGCAAAAGCATGGAGGTAGGACAGCATCAGGAAAAATGAGACTGAGAGTGAAGAGTTATTCATTTTCCCACAAGATGGTTCTGACTTTCTGCCAGAAGGTCAGCATCTGATAAAGTATTTTACACTAGTGCCTTTCTTTTTTTCCATGATCCTTAAGAAAGTGAAGGATGTGGGCTTAAGCTGGTAGAAGACAGTCATAGATTTCAATTTCAGCATAACAGCATTGAGAGAGTGCTGGATAATAAATAATATTTTCAGTTGTGAAATAGGAGATGTAAAGTCTTTGCTAATGCTATGCAATAAATAGTGGTGGCATTTTTATGGCACATTTTTAGAATTAAAAAGGGAATCCTCTTATTTCAAAATGCAACAGCAAAACATGATCTTATTAACATCTTCAAAAGGAGAACCAGTAGCTCCTCTTCCCCTTTCCCCTCTCCTCCTCTCCCTGTCAATTCTCTGTTTTTTTCAAGAAAAATAAGTTCTATTTAGGAAACATGTCTCTTCCCTCACAAAGATCCACCACAGCTGGACTTCACTCCTGCCATGCAGGGCAGAATGTCACTGTACATTGGCTTTCTCTGTTTTACTGAAAACGCACATTGAAGCATTTCTCTCAGTCAGACTCTGCACTGGAAAATAGGTGATTTTTACTGACATCTGACTACTCTTGATATGTAGTAAGCTGTTCAGGGCCCGGCACAAGGATGGAACCTTCTCTAAGCCACTTGCTGAAGAAATGGGAGAAAATGTATGCTGAGTGGTCTGAGGGGAGTCCCCTCCAAAATGGCCCCAGTTAAGAGTTTCTGGCTCTAGCCTTGAAGATGTTCCAGTCAAATGCCAAGCATTCCTAGGCCAGCCAATTAAAAGAGTCAATTAATTTGTTCAGAACAGGAGGTTGTTGTGACTATTAACTAAATAATATCTTTGGCATTTAAATGAAGATGAAAGCAGGTGGAGATCATTCCTCCTGTAAGTTTGTGCCATTCCTAGAACATCAGGGCTCTGATTCCTGTAGGTATTAATATTGCTCCAGTATTCCTGAATCTAATCACCCCTTTACTTCTGTTCATTTGCTCAAACTCATCACCTGTATCCTTCCTAGACAGTGATGTCTCTTTCTGGCCACCTTTTCTGCAGCTACCTGCACACAAGCATTCTTCTCTTCATCCTTCTGGATGCCAAGGCACTTTCTGGGAGAGAGGAAAAAAAAAAAAAAAAAAGAAAAAAAAAAGGAAATGTTTGGAAAGTGAAAATCTGTGCTTTTACTGCTTTGTCAGTGATTGAATGAGGCAGACATAGTCCTCTCTATAGACACAGGCAGCAGCAGTACATTTTTACATGGATGTAACAAAGCTAGGCCTTTCCTGGGGAGTAAATGAAGTCTTTCTGTCTGCTTTGTACCTAATGTTAGAGCAATATCATCAGGTGAGATTGGAAGGGGAGCTCCAGGTCACCATAATGACGTTAACCTGAAGACTGTCATCAGCCCATGCGAGACCCTGGCTGCAAACTAAACTGAGCTGTGGCAGAGGAGATGGTAATTGGCATTATTCCAGTCTGAGTGGAATCTTCACCCATAGGCATGGGTTACCACGTGGGAACTTCACACACTGCAAACACCAGCTGATATTCTGTCATCCTGGTCAAAGTTTCTGGATGGGAGTCTAAGGTGGGAGCTACATGACTGTTATCTGAGAAGTAGCTTTTAAATAAGCCTGCGCTGTGTCAGTGATGAGCATATAAACTGCTATGTTATTACCCATGTAATGTAGGAATTTCTTTCCCAAAACAGGTTGATGTGTGTTAGAGCTAGCAGAGCTTGATTTCCTACAGGTGTGCATCCCTCAGGCTTCTCTGTTGTCTAATCAGGTGTTGCTTTTTGCAAATCCTTGTCTGCATTTTCTGTGTGAATTCTCTGTGTGATAAAGGAAGAGCTCATCCTCCTACCCCTCCTGCAGCAGACGATAAAAAGGATGTATCTTTCCTACCTGGCCACCTAATTTTCTGGAAGCTGTTATAAAATAAGTCCTTTGAGACACAACTCCACCCATTTTTGTTGAAAATGGCCAAACAGTTCAAAATTTGCAAGGAAGAAGAAATACATACCAACTGTGTGAACACTCATTTGTAACCAAGGTAAAAAAGGACTTTTGTATCTGAAGCCATCAGGTACCAGTCAATCAGACAAAGTAACAATAGAAAAGCGACATCAGAAAAAACACAAATGATTAATAAAATATTAAAAACTTGATTCTTCTTCAGTTTGAAAAAGTGAATTAATGAATACATCAATCAAATCCCTGAAATTCCAAAACCCTTCAATTTAGACTTATTGTCAATGCATGGCAGGAAAGTAGCCTTCACCCAGAGATATCCACTAAAATGTAATTAGCTTTTTGTTTGTGGAAGAATTTTCTTGGGAAATTTCAGATGCTTATTTGGAGCTCTCAAGGGGTATTGAATCTTTAACAAAGACATCACTTCTCTTCAGAGTTCATTTGTTAGTGGAGTTACATGAGTGTTAAGAAAAGGAGAGAATGTAGAGAATATAGCTAAAAACATCTGGTTTCTGAGTTGCTCAGATTTCTTCATTCTCTTGGGAGATAACTATCTGAGTAGTTCTGCAGCTAGCATGCTGTCCTCTAGGGTAGACAAGACATGGATTTCTAGAATGAAACTTCTTTACAATTGGCAAAACCCCACCATTTCCTTGACTTGTTAAGGATATGTTTTGGCCTCAGAAAATTTTCAAGGCTTTCATAGGTATCTGTCATAATCATGAACACAAATACATGACAAAATGAAGACAAACTTCTTATTTTCTTCACTCCAGATGACCTTCAGAATTATTTAGCTCCAAAATTCTGTACAGCCTCTACTGTGGCCTGTTCTGTGTATATAAGAAGAAAGGGAAATTCTGAGATAATTATATAGAATACAACATTAATTCATGGAGCAACAAGCACTTGTAAAGTACCTACGCTAGTCTTCACAGATTTTTGTACTTAGCATGAATTATATGAAAATCAATTAACTTGGGTTAAGAATTCTAATATTGATGAATCTTGGTAAGAAATTTGGGGGAGGTAAATCAGCAGAGCTCCAGTCTCCAATGTATTAGAACCATATTGCATGCACTAGGCGAGAAATGGTCTCATGCATACTAATGTAATTTGATTTTAGCTATGGGATTTATAAAAAGGTGATAATGACATGTACATATCTTTATAAAGAGATCTACAGGTGAGAGCAAGAGATATGTTAATAGCTCTGCTTTACAATGAGCACTACTGATTCTTAGCTGAATGTCTTTGAGGGTTCATTAGAGAGATGCTTTGAATAATATACAGGAGGCCTAGCCCAGAGGTTTGAAAGCAAATCTAATTTGATTGTTGTTGTAGTAATAACAATTCCTATCAGGATGGAATTTGTTACAGGTTTTTGGACAATATTTTGTTTCTATCTGTGTCATAGTGTCATATGTCACTGTTAGTTTATACTTTGCTAAGATACAACACTAAGTAGCATAAATTTTCCCATTTTTATGTAGAAACACAAACATTCCTGTTTCTGGGATCAAGCTGTGACAATGGTAGCCTGTAGGAAAGAATAAACATTTTCTTAACATCATCTACTTCAGCTGGACAACCCAGGGCATTTTCTGGATGTGAAGAACAAAGAATGGTGTGCTGTAAACACAGTGGGGAGTTACACTCATACTCCATCCCTGGTGTGAGCCAAGGGCATGTGCCGAGCTGTGCTTCTCAGCACACTGTCTATGTCCACATGGATGGCAGGGGTGGACCACTGATGGTCTCCCCCAAACTCTCCACAGAGTGTTAGCAACCAGCCCAACACTGAGTCTGCCTAAATGGTTCCTGAAAAAGCTTGGCTGTGCAGAGGATCATGTCGTGTTGCACTGAGTGGACGTTTGTCCCGAGAAGAAGAGTGCTTCTCATCTTTTGCTTTTGTCCTTGTCTGTGAAGCCAGGGTCCAGAGCTAGCCAAAGTGCACCCCCATGAGGCTTTCAATCCAACAGGATCACTAAATATTCACAAGATTTCCACTGCCTTCTCATTTTTGAGCACTGTGATCCACACACCGTCATGCACTCAGTGACTGCTGGTTAGACCTACAGCTTGGCTTTGCATTGCCTGAATTAGAGTGACATTTGACCTTGGCTGTCAGAGAAAAGCCCCACTGCTAGCAATAATTTAGTACCTAATTTTGCCAAATTCCCCCTCATCCAAATAAAGGATGATTGCATAAGGGAATTACATTACAGGACTGGTCCTCTATGATACACCAATGTAAAAAATCCACTTGTCTCTAGAGTTCAATTGTTTCCCATAAACCTGCTAAACTGAACCTCCCAGTTAATCTTGTTAATTCACTGTCATGCTCATTATCTAAGCAATGGCATCAAATGTGTGTCCAAAAGGTTGAAGCCAAGGTATACTGGTAGAACAGGGTAACATGTGGCATGGCAGCTTCAAATGGCCAGGGAAAGAGACCTACCACAGGGTAGCTGCATTTTCTTAAATCTTTGAAAAAATATTTTTAACTCTTTATGATGCAGTCCTTGTATACTTTTTCATGCATTCCTAACACATGAAGCCCCATTTCTGCTCACACAGATCTTCCATTTTTGAAACAAGGCCTGCAATATTTGGGTAAGATGAAATTTTGTTGCTTTTATTTATGGCTCCAAGTTTCATACCAGAGTTTCACAGGATTAGCAAGGAGCCAGCATGTATGCATAGCAAATTCTCTGCACAGAAAACTTAATTTCTCAGTTAGAAAACAGGATTTTTTTCTCTTTCTAAGTGCTGTTAGAGGTCTTCAAATTATGCATTGTTCTGTTTAACTAATGTAATCCTCTCTGATGAAAGGAAAACTCATTTTCATTAGTAGGGGAGTAGTGGGGTTGCATTAGTAGTCAGGTCCCATTCTCCTTTACACTGATGGAAATCCAGATGGTGATGCTGAAAGCAAAATTCAGCCTAGTGTGGACAAGGTAAAGTATGATTTTGAGAAACCACTTTTCCTTAAAACACTGCACAATTCATGTGGCCCCCCTCTTTATCTTAAAACAACATTTATGTGTCATTCAAATTCCCATTTTTTCTTCAACATTTTGCTGTACTCAGTCTAGCAATAAGTAGCTGAGTGTATCTAATTTGGATGGATTTGTATTTTTAGGCTGTTTACAGCTGAGATTGGTTTTTTCCCACTTGCAGCTGTGGGGTGTTTAATTTATCACCTGCACTCATGTTTTAGGGTCACTCTCTAGACATCAGAGGGGTTGCTCTGGGTGGGTTATACCTCCCTCTGTTTTAGCCAACACGGGGAGTTCAGGCACTTTATGCTGGCTACCTGGTTTTACATGGCTGAAGTGAGAAGCAACGAGAGCCCCCTCACCCTTCTGTGACTTAGAGCCACTCCTAAACCGCTGCTTCATCCCAGTGTAGCATTGCCATTTTTTCCTTTTCAGTAAACAAGCAGAATTCAACCTGGCACTACAATTAGCTGCTCTTTTACTCACCTTCCCCTCAAGGATTCAAAGTCGGCTTTTTGTGCTGTAGAAAGATAGGTTTAATAAATCACACAAAACCAATGTTTTCTGCTTCTGTTTTTCAAATAAACTCTGCAGAAGACTTGGGTAAACAAGACTTTTTTTCCCCCTGAACTGGGTCCTCATTTATGGGAAAATGGAAAGTTCCCCCCCAAATTACTATGATTAATAAATCATGTTCATTGCTCTAGGTGTATGACCTTGCAAAATTCATTTCAGTTAGCTGCTAAAGTATTATTTTACTTTGCTTTTTTACTTGGCAATGGAGAGGCTTTTCTTGCATTTTATATACATTTGAAAGAAATTATGCTTGTGTATACTCAATAAAAATTTGCTGTCATTCTACCCAATATATAGTCAGACTTCTCTAAGATGAAATAGTTCAGAAACACTTTTATTGATATGACAAGCAATTTTTAGATTAGCATGTTGTATTTTTAACCTTCATAATTTTCTGGATACAAAAGTAAATCTTAAGTTTTGTTATACCTATAATTGCTCTGACAAAAATGTTCACAGTGACATGGGTGGTGGCTTTGGCTACCAAGACAGATTTTCATAATAATGAGTTTTTTCCTGTAGGGGGCTGTGAACTGCTAATTAGCATCCATGACCCAATATTCTTAGCAAATAAGAGTAATAGCAGTAATTTCTAGCTTTATGCAGGGTGCAAGTCTAATATTACCAGCACTTCTGTTTCATTTGTAATTAACTGCAAGCAATTATTATAGAGTCAAGGAAGTATATCCTAATGCTCGTAGGTAATAAAAAAAATTGAAATTATGTTTGTAAAACTCATATGTTTCATGCTGGGTGCACTGATTTCCTTTCAGAGCACTGAGATTATGTGCCTATCAATTAAAAATTCTTCTTTAATGTTGCTTTACATTGGTATGCTTTTGAATGTTGCTGTATAAGTATCTCGCCGTCTATTTAATTCTCTTCCTTTTTTAAGAAACAATATCCTTGAAATTTCAATTAATATTTTGACCGCAAGACCTTACTGAATACTTAAGTTGGCTACTTGATCTCAGCATAAGATTTAGATGGTACTGAAAGAAGTTGTTTACACTTGATTTTATGAGGTCTGTGTCTTAGTCCTATTAGAGCCATGCCCCCAAGGCTGGTGACAGAGGGGCGCATGCTCCTGCAGCACAGCTGACCTCCCCAAACAGAAACAGATCTGCTGCTTCTTTTACTCAGCAAAATAATGCACAAGGCTTTCTGCAAATTGACTTACTTTCCTCTGTTCATATTGGTCTCTATGACAGTAGCAGCAGCTATGAAATATTAGCTTCCAGTGGCAATTTCATAGTTACTGGGGAGGCACCGTGACTTGTCATTGCCTTTGCAGAATAGGCCTCGGTTATTTACTCAGAAATATGATCTTATCTGAATCTGAGCTCTGCACAGAGGTGAATATGTAATAACTTTTTTCCAAAGTTTTGACACAGATTCAGGTATTGAGGCATCTTCTCCTCTAAAAAATGTACTTCCCTTTTGGGATGGATGGTGTTTAACCAACTTTGAACATATAACAATACGGCACATTTCTGAACTCTAGGTACTGTGGTTCAGGTTCAGAGAGGTTGGGCATGGCATTTGCTGTGCTTTGGTCCAAGGGAGTTTTCTCAGCATCTCTCACACTGTCACTCAAGAGATTTGGAGGCAAGAAGCTGATGTCTTTACATAAGCCATGGATTCCAAACAAAGTTTTTCAAACAATGATAGGCTTAAAAAACATCCTTTGATCATACATGGAGTGTGATAATGACTCTATTGTGCAGCTAGTTGAAAAGGAGGCTGGAGAGACTGAATGAAAAAAAAGGGGGGAGGCTATGTGTGTGTCACTTCTCATTGTCAATACTGCAGTAATCGATCTCCAGGCATTTACCTGGATATGAATGTGAATGAATCCAAAATCTACCCTGCCAACTAGCCCCCAACATCCCTAACTGACTCTTTCTGTTAATCACTGAAACAATTTAGACCAGAGTCATCAGATAGATTGAAAATATGACAAAATCTACTGTCTACTGATTCCATAACAGCCCACGCTGATATCCATCTATCCAGCAGCTTAGCTCCAAAAAAGCAGCTTTCCACCTTTCCTTAATATCCATTTGGACCTTGTGCACTGTATCACACACTTTTCTACTAGTTATTGCCTTCTAGGTTATGTGAATATTTTTTGGTTTTAATTTTATTTTTAATTGAGCAATTCATTTTCCTATTGCCATAACATTAATAAAGGTTTGTCTGCAATGGATATTTATACCTGGTGTTATATTTTGAATTTTCTAGGAGTGTATTTTCAGTGTGCAGTTACACCTGCCTGATTGAAGCCTTTTATATTTCCTTCTGTAAACCTGATTTTAATTTATTGTTGAAACCTGTATCAATCACTTTCTCAGAAACTTTTTCTTGCAGTGCTGTTGCAAGAGACAGGGAATATGTGGATCTGCAAGAAATTTGTTATACTTGTCCAGCAGATATATTTTCTTTCCAATCAGAGTTTCATTTAAGGAAATCCTATGGTCTGTATATATCTACATATTCTTTGCAGTACAAATGGATTTATACTATGTAAATGGAGTGACTGAGAAGGTTTTGCCCTCATTGTTAAGAAATCACAACAAGTGACATAAAATATGCAAAAATAGGGAGAACTGTTAAAAGTTTGTGTAAATAATAAAGAATCTGAGAATATAGGCGTTTATGACAAAGTTCAGAAAAACAACTCACCGTACATTTTAGACTCACAACAAAAATCACACTAGATAAAATCTAACACAATGATATAAATATCCAAAAATTAAAAGAAAAATTTAATGGGGTGTTTTCTCTTAGAGTGGGAAGACAAACCTTAAGTCTGAAACTGTATTCTTCAAAATTCTCCCACAAATATTTTAGATGGGGTATATTTAGATTAGTCGTGGGCTATTGAAATGTCTCATTCTGCATGGATATGTACATTATAGGCCATATTTATTATTGGTCCTTAATCCCATGATGAGTATAGTTCAGTAAACTGAACTATAAGTATCTTAGCTATATATAAGAATTATCCAGCTTATTTCAAAGTGGTTCTTTTTTTCTCTAGACAGAGGAATGCAATTCTCTTCTGTGTAGCAAGAACTGCCTCTAACTGCAGGTGTTGGAACATTAGATAGTATGGTCCAGGGCATTTGCTGTGGTTGATGGAAAGAATAAGAATCTCTGAAGGGTGATTCATTTCATTGATCTGAGATGGGCATAAGATGATCCAGCTTCTGTTGGATCCTTTCTGTCTATAAAGTACAAAGACACCTCAGAAAATGAACCTAAATTTGTGTGTTTAGGGGAATGAGATAAAGAAAGAAAAGTCCCATTCTAAGTGCCTCTTCACATCTATTTCAGTTTTTAAGTGAAAAGTATTAATTATATCAATTTTCAGCACTTTAAGATATCCTAGATTTTGTAATGTAGCTCCATTTATGCATAGAACAGCTTCACCTCTAATCCAAAGTATTTTGACAATATACTCATTTCATATTTACTTAGTAAATTTGATAGTGGATTTTTTAAAGTTAAGTTATATGAGAAAGCAAGAAAGCATTCCTTCGCTTCAGTGTACATTTCAGTGCTGTTATTTTCCATCTTCCCAAAATTTCTATAGTTAGAAGGGAGACACATTTCCATGCTTTTAGGCTTCCCAGAAAGTGGATATGTAATATGTAGCAAGAGCTGTGAACAGAAAGAAGCAGAATATAAATACAGTTATTTATAAATAGCACTTGGAAAAGTCCACAGAAATGCTGTAGTAGTGGTGTATCCAGTAGAAAACATTCACCATTAGCTCCACTTTGCCTGAGACAATCTAAACTGTTGAACTGGAGTTAATCCTAACCATTTCATCCATTTATATACACAGATCGATAGGGAATCATGGAGAGGTAGAATATCACACACACATAGATGATCCAAAGAAGCAACATCAATTATGCCATTGAAAGATAAAAAATGCTGCTTTTTTGTACTGTATTAAATTGGAGGGCTCAGTCTTCTTGTATAATTATAAGGAGTATAATTAACCCCCAAATTAGTATAACCAAACCACGTTCTGGGGTAAGAGTTCTGTGGGTCACCAAGGAAGCCTTTCAGAGAATGTATTGCACCACAAAGCCTTTCTCTGATGTAGGGCAGGATGAGCAGTGCTGCATTCTGTTTGAACTGTCACGTTTCTCTGGGAGGAAAGCCTGCCTCACCTCTCACATCCACCAGTGTAAATCATACATGTGCCTGCTGCAATGCAGTGAAAGCAGAATCTGCCCTACTGCGTAGACAGAAGTGACATTTCCCTGTTGTGTATTCCTGCAGGTGCCTGGGACAAGGCAGTCCTAAGTCTTCATGTCACCAGCATGGCTGCTTTCAGGGTTTTGCAAAGTAGATTTTTGAACAGTAATTCAAAGTAGTTATAGTTATCTTTATTTTTGCCCCAACATTTTTGCTTGCATTTATCAAAGGATGGTGAAAATGTTTCTTGAGAACTGCTTATTCTTTCTGGCTATATCATCCATTACTTTAGCAATGTGTGCATTTCCTTGTCATCTTTCTCCTGCTATGGCCCCTTCCATCATCTTTATACTCTGTCTTTGTGACTTTATACCTTCCTCTATTACACCCATGCTTTCCTTTGCCCTTCCTTCTCCTTTCTTCCTTGGGAAACCCATTTCTAATTCCAAGTTGCCTCAGTTGTCTCTGGATGTTTGAAGCCTTAATTCCAATGCTTAGCCTTTTGCAAGTAAATCCTCTGGAGTCTGTTTAACGAAGGATAAGTACAGGGGGGGAAACTTTAAAACAAGACTCCTCTCTTTCCAGAAGATCACATTAGGAGTTAGTAACAACCAGGTTCTGTAAACAATTAAAGAAAATTCCAAAAAAAGTTATATTAACTAGAGTTTTATGGACTTCCCTAAAGACATCTTCTGTGAAGCAGCAGAGAGCATTTTTCTCTCTGTGAGAAGCAAGTTATGTTGAAACTCTGGCAGCTAAGGAAGCTGCAAATTCTACACTTGTCCTTTGCAAGAATAATTTCTGAAAATGTCTTTATGTATTTATTTCTGTGCAATCTCTAAGAGTGCCTCCACATTATTTCCATGGCAGTGCTTTATTTGATTGATCCATTTTGCACGTGCCTGCCTCCTTCTACAGCACATGAAGGAGCAGCTGGTAGAGTTATTGAAGAGCATATTTCTGTTCCTAGAGTCAGGTTGATCTCAGAGTAAGAACACCTTGTACTGTCTTCACTTGGCATGGATTTGGATGCTTGTGAATGAAAAAAGTACACTCCATTAGTGTGATCCAGCTCCCACAAGAGATGATGGGCAGTTCTCCATTGACTTTAATGAGAAGTAGGATCAGGATGTCAGCACTTTGAAAAAAGCAAAGGTTTTGTTTAAAAAGTATTCATTTTAAGAAGAGTGACACAACAGGGAAGTAACATTCCCTGTAGCCTGTAAATGGCTTCTGCAAACATAGTCTTCTTGCTGTTTAGCTTCATAATAACCACGCTAATCAGGGCTTCTGTTTAATTTGAAATACATCTTCACTTTCCAGACAACACAGGAAAGAAGAGTGCATTTATTGTGCTTTTGGCAGGCTTGTAGGGGTTCCTTTGAGTGGATAAGAACCTGTTTTTCTTCCAGGTAATTTGGACCATCTCCACTTATTTGATTTTCGCTATCACCAAAAAGTGATCCACGTAGGAGTTCCAGAAATCTGCAAATTACAGTTCAGTTCAAATCCTTAAAGGCATTTCAAGTGCACATTGTAAGAGACTCATAGTAATCAAGTTGCAGAAAGACTCTTATAACAGCTATCTCTCTCTCCTTCTGAATTGCTGTGGAACAGGCAGATGTGGAAATTATGAGTAATGTAATTGATGATCTTAAGGCTTTTAAATACCCAAGCTCTCAACAATCAAGATCTATTTGAGTTCAGAATCTAATAAGTAGTAAATACAATAGGTTTCAGTAGGATGTTTTATCAGGTTCTCTGCAGTGCTTCCCCCCCTCCTTTGCTTTTATGGGCAGCATTACCATCTAATCAGCAGACAAGTTGGAAAATGTTATTGTGACAGATGATCACTTTTTGTTCATCATATTTCATTTTGCTTGATATGCAGTTGCTGTGAGTTCACTTATAATGCACATTTTCAGGGTGTTTGTCTCCAGCTTTTTTAAGCAGATGAAAAAGAGCATAATGTTATCCTGGTCTGTTTATTGTCAGCTTATTTATTGTGTACCAAGAAAGAAAAATGCTTCTACAAAACTCCCACAAATAATAAATTAATGCCCTATAGATTTCCCAGGTGCTTTAATTTATAAATCTCTTTTTCAGTAATGATGACAGCTCCAAGATTTATTCTGATTATGTGCTGGATAAATTCTAGAAGTACTTTTTCAACCTAGTGAACAAACTGTGTACAGTGAAGAGTTAATTTCAATTTTTCTTCTGTTTTTCTTTAATCTGCAGACCAGACTGAAAGAATCTGCAATTCT
This sequence comes from Zonotrichia albicollis, assembly GCF_047830755.1. Lineage (NCBI taxonomy): Eukaryota > Metazoa > Chordata > Aves > Passeriformes > Passerellidae > Zonotrichia > Zonotrichia albicollis. The sequence continues at coordinate 134,592,998 of NC_133819.1, forward strand.
TCATTATGCTTCAGCTAAAAAAATAAGAAAACATTTGCCAGTGAAGAACCCAGCTCATTCTATTAACATAGGTAAAGAGCCTAACACCCTTGCTTACGTGTTAATTTATCCACATACAAAAAAACATGTTAGTGTGAGGTGAGTAAAAAATATTTGCACCACTGGAAAAACTGCTAAATCACATTTCTTCAGATTCTCTGAAAAGCAAAATATGTTGCAGCTTTGCCTTTGATATTTTCTAGTTTGGTAGAATGAAAACAGAAGGCTTTTTTCCCAAGAAAGAATATATTTTCACTGCAGAAAGGGACTTTTCTTTCAAAACAAGGGAATGAAAACTGCGAAAATTTGCATAGGCATGAAAAGGCACAATTTTTTTAAAGGGGCATTTTTTGTTTGCTACAATAATTAAAAAGTACTCCTTTCCGCTTAGATATAAGAGCAGAATATTTGTCATTGACTGAGGTTTTACAAGTGTCCATTCTTCTTGATATATGGAGTGGTCTAATACCATTGAACTGCTCTTTTTTGGTGTGTCCTGTCTGCAATATATTTCTTGCCAAGTGTTGAACCTAGTTCAGGTAATACAGTCAAACCTGTGGACATGTGAAATTGGCCTTGGGCCAGTTCGGACAGCAGTTAAAACCCCACACTCTGCTTTTGCTCAGGTTGGCGTTCCACTCAGTAATGAGGCACAAATGAGCGCCCTTAGATACTGGTAGTCTTCAGGTGCCAATAGCTGGCTGCTCTTCCTGCGGGCATATGTGCCCTGGAAGTGCTAACAATGTGAATGGCACCTGTTAGGGCACAGTAACTTGGGTTTTGCATTACGTCCCTGGCTGTCCCAGTGCTATGGTGGAAGTATCAGCCTCAAAAGAAACACCATGATCCTGCAGTCAGTGGTCCTTGTCCAAAGCCTTGCCTGGATTAACTCCATTGACAGTGCAATCAAGGCAGCAAAAGACAGATCCTATCCAGCTCCAGCAATTTGCAGGGGACTGCAGATCTACAGGAATTGCTCCACAGCACCACTGCAGGCTGCTCAGCCTGTACAGCCATCTAGGCAAACTTGAAAACTTCTCAGAAGTTTAAAAATTTTTGGAAAAATAAAGCAAACCAGAATCTGTTTGACTTCTTTACATTCAAAACTCAAAACCTGTTATTATTCCTCAGAAAAGCATTTCAGGTCCTCAGAAAAGCATTTCAGGTCCAGAAGGGAGAAAATCCAGGGTAGTGGTCCTTGCTCAGCACTTGGGTTCAGACTTCTCTCCTGAGAAATGCTGTAAGGCCAGCACAGGCTCCAGCTGCTGACTTGATGGGCAGCTTTGGTGGAGGAGCACACCATTTCCACCTGCACATATTTGCAGTGAGGAGGGAGGAGAAGCTCTCTGTTAACCACCCTCCTGGACTAAAAAAGCTGTTGAGTCAATGCTTTCTGTTCCCACGACCTTTTTTCTGATGATTCAGCATCTTTTGTTTGGGGAAAAAAAAAAAAAAAACACCTCTGTTGTAATGTTTCCAACCTATTCTACTATCAATTACAAAATTATGGCTATTGTTATAAATGGTTTACATTGAAAATAATCAGGAAAGTAAGCCCAAATTGAGTATGCCTTGTAAAAGGGAAAGTGTATCATTTTAAGCCTCCCAGAGTACATACAATTTCTCTGGGTTCCCTTGTTCTGAGTATTAGCCCTGCAATTTAGGACTGTGTTTGAAGCCTGGCAGGTTGGGAGGTATGATACTAATGCATACATTGATTATGAATGCCTGGGTTAAATGAACAATTATTAACTGGTGAATGAGAGAGTTAAAGAATTTCTTAGTTTGCTGTTGCTGTATTTCCCAGTGACAACAATGAAAGCAAGCAAAAGAATCTTTTGGATGCAAGATTGTTTTTCCATGGATGAGGGATTACAGATTGGCTTTTTAACTTCAGCTTTTCCAAATAGTTTTTCAGTTATTTAATTTACTCTACATGGAGTCTATTGATTATTCAAGTTGGCAGTCAATTTTATAGGGCACCCCGCTGTTTCTTTGCTTAATGTAGTCAATGATTGTAATTGCTTGATCAGTGCAGCCCATGAAATAGGTTTTGTGTCTTTTTTACAATGCATTGATGGCTTTATCTGATGCAGTCTTGGCAGGGTCTAGGTTTTACAGCACGATCCTGAACTCCCAGAGGTCTCTAGATTAATGGCTATGGCTTTCTGTTGGAGCTGCTGATACTGCTCTCCAGAATGTATTCACACATCTGGCATGCCACACTTGGCAGTTGTGCCAGCTTTTTGTTGCGCAGTTACAGAATATCTCACCAGTGCCTAGTTAACTGTTTTCACTAAGGGAATGAGATAAAAAGCCATCCACAGAGTTGTTGGCACACACTCTGTGTCATTGTAATCACAAATTTTTAATTTTTCTATTACACTTTTTATACGGCCAATTGATGTTTAGAAACAACAAAATACGCGTGATATTTATTGTATGAACTCTGATTTGATTCCACAAAAGATTCCAAGCTCATTGTGATTTCCCGCAAACGTCCCATTAACACTTTATTTCCAAAAGGAGGAATGAGTTTTCTGTTGTATTGTCAGCAAATAAATGGATTAAAATTACATATCTCTGGTTCAAATTTTTCTGCAAGGAGAAAGAAAGAAAATGCAGATGGAAGGGCAGCAAGAGGAACCTCGTGACCTTGCCTATGAGTGAAGTAATTCTTTTGTCTTTCATTGGTTCATGTTAAATTACTTAAGCTTCATTTAGCTCTGCTTGAAAGTCAGTGTTTCATATTTGGTAGAATTTGAATTGTATTATTAGAAATGTAAAATATAGTCCTAATAAGCAGGCCAAGAAAATGTAATGAAATACGCAACACAGGTGCTTAAATCCATGGACAATATAATTATATAGCACACATACACCATTTACAGTGCCTAAGGTGACATCCTGCCAAAAATGTAAAAGTGTGATAGATTTTGGACCAGCTGTGGTATGAAGTGATTTCCTCAGCTGAGCTTGACACAGAAACTGGACATGTGCAACCCCTATATTAATTCTTTTCTCTCCAGGTAGTAAACTATGCATGCATAATGCATCTTTGTGTAGAAAAGGTCTACTTAGAAGACATCTGGAATTCAATATTTGAAATTCCAAGTCTATCTTTCCACTGAAATCTTAGTTATGTTGGGCAATAACACAGGAATCATATGCATATATATGCACAATATTAATAACTCACACACCATGTGTTAACAATACATAGCCTTAAAAAAACTGTCACAAGGAAAAATAATGAGAATAACATGGAAAAAACTTTCAGTGTAATGGTCATTGTCCTGACATCACTACTGAAATATTTTATGATTTTATGATTTCTGATGATTTTAGTGCAGTGAAATCCAGTCACGTTCTAGAAGCCCATCCCAATAACTTTTAAGCATGTAAGTAACTACTCACATAAACTATTCCATGGAATTTGTTTGTGCCCACTTTATCAGTGTCAAGGCATTAAACAGATGGCTCCTCTCCTTCAAATACCACAAACAAAATACTTCCTTGGATGTTCTTTTCCATTATGAAAAAACTCATTCTTTTAATTTAATATTGTCTTGATTGGTTTGAAGGATTAAAGATCTTTAACATGGAATATGTAAACTCAGAATGAGTAAGTCCTTCACTCAAAGGAATGAAGAACCAAATGTCAGCATCAAAAACTTTACCAGAAAACTATCAAATGTAGCTGTATAATTTACCTTCAGTCATGGAAAAAAGATACCATCACCTTTCCATGTTTCCAGATTTTCTGAGCTGTTGTCATGCTTTTTTTAAGTGTAAAAAAACTCAAAAATCCTGTATAGAGGTCTACATTTAACTTCAATCTTTTTCTGTACACTAATAATTTATGGCTTCTGGAGTTGGAAAGATTTTCTTTTTAACAATAAATAAAAGTAGCATAATTTCTTTACCAAATGGTAAGCCAGTCAAGGGGAATATGAGAAATATAGATGGTGCTAAAAGGAAAAATAAAACACTGTAAATTCATTTGTATATTGTACCTTTCAGAACTCTGCCTTTTCTTTTACACACTCTGTTTTGCCACTGAAAATGAAAGGTGAAGAAGTAGGATGATAAACACTGACAGATGAAAACTTTGAAACAGGTACATGAAAATTTTCTGCAACATTTTGTCCCTTAAAATTCACTCAGAAAAACACTCTTTGTGTTTCAATTTCTTACTTTTCCTGGAGTAACTAAGTAGATACTGGTATTAATACCCAAGATAACCTGCTACACCTCAATGGAAAGCACCTGTTGTGGGCTAAACTTTGTATGTTTGCTCAGACAATGATTGGACTTCTCCTGAAGCAGGCAGCACCTGCAGTACAGCAGAAATAACTCAGCACTTGTATGAAGAGTCCTACATGGAGTATCTGTGAATATGATGGATGTCACATTCAGCCAGTCCTGCCCCATAAACCCATTGGGCATTTTGCTGTGGCTTTTAAAGTAGGCAGAACATTATCTATACTTTTTTACTGCATGCTTTATATGTTGAATTATCTTGGAGCATTGAACTGACCCTGATTTTTTTAAAACTGATGCAAAATACTATGGCACACTCACCATCTCTTTCACATTCCCAACTAATTCTTCACATGACATCTGGCTGTTTCAATGTTGTCTCTGCCTTTGAAACAAAAGATTCTACCTCTCTTTCTCTTCATTAAATGATTTCTGAAATTTCTGATTTCTGGTTAAGTCACCACATGTAGGAACTGCATGGACCAGCAAGGGCCGAGATGGAGCCTTAGCTTTTCTTGTCAGCCTTGTGTGCAGTCCTTGATTGTCACTTGTGACCTGTAAATGTACAATATCAGGTGGTTCACGACAGAATTGTCACAGTTGTCTGAATTTGCTTAAGTAAACTTAGAATTGTTTTGCTAATTTTTATTTTTGCCATAACTAAGAACATAGCTAAGAAATATATGACTAATTCTCCCCAAAAAATAACCTTCTGAACCAAAATGTTCACATCAGTATATTTCATATCCTGTAAATAATAGCAACTAAAATTACTAGTTCCTAATTTGCTTATTCAATATGTATGCTAATTTTTTAGGTATGGGTCCAAGACACAAAATCAACATCTTGAATGAAGTCAGCTTTTGCTTTCTGTCACTGTTTAAGGGACAGGTAGGTAGCCCATAAAGTACAAGTGTATTGATGTCTTCCTTGGGACAGAACCCACTTCGAGTGAAACCAGCAGGAAGGGACTTCTGTCAACAATTTAAATGTAAACATTGTGTTTGAAAAGACTAAGAGGTAATCAAATTAAAAATGGTTTATGTCACAGGCATCTTTTGTGAAAAATCCTTTCTTTAGGATTTTTCCCTCTTCTGGGAAGCTGAGGCTCCAGAGAAAGAATGTAAACAATGGTTATCTGCTGCTGTGGGATGCAACAGGTGCACCTGTGATTGGCCTATGTTGCATGTTTACAATTAAGGGCCAATCAAAGACCAAGCTCTCTCTGGGACATCGTCAGAGAGAGCTCCTTTGTTGATTCATTCCTTTTCTATTCTTAGCTTAGCAGCTTCTGAACTTTTCTCTCTATTCCTATTAGCATGGTCATAATGTATTATATATCATAAATTAATAAATCCAGCCTTCTGATCATGGAGTCAAGATTCTCGTCTGTCTCTTCACCCCTGAGGAACCCTTGCAAGCCCTGTAACAGGTTTAGATAAAGAGCAGGTCCTTTCCTTTAATTTTAAATTCTGGATGTAAAAGGCACGTGATAGGAAAAGACTTTCTTGTTCCTTGAAGCTCAGACTAACTTAAGCCAAATTTTTAAGCCTCTGGAACAGGAGTCACCTCTGTCAAAGGACCATAACAGAGGTATCTTCTTTCTTTGGCCTAAAAAATCTCAGTGGTACTGGGAACCCCTAGATGAGCGTTGCTGAATTTCCAAACCCATTGTCAGACTTGGGGTGTAATTTAGACCTAACCTTGGATACAGAAGTATTCTGGTAAATCAAGGGACAGAGGTGAGATTTAAAGCAAAAAACCCTGATCTGTCAAAAGTTCAGTGTAAGTTCTGTGTAGGTCTTTGTACTTTGTTCCCTTGTTTTTATGTACTTTATTGGAAATGAAGCTGACCTGAGTTGATTGTTGGTGAGGGCTGCTCAGCTTGTGTGCTCTGGAACAGGACACCACCAAGACACAGATTTGTTAATCTTTTGCATTTCTGTATCGTTACCCTCCTCCCCATAAACTGAGTTCTTCTCATGTGGGCAAAGACACTGCCTCTATTCATTAGGAAGCTGAGAAGGATGATTCACTTGATGAATTCTTGTCCCAAGTATTTCTTTTGTAAGTGTAAATATTATAGTTCAGCATTCGAAAGATCAAAAATAATCTTTATTATTGTAATATTTATACATAAAGAGCATTACTGAAATAGGAGTGCTTGATTACTTGGATTGGGTTACATGATTGTGACATACTTATTTTTAGTCCTTGTGCTGAATGGTAACAGGAGACAGAGATTTAAAAAAAAAGGACTATAGATTCATTGCTGGTGATTGTTAACTGTTAAACAACTCAGATGCTTCTACTAATGGGAAATGGCACCCCTTTAGTTTCAAATTTCTGGTCCATCTGAAATTTGCTTATATTTGGAACAGTTCATATTGTGCTACACAAAGCATAAAGATGGGCACAGTACTCCCTTGCCACATGAAGGTAGTGCAAATATACTGAAATGAATACAGTGACCTTGAAGACTCAGTAGAATAAGTGAAGAAGAGGAGCAAGGAACCCCCTGTGCCTCAGTGGCTGGTGCATGGAGCTGCCTCTCAGCAGAGGGAACCAGGGCAGTGCTCAGAGCACTGCATTATCTGTCCTGTTCCTATCTGACCACAGAGCATAGTCACCATCCCAGGTAATTACTTTGCTGGCACACATTGGAGTTTTTCCATCTGAGCTGTTTCCTGCAGGTACATTGCCATCAATCAGGCTTGTCCTTGAAGGCTTAATGATATGGAATTGCTGGGCATTTATGGGGTATGCTTATGCCATTATCAGACAAGTTATCTAAACTTTTGCTTTTAGTCAGATCATTCCAGATTGATCCATCTTTCTAACAATACTTCAGCTGTTAATTGAATATGGGCAGTAATGTTTTCCATGTTTCTTAATTATTTTACTCTTCTGAACCAGGTTCCTTTAGTGGATATTTATTTATTCAGCCACAATGATGCATACACTTACTGACTGAAGCTGTATGAGCTCTAAAAACCTGTCTGTCTCTGCTGAAAGCATTGCCCTGCTTTGAAAGGAGCCTGCAAGGGCTGCACAGAGCAGGCAAGTCCCTCGTGCCAGTGATTTTCATATCAGGTGTGTTTGGTTTACAAATACAGAGTAATTTCTCTAATTGCAAGTCCTTGTTCTCTCTTACCTGTCATCATCACCAACAACAAAGTCCTCTTAGAGCTCAGCTGCCTCGTTGCCCATTGTCTCCAGAGACAGTCCTTAATGACACCTGTGCAAAACCATGGACTCCCCTGGGCTCAGGCAGCTGGAAGGGATGAGGATTGCCAGTGATCCTTTAGAAAACACATGAACGATTGAGCCTCCAGCCTGGGTAGCAAGAGAAAACTGTAGAGATGGCTTTTTCTGTTACTTGTCTGAGCAGATTGTTCCAAGTTCACAGAAGGAATAAATCTGCTTTCCATTCTCTGGAGAAGAACATCATGTATTTTCAGGAAATCAGGATACCTCCCATATACCACCATCACATGGCGTTGTGGAAGGATGTCACTGACAGGGTATCAGCACTCTGATGACACCAGGGCCTTTCCTCCAGATTTTGGTTAAAAAAACAGGTACAGGCTTTGCACTGGCAGGGGGAAAGAAAAAAGAAAAAAAAAAAAAAGCAGCCAAGCAAAGCTCTTCTTTTGTGTTTGTTTAGTTTTGAAAGACTTGCCTGAAGGTTCATTGGCGTTCCTACTGCAGACAGTTTGTGCCTGGGCTTCCTTGCAGAAAAAAGGGGGATTTTCCAGGCACGTCAGTATGTCCTTGGCTGCACAGACACCTTTCATACAAAAGGCAGTTTCAGTTTCTCCCACTTCACAACAGTTGCTCTTATGCGCACTGGCGCAGCTTCACCCTGCAGTGTTTAACTGGTGCTGTTTATGGTGCTTGCATTCTTACCAGTTTCTCTGATATACTCTCACCTTGTCAATACTGTCATGCAGTTCTCCAGCAAGAGGGTTTTTTATCTGATTTTCTCTATCTGTAGGTGCTTTTTCCTCCTCGTTTCTCAACCGCACTGACTTTGTCTGCCTGCCCAACATCAATAATTTTTGAACCATTTGCTAAATGTAACCCAAGATAGCAATGTTTGTCTCAAAAGGATGAAACCCCCACATATTTTCTGGAACTTGGTGAGAGGAGAAGAAGCGAGACTTGAGCAGGGCCCTGCAGAGAGGGAGGGCTGTAGAGTGAGCTCAGGCCATACCTTTTCTGCCTGACCACAGGTATGTGCGCTCAGTGCCAGGGACGGGTGACAGCCTATGACATAGGGTCAGCCCTGAGGAAAGACAGGGTGATATTAGGAGAGGTTGACATCCCAAGCTTGGACAGGTAGACTCTGGGTTAAAAACCAGCTGGATGGCCAGACCCTGAGGGTGATGATAAGGGGTGCTACATCCTGTTGGCAGCCAGTCACAGTGGTGTTGCTCAAGGCTCAGTACTGGGGCCAGTTTGTTTAATATCTGTATTGAGGGTCTGGACGAGGGGATTGAGTGCACCCTCAGTGAATTTGCAGGTGACAATGCATTGGCTGAGACTGTTCACCTGCGGGTAGGAAGGCTCTGCAGAGGGATCTGGAGAGGCTGGATCTATGGGCTAAGGGCAACAGGATAAGCTTCAACAAGGCCAGGTCCTGCCCTTGAGTCACAACAATCCCAGGCAGCACTACAGGCCTGGGGCAGAGCAGCTAGAAAGTAGTCCAGAGAAAAGGAGATGGGGGTGCTGATCAACACTGGATGAACATAAGCCAGTGTGAGCCCAGGTGGCCAAGAAGGCCAATGGCATCCTGGCCTGTATCAGCAATAGTGTGGCCAGCAGGACCAGGGCAGGGATTGTCCTCCTGTAGTCAGCGGCACTGGTGAGGCTGTGCCTCAAGTGCTGTGTCCAGTTAAGGGCTCCTCCCTACAAAATGGACACTGAGGTGCTGTAGAGGAGAGCAACAGAACTGGTGAAGGGTCTGGAGAGTAAGTCTTATGAAGAGTGGCTGAGGGAGCTGAGGCTGTTTAGCCTGAAGAAAAGGAGGCTCAGGGAGAGCCCTATTGCTCTCCACAACTGCTGAGAGCAGGCTGTAGCCGGGTGGGGTTGGTCTCCTCTCCCAGGCAACCAGCAACAAGGCCAGAGGAAGAGGCCTCAAGCTGTGCCAAGGAAGGTTCAGGCTGAACACCGGGAGGGGCTTCTTTACTGAAAGGGTTGTTAAGCATTGGAACAGGCTGACCAGGGAAGTGGCAGAGTCACCACGTCTGTAAGTGCTGAGAGAAATAACTGGGTGAGGCACTTACTGCTACGGTTTAGTTGACATGGTGGTGTTCAGCAAAATGTTAGACTCAATGACCTAGAAGGTCTTTGCTACCCTTAGGGATTCTATAAGTCTGCAGGGTTATGCAGAGAGCTCTGGAGAACACATGGAGGAATAGGGATAGTGTAAAGCAGTGCAACAGAGGCTGAATTCTGACCACAATACTTATGGATACCCATTTAGGTTTTTTTACTATTACTGTATAGTCCTTTTCACATAATAAGAGCAAGAAGCTGGTTGACCTGGCAGAGAACAGCTGCTCCTCAGCACATTAATCATCCTCCCACCAGTGCTCATCCATGGGGTCCCATGGTGGGTGCCCTGTGAAGATCACCCTGCTCTGCAGCCTGGGAGACCCACACGAGACCCCGCACAGACCCACATGGAAGACGCCTTGAGGTGTGTAACAAATCATGAGGCAGCCTTTACTGGCTGTGAACACCTTGCAAAGTGTGTTTGTGGGGGCTGCAGACCCTTCTCTTATTGAGGAGCATCAGTGCCATCCCCAGCAAAGACAACAGCCTGCCTCTCAGCGGCTCCTAGTCTCCTCTTCAAAGCCCATATGCAAGGCTCACAGAAGCAGGGATGAGCATTGCACACTCATGAATAAGTGTAATTGAAATTCTGTTCATAGCTATTTGGGGGGAAAAAATTGCTAGTGTAATTAAAATGCACAGGGGAAAGAGAAGTAGCCTGTGCAGACACATTATGTTACACAGCACCCACCCAGACAAAGGTCTTTGTCTATAAAAAGCTCAAATATGTCTGAGATAATTGCTGTTCATTGATTGTGCCTCTGAAGTGGAGTCATTCTGGCATATTCCACCTTGAGGCTGTCTTATACATTTCTTTGAAAAGGAAAAATTCAAAAGTTCAAGTAAAGACACAAGTTCAGTCAAATATGTAGCAGTAAAATCTTGATTTACAGCATTAAGGTTACTTTCAGCTGACCTAGCCCTGAGTGGTGCTGGGCAGTTTTGTCTGATCTTGTGTTAATGCTGTTAGCCTGTGTTTACTAAATGATTTAGCACTGAAATGTTGGGAGTTGCCAAATATTTGTCTTCTGTCGTTTATGAATATTTGAACAGCTCTTTCCTCAGCCCACTCTGAATGCAGAAAAGGGTGTTAAAAGTATTGCACTCCGGGAGCGTTGCTTTGCGGAGGCTGCCGACCAACAACATTCTTACATCAGTGACGCCTTTGGCACTGTACTAAATAAACCAAAGGTAGGAGCACAAACAGCGCACTTGATAATATGTTTGCATCTTGCTTCTTGCATCCTACAGAAATTCATATCTGAAAATAGAGGTCTTCAACTGTTGTATATTTTTTTGCTCCCTCTCCTTTTTAATATAAAAGCATTAAATAACCCCTAGTTGGACCCGTTTTATGCTGAAGGCAACATCCAGAAAGGATGGGAACCTGAGTTCAAACCCAGACTTCATCACAGATGTGTGAGATGAACTTGAGTATGTCTCCATAGTGTGTGTTTTGTCTAGACAAAAAACAAGTGTGAAGTTTTTAATAAATAGTGTGTGTACAAATGTACTAAGATATCATGAAAGAATATGTATCCTAGGTGTGGGTCACAATTTCTGCATGTAGCCCGCATTACTGCACTACCAGCTTTTCTTTTGTCACAGCATTTCTTGCACTTGCCTTTTCTGGGGGTTTGCAGACCCCAGAGTAAACAAGCACACCACTCTTTATGCACCCAGAAGTGCAGCTCATTTTCACTTTCAAATGTGATTGCACAGGGAATCTACTACACCAGATTTGATTGCACCCAGCAATAGCAGTCTGCAATATTTTACACACAGGTTCAAGGCTGAGATTAATTTCTCAGAAAAAAAAGTTGACCCATAAAGTAGATAATTTTAAATGTCAGCCTTCCTAGAAGAGCTGCAACTTTTCACCTTCTGTGACTTAATCCCATGCCTCATGGATAGGAAGTAAAACACTTTTGGTGTAAAAGGAGCATCCCTATTTTGATAGAGCTGCTGGATTTAATAGATCAGGATTTGATTAGAATACACCTAGCCACACAGATAATGCTTTGTGTTTATTTTTCTTACATTCTAATACAAAGATAAATTAATTTCATGTGAACTTATTGGTAATCATTTACATTTAGTATGTCTGAAAGAAGCCAAAAGTAATGAAAGGAGACACCTTCTCATTCATTATTTGTTTTTAAATATTCCTTCTTTCTTTCTTCCTTTTTTTTTTCTACCTCCACATGCTGATATTGCATGCATGGCTTGCTCTCAGCTTGCTATGAAACAAGCTGGGGCAAGCCTTGTAATATGATTCAAATTGTAAATCTCATGTCTTGCATCCCCCAAACACCTCATCTCATATGCAGTCTGGAACCTTCATTCCAGTACCAATTAGACTAATATATCCACCCAGCTCCGATTGGGGTGATGGATCGGCTGGTGGGGGAAATGGAGGCGATTTTCTCAGCTCCTCTGCATTCCCATAGGCATGCAGCATTTGACAGATTGGGCAGAACTGCCACGAAAGAGTCTGACACAGATGGTGTAATTAGAAAATGCGAAGTGCGAGTGTGAAATTTATCTTTGATCAGCACCTCCTTGCCAGATTGTCATCTATGTTAATATGATGATGGCTTCTTGGAGATGGATAGAAGAAAACAGCAGCCTTGAGGAAGAAATGGAGACAGTTCACAATGTAGAGAAGATATTTTGTTTAACTCTGAAACTCAATCAATTTTAACCTGAGTAAAAAGTGATTTAATGCATTTAATTCATAGGAAAACAAATTGAATCTAAATCTGATACCTTACTTTGTTAGGACCATAATCAATATGATAAAATCTTAGGTTTTGTTGGAAGAAGACAGAGATTAATTTTTTATGAACAGTTTAAAAAAAATCAATCTATAGCTATAGGCACACTCAAAGCTACCATATCACTCTCTGTAGAGACCTAACGTAATCTAAATATATATAAAAATCATTACGGAGTTGCCTGGACTGTTTTAAATAGTTAGAAGAAATTTTTTTTCTCTTTAAGCTTTGCAATTACAATACCATCCTCTCTAGCAAGTCATGGAGTTCATCTACATTCGATGTAGAATCACAGAAATCTTTAGCTGTTTCATTTCCCCTCTTTATTCCAAAGGAAGGTTTTGACTGGTTTGAGGTTTTTTTAAAATTAAAAATGGATAAATATTCTTTGCCTGAGCAAAACATTCTGATAATTTATCTGACATCTCCAGCTTTCCCAGGAACCTGATGCTCTGTGTTCTGCAGCAGCAAAGATCCTTGTCCTTTAGGTGCTGATGAGTCAAATGCTGCTCTTCAAGCATGGGGAGATTTGGCCATTGTGAGATGTAGGTATAACCTTCCACGGGGAGAAACTGAGGCAGGGAGCAGGAAGGCACAGGGCATTCGGGGTCACAGAGCAGAGTGTCACAGGGCCACTGTCACTGGTGGGTCCCTTCAGCTGTGTCCCTTCCACACCACGTCTGGCAGCCACTGGGATCCTGTGTTCGGGTGGCTCAAAAGGTTGGAGTTTACAAACCACTATTCCGTAGTTCATTTTGCTAAAAACTGCTCAAATGTTCACATGAGTGGTGCTAATTTTCAGGAAGGTAAATTAGCATAATTAATGACCAGCCAAATTTGGGGGTAATACAGTATGTAATTAACATTAGAGAGTTCTGTTGTACCACCTGCCCCCACATTTCATTGTTGCAGTGTACGAACTGTACAGGAGGCTATTTTCCCCTTTGCTGCACTGAGCAGAAAGCAGCTTTCTTCATCAGAATAAGCCATTAGCTGTAATGGCATGTAGGTGTAATGGAATGTGCTCGAAACATCTGTGCTGAGAGCAGGGGAGAAATTGCTGCATGCAGTCGTAGGCCTTTGGGGAGCTTGATTAAGGATTGCTTCAGAGAACTTGAGATCTGGCTTGGGATGCAAAAAAGAGAAGAAAGGAAAATAACACTAATAGATTTACGGATGTACTGCAGGGAGAACAAAGGATTTTTAATTTTTTTTACTTCCCTTTATTGCTCTTATATTGCATCTGTTCTCTGTTGGGCTTTCTCTTATTGAATTGATCTGGAAAAAAAATGTAGCTCAAAATGCAGTTTAGCAAAAGACATCCTTGCTGTATAAACATGAAAATAGCTTGATTTTTTTTTCCTTTGTTTGCTAATGAAGACCTTGTTGAAACCACAAATATTTCTAACAATAAATATTTATTGCATATGACATTTGCCTAAATCTATTTTCAAGTGATATGTCCTCTATCTAGAAATCATGTAAAAACACACATTAAAAAAAAACCTGTACACAAAGACAATTCTTGCCTTGCATTATTTACATTTCTGGAGTATTCATCTGCTCCTTGTGCTGATTTTTTTTTCCAAGATTTCTTTAAAATGAATTTCTGATTTGTTTTTCTTCAACTCCATTTGTTTGCACACATTTTTAATAACCAATGGAATATAAACTCTCAGTACACAACAAGAGTAATTGCAGAACCACTGGGCTATGTCAGTTCTGGCTATTGACCCATCAAACTGTGAAAAATCTGAAAATGCAGTTTACAGGATCTTAGGCAAGGTGACAGGGAGGAGAAAAGCAATGTTATAAAAGATTACTTTGATGCCATACAAAGAGAAGGGTTAAATGTTTGAAAAATCCGTATTACAGAAAAAGGAATTAATGGCTGCCTGGGACAGATGTGGATGTATCACACAGAAAATGAGAAACAAACCTGCAAATATTGGGTGGTTAAATGATTAAGTAAATCTTACACTTTCTAATTATAAATGACAACAAAGCACTATGTTCACTAGTATCCATCTTCCTTATGAAATAAGAAGCTTTCTGAGCTGGTGCCAAAAATGCCTTGCAATGAAGTTTAAAATATGTAGGGAGGCAAAAATGTAATAAAAATGCAAAAGCTAATAATATTATGGTGACTGGCATTGTTTACAATGTAGAGCACCTGCTGTTTTCAAAAAAAAAAAAAGAGAGAGAGAAAAAGAAAAAGTGAAATCATCAAACTGTTCTTAAATGGAAAATCTGGGCTCTCTGCCAATTACACAATGTGTTTCAGGTGCACTGTAAATAGGAACAATAAAAGGTGCAGGGGACAGAATCTGAAATGTTAAATCTCAGATACACAAGAAATTATTTGATGATGTTACTTTGAAAGGAAGTCTTGGGTACCTTCCAAATTTCTTCAAAGTGGAAATAGGTTTAAATTCTTGCCTCTGTATAAAAGTTGTAAAAATCTAATTATCCCTTTTAAAAATTTGATTAAATTAACCCCAAAAAGAAGAAGAGCCAAAAAAATCCAAGAAACCCACACGGGACTTCCCTTTTACTAGTCTACTCAACATGGGAGATGCTTGGTGACTACAGAGAAATATAAGACCAAATTCTATGATATAATAATGAAAAGCTAAGCCCACTCACCCCCAGAGTTATAAATTTGGATTTCAGGAGGCCAATGTTGAAGTCTGGCTCACTGAAGTCAGAGCATGAATGTGATACACATTTCAGAGGAAAACTCACACTGTTCCAGCACTGTGTATCAGAGAACAAATGGTAGCTAAGTTTGCGTTAGGCACTGGATGCAGGAAAATTTGTCATTGGCCAGCTAAAGACTTGAATGAATTTTCCTTCAGGCTATAGGACTTTAGCTGTGGACAGGAGTTTTCTTAGACATATAGAGACCAGAGCTGGGATGAAAATTGGTCTTCATTCATATAATTAGAAGGAGAGTGGGAAATTTAAGTATGTATTTCTTTCTTTGGGAAAAATACTTTGGCTATGTGTTTTGTTTCAAGAGAAAATGAGAAAGTGAAGAGATGTCTTAAGCATGGTCAGAAAGTAGTTGTCAGGAGACTCTTTCTGAAATAAATGGAATGAATGATGGCACATCCTCTGACCTTGAGCCGTGAACTGCTCAGCTCAGCTCACTCTGCTCCTGTCTCACCCTCTTCTCCCCTAGAACAAGGGGGGTTTCTCCCCACTGTGTTTGGGGAGCAGTTGCTGACCTGTGCACCTGCATAGTGCTGTTTGGCAAGAGCTAAACTCCAGAGACAGGGGGAAGGGTTAAACAGTATAGATCTCATGGAGCAGTGCTTAAACATGTCCTAAGCCTGTTTAGTTTACTAGTATAGATGTAGCCTTGGAGACCAGAGACCAGATGCTGTGCATCTGCTGCACTCCCTGTAAGATCAGCCCTGATTATTTCCACACCCCATATCTACAGGGAAGGCCTGTAATAAAGCAGTAATCACTTTCCTCCCAGCCTCACCTGAACCATGAGCCAAATCTTCATTTCAGTAACCCTTAGATAAATCAATAATCCTTCTGTGTGGCTGAAATCAGACATACAATCTTTGTATTACTCTTTCTTTTGGGTCTGATCCTGCCAGTTTGCTGTCGCTAACAGGACCAGGATCATATCTCTTATCAATGGCAGTTTGTTTTCCATTTCATGCTACAATTATCAAACTATCTGAACAACATTTATAAAAAGCTATGTATTTTAATAGAAGGAGAAACTGGGGACACCCTTGGTATTTCATTTTACCAGGATGTAGATTATCAGGCTACTTCCATGTGGCATCCTATTCCCATAATCATTTCTCTTTTTGCATCTGTGCCTAAACTAACAGTGTTTCATGGTGGAAAAACAAAAAAATAGGTCACACAGTTTTCTTCCACTTTTATACAATTTTTTTGGAGCACACACACACCATGGCATGTTAAAATGGGCAGAGTTAAAACAATATCAGAGAACAGTTGCAGGGGTGAAGCGTGAGCTGTGCTAAGTAGGACTTTGGCTATTACCTCTATATTGATGTCTGGTTTTCTGGTACCAGACCTGAGTGCCAGAAGTAGAAGCTGCAGATCTGTTGCAATGGTGAAAGAAGGAAGAGCATCTGCAATGAGTTCAAAGAAACAACCAAGTTAGAATGTAGAGTGGATTGGAGAAAAGGCACCAAAACATCGCTGCATTCTAAAAATGTCAGGATTTTTTTACCTCTGAAGCAAGAGTAGTTGCTAACTAGGCTGAATGCTGGTGAATCCAGTAGAGGGCTGAAAAAAATGGTTTTGGGCAGGTAGTTCTAGGTGTTCATCCTCAAGGACTGGACCAGCTGACCTCCAGAGGTCCCTTAAAAATTCAACAATCCTGTGATTCTGTTATTCTGTGAATCTATAGCTACACCTGTTCAAGGAATTTGAAAAAATATTTATGTATTTTAAATCACTTTAAAATAGGAGCAAAAGAAGTTTAAAGTATGTCTCTTCTCTGGTGAATGGAGGTGAACTTTCCTTCCTCTCTGCCCCCTCTGTTATGGAGGAGTGATTGTTCTCCTTCTCTTTGTGTAACTTCAGCATCTCCTATGACATTAGTGTGAAAATGCAACCAAAACTCATGAGTGATACTGATTCTACTAAATTTGGTGGAGTCATCTATCTATGACTTCACTGGGTTCAAATTTTTATTCTTTGTTGAATGAATTTTTATTCAGTGATGATTCTCGCTTTTAAGATGGACACAAGCAGATACACAGGAAGCATTTCCTGGGATCACACCTAAACTGATGAATTTAAAACTGCTTTGAAAATAAACTTCTTGCAGGAAACTCCTTAGTTTATTGAAGATAAATCCACTAGCACAAATTAAGATATATAGATTGATAGATATGCACAACTCTCACTCTTCTTTCTTCTAAATATCAGGTCGTTTTCAACAACCCAAGTCTAATTCCCAATGAGGCTTTCCCTAAAGGTTTAGGTAAAAATAACAGTAAGAAACAATAAAGTTTTAGTTATATAGCTATATATTTGAAGACAAATATAACTACAGATCAGATGTTTTTATACATGCCACAAGCATGTATAAAACCAAAAAAATTTAGATCAACCTTTCAGTTATTTAGGCTTAGATAGATCCAAGTTTGTGAGCATCATAGTTTAATCATCTTAGAGTCTTTTTAATGACATTAGTTAGTACATTTATTACAGTTAGCACTGCTATGATATCCAAACTTTTCTTCCCAAGACAGGGAATATGAAAATGGGACAGTCAGTTTGAACCTCAACAGTGAATGTTTAGTCCCAGTAATTTCAGGTTTCAGACCTGTCTAGCTTAGGAGAGGTTTAGGACTATGTCCACAGCAAGAAGACAGTCTAACATTGCTGCTTCAAGCATTTTCAAGAGGAATGTGAGAGCAGCTTATTCCACCACTTCAGCTATTTATTCTCTTCTTATACACAGTCTTGCATAAGAAAAAATAAGCATTAGAAAACCAACAGCTCAAGTTCACAGCATGAAATGCAACTAAATCAGGAACCTTGTAAAATAAAGCACAGCAACACCAAAACTGTGTCTTCCCAGATGCTGCAGCAAGCTGTAACAGCCTAGCTTCAGGTTCAAACCAGGTAAGACCAAGGATAATGGCAAGAGAAGTACTGGATGATTCTGGTTATGGTACCTCTCTGCAATCACTGAATGACTTACTCCCATGTTTCGTAATCCTTCATCAGACATCTGGAAAGACCAAATCTATGGGAACACCATGATATCTCTTAAAACACAATGCGCACCAAACTGGCCAGTATTAATGGGCAAAGGCAGAAACAGTCCTAAAAGAACCTGTGCATAGTTTTGACTGCTTCATTAACAGAGAATATAAAATTTCATCAAACGTTTCTTGCATCACACCCACACTGTTCAAAGGAACTCTGGCATCTTTGCTACAAAGTCTTCTTTTCAAAATTTGAAGTAGTGAAAATTCAACTCTTTTCTAGATGACTCTTAAGTTAAACACCCTTGTTCTTCAAGTAATCTCCTGCCCCAAAACATGTTTATGCACTCTGATCAAATCCCTTCTTACCCTTTGCTTTGGGAAGCTAGCCAGCATGAGCTGCTCTGCAACCACCACTTTCCTGCAACAGATCCAAATTATCTTGTGCTCCTTGTTTGTTTTGGTGGCTTTTAAAGCATGGTTTAACAAAAGAAATACTACTGCAAAGACAGATTTTAGGATGCTGCATCTGCTAGGTGTCCCATAGTATTTCCATCCGGGGATTTTGTTAGTTTTTTGCACTCTGAGCACATGCTCAGCTAGGTAGCCACAATTACTCCTTCTTTCACAGATCTGCTCTTATTAATTTTTTTTTTGTGCTACTGATTTTTTAGGTATAGGAAAGACAGCTTCTCTTCCCCCAGATCACTGATACATGATAGGTGTGTGCTATCAGTCTGTGTGTCCAAGGTTGGGTGAGGTTTTGCAAGTGGAAGGCCTTCAGCTCTGCAGTCTGCTTCTTACCCCAGGCTGGCAGATCTTGAGCTTAACCTTCAAGGCCCTCATGCTCTTCTTGAGCTTTTGCCTGAGGGCTGCTGCAGGCAGCAGTTGTACTTCAGCATCCATGTGAATCTATTAATGTGGTTACACACGTGTTGTACAGACACAGTCACCAACCCCACACAAGCCCAGCCCCTCCATGGTGCTGCCTGGGTCACCCACTGGAGTTCCCTGCTGGCCAGAACTTGAGTGAGCATCCACCCACAGGCAAGGTGACAAATGCCACTTGCAAGTGGGAGATAGATACAGTGGGGAAGAAAAGGCATCTCATCGCACATGTTGGTGCATAGCATTTTATGGCACGGCTTGTCACATTTTACTGCTTATATATGAACATCCTCATCACATCACATCAGCAAAACAAGATATGTTTACTTCACTGTGTCCCACAAAAATAACCCTCTGGCTAAAATATGCACTCACCCTTTAAAAAACATTGCAAAATGCCTCTGATTTCCCTCAGAGGGGTTTCTTTGAAAGTCTGGTTTTTGACACAGCTTGTTTTGCTGATATAAACATGTTAATAGTGAAAATGTCAAAAAGTTTATTGATTCTAATTCTTGAGATGGAAAAAACACATAAAAGTTCTGTTCTGTGCTCTAGGTAAATAAATGAGCATGGTGTTTGTGCGTTGCAGCCAGTGAACCATGCTTTATGTTAAACCCTTCCTCCATGTACAGGAGAGTGAACAAAGCTTAGTAGTGGAAAGAAGACACAAATTACCTCCAGCCTTTTAGAGGCACAGTAGAGGCTTCAAACACTGGAAGATACATGACTAAAACATCCAGAAAACCCTGTTTCAAAAAAATTATCTCAAGCTTTGTGTTAGCTACTGTAATAGTAAATAACACACTTTGAAGAATAACGAGATCAGACAATGCTCGTTCATGTTACTCCTGAAGGAAAATGAATCTATTTCATGCTGATGTGCTAAACTGGGGGCACACATATGTGGGTACAAGTGTGTGCACACACATGTGTATGCTCACATACATGCTTAGGTATATGTGTGTATTTAGACAGTGCTTTTGCAAACAAAACAAGATTAAATTACTCTATATATGCCCTTACCTTCCTCCTACTACGAATGGTCTTTTTGTTAGTCCACTGAATAACCATTTGTCATGGGCTTTACTGTACCGTGAAGTTATGATTAATATTATGGCTCATGTACAGCGGGTTGAAAAACCATATTCATTTTCAAAGTCACGTTGCATTGATTAGAATTCACTGCAGGTTATTCAAATAACGATCCTCTCTTTTCCCAGGAGAATCTCCGTCTGATTTTTCTTTATCCTCATTAAAGATCCCAGGTGCAGACAAAGCTTTACATACTTCTAATTTGCATTATCCTTGGGAAGGAGGTAATTCACATGCCTTCAGTATATAGCACTTGTTTTTGTAGTTTGCTCTTTCCTATCTGTCTATTTAAATAAATCAAGAAATTTAGCCTTTATAAATCCTCTGACAATAGAAAATGCCAAATTTTATTATGCTTAGTAATGAGCACATGTATTCTGAAATATCAATTATAATTCAGATTAAATGAAACAATTTTTTTCCTTGCTCTTGATCAGTTTTTCCTTAAAATACAATCTCTTCTCACTCTCTCAGTGATGGGAAAAGGTGAATTTTTAAAGCAAAGATATAGATTTCATATCAGCCTTTGACTAATGTAAGAATATCTCTCATCAGTCTCTGAGAAATCATTGACAGGATTTAGTCTTTTTCTTTTTACTGGTCGAATATAGAACAGTGAAAGCACATAACATCTGTAATTGCCGGGTGGAACTTAACAGTCCCATTAACCCTCAAAATGCAGCACTTGTGTGAATTCCACATCTGTTTTCTGAGGCAAAAGTTGTGTGGGCCTATGTTTTGCAACAAAATAATCTGTCTTGGACTATTTTTATCGTGAGCTTTTGTGTAATGAATTTAGCCCGAAGCAGACTGACAGCATTGTTGACATTTCATTGAGTTTCCGTCCTCAAGAGAGAGGAAATTTTAGCTAATTAAATAATGTTATAGTGTCTCAGAAACTACAAAGGCAATGGGAAACCACACAGCAGTCATACTGTATTTCTTAAGATCACTTGTGTATTCCTGAGGTTTTATTATGCAGAAGTGATTCTTCTAACAGTCTTTAAAGCAAGTCACACATTAGATAAACTTTCCATAACTCAACCTTGATAGTAATATTTGTAAACTGGTTAGTGTATATATGAGATGAAGCCAAGTGGGGAAAAGAGCTATTAGAGGAATACTGAAACAATTACTACTTTTCATCATCTCAGCACAAATGCACAGAACATGTTGCCCTAGTGTACTGGTGGCAGGGAGACAGCAAAGACCTTATCTCTGTTCCTTTGTGCCTACCCTGCTCCTCTGCTCTAAGTGGGTAGGGAAAGGACAGGGAAAAGATGGGGGCAGGCTGGCTTATTGAAAGGTTGGTAACACAATGCTGGTCCCTTTGGGATGGTGGGAAGTAATTCTGGGGAAGGCTGGGGAGAGGTGGAGCCAGTGGGTTTCTCTTGCCCCAGCACCGCGAACGCTGGCGCTGATCCCAGCAGGACACTGGAGGTGCTGCCAGTCACCTTCCAACACCACAAGCTGTTTCTGTGGGTGGTCAGCTGCTGACCAGAGAGCAGCTGCCCCAAAAGGGACCAAAACAAGGGGCAAACATTGTGAAATTTTATTCATAAAATATTTTTGAAAGTTTTGTGGGCCAAGCCAAGATGCCTTTGCCTGCTTTTGCGTTCCCTGATTCCAGCTGGCCCCAGAAGTTGGTTGTCATCCCTGATGTCCTTGGGGCTTGGGGAGGTGACATGGTTTAGGCAGCACCTGCACCAGTTCACTGGCACACCAGGAAGCTCAAGTTTCACTGTGAGCTTGGGCATGGCTAACTCAGTGCTGGAAAGCACCTTCACCACACACAGAGCTCCTGATGGTCAGAGGAAGAAGAGAGACAGAATAAAACTGGTGCTGTGCTCAGCTTTTGGATAGGATTTATCCAAGCATGCTGGGACACCATGGTGAGAAAACTGCAGGAAATTTGACCAGTTCAGCCTAACCAGGACAGGACAAATCACTTCCCTCACATCTGTCCTGAGTGCAAGGCACAGGAGAGAGGCGACTGGAAAGTAATTCAGCTTTCCATTCCTACAGAAAACAAAAGAAATTGATTGCACTCTTCTCCATGTGTGGGAAAGCAAGTCCTTTGTTCCCAACACCTTTACTTCTGATGCAAAGGCCCCTCCATCCTCACCCTTGGTCTTGCTGCACACCCAGCATCTGCGATTACCTTGGAGGGTGCACTGAGGGTGCTCAAGTAGTGTGTTTCTATAATAACACTCTCAGGCTGCCTGCCACGTCAGGAAGAAAATAATACATTTCTACATTAATGATTTAATTTCCTTTTTAAGATGTTAGTGTTTCCCTGATAGGAAATTATTTATATTATCTTGTTTCACAACCAAAGTGATTCTTAATATTAAGGGCTGAAGGACGATATAAAGGAAATACTGTTTCTGAGGAAATGACTGGTTTTCTTTGTATTTCCCCTTCAGGCACAGGGTGCTATTTGCTGGTAGTTTACATTGATGGCCACTCCAATGTGTCCTTCTAAGTTCTTCGTTCATGATAAGGACATTTTATATTTGCATAACACCTTTCATCCTGCAAGAGCAAAGCACTAAAAAAATTAATTTAATGTTATCATCTTCCAGCGGTGGCGATTCACCCACTGTGCCGGTGGCAAAGAAAAGTCAGAAATTGTCCCTGTGCATTAGAGGCATCAGCCAGCACTAAAATACTCTGGAACCCAGAAGGGCTGTGATGGGGGGCTGTGTGTGTGTCTGTCTGCTCATGTGTGCGTGCTGAAGAGGGGTGTCCCCATGGCCAGCTGCCTCCAGATGGACTGAGGGTCTTTTCCTGCATATGGCAGCAAGCTGAGGTTTTTGGTTGCACAGAGGCAGAGAGGAGAGCTCAGGATTCCTACCGTGAGCCCCAAAAATCTTTATTCTCCCATTAAGCCTCAGGGAGTCTGAAAGATTTTATTAGCCTTAATTACGTTTTGTCTGGGATCATGAGGTCGGTGGGCTTGGCGAGCTTTTGTTTTTAAAAACCTAACTTGCTTGCCAGGCGAGTTTCCCAAGCTCTCATTTTATTGTGGTTTCCAGCAGGGGATCTTGTTTCAAGGGATATGATCAAAGTAAAGGACATTTCTTCTGGGACTTATTTTACATAGATTAGATCTCATTATGCAACTTGCTCTTTAGTCTATATTCTTTTTATAAGCTTCTGGCTATACGAATGAATTTTACATAGTAAAGTGTGAATTTATTATAATGAATACACTTTCTGAGTGAAAGGGAGGCAAAATACAGCATAGTGTAATACATTTAAGCTTCCTTATCAACAACAAATTTCAGCATTGAAGCAGTTTAATCTTATCTCAAACAAGGTTGCTGCACACTAATTTCAATGCAAATTTTCAGCTGACTTTTATTTCATTTTTAAGTTAAAAAATATTTTCTGGGATGGTGTCAATTTTTGCATTTTCTTCCTAAATACATATTTCTAAGCCTTCTTTCAAAGGTATGCATGATTTTTTAGAATTTCAAGATCTGTTCTTGATTAAGTCATTACAACTTGACACCTTGAGAGTTCCACAGAGGTGGGAATTTGTGATGATGTCCAGCAGCTACTTCTGAGTACAAAATGCTCTGGATTAGTTCTGTTGGACAATCTCTAACAAGACTGAAAATTGAAGATATTACAGGTTAACAAAGAACAGATCTTAGCGGATACAGGAATTCTTGTCTTAGGGACTGGCAGAAGCAGCAAACTTTTTTAAAAACTTCATTCTAATAGCATACAAATAAGGACAGATTTTTCAGTTTTATATTTCTGTACTGTGCATCTATATGCACTTCTATTTAATATGAAGTTTGGGTCAATGCATGTATGAGCTCATCCAATGTTTATGTAAATTACTTGCTTTTATTTACTGAATTTCCTGATGTGAGTAAGCAGGTATGTTTTTATTATCTCCTAATCTAGTCTGATTTGAAGCTGAAATTATCAAGTGAACTAGAATTTAATTGTCAAATGGAAGGGTTTTATGCTTTTTTTTTGTTGTTGTTTAAGATATATATGTGTATATATCTACCCTCATTTTTCAAGTAATCTATTCAATAAAGTTTTTTAATGCAAGTGATGGTCTTCGAAATAGATTCTGTTATCTTGACTCTTTCTTTGTTATATTCCATAAGTGGGGAAAAAAGCTTTTTTTTTTCTGTCAAGGACAAAACTTAGATGCACTTAACTCTATCAAGTCACTAAAACTGGTCATTGAGCTGTAAGTGTTAGCAGTCTTAGGATCTACTCTTGTAACTGCGAAATTTGAAATTTGTCCCAGCTAACAGACTTTCCTCATTTTAGGCTGAAATACTGAGGGCAAATTAGAATACCTAGAGGGTTTGCATTGCCCCTGATGCCATAGTCAATACAGTTCATGAATGGGAAATGGGATTTTCACAAGAATTCAGCAGCTACCTCCCTCTGGACCCACAGAATTCAGTGCACCATGAGCCTTTCTGAAAATCCACACTTATTTTCACAGGGACTACTGCCCTATAGCAAATATCCATATCTGAGGTCTACTAAATATGTACAGCTTGCATTCACTACTTCTTCCCCAAATCTGATTCAGCCTCAAATGAAACCCATGTAAAAGCTTGTGTTCAAAGGGGTTAAATTCATACCAACATATTTAATTGCAATCTTATTTACAGCCTTTAAGCAACTACTATATGTATTTCCTGGGTTATGATCCAGAGTTTACACATCTTTCATTTATCACAGCATAAAGCAATGTCTCAGGAAAGGAATGTTTTTCAGTTAAATGGTTAATTAAGACTTGGAGATAATTTTTTTTCTGATCAATGCAAGTCAAATTCTCGGTGCAAGTGGTTGAATCATCTTCAGAACTCTGATCATAATTAAACCACAAGGAGCCTGTTATGATTAAATGTGGGAAGCTGAAAATACATGAACCATAACAAAGGATCTGAATTCGCTTCAAGCTTTGCATAAAATGCCATTTCAGATTTTTTTATCTTAGTACAAAAAAAGCTTTCATCTTGTACCTTTCCTTTTTTTTTTCCAGAATTTCTTCCAAATTCAGTTACATTTTTTGCACCTTAACCATAAATCTTGGACATGTTACTGCTATCTGAGTTTCCTAATCTGTAAAATTCCCTATGTCGTCTGTCCAAATAATAGACTTCTCTTTATTTTTTATTAAAAATACAGAATTCTAAAAGATACTATTAAGCAGTTACACTTAATGTATTGGTAAGTAAATATTTCTCCAAATTATTTTCTCACAGCTGTATAATCCATACATGATGTTGGTACACTACTATAAATTTCTAAAATCTACATTCTTTATTGTGTTCTAATTCTTTATTGCCATAATGATTTTTGTTTCTGTCTTTCTAATTAGACTATACAGCTTTTACAGAATAGCTTTTACACAGGATATTTGTTTTTCTGTTCATGTAATTTAATCTTGAATGCTTGTAATCACAGCACATGCATATCTAAAAGGCACCAAATTCTGTTGTTTCTCCTTGATAAAATTCTCTTTTTAAAACAATGGGTAGGAAATACAGGAATTTTTGAAGGAATATCAGAAGGAATGTCTACTGCTGAACAAACAAACATCCAACACCCTCGCCCTCCTGCAAAAAAAAAAAAAGACAAAAAAAAAACAAACAAGAAAGATGGTCAGTGTTAAATTCTTATAGTTAGATCAACCTTTCCAATTTTGTGAAATTCAGTGTAGGAGACTTGAGTGAGATGAAGTTTCACAAAGTCTGAACAGTTCCCAGAGCAGCTATAGAACACGAGTGACTGAACCTGCATAGGATTTTGGTGTTCACATCTCTCTCTGCTAACAGCAACACCAAAGAAAACAGGTTGGAAGACATCTCCTCTTTGTGCACAGACAGAGGAGAAAAAAAGTCCTCTTCTCTCCCTATTTCCTATCCTGGCTGGACGGGACTGGATGTGCATCATCTCTGCTGGCCTGTGGTAACAGTAAAGCCCAGAGCCAGGCACACAGGGACCGGCCTGATGTCCCCACACAGCACTTCCAGCTGGAATGTTAGATCCACCAGAGGTAGATAGTGGGAGCAGAATATCTCAGACAAGAGAAAATGCTTCAGAGAGAGAGGGACATCTAAAACACTGTTCACTTTTTTGAGCCCCATTTCAGTCTCTTTTTACATATCTAATTAAGACCCACATCGAAGACCTAAAAACCCCTCCAGGAAAACAGTGTCTCTGTGCTCTTTCAAGGCAGACTGCAGCACAGGCCCGTGCAAATGTTGGCTAAAGGAGGACTGCAGAGGGAGAGCCTGATGCTCAGTGTGCCAGCTTGAGGAGCAGGTGACATAAGTTCGAGATCCTATTTGTTAAACCTAAACCACTCAACAGCAGAAATATCAGAGAGTGATAAAATGAGAATGAATTCATTACAGGAATAGAGTGGCTAGGAGATTATTTTTTTTTGTTAACATTTCATTCAAGGAATGAAAATTTCCTTGACTCAAAATAATAATTAGAAGAAAGATCATGACTGTAAGAGCATTTACCTCCATAACAGCAGGTGCCCTGAGAAACTGTGATGTCTTGCTCATATGCTTCCTAAGTTTCATCCTGACACTGCTTAGGTGCCTGAATTCCTCCCTCTAATATGGTCTTGGAACTTTTATCAGACATAGCCAGGCCTCTCAATCCATATTTGCTGAATGCAAGCCCTGTACTTCTCACTTAGTGAAAACAGGTATTAATGGGACTTTTGTCTTTGTGAAGGGATGAGAGTCTCTGTGCCACGAAAGTTCCTGAAACATCATCTCCCATCCTCCACCACCACCTCCTTACAGCTGAGGGATGTGCTACTACAGCACAGCTGGCTTTCCTCACTTCAGGTTCAGGAAGCAACTCTCTACAAGCCAAACTGTTGTTCGCTGCTTGTTCACCGTATTTTATAGCATAATGGACAACCCATCAAGGGGAAAATAATCATATTTACATTTTTTCTGCTAAGTGGAAGGAAAAGGAAATGGTATTCCAGAGAGTGATAAAATGAGAATGAATTCATTACAAGAATAGAGTGGCTAGGAGACTTTTTTTTAACATTTTAATGAATAAACGACATTTTCATCAACTAAAAATACAAAGTACGTAAGTAGTATTTACCTACAGATTGTAGCATAGCATGAAAATCTTCCTTTGTAAGAATCCTGGCAGAATGATCCCATTTTGCAGGAAATCTTTCATTATGTTGAGGACTGCTTACCTTTAGTAATGAAAGCCAGATCTTTTTCCAGTTAAGCCGATTGCAAACCTTCTGTTTTTTTCAGCCATCACAAAAATTGTCTAATCCATATCACAAACATGCTTCCTCATTTAGCTCTCTCTGGATGCAAAACTGGTTACTGTCATACTGAGTGCTCATGGTCAAGGTTCAAGTAATGGCTAATGCTCTAAGTGAGGCTACGCATTTAGTTCAGAATGCATTGTCCTAGTTGGTGAACACAAAACAGCTCCCTAGCCATTAATTATCTGAGATGATAATGACCCTAACTTTGAATAGGATTTTCTGCCACACCTGGTTTCTGAAAAGCAGTGCCCTGAAGCAAAACCAAGATTGTTCTCTTTTAATTTTTTGTGTATTTTTTAATATTTCTAATTCAATCCAATTTTTACATGTTTATTATGGCAGTTTATATGTTACATTTCTTCACAATGCTGGTTTATAGTTAGTTTCCCTTTTGGAAGCATTAAACACATGAAAACAGGGTGCACACACATGAGGGGATACTTACTCATGCAAATAATCCAATTGAACTCGGTGAACTTCCTGAAGACAGCATTACTCATGCAAGTAAGTGATTACAGGACTGTGTCACACAATGGACAGAGTGGGCCTGATTATCTTCTCACCTACACTGGTCTTACATCATTACAGATGCACTGGCTCTAATGGAATTACTCTTCATTTTTCCCAATGTAAGAAAATTGAGATTCGCACACCCACTCAAAACACTTGATGGTAATAATAATAACGACCACGAATGAATGATGACTCATTTAGGTGCAAAGCAACAGAAGTGGATCTAAAAGTGCAGCTCTGTGAAGATCTTGCTGTTAGCCAAGCTCTTTGTGGAGCCTGATCCCTATCTGACTAGGATTGCAGAGGGCTTAGAATTTGTCATGCAGTGCTCATCGTCAATTCTTTTTGACTCTGGAGAAGAAATTTACTGAAAGTCCCAAGAGAAAGGTAAGGAAAATGTTACTGCATTCACCTTATACAAAGCATAAGACAGGCATAAAGGGAATTAATTTAAAATATTTTCACATGCTATAAAATACACGTGTTCTCCAAACACAGGTGGTTAAAACCAAAGATCCTTGAGAAACTTATCAACTCAGTCATAGAAAATGTGCAGAAGTAGCACATGACCCCCTCTTTAGAGAAGAAAAGTATCCAGAAAACCATCAGGGAAGTGTTACAACCCACAAGATATCTCATTAGCTTCAGTTTTCCTCAGTGGACATCTCCATGGAAAGACTTTGTACCCCTTCTTCCGGGCAGTTTTGCACACCAAAGGAAATGAGCATTTCCCAAAAATCGTGCAGGAATGATTCTGATTCTGTGTTCAATTCTCAGAATTACCAATTTTGATAACTTAAAATTTCAGCTTCCTGAATTTGCCAAACTAAAAACTCCCTGGATCTCCAGCATGATTGCTTTGATGAATTGAATCCTTCTAGTCCATTTAACATGAAATAACAGACTTGTGTTGATGGTGCTTTTGTTCTTGATAGTAGGAGAACTTGTTACTGAAAAAATTAGCTACTCACCCTTAAGTAATCACTAACATTCCAGCTCCTGAATATAAAAATGACGAAAGAGCAGATGGAAACAAACAAAAATTGTATTAATAATACATAACGAAGTCATGCCTACAAGTGATATTTCAGCAGGGCAAAAAATAGGAAAACTATGGTTTTCATTGGGCCTTAATGTATGTATCCCTCTCTAATGCTTCCATCTTCAAGCAGTTCTGTTTTATTGACACAACAACACAAATTGCAGAAGTAAATTGAATCACAGGCTCAGAATGTAAAAATCAATGAGAAATAATTTTGTAGCACTAAAGTGAACAGTGTAATGCTAGGTATTCATTTAATTAACCATGAGCCTTTCCACATAATGCACAATCATTGCCAGCTTTTCAGCTCACGGTTATTCCAGGAATAATGGGTTTGGGATTCATCTTTAGAAAACCTGCATTAATATTTGAAAGCATTTAAATCCATTAGTGGGTCATCTGAACACTGCAGGTCACTTTTACATTGCTAATTGAAACAATAGTAATGGGTTATAATCTACTATCTAATAATGCCTGGAGTGTTTTACCGCTTTTATATCTGCAGATTCCAGGAAATATGTAAATTTGTTGCTGAAGTGTTATAAAATATGGAAATTTAAATGGCAAACATGCAACTATTTCTTTTTATAAATTAAAAAAAAACCCACTCACAGCATTAATAAACTGAAGAGTTACACTATATTTTGATGTCAGGATAAATTCCTTTCTATAGACTTTACAGTGTTCATTGCTTCTGCGCTGTAGGCTTAACATCTGGCATTCACATTTTCAACATTGCCATTAAGAGAAAGTGAATACCATTAAACCAGTGAGTAAACAATCATGTCATTGTTTCCATATGCAAGCTATACATTGACTCAGTCTGCTGCGTTCTGACAGCAATGTGTTTTGTTTTGGTTACTTTTCTTCCCTCCATGATTTGATGCAAACTTTTTTTATGGGATTTTCTGTTTCTTCTGCATGTAGAAGTAGCCATACCATATGGAAGTCTGAATTTAGGGTGGCTTACTTTCAGTTTTGTGCCACCTTTTCCTTTTTTCTTTTTTTTTTTTTTTTTAATTAAAAGGTACTGAAAGGTAAAGTTGCTTTACGTATCTTTCAGGTAATTGAATAGAACACAAATTGATACTTAAACCCTCATTTTCGTTTTTAATTAAACAGGCATCTTGCACATTTACCTGCATCTTCATAGGCTTAATTACAGTCTGATTGGGCAAAAAGATCCCGAGAAGAGCATCTCATTACATCTAGGTAGGCTGCACTGGCAGGAATGTGTGGCATGTGTATAAGAGGAGGCATGTGTGTTAGTGAATGTGTTTAAATAATTTACTTGGCTAATAAAATATGGATGGCATGTTTGAGGGAAAATTGTGGATCATTGTATCACCTTTGCACTCACCAGTGGAAAAAAAAATCAGTCTGTAATGTGGTTGATGGGAGAAAATGAAAAAAAAAATGTGGGTAGCATTGTAACACAAACCCATTAAACTGGGAACAGTTCTATATTCAGCAAAGTAAACAAACTTCTTGCTTCCTAGTGACATGTATATTGCCCTAACATGCGCCATTCTGTTGGGAAAATAATGGTTTTTGCGGTTGAATAGACCCCATAGCTTTTATGGCTCATTCCAGAGAGTTATTTGGTCCTCTACGAATACAAAACATCCAAAGCTCCCTTCTTGCTTTATTTTACAAGGGGAAAGGGGGCTGAAGATGGGATCTTATTCTGTAGGTTCTTGTTTGAGGAGACAGCATGGTTACCAGAAAGCTGTAATTTCATTAGTATATTTTTTAAACAATAGCTATTGATCAGGGCTGTCAGACGCTGTCAGAGGCAGAATCCTTCCTATTCAGTATCTCTTGGCATGTGAGGAGGAGGAGGAGAGCATACAGTGTTTCTCCCCAGCAGGCCGGATGCTTCTCCCCAGGAACTGCTCTGTGATGGAGTCTGCAGGTAGGGCTAGCAGAGGCCAGAGTGTCTCAGGAGGCAGAAAACCTCCTTCTACCCCAGCAAGAAATAATGCATGAGTAGGCATGCCAGCAGTGGGGAGTGAGAGCCCTTCTGCGCTCTGGGAGGGCTGCTCTGCCACGGTGATACGGCCACAGTGTCAGGGGGGCTGGCTCATCAAGATAAAAGGACTATCACCTCTGGTTTTCATTGCTATGCAGGGAATGGATTAAAATAATCTCCACTGGGATATGATAAAGATATTTAAAAGGCAATTTGTAGTTGAATTTCAAAAATATGCAAAGCCTGGAGTAGCAGGAGATGCTGACTGGTAGATAGTCTCAGCTCTAACTGGCCATTCTCTAGAGTGGCGTGAGAAGAACCTACTCTGAGCCAAAAAGAATGCTATCCACAGAGATAGATTGCTCTATAAATTACCTAGAGCTGTAGAACATGCAAAATTCCCAAGACATAACCTGTCACTCTCTAACCTTTCTTCAGCATTGTCCAAAACTTTGTAAACCCACTCGTGATTCTACGGGCCCATGGAGAATTAGGGAATCTCTACTCCCTCACTGCCTAGCACATATCTTCCCTAGAACCACCTTGTATTAGCCAAAACCTCAAAACCTGGGATACAGAGATTGTAAATAACATAGGTAGATGCTTTGGCTAGAAACAAGTACATTTCCCTTTCATGTTCAATATACTGCATAAAACAAATCATGGATCATGTATATAGGCAGAACTGAATGCTAGTGATGGTTGATAGAGGCCTTCCAGGTTATGCAATAAACCTTGGGCTCCAGCCCTGTGTGCTGGAGCATAAGCTGCCAGTGAGAGCAGTGTTTTCAGCCTATTCTCACATTTGTGCTTGGTTGAGGTTTTATTTAACATTGGAAACCCTAAACAGATGACTGTTCTGGATAATATGGTTTGTGCTGTTGGCAAGCTTGCAAAGGAGCACTTATTAAACAAACAGTTTTTATTGTTTTTAAAAGCTTTAAGAAGGCCTTTTCCCTCTTTTTTCTTGGAAAGGAGAAAGATCTGTAATTCCATGGCATGGAAATATTGCTGTACTTTAACAAGGGCTTTTTATTTTAAAAATAAGTACTCTGCATTGACTGGATAAGCAGAACCTTCCATATCTTACATACCACAGGTTCAAACACAGACGCAGCCATGCACCACCATGTCTGATCTCCTGGCCTTGAGAAAAAGAAGGGATTTCTCTTCTGGAGAAGTGTCTGAATCATAAGGACAGTAAATGTTGGCAATCTTGGCAAAGGGGCAACAGGTAACACATGGAGAGAAATCTCATATTTTAACCCCCGAATACTTTTCCATATGCTGCCATGGATATATTCAGATAAACAGTGAGTTCAAACACTGTGGTCCTTTCTCCAGCAAAATTCCCCTCTGAACTAAGTTTTGCTTGAGTGATGACAGTGTTTGTCACATAATAAGGTCTTTAATTTGCTGCAATGTCAATAAGGCACCTTGTCAAGGATATTACACTTAATTAAACAATAAATAAACCAGACCCACCCTGCTCCAATCAGATAAAACTTGCCTGGCTGCCCAGCTTTGGAGGCTGACAGGGTTCAGGGACTGTTTAGGTGAGTCTGAGGCAAGGCAGGGAAGTCAAGGCTTGCTGGACAGAAACCCCAAGAGGGTGGCAGTGACAGTCTGGGTGAGATGTGTGCCCTGCCTTTGCAGACAGGGAGAAACAGATAGCTGAGTCTAAACAGAACTGCAAGCAGCAGACAGAGTCTCCAGGGAAGTGTGTCCCTGTTGAGACATTTTCCCTTGGTAAAATTAGTGAGTTCAGCTTCAGCTGTGCAATATGTTGGCCAAAATCTCAAGAAACCCTGGAACCAATTTATTCCATCTGGAAATTAGTTTCAGATTTTATTGCTTTCAATTTTTGTTCCAGATCAGATTCTGTTTCCAAAGAGAGGTCTCTGGTCCTTTGTCCTTCAAGGGTTTTTTTTGTGTTTTGCAGGTTTTTGGTTTTGGGTTTTTTTTTTTTTATTTCTAAAGCATATTAATTAGAAAGTTTTGGGGAAAAAAAAAAAAAAAAGGAGGAGAAAGAAAAAGAAACAGCTTGTTTTTTTTCTTGCCATTAATATTCTGTACAATAAGATGTTTCAGTGGAAGCTCCTTTGCAGGCACATCTCAAATATCAGCATCTGACATGAGATCGTTTTGGAAATCTAAATAATTTCTTCTAACAAGCAGGTATTTTTACCTGTTCTTTATATATGTCATTTAATGAAACTGCAGCTGAGCCTTTTATTTAACCATTTGTCATTAACAGACAAAAAGAAAAGGGGACAGGCGTGGAGAGGTACCCAGTGTCTGTTAAAAACAATCTGTGTGTATTCATTGCCAAAGTAGTTAAATATTCCTAAGTCATATCTGAACATCTGCTTCTGGTTTAGTGCTTTGATTAAAATTATTTTAAATGTGCTTCTACCTGAAAATGATTTCTTTTAAAAGGTGAAGGCTGGTGGTGATTTTCTCACTAAGAATGACATCTCACTAAGAATGACAGCACTTCATCAGTAGAGCATCCCTGGCTCTCAGGAAATCCACCATCTGCTTACTTCTCCACTTTTTTAAGGAACAGAAAATCTGAAAACTAAACAGTAACAGGAAAAAAAAAAAAAACCAAAAAAAAAAAACAACCCAAAACCTGCAAGTGAACAATCCTAATGAATTTCACATGCAATGTGTTTCTTTGCATAGTTCTCCAATTTTCACAACAACTCATTCTTCTAAACTGGTAACCCTGGGTTATCTGCTTAAAGTTTTTCACCCAGAGCTGCAGCCTGTTCTGGTGAATGCTGACAAATGAAGTAAGAAAATTATGAATGAAGTCTGCCACCCTGGGCTAACTCGTTTGTGACTCAGAAATAGTTGTTAATAAAGATTTTGAGTGAAGGGAAGCAAGATGAATGGAACATGGACACAGCTCCCAAATCTACATTTGTTCATAAGACAAAGACATCTCTAAGACTATGAAATCCAAATTTTTACTGCATTACAATTACTTGTGTAAGTGTTATAAATGTATCAATGCTCATCTGAAAGCAAGCTCTGATTTCACTCTTACCACTTCTTATTCCAGCTCCTCACTCATTTACATACTTTTAACTTCTAATCTTCCTTTAATTTCCAAATCTATTCATTCATGGTCTCTCTAGTCAGCATTCCATTGCATCTTTTCTACATCCTGACTGTCCTCTCACTTCCAAGAGTGCAGAAAACAGTCCTGTTCCCCCAAAGTTTTTGTTCTTTTGATTATAAGAAAGGGGAAGCAACTTGTTTCTGCCCATACAACAGGTTTTCTGCTTCCATTTATCCTACTAACGTCTCTGCACCTGTTCAGTTTGAATTCAGGCCCACTGCAGACCGGGGATCACAGGGAGACATGAGCCTTGCTGATATCTCACGTGGAGGTAGTTGCTCTTTCCCATATCTTTCCTTAACAGACCAGGTGTAAGTTCTTCATATTTGCCTTGGCCAAGGCCAGTGATGTCCCTGGGGTAACTCACATCATAGGTTTATGTATTTAAGTGAGTTCAGTTCATGAATCTGCATGTGAAATCTTGCATGCTCACCCACCTCAGTGGTTCCAGAATAGGTGAGCTCCAGTTTCTATTTCCTATTCTGCAGGAGCACAACCCATGTCTCTTATGCTTCTCTTCACACTGGCTGGGGCTATCCTGCTGAGAAGCAGGTTGCACATCTTTCACCTGCCAAAGTCTGTGACTTCACACTTGCTGTGATAAAAAGAAAATTAATCCTAAATGCTTGCAAAAATCCTCTGCCAGGGAAGATGTATCTGAATCCTCTGAATAAGAGATGTCACTGCATATCTCCTATATAAACAGTTTCTTCTAGTCCCCAGTCTAATCAAATTGAATAAAGTATGTTAAAAATAAGGATGTGAAATACAGGGAAGAAAGAAAATCAAGCTGCTATTCAGCTGAAATCCTCTAATCTCTAATAAACTGGGTATTATAGCAAAATTAAAAAGGAAACATATGATGGCAATATTAAGACCAAAGGCCATTAGTAAAGAGAGTCACTGCCAAAGCTCACATTCAGTGATATCTCTGTGCTAATGGACACAACATTCATTAGCACACCCAGGCTCATTCTGGCTCCTCTTAGAGCTACACTATTTGCTTTCTGCCTCTGCAAGTTGTCTTTCCTTTCCCGTTTTCACCATCACTAAACTGAGATCTATTTGACAGTTTCTGGCATCTCTATTAAATTGTGGGAAACATGGAACTTATTAACTTTTGAACCACAAAACTAAAAACACCCTTGCACATTCTGAAGCTGAAACAGGTAGCAGGTAGTGAATGAGGCAGCTTCTGATAGGGCTCACAGGGGCAGCAGGAGGGCATGGGGAGAGAGGGAGGCTGACCCCATTGGCTGAGATTTGGGTTTTGCTGTTGTCATTAGAGATCAAAAGACTGTGATCACCTTTCTGATTGCTCCTTCTCTAGTAAACAACCTCGAAGTGAGTTCATTAAATATTAAAAGGCCCTGATATCTATTAATGTTATCGGACACATGAAATATGCCTGATGGATTTATTCTGCTGTAAAGGAACCATATCCCAGTGTCCCTCCTGGGACCACGCTCCAGCTGTTTAAACTATAATTCCATCACTAGCAGGAATGGTTGAGGCTGACCTCCATGAAATGTACTCATTGTTGCTCAGCCTGTGAATTGTAAATGAAACCTTTTGTAATAATGTTAAAATATGCATGCAGAGGAATTAAAGCATTGGAGGTCAGCAGCGGAGCCTCGCAGTGGGGTCGCTGTTGGCTCAGAGCAGCTGGTGGCTGCACTCCAACAACAGTGATACCCAGAGGTTGTTTAGGGGGCTGGCTGTGTGCATGACTGGGCTTTGACAGAGCTATTGCTGCATCTCAGGGAATCTCAATCTGGTTTTCATTGTCTTCTGCTACAGCGTCGGTTGTTTTGAGCACCTTGCTCTTTTGGAGGAGCCAAGTTTCTGGTTTCCTTGTCCCCGGTTCAGTGCCAGAGCTCTTTATTGCCCTACGTGGGACCATTAAAACGTTATACCACATTTTAAGTCTCAGCTTTCCACATATTGATTTTGCGCCTGCTTTCTAGTTATTTATGACATGAACACTATCTTCATGTCCATGAGAGAAGGAGCATATACATAAATTCCAGCTAATAAAAACAATGGAGCCTGGGACAGCCCTTCAGCCTAGAGTCTGAGGGAGGAAAAGCCAGCCAATGCTAGGATGAATCTTGCAAGTTTCTGAAGGAGTTGAAAAGTACCTTTGCTGAACCTGGAGCAATCACCAGGAGGTCCCTGTGCTCTGGTTTCATGCATTTGGAAAGACACATGTAATTCTATGCAGCGAGACCCTTGCACTATTCCTGGTATTCTGCTTTCACGACAGTTTTTTTTCTTATGCTATACATGCTGTGAATCCTCAGATGCCTCAAGTGTTTTAAAAGCTTTACAAAAATTAAGTGCTCCAAAAAAAATCTCTGATAAGGTTTAATACAGAAAGATAAGTGGCAGCTTCTCTGCTGGGCTTACCAGCAGTCAGTCAATGCCACATCTTCAGTGTCAGCAGGGAATTGAATTGTGTATCCCAAAAGTGGGGCAAAGGCTTCACCTTGGTACTGCCTATGCCAGGGTTTCACCAATTTAGCACCTTTGTTGTAATTATCTTCAAAATCCTCATGTCATCTCAGATATCCAAGTGAAATAATGGGGTCTGCAAGTTTTGAATAATGATTTTCTACACTCAGGGCTAAGGACCAAGTACGGGAGAGAGGCCTTGAAAGATTAGCCCCTGATCTTTTCTTTTTTGGAGATCTAAATTTAAATTATGAAAATGACTTTTCCAGTCTCATCTGAGTCATAATTTTCCAGAAAAAAAATTTTTATAGTATCTGGCTCAACATGATGTTTCCACTAAGATAAACTGGAGACATTGCTGTCTCAGACCAGTTACTGTTGAAGGATTAGGAGAAGCAGTTTAGGATAACACCAGCTGTTTTCTATTTTAACTCCACACCTGTCCATATACCATAGGAAGAAAAGAAAAGAAAAGAAAAGAAAAGAAAAGAAAAGAAAAGAAAAGAAAAGAAAAGAAAAGAAAAGAAAAGAAAAGAAAAGAAAAGAAAAGAAAAGAAAAGAAAAGAAAAGAAAAGAAAAGAAAAGAAAAGAAAAGAAAAGAAAAGGGAAAAAGGGAAAAAGAAAAAGAAAAAGAAAAAAGAAAAAGAAGAAAACCACTCCACTGTCTGAATAGATTTTACAGATTTCTTTAAATGACTCAAAATTTTCATTGACTCTAGCTAATCCACTCATCTGACAGAAATAGAGGAGGGTTTTGTTATATTATTCATATAAGAAAAATCTGAGAATTTTGTCAGGTCTTAATCAGGTGTTGACCAAAACAGGCACAGAAGGAAAAAAATAACCAACCAGCTTATCTTTAAAGCACTGGCTATGTTCTTCGTAGAGATAATACTACTGCACAGTATTCCTGTCACAGTTTTTTTAAGATTGGCTTC
Source organism: Zonotrichia albicollis (assembly GCF_047830755.1). NCBI lineage: Eukaryota > Metazoa > Chordata > Aves > Passeriformes > Passerellidae > Zonotrichia > Zonotrichia albicollis. Next base: position 134,630,475 of record NC_133819.1, read on the forward strand.
CAAAGGTCGTGCATTAAAAGTGTTGAGAAGACACATGCAGATTATTCACTGCAATGTAGAGGAGCCTGTTCAGGCAGGGCATGTTAAGATCTCTTTTGATTTTGGTTACACTGGTTCAGCTCTGAAGCTCTTTGTACTGAAGATGGTGTGTCTGTGCCCATTATGCAGTTTCCAGCACCCACTGCCCGTGAGCAGTGCCATGAGCAGCCTGTGAAGGTGAGGACACTGGGACAACACCAGGTGACAGCACACTAATACCTCCTGAGACTGTCACCCACTTTGGCCAGAAAGGAAGAGAGACAAAACTCTGCAGGACTCTGCATCTTTGCAGGCTTTAGACTAAAAAAAACAATGGCCGGGAAGGGAGGGGGGGGAAGGGAATGGATTTTCTTTTTGATTTTTTTTTTCTTTTTTGTTTAAGCAAGACATCTGAAAAGGGAAGCTTCAAAAAAGAGAAAGGGATTCTTGATAGTTATTAGCCCTCTGCTCAGCTTTACCCTTTCCCAGATGTTTTTTCCCTGGGGAATTCTAGCAGACAGACCACGGATCATCACAGCTGGCATCTGCACAGCGCCGTGCAGTTAATAATGATTCACAACCACTGCTCCCAATCTCGCCGGCATTGCCTCCGTTAGGACAGAGCACAAATGTGCTTGCAATTAGAAAGGAAGGAAGAATGTAACAGAAATGCTGTTTCTTTTTAAACAAGTATGTGTAATTTTTCATGTAGACTTGGGACTGTGCCCGCAAGTAATTTGCTTTTGTCAAATGGAACATGAAAACCACGCACCCGGTCCTGCAAATGATTACTCACAAGCACAGCCTCTGCTAGCAGAAATGCTGGCACTGGAGTCAGGAGCAGTCTGGTGTGGGTAAGGATTACTCGTATGAGGAAGGGCTTTTGGGATTGGCCCCAAGAGAGGTATGTGAATACTCCTTCATGGGACATAAGCTTCAGGGAACTCAAAATAGGTTAATTCCATGCCTGATTCATTCCATGGACCATTTAACGAGAGCCTCTGGAATTGTGCAGTCAGTAATGAACTGCCAAGAACCAAAAGTAATCACTGCTGCAATTATTAAAATTTACACTTGGATTCTGTTACCTTTGCAGCAAGTACGGGTCTTGAATTAAGTGGTCCAGAAATCCAAGGACTTCCCACAAAGAGCAGTCCTTTCAAAACCACAATTCTTTTACTTGCTTATTGCCCAAAATATTGCACAAAAGTGCTGTTATGCTAGTTTGTTTTCCTTTCTTTTTTTAGCGGGGTCTTTGCACACTGGAGATGCATGAAAAGGCTGCTATATCAGTAGTAATTATGAGCTAATAGGTCATGTAGAGGCTTCTTTTTTTCTTCTAATCCTAGTGGGTCTGGGCATTCCTCTTAATCTGAAAACAACTTCACATTTTTCTCTTAGAGAAATACAATGCACTGCTCAACCTTTGTGTTCTTACACTGTGCCTGAGTCATGCAAGGTGTGACCACATCCTTTTTTGGGTAGCCCTGTATTGCCATTGCCAGTCATGAAAACCTAAAGCAGCTTCGGCCTGTAAAGTGCTGAGCTTTCTGGCCCCGATCCAGGAAAGCACTTGAGTGCACGCTTAACTTTGCACATGCATCTCATTGGGGTTGATGAGACTACTCATTAGATGCTTTCAGATAAGCTGAGTCTGATGGGCTTCACACTAGGATACTTAAAAATCCAGAAGAAAAAACATAAGCTCTGCTTGTAGCTTTAGAAGCAGGGATATTGTCAAAATAGCAGCAAATGAGGGTAGCTGGTGCCTGATACATGTAAACCTTCATCTCACCTTCAGCTCTTACAGAACTCTAGGTTCATCTTACAAAATGACTTGTTTTGCAGACTAAAGAGAAAACATAAGTTTAGGAAAGTGTCGGTGGGGCTTTGTCAGGAGCACCTGATTTGCAGCACTTCTGCTGGAAATGCTCTGGGGATGACACTGGCTTACAAACAATGCCATCATTTGAGTTTGAGTCAACAATGCTCAACTACTGCAGAAAAAGCAAACATATCTTATTGAGTTTTGCAAATAAGAGTATATGCATAGGGAGACAGCTGAAGTGGTCTGTCCATTCCCCTTTCTACTGCAGTGTGGCTGATTTTAGGCATCTTGGTGTAGGAGTTAGAAGAAAATTATAAAATCTTAGAAAAAAAATTACTTGGGAGGAAAGGCTTAAAGGATTTGTGTTATTTTTGCTGGGGACAGTTTGAGGGAAATTCTGGTACTCACATATGAGGCAGAGACAGGACAACAGATGGAATAATGACACTGCAAATTCAGATTAGACATTAGGAAGAATATTCTAGTGCTAGAACTAGAAGAGGAGTCTGAGAAGACTGTGGTCCAGTTTTTTGGGGTAGGTTATGTAAAACACCTGCCAGGGATGCTCTAGGAAGAGCTGCTCCTGCCTTGGCACTGAGTAAGTGGCAGAACAAGTGAGGCCCCTTCCAGCCACACCTTGCTTTGGCATTGTGCATTTCTGGGTCTGTGCACTGGCACAAGAATGTGTCTCCCCTCTGTGTCTGTATCTTATCCTCTGTGTGTCACACATGCAGCCTTTTGCAGGACTGAGGCTCCAGACCAACAAAGTGCTCAAATATGAATCCTATAGAAAAATATCTCCTCTTACCTTTTTGAATCAAGTATGTATTGAGACTTTGCTATCCTGGAGGTTTAGGGGCAGGTTATTAAGAGTTCAAATATACCTAAAGCTGATACTACTACACATGCAGTTTGAATTGAACATATTTCAATTTCTCTTAAGAGCAGTGACAAGAATATAGATCTGTACAACTCTATCTGCTTTGAAATATGCTCTCTTTAGCCTGTTTGACTGTTGGGAGACTCATTCACAAACACATTTTGAAGGAGGTGAGCTGCTTGCAGAAAGGGAACACACCAGTAGAATCATGAAGCAGCAAAGAATGGCAGAAAACACCAAGGCTGATTCAGAACCTCAGGATTTGAGGTTGGACCTGCAATCTCCTGAGTTTCTATGGCAAAGATAAAGTGTGATTAAAACATCAGAGAATTCCTTGTCTCTCTGAGGTGCTCTAAGACATGATTGATCCTCTATGAGGAATTCAAAATTACAGATTTTCCCATTGCTATTTGTTCAGGTGGCAGTAGCAACTTTGTTATCCAGCCACAGCTGGAAGGATAAAGTACAGCATGTATTGTACAGTTAAGTATTAATTATAAATTCTTTTCATTTAAAATTTCTACAGTTGAACACTTTAAATAGTAAATATTTGTAATGAGACATTTAGAAAAAGAGAGAGTGGAATTTGTGTGCTGTTTCATTAGACAAAATATGACCATATAACAAGTAAGGTAAGTTGATAAGTAAAATGTTGTAAATATCCCTCAATACAGAAATCTAATGGTTTTGTTATTTCTAGCCCCATGAGCATATTGTTCATAGCATTCTATTTAAAACAATTTGCATAAAGTACATATATTTTCTCAAAGTAGATATTACCATGAGAAAATTCAGTTTTGATTTTCAAACATTCTGATTGAAAGACATCCTTTGAGAAAACAAAGTTCATTTCACACAATACTGCACTTCTGGTTCAGTAGTAAGGTTCAGTTCAGAAAAATGAGCAGCTGCTGCCGCCTGAGCCCCTGTCTGCCTGCCTAGGACTCTGACCACTACTCCTGGTCTGCCTACAGGATAAGAATAACATAAAGCATAACATGTAGACAGTGCATTATTCCATTGTCTAAAAATTATGCCAGCTTGTTGTTTTGGTTTTCCCAGGTTTTCAGACTGCACATCCTTAGGAGAGGAACACTGGTCTGTCTCCCTAGGAGATTTTCTTAAGGACTACTGACTGCATTGGATTTTATTTTTTTTTTTTATTAGCTTTGACCAAAGGAAAAAAACAAGTTGGAAAATCTTTCCCATTCATTAAAGAAAATATGATAAAGACTGCAGTACCCATGGCTTTATAAAATTTGAGCTGCTTTGTTTGGTGAGCTGGATTTGTTATTTCTGGGGATGGATGTGTGTTTCATGCCTGTGTCATGTCACTCTGCCCTTGTGCAGAGCTTCCCTTTGGACCCTGGCTGAAGGACCTCTCTTCCAAAGGGAGACAGTGTTTGTTTTGTTGTCTGGGCTTCTTTCTGAAGAGAGTAAAGTTTTAAAAACTTGAGAGAAAACAAGACCTTTTGATATTTATGAGCATGTGGGCCTTGGATTAAAAGATGGCCAGTGTTTTGAGGGGATGCTAGACAAGACTCTATGTGAAGAGCATAAGAGCTTCCCCCTTGGCAAAGGTAGAAAGAGATGAATGATTTTCAGGTGCTTTAGTTGATGCCATATACCTAGCCAGATGATTTTTTAAATTTGTATCCATACCAACTCTATTTTGTACATTCAATGGGTCTACTGACTGCAGATACAAAACAAGTTGCTTATTGCTTTCACAAATCCTTATTTACTGGCTGGGCTTTGTCATCAGAGTGCCCTGCAGTATCTTGCCTATGAAGACAAATTGTTGGGGGAGCTCTGAAAGACTGTTTTGTTCCTAGTTTTCCATTATAAGACAGGATCAAACACATTGCGACTTTCTCTTGACTGACATAGGAAATGCAATATATTTATTACACGAATTTAACCTAAAAAGATTGTTCTTTCCCCTGTTAGAACCTGGGGTCTTCCTTACTTATTTGTACCAACATATTCTTTTTTAAAAAGATGCATTGTGAAGACTGCATTCTGTATATGCAATAGGTTGCAACAGATGTGCCTTTTCAGAACATATTTCAGGCAGTGCTTTATTGTTAATATTATAAGAAGCCTATATGTTAAACAGACAGAAATAACTTCTATTGTATGTTACTGACATGCAGCAGAAAACACATGGGCCTTGTGTCTCCATTTGTTGTTTACCTATTGAAGCTGCTTCCTAACACCTCTGTACACTATTACAACCATATTTTGTATATGAGGCTGCGCTTGAAAGACTAAGAGCATTATTGTCAGTGGGATTTGTTGTATGCAAGTAAGGTGACCTAAGGGCCAAATCCAGCTGGGCTGTTGCTGTGCAGGACACAGACTGGTCTTTATGTTGTTAATCTGCTAACTCAGGGCCCAGGGATATTTGATTTTGGATTTCTGGTGTAGTATTACCTGGTACAAGTGGCACTAAAGAACTAAACATTAAGTTACATGATATGAAATTTCCTATTATGAATATGAAGAACCTGAAGCTTTGCATTTGACTGGGGAAAAGTGGTTTTTTCACATTGATTCCAAGAAAGATTCTACACATAAAATTCAGATCATTCCTTTTATCTGAAGAGCACATGTTGACAGTGTAATATATTTAAATTCTTTTCAATATGTGTCACATGAAATTATTTTAATAATTCCTTCCTTAGAAAATAATCTCAGAAATACAAGTCTTTCTGTGAAATAGATTTGATGTTTTTGTGGCCCTACAGCTTTCACTTTGTATAACTATTCAGAAGCTTCACTAGCCATGACATGAACTTGGGAAGATGAAATTATACACCACAGCTTCTAATTGCTTCACACAAATTATTTTCCAGTAATGTTATTGATCTTAATATTGAAATATTTGAAAGTCAGGCTGCCAGTTCAAAAAGGAATCAACAAAAAACCAAAAATAATTGTGAAAGTGAAAAATTAAATCTAAATCTCAAATGTTCTCAAATTTTCTAACAGTTTATGAGGAAACAAATTTTCGTACAGCAATTTATAAGCAATATGAGTAATGAATCCATTTGAGATTTTGTTGACTGACAAATATTTAATGATCACAAAAGGTAGTGCTGTGAAAAGTGTATTTTTCTTGTATCTCTATATAATTTGGTTGCCCTACAAGCTGTCCCTTCCTCTTGCCCCTCCCAGCTGGTTTTCATGAATCTGAATCCTGCATTGCTCTAATGTTGTTGTTTGAGTTTTACCCTTGAGAGCAAGGTTGTCACTGACCAGCAGGTGAAAATCTGGTTCTTAACAAACAAACCTGTGAGGTTTATAATCATAGCAAAGATATCATCTTAAATATGTATAAGATAACTTGGGAGATGTTCTCTCAAAATTGTTCATAGAAAGCTGGTAATTCTGTAATATTTGGACCTCTACATGAAACTCTTGAGAGTTAATATTTCCAGTAGTTCTTAAAGCTTTACTCAAAGTTGCTGTCTGTGCATTCATTCCTAAATTAATTAATCTCCAAATTACAGCAAATGTCTGATTTCACATTAACCACATCCAATTACTGCCTAGGTCAACACTGAATCAGACTCAGCTAGCTCATTCTCAGGCCCTTAATGACTTTGCCTGGATCCAATTTTGAACTAAAATAAAAAGGATCCCAGAACTCAGATCTTCTGGTTGTTGCCAACTCTGATGGAAGAAACAGATAACAAGTCAAACTCTTAGAAGGACATTAAAGGAGAAACTGAAGACCTGGGACTCTCAAGAAGAGAAGAACCGCAGACATCAGCAGTGTATTTTACCATCAGGGAGGAGCTGCTGCAAGCCCAGCAATGTCAGACAACCGACAAAAGGTACATAATCAGATAAAGGATGGGGACAGGTAAGGGATTTGGTTCTGGAGACTGGTTTTTTAGGGAATCGTAAGATCTAATTTAGTTGGGAATTTTTTACTGGTCATAACACACATAACTAATTTAGTTGGCAATACTGACTAACATTTCCCCTACCAGAAATAAAAGCTGCCAACGCCAGGCAGGGACAGCAGCTGTGCTCCTGGTGCACTGCCACAGGTGGGGGTGCCCCAGGTTTGTCAGCACTGTGCAGGTGAGCCCTTTGGCTCCATGGCCCAGGTTTGTCACTGCTGTGCAGGTGAGCATTTGGCTCCATGGCCCAGGTTTGTCACCACCGTGAGCCCTTTGGCTCCATGGCCCAGGTTTGTCACTGCTGTGCAGGTGAGCATTTGGCTCCATGGCCCAGGTTTGTCACCACCGTGAGCCCTTTGGCTCCATGGCCCAGGTTTGTCACCACCATGAGCCCTTTGGGTCCATGGCCCCAGGTTTGTCACTGCTGTGCAGGTGCGACCTTTGGCTCCATGGTCCAGGTTTGTCACTGCCATGCAGGTGAGCCCTTTGGCTCCATGCTCCACCCTGGCTTGGAAAGACGAAGCCCCTCGCTGAGCAAGGGGCTGTCAGGCAAAGTCATCCCTTTTTTTCCCAAGTGACAAATGTGTTTGTCTTCTTGGGCCCCACGTGACAAGACAGTAGTAACCGTGCTTCAGACCAGACGAAGGCACAACCATTCATGATTTTCCATTTTTTGTCACATTAATTTGGGGGGGAGGGGAAGTAGGGCAGAGAAAAGGCTTTGAATCCAGACAGACATGTGTGTTTTAAATTATGTTTTGTGAATTGAAGCAAGGCAGATGCTTCCAACAAGCACACATTTTGCTACTGTTTGCAAAGCAGACACACACTGGCACATGGTTGTAGGACATGAATTATACTTCTGTGCTTCTGATTTGTAACCACACCTGTATACCCTTAGAAATGCTAATAGAAAAAATACGAATTTAGGCACAAAGGAGAATCTAATAAGAGGAACATTTGAATGGGTAAGGAAATGTCTATTCCTCCCCATACCCACTCCCCCTACCCCCCCAGTCATTAGGACTGGAGGAACATGCTTATAGTAATTAGGTAAGATTGATTTAGAGGCTGAACACCACCCACAATTTGTGTAGTCTGGGGTCAGGCAGGCAGCTGCAGAAACCGCTCAGCTAATTATGAGAATTCACTGTTCGTTAATAGAATCTCTCTCCACAAACAGCAGCTGTGTGTTTGCTCACGCAGATTATTAATTCTGGCCTTGCCTCAGCTGCAAGTTTCTGCTGCGTCGAAAGGAATCCTCTGATAGAAGTGTCAGTTATCACCCAAGCGATGCCAGGGGAGAAAGGAAAGGCAGAAAGAAAGGAGAATATCTTCTAATCACAGGTGGATAAAGATTTTTTTTTTGCAGATAGCTTCCTTTTCTGCCTCTTACTCCCAAACAATTAAATGCCAGTTTTGGAACTCATTAATCTGTAGGCAACCTGGCGAGATCTAATTTATACCTGTCAGGAGCAATGGGCAGCAGCTAATAGGAAAATAATTGCAATGTAAGTCTACTTTCTCACTTGATAGTATGCTTGCTTTTAAGGACAAATCTTTGATATGGTGCATCAGAACATTATAAAAGATATTGTCTCCACCAGTTCTACACCTATGTGTATCCTCCTAGTTGTGCCATGTTTTTTTTATAAAACTGCAGATTTGTATTATTTGCAAAAATTGAACAGAGGCAACTTAAAAAATGTGACACATTATTATTTACAGATATAAGCTTCTGCTTCATACCAAGTGAGGAAATAGCTTTGTATGTAAGATGCCATATCTTGCTACATAGCTTGCTGTAAGAAATGCCTATAAGTTATTTGCTGAAAAATCAAGACTCAAATAAATCTTGGCTCGGTCAAAGTAAAAGCTGAGACTCATGTTAATAAGCAGCAATGATTCCTATGTTCTTAGATTTGATAATCATATAGAATATTACAGCTTTGAGGACAGCTGAGTTTCCTCTGTGTATTGCATCACTCTCACAGGACAAACTATCTGGTATTCAGGTAAGGTCCCATCCTGCAAAATTCAGAAATAGTCTCAGGAATGTTGACATATCTGTGAACAGAAGGTTCTTGTTGTGAAAGATAAAACATCCATATTGTGCATTTGGATGGAGATGTGTGGGAAGCATGCAGAATATCCCCATCTGCAAAGGGGAGCAAAGCCCCACCTTTCCATCATATTGCCTTGTGAATATGTGTGCTTGCCACGTTTGCTTAGACCATTGAATGGGGCCAAGAGTTGAAGATCTTTGCAATGCTGCAGAGCTCAGTTTAAAGGTAAGTGAGCATCAGTGTGGGGAGACACAAGTGAGGCAATGATTCAGTAAGAAAGTACTCTTGTAATAAATGTAGAATACTGTTGACTTCTGGAAAAGTACGCTGTTGGGTTTGTCGCAGGCAAACCAGACCCAGTTAATCCCACAGTGTATCTCTGTTTATTTCAACACTGCTGCAGAATTGCCCCAAGTACAAATGTGGTCCAGCATGTTTTCCTGCTTTAAATGTTAGCAGAGGACAGCACGGGTCAGTGGACAGTGGTGTGTGACATAAAGCCCTCTAACAAATGCTTTTGATAAAATTCCTTTTTTTTCCTACAAAAGTGAAAGGGAAAGAATCCTTTCTGTAAACAGATTGAGGTTTGATTTTGGGGTTTTTGTTGGTTTGTTTTTTTTTTTCACTGAAATAAATATTTCAATATTTGATCTAAGGCTTTTTGAGAATCCCTTACAGTGTTTTGTGAAAGCAAACAAAAATGTTCATGTTCACTCAGCTTTTTTCATTAAGGAAAACATCATTTTTTGCCAGCACATTCTCCCAGAGTCCTAAATCTGTAATTTTTCAAATACAAACACAGCCTAAATTGCCAATTAAATTATTCCAACTTCCACTGAAATCCCAAATATAACTGTTTCATGATAGGTCTTGCAGCGACATGCAGGCAATTGCACAAGGAAACACCAAATCTTTCTAGACACCTTCAGCATCAGTACAAATCTGGTCCTTATTAGCAAAGACCTATGAACAGAGAAGGTTACAATAACTTTTTCATTAGAAATTACCTTGTCCTATTATTCAACTTTCACTAGTTTGCACATTTAAACCATTCTTTCTCACCTTCTAAAGTAAAAGGTACTGATACTCTACTAATAGGAAAGAGGCATCAATCCTATGAAAGACAAGCTGTAATTAATTTTCTGCAGTGCTTATGCACATCACTGTGATTACTGTTGGTAAGTATTCAGGGATCAGTAATGACCACTGTGGACTTGTGAAAGTAATTTGTGTGAGGAAAGGAATAAATTTGATAAAGGTGCGATAGATTTGAATGCTTTTTCTATTACTGAATGTTTGCCATTCATGTTATACTATGAACAATTCCTTAGGAGATTTGCAGGCATATAAAATGTCTAAATTAATTCTGACTGTGAATTTAAAGTGTGTCAAAGCACCTATGCTCTGGGATGCACCATGGGTTTGGGCTAATAAACTCATTTAGTTACATTAAGGCAGGAAAAGAGAATGTGGGATTTGAAAAAGTATAAGCCAACCAAAAAAAAAACCAGAAGATTTTTCTGATTTTTTTCCTTGCATTGAGATGAACTACAAAATTAAATTGGATTTTTGAAATTATTTGCAGTTTGACTCTTTTAAAGCAGCACTTAAGGTGGGGTCCACATGGCAACTAGTTTTGTGTATTTAAAGGACTGGGGATATTGCATAGTTTAATCACTTAATCCTTACCATGAACTTGCAAGCAGAGGAATATTTAGAAGGGCATTTAGAGGTCTTTCTTCCAGGGCTTGTTCTTACAGTGGTTTGTACTCTAGCCTACTTTCCCTCCGCAACCATTCCTTCTTTCTCCTTGCATGTCTTTCCATGCAACTCTCCATATTTCCCTATTAGAGTCCAACTTGCTAATGAATTAAACACCTTGTTGTCCTACATTTAGCCAAGCTACTCATTGCATAGCACATATAGCAGTTTTTAAAAGATTTCTAAGCAAGTGTTTACAGTTGAGCTGGAGTGGGAGCTCCTTTGAGTTGTTTGGCAAAGGGAGCAGGTAACCAAGGGTTCCTCTTTCAGCTCACTTCTCGGTGACATTGTAGTAAAAAGTTTAATGACTTCTTTTTTCTACAGCCTTGAAATGTTCCAACTGAATTTTATTGTCATCACTCTATTGTAGATGGTCAGAGACTTAACCTGGCTGCTATTACATGGTTTGCAGTTTTTGCGCCAGCTTCTAAGCACTGCAATATACTGTATTTCACTAATACATAACTTGAAAGGTACGTGAGCTATTTTCCCCAGTAGCAACTTATGTAAATCAGCTTATGGGCATGTCATACTTTCAGCTGTAATAAAAAGACAATAAATAATGCTGAATTGTGATGTTCTGGTTTTCCTGTTATATTAAGATTTTTATCAAGTGCACAAGACTGAAAAGTTATCAGAAAACCTAAGCCTTTGTGTCATTAGCATGTTATGCAATTTCAGCATAATTCATTCCTATTGGAAAAATGTTGAGAAATACAAACTCTAGCTACCACTTCACCATGAAACCCTTCTATAATTCTATTGCAGTTCTGTTGCAACTTTGTCAAAGTTACTCTTCCCCTTGGTTCATTCATGCTTACAAGCACTTTTTACTTAGGGTGGATTTTCTAACACCAACATTTGTTGTTTGTGCATCAGGTTGCCAGGCCCTTAATATAATGGGAATGATTTCAAGATTATAATGATATCCCCAATAAATTATTTAATATATTTATTGGGAAAAAAAGAGTAAAGGAACTGTTCTGGGTAATTGGTGTGCAGTAAGCCACAGAACCAGTTGTATATTCATTTTTCTCCAATGTATGCAATTATCCACTCAGCCTGTATCCATTAATATTATTTTTCTTCCTAAACTGGAAGTATATAAAGCCATTAGAAAATAATCCTAAGAATTCTATTTGCTGAATAAATTTTAATTTGCATGGCACCAGGAATTTTTTATTAATGGGAAATAAATTATTGCAATCTTATGGAAGGCGACAAGTTAATAGCTTTGTGAAAAGTAATGGAGAGAAAATGATCTTGAAAAGGTCAGGTCTCCTGTCACAATGTCTTTATGCACAATTAAAACAAGTCAAGAAAGTGGCTATATAATCAGGACCATGAATATGCATTATATCCTAATGAGAGTATGAAGATAGAGATAGGTTAGTGCTAAAGTCATGGTGAGGTGGTGACATAAAAATGGTAATTTGTGATGTAGTATTTAACTACGTGCTTCTGTTTCTTTGGGAGAATTAACTCATTGCTACCTGGCTATTCATTATTTTACCTTCACCAATATACTAAGTGAAAAGAGATTTCTCTGCAGGAGCACTCATACACATGGAATGTGTTTTACTCTTCTGTAAAAATGCTCCCCATAGTTATGTAAATCACAAAATCTCTCTCCTCAATCACTGCAGGAAGACTTCACAAATGTTTGTTACTGTTGCATTTTTAATTGTAGAAGTTGAAAGGCATTTTCACATTACATAGCAGATTTAATATGTCATGGCTCAACCTTTCTAAAATATTTTATTTCTTGAGGTGCTCCTTTGCCAGGAAAGCATTCACTTCAAGGTGGGAGAGGTTGTAATCCTCTATGCCTCTGGCATTATCCATTCATGAAGGAAGAAGTTCTGCCCTTCCATGCGCCTGTTTTGTGTTGCTTCCCTTTACTCCCTCTGAAACAGAAGAGATGGGACTTTTCAAAAGTAGAAGAGGAAGGTCACGCCCTTTTATGTGACTACATTAGTTACTACTAGGAAATCTTTTTTGAAATATGCCTGGCTGGAAATAATTATCTACAAGAGAAAATTAACTTAGCTTCTTAAGCACTGGATTTCCTCCTGGTAGCAGAGATTTCAGTGGCCCCAGTGCTGCTAATGGGTGCTCTTGAGTCTTGGAAATTATTCTACATTGTAATTGAAAATCAGTAAGAACATTCTGATTCAGTGGTCATTTAATAAAATATAATGGTCACTGAACAATGATTTTGATTAGCTAATGGCAATTTAAAGGTTTACAACACCTCTCACAGCATTGCTTATTTGGGTACGCTATTACAAGTTACTCCCTAAGAGCTTGGTTTATGCTCAAAAATAGGAATAACTAGGAGGGGAAGCAGATGCAGCTGGCATCCTATAATGCTCTGTTTGGGTGGCAGAGTCGTATTCAGCCCATGCTGATTAGATTTCCATAGATGGGCATTCAGCCTGTAACTCTTTCCATGTATTGGCTCACTTAGTCTATACTTTTCTTGTTTGCTGCTTGTTTCTTTGCCCACTACACTATAGGTTTCTTAGCTCTATTATCATTTGATTTTGTACACAAGACTAGAATTAAGTGTTTTTATAATGAGATTCTTGACAGGATTTTTTTACGTTTTGGTGTTAAGAGATTAAGCTTGAAAACTTACTCAATGAGCAGAGAATAGGCTACATCTAAAATGATGTTTTCATGTCTTGTCTGGTTACCAGGGGTCTGTGAATTAAGGAGCCCAGAGCAGGCTTCCCCATCTTCCTGTTGCCAGCTGTCGTGTCAGTAAGAAACTAGTCAGGATGCTCGTTATCAGGAACCAGCAACATTTAACCAACTATTTGTTCCCAGAGAAGATGTAATACAGTAGCCACAGTTACCTCCCACCACAACTATGAGAGAGTGACTTCCCTCGGATCAGACCTGAAAGCATTTGTAGATAAGTAAAAAGCTGAGATAGAAGGGGCTGTAAACAAAGTCCTTGTAGTGGTTTGTCACTGTGAGCCCTCAGGCATTTTGCTGACAATATAGCTGTGTATTTCTGCTCTGATGTTGTCCCATAGCTGTGTGGCTGGTCATGGTGACTGTAGCCTCAGTCCATGACATCAGACCCTTTTGCAGCATCCAGACTTTTAGGTCTCCAAACAGGTACATGGAGCATGAACTGCCCTTTTAAGGTGTGCTTTGAAGGAGAGGACAGTGCTCCTAATGAAGCAAACCATGAGTCAAGGAAACTGGTAATAGTGAAGTGCACATGCCTGCAGGGTGAACAGTGTTTACCTGGCTCAGCGCTCTTCTAGAGGTCTGTGCAGGTATCTGGGGCTGATCTCCAGCCTCGGAAGGGCTTTCCGTGGAATGTATCTTCATGGTACAAATTAGCTGCAGAGGTCCAAGTAAATCTTCGAGTCATGGATTCTGATCATTTTACCCAGGTCTGGAAATAAGGCTTTTGCAGTCAGGGAAGCAGGGGGCAGACAAAAGGTGTCTTGCAGACTCTTGACCCAGGTGGTGTGGATGCAGGCAGGCAGGGCACTGTGGGTGGCTCAGTGTATGCCATCCTTCTGCTCACAAATTGTCGTGGGCAGCAGGGCAGAAGGGCCTCCACTTCCTCTTTTTCAACACTCCTTGTCTTTGACTCAAATTACTGATATGCTTCAGGAGGTGGAGAGGATGGAATGGCAACTTACCCTGCCATCCCCTTCCTCCCTTGAGCAGGGCAGGACACACACTGTGTCCCTGTCACATCATCCCAGCTTGAAAACCAATCTGGAGCACTAAGATATGACGACAGATTTTCTGAAGATCAACCTCTCACTTCAGCAGTGAATCCAAATTTGCTTGGAGACATCTCTATATGAAATGGTATATACATATGCTGATGAAGGTCAGCTGCATTTCTCATTTTCTAATGTCCCTGTACTTTTGGTTTATGTGCTGTTGAAATATTTGGATGGTATTTCCAGGTATCTCAGTTTTACTGTAGGGAAACAAAATTCTCATCAAGTGATGCTGATGGGAAGAAATCCTCTACCTCATTCACAATACTGGTTTTGAAATTAACTGTGGTGACTCAGAGGGGGGAAAAATTTAAATTAATAGTTCAAGGAAAACTTTCTGGTTTAGTACAGTCATAATAGAAAAAATGAGGAGAATATGCATATAGAATGCCACAAAATAAGGGTTTTTTTCTTTGTAGTGATAATGGCTTTCCCTCATATTAAATCTCATTTTGAACTTTTGCCATTCTAAGAGGAAGAAATTATAGAAAGAATCCAGAAGTCAGTGGATATCGCTAGGAGGGTGGAGAGTCTCCTGTAAATACCAGGTTTGTTGTTGCTGCTGTGAGTGGTAGAAATAGCAGTAACATGCGATGCTTGAAGAGCAATGCACAAATACTGAGGTCTGAGGAGATGTACAAAAGTGGTTCTGACCTACATTCAGAAAATGAGTGGATTAAAAAGGACAAATAAAATGCTCTGAGGAGTGAGTTGAAAAGTAAAAAGTAAATTAAAGTACCATTTTAACAAAAACTAGGAAAGATACAAAAAAGTCGTAGAGAAAAAGCACTTTATCTAAACAAAAAAAGAAAATATTTATGCGATGTATGTGCTGACCTTGTGCAACTTGTTGCCTCAGGATATTGTTTATCTTAAGAGTTTAATAGGGTTTTTTAAAAATGAAGATTCAACCTCTACATAGGTAAAAGGGAATGTATGTCCCTTACACAGGCAAAGGAGAATTAGAAAAGGACTTTCCATTATAGAATCTTCCACAAAATGATGCCAGCAACTGATGCCACAAGGAACACAACTGTGAACTATTTCACAACATCAGCACAAATATTTCTGCACCAAAGAGCTGCTCCTCATTCCTCGCTCTCTCTTTTCATTTGCCAACATTCCCTCCTCAGCTTTCCTAGTACCTAATCCTCTGCGTTTTTTGGATGCACATGAGGGGTGTAAGGTGACCTGTTAATACAGAGGGGCTAGAAACCAGAACAAGGCTGATGGCCAGTTATGTTGATAAAACAGCTTGCCCTATCTCTATTTCAGTTAACATTGAAATTCTGACATACTGCCCTGCAATTTCTACTCACCTTTTTTTTTCTTTTTCCCCACATGCAAGAATAAAACAGCTGTCTCTAATTCATGTCTTTTCCCTCTAGATGAAAGCCTTTCATGTTGTTTCTAAAACTCCCCTCTCTCAAGGTGAATGTGTGCCAGTTAGGCAGAGTCAAAGGGAACACCACTATGGAGAAATTGTTTTCAGGGATTTCAGCTGTCAAGAATTATAACAACTCTCTGTGACACACAAACATATACTTTTTCTTTGGTATAAAACAAAGTGCAGATTTATTCCAGACTAATCAATAGTTTAGAGTTGGCTAAAATTTGTTAATATGCTCAACTATTTTCTTGTGTTGAAGTAATAAGAAATTCCAGAAAAATGCACTTATGAAAATAGTATGCACAAGGTGAGAGGGAAAGAGTGAAAGAGTGTGTGTGTCTGTGTGTGTGTGTATTATGTATATATATATATATATATGTATATATATACATGTATGTATGTGTTTGAGAGTGAGAGAGTGTATCTATGTATATACAAATTTCCTATTCCTGGTTCTTTCTGAGGAACTAATTTCATCTAATAGATGAAGTGTTTGAAATCTGAAAACAATGTTTTGATGGTCAGAGCAGCAAAAGGGGAAGGTGTTAAATATGGCTTATTAGCATTTTATGGAGAAAAGGAAATTCAGAATCCTTGTGAGACCAATAGAGAGAGGGAAAATACAGTACACATGTAAATTAACAGCCAGCAATCCTCGTACCCAAGGAAATATCCGCAGGACATCTTAAATCATCTAGAATTTGGGTATACTCATTAACCCATGGGAGTTAACCATCTGGCAAGTAGAATACAATGCCCTAACTAGTGTTGTTGTGTTGTTGTTTTATAAATCAGGCTGGATCCAACCGTACTGCTTGCCTAATGGAAAGTATATTGTCATTAACATCATGTCCATTGCCAGATCACAATGCATAAAAATTATGTATAGCACAAACAAAGAAGTCATCCTAAAAGCAGTATTAGTGTCCATAGCTTTGATTGAAGATGTGATACAATAACTCTGTGCTTAAGTACACTCCTGTAAAAATTCCCCCTTTTAAAACATAACGACAGTATTTACCAGCACATATGCACAGATTTATATTTGATGTCAAACACTGCAAATATGAAATAAAAGCAAATGAAAGCCATACAATATCTTCTTTTTGTAGATTTTTTTCTGAAAATAAATCATATAGTAAATTAACTAATTTATGTATTATACTGATATTGACACAGAAAGATGCATTTATTAAACTTTATTGTCATTAGAATCAATGGTATTATTTGGATTTTGACTGACAGAAAAATCAACATTTTACATTTATGTACAAGAGATGTAGAGGCATGATTTTGAACAAGGTTTGCTGGCCCTTTTGAGCAGCTGAAAAGCAAACTGGGAGTGCCTACTCTCCTTCTCCACAAGCCATTACAGACTTGGAGGAAGCCACCTTGGTAGCAGGTCTGAGACCTACTTCAAGCAAGCAAGCAAGGAGGCACTAACTTAAATCGTGTTCCATTGTTTCCAAATTCCCTTTTAAAGAATTCAGAGATTCAGGTGTAATTTGAGTTTGTGTGTACACGCATACATGGGTGTGTTCAAAGACACAGCAGAGTGAGACAGCTCTGAAGAGGGGGAAAGTCCCCCACACTCACTGTCTCCTTCTCTCCTGCTCCAGCAGTAGGGACTGGAAGGCTGTGATGGGTTTCCAGCAGGAGGTGAAACAAGGCCAGTGGAGCAGGGTCTGCCCTAAGCGCTGATGAACATTGCTGTGGCTTTGCTTGTTGTCCCTGTCTCATTCTGTGTTCACTTGGTGCCACACAGACACGGGGCTAAATGAGCTTCCTGGTCCCCTGGCCCAGAGTCTAAGAGGGGATGCAGATCAACCCAGATGGATGGACAAAAGGATACATAAAAATGATAGGAAAGAATTTACCTGAATGATGCACTGTAAGCATTATACTCCAACTGCCAGAAACATAGGGAAAAGCTGAATACAGAAAGTGCTACTGTGAAAAATTAGGAACTTTGTCCTGTGGTGAGTGTACGCAGCAACTGCATGAGTAGAATTTTATTTCTGACACTGTCTGTAGTCGTGATTGGATTAAATTTATTTTTAAAGACTTATCCAATTTCCCTTTTCCCCATTTCCTTTCCCTTGTGATGTTGCCACTCTATTAATAGCCTCCCTAGTGAGATCCTAGGGCAAGAAGTGAAGAAAAGTATTGAGCCAGATCCTCACTGGTATAAATAAATATAATTCCAGCTGACCTCAAGTTATTCCACTGGAGTATCCCAGTGTATCTAATTATGAACATAGGTTAACTTTAACTAAGCAGCAAATATATTACCCAAATTGGAATTTATCCAGGATGTGATTTTGAATATATAAATCATTAATAAATCTACACTGTATCTTCTGTTTAAATTTTATTTTCTAAAATAAAAATCCCACTTTATCAGCAAAGTAGCACATTCAATAGGAATATCTGTTGGAGCACAATGCAAGGACATATGCTTACTCTTAATTGAGGTAATAGATGCACCTTGGAAAATCCTGAAAGCTTTCTGTTCAAGCATTGCTGTAGCATTTCCTAATTTACACAGTTAATGTAGAGATTGCAAGCTACTCACAAACTGATTAAAAGCAAGCAAGTGCAAACTGTCTGATTTAGTGACATGTGACTTTTCATACCATACAACATAGCTGTTATAAAGCTATGGGCTTGCTAATAGGATCATCACTCCAAAGAGCACTTACTAGAAATCTCACTTTCCATATGTCAAAGCTGCAGTGCCTTCATCTCACAAAGAACTCACTTGCATACTTTACTTCATTTATAAATGTAATTTTATGGACCCTCTTTATTATCTGACACTAAGATCTCCCAACTCTGGAACACTCAGATGAAGTACATTAGAGTTCATTTTTCAGAAGTATTTATCAAAAGCTATTAGGAGGAGAATTAAAATTGCTAGCAGAGTTGACTGAGCTTTTAAGATTTGTCACTAATCTATTTGTGTAAAGAAGGATCTTGTTATATTCCCTGCCTGCACAAATATCAGTCTCCTGTTCTTATTTTAATCTGTAAAACATATGATTGAGAAGACAAATAGAAGTGAGTCTGTAAAATTAAAATCATTGCAACATAAAACTGTTCTTAGGAAAATAAATCCTAGGATTTAAATATCATAAAATATCAAGCACATTCTTCCTTGCACAAAATGAAAGGTCTAAGGTGTTCCTCAGACTTTGGATGTATCAAAGTCCTCATCCAATTCCCAAAGTACTACAAACTGGATACTTTTGGGTGCCATCACTCTTCTTACAGTACTGCATAACTGTTTGTAGTTGAACTGACATGCCTTCCTTTGAAGAGAAGAGAATGCACCTACTCATCTCACCACTGAGAAGGCAATGCTCCTACCAGCTGTGGTTCCCAGAGCAAACACTGAGCTCAGAATCACAAAATCACAGAGTCAGTTTGGTTGCAAAAGACCTCTGAGATTGTTGAGTCTGACCTTTGGCTCATCTCCACTTTGTCAACTAAACCATGGCACTAAGAGCCACATCCAGTCATTCCTTGAACCCCTCCAGGGATGGTGATGTCACCACCTCCCTGGACAATCCATTCCAGTGTTTACAACCCATTCCATGAAGAAATTCTTCATAATGTCCAACCTGAATCTCCCCTTGAGCAGCTTGAGTCCTGTCATCTTCTCTCTTGTTGCCTCCCCATCTTGCTACATCCTCCTTTCAGGTAGTTGTAGAGAGTGATATGGTTTCTCCTGAGCCTCCTTTTGTCCAGCTCAAACCACTGCAGCCCCTGATAAATGCAATAGGAAATCCACCAGTTGGGAATGCAGTGCTCAGCACAGCTAATTGTGAAAATCAACACTCTGGCCAAGATCATCACTTAGCTTGTGTGGTACTGACACTAAGCTCAATCTTTTTTACAGGTTTGTTATTGTCATGGATGAATAAAATCAGCTTACAGGAGTAGTCATTTCTGTGATCTGTACAATTAACTGTTGCACCAGGAGTGGCAGAAGTGAATGCACCTGAATCCCTCAAGGAAAAGAGCATGTCAAGTAAATGAATGAAGAAGTCCAAGAAAAGGATTTGTAGAAGTCTTCTTAAAACCCACCAGGACCAAGAACTTTCCCTTGGGGTAGATTTTAAATTAGTTCATCTCTTCTCTTTTTCTTTCATAACTTCAGGGATATTCAGGAATGCTTCTCCCATGCAGATCACAGAGAGAAGTTGATAGAGAAATATCTATTCATCTGTGAATGATACCAGGATTTAATTTTTCATATAACTGCTTATAGCATTTCTGAACTATTAAGTTTAATAAGGTCTCGTGGGTCTGTATGTGTGTGAATGTTTTATCCCACAGAGCTCCTCTAACTGCTCTTATGGCTGTGGACTTATAGGGAGGAATCAGCAACCAACATGTAATCTCATTTTATCCCAACTATTGGTACAGACACTACCTAGTAAAAGTGATGGATATCTGCATTTTATAGATTATGAGTGAGTTTGCAATGGTCTGTAAAGTGGCTGCTTGAGGCAAAGTGGCTTCTTGAGGCAAAGAGAGGGGTTGACTAAGTCTGTTACCTGTTTTCTTAATCTAGCTTTGCTCTCAGGATCAACCTATTTGTATCAGCTTTCATTCCTCCTAGGAGTGGCAGAAAGATAGAGACCCAGATCTTTTCAGAAGATTATCAAAAGCTGAGACAAGAGAAGGGGGAAAATTCTTGGAACATGCTAGTTTCCACATATAATGTATATGAAATTCAATGTACTGAACAGATACTTGATCTTCAGTTTCTAACTTTTTCTGTTAAAATTTAGCTGTAAAGGTTATAAAAAGACGAATCTACAAAGGTCTGTGTATTTACTTAACAAAATATAATAGAAATACTACTAAATCTAGCAAGAATTGTGGCAGAGCTGTGTGGTTACTTTTTGTATGAATGCTTTTCCAGCATAAAATAAAATATTCATAGGACTGTTTCCTGAAAAAAAAAAAACAGTTCTACCAAAACATTTTAGATTTTCTACTTAGAAAAAGCAGACTGTTTCACTGAAGATTGAATCGACCTATATCAAAACACCTACTTCTGAGCACAACTAGACATTTCATTTGAGAATAGCTCAAAATTAATTTTCACCCTTTCTTTCTTTGCTGTTAAAGCAGCAGACTGCTGCTGTTTTCCTTTTAAGCCCAATATTTGTCTGATTATAGTAAGCACAAACTCTATTCCATGAGAGAAAATGTGTATAATTCCAAATAAAATAAATGTCTACTAATTGTCTAGTGTGTTTTAGTGATTGCAATGTAGAAGTTCAGTCTGTTAAGTCACATTGAGACAAAACTGGACAAGATGCCAGGGGGCAAACCTCCAGCAGGAAAACACCTGCTTTTTTCCAGATACCCTTGAGTAAGAGGGGGGTCTTAAGTCTCTGATGATAAAGTAGCTATACTCTTTTCGAGGGTTCAAAATATAATGTCCTAGGAGCTCAATTCAAACTGGAAGTTCATACCAGTGAAATCTTGTCTTTGGTAGCATCTGAACATGGGAGATAATAATGTCTGCTACATCATTGCTGCAATCCTCATGTTCAGCTGAATCATCTGTATGTTCTACTCCAGTCACCTTCAGAACCTCCATTAACACCAACTGCTGCTTTACTTTCCAACATAATATAATATAGTTGCAGCCAAATCTCCAAATTCCCTTATTCCTCCTTTTTTTTTTTGCTCCATCCTGTTTATGTATTCATTTAGATATAGACCATACCTGCTCTGAAACATGGTGTTTTCTCATTAGTTTGCACTCCTGTTCCTTCAATAGTCCTCTGGGAGTTATGTAAAATAAGTATAAATATGCCCATTTCACAGGTTTGAAAATTAATCAAAATACTCCCAGATCTTTGTACATTGTGAAAAGTATGTTTGCATAAAGTATGAGAAGACTACTTTTCATCAGCCTCATAATTTCATATATGAAATCCATATTAGAGAGTAATCTCTAACTGTCTCTAATGCCAAAATATTTTGAAGTATCATTTCCCACTTTTTTCCTCTCTGTTCAAGAGGGGTTCCTTCCTTTTAGTCATCAGATCCACCTACACACTTGCCAATCAAGCATTAGATCTCTTAATTTCATTTATTGAAGAAATTAAAACTCTCCTTCCCATTGAAATAATTGTTCAACATCTGAACTGCCTCTGATTTCAGGGAAAATTCAAGCTGATTTATGCATTTCAGTGATGGGAGTATTTATGCCTATCTTCATGGTTTATGAACTGTGACTTTAATAACAACCCAAGCAGTAACTGCCTTGCAGGACAGGCTTCATTGAAAAGCAAAAGCAAATCAAGAGTTCCTTGTGACTGAAACTCCACTCTACTTAAGGGGTTTTAGTTAATTTACTGAAAAAAAATACATACAATATAGCAGTCCACAATGTTCATTCAAGCTTCAATGAGAAAGAGCCACCACAGATTTTATTTTCTTATAGATATCTATTTGAACTCATTTTAACATGACTTATGACTTATTTTTCTGTTAATCCTATCAACCTTTTACTCCACCAACAAAAATACCAGCTGAGACACAGCACGAGTACCTCTCAGATGCAGTTTGAAATATACTTTATTGATTCACTTCTTCCCTTCTTGTAGCTAAAAAATACATTGCCAGATTCCCTAAGTAGTTTGATCACATTCAGTAAGCTTTACTTCCACTGTCATGTGATTGGAAACTGAATATTCCTGCAATATCTGTTTTCAGGGGTAGAGCCACAACTGTTCTTATAAATTATGCTTACTTCACTATTTTCAAAGACATTGATTGTTTTTGAAAGACTCAAATGCAAAATGCTTTGAATGAATTTTTAGCACAGGGCTGTAGGCATCTTTTAATTAAAATAGACCCTGAACGAAGCAAATACTTAAGATGTAGTAAAAATAGTCCAGATTTCACTCCTACAAGTGATTTCTATTTAGAAAAGGAATCCAAAACTGGCTGAACCGAGATCCTACTGTCTTTCCTAGTCTGTAGAGTACACTATTCATAACCACGATGGAAGTACGACTTGAGCCCAAGCTTCTTGTGGGCAATTAATTCTTTGTATAATTTTATTAACTTCATTTCAAGGTACTTGAAACTGACACTTTGCACAGAATATGAACTGTCATGTCCCATACCCAGAGTGAATTAGTGATGCTACAGTCTGGATACTGTTCTCATTTTCCAGTATTGCAACGTATAACTAATCAAATGGAAGTCAAGAGATGTACCAGTAAAAAGATAATTAAAATCAACATGGTTTTGGAAAGTTAGGTGTTTGAGCTGCATTATTTCTTAAGAAAAAAAAAACAAACCAAAAAACAAATGAAATGAAAGTGTTAATATATCCATCAAATCTGACTGTCACCCTAATGATTGCTGAATCATTCTCTATCTCCATTCTAATCCACAGACACTAGGGAAGAAGAAAAAGAACAACCCCCCACTCATTCCTCTTACAAAGGCAAATTAGCCAGATTGAAGTCAGCCACTAAAGGAGAGGGAATATGCTTTTGCCACATCTTCCCTGCTCCTAGGTATGGGTCCTGGCAAAGATCACATCAACAAGATCGGTCCTTCCTGGGGTGCTGGATTTCCGAGTGGTAACACAGAGGAGCTGGTACAAGGAGGGCAGTGGTCACATATGCCTAGCTAGCTGGCAGGAGGAAGCATATGGCTGCCATTTGTTCCGCCAACGGTGCCGTGCACACACCGCGAGCCGCAGAGGGAACGCTGCTCCGCGCAGCCAGACTTCCTCGCGGCTCTTCCAAGACACCCGCTTCCGCAGCTTCCCGGGAAACGAGCTGGCCAAAACACTCCTCAGGAGAAAGGTTTCTTAGCAGTTCTAAAGCCTTTCTGTCTTGTCCTTCACTAAGTCAAGTGCTTTGTGCTGCATTGCACAGATGGCTCGATGCTGCATGTGCACAAGTACAGCTGTTAGGTTTGGGGTGGGTTACACGGAGCTGGCAACTCTGCCTTTCAGACGATATCTATGAAATTAACCAGCAGGCAGATTTTTAGGGAAAGGAGAGGAATTGCTGTGCAATATTTAAAAAATAAGATATATACTCACAATTTTGGCACTGGATGCAAAGCAATAATCCACCCCTCTAACAGCACTTGAGGCAAAGACCCTATTTTTCCTCTTTGTTTATTTTCCTGACTCTGTCACTCACACATTGCAACTGGGTGTCAGATTGTTTAGTCTAGTATTGAGACAGCACAAGTGCTCTCATGTAGAGGCTTTATTTCTGGTTGGCTGTAGATCAGCTGGTCTTTCTAAAGGAGTTATGTAAATGAGATTGGGCTGGAAAGCACACAAAGGTCAGCAGAAAGTGGGTTGTGCTGGCTGGTGTGTGCCTTTATGCCAATTAACCCAGACAGATATTTGCATCCTACCCCCAGTACTCATGTATGCACACCAGGGTTTGCCACCCCAGCTTAACACTGATTTCATCCCAAGCAATACAGGCACCTGGAGATGCAAGTAAGTGAGACTGTCTTGAGTGAATGAACTGTGAATATCAGGGAGAATACATACTGAGCCACCTGAGTGCCATTAGTCCTTCATTGCCATGCCCACAGAGCTGCTTCATGACAAGAGGGTCAAGTTTTCCCCACCTTACTGAGAAAGCACCAGAGATCTGTTCAACATATCTGAGCCCCAAAATTTTAAGGCACATGTCTTCAGATGTTTTGATGTGGCGGTTTCTCTGTCTATCAGACACTGAATTTGCACTGCTGTCACGTGGCCTTGACAAACCCCAATAGTCATGATTCACATTAACTCTATAGTGAAAGAATATACCTGTTAGAACATTTTATCCCACTGATATTTAAGCACTAGGTTTCACTACAGCAACTTTGTAACTGATCACAATAGCCTTTTTTAAGTATTGATGTTTTAAATTACCTTTATCATTTTGTTCGAACAAACCTGTTTTCCTTTTGTACTTGTACGCTGATTTAATTGAAATTAGATACTTTTTACCATATTGTTTGGTTACCTATTAACTTGATGCAGTTTACACATTCTTTATAGTTTATGCTGCATTCATTATCCTTACCCTGATAATTCAAGTAAGGGCATTATCTGCTTCGAGTAACTTGCAAGATGTTGCTTGGGTAAAATTACTTCACACAAGTCTACTCTCAGAAAAAGCAGCCTTGAGACAGTTAGTTCAAACATAAATATGGCCAAGGTTACAGTAACACTTCTGAACTTTAGAATATGGCTGCCAAATCTCAGTAAAAAGAAAAAACTGAAGGAGCATACCCGCAGGGCTGAACATCAGTAAGCAGACATAGATAGAAGATTGGCATCTACAGAATATAAAACAAGGTTTAGCACATAAGGTGAAAGAGTATCTAAGGTTCTCAGGGGACAGACTATTTCAGTCTTTTGAAATAAGTGGTTTAAGTCTTCAGCTCAGCTCCCTTTGTAATATAAAGCCTATGTGTCCTCTTTGAGTTAGACCATGCAGTATTACAAATCAAGTACATCTACTTCATATGGCTTTGTCACCATACATGAATGTAGCTATATTTTTATATTTCTTGTAGTTTTTATTTTTAGAACAAAAATATTTTAAACTGTGCCTATTTAAATGGTGTAATTGAAATGTTATAAACATGGGGGAAATCAATAGATAAGTTAGAAGTAAAGGAATATAATTAAAATTATAATTGAAATAAATTATTTCATTTGGCAGATAGCAATGAAGTCATAGATATCGCAGCTCCTTGAATATGCATCATCATACATAGCTGTATGGCTCTGCCTTTCTGACTTGACTTTTCAGAGGCAAAAGTGCAAAGTGACTGCTCCCTATTAACACTCAAAAACAAAGTCATTGACTTTGTCTGGCACTGGTCCATATCTTTGGTGTCACCATTGCAATGGTGTCTCAGCCAAAATCTCTGTGTAGAGGGCATGAAATATGTGCTTAGTTGGATTAATGACTAGTATTTTTTTTTGTTTCAATGACAAACCCTCATGCAGGGACTGGAAGTTTTAGGTTTGCTGTGTAAGTGAAAATTTTAGATTTTCTTGTATCTTAAAAGGTAAAAAATAATAAAGTGAAAAATTACATCTGCAAGAACTATACTTTTTACCAGAGTATTTAGGAAGGCCGGAAATAGCACTGTTTCTCTGCTCTTGAAGAAAGAAAGAAAGAAAAATATATCTGCATCTCTATAGTAGTCACGATGTGCCATGTTGGTGTGTTGAAAGTCAAGCATTATACACTGCCTTAGAAACCCAGCCACCAAGAGGATCAAACTTGGTCCTGAATCAATAAAGATGACAGAACAGCTCATAGGATGAGTGAGCTCAGGATGACACCCTTCCAGTAGAGAGTGAAGAGGAGACATTTGTTTTAGCTGACAGGAAGCCCCAATTAAAAAAGCTTCTGTCTTTCTAACAGTTAGCTGTGGGAAGTCATTAGTCACCCCAGACTTTCAATCTGACAGCCCTACCAGCTCTATATAGAAGCAGGTAACATAGGGTGAACTAATAAATATAGTGGAAGTACATGAACCATTGGCATCCATATGAAAGCCAGCATGGATACAAAAAGAACAGCAATTATCAGTGGTACCAAGATCAAAAGAAAGGCATGCTGTTGGTGAAATCCCTGTTATCCCAGACATGAACATAAAGGACACTGATGGATGGCTTTTTACCACTATATTTTAACCTTTCTGGGGACAGGTTACTCTCAGATCTTATGTGGGTTACTCACAGTAACTGATGTGAAGAGTAGCTCTTGACACAAATTGTCACACCACCATAGTTTCCAGCAAAATGGATCATGATGAATTACATCTATCACAAATTCAAAAGTATGACAATGTTTTTGATAACATGTGTCAAAACTCTCTCAGTTTTGCTGAATTGCCCCATCCATCTGAAGCCCTTTGGATGTGTGGTAGCCAACCCAGAGGCATCACCACAATGTCTGAAGACTTTGTGTGTTTTGCACTGGAGGTGATTCAGATACTGAGGAAGAAGAAAACTGTCAGTCCTCGAATAGGCTTCAGGGATATGGAGAAAAGGGGTCTAGGCTTTGCTTTTGTTGGCAAACTGAGGAAAAGAGAATTGCTGAGGGAATACTTGAAACTTTTCAAAAAAATTTAATCTAAACATATAAAAAGGGACATTTTGCTGGAAGGTCTGTGACACACAGAAATTGAAAGCAAAATGATCTGCTGTGATCCAAGCACGTAACATCACAGTTTGTACCTGTTACATAGAAGGAAGGCTACCCTACTGAATTTTGAGTCTGAGGGTTCTTCTACAATCAGAAAGGGAAAAGAAGAAACTGATTTTCTTTTCTGCATAGTAGCAACTCATTTCTGCTGCCTATCTTGAATTTAGACAACAGTTTGTGTCTCAAAAGTACCTCAGAGACACTCCTTAGCTAGGCATTCTTATTTTCAGTATGTTTCCTCCTTCATTTCTTCCATTTGTTGCAAAAATATTCTTGTATAGCCAGTCTGGTTTTGTGGGGATTTATCTGGTGCCATAGTTTCAGTCTACAGAGTGTATATATGACTTATAAACTTAGGATATTTTAAAAGAAAAATGTAAAGATTTATTTTATTATAGACTTTTTCAAATACTCCCTTTCTCATGACAGCACAACTTTTTATGGAATTAAATGTGGCAGCACAACTGTATTTTGTAATAACTGGGACTCAAGCAAAAGGAGCTGGCTGATTCTGAAGATACTGAGACACTGTTTTCGCAGCATTAATCAGGAGAGAATTTGGACTAAAGCAAAAGTAAAATCAGAAATTATTTAAATGGTATCTAAATCAAATATTGTTTCTCCCACTTTATCACTTAGTGCTGATGGTTCTCCCAGGTCAGTATGTCCCTTCATAGGTCAAATTGCCTACATGAAGGTATCCGGTAAAAGTTCACCAAGATGTGCCCCATTCCTTTATTCACGCTTGAAAGTCACCAAAGAGATTTTTGTCATAGAGGAAAAAACCAGAACTGCCACAAGAAAATTCTGTCTGTGACAGTGACTCTCTGGGGGAGTATTGTAAAGTCAAATGGGCATTGAGTTTGATGTCTTTAACTCGCTTTTTGCACAAGACAGAGGCTGAATTCCTTTCTGATACATTACTTTCTTCTGTAACACATATCTATTTATTACAAATACTTTTGTGAGAGTTGAGTGGCATTTTTGCTTCTACTTATGCAGCAGCGTGTCAGATGTGTTAAGAATGAACAGAGAAGAAGGCATAAGTAGTGCAAAATACCCCAAACAAATTAATTCAAAGTATAATTGAACAGAAATAGCATCCAGATTGCATAAATCATTGTGATTAGTTATTAAGTTCCAATTAATGTTGAGATCCTCTTGACAGTGCTTAAAAGTCACAAAAGGCGTGGTTCTTTTGTCTGTAAGTTTTAGAAGATTAAAACAAATAAAACAACAACTAACTGCCTTGGACATGCAATGAGCCACCGTGCCTTCATGGCTTGGCAGGGTTTGCAGCCATGGCACCCAGCTCCAGTGGTAGCTCACAGCATGTGTGACATCAGACCTGGAGTGTGAGCATCATGACACGGGCCCAGCACATACATGAGACCTTGGAAACTCCTTCCAGCCTTGACAACTCATTTCTGAGTTGTAATTACAGGGCTGCTATTTTAAGCACTGTGGCATTTAAAGTTTTGAAAGGGGAAATGAAAAAAAAAAAGAAAAAAAGGAGGCAGATCTAGTGTTATATGAGCCAGTTGTATAAGGGACAATGAAATTCAGCTTCAGGAAGAGAAGGTGACAGACTGACAGACTAAGCCAGCAGGAGACATAAAAAACTGAATATTAAGGTGTACACAATGAAAGAGAACAATGATAGGTGGGAAGTCCTGGAGCTGGTGAGGTCTTAAGGGCTGGGTAGATTTCCTCTGACATCCCTTCAATATGAAAGCCAAATAATGGTTTATTTTCAGTCTCAATTAGGCAAGAATTGCACAGCCACCTATCTGTATACTGTATTCCACACATATTTTACATGGTCGAAGTGCCTGCAGGTCAGCAGTGTTTAATACCTTTGGCCATTTAAGTTGCTTTTCTTTTACAAACTCACTACTTGAAGGGCACGTTTGACCTCGTATATGCATAAAGTCAAGCCTGTGCTTAAGTTTTTATGGGATTAGATCTTTCTGAAATCTTTATTATTTAAAAAGCAGAAGTCACACAGCCAAGTAAATTCACTTTGTGTTCTCCAGATATTTTAATGCAGAAATATTGTAGAATTCAAGCTTCAAAATGCGCTCAGACTTGGAGGAAATATTTTCTGTCTAGATCAATGTTGACCTAACAGCTTTATTAATTTATCAAGAGAAGAGCTATAACTCTATTGTAACTTGCCCGACAATAAATACTGTGGTAATTTCCAAGGACAACATTTCTGTTGTTGTTGATCATGCAATACCAATTTTTTAGTCACTTCCTCCTCTGGAGTAAATAAATGCTATTAGTTTTTTCAGTTGTGTACAGTAAATATGGATTTCAAGACTTGTTTTTCTGCATTTCTTAAAACATTTATGAATTTTGAAAAGATGAATGTGTTTTAAGCATATTATTTCATTTGAACACTTTTCCCTCTGGTTTTTAATATGGAAAACTGTTCATCACATATTGAATAAAGCAACTTTTACTTTATTTAATGCCTTGACCCAAATCACATTGTCTCCATAAATATTTTACAGTCTGTGTGCAACAAAAGCATGATTACTAAACTCAGGTCTGCACTTGTAGGTAACATAATTTAGGAAAAAACCAATAATTTTCTTTTCTGCTGTTTTGAGAGAATTGGTGTTACTAACTGTCCAACTGATTAGAAGGGATTGCATGTGCATATATATATATATATATATAAATACACATATATATACACATATATGGCAGTCTATGTATCTCAGTATGTATAAAAGTATGCCTGTGAGTGTATACATATATATTTTAACACTTAGACTACAGGGATAGGTTGTTGGAAATGTGTAGCAGGTTCCTTTGCCAAGTTTCTGTCTATATTAAATCCATACATACACAAAACAGAAAATATTACTCATTGTATGTCTCTCCAGTAGATTTTTAGTGAGTCTGGAAATGAATTTCCAGACTTGAATCACGGCTGCAAGTACAGCTGCATGTCTGGCAGAGGCAGAGTCTTTGCTGGTGGTTGAATTGAATGGGCAGATGTAGCTTAACAGCTACTTTAGAATTTGAAGAAATTATCTTCCTTTTTTTATTTGTCCTGAATTTTGCTAAGCAAGCACAATAATGCCAGATGGATGTTCAGAAAGCAGTAAGCTGAACAGCAAGGAGCAAAATGGGAGAAATGGTGAATCTCGGCCTGTTATC
Organism: Zonotrichia albicollis; assembly: GCF_047830755.1. Lineage (NCBI taxonomy): Eukaryota > Metazoa > Chordata > Aves > Passeriformes > Passerellidae > Zonotrichia > Zonotrichia albicollis. The sequence goes on from NC_133819.1 coordinate 134,660,498, forward strand.
TCAGGGGTGGCAAGAGGTGGAGAGCTTTACTGGCACTGGTCTCAGGTCATCATTCAGATGCATTCAAGCTTCCACTTTTCAGAGATATGATTGACTGAATTAAGTGAAATAACAGACTTTTTTCTCATTCTGAATACAATGAATAAGATTAGAACAAAGCTGGACGGCATACATGCAAATCCAAATTTGATTTCCTTTACTAAGCATTTCATTTTGGATTATAAAGACACAAAAGAAGGCAGTTCAAAAAAACAACAAGCTGAAAAAGGGATCATTTCAGCTTAATCCTGCTGCCAACCATGAGAGGTGAAGTATCATGGTTCAGGGCTCAGCCTTCCACCACAAGTCCTGCCTTGACACCTCAGTCCTCTCTGGTTTTCCTTAATTAAAAAAAATAATTACTGCAAGCTACTGATGTCAATGACAGACATTTTTGGACATGTGAAAAGTACATCAAACAATCAATTTTAAATCTTATTTTTTAGTATTTCTGACTTTCTTCTAACAACACATCTTAGGGAAATTGTCTTCACCAATTCAGAGTGATTAACACTTCCCACAAGCCCATGTGGAAATGGCAACTCAGTGTAAAGCCATCTTGATATAAAACTAGGTATTGGCATGTCAGTCTTGCTACAACCTTGGCTTGACCAGACATTCTCTGAAGTCAAGAGAAATTTTCAATTGACGTATTTGAGGTAAAATCAGGATGGAGCTGAACCTGGACAGTTTGTTAAGAGCTCCTATTTTGACTTTAAATCTTCCTTTAAATTTGCCACCAAAAACACCCAGGTGTTTGCCTAAATGTGGCCTTAATGCAGCCTGGAAGTATTCCTGTTGGGAGTTAGTTCTCTGAAACCACTGTGGCTGTTCTTCTTTGGTGCTACACAGGTAATTGCTTGGGTCTGTAAGGAATTGTGCAGCGCATTTACCATGGTTAAATGCAGGTATCTGTGTCCTCTATAGTGAGTTTGTCATATGGGGATATTTTTTTTCTTTAATGATAAATTATTATTAAAAATTAATTTAATTACTAAGTGTTTAATATCTAACTGAAAACAAAACAAAATGAAACAGAAAAAAAAAGGAAAAGTGGGAGGAAAATCCCTAAGCCACATTTAATCCCATTATACACAGTAGCATTAATGCTAATGCTTTCTAACGAATCCAGACTTCTCTCTACTCTTCTTGCCAGGTCACAACAACAGGCAGCCTTCATCTACCTCTAATAAAAGGTAAAAAACCTTCTTCCCTCACCAAGCAGCACTGCAAGGTTCACCAACAGTTTTTCTGCAGGGGGAAGACATCTCTCCTTCTTCACTTCCCTGCCTCAGCCACTTCTAGTAACGGGGCAAGCCAAATCTCTTTTCATAACCTAAGTCTCACAGGAAAACATCACAAGGGAAAGCACAGCTTGAGCCTCTGGAACACACAAAAGCAAATCCCATCAGCAATTGCCTGGTTTACGTTCATCCCAGTTCAGATACAAACCATGCAGAGAAAATATTAAAAAAAGTATTCAGCTACCTCAGATAAATAAAACTCTGCTTCTGTGACTGATGTGAGCTGAATAATCAGGCTGCTTACAGCAATGCATCTTACAGTCATCTCTGTCAATAAAACCAAAGTGAATGTGAATAATAAACTGCAGACTGGCTGCAGTAAGCATTTCCCAAACAGTGAGTAAAAGCACTTAATTCCCTCACAAAACTTGAAAACCTTCCTTTGAGTTAACTTCTAGAGTCATTGAAATAAACAAAATTGAATTTAGGCTAATTAGATAAACGTGGCTTAAAACTCTTAGATATCCTAAAATGAGGATATTATAATGTAGTCCAGAGTGTAATGATAATTATTACATTGGACACTGCACAATAATTATGCAGTACGTACCACGGTTTAAATATAAGAGGAGTGGTGTGTCTGGATGTTATTCCTAAGATTTTAGCAATTTGTGGTCACACCAGTTCCACTTTAAAACATTATTAAATTTTGTAGTGGACTTGTGTGAAAAACACCAGTTATTCTTAGCTGCTTCTCTGCAAAGCTCTGCCATACAAAAGGCAGCTATTATTAATCGAGGTGTTGTGATTAAGGAAGATGGGGAGGGGGGAAGGAGTCCCTACAAATGGGTCTCATGTTTGTGCATGGTTTGTTTATCTTGTCTCACCTCCACTTTGAGCTGTGGGGTTGGAGTGGGAGCTGGCAGCTGGCAGTTCATCATTACAGGCACACACTGTCCCATCTGCACTGCTGATGGTGGTGAGGTCGCATGGGGTTTTACCCAAACAGGCTCTCAGGGGTGCAATAATACACCTCTTGATTTGGCTGTGAAGTTATACTTATTATTAATAGACAAGATAAGAGGCTGGGGCTCTATTCATCCACTTTAGTGCTAATTATTCAGTTTGATCTGAGCCGATTATGATACTGATAGATAACCACACCACATTTACAGCTATAGCAAGCACTGGCCAAGAACTTTGGCTCATGCTGCTGTTTGGTTTATCTGATAGGAAGGGAGGAGAAAAAAAAGAAGCTGCTCTGGTTGATTAGCAATGTGTTGCATGGGACCATTTATAATGAAGCACATCATTTAAATTTTCCTTTACAAATGAGTCCAACTCTCTTTGCAGGCTGCAGGCTCTGTTAATTGTCACAAACATTGCTTCCTTTTTTTTTAAAACATTATTAGCTCTTTGGCAGGATCTTCATTGTTGACTAAAAACTTGGCATGATCCAGGCTTGCTGAATAATTTAGGTTGTTGGCAGCTGGAGTAGGAGAACACACACACATCTAGGCAGGCAGACATGCTGCTTGAGCTCTTTATATAATAGCATTGTATACAAAGCAGAGTATAGTCAGAAATGACTTCTGGGTCTGTTTATAGGTAAACACTGATGTTAGTTTTACAGAAAAAAAATTGAGGGATACTTCAAACTGTATATAATATGTGAGACAGATGCACTGCTGATTGTTCAGATGACTCCCCTAATCTCTGACTTTCACAGAATGTGATTACTGCAGATTCTGAGGAGTAGCACTTCAAGTATGTTTCTGTGCACTTTGGCACTTTGAGTCTTGTGTATAAACACCACTGAACATAATAATGAATCTGTGAGCTTAGCCAGAAAGAGAACTCCTCACACTTCTCCTTTGTGCAGTAAATGTGTCCCAATTGTACTGTCAGTCACAGAGAAAATGTGCAGCTTGAGAGGTGCCCATTTCGGAATTACATTTGTGTGCTGTATGAACTCCCACTTTTATCACAGTGTCTAGAAGAGAAGTAAAATACATAAAACCTGCTGCCTGCACCTTGGTGCAGGGCACCCAAAGCATTAATGATGAGCATGGGGTAGGTTTTTCCAAAATAGTCATCTCCCACAGAAGCTCCTCCTGTGAATTTTATGTAAGAGACATGTGTCAACATGCACTTCTTGTCTTGTTCACATACTCTTATGCTGTACTTAGCTGTCACTATCACGACACATTATAAGAAGATGTTTTGTTCATGTCAAAGTTTGAGCAATATTGAATGATTGGGAGAGGAATCCAATAAAAATAAAACATGAGGGCCCTATTCTTAGTGTTTATTATCTTTCTGTTTCCTAAGCAAATTATGCGCTGTCACTCTACTTTTCCAAGCTGCCGCTGTCTTCCCAGGAAAGTCTTTTCACTTCCATGCTCCTCGCTCCTTAATTCCTCTTTAAATCCTTTGAGGGGCTCTGCTTCCCAGGCCTTTTTCTCTCTGCCCTCAAGCCTTCGTCCCTGGAGAGGGAGGACTCCACTAGAAAATGTCTCATGGATTTCTGTGACAGCCACTTGACAGATATGATAGAACATAATGAGAAATGAATAAAACACTCGCAGAGCAGTCTCAACAGAGGGAGTGTAACTGAGTTAGGCTGGGGATGAACAGGCTCTCCTCCTCCCTCCCTGCATCTTAGTCTTGTAATCAGTGCTGGGACACAAGGTGGAAAAGGTGGCTGCAAGGACACAGTGTGCTCTCTTGACAATTTTCATGGTTATTAGCTAAGGACTGAGCATTGTTAAACCTGGAATGTCTCCCAGTTATGCTGTGACACCTCTACACTAAACAAGAAGAGGTATCAGGGTGAATATTACTTAAGAACTGTAACACAGACTCCATTTAGAGATGCACAGACCTACATGTTTCCCAGAAGAAGCATCAGATAACTGCCAGAGTGGTCTTCCAGCAACTTGACAACCTTTGCAATTATGTGGGAAGCATTTCTGAATTGTACCTAGTGTATGGCATTCCACTTATTATTTACTGTATAGGTTTTACTACCTAATAATAGACAGCACAAATCCATCTATAAATTGTCCTATGCAGCTTGGGAGACTGCTGATGAACCCATCCATCATCATAAGGAACCTATTTTATGAGACTGTGTTACAATTACATACTTAAAACATTATAAATAAATGAGGACGCCAATAACTTTCCTTTTTGCCTAGAAAACTGCACAAATGTCTGCATCATTTGTTAAGATATTTCTAGGAATTTCTTCTATTCCAATTAATTTCAGGTTGGTGCAGGAACTGAGTTCTTAGCTATACTGAGTGCACTGGCATATTAGGGCATATATCAGCAATATCTGTGTGTGGGTATGAAGGAAAATGTGTGAAAGTGCTGATCCACATTGACACCAACACGTGAACCTTAGGTATATGGAAAATCTCAATAACTTTAATCTGAATACTCACCCTGCCAAAACTGAGCACATGCCAAAGTGGTTTGCTGCATTGAGACCATATTTAGCAGCTGGTTGTTGTTAGCTGTGTTACTGCTTAGGAAATCAGTGGGCTCAGCAGCTGATAGACTGTTAGCAACTGATAGCAGCTGATAGACTCTGCACAAACAGTTTAAGGGTCTCTTCTCATGAGAACAAACTGAAGAAAATTTTCTTACATAAATTCAGAATTTTTGCAGGAAAACACTGTGTGCCCACAGTTTGAATTTTTCACCAGATGACCCAATCAATGTGCAGTTAGAAATATTTGAGTTTTATTCCTCAAACTGTTTGGAAGTACTGAGGTACATAAGATTTGTGGAAGTTGAAAAATCAGGTCATCAGCTAGTGTTAAAAATAGTACCTATGTTTTATAACAAAACATAGCCTTAATATTTTCAAAAATAAATGAATGATAAATATCAAATTAAAAACCTTTACTGATGAAACTATGAGTATAGTTTTGTGCTAACTAATCTCCAGGGAAGAGAAAGAAAATCATGAAAGTCCGGTGACTGATGCACTTTCCCTGCTTCCTTTGTCACAGTGAAAAGCATATTTCTTCCAACAGAACAGTGGTAGCTCTTATCTGCATGAGCACGAGAGCCTCTAGAGCATGAGAACCTTTTAATAAAGAAGTCTATTCTTTTGTTATAAATCATTCATTGGGCAAGAAGAGACTCTTGCATTAGCAGTGTTACTTAGTTTGATGAATCTCACAATGTTAGAGTTTTAACAACAGACCCATAAAGAGGTTGCTGCTCGTACTTCAGCCCAAAGCACAGCAGTTACATCCAGGCACACGGCTACAAAACGGCCAGCATGAAGAATTAAAAGGCTGGGATTGATTAGCATTTACAAGAAACTTAACAACCAAAGGCTCTGTAATCTGTATTGGAGTAACACAATGTTGACCTGATTTTCTATTTTTTAATGAGTACTCAACTATGATCCTGGTGTCACTGTGACAGAGATGTTTGATGTTGGGGTGGAATAAACTGAAAGCATCATTGACTGTGTCTGATCTTTCATGTGTGTCTGCCGCAGGAATGGTAAATAGAATTCCTGAAAATGAACTCTGAGGTGAGTGCTGGACAATAGAGGATCACTTCCTAGATAAATTTCACTGAGGTACAAATGAAAGACTTATCTACGCTACTGTGAAAATTTTATTGCCAAAAAATATAGACAGGTTACACAAGTAAATCTATTTGGTTTCTATTTGGTCATTGCTGTTTTCTTCTTTTTTGCCTAATGACTAGGTGTATTTAGCCACTCCAGCATAAATATCCCCATTTGACATCCACACAAGGTGGCTAGATATATATATATATATATATATATATATATATATATATATATATATATATATATATATATATATATGTTAGTGGACCAGACCTGGTAAAAAAAGTATATTCTTAAAGAATCTTTGACTTGACACCAAAAATGTGAGAACAGGTGCTTTAAATACACTATTTTATATAAAGACAAATAGAAAATGTCCTATTAGCAAAAAATTTATAATCACAAATGGCTTGAACATGTCCTTCAGGTCCATTCTGAGCCAAGCAACACAGGCACAAAATATCTAACTCCTTTTTTTTTTTTTTTTTAAATAAGTGTCAGACTGCAAGTGTTGCTATAAGTTTTACTGCTAATAATTTAATTAATGGACTAGAGAAAGAATTTGCTTGTCCATAAAAGACTCCAGGTTGTGAAGGTGAAGAATAGACTTCACTGGAGAATAAGATTAAATTCTCTCTCATTTATCAATCCCTAAGTGTCTCAAGTCCCATCAGGCTCCACAGGTATCTAGTCAGCATCATCAAGGAGACCTAGAGAGTTGTTCAGATAACCAGCCAGAAACTCAGCTGAGATGAAGTACCACTCCAGATTCTGCTGACTGCACAGGAGGGATCTGCCCTGGCTACGATGGGAATCTGGACACCTTGTGGGAGCTCAGGGCTAATGTGCCTGAACCAGACGTCCTTAATGCCAGTGGCTGAACACCATCTCCAGATTTAGCTGTTTAAAAATTGCCTGGGACTAATCACCCTTTGTAATCTTTTACCTGGTATTTAAGATGGGTACTGAAACCACTGAAGTGCAGAGTCCTAAAGGCTTCTCTGTTTCAAGCCAGAGCTAGGAGCATGAAGGGCCACCTCAAATGCGCCAGGGGCTAGTTATACACCTGGATTATAAGAAGATAGAACAACTGCACAGCATATAAATATATAAGTATAATTATACAATTTTGGGGCATAAGAAAGGGAGTAACTTTTTATCCCACCTCAGGGGTAAGAGGATATGATACACACTGCCATCCTGCAAAGCTCCTCTGCACCTCAGAGTCTCTTCAGGCTTTTATGGACTTGTCTTGCAATCACGCTCCTCAATAACACTTTGGAAATGCTGAACACAAAAGATGTCAGCATGACCAAACTTTTTCAACAGAAACTGTTTGCCAGGTTAGCGAATAATTCTGGCACTGCTGAAGCAGCATTTTTAGTGAACAGAACTTTCTCCTTCTTCAAAGGCACCTGTCTTTATTTATTGTTTCTCTTCCTAGTTTGCCTTCTACCTCTGCTTTTTCATGGTGGCTTCTTTCTTGATGTCAAATTTTGCTGTTTAATTTCAGAGTTTAAAGCAAAGCTAGTTCCATATCAGTGCCAGAGTATGTAAGAAAATTCTTACTCTTCGAACTGTTGGTTCTTCTTGAGACAAATTTCAAAATTTGCAAATTTTTGCAACAGCATGGCACAATCATTTTATTCTCTTTGGCTCATCTAAATTGAACCATTTATGTAGTGAAACCTTTAATATACAGGTCACAGTAGCACTTTAGGAAACAACTGCAGATCTGACCAACAAGTGGAGTTCCCCATTCACAGGAATATATTAGGGGCCGGTCTTGTTTGTGTATGAAGTTAAGGCGAGGAGAGGGGGTAACTACTATTTTATTGTGGTCTGGATTGGACAGAAACTTGAATATTTAGAAATTTTTAATGAACAGGAAATCACAGAGGTGTGAAGAATATGATGTGTAGTATGTACAGTAGTAGCTTTCCAGAAGTGGTAATTAGGTTTAGAGCCAGAGCTGGAAACGTGTAATAAAATTAAGTCTAATAAAAGACACTAGTAATTGCATCCAAACAGAAAAACCAAATGAAACAAAACAAAAAGACAGAAATAATCTCCCTGTTTTCATTATGCTGGATAGAGTCCAGTATTGCAAATCAGCAGGCTGATCTTGGTGGCTGGTCTGGAGTAGGAAAGCTGCAAACTGTGCTCTTCATGCCTTGCTAGGGAAAAGAAAATAAATAAGGTATTTCTAGCAGTTTTAGAGGCTATTTTTTGTTTGTTTGGGGTTTTTTGCCTTTCACTTCCCTTCATGAAGGACCTCAACACACTTAATTCAGACTGAAATTAATACAAGGGTGAGGATTCTGGGCAGCTCACAAGTTCAATAACTAGCTAAACAAAACACAATTTTGATATTCTTTCTCTGTCCCTTGAATAATAATTCTTAAACAGACAATCTGTCATGACACAAAAGTAATCAATAAAAAAGTCACACTACATCAACACACACCACACCATTAATACAGTTATTTAACTCTTCCACCTATAGAAACCATGGTTCTAGAAACTTTGGTTCAAAGTGGAGATACAAAACACACTTCAAGAAACCAGCATCCCCCACACCTGCCTGTTTTCTAGTAACAAACAGCAGCTACAAAGGCTGAGATAACAATAGATCTTGTGCATAAGCAAATGCCTGCTAAATGTTGCTAAAATCTTGTCCAAAAAATGGCAACTGTCCAGTTGAAATTGGCAGTCAGGCATTTAGCTCATTTTGATCTTAGCTGTCACATCATTGAATTCTCTCTTGCCCCTGTGTCATTAAACTGTAGTATCATTGGAGGGCTTGAGTGTTTAGGAGGTGAAAATAAATTCTACTAGCAATCTTAGGTGACAGTGGCCTGTATTTATCTATATATCTATCAACTTTACCTATTGCAGACAATTGTAACTCTGATTTTAAGTTTTCTTGGTTGTTAAATAGGGGATGATTCTCTGTGTGCCAAAGCATCAGTCAAAATATGAACAATTCACTATTTTGGTGGTGTGGGTATGAGCTGAAGATTGTATCAAGTCTGAAAAATGACCTGTGTTTTCATCAAATAAACATGCAATTTTCAGGAAGGCAATTCACATATTAATGATGAGAGTTTTCACTCTGAACACCTTGAGAAGAAGGTCCCCTTGAGCTTTAGTTTCTGCTTCTTCTCTTCCTTTCATTCACTATCTCCTTTTTGCCATGTCCTTCGTGCCTCTAGCCATGACAGTTTTGCTATGTGTGTAGCAGACATACCTTTCTTTAAACAAAAGGCTGCAGTGACTCCAGGCAAGTTTGCTAGTTAGATTAATTGGGAAAGGAACAAAACTCATCCAATCCAGGTCCTGTGCTCCATTTTGTCCTGTCTTTGAAATGAAGGTTGTCTTTCCTCTCTGTTATTCTCCAGGACATACCAGACAGAGGAAGGGACAATAAAGGAGTGAGTGGGGATCGGGGGAGGACGCCCCCTTCCCCTCACCTTCTATCTGCAATGTTATTGTCTCGCTGTTTTTAAAGCTCCCTCCCCTCTGTGCCTACCTGCTTTAGTCTCCCCTCTCTTTGCTCAGAACTAAATCAGTAGGCAACCTACAGCATATGCTGATGATGGGTAGTCTTTCAGCTGGTCCCCAGCACTGGCTTCAGAGCAGAGCAAACTGCTGGCAGCAAAATGCTTGAACTCCTGGGTTTTGAAGTTTCAGGTTCTCTATCAAAGTAACAGATATTAATCATCTGCTACGAGACTTTCAGCAGAAGGCATGCAGTTTTCCCAGTGGTATCTTCCTTTTAAAGGGAGTGTAAGAAAAGCGAAAAACCATTTCAAAAGACTCAGGATTGAAGAAAATAGCTAGATCCCAGTGGGTAAAGAAAAACAGAAAAGTAAAAAGTTTTTCAAAGGATTAAAAGCAAGCTATTCTTTAAGTCTTGCAAGAGTCTTGCTTTATTTTATTAAAAGGTGTAAGTAGCCAGAGACCTAGAGCTCCACACACTTGGCATTTGTAGACATTTCTCCCACAGCTATCATGTTTTATAAATCTTGATCTTCTCTTGTTATTACTGCTGATCATATCTTCATCTGGATAAAGTGGGTTTCAAGATATGAGACTAAAAAGGCTAAGATGGGCATAATTAAAAAAATGTTAGGTGTATGCTATGAACAGCAGAGAGACCCCAAAATTATTACTGAGCATAGTTTGAAAGGATGGAGATATTGCTACTGTTACAGAAATTGGCATCTCCTTTGGCAATCCTCATCATGATGTCTCCAATTCACACATATCCTTTAGTAATCGGAGGATGCTGTATAATCCTTCAAACACCTTCCAGCTGATACAAGCACCACTTTTTGTACAAGTCAAAATGCTCCCTTCAGTGGTATGTATTCACTGAACAAAAACTGAAGTACAGCTTCCATCCTCCACACCAGAACACAATACTGGATAAAGTTAAAACATGAATCTGATTTATTGTCTTCCTCCACTCTACAACAAATCAAAAGTAACCTGTGAAAGTCCACGGATTATTACTGATTCAAATATTAATAACTGTAATCAGTTCTGGACCAATTAAATTTTTCAGAATTTAAACTCTAGACTACTTCTGTGCAAGAGTCAGAAAGAGATATCTCTGCTCTACAACACCTCTAGCAGAACTAATTAGAGACAGACTTTTACTTGTTTGTCATGAATCTATTATTTACTATAAATCTACAGAAATAAATACAGTACATGAAAAATAGTGAGCCTTGTCTGTAGTTTGGCTCAAAAAGGTTTGAAAAATCTCTCCTGTGTAATTGCTCAGTTTTATCTTGGAACACCAGAAGGCATCAGGCTAATATCCCTGGTTTTATCACAGAAAAATTGCTATACTGTGAGTTTTATCAGTATGCTTTTTGAAGAACCCAGGTGTTATGTCCAATTAACCCACAATAACACCCAAGTCAACTCAAAATTCTTCTGGCTTTTTTCTTGTGTTAGTTACTAAAGTCTTGGGTCTTTGAGTCTTTGGAATTTTTTTTTGCCTTTTTATGCATTTCTCTGAATAATAATGAAGCCCCTTCACAACACTTACCATGAAAAAACAAGATTGGCTTCTGACCATCTTTATTGCAAGACACCTTAGGAGAACTCCTATCAGTTAGCAGGTCATCAGCTAAATGCCCGAGTTCAGACCTTTATTATTTTAAAGGAAAATATGGAAAACTTGGCTGAAGTGCCAAGTGTGTAAATGGTCCTCTGTTTTAGTTCTTGGCTTTCAAAGAAACAGGAAATCAAAAGTTCATGGAAGAATTTGCCATGTTCACAGAAAACAAGCATGGGTGAAACCCAGCAAGTCACAGCAGTAAACATGTCCACTAAAGGAAAATAAACTGTGAAAGTTATTTAAAATCAGCATTTAAACCTTTCCAAATTCAATATGCATTGAGAGAGCAAGTGCAGCAGGCCATAGAGTACTAATAAACTTCTGATTCCCCTGCCTAAACCTGAGTCACTCTGGCCTTTTGCATTTGAATGCATCATGTTCATGATGCTGCTGTAAACCTTGGACCTCAATTACTGCATGATAACAGGTTTTTATTGCATTACCCTTTCCAGACCTGAGAGCTTGGATTTCCCTGCACTTAGGCACTGAGACACAGCTGGGAGATGGTCTGCATACCCAATTAGTAGATTACTTCTGAAAATATATATTCAGCACCACAGAGGCCTAAAAAATGATCCATCAGCTCCAGCTACCTGCTGCTGCCACTTGAGAGGAGGGAAAGAGGGAGAGGAAAAAGATTTGGCTGCATTTCTATAATTGCATAAACAATGCATCATTCACTTGACAAACTATATTAATAGCACCCGAGAGGACATGCTCTGAACATGCAAAATGCTGCAAAGCACTTGTCTTTTATGGCAAATCTTTTTAATTTTTCAGTTAAAATGATAATAAATATTGATTTTCCATGTACCATTACTGTATCTAGAACACTTCCTGGCAGTGTCTGTGAAATTTATTTAAGTCATTTGGTTTGAGTTTTAGGCATCAACTGTATCACATCAAAAGAGAGAGGTTGCTTTCCCAGAATCCTGGCTTGTGTGCTGTATCCAGAATTTCTAAGAAAATGCTTTATGTTTCCCTCTGATGTTCCTCACATGTATGAAGGAGCTCTGATTTTAGGTTTAGCTGTTGAAGAGACACTGCCAGAGATCTATCAGCAGAGATTTCCAACACACAAGGATAAAGGGCTCTCCCTCAGAAAAAAGGTTTTGGAACACAGGAAGAATGAGAAACAGTAAGAGTGTGGTCAAACATATGGCACTTTGGATGGTATTATGGAGGCTTTGTCCAGCTATGTGATACCTGTGAAAGAATTTCATCTGGACTACTCCTCTTCCCCAGTGTCTGAATTGTGAATAAAACTTACCTCACTTGAAAACCCATTGGAGATCAGGGGATCATAAACACTGAAGCCAAGAGTCCATATTTCTTGTAGGTATTGAATGCTCAGTTGGTTTCAATATCACCTAAAATCCTTCTGGCACCAAGGCCTAGGAGCTATTGCTAATAATCATTATAAAATGAGACACACCAATTCTGAGAGGAATCAAGGGACACAGCCCAAATATCTCTCAACACCATGCCTCTCCCCAGGTTTGAAAGGCTGTGGCAGAAATCTCTGAGCTCTTGCCTTCCCACAACAAATTCATTTTGTCCATTCCAAGAGTATCAAAAAGAGGCAGGAATCCCCAAGCTTCTGTCATTCCAGGCAGAAAGGGGTGGGAGAACTGAGTAAAGGGAGAACACTTTCTGGGAGAAGCCCAGAAATTTAGGGACTGGAAGAAATTGGAGTGTTTGAGCAATAGAACCTCTTTGTTTGGGACAGGCAGATCTGCATATGTTCATGGAATCAGCTCTGTGGCTGGGACACAGCAGCACCAGTGCACATTCACTGCCCAACAGACTCACTGTGACTCCAGTGTTCTCAAGCAGGCTGGAATTACCATTCTCCCCAAGACCACCTGTGTAGCACACACTCTGCAGGCCAGTGCTCCTGGGATCTGTGCAATAGCCTCTACATGTGCTGGAGGCACCATCTGCATGTGGGCAGAGACACGTATAAAATTTCCCATCCTGTTTCAAGCGGATTGCCAGATGTCCAGAAATCCCTGACAATTGTCCAAAATCTCTGAACTCCACCCAGAAAGGATTGCCAGGTGGAAAAAGTAGACGTATCTAAGAAAACTCAGATGGTAGCCTAGGAAAAAAAAGAACTGTCTGGCAGCAAAGCAGGGAAGAAGAAAATGAGGAATATGGAGATGAGAAGGGAATGGGAGGAATGAGAAATACAACGTTTTAGAAAAGAATTAATGTAGTTTGGATAAGTCAAATACTTTGGCTCTAACTCAAACCTTAACTTTAAACATAAAGAAGTCATACCAGTAGCATGAAGACTCAAATAAGACAGCTCAGAAAGTAATGAAAACAGCTAGATAAGAAAGCAGTCAATATCTCTGTGGGGTTTTGTTTTGAAAAACATATAGGACCAGATTAATGTATAAAAGTTGCAAATGGTCAATATTACATCACCAGCAGTCAAAGCAATATTCCTTCCTTCCTTCCTTCCTTCCTTCCTTCCTTCCTTCCTTCCTTCCTTCCTTCCTTCCTTCCTTCCTTCCTTCCTTCCTTCCTTCCTTCCTTCCGCCACTTCCTTCCTTCCGCCACTTCCTTCCGCCACTTCCTTCCTTCCGCCACTTCCTTCCTTCCGCCACTTCCTTCCTTCCTTCCGCCACTTCCTTCCGCCACTTCCTTCCGCCACTTCCTTCCGCCACTTCCTTCCTTCCTTCCTTCCTTCCGCCACTTCCTTCCGCCACTTCCTTCCTTCCTTCCTTCCTTCCTTCCTTCCTTCCTTCCTTCCTTCCTTCCTTCCTTCCTTCCTTCCTTCCTTCCTTCTGCCCCTTCCTTCCGCCCCTTCCTTCCGCCCCTTCCTTCCGCCACTTCCTTCCTTCCTTCCGCCACTTCCTTCCTTCCGCCACTTCCTTCCGCCACTTCCTTCCGCCACTTCCTTCCGCCACTTCCTTCCGCCACTTCCTTCCTTCCTTCCTTCCTTCCTTCCTTCCTTCCTTCCTTCCTTCCTTCCGCCACTTCCTTCCTTCCGCCACTTCCTTCCTTCCGCCACTTCCTTCCTTCCTTCCGCCACTTCCTTCCTTCCTTCCGCCACTTCCTTCCTTCCGCCACTTCCTTCCGCCACTTCCTTCCGCCACTTCCTTCCTCTGAACCAGAGCTTCACCTCCCACATCTTAACACATAAACTTTACTGTCAGAGGAGCTGGCTGAACAAGCAGAAGCCAAGGATTTCCACAAATAATTAAAGCATAAAAACTAAATAATAAATGATAGCTGCCAGAGAATATTCTCTCTAGTGCAGATATGGAAGGAAGGTACACAGGAGACCTAAGATAATCAAACATGCTCTTTATTTCAAGTCACAGACTCATTTTGCTTTCTCCATTCCCACTCCCATATATTCATCATATGTTTGACTGATTCTATAACTACACAGAACTGGACCCCAGGAGGGTCCAACTCTGCCCTCCTTTTGCCAAGCAACACTTATGTGAACAATCACAGTGTCTATGGTGGGATGACTCTCATGAGTAAATTATTAGCCAGTGTCAGAAAATACTGCAGAATCCTGTGATGTGTGCATTGTTTCTGTTGAAAAAATAAGTCACATGAATACTAACCTAGGAAGAACTTGAAATTCTCACATTTGTGTTATTATGGGAATGTGCAAATATGGCAGAATAACCTCCCAGCTACACTTTTCTGTTATTTTGTTATGTTTGTTTTTTTAAGTTCAATATAAACCCACAAGGTGGAAAAGACCAAAACAGAAGTCATTCGTAGACATTTATAAATATTTAGAAGGGAAAAATCAATCTCCAAGACTCAATTTTCTTTGGCAAAAATATTGGGAGACTTCCTTCATTTTATTTTCAATTCTTGATTTAAAGCATGCCTGCACTTGAATGTGATACAGTCCTACATGACATGTTATGTTTCTGCTGAGCCCTTGCCTTATTCAGCACTCAGGATAAACAATGTGCTGGAGAGACATCAGTTACAATGGTAATTATTTTTAATAGATTCCCTGAATCATCTGGAGCAAAAATAAGATGATTAGTGAATAAACCAGAAGACTTCAAGAAGATGGCTTGAAGTTTATGTGCAACTTTCATTTTTTAGTTCAATTTGAATATACGCTGTATAATTGCTGAAGTTTGTAACTAAGCACATTAGAAGTTAGAATTCCCATTTCTGACATACAGCCTATCATTCTCTGCTCTGCTGCATTCCAGGACTGGGAATATCACCAAGCTCTGCACCCAGGAAGTAGCTTACAGAAAGAAGTCTGCTCAAAAATACAGAGACCCTATACAAACACTCACAAGCGCCCTTTATGCTCCTTTATGTCCAGCCAAACCCTCCAGTTTGTCCCTGGCTCCACCTGGTTCTTTTCCTCCCTCCTGGCTCTTTTTCCACTTCCACTCTCATCACTTCTTTCTCAGGTTCTCTCCACAGACATTTGAGTCAAATGTGTCTCCCTGTGAGCTCTAGTTTTACCCATCAGATCTTTCTCATTCTCAGATCTTGCTCGTTGTGTTCCCATAATCCACTCACCTAGCCAATTGAATTTTCATTCTACTTAGCACCCTTCTATAGTTGGGTTTCAGGTGCTCTTTCCCCTCCAAAACCTTAGCCTCAATAACTCTCAGCCCCCATATGCCTTCCTTTTTCTGCAACTAGTCTCAGCTTTCTTCTCCTACCCCACTCCATGTTCTCCACTTGCCAGCTAGCTGCATTTCTTCTCAGCCTCCTCTTTGCAGCCCCAGCCCACTCTCTGTTTCAGTTTCTTTAAATACACTCCTCATCTTCAGATCTTTCTGCCCCACTTCCACATCCCCCATCACATCCAAATCTGCATTTCTTCACACATCAAGACAAGATGTAGTTTGTCTTCTTTAAATTTGAGTGAGGCAATAGTTCTGCTCTCCAGCTGGCACCAGCAAAGTAGAATGAAAGGACACAGACAATTGGCTTGTCTTTGTTACCTCCCCAGGTCAAGCTCACCATGGCACAGCCCGGAGCTGAGGCTCAGTAAAGGCTGTTTTCACCCTGGGATAGGAGCAATTGGACTGACGTTTCAGCTGTTGGAATACAAGCTGTGAAATACCTGCTGATAATGAGGAAACCTGCCTCTTTTCAAAAGTCTGTACAGTTGGAGAGTCCTTGGCAAATATTAATTAGGAATAACAAAAGGTATTGTTAAAAGCTCATTTCCTTACCCAGTCGCTAAGTTCCTAGTACGAGTATCCTAGAACACGTCAAAGAAAAGGATAAAATAATGGTTTAACAAGTTCATAATTTTCAACAAATGTTACTTCTATTTATCTTCCAGTTTTAAGGGACAAATAGTGATAGGAAAACACATTAGTGATAGGAAAACAGTTATTCAGAGCTACCTAGGATACCAATCTACCCCATTTTTTAACCAGGCCTCTCCAGAAGTGTCTATGTGGGAATCATATACTCATAGAATCATTAAGGCTGGAAAAGATCTCTACAACCATCAAAGTTCAACCATTATCCTAACACTGACAAGTCTACCACTACACTAGGTGTCCCTAGCTCCATACTTACATGGGTTTTGAGCCCTTTCAGGCACAGTGATTCCCTTGCTTCCCTAGACAGCCTGTTCTAATGCCTGACCACTCTGTCTATGAAGAAATTTTTCCTAATATTCAACCTAAACCTCTCCTGGCATAACTTGAGGCCATTTTCTCTTGTCCTATCACTTGTTAACTTGGAAGAAAGGACTGACCTCTGAAATAAACAGGGTCAGGAGACTTCTTCTCCTTTATAATGCCTTTATTAAAAGTGATCAGCTCAGGATTGGGCGGCTCGGCAGGGCTGCAGTCCCCGTCGCGTTTCCCAGGGCGACTCAGAGAAGGAGGATATGCGCAGCTCCGTCCACTAGGGGCAGAGCCGGGGGATCCAGTCCTCGTGGGAGCTTTAGGGCGTGAGATCCCCGTCAGATGTTAATCCTGTGACCTTCCCAGGTGGCTAGTCCCGGCGTTGGGACCACTCCTGCTCAGGGCGAGAGGGACTCCGCATCTCTTCAGGCTCAGCACTTGGCTCCTCATGTCCAGACACCACTTTAGTCTCTCAATTCTTATTTGGCTCGTTGTTTTTGGGGTTTCCTCGTTGCATTTCGAGTCGGGGTCCCACAAAGCATTCTGGACTTTGGAGTCACTTTGCATAACCCCCCCCACCCTCTCAGGTGTCTTCACTATGCTAGGAAAAGAACACCTTAGCCTCGGGGAAGGGCCATTACCTCGCCCTAGTCAGGGCTTTTACTAATACAAAAGGAGCGATAAGCTACAAGAACCTGTGATTACAATAACAAAACACGCAGGACCTTGGCAGGGACAGAGATCTGGCTGCCTTTTTGTAACTTTTTCTCACAAAAAAAAATATTAACTGAATTTTTGTTCATAACAACCTCCTTCTGGCTACAACCTCCTTTCAGGCAGTTGTAGAGAGAGAGAACATCCCCACTCAGACTCCTTTTCTCCAGACTAAAAACCACAGGTGCCTCAGCTGCTCCTCACAGGACTTGTGCTCCAGCCCCTTCAGCAGCTCTATTGCCCTTCTCTGGACATTCTCCAGCCTTCAATGTCCTTCCTGGACTGTGACACCCAGAACTAGACACAAGACTCAAGATGTGGCCTCCCCAGTGCCCAGCGCAGGGGCAATCCATGCCCTGGTCCTGCTGGCCACACGATTGCTGATACAGTCCAGGATGCCATTGGCATTCTCAGCCACCTGAGCACTGCTGGCTCATGTTCAGACACTGTTGACCAGCACACCCAGGTCCTTTAGTGCTGGGCCACTTTCCAACCACTCCCACAGCACTGCCTGAGGTTGCTGTGACCTAAGTACAGGACCCTGCACTTTGTCTTATTGAACCTCATACAGCTGGCTTTGGCCTTGGCCCATTGATCCCTCAATGGCATCACTGTGTAAGACAATTATCTATATTTTCTCTACAGTTCAAAGGATAGAGAGATAGGGGGTTGCTCCAGGAGAAATTTATCCCTTTTGAGGATAGATGCCAAAAGGCCACTACAAATGGTGGGACTGTCACCGCTAGCAGACAAGGGGATGTTCTTTGGGTGCTCCTGGAACTAAAGTTTATACACCTGAAAATCAGTGGGATGACAAAGTGCCAGAGGACTTGGCACTGCCAAAACATGGACGTGGCCTAGACTTTTGATAGATGAAGTTCACCAAGCAGCACATTACTGAAAGTGGTCAGAAGTCTAAACACGCCTCCTTACCACCTGCCTCATACCTGGATACCTTGGAAAATGTATTATTGAGACATGAATCCAAGAGCCCACGAAATCACTGTTAAAAACTCCTCTAAATGGAGGACTCTGGTCCTCCATCCTCAAGGGAAACATTTTTATGAGGGGTAAAAACCTGAATATAAAAAATATCAGAATTTTTACTAGTTTTTTCATAGTTACATAGTCCCAGATGGTTAATTAATGAACGAAAAAAAAAAAAGTCTCTATTACTTTTTCTCTCCTTTCTTCCAGGAGGCACAAGTACAGTTTAAAGTCTGGAGAAATAAAAAATCCCCATTAATTAAAATTTGTCTCAGACTGGCTTAACTATTAGCTGCTTGTTGTGAGTGAAGTGTTTTTGTTTTCTTACCTTTAGTGAACTGATTGGTCTACCTGAACTACTCAGGAAGTGATTAAAATACCTGGATCACCTCCTTACTGAAGGTCCACCCTGAAATCCCTTCCTCATTTCCATTCCAAGGAAGTCTGAGTCAGTTGACCTTCAGGGCACGTTTTAAGGCTTGGTAAGTAGAGGAGCTTCAGACAGACTCTGGAGAAAGCAGTTTTGCAGATAGGTTATGCCAGTCCGAGATGGCCCAAGGCACTTGCAGGAAAGAGTTGCAGACTGAATGGCCAGCCCTGAGGGCTGCGGAGGGCCTGTGGCAGGGAAGTGACTCTGCCTGTCTCTATCAGTGCAGACCCAATGCAGTCCTGGCTGGACACAGATACCCTCTGTTCTGTGCACAGAAGGCCAGCAAATGTGGCTCTGACTGGATTTCTGTATAAACCCTGGGATGCTATTACTTGTTTTGCATGTTGTATTGCTCCTAAGGCAAAGACACTGGTTTTCCCACTTGCACGTTACCCTCATTTGCCATGCTGAACCAACATTTATATTTAAAGAGGAAATTCTCCATCTTTTCTAACATTGTGTACTTTTCTAGCTTTGCTCTGTCTGGCCTTTTCCTTATGACTACTCCCTTCTTAGGTATTCATCTTTACTGGGGCTATTTAAGAGAGGTTGAAGTGCACAGCAGTGTCTCAGCTGTTTATCATTCAATCTCCCTGTTTAGGCAACTGGTTACTTATTTCACCCAGAGACATCTACAGAAGTTTAGAAATTACTCAGCAGAGAAACACTCACCCATCCAGTTTCTCAGTAGTCCAGTGCCTTACAGAGCCCTGGTATGACAGAAATTTACTCTACAGAAGGAATAGTTTATGTGATAGTTTACCCCAGGAGATGTCAAACTTGTGAACCTGCTTTCTGGTGCTTGTGTTCAGGGTATTTCTAGTGCTTGTGCTCAACTGGAATTTATTATGACACAAAAACCAGTTTAAGCGTCTCCTCAGTTTTATAAATCTCCATGTAAATTCTTTGATATTATTTACAGGAGGGTTCACTATCCAACTTTTCCCCTAGCAGCAGTGCTGATATGGCCTTTTTCTTCATTCTGATTACTTATGCAACTTTACATTTGAACTATATACATTTATAAAAGTTTTAATGAAACTCATAATTTCTTACTGTACTTGAGACCTCTAGCCATTTATCAAATTTGTCTAAAATTGAGTCAGTGGAGCCAGCAGTTAGAAAGGCGGACACACACAGAGTATGACTCCATAAATGACATTTGTTAGGAAATCCATCTGAGAATGGATTAACAGCAATGTCTGGCATGATACCAAATGCTGTCTCTTTCTTTCTCCACTGGGATGAACGCATAACCTATAAAGGAAAATTTTTACCCCTCTTTCATAAATCTGCATGTTGTACAGAGGCCATCTTTAGTGGGAGCTCCAAATCTTATAATGTCCCTGTTTGATTCAGTGGGGTGCTTTCTAAGAACCACAGTCTTGTCCATGTCTGGTTTTCCTAGGGTTTAATGTCCACACATATTACATAGAAGAAACAAGCACTGATAATACTGTTCTGATATCACATGGAAGAAAATACCTTTATAGGCTTCCTTCTAATGTGGGCACTGTTCTAGTTTCATCATATGATAAACCACACTCTTAAAAAAGTAAGCTAAATTACTGTTAGACTTTTCTCTTTTTTTTCCTTACAGAAAACATTAAAAGTCACAGAATGGCTTTTTTTACATTCCTGCTTATGTTTGTGTGGCAAGCTAACAACGGGTGAAGTCTTTAACCCAGATACTGAAAGCCTTTATGGGTCTCTCATGTTTAGAAGCTGCCACTGATCCTTCTTCCAGGCTCTGTGTCAGGAGAGATCAGGGGGTAAATGGCAGGCTGTCATGTGCAAAGGAAGCAAAGGAAGCCGCTGTTCTCATCCTTCCCAAGACTGCGCGTTTGAGCCTCTTTCCTTATGCTGTCTTCGGTGTGCAAAGAATGGAGATTCATTCAGCTGAGAAGTAATCTTTTCCCCACCCTAGTTAGTCTTTAATTGGATTAGCTCCTTGATCCCTGTACCTGAGTGCACGCAGGAGACGAGACCCAGAGGTGACAGCAAAGGGTGTGGGTGAGGTCCCAGGTAAGGCTGCAAAGACAATAAGCAATTAATTAAGAACTATTAATGCACTGAGCACCTGAGAGTAGCATTCACATTTTTGTTTAAATCACAAGTTTAACCAGTGTTGTTTTTCTTGTGCAGTATCATCTGCAGTTAATTATAGTATATGTAATTCTGCCTCCTTCATCCTCAGTAGGAAGATATGGAAGTCACAGCCATTGGAGGGGCATGGAGTCAGGTCCCTGTCACTGCCGAGGGCCAGGTGGACATGTGTTGTGAGACCCTTCAGTAAAGTGACATGACACAGGGGTCTGATTTGGAAAAGCCTGCCAGGAAGAATGACTTTCTGCCACAAGCACAAAGGTGACCACCTGGAGGTTGTGAATGAATGGCCTGGGTTTTTTCTCTTTCAAAGAAACAGGTGTAGTAATGATTCTCAGGACAAGAGCTGACAAGCATCTGAAAAGTCCCTGCATGCATTAAACAGGAGACAACACTTTTACTGATGGTGCAGTGAGCAAAGTAGCACTTCAGTCGCTGGATTCAGGCATTCCCCTGTCAGGCGCTGAAACTTGCTGGAGCGGCATACTCAGGCAAAGTGACCTTTTTTATATATTATTTTTTACTGCATAGCTTGCACTTTGTTGACTTAGCCGGGCACCTGCTGTAAACTGCAAATATGTTCCTGTCATCCTGGCTGAAAACAAAAACATTGAATAGTGTAGTTCTTTGGTGGACTGGTGCTAGCAAAGAGCAAAAGTACCTGTGCAAAATGCTGAGGCAAATCTTCCTGTCCTATAACCTTTCCCAGCTTTGACCATGGGCTGTGAGTAATTTCCAGTCATCTATGTGAGCCACTGCTGGTTTTTATTTTAAACACCAATTGTTCCCAAATACACAGAACAGATTTCTCCATTAGCTGATCCCTCAGCATTTTGCCCTGTGTGGTACCAAATTCATGTGCTCTAAGAGTAACCAGACTGTGCATAGGCTCATTTATACTCTGTGCTCCACTTTTTCTGTGACGTTCTCTGAAACCATTAACCATAATTAAGAAGTGTTGCCACAGTGTTTTCAGTGCAATTGTATACTCTGTGTCAGCCTCTGCAGCTACAGCTGGTTGTTTTTACAGTAAATTCTTTGTCTTTTTACCCCTAAGTAATGCAATAAAATAGCTTTTTGTCTCTCAGTTAAATATTCATCTCCTCTGGTAGATGTGTAAGTAAGGCTGAAATACCTTTTGCTATTGCCTACATAGTCTGGCAGAGGTAGAAGCCCCCGATACAACATAATTACATCTTTGGGTCTGGACTTCTTTTTGGAGGAAAAATAATGACCTTTGTTCCTGGAACTGATGTCTTCCATCTTTCATTAAAGCGTTGGGAATATTTTTAACCTGAAGGAAAAAACCCCTGCTTTAGCAGAATTGTTGTAAGGAGTCCCTTGCAAAGAGAGGGCACAGTTCTCTGCCGCTGGTATTTTTTGTCTTCAGAAATCAGAATTTGAGGTTGGCTTTGTATTTATAGGGGAGAAAGTTTGTACTTCAAACAGGTTCATCATATCATGGTGCCACTGAGATGCTTCAGTGCTCAAGATATCTCAAAATTTCCACCATAGCTGTATTATAGAGCACATGTGCAATCAGCTTCAGGATTCAAAGGCCACAGAAAATCAGTTCAAGTTACTGAAAATATAAGAACTTACTAAAAAAGTATGAAGAATTAAACAGATCTGAACTTCTCAAAGAAATAGAGGCATTATATCCATTTTGATAACATTCTTCTGTGCTTTTAAAAATGTATAGCTAGTGTTTTTAAAAAATTAATCCCACTTTTCAGAGCAAAGGCACTGGCATTTTGGATCCTGGGTGAAACCACACATGCAATTCACATCTCAATTCAGGGAAGGCATCTCCATTGCAGAAAGCATCTCTTAGTAAGCCTTGTACTTTCTTAAAACCAGAATATGTTCTTTGTGGGATATTCCAAATCAGATCCCTGCTTCATAAATAGTGTTTAATTTTAGCATGTTTTAAGTTCAAATTGGCTAAAAATGTCTTACTTACTTTAATACTGATTAATGTTCAAAACTCAACTCTGTATTGGGATTTTATTATGATCTTCAAAACCTGTCACGCTCTCATTTGGGTTCTACGAGGTGTTTTCTGTGATTCAAGAAGTTCCAACAATGGATCAGAGCACTGCCTTGTGATGCACAGCAAAATCTCAAAATAAAGTGTTTGATTTCGGCCCATACCTGCTTATATCCTATTCAAAAAATACTATCTGGTTAACCAAATTGATGAGAAAATTTCATGAGTTCTTGGTCGTTGATTGCTCTTGCTCAGATCAGGAGTGAGACAATATGAAATTCTGACAGAAAGAGCTCAACTGGACTATGCCTAGAAATGGTCTCTCCAAAATTTAGCAACATTTGGGTCAGTATCATCTGAAGATGATTTTTGAGACAACACTGCACCAGGGGTATCTGCCCAAAGACACAAATCACATAATTTCCCAAATAAGCAAGAAGTTAAAAATAAACAGATGAAAGGGTTCATTTTTAATTTCAATGTAAGGTTATGCAATCCCAGACTAATTAGTTTTCCTGCTACAATCTTGAGTTCATCAGTTGAAACAAGCAGGGATGAATAAGATGAACTGCCTCTCTGAGCCAGAAAGATGCTGCAGTTAGGGAAAATGGCAAATGAGATCCTGTATGTGTCATGTGAAGTATTTCAACTGGCACTAGGAAAGAATTTGTGCCCTTGAGCAAGGCACCAGCAAGACGTCATCTGAAATACAGCACACCCATAGTGGCCATCCATATGCAAGATTGATGTGTTCTGGCTGGAGCTGCTTCAGAAAACTGTTATGGGACTAATGGGCAGAAAGAACAGCCTATCTCCAAGAAGATAAATTAAAATATTTTGTTTGTCATCCTATCAAAGAACAGCCTGAAAGGATATGTAAGTTCTATTTACTATGGAATAAATATCAGGCAGTGATAAGGACTATTTAAAGAAAGGACAGTATTAGACCAAGGATAAATTTAGACTGCAAATAGGAAAAATTCAAACCATAAAACCAAAGAGATTCTGGAACAGCTTTTCATGGGAAATAAGATCAGAAAAATAATGATACATTTTAAGATGTAGTTGTTCCGTTTATTTGGCAGAATTGTCTATTCAGTTAAATTCCTCTGTTCCTAAAATTTAAGAGCTTACTATGATAACAGCTTATTTAACCCTTGAACCATTAAGGTCTAGAGGTTGCATCCAACATCAGCTTCAAGTAAAATCCCTGGCAATGTGAAGATTGTTATTGTCTATTTGTTGACTTCAAACTAGAGCCTCTTTGTGTACTAATCTCCCAAATTTGAAGCAACCTGGTTAATCCCAAGAATTAAGTTTAGAATCTAAATGAAGAATTAAAATTAATTGAGAAGAACGATACTTAGTTTTAAAGCGAAATGTCATTTTTTCACCTTGAGAATCTGCATTCCTCATCAGAAATGTTCCCTTTACAGCAAATACACGAGAATGTGCTTTCCCTCTGTTAATATTACATAAGAATGAATTCTTCTTCGTAGACACTGATAGGTCCTGGAGTCTGAGAAGAACTGGAGCTGTATCTCTTTTTCTCTTTGTTCTTTCCATTTTTCTTTCCTTCCTTCCCTTTTTTGGCATTCTTACATATGAGACATAAATATGCAGTGGCTGCACGAACCTCGTGTGGGGTGGCAGCAGGATGTCAGTGGCAGGCTGCTGGGGATGTTCACTGTCCTGTCCCCCAGCACCCTGGCTCTGCAAGAGCCAAAAGGACAGCTCCAGGAGCTGCAGCTCCTCGCCTCTTGCAGCTCTCATCTTCTTATCCTGTATAATACATCACTGGTCCCAAGAAATGCATGGCCAGCTCTCTGAATAACTTGTCTCACTTTGAAAGCCATTCATAAGCTATTTTTTTTCATAAGGGCCTTCAAAATGTTCAATAGTCACAATGCTTTTGTTTTATTATTAATCTGTCTGCAGAAGCCAACTTCTTTATGTTTCTGTATGTGCTTTAATTCCCTCACAAACTGGAAGGAGAGCTCTACTGAAATCTTGGCCTGAAATTTAAATCCTAATTGGTAGTGTGGAACCTCTGTTAGCAGGAAGACCATGTTTGCATCACCCTGTCTTTACAGTAAACTCTCCAAAGGGAGGGCAGAGGACAGCCCAAGCAAAAACAATGCTAAAAGGCATTGAACAGGTTAAAAGGAAGAACAAAAATAGCACTAGGGGATTCCTTATTAAATCTCTACCAGTCTTGAGGAAAAGCCAGAGAAGCTTAAAGATGAAGATATCTGGCAGGAGGTTCAAAAAGCATTGATTGTTGACTTCATGTTCCCTGGCAGAGGTCAAGCATGGACCACTCACCATCTCTTGACTCTGCACACTCAGATTCCACTTAACTGGGGCAAATCACAGTCCTGCTCTGTGTTTGGGGCTATCTGCCATTGCCAAGGCACAATTTCTCTGTGCCATCCACAGAAGTGACACTAACAGTCCTTTGGCCACCAAAACCCTTGGTGACCCCCAGGAGGCTCCTTTAGTCTCAGTAGTCTTTCTCAGAGATCCAGCCGTAGGTGCCTGGTGAGCCAAACTCAGGTGAGGAGCTCAGCCCTGTCACTGCAGCCCGATGGCTCCCTGGACACTGCTGACACCTCAGCTGTCTTGGACCTCTCCACCAGGGTCTGACACTCCTTGCTGGAGTTGGCTTGTTACCAGCCAGGGGGACTTCAACATCACCAAGATCGAGCAGCTCTGCAACCCTACTGTTTTACCACTCACTTGAAATTTCACTTCAGTGCCATTGCAACTCTCAGGACACAATGAAGCCCCTGTTTAAGAAGGGAAGACACTTTGAAGATATCCACAGCCCTCTGATGTGAAAAAATGGCTGTAAACTGCACTGAGTCAGGGTCTGACTGTTCACAGAGACCTTCAAAAATCTGGGAAGACATGAAATGAATGAGGGAAACTAAGTATTTCAGGCCTTTATTTTCTTTAAGAGTGGGGCCAACTGCTTGGCAGGTTTCACAGAGTTCTCACACAGCTATATTTAGGACTGGAGAGAAGCCAACTCTCCATTGTTCAAGTTCACATTTCATCTGACTTGATGGAAATTCACACTTTATGAATAAGGTTGTTCTATCAACTGAACTTTATCATGAGACTTTGGCAAAAAAGGCAAAGAAGAATTTAGAAATGAGAAAGTATTTACAACGAACAAACATTTTGTCAAGCAGACTCAAGTTTCTTTTTAAGAGTCTTGGATTTGAAATTTTTGACTTTTATGGACAAACACTAAATCTCAGTTTGCTATGTGTTCCTACTGCTGCTTTTCTCTGGGGAATGCAGAACACAAGGACACTCATCAATAAAAAATAATGTCTAAAAAATAAAATAACTGTATTCAAGTTTTGGGGCTCTTTTTAAGTCTCTGGAAAGGATCTGTAGGAAATGTTAACAAAAGGACTTTCTCACAAAGCATATGGTTCAGCCTTCAAGCACACATGGCTCTGAACAGTTTTGTCTGGTTTTACATTGGTTTATGCAGCACCTGAGGCAGGGAAGGGGAGACCAGACAGTGGTCAGGAGAGCAAGATGTATTTTACTCCAAGCAGACGCAAGGATGGCTCCTTGTACGCGCCACTTCCTCCATGTCCTGAACTACCAGCTGCAATCAGGCAACAAGGAGGGAAGATGGGATTTCTCAGGCACTTTCCCCCCCTCCCAAGCATCTTAGCCAAGGGATCTGAGAAATGAGGCCCATGTGTAACGTGAAACCCCAGAAATTTCCAATATTTGGATTTGGGTTCATTTCAAACAATTATTCTCATACTGGTTCACTAATTTATTATTGTTTTGCACATTTATTCCAAGCTGCATGAGGCCTTTTATGGAGGTATTGGATATGTTCTCCCAAGCCCCTATTAACACTAATGGGTATTATGCAGGTGCTTTAGCACTGCCTTCACCTTACAGGGTTTTTGTTACCTTAACTATTGGAAAGTGCATTGCTCTGTACACTGGGTGCCAATTGTGTTTGCAAGAGGTAGGAAATTACCAAGTACAGAATTAGCCCCCATCTGAGCTGCATGTATGAGTTATTTGGAAAATATTTGTTTAGTTGCCTTGGAAATAAATAGCTCAAACTTCAGAACAGATTTTGAAGAGAATTCAATAACATGCTCCTAGATGTCTCCTGTGGAAGCCTAGTAAGACCAAAATGTTTTTCCCCTGATCCACTGTCTGATACGATTTGAGTGAAGGTGTAAAACTTCCCAGCACATCATTTTGTGGAGAATATTTTAACTAAAGCTCATTAGATTTTTAAATATATTTTCTTGCTCTAATTTTCCTGTAGCAAGCTGAACTATGAGTCAGTCCAAATGAGATTTAAAATAGGTCTCAATTTTCTATGCATGTAACTGCTCTTAATTGCACAGAACAAGTTTAGACTGGCTCTGTCCAATTAAGACAAAAGGAGAAAAGGATAATTAAAAATAAATCATAACAATCAAAAGTTGCATTTGCAATTTTGCTTTAGATGCTCCCTCCTCCCACATTTTTGAAGTAATGCTTAAAAGAAATGGCACAATATCTTAAAGATGCATTGTCCTAGATCTGGCAGAGCAAATGTACCCATCTTTTTCAGGCTAAAGGTACCTATTTCCCTGTTCAGATCAAACTTAATTGTGTGTAGAATTTAAATAGTTCTTAATTATAACTTTGTTCTCAATTTCTTTTTCTTATGACCTTGCATTTGCTTTTGTTATTTAAATATGTTTTACAGAGACTGCACTGAGGAATAACTCACACATACCTGCTTGGTATTTTTAAATTTGGTGGGGGGGAAGAAGGAGAAATTTCTGAAATAGTTACAGTTTGCTTTCAAAAGGCAATGTTTTCCATTATTATTTCTTCAGGAAAATTATTCCTGTGATCTCACCACTGTGATAAGAAGTATTTTTGAATAATGTGTATTTATATGTGTGTACACTGTGTCCAAACCACTCATAGAACAAATCAAAAGCTATTGACCAATGTGCATGGTAGTGAGCTGATTTTCAAACAGCAATTTACAATTCAGAACCATTCTGTCCAAGTGAGATTTGTTGCAAAATATTCATCAGGTTGAAGTACTACAATACAGACTTAGGAATGAATTTTACAGAGGGAAACCACTTGTTCTTCATTATCAGTGTGTCATTGGTATTGAGAGAGACAGAATAAATCAGTTTGATTTCTTTCGGACTATAATATTTGGTATACTTGAGAGACATGAAGGCAGGTGGCATCAAAGACATGGAGTTAAGAACTGTTCCATTTTATTTTCCTGGGAAGGATCCTTTATGCTTGAGAATAATCACCAGGAAATCACATATCTGTTTTAATTTCATTGGCTTTTCTGTCTGAATGGAGAGGCCTCATTCTGGAGCCAGTATCTAAAATAAGTGATAAAGTGATAATAACTGATAAATCAATAGATCACTGAGGTTAGATAAATCCCACTTTTTAACAAAACAGAAAATGTTTCAAGTGTGATTTCTGCAAACAAATGCCAGGATGTATTAAATTAGTCAATTTATATTTTATGCTTCCTTCCAATGTCTGCTAAAACTTGAAGGCAGGGAAGATCCATCAGAGAATGCAGTTCTGATATTTAATCATGGGTAGATTAGAAAGGGATGTCTAAGATGTCTATTTGCCTCATTTGTTCTTCTATAACTTTCATTTCAGCTCCAAAATTTTGCTGCTCATCTCAGCCCACTTCCTATAGCTATACTAGTGCAATAAATATTTGGGAAGAAAACAAAATTTATTTTGAAGAGTAATATTTGCAGTAGAGAAGTGAGCATCTTGTATCAGTCCTGCAAAAAAAATGACGAGAAAAGAAGATGTTCTTACTTCACTGAGAAAGCACAACTTTCATGAGGTCTATATTTCTGTCTATTTATTCCTGTGGGATGCATTTTCTCCTGTTTTGCTTATTGTTTTCCTTTCTTCTTGCTGTTCTCAGAGAAATATACAGCTCTATCGCTTCACTGGGCAGCATTATCCAATGCTGAAGATAACAGCATCACCTCTGTGACAGTCCCAAGCTCTGTTGGCCCAAGCTTGCTCCTGAGCTCAGGTCTACCATGTGGTGGGGTGTTACACTATGATACCAGCTGAGCCATTGAGCCAGAATAAACAGAATGCATTTTAACATAAAGGGATATAGTACAAGAAATATATTCTCAAGTCTTGGAACTGTAACCATGTGTTACCATATTGTCTTCCTTCTGCTCCTTCTGTTTCTTATTTTCACACATTGCTCCATTCTTTTGCAAATCTTTCCTCACAGAATGTTAAGAAACTGAGATCTACCTTAACTAAAAGCTGTTCTGCTTTACATCATATTCATGTTGTTGGACTGGCTGCTACCTTTCATCTTTCACTTTTCTCATGGCTCTCGACATTTTAAATCTATCTCAGCTTAGCTTCATTTACTATTCTTTATACGTTCTTTTTGCCTGCGCTGACAGTTTCCTAATTATTTCTTTGTGCTTGACCATATATTCTGGCTTAGACTGGCATTGCAATTGATAGAGCTATCATATATCTCTGCAATTTTGAGACAGAAAAAGATCAGGCTAGATTCCATTTCCTTGCCAATATATTACTTCCTTGACTTTGTTTCTTACAGTGTTTTCCACACTTCATTTTAGACAGGTTCAGTGAGTGGTTCTCAAAGTATGGTCCACAAATAACTGTTTGACAGCAATGCCATGGTATGTGGTCAATGAGCCATGTTGCCTTTAGAAGTGTTTTCAGTTAATATTTTGATGATATATGTGCACAGAGGTACTTGGGAAATTCAGAGATGACCAGTCTGGAGCACAGAACTTTGCTGAACTGCCAGCTTAAGCAATAGTTTAAACCCATAGTTTCCTGCTGACTGATTTCAGCCTAGCATATTCTGCTGATGGAGTATATACTGATGAGGGTGGCATTTTAAAATTAGAACAGAGAACACCTCCTCTGCCACTACAAATCTGCACACTGGAAGTTTGTTTTGCATCTGGGAGACATAAGGAGAGATTCCTGGTGGTGTGATTGCATCAGCTCACTTTAAAGCCACTATATACCTGATTCTTTGTGTTGAAGTCTGACCTGTGTTCCCAGAGAAACAAACATGTTACACAGGCATGCACTTCTGTAAAATCCTACAATATTCAAAGAATTACCACGTTGGTCCAAAGATATTATAATTTTTTTTTGCTATGGAGCTGTCGTTCCTTCCCATCTTTTCATTCTTTGAGGCAACACAGTAGGAATGAAGCTCCAGGTATTGGGATGGGGTGGCTGCCACCTGGTTGCTCCCCAATCATCCCCTCAAGGATGCAGCTCTCCAGACAGGCTCCTGCTGTGGGACAGAGTGCAGCCCCAGGCCAGAACAGACCATTGGGGGTATCCTCACTGGCTCTGCAGTCTCCAAACCCTTCCAAAGCAAGGAAGAAATACACAATTCCAAGGAACTGTGAAACTTAGATGTGCCTTTTTCAAGCTGGTGGGAATGAAAAATAACTGAAGAACCCAGAAACTGTTCATTTTTCCTATCTGAAATCTCCCAAGAGTATCTTTGTTGGCTTAATTTATCTAAGAGAAAGCTAAAATGGCTTCTACTTACCTTCTCCCCACCTCTCCTTTTTCATAAAAGAAAAGTCTGCTTATAAAAAGAAAAAAAATATCATCACCAGGCAACTTGGACTATGATTTCATGTGGAAAAAACAGTATCCCTAAAAACTGTAGTGAAATTTCAGTGAGTGCTTAGGAAGGGTATAGGGGGAGGCTGCATTCTGTTTCAATATAATTCATACTTCAAAGAAAAATTGTTCACTAAATGCTCTCTACAAAATCACTGTGGAATTTAAAAAAAAATGAGAGAAAGGAATTATAAATAATTTTTTCTTTCTCTTCATATCTATTGTTGATATTGATTTTTTCCCATGGTCATAAATTATATGCTGTATTTCTAAGCTGTTTTCGTTCTTGTCCTGACTTACGTTAATCAATGTTTTTGTTACCACACATCTTGAATATTGCATTTCTCTGGTGGCTGGCTTATCATCATCTATAATTATTCCAACTTCCAATTAGGTCTGAACTCTTCTGTAGCATTATTTACTTGCTGCTAGCAATGAGGCAACATGCTATATTCCTTTTTATTTTTTTTTATGGCTGGTGCTCAAAACAAATTTAATTTAAAATTCTCCTGTTGATAGTAGAATCATTGTCCAGGTCATTGCACCTGAGACTTTCTTGGCCTTTTATTCCCCATTATATCTTTTATATCTATATCAATTATACAGCCATCTCTATACCAAATTCAAAGTTATCTAATACTTGAAATAACCCCTGTACATACGGTAAGTGCCCTATTTTACACAATAGCCCCACAAACAATGTCACTAACTTCATAGCCCATCAAATCATGGGTTTAGAAACCTTCCAGGAGATTTCTTTTGTGAATGTTTTTTGAGTCATATTGCCTGAAATCCTGATTACCCAGGAGTATACTTGCACTTTCTAACATCCCAATACCAAATATGGAAGTAATGTAGAAAAATCTAACAGAATAGAAGCTAGAGAGAGACACAAATGGTTGAAAATGATTAAACAAGCCCTGTTGGTGGCCTGCGGATGTTTATGATTAATGTAGATTTAATCATCAGCATGTAATAAAAATTCATCTCTTCTAATTGGCTTTTTTTATTGATGCTTCTGTTGCTGAGAAAAAAACCCATGTTTTTCTTTGTATTAAAGTTGAGAATTCTGCAAATACAGTACAGCTAGGGTGTATACAAGGTAACACATGCAATCACTATTTATTTTAAAATGCTGCTCTAACAAAAACAGTCATCATTTTGCGGTCAAAAGATCTAAGGCAACGAAAGAACCTGCAACACCTTTTTTGTCTCTCTAATTATTTTGTACTGCATTGATTTTAAATGAATCTGAATACAGGCTACAAATCCTGGCTTTGGGGACTGTTGAGGAAATGAAAGCCTTCACTGATCTGAATGAGAACAAACGTGATAAAGGCATGAGGCAGGCTGATAAAAGACAACACTACTCAGAAAGAAGCAAGCCTTTTAAGAAATGTCAGGTGATTATTTATTATTTCAACTGCAGTATCCTAAGCACTCCAGTCATGGTGCCATCTCACCAGGTATTGTAAAAGTAATTAACAGAGCAGAAAACCCTTACTGAGAATTCAAAAATAACATTATGGTTTCTGAATGCTTTATTCCTGCTTTCTGGGTTTGAGGTCTTTTTGTTTTCTTGTCACAGAAAAGCTTCAAAGATTTGAAGTTTCAGACATTCTCTTCTGTACACTTTTCTCTGCAAATGTCTGTGAGCTGCTTTTGTGACTCCATAACACATCATGTGCTTCCTTCTACTCTAAAAGACAATTTGCAGTAATAATAAAAGGTAAGAAAAGGACAATAAATGTATAACAACTCTAATCGTTAAACATTGTATAATGTGCAACAATCAGTGCAGTATATCACTGATGTACAAATCAATGCGTACATCTCCTTTCAATTACCAATTGATTCTGTATGGCTTTCCCTTATAACAGAGCTTATTTGTTAATAAAATGAAACATGAGCAAGTGTTTCAAAATCTCTCTGCGGGTAGTGAGAAATGCAAGATCTCAGGATGAGTAGAAACAATGATGTAGGCTTGGAGGCCTCTCTTTTCCTACTGCATAAGCTTGTTCTTAAGGGCAGAAACAAGTGCAAATTGTTTTCAAGTAAAGATGTCTACCAAAGGACAGGATTTGAAAGCAGGTATTCAGCATTACCAGGTTCCCCAGCATCCGATGATTTTTGGCAGATGTACATTTTTATGTGTTGTTGGCGTTTTATTTTCCCTCTCAGCGCCCAGCATCAGCTGCCTGTGGGGCCTGAGCACTCCCAGCGCTCCAGTGCCTGCAGCGCAGCCAGCCCCAGCGTGGCTCCCGGCGCCCGGGCTGCTCCCCGGCCCCACCGAGCCCTGCCCGGCCCCCGGGCGAGCCGCGGGTCGGGCCGGGCTGCGCTCCCGGTGCCGCGCAGAGCAGCCGGGACGGATGGCTGGCGGTAATTGCTCTGGCAGAGACTGATGACTACAGTAACAACAGTCGCTGCGAGTTAAGGAGTAGCTCTGGCATATGGTATGCATTTGGGGAAGGGGGGGGCACGAAAGCTTTTTTAATTTTACAGATTGCTTTACGTTTCAGAATGCTGGCGTTTTCTTTTCCTTGGCTTTATTTAGAAAATATCAACAACAGGCATCTGAAGGGAAAAATTAACAAATATTGTTACAGCTAAATGAATTCAAAGCAACATATATCACAGCTGTTAGGATACAACATACAATCGCAAATTACTCATCGTTGTTATTGCAGGAAATGCAACATTTCACCTCGTAAACCTTCAGCTGAATTTCCCCTATTGGTAAAATACAATTGGAGCCAAACTTCCAATTGAACCTGCTACTGTTTTTAAATACTAAGGTTTGTGAGTTTGCACAGCCTAATTCAGGGACTTTTTTTCCCACTGATATGCTATTTACACTGTGTTTGCATTTTTACATGCCTGGTCCTTACTCACAAAAACAGCTTCTGATACAGATGGTGGTAGATGGGCACCTGTTGGTAGAGGAAAACACAACCGTCCAACTACCTAAAGTATTTTTTTTGAGGTGTACCATGCCTAATACACAGAATGAGATTTCACCCAAATTAATCCTTCACATAAAGAAAAGAAAAGAAAAGAAAAGAAAAGAAAAGAAAAGAAAAGAAAAGAAAAGAAAAGAAAAGAAAAGAAAAGAAAAGAAAAGAAAAGAAAAGAAAAGAAAGACTTGATTAATAGCCATCATCTCCTTCAGAAACAATGTTGAATATAGTGAGTTGTCAGTCTAACTGCACTGCTGTATATTTTAGATCACTTTTGGTTAGCAAGAGAAACACCAACAGGCCTCTTTCTTTTTTTTTAATACCTAGAGATTAACTGTTCTGTGCTGAGTACAGATATGACCCTCTTCTATCTCTATTCAGATCAAAATATGCATAGACCTGAAAAACAAAGGAAAAGAGGCTTTTATTTTTGTAGTTTGTATAGCACTGTACGAAATAATGTATCTTAAGGCCAATTTTTGCTCACCCCTTTTCATGTAATAGTAAATGAATATTCTGGAGGTCCTTCTACTAAGGATCCCTTTGAAATGTAATATAAGTGAGATAACTCAGAAACACTTTCACCTTCCAATAAAAGGATATTTTCTAAATATAAAAATGTTCATAAATCAAATTTCATATAAGACAAGATAAAATATAAAGGAATAAAAATAGAGGAACAGTATCACAATCTGGGAGGAGGAAAAAAAATGAAGGAAATGTATATCTGAAGGACACAAGGGTTTTTGATTTCTTTTTGTTCTTCATGTGAATGTTATACTCTTCTCAGCCCCTTTGGATAAAGTTCTAAACCATTATTTTGCAAGCACTCTGAAATTTATTCTTTGAGAAATGTAACATGTTAAAAAATTCATGTGGGCTTGCATGTTTTTGAGTCCATTTCCAGCCTGCTTTTTTTCATTCTCAGACAGTGTTGTGAAACAGTTAAAAGTAGAATTAAAGCAATTTCTATTGTAGATCATTAACTTTTATTAAATTAGACTTGAATTATTTATGATCTGAACTGTTTGATCTATACTATATCTGTCATGGATGAAAAAATCTGGATGGCTGAAACGTTATCACTGTTTTAAAAAAATCAGAACTCTCTCCAAAACGTAACAAGCCCTCATGCTGTTTGAGTGTTAAGACTTCTGTGCTAAATACCGAGACGAGTCTGTGTTGTTTCTCAGATCTGGGTTCTGTGTTTGGATTGTCGAATTAGGTGCAAAATAATTGGCATGAAATAAAATTGAGTGTACATATGAAGAGCCTCCTGCTCACATTTTATAAGATTAGTTAGTATATCAGGATAAAGACATGAAATTAGGGGTTTTTCCATGTCTGGTAAACACTATTTCTTGGAAAAAACCCCAAACCTTCTTGTGATTCATAAAATCAGCTATGTAATTGTACACCTGTGATAGGTCAAGTGCGGGCCAGAATATGCACTTAATAAAATTCAAATATCATTACATCAAAGCTAATTATATACATTAGAAATTAGTCTAATTTTACTATGTATTTTCAAGATGCGGTGAAAGAAAATAATATAGTAAAAATCACTTATACAATGGTATAAAAGCTTGAGTAAGTCCTTGTATTATTAAATATAATAATATATTATTATATTTAATGTAAAATAAATATGTGAAATAAATATGATTACCCATGAGATGTGGTCTGTACATTTCATGTAAAAAAATACATTAAATGTACAGAGATTTTAAAAAATTTAATAAATGGCACGACAAATTTAAAGTGCTTAAATTTCTTGTTTTCATTCTATAGGGTCATCCTGGGCAGATTTCACGTTCACCTCAAGCTGACGTTGAGGGTGAATTCGTGTTCTCAGGGAAATGTGTCTCCTCTGGAGTTCATCAGCGCTGTCCCGCGTGCGGCTCAGTCCCTCTGTCCCTCTGTCCCTCTGTCCCCCTGTGACCAGCAGACGCTGCCGAACGCAGCAGCCCTGCAAAGGCACGGCCTCAACCACGAGATGCTAAAGACTGAAAGGGCATCTTTGGAAACTCGGTGTCACCCAGAGCACACAGGGAAACTTTAAAACCCCGATCTAAGCAAGGGGCAAATAACCCCAGCTTGCAGAGGAGCGGGGTGCGGCGCCCAAAGCTCCTTCCTGCAGCCGTCGCACCCCGGCACCGCCGCGCCCACCGCGCTCCCGGCCCAGCAGCTGGGACTGGGCAATATTCACTAAATAAACACTGAAAGGGACCCGTGGGATGATAACAGTTGTAAAGCCTCAAATCTTTTCCTGTGGAAAAATCTTTTCTTGTGGGAAACTGGCTCTCCCACAGATTATCCCATACTTAGAAGAAAGGAATATTAAAGCGCATTAATTGCAAAAGACTCTTTTGGGGGCGGGATGAAGTGTGCTCTAATTTACCGAAGGTTCAAGTTAAAAGTCACATTCGATTGTTGAAAGTTAATTCCCCTTTAGCTGGCTCACCAGATGATTTTTTTTGTTCCAGTTACCTATTTAATAACGCATCTATACATATATCACCTCTATTATTAATAGTAAATGTGCATTTCAACATGTCAAGTTTTTCTAGCCCCACTTTTGCAAAATTTTTTTCCAATATAAAAAAGCAAAGGCATTTCCTAGGGCACATGCTGCCAGACACCCAGCATTTATCTTATCTTAGTTGATGACTTTCCTTTTATCCTGAAATGATTTGACAATGACTCTATGATTTCCTGTACAAATTACCCTTTGAAAGTGGCAGTGGCGCTTGGCAGCGATCTTCACTTAATTACTGAGTGGATTATTAGCATACGGCTTTTTTTCACCCCTTCATTTCTTTATATCTTCTAGATTGCGCTGACAGTTCCCTTTCATTGCGTGCTTTAACTCACTGAATACTAAACATTATGCAGATTGCAGCTGAGAAGTACCCTGTCTACTCCAGCCCTCTTCCCCCACTGTCTGTGTTCCACATCAGCCCTCCTTGAAGGAGAGTAATTTGTAGGTCAGAAATCAATAACGCGTCTGGGAAGCACATTTGTGGGTTCTCTGCTTTGAACTGAGCAGAAATTAATGCTTTAAATAAGTGCTCATCCTATAAGATAGCAAGCTCCATTCCTTCTTTTTGTTTAATGTCTCTCTAAATTTTCTTCCTTAGTACATGCTTTTTAAAATTTATTTCTGATTTAATTCATCCTGCTAACTGTCCATCATGTAGCAGAGATTTTACAGCTAAAATAACAGTCATTTTTCCTCCCATCCAACAAGTCCACAGAAGGTTGCTGTTAAGCTGAGCTCCTTTGTCAGACATACCTTGTTATTTATTATTTGTCAGTACAAGATAAATGTGAATGATAAATCACAAAGATTTTCCCCTCACTTTCTCCCTGCAAGGATTCTTCGGAGGCACACGAAGTAGCATACATGTGCATTCATGTACAGACACGTCAGGATTCCTCCAGGCACCTCTGCTTTGTGCTGCTCATCTGCTGGCTGCAGGGTAGTCCACCCCATACTCCTTTGCTGGAAAAGGTCCAGAATGCCTTCCTTAGTCTTAGTTATGTACCAATGAAGATAAATCACTTTTTCTGATTCTTCTGGTACCTTGGCTGTCAAGGCAGGTGCAGCAGAAGCCACACAGGTCAGCATCTAGGTGATCTATTAAGACAAAACTGGCTTTATTTCACTTTTGTGAAAAGTCTTGGGATTTGGAAAAATTGGTCATCCTGAAATAAGATGAAAAGCTAGTTTCCTCTTAAGTGGAAATTCAGTCTATTAAACATTTTAAATTCAATACAGTAGAATACTGATTTATCTGAAAGCTATGAGACTTACAGCTCTGTACTCTCTAGGAACCTCAACAGATCGAGCTGGCAAAACCCCAGAGAAGTCATGTAAGTAAGCAGTCAATAAAACCTCCAAATTAAGAAATCACTTATAGAACATTTTATTTATCATTTTCTTCACTCTGTGGAAAGCTTTGTGAAAACAGGAATATACCTGTCAACTATTTCCATTTCAGTAAATCTATATTTTCAAAGGCAGACTGCTACTGAAAATGCTCTCTAAAGTCTGATCTTCACACTCACTGTCTTTAAAGCCGTGTACAGTTGGTAGGTCAGACTCCAGTCAGCCAAGCTACCTGGCCTGTCTCTCTGCTTGTGCTCACCACACATGTGCTGCTTGTCCTGTCCTTGATCTCTGCACCACTGCCTGTGGGGGCTTACTCCAGCAGTCTGGCCTGGATGTAACAGCTTCCAAATGATGCTGTACCCACCAGACTTGGAAATATAGACAAGGTGGCTCTTCACATGCCTGCCCTTGTGTTTGGGTTTGCCCTCACCCCGACCAATGCTTCTGGGCTTCCCAAGCCCTTTGGAGATCTTTACTTCTAAGCAGGGACTGAGAAGCAAAAATACAAATATGGTAGGCAGAACCTTTTCATCAGTCTCTTTCTAACGCCACTGGTGCCCTGAGCAGCAGAATAGCTGAGCTAATTGGTCCAATAATGGGTACAGCCACCTTTTGGTCACTTGGAACAGTTTCTTGCTTCAGAAGATATGCCCATGCCTCCGGAGAATGGGACCGGCTTCAGCCTCATGTGAGCACACTCCCAAGCCTTGCTTCAAGTCCCACCTGCTTGGGGAGCCCTCAGCCGAGTGTGGTGGAGCTTTATCTGGTGCTAGCACAGTGTCACTGCAGACGAGCTTCGTGCAGGACCCACCAGGGCTCCACCTGCATCCTAGCCCAGAGTGAGGAGCTCTTCAGCCATGAGCAAAGGAACCCATCCGCTGGAAGAGGGGTGCAAGGCTACAGTTCATGAGCACTGGGATTGTGCTGTGAGAGCTGAGGGGTCTGTGCTCATTAGTTTGGGCACTGCCCACGCCGAGCTGCCACTGGAGCAGTGGGCTCAGCGTGTGTGACATCCCACGGGGGAAGCAGGGGAATAACCGCGTGGTTAAACCACACTGCGCTCTCCTGCGGTGCCCCGGGGCTAACCCAGCCTGGATTCATCTTTGGGGCGGCCCAGGTGAGCTCTCAGGGCACGGCAGCACAGTGGGCTGGGCAGGGGAATGGTGCTGCCCTCTCTGTCCCCGGGAGAAAGGCTGGACATAGGAATGGTGCTGCCCTCTCTGTCCCCGGGAGAGAGGCTAGGCAGGGGAATGGTGCTGACCTCTCTGTCTCCGGAAGAAAGGAGATGCGAGCATAGCGGATCAGGGGCTGCTCAGCACAGCCACGGCTCTCCTACGTGGGAGTGCAAGGCAGGAGCTCGAAAACACACAACTGCAGCTAACTGCAGCAAAATGGCACCTTTGCAACAGCGACTGATAAACCTTTTGGGCCCTCAGAATTTCCTAATGGCCGGCACATTTTCACACATCATTTGGGAGATTTATTTTCCACCTCTTGGTTGGATATGCTGTGAAGGCAAGTGAAAACGACTGCATGCAGCACTTTACCGTTATCTGATGGGTGATATCTGATGGGTGATCAACACTTTGGGAGCCACTGCCCCAGTGCGTATTTCACAATGACTTTTAACTCTATTTAAAGAGTAGGCCAGAGACTGGAGGTCTCTTAGTTCAGTTCCCATTATAAATTAACAGAGTTGCCAACACGCTGTGCAAAGACCATAAGATAAAATCACAAGATATTAGAAAGTAGTACGTGCATGATTCTCTTTAAATTCTGTTTTTGTGAGTGTTTCGCAAGTGTTTCTCAAGCTGGGTTGGTTTTTTTTGTTAAGTATGAGGGCCAGATTTTTTGTTAATGAAAGCTGATATTCTAGTGTATGGAACTTCAAGAAAAGCACGAATTTTCTTGAGATTTACACTCTAATTATGACACTTGGCAGGACGGGGTGCTAGCGGAATGTCGTCTGCCAAAAGGCTGGAACCACTAAGACCATGTAAAAGGCTATAAGCCTTCTGCATTCCTGCCAAACATTTTATCTTTCTTTGCTCACACTGATCTCTGTCCCTCAGGCTACCACACATCAGTGTAAACAAAGCAGTGTCTCAAGTAAAGAGTTTTCATTTCTAGCATTTGCTGAAACAGTTGTACCTTCAAACCACCGTGCATTTCCAGCACTGGAGTAGTCATTGAGATGCTGTAGTTAAAAATACACTCTTGCTCTTTAAACCGAAGATACAAAGAGTTTTTTCTGAGCAGCATAAACTAATCTTTCAAGAACATGCTAGAATGTCTGGCTGGCTCCCAAATTAGTCTTTACCTCTCTGGTAAAGGTTCTTTTCTCTCACAAGGCAAACCCATTTCAGTTTTTCCCATCTTAAAACAAAACCAAACAAGCACATCCATCCCTAGCTCTATATGCTTCTTCAGTTGCACACCTGGACTCTTTTCTGTTCAGCATCTGAGTTTGCTGTGCACCTGATCCAGGAGCTCTGGTGGCACTTCCCACCAGTTCCTCCCATTTCCTGGAAAGTTTGAGTTAATGGCATCCCTCAAAGCCCACTCCTCTTCTTGGCTGTCCTCACGTGCAGTCAGTGGAAGTTCTGTGTCAGCGGAGATTTTTTTTCTGAAAGCAGTGGAGATTTCCCTCCGGATGTCTGTGAAGATGTCACCAAGATCTAGACTCGGTTCTCCTTTTCTTCTTCCCTCCACAGGGCTTCAGTAACTTCATTGACAAACTCACTCCAAACCCTTGCTTTATGGAGACCACTGACAAATCTTCCACTCCAGGCCGTGACGTGAATGGAGACACCTTTCTACCTTAGGACTATCCCAAACCAAAACCTTGGCCTGTTTCTTAGAGACTTCTTCACAAATCTCTGGTTGTCACTTCCAGCTCAGGATGGCTAAACCAGAGCTTTTCCAGAGTTCTACCAAACCCACCTTCTACAAGTTTTTTTCATTGCTTTAGACACTTAGCACTTACTTGTAACTCAGGTGTCCAGTTCAGCTTGGATGATTTTCTGGACCCTTCAGCCTGGGCTAGGTGTATATTTCACTCACAGTATCTGAAGGATATTCTCCAAACCATGGCTTCTCTAATCTCTCTGTGAGAGAGAAATTCTTTTGGTCTCTCCTAATTCTGCATCCCCTTTTTTCTTTCTTAGTTTTTCCCCCTGATAAATAAAACAGTCTCAAAGGTAGTCAGTTGCCCCGAAAATTTTCCCAATCCATGATTTGGATTTCATCATCTGTCCTAGAAATCTCTTTAATGTCTTCTTATTTTCACCACAAAATCACTACAGCTCATCTCTGACTATAATTTCTCATGGTGTGATTGTGATGCCAGCTCCCACCCACATTCAGCTCACTTTTATTTCTGTCACTTCTCCAATTTGTAAACAAGCATTATCATCCATTTCCTCACACTGTCCCTCACACCAAAAACAAGGTCACTGTACATATCTGCTCAGTGTCTTCCTTGCCTCTAACAGTCTTTTGTTATACTCACAGTACCCAGTAATGGTCAAACACTGCTGTGCAGCTCATGTTGCCTCTATTGTCTCATTTTCTTCTCAAGGAGGACTACAAACAGTCATCCTTCCACTCCAGCTCTCTATTTCCTTCTCAATCCGCTCACCCTATTTTCTGAAACTTGAGTACTGGAAGAATGAGGGTTTGGATTGCCCTTACACATGGAGTTTTCCTCTAAGGAATTCTGGTGAGGCAGCCCCGGTGGCTCTGTGTGCCCGTTCATGTGCCTCTCATGGCCTGTGTGTGCCTCTCACGGCCTGTGTGTGCCTCTCACGGTCTGTGTGTGCCTCTCACGGTCTGTGTGTGCCTCTCATGGACGTGTGTGCCTCTCATGGCCCGTGTGTGCCTCTCAGGGTCTGTGTGTGCCTCTCATGGTCTATGTGTGCCTCTCATGGCCTGTGTGTGCCTCTCATGGCCTGTGTGTGCCTCTCATGGCCCGCGTGTGCCTCTCAGGGTCTGTGTGTGCCTCTCATGATCTGTATGTGCCTCTCATGGTCTCTGTGTGCCTCCCCACATTACAATGAGCCAGAGCTACTGTACAGGCAAGCCCAATTCAAAAGCAGCAAAAAGTGCCCAGCCTGGCCGGTTTACCCTGCTGGGTGTCATTCAGAGTTAGTGCTGGGATCCCTGTACAGCACTGGTTTATGCAGAGCAGGCAAGCCTTTAAAGATCACTTTCCTATAGGCTTTTACTCCGCTTAAGACCTGAAGAATCTCATTCATTTTCTTAGTAGAAGAAGAACTCTTGTTTGGATGAATTTGAAAAATAGTATCTTCTGGCACACATCTGTCTGTTCCCTGATATCTGATTGCTGCTTATTTTCAGAGCAGAAGTCAAATTGCTAGAATATCTATTAAAGTGACCTATTAAAAGACAACTGCAATTATCCCTATTTCTTTAGCAGACATAAATTAGGAATACTTTCAAAGTCACATCCTATTGTGTAAATTAACAAGTGAGCTTGGATTTCACCGTTCTCCATTAAAATCTCACTGTGGTTCATA
Source organism: Zonotrichia albicollis (assembly GCF_047830755.1). NCBI lineage: Eukaryota > Metazoa > Chordata > Aves > Passeriformes > Passerellidae > Zonotrichia > Zonotrichia albicollis. Next base: position 134,702,439 of record NC_133819.1, read on the forward strand.
ATGTGGTGAAGCACTCCTTCCCCCAGGTCGTTCTGTGGGCTAATCAGGGAATCACGCAGAGCTGAGTGCTTGCTGAGTGCTGGTGATTTTTCCTTTCCTCTTCCTTATGCAACAGACAAACAAGTCAACCTGTGACTGCGTGTTGTGTTGCAGAGAGAGCAAACTGCTGGACGAGGTCTCTTCTGTGAAACACCAGGCATGGAACTTTGGCAGAATTGAAAAGACATGTTATGTTCCTGTGACTCCAGTTCAGCTGAAAGAAGTTGTGCTGCTGTAACATAAAACCAGAGGGGTTCTTGAGAGGTCAAAGGCATGAAATGCAGATTTCATCTCCATAGGTTTACCCCAAAAATCAGGTGCAGTTCTATCAGGAGTTTTAAACAATTTCCTTTTAATGCCACAGAGTCAGTTTTAAAACAGCCTAGCAGGTACCATATGCATCAATTACAGTTTTATTGAGTGTTGCTTGCTAGCACTGCTGAATTTGGATTGGCTACCATCTGTTTAGAAGCCTGGAAAAAATGGCTATTGCCTGAGATACCATTGCAGGTTAGCAGTTTCTGTGATGTTCATCAAAACCTGCCTTAAAATATCCTGGAAACGATGGCTGAAATATCAGTACTGTACCTGAAAATGTATTCTTAACATGAAAGGATATTATTTCAGGGCTAAAGAGATACTGTAATATGGGATAAATATTGTAGATTTAAACATTTTTATTATTATTGTTGTTGTTGTAGTTGTTAGTAGCATAAAATATACAAATGGAAGTTTATTGTGCCTTTAGGAAAATGTCAGTATAAGACATCAGACACAAATTCCAGGCTGAAAGGGAAAGGCTTCCAACCTGAGGAGGATGAAGGATCAAGCTGACTGCCAGGACAAGGAGTAGGTAAATTAATATGAATAAGAAGAGACAAGGAGTAGGTAAATGAATATGAAGGGTGCATATGGTCCATAAACCAAAATTTCAGCAAAGAAGGACTGCTGAAATGAAGAATTTTTGTGTTCTCCATTCTCCTCTGTGGATTTCGTGACCCTTTTTTGCTTCCTAGTCTTTTGGCCCATACATGTTATGTATGGTATCTTCATGGCTGCAAACTGGAGACATGACAATATATGATAAAAGAGCAAATTAATTTGTGAGCCAGAACATTTTGCACATGAAATCACATTGAGATATTAAGCAAATTATTTTGAAGCAGCCAGTGATGCATTGTACCATTCCTGCTTTTGGACTTACATATGAGAAGACTGAAATTACCTTCACTCAGTTGCAGCAGTAAACTATTTATTACTTTTTTTGGTGCATTTTCTTCTATTGCCTGAAAGAAACTGCAAATACTTGCCTATTTTGTGTACACTAAATCTGAGGTACACTGACCTTGATAAGTTCCCTGCAATTTTGATTTTCTTGGTTATATGACAAATGCAGAGGGTTTGTAGAATTTGCCATGAATGGTGATATAGTTTCCTTTTTTGAGCTAGACATACCTTTTCCAAAAATCACTCTCAGCAAAAACCTGGGCAAAGTGAGGAATTCAAATGTGACTCTCCCTTGGCAGTTTGCACAGCTGAACGAAGGACTCCCAATATAATGTTATCTGTCTCACACATTTTATTCCAGCAAAGAATTTAGGGGAGCTCTGAGTTCTCCACCCCAGATAAACTCTTCCAAGGGTATAATCAAATTTCCTGCTGTGCAATTTTCCAGCTCTGGCATCACAGAAGCCAGATGGGTTGAAGTACTTGCCCTGACCTGCATACAAAGCCCACAGTCAAGTATTTCTTTGGCTGGTTTTGTCCTTTCTCTGCCAAGGCTGTGACACGTGGTGGGAGGGAACACGGTCAGCTGGTGGTTCCAGAGGTGTGATATCCTACTACAAGAATTCCAGTGTAAATATTTGCATATACAAAGATCAAAATCACAGGTCTTCAGTATTTACATAAGTAAATGTTGACAGTCACTCATGTAAAGCACACATGTAAAGGTGTAAGCATAACCAAAGCAAATTTATTTGTAAATGCAATTGAATTTACATGTTCTGGGGAAGGAGAGGGAGGGTGTTTGTTTTTCCTTTTCTGACTGTTTGCTTTGGCAGAACTTGTGTCCTCTCCAGCTTTTCTTCATTTTATTTTGCCTGCTCTTATTAGTGTTTGCCTGGGGTATCTTAGCAATGGCCAAGATTATTTTAAGGCCTTTGTGGTAGCAGCCTTCTTTGAAAAGATCTGTTTTGTTTCCTGGGGAAAAAAAAAAAAACCAACCAAAAACAACAGATCAACAAACCAACAAACAGCTAAACCTTTTATTATGTAAAACATTACAAGAAAAAAGATAAATAGAATGAAAGCTCCTCTATGTCTTTCAGCACTGCACCCTCTTCATAATAATATTCCCACATAGCGTCAAACTGGTGAAATAAATAGACTTTAAATAGACCTTGAACAGGTAAAATTGTTACAAAGCACTTACTCACCATGAGTGGGGTTTGATTAGTTTGATCTCCAGAAGTCAGCAGACAGCAACTTCAAATATTTGAGGTTTTACTTTTAGCACATTCAGAATAATCAAGCTTGTGTCAATCAGCATGTCATGGTCTTCCAGAAATGGAGGCATTCCCAAAATATTTGTGAACTGTTTTGGACAACTAATGGTTGTGCTTACTGTTGAAGATAGATGTTCCCCATCAATGTGGGAGGACAACAGTGGCAGTGTTGCACTGCTATAATAGCAATATTCTATCTCAAGTGTGTCCTACATTTTATAGGTTGTGTTATTTATTCTTCCAGTACTTCCAGATTTTGAAATTATTACACACTGTTCAAACTGAAATTACCAGAATCAGTTACATGGTTTAATATGTTTATCAAATATGTTCGGTACTCTGTGAGGTTTGTTTTCTTGTTGAAGATGCTAGACTTCCAATGAGAAGAAATTTAGCTAGAGTCTCCCCTCTTCCTCCCTCCATGCTGTACCAGCAGCACTGCAACAGAAATAGGATTGCTGTGTTTCATTAGGCATATTAAAAAAATCTCAAACTTATAAATAGGAACAAAGATATTTAATTAACCACGAACAAAGAAGAAATATTAATGTAAATAAGAAATTAGTGTCATTAAAAGGTTGTGGTGCTGGATCTTCTGGTGAGTACAGCCAAATGTATCTGGCAATACAGTTGCTCCTCAACTAGAGCACTGTATTGCCAGATAGGAAACACAAAGCAAAGCAAGTGCAGGCAGAAACTCCCCAGTTCTGCACATGCCTAAGGACAGGCACCCATGGCCACCTGGCAGGATTTTTCTCATTGTGCAGAAAGGTTTGGAAAGCACCTCTCAGCCTTGGACTTGACCGGTGTCTGGGTGTAAAGCTGCAGATTTCCTACTAACTGTGTTATCAGCATCTCATATTCTCATATTTTCTCCAGGTCAGCTCCTGTGAAAGGGGAGCAGTCTCCACTTGATGCTGAGAAATCAGGAACTATTTTCCTGAGGTCAGTGCTAGCAGCAGGAATCAGCACAAAGCAGCATTGTTAGCACAGTCCTGCACACCTTGGTGGGTGCTGATGTGTGAGGAAGTTAGGCACACCCCCCACATCAGCTCCAAATAAGAGGTAGGGATTGCACAGAGGGAAGGAAGCACATTTGTTATGCAGTTATGCATTTCCACAGCCTTAGGCAAGGTCAGGTGTAGTCTCAGGCAGTTCCTGCAATGGTTTAAATTGTTGGGGAGTGGGGCACTCACAGGTAATAGTTTCAAGAACTACACTTTGGTCAGTCAGGTAATCACTATACAATTTCATTCTATAACTGTGGCACTCAGGTTGCTGAAAATGCATTAATTTCATGTGGTTGTAAACCTCTGAGACCAGTTAAGTCATTGCCTTTTGTTATACTAAAGAGTGAGCTTTAATTGGTAGGGGCAAAGAGCTGGGCATCAGACAGGAGGAGAAGCTCCATGCCCACTGCAGCCCTTTGGCTCAACTCCAGAGCAGAAATTTCCGCCCTGAATCTGCTAAGGGATGCACCTGGTCATTGGGCTTCAGGTTTCATCTACATGTTAGATGGGTATCATCACTGTCCAATTCACAAAGAAGCTTTGAAATTGAATAGTTTGAGTCTGAGTTGGTATCACTGGATGACAGTCCATAGCAGTGACAGGAAATTGTTCAGAGGGGAGGGTGACAAGGGAAAATGTTCAGAATCTGCTTTAATAAGACACTTACACTATTTATAAGCACAGGGGGGATATACAATTAAATCCTAAATGAAATATCAGCTGTAAGAGCAACTACAAATGAACCATTGATTCCTCAGACAGTGCTTAAGGTCTCCTAAATGCTCTGCCTGGTATTAGATTTTAGGATACTTTATTACTAGATTTGGGTCAGTTTTTCTCCTTGAATCTTTTGTGGAGCTGGTTTACTTTAATTCTCTTTTTTTCCCTATATCCAGCTTGTTCAGAAGTCCCGTGTTACAGAAAGCAGACAAACACAACCCAATAAGCCATTACTAACATTATCGTGATAAAAAATGGAATGTAAGACAAAAATAATAATAAAGTCAATCAAAATTACACAATGACCTTTAAAAAGGTCAAAATGAAAAGAATTTTCTTTTATTATCTCATGAAAATCAGCATAATGAGAAATTGCAGAGGTCAAGATCTACAGGCAGCAGCCAAAATTGCACAAAATTCTTTTTACAGTGCTGGGCTCTTCAATCCAAGTGTCAGCACCAAAGGCTCTTCCCTGCTTTTCCCTGGTGCTCATCATTCAGAGACTCCTGCTGAGATAAACCCTGCAGCCACCAGCTGAGCAGTCCCTGGCTCTCCAGTCACACCTACACCCTGGTGCTGAGGGACATCGCACAGGTGTTCAACATCTATCAAGGGCTTTTGTTACACAGTCTGTCAATTCTGGAATTTATTACACTGTCGTTATTTTTCTAACTCTTCAGTACAATGCATTTGTCCAAGTGGGCAAAATTGATTATTCCAGACCAACTTTGAATTGATCAAGTTCCTCACTCCAACCAACTACATTATCAGGAGGCCAGAACAAAATAAACTCTAAGTGGAGAGAGGACAAGCTTTCTGAAGGATATACCTATATAACTGCTGTATCCTACTGCTGCCTACATTTTATTTTAAGAAACTTTACCCAAGCCAAAGTAAAAGCATGCTCAGTCTTTCTTCAAAAGATTATAGTAAGAATGAGTAAAAACTATATTTTAATTGACATTAACACTGACATAAAACTATCATTTACTTATAGATCAGTTAACAGTGAAGATGATTTAGAATCTGAGCATGTACGGTAGATAATGCACACACCAGACTATATTTTTTATTGTAGAAGGGCAGAAGTTTGATACACAACATAAATCTTCTTCCAAAACTATTAGCAACTGCTTCCTTGGCCAGTCAAACAAAAACATTCTGTCTGCATCAGTGAGAAGGAATTGGAAAGAATTAAGCTGAGCAAAATAGGGGCTGTTTACTTCTATTCTCAAGTGGGAAGACTTAAGACTTCCCTCATCCAAAAAAGGAATGGCCAAGAGGTGGGAGTAGTAGGAGCTTTTCCCTCAGCTTTCACACAGGATTCAAAGAAATGAGCCCACTCAGGATGTGTTAACAGCATTCATGCATGTCCTAGAACCAGCTGGGAAAAGAAAACAAGGGAATCAGAAAAAGTGACTATTTTAGAGAAGACAAATTGACACAGAAGAAATCAGGAGGAATGCTCATCCCTTAGATGTGTGGAAAGGAGAGGAAGAAGAATTGGAGAGAACAAGCTAGAAGTATCTGACATGTATAGAAAACATATATGTCATTTGGGACAGCATTTTCTTTCTCTGAGCATAGGATTCTGGGATTTCATAGACAAAACTTTTCCTCGGCACCTAGGAGGTACACACATAGTCCTCTCCTACTGGGAGACAGCAACAGCTCTGGATCATTCCCTGTGAACTTGACCACAGTTTTATCAGACTGACAAGCCACGCATAATTGTAAAGTGAGCAGTGTTTTAGAGAATTTTTTCCCAAAGATTTTCTGCCTTATGTTTGCAATAAATGTAGCATAGATGACAAAGCAGCTGCATATCATGGAAACTTTATTGAATGGTACTGATGAATTTCAGATTGACAAAGAAATGTTCTGTGTTGAAGAAAACAGGGAAACAATGCCAACAGCTGGTTTGAATTGTTTAGGTTGCTTGAAATTAGTTTTTTATGTGCTTATTTTTTATCTTATATATATACATATACAATGTAAGTATATATGTAGATATACACCTATATACATACATGCATGCATTATGTGGTACACATGTAACTATAAACACATTTTTGTTTATTAAAGATGGGATTTTTATGTCAAGGTCTCAGGATGATGATTTGACTAAATGAAAGTTCCATACCTAGCAACATGTTCCTTGTATTAACCAAATTTTTTATCAACAAATCCATTTCAGTTTTGAATTTTGGAGCTAAAGCAAAAAAATCAATGGATTCTAACCACAGAAGTAAGAACATAAAGCTTTAGTGTTAGTTCTGTATTTGTTATAAAAAGACAAAACCACATTTTATATTTTAAAGATCAATCATAAAATATCTGTTTTGACACTTTCCTTTTGTATCTGTTCTTCCAGTCATTCTTTGATAGCAAACTTCCAGTTTAGAAAGAAACTTTTCTTTCTAAAAAGAAAATATTTTATTGTAGAAATAGAAAAATTCAATCCAAGGAAAACTTGCTCAGATTTTATCCTTGATCTGAGCGACTTCACAAGCAAATCAGCTTTGTTTTTCTTCTATTACATGGTTATGAGTCTTCATGGCTTCTTTCACTACCCATTACTGTAAATGAACAACCACCAGCGTCTAGTGTATTTGAGCTTGACAAATGTGTAAGTAAAAGAAAAAAGCAGAGTTATTATTTAATTTGCATTTTGGGTACCAAAGAGTAACTCCAAACCTATTTCTTCTCAATCCTAAATGAAAGACATAGATAGCAAATACCTGTTGATTAACACAGTCTTTATGCAAGAAACTGTGACAACTGAAGCAAACTATGTTGCTAAACATAGTAAAGATAAGTATCTAATAATTTACTGTATTTTTTCTTACCAGGGAGTTTTCTATGAGGAGTTAGCAAGTCTGGTAATTCTTAGAGTAACTCATGGCTATAGCTATAACAACATCTTATTGTCCTGGTAATGTTGGGGTGATGGCTGCTAAAACCGATGGCTGTAAAGTTTTTTCCTCTACATAGAGTAGGGTTAGGGGTTGAATTAGAACAGCTTTCTCAAATTAAAAACCAAGCACAAGATGCACTGAATATTTACATCCCTCACTGGTAGGGAGCACTAGTTTCTCACTCCTTCACCTGGGTAAACCATGAGGAGAGGAGGAAGATGTCCTGGGTGGTGCTGGGAGGGCTGCACTGGATAGCAGATACCACCAAAAGCACCTTGCTCTTGTGGATTTTCAGCCAGCCTCAAAGATGTGCTCTTCCATTCACAAACCTCTTTGTGAACTGAGCCCTACAGGGCTCAGACAGCCTTATAATGTACTCCAGGGTACGAGCTGGAGAGCAGCCAAGGCCATAATCAAAGGCAATACTATTATCCCAGTGCCAGGTATGGAAAAAACTAGAAAAGTATCCCAGAAAGGAGCTGCGGCCCTTGAGCAAAACCACAAAAGCCAGGCAGTCAATGAAAAGTCGACAAAATGGTTATTTAACACTGTCACTAAGCCCAAGTTTATTGCAGAGAGAACATTGCAAATCCTCAGCAGGCGTCTTGGCCCGGGGCTGGCAGGTTTCCCTGGCCGAGGATGCTCGCTGCCACAGCAGAGCCTTCATGTCGGGCCAGGCAACATGAGCCCAGATCAGCTGGGGACAGGCGCTTCTCTGCCAGCCAGGGACAGGCAGCCCTGGGGACAAGGCACGCAGGAGATTACCCTGCTTCCCCTTGCTGTTTATAAAGAAATAAAAAGTTTGGCTATTGAAAGCTTTTCTTTATAAACTTTGGAAAACGCCTGCTTGTTCACAATTGCTTGTCTTTAAGACTGTGTAAATTTCTTACTACAGGAGTATGAGTAAACAAACTATTACTTGATGCATAGATTTTACCCCCTCTTAGTTGACAAAAACACATTAAACACTCACGCTCAATACTAAAGGAAATTATCCATGTTTTTACCTAGGAAGGGATTTTTCTACTTTCCCTGAAAATGCAGCAGTTATCAAGAGATCAAACCACAAACATCTAATCTTTTCTTTGTAGACCCCTGCTCTTCTGAAAGACAACTGAGCTGACAGTCAGAGTTTGAGCAGGTCTCTTCTCCCAGATAACAAGCAATAGAACAAGAGGAAATGGCCTCCTATTGTGCCAGGGGAGGCTAGATTAGCTAAAAGGATTTTTCTTTTTTTCCACTGAAAGGGTAGCCAAATATTGTAACAGGCTGCCCAGGGAAGTGATGAAATCACAATCCCTAGAAATGTTCAAAAAGCATATGGATGTAGCACTTGGGAATATGGTGGTGGACATGGTGGTTCTGGGCTGACGTTTGGATTCAATGATCATAGAGGTCTTCTCCAGCCTCCATGATTCTATGACTCCATACTCACACACTCAGCACAGGGTGGTATCACTGGTTCCTCACTGCCATAGACAAAACAGCAGAGCCTAGGGTGCTTCTGCAGTTCTGCAGAATTGTGTTCTTCACATAATGCTTTAAGCCTTAGAAAGCTGGGAAGATAAATGCCAAAAAAAAAAAAGTATTGTGGAAAATAAACAATTTTTCATGGGTAGGTGTGTTTCCTTGAGTTTTCAGGTTTTACTGGAAAAGCTAAAGAAAATCAGCCCATTTTTCAATAGGTGAGCACCAAAAAAATCTACTTTTTATCAAAAATGCTACATATTTCTTAAAACACCTACAAAAACAGCTCCTCTAAATGGTCTGCTGAATACGGAATCTCCTCGTGATCAGTGTTGTTTCTGTCTTGCTTTATCACCCATCAACTGGGTAATAGTTCCAGCCATTACCTTTGCATTGTCTTTGTTTTCCTAAATCAAGCTATTTTTTCTTCCCACCAGCTGATTGACTGCTTCAAGGCTGCTATTACTCCTATCTCTTCCTTCTCTGCAAGAGAAATTTAAAAGGGAGATAATCATTACTTACTAACTTACATACTCAGGTCCACTGTAAAACCATTGCAATTTAGAATGAACACACTCTAAGACTCTGCTTCTTACTTCTTTGTATATATTTTAATCAACAGCATTAAAAAAAAAAAAATCACCCCATGCTACAGCTCTAATCTTAACTCGAGTCTGTTAATTTGTTATTAAAATTGTCACTATGAAAACGTACATATGCGTTTTAGATATGGGGGTTTAAAATGAAATAGAAATTAGGCTCAGGGTTTTTTTAATTTAAATTCTTAATTAATTGTTTCTCCTTTGTCTATTTGAGTTGTGATAATGTATACATGTTCAGGTTGTAATTCATAGATAAGAATGGAGAGACTGGTTTGTAAATAGCATTGCTATGTTAGAATAAAGTTTGTGCAGAGAGACCTGATTGCCCAGCTCTTGGAAATGAGCAAATATTGAATCTTCTGTGGGTAAAATTAGTCTATAGCTATGTTGACATAGTGAAATTTCAAAAAACTGGAAAACTAGAGTTTGGGAACCAGGTGCAGCTGTCATTATTATCATTATTAGATTTTTGGTTTTATAATTATTTCCATTCTTCTGAGTGGTACACTTGGGCTTATTTAGCTTTAAGAAATCTTCAGGGTGGACATGGCAAAGATAAAACTAAAAAGTTACATTCTAAACAAGTGCTAGAACATAGTTGATAAATACCCCACATTGACTGGAATTTAATACTAGATTTTTTCTACCTTTGCTACTTGCCCTGAAACAATCAACTGTTCCCAAGAATGACAAAGGGCACTCTGAAATCTACAGGAAGCTGAGGTCAGAAATCAAAAATAGAAAATAGCACTTTATGCAAAAATTATTTTGATGCTTTCTAACCCAAAGAAATATTTTATGTAAGGATTAGAAAAGCAGTAGAAGCCCTTGGAAAAGTTTCAGAGTTCATATTAGTGAGGAAGTGAAGAAGAATTTATGAAGTGTTGTTTGAAACTCAAGATGCAAAACTTTTATTTTTAAGTCTCTCCTGATATCTAAAAATACTGATTTTGTGTTACAATTATAAAATCATAAGCAAAGTGCCGATTATTTTCTACTGTATGTAGATGGCTACAACTCTGGAAAATGTTAATTTATTCGGGTTTAAACCTAAAGACACCTAAACCAGATTTAAACACTGCCCAGGTATTTATCTTTGTATATCTAGGTCTTAAACATTTGCTAAGCACTCTAGTCACAAAGACACTCAGGTGCCTAAATTTAATCTCTTTTAAATACTAAGTGAAAGCCAGTAATGGTATATATATATATATATATATATATATATATATATATATATAGACATATACACACACACACATTTGTGTGTGTGTGTAGGTATGTTTTTGACAATGTACAAGTGCATGTACAAATTTATTTCATATTATATATGAAGTAAAATCTCATTTTGGCAGGAAAGGGAGAAGATAAACTGGTATCACAGGTCAAGAGGAACAGAGGCTACGCTTGCAACAGACTAAGCAGAAATCCTGCAAATAGATAGCCATTTTCTCCCTGATGAGCCATATCTACCCAACAACCCAACTTCCATCTCCATTATCAGTTATCGAACAGATGGCTGCTCACAGGCCTGGGTGAATAATGCAAACCAGTGTTTGCGAACATTGGTTCAAAGTCTGAACGGCTGTTTGATTCACGCTTGTTCATCCACTTGTTATTCAGTGTTCACAAACATTCATGCTGAATGGGTCTCCCTTCACATGGATGTTTGGCGAATGGGTCTTTTTCATACAAACCCCCATATTCATGTGCAAACAAGGGCACTTGTGTGTGAACAAGAATGTTCCTTATTCACTGTTGGTTATTTGTGCTTCTCTACCATTATTCTCCTTTTTGAAGTGTTTGTTGGCCACTCAAGGTGCATGACCTAGGTGATCAAATACAAATCAAAAATAAGAGTAACAAGCAGTCGAATTAGGCAGCTCATCACGGTCTAAAAATAGTTAACTACCTATTAAATGTAACCTTTTCACAGTAAAGACAACTTGTAGATAGTCGAGGGGGAAAAGGACAATGCACGAATGAATATTCCCCTACGGTGTATCTGCAATCGCTCCAGAGGGCAGGGCACGGTGAAAAGAGGAGTCCTGGGCGGTGCGAGGTGCTGCTGGCCGCGGGTCAGAACAGCTGGGTTAGTGCAGCAGGCACCCATGGCGAGCCCTTCTGCTGCAGGTGAGCCGCAGAATGAACAGCCCGGGCCTGCCCTGCCCGAGCTGAGCACTCGCTCTGGCTGGTCAGACCAGATCCAGCTGGGATCCAGCTGTGATCGATCCCAGACCAGGCGGGTTCGGCTCCGCCTGCCATGCCCTGGGATGGTGACTTCGGACAGAGCTCAGACTGGGCTCCTAGGGAGTGTTCTGATCATTGCCATTCTAGTCCCTAAAATAAAGTGGATGTGTAGAATACCTAGATGAAAGTGTTTATCCAGAAATGAATACAGGATTGGCTCTCCCAGTAACAAAATTCTAGAGGTGCAAGACTTAAGTCAAAGAAAACATCATAAGCAAAAACATCACTATCTAATACCAATAAGTTAAGTCATTCATTTGGCTATTTTTACCTTCTAGAGTGTTATCAATATCAATATTAATAGTATGGAATTAAGATTCCTTCTGTGAGTTGAACTCCTTTTGTGAATACAGATGAGACTGTGTGTTACTGCATATTTTTTTCCCCAATGTTTAAGAAACAAATGTAAATTCGGGATGAGTTCTTTGACCCTTATCTGAGAAAATATGCTGGTTGTGAAAAGCCTGCTCTCACATCCTGATACTACAAGACCACTAAGTTGCTGGCCTTTATTACGTGGCTGTCAGTTAAATGAGATAATTATGAATTGTTGAACTGAAGAACTAAAGCTTCAGTAGATAGCAGTGGGCTATGAAATCAAGTCTCTTCTGTATCCAGGACTTGGAAAGTGTTTGTTGTGTCTGCTGCATAAAAGCTTTGTGGGCGACTGTCAGAAATTTGGTCTCGCCCTGAACTATAACCTTTGCACGGTGCCATCCATAACCAAGTGACCTGCTGCAGCTCATTAAAGTTAATGTAATGGATCATTTGCTTCTAATTATATTCATCAGCAAATTAGACTCACTTTTCAGCTGTTAGTCAGAGAGAAGAATACAGTAAGTAGATAGAGTGAATAAAGTATGTTATTCTGCATGTTCCTCTGTTCAAACTCATAGCTTACATAAGCAGAACTAGGATGAGATGACTCTTTACTATAGGAGAAAGATTTTCTTTTGAAAAAGTTTAACACTTCACAATTCTTCTTTTCTAAAGCAAATGCAAGAAAAATGCTTTTTAGCTCATATTGCCTGAATTGCTTCCCAGGAAAGACCTCAATTTCCTCAAATACTGTATTCTACTATTTGAAATTAGTCTCAAACAAATCACATTTATTGTTAGAGTACACACTGCACAGTATTAATCCTTCTTGCCTTCTAAAATTATCTTCTAAAAATAGGTATGTAGTAGTTATTGTTTTCCAACATAAATCAAGATCATAGAAAGAAGCACATGTGTTACTTAAAAACCACATTTCAGAAAAGAAAATATTCTCTTGATCAAAGCAGCCTACTAATTCTAAAATCTTGGTGGAGGTAATAAGGAACAATACTTATGGTAGGAATCCCATATCCTCTTTATTCAGGGTTTGGCTTTTTAAAAACCCCTCGTATTAAATGAGGGGAGTTATTAAATACAATACATCATATTAAATACAATGTATTTAAATTATGTGCAGTCAGAATTGTTCTCCATGCTACCTTTTGGAAAAGGGGAAAGATTTATTTGTGCATTTTTTATATTTAGTATTGCTTTATTTTTACAAAGCTAGTCACTTTATCAGCTTGTGATCTTGATGCTGACATATCTGTTCTCTCCTCTGTATTCTCACAACACGGTTTCAACTGCTGGGGCACAGCATCCCATATCATGGGACCTGCTCTTGCAATAACAGCCACCCAAAGGCATGTAATAATCCTTGATCTTAATGCCTCACTGGCCCCAGTAATTGGTGTTGGTAACTGATTGGTAACTGATGGACTCAGGAGGCTATCTCAATGTACCCAACTTCAAAAATAAGTTTTAACATGACCGAATATCTAAGTTACAACATAGAGTATTTAGTAAATAGTATAAAAAATAGTATAAAAAAGGAAATGGTCAAATCTACTCTAAGTATGTACATTTCCTTCCGCCCACTTTCACACATTGTTTTAGCCTCCTTCCTTTTATCTGGCTCTGAGCAGTGCCAAGATTCATGTGCAGATATAAATACCAGAAAGGAATACTTCTTCCCAGGGATACTGCATGAGCAGATTTGGCTATTGTTCATGCAGACCCCTGTGTCTGTGGATTGAGTCCTGAGAGGCTGAAGAAGAAAAAGGAATTAAAGGGGAGCTGAAGTGCTGCAAACTGGCCATGGTTCTCACACCATGCTGCCATCCCTGATGGTCATCATCCAACATACCAGCAGTATGCCTGGGGAGAGTGGGGCTGCCCCAGGCAAATGCCCCACGATGAGTTCTCTCCTGAAAAACAAAACTGAGGCCGATAAGAGATGACAGATTGTAAAGGTGGTATCTGGCAGAAAGATGCTCTAGAGCAATGCATACTATCTGGTTAAAATAGGGCATTTCCTTTTCCATGCCTCTGCTGGAAGGGATGAATCAAGTCCCAGGAATTTACAGAGGAATGTGCTTCAGCATTAACATGCTCAGAAGTGAATCCTAGATGCAAGGATTCCAAGCCAAGGCTTCTCAGGTTCAAAAACATATTTATCGAGTAAAAATTTGGAATTACAGCAAGGGTCAAAATGGATGATCAAACAGGAACTGAACTGAATCTCTTCTTAGTTACTGAGAAGTCTGAGCTTCACTTATTAAATGTTAATACTGTTTAGCATTTATTTCCAAAGGCACAGAAAATCAAGAAGCTAATCTCAGGTATTTCTGACCAACATTACAATTTACCAGAAACCTGATGAAAACCTCTCCTGAGGAGATTTACTGTCCAGATCTTGATAAAGTCAAAATGCTTATCCCTACTGAATCTTGAGTACTGATAAAACTGCTGTCCACCAGCAAAGCAGCCCACAAAAGCAGGCAGAGCAGGAATGGGGCAGCCTTCCGCTCATGGGTCACCTAATGACACTGCCTGATTTTTTATTCTGTTGCCTCTTTCATTTCTCTCGCAGTATGCCTGCCTAAGGGTGGACTCCTCCCTTAGCAAGCACTGATAGAAATCTTTAAAAAAATCAAAGTCTGCTCTCTTTTCCCCATACCACCAGATTCCACAGTGCTCCAGAACATGGATCAATATTATCTGGGGGAAGTGAGCAGACAATAGAGTACAACGGTTTTGTATGGTACATCAAGGGCTATTTACAAGCTGTTAGATGGCAAGTTAAGGCTAATATTCCTTTGTTGTAGTAGCTGAAGAGTGGAATGACTGGAGAATTTTTCCATGCAGTATTTTGCCCTTCTGTTAAACTGTTTGCCTTGTATTGAATGCTTCAATACCAGAACTTAAGCATCTGCTCCAGTAGTTTCCTGTATCAGGGCCTGTATTTCCAGCTCCTGGAGTTATTTCGTTTCTGGTCAAGTCACTTAATACCCTTACATTTCACTTTCTCCATCTATGAAGTATGGAAAATTAAACTTAGCTGTCTTATGATGGTATGGAAAGTAATTAAAAAATGTTTGTCAAGCACTCTGAGATCAAAAATTGCACTATTGTAATATTTAGCAGATGCGATTCCATCACATTTCAGAATACAGTGTTATCAGAGAAATCCTGGCATGTCTGTGACCAGGTACCCCTCCTCTCACAAACAGGCTGCTGCATGACATACACAGAAACAGGGAAACTTGCATGCAGTTGAAAGACTGGCAAGAAAGTTTGGTCTGATTTCCCGTCTTATCAAGATAATTACCTAATTAAGGGAAATGAAGTGGAAGGCCAACAGCATTTTATGTCCTGAGTTACCGGCAGCAGGATGCTGCATAAAGGAGGTTCCGCCAGTGGTGGGTACCAGCAGGAGCTGGCCTGAGGCTGGGGCAGTGCCCAGGGCTGGGTGTGAGCTCCAGCTTTTGGGCGGACTGAGCAGGCTGTGAGCCCCAGTTCTTGGGTGGATTGAGCAGGGTGTGAACCCCAGTTCTTGGGTAGGGTGAGCAGGGTGTGAGCTCCAGCTCTTGGGCAGAGTGAGCACGGTGTGAGCTCCAGCTCTTGGGCAGCATGAGCAGGGTGTGAGCTCCAGTTCTTGAGCAGACTGAGCAGGGTGTGAGCTCCAGTCTTGGGCAGAGTGAGCAGGGGGTGAGCCCCAGCTCTTGGGCAGACTGAGCAGGGGGTGAGCTCCAGCTCTTGGGCAGACTGAGCAGGGTGTGAGCTCCAGTCTTGGGCAGAGTGAGCAGGGTGTGAGCCCCAGCTCTGGGACAGACTGAGCAGGTGGTGAGCTCCAGTTCTTGGGCAGCATGAGCAGGGTGTGAGCTCCAGTTCTTGGGCAGACTGAGCAGGGTGTGAGCTCCAGTCTTGGGCAGAGTGAGCAGGGGGTGAGCCCCAGCTCTTGGGCAGCATGAGCAGGGTGTGAGCTCCAGCTCTTGGGCAGAGTGAGCAGGGTGTGAGGTAGGAGGACAGCCTGACACCTCCCAGCTGCTTATCAGTCCATTGAGCTCCATAACCACTGTTCTCCTTAGAAAGTCCACCATTCTTCCATTTCTATTACAGGTCTACACTAACAGTCAACCAGAATAACACAGAGTGGTGATTGACTTCGTATTATGTCCTAAAGGCTGAATATTGTATTGAACTTCCCCCTTTCTAAGAAACATAAATAAAACTTATTTTCATTAGCATTTAAGAATCTGAGGTACCTGATGCAATAGTTTCCCTTTTTTTCTCTCTCTCTTAGACAAGAGTTCATTGTCATTCTGAGTGAAGAATCTCAGTCTCCAAGGTTGTTTTGGAATAAGTTTATGATGCTCTGCTGAGATATGTTTGGTGAGACTGAACAGTGTACAGCAATCTCCTTACTTGAATCTCTGCCTGGATCTCTACTTCATCCTTGGGAAAACTAAAAACCGAGATCTAGCTGGAAAAAAAAGTTGGTTACTTAACAAAATTGAAAAATAAGTGTTTACGCTTCTTGCAAAAGAAAAACGATTTCTTATTTTTCCATTGGCTGTTCATGTCAAAGCAATTTCCTCAACAAACAACCACAATTTCTAGGATGACTTGGTGTTTGGTTTTTTTTTTTAATTATCAGTTTATCAAATGATTTATTTATCATTTTAAAATTTAAATACACTATTACCAATTAAATCTGTTTTATTGTAAGACTTCCAGTGAACTCTGCCACATTAACATCCTATCTATACCAAAGGATGAATTATTTTTCTTCTTTTTTTATTAAAGTATTAACATTTATTGAGCAAACAGGCATTACTTTTAATTTATGTATCTAAGAGTATTGATATATATGCTGGACTTAAAGATATATTGTGACTAATACACCCCTTTAACCTATTGTGCAGTGGTTTATAGCTGTAAATAATGATTGTATAATTAAGATACCATATTTGTCACTAATGTTGCATCTCACATAACTCAAGGTGGTATGAAATGATGACTTAGTGAAATCATTTGAGAAATAAAAGCTATGACAGATATCAGCCTTCAACTTGCAAAGAAATTATTTTTCTTTTCCATGCCCTCTTTTAAAATATTCTTCTCTTTTTGTGTCTTCTGGTTCAGTGGGATAAAATCTTCAAAACAAAACACCAGGGCATAAAAATGCCATTAACATGAATAAAAATAGCACGGGTAACTCCTTAGTGACAACTGACTTCACAGTGTCAAAATCACACAATTTTATTGACCTAGTTGAATTTCTTCCCCTCAGAATCAGAAACTTACCCAATTTCCTGCAGGAATGTCTGCACAGTTTTAGTTTAGTTTACTCATTAATGTTTCAAGCCTTTCTCCCACAAAGGAACAGACACATGAAAGTGAAAATGTACCTTTTTTTCACAGCGGGGAGCCTTCATAATGAAAACTTGGCATGCACACCTGAGGAGAACAGTAAAGCTTATAGAATTTACATATGAGGATTGTAATGTGCTTTTTTTTTTTTTTTTAACTGCAAAAGAAAGGAGAATAAAAAGAGAATGTGACATTCTGGCACCAAGGTTATCAGCAAGACATGAATTTTACTTCTGTGTTAAAGATGCAGAGAAGACATGTAAATATGTAATTTTAAATGTTCAGGGTGTCTTCTACAAATTTTTCTGTACATCCATGACAACTGGTATTATTATTATTGGATTTTATTATTATATTTTCTCCATGGTGCTGTATAGAAAGAACTCAGTTGAGCTTCAGGATTCAGGGGAAAAAATAATTTATTTCAGTGGGAGGTGGTTGAAGATTTGAAAGATGTGAGAAATGGATTTGAAAACCTGGGATGTCTTGTGTTTAGAGACATCTAGTTACAAGCTTGCATGTTTTTCCTGTTTTGCCTGCTTCTTAAATTTGGATTTTCATTTCAATACCTGATGGTTTTGGGGAGATTTTTTTAAATTTATCAACAACTAATTAAAGAATATTCAAATGAAATTAATTCAGCTATTTGCTTCTAAATAAATGTACCAGCATAGTTAGGCAATTAGGGCACAAAAGATACCCATACACAAAGTATAAAAAAAAAAAAAAAAGAAGGTACTCTTTTAAATACTTGTACAAATTTAGATGGAAAATAACCCTCTGTCACCATCTACCCCTTTATGTAATTTCTATCTTATTTTTCTGATTCTTACTTTCTTCACAAATCATCTGTACACCTCTGTGTATTATTTAGCTGCTATATTAAAAGTGAGGGAGAAAAATCAACACCAAAACCAAAACCCTCTTACAGCTAAAAACCAAATCTAAGTTCTGACCATCACTTAATCTTCACAGGGACATAAAGTCACTTCATCTGTCTCAGCTTCTCCATTTTTATGCTGGGAATAAATTCGTGCTTCCTCTCATAAAATAGCCTTGTTATTGTTTGAAGTTGCTAATTATTATTCTATAGATAGATAAAAGCAGTTGTCAACAGAAACAGATTTAAAGGTATATTGCCTGCCTAAAAACTTCTGTTTCATCACTAGAATATCATGAATCATTTGTGCTAATGAGACCTGAGGTATTTCTTTTTCAGTAATTCATTCTCAAGTTTCTGCTGAACTTTTCTGCTATCTCTGCTGGAAGGAAGGAGGGATCTTCTTTTATATCTGCAGATATCTGACGAGATCTCAAAATTTATGTTATTTCCTATGATCCTTTTATAAGTTTTCCCCTTTTTAATGCTGTATCTCTATATACAATTTTTGCATGTTTTCTAAGCTTTCCTCATATCTGAGATTAGTTCCCTACTATCAATCTTGGAAAAACACAGCCATTGAAACAGAAAAAGAAGCAGAATTTATCCAACAGAGAACAAAGACAGAGTATACATTAAGAAAAAAAATCAAAGTAAGACAAAAGAAGGTGTACAAAAAACAATTTAACTTGCCTTTCAGCAAGTTAATTTATTCCATTTGTCTCAAACATAAACCATAGAATCTCTCATGCTTTTAAGTGCCTGCAGCTAAGTAAAGAGTTTTTGATAAAATAATGCCCCTTTCCCATAAAAGAATTTGAACATTTCACACTGCACTTGCAGACTAATTCCCATGGAGAGATGAAGTCCTTTAAGTGAAGTGGAAATGTCTCCTTTGACTCTCTTTGGAAAAAAACCAACAAACCCCCCAAACAAACAAACAACCCCCCAAAAACAAACCCCCCAGAAAAACAAAAATAAAACAAAACAACAACAACAAAACACACAAAAAAAACCCCAAAAAAACCCACCAAAAACTCTAAAAGAAACCAATGCTCCAAACCTTAAACTTCTAACTAATTTAGCTCACATAACTGCAACAAAGCCTAGAATTAAATTACAAAAAAAAAAAAAAAGAGAACAATTCAACACAAAAACTGCTTCAAGGACATGTCTTAATAACTGATCAGAACTGAAAGAAATAAATCTTCACACAAAAGCAGATCTTTCACTGGCAACAATTTTCAGGAAGGAAAAGGCACAGTCAAGGGAAGAATTTTGCATAAGCAATTGTTTTTGAGGGAAAAGACATATATACACTGATAATACACATCTTACATCCTGTCCTTGACCATATGTATCCTCCAGCGGGGTGAGTTCCCTCATCTCCATCCTGAAATAACCAACTGCAGCGCTGACACCTCTAGCAGGTTGATCAGTTGTTATTCCTTGGATGAAGCAGCATTGGATCCTGAAGACCAAGGAGCACTTGGTGCTCCCAAAGACATTTGTCTTTGCATCATTAGAGGAAGGACATGGTTTCCCTGTTGCTATAATTTGAGGCACATGGAGAGAGACCTGCCTTGGAGCAGAGGAGCCCAACTCAGCCCACAGGTTGCTGTGGGATGGTCTCGGTCCTTTCATCCAGAGGCTGTCCACCAAAATGCTGTTTCTGGTCCTCCATACCTAGCAGAGCTGTGGTGCAGCTGTGAAATGAGGCTGTGAGGAGGAGGAGGAGGGCAGAAGCATATGCTCTGAGGAGAAGGAATGCCCCTAGGATGTGTGCACAAAAATGGGATCAACTGATACACACTTCTGCAGAGAAAATTGTGAGGAACTGGAACAGATTACTCAGAGAAGCTGTGGAAATCCCATCCCTGAAAGTGTTCCAGACCTGGCTGGATGGAGCTCTGAGCAACTTGGTCTGGTGGAAGTGACCCTGCCTATGGCAGGGAGTTGAAACTAGATGATCTTTAAAGTCTCTTCTTACCCAAACCATCCCATGATTCTATGATTCTACAATTCTATGAAAGAAATCCTGTTGTTGTGACGCCCCTCAGGGGGCTGGTGAATATTCTGTTTGGGCACAAAACCAGATCACTTTCTGGAAGTTACCTTTACATATTAAAGCCCTTTATTGTACCTGGTAAAACTGCTGCAGAGAATCTCCCCCCCCCCCCCCCCCCCGAGTGATTCTCCCAGGATTCTACCTGAGATCAAAGCCAAGGTGCCTGATGTCTGGGAAAGGACTCCCAGTATTGCTCCAGGGGCACTAAAAGACAGATCCTCAGAGACATTTAGGCACCTAACTCCTTTGAAATCAGGAAGATCTGAGCATTTCAATAACTGGGGGAATTTAAACAATGGGACTGGCTTTCAGTAAGAATCATCATATTTTGAATTTATAGTACTTCCTCTCTACCTTGTCAGACTGTTGTCTTGCTGAGAAAAACTAATAGGATCTCTGGTCAGTTTGTAGAAATATACTCTTTTTTCTTTATTTTTTTTTAAGAGAGTTCCTGGTTTTAAATGTCCTTAGAAAAAGAAAGTAGAAAAAGAATGTATTTCCAAATATCTGTTCTCTCTTCCACATTAGAAAACAAAAGGCAACAGATATCAGACTACAGTATTGCCAAGTATCCCTTTAAAACCCTGTAGGAAAATGAAGATATGTCAACATATGCAAGGACCTATATTCTCCCTATGACATCATGGATGGCCTTAAATTTGTCTGGCTCAAGGTTGTCCTTTGATTGGTATTCAAGTGGAGTGGTAAGTGTGTGCTGTCTAATCCCTGCAACACATGGTAATTTTTTCATTCTCTCTCTGTCTCCACCTGTTCCATGGTCCAGTGGAGGGCTGCAAATCCTATCAGGGGAGTGCAGCACTGCTAAGCCTGCTTCCCTGGCTCCAGTCCATCACATGTGCACTCAGGCTGCAGAGCACCGAGCCAGCTGCAGCCCAACGATCATGTTATCAGATGACGGATGGCTTCATATCAGGTGTTTAAACTGACGAGCTGCCCCATCTGGTAAATGATTTGGGAAGTCTGGCCTTGCTTGATGAATGGGGAAAGTGACAATGCCAATCAGTGTGACCCCTGCAGCTTCCCTGCTGCCGGCCCAACAGCCACAATCAAGTATATCCCACTGGTTTACTTTTTCAATCCTATTGTCACTCTACTGAGACCTACTGTCACTAAATTGCCACTAAATTATATCATTAATCCAAATATTTTCCTTGTAAAAACCTTCACAAAATGCACACCACACCTTCAGCAGTGTTGGAAACCAGATTAAGTTGACAGAAGATGATGCAGTTATAGATGCTGTTATAGATGACTCTGGTGAGCAGGCCAGTGACACAATTATTGAGGCACTTTTTCTTTCTCCCTTGAAATTCAAAAATTATGGCTGAGCATCAGACAACGTGGGGAGATATAATGTCCTAGGTGTGATTCAGAAAATCACATACACTTAAAGCATGTGACAGATTCCCTCTAACTTCAGCAAAGCCATATTAATTGCCATCAGTTTGAGACCTAGGCCTCAGTATCTTATTAAAATACTTGTTATAGAATATATGATGGAAAACTAACACTGTTTAAAATTACTACTGAAGTACCATTTCATAATGTGGCATTTAATGTCTGTTCAAAAAAGATATCCTGTCTTTGTTTAAAATATTATTATTTTATTACTTAAGTATGTGAAATATAAATTACATAAACACAGGAGCTTGCACTTTAATTCACTGTTAAATTTTCATCCATGTACTGTATGTTTGGCTTAGTTGCACAGTGCATTGCAAACTGGTTGCTTATCATAATAAAGATCAAATAATTGAGACAGGGCAGAATACACAGCCAGTATAAAAACAACATGTAAGTACTTTAACAAGGCAAACATCAGCAGTTACCTGAAGTATTTATCAGTCTGTGCATCTTTACATTTACTGTGGATCACTCCTGATCATTTCTTTTTGTACCATAGTATGCTTTTGTGAACCTGTAAGCTCCTGCATGTATAGAGAGATTGTACAACATGATTTATGTTTTGCTAAGTTATGCAACACAGTTTTATCACTGAATCAGTGGCTAGCATTTAAGTTTTATTGGTTATCCTTGTATATATCTGCCTCAGGTAAAATTCTATCATACTCATGACATAAGGAATGTATTTGGGTTTTATTCAGTGGTTAATCACAAAACAGAGGGGATAACTTTCATATGTCACAGGACAGTGACATGCACTGTTCCTATTGGCATACAAACATATTCGGGGGTTTATTGTGCTTGCCTTAACTATGGAATATGTCATAATCCTATGAGAAGACAGACTTTGTATTAAGAAGATCATTGGGATTTAAAATTTCTACTAAATGAGACAGATGGCAAGGTTCACTTGTCATGCAGCAATCAGGTGAGGTTCTTCTTGCATCTCTCCTGAGACCAAAGGACAAGTTTTGGTGCTCTGATATCCTTTCTGATTGAACTGTGTCTGTCCTTTTCTTCCTCTAGCAACATTGCAGGGCATAATGGCAAACATAACACCTGCCTTTCCCTGGAGAAGGCTGAAGGTACAGAGTGAGAACTTGCATGAATTAATAATGGGAATCTCAGTATTTACTGGGGAACCCTCAACATATTTTCAGAAGGAAGTTCAAAGCCGAATGAGAAGGGAAAGAGAATGCTATTTCACCTCATTCTCATCTCACCTTCCTTTCCTTTTACAACTTCATGAGATTTTATCAGCCATAAGACCTGGTCTAGGACTGCTGGATCCTGAAAACAGGCAACGATTTCATTTTGAGTTTTGGGTACACAAGGAACACAGGAGGCTCTGTGAAATTATTTTTGGTAAACAAAGACTACGTAAGAGTCAAAAATAACATATAGTTGTTTTTAAGCTGATTTGTATGCACAATACAAAAGTATAAATGACTTCAGCAAGATTTATTGATTCGTGTCAAGGCATCATTACTTTTCAAAGTGTGAAAAATGATCATATATTTATGACCTGCCGACTGAAGCTGTTTTGTGAATTAGCAAAAGCTCTGGAGAGGAGCAGCCTAATTGCATTATCATAGAATCAGAGATGGTTGTCAATTTTCCCCCATTTAGCTTTTCTCCTTTAGTTTGTTAAAATGAAGGTGCCATACGTTGGTTGAATTCACTAATACCCTGATGAATGAGGTATTTTCCCAATAGGCTCACTACGAGTATAAACAGTGAATTAGGGATGATAGGTCATCAATCATATCTCCTTCAAATAGATCTTTGCCCTGAGATTATTTGTTATATATTAAGAGCACTTACAAAGTTATCATAGAAAACACTCTGATGAAAAGACACTAAGTTGACCTTAATTCCCACTTACAGGTTTGTGAGGCAGTTTGTTTGTTCAGATTGATATCCCTCCTCAATGGCATACTAATATCTACTTTTTATTTTCTCGATTAACAGTCTTTGTTTCTTTTACCTTTTGAAATATGCATAGTTTTCACAGTATTCCCTTTTAATCTATATGTACTCCATGGCTGAAATTCAATATCTGCTCTGAATTTGAAGTGAATATTTTCATGAGTTTGAGGGTGTGTCTGGATTTCAAGAGCTATGTTGGTTACCAGTTTTATAGGAAACTGTCATTTATGCTGTTCTTTGGAAAGATATCTAATCATTATCGGGGTACTGTCTATGCCCACTGTATTGTAAGCAAGCGTTTCATCTCCATTTATGAGCACCAGCCCCTGGTGGAAGTTAAGCATATGTTTAAGCAGTGTCCTGGCTGGAGGCACTTTCCTGGATGATATCCTTAATTTAAACCAAAAAAAGGTCAAAGGCAATCTATAATTCAGAGTACCTTTCACCTCCTGCAATGTGACTATGGCTGGCTCCAGCTGTGATGCTGAGTCAGTGGGGGAGGCGAAGCAGGAATTCATCTGTAATTGCGTCCTGGACCAGGGCTGCATCACGTGAGGCCCCATAACAAGCTGTGCTAATAATGTGCTAACAGATGCGGGAGGGCTTCTGCTCCTACTCCCAGCAAATCTATGACTTATCATGCTTATTAAGCTGGAGGTAAATTTGCCCTTCAAAAATGCACATCCAACACCCACTGAAAGCAGCAGGAGCACAGTGCAGCAGGGCTGGCGTCAGCCTTGGCTCAGCCTGTCCCTTTCCCTGGCTGATGATGAAGCTCCCCCGTCATGTCCCTTGGTTTCCAGCCAGGAAGGTGGTACCCTGGGCAAGTGTGGAGGAGCACAGTGTCAGGTGATGCTTCCTTCCCCACGCACCAGGTGCTCCCAGCAAACACCAAGTGCTGCTCTTTGGGAGATGCTGGGCCAAAAGCTGTGCTGCATGTTCTGCAGCCCTCAGCACACAAGCTTTCCTGAGAATTTGTTTGGATCCTCATCCACTAAAATGAAATGTATCAGGCACAGCAGCATGACAGTGAAGGCACAGGGGGTAGACTAGAGCAATTATAACCATCTGAGTGCTGGATTTGTAGGGTATTTACATCCAAAGGTTGGGAGCTTTACATAGTCGCTGTCTTTACCATGGAGCAAGGCAGCCAACACCTCCAACAGTGAGGTGTCTGTACTCTGGAAACTGGGCCAGAAGGGAAAGGATCCTTCATTTACTTCCTTGATGTGCATTTAATCATGTTGATAGGAAAGTTAAAAGCTCTGACACTTATTTAAGAGCTGAAATTGTATTTAAAATTTTATTTTTCCCATCACAGGCTTTCAAACATGGCTGTAGCCTCCACACTGACACTTAATGCAGTCTTATCTTGAATTATTTGGCCTAATTATATTGCCTTATTTAATTCCCTGTGCACAGACTCTGGCTGGGATATTTTCAGAACTTAAGTACAAGACAGTCACTTATAAGTTGGTTACATTTAAATGCATTTATGAAAATCTTTCTACTTGAATATTAGGAACATGGCTTCCACTGCTCTTCCGAATTGCAACACCATGGGCATCTTTCTGAGAAGTCCCAAGGATGTTGTGAAGACCATCAAATTACAGACATGCATTTGGGATTCATTAATATTTGTATAATAAAACCTTCATTCACACACATGTTAAGGAAAGCCGAAGGAATGCTAACACAGTGTGTGCAAGTTCAGACTCACCTCGATGCTTATGGAGAATTTTCCCCAACAGACAACAGTTAACACCTTCAACATATGAACCTGTGACTACCAAAATGATAAACACTGGGGAGAGAAAATACCTGCTTCCGGGACTGAAGCCAAAATCCCAAGGAAGGCAAAATGTTTGTGGGAATTTTAAGGAAATTTGTCTAACGAAAGGTCTGTTCTTGCATAAATTATATTTTCTGTAGACAGATTTTATCACGGAGCACGTGTGTAACTCCACGATCACGGGGGTTTCTTTAGGAAGCATTCTTAAGAGAATTGCTGCATTCCTGTTTCCACCGCTGGCCCCACACGCGATGCAGGGAAGGGACTGTGAACGGGGTTCAGGTTTGTTTTCAGCAGCTGGAACTCACTGTTGTTTTTCAGCAGGCTGAAGGATGAGTCAAGGAGACAGGATAAGGTCTAGAAGAGCAGGGTAAATGCGCAAACAAGCTGGGGGAGGCGGTGGAACAGTGCCGGCTGCCCCTCTCCACCCCGTACCTTGTGTTGGCTCTTAACACCTTTAACAGTCAGGGAGAAACTTTTCAGCCTCAGGAAAAGGAAGAACTGTGGCTCTTTCATGAGGTCAGTACTTGCTTGGAGAAAAAGCAGGGAGATTGAGGAGAATGGGAAGGTGTTACTGCAATAGCAACATAAACTAAAGTGGGCGATTTCTAATTGAACAACGGGTGGTCCTGTTTTTATCAGTTTATGGTACCGCCTGTTTTTGTCTCTGTGAGCACTCTTCTTTTGTCATTCGGCTGTATAATCACAACCTTTT
Source organism: Zonotrichia albicollis (assembly GCF_047830755.1). Classification (NCBI taxonomy): domain Eukaryota; kingdom Metazoa; phylum Chordata; class Aves; order Passeriformes; family Passerellidae; genus Zonotrichia; species Zonotrichia albicollis. The sequence continues at coordinate 134,728,455 of NC_133819.1, forward strand.
GTAAGATAATCACAGGTAATTAACTTTGTGACTGTTCTTGTCCTGTAGGCTGGTAATTGCCGGTCTCTGAATCACAGATCTAGGGAGGCTTCTCAGATAAAGGAAGATATGATCCAGCTGTAATTTCAAGTTTTTGACAACTGATTGAGGGCCAATTGTTTTACACGTGATGATGCATTTATGGCAATTCTCGCTTTGATAGTGGGTCTGAAAGTTTAGATTGCAAATGAACCACATTTCTAAAAATGCATTGCTCAGAGTAGAGAGATCTGTGCAAGCTTACCAGGCAGAATATTTAAATTCTTCTACTTTGTTGTTCTTCATAACTTTGATTTGTTCTTAGATGTTCTGCACTGTGGGTCAAGTGGAACAGTTTAGGTCTGAATAAAGAAAATAAAAATTGCTTTATCAGTTCAGAACAAAACTACATCTTTCATTTCTGCACTTACCCAGTCAGCTCCTGAGAGTAAGCTAAGCACCAGTGGTTGCTTGAAGAAGTGAAAAAAACCCCATGACAAGTGCAGTGATATCTTCTTAGGTTAGGTTCCTGGCATCCAAATGTCTGTATCTCAAGGCATTTTGAAATGCAGGTATAGTACTTTTAATTAAATATTTTATGAACAATTTTAATGCATCAGACATGGATGAATGTGATGTTTTCACATTCCTTCTGGAATTCTACAATTTGGACATAAATTGTATGCAAGGCCATGTTCACTTGTTTGCTTTTAACTTGCTTATTAATGTGATGCCTCCATTACTGTCCCTCACGATATATCCTATCTGAATCAGGGAGTATTTGAAACCAGTGCTAGGAATCAGGGAAAATAAAACAATAACAGATATTTGCAATGTTTGTAAACTGCTGTAGTTATCAAGATGTAAAGCTATTTGCTCACAAATTAAAAAAAAAATGTTAGCAACATGGCAGAGGAAACATGGATATTAAAGTATTTTATATTCAATAACAGTGGCTAATAATAGGTTAATAAAGGTTTCTCTAAGTATCAGTCATTTGTATTCAAACTTTGTTTCATTACAGACAGAAGTAATTTTTGTAAGAGTCCATAACGCTGAAGGTAACTATCAGAATTCCTAGATATCATGTTAGAAATAATCACTTTGCTTGAGTTCAATATTTCTTGAGTTTAATTGAATATTGGCAGAAATTGCTCAGGTATGTGGCAAGTCTTCATCACATGGAACCTGGTCTGGATGTCTTAAGAGAAATAATAGAGTTGGCTCAACTACAAGTTACTGAACTGTATATGCAGCAATTATTTGGTGAAGTTCTGGGATGTGTGTAACGCAAGAAACTCGATTAGATTATCATTATGGTATTTTCTGGCCTTAAAATAAATGGGATCTATAATACAAAACTGTAGGATGGCAAAATTCAGCTGATAATGATTAACCTGAATCTTCATTCAGGTTAATCATTATCAGCTGAATTTTGCCATCCTACACATGCTGAGAGTTGTGTATTTCAGGGGAATTTTCACCATTCTGTGCACTGGGAAAGATTCAGACCCATGTTGATGAATGTAGTGCAAAACGGGTTTGAATAATGAGAGAATACTGCTTGAAACAACTTGATGACTTACTTATACACAGTATATTAAACAGATGAAGTACCAAGGTAAAAAAGGCTTTTCTCTCCTCTTTGGCCAGTATCCACAAAGCTCAAAACACTCTTGAGAGGAGCAGGACAGGTCCAGGAGGGCAGGAATGGGAAACCTCTGCCCCCTCCCCATCAGTGCCCACAGCATCTCTCTCCATCCTCCTCAGGGACAGCACAGTGGCAACCAGTTTAGAATTTGGAAGAATTAAAATCACACTGACATTGCTTATATGCCTCCAAACAGTGCTGTTCAGGCTATGATTAAATGTCCCAAGACAGAATTCAACACCTGGTGAAAAGTTTTGCACCTGGCTTCAGTGCTTGGTTCTCATATGAAGAGGAGCTGAGGGAACACTCCTTGGACCTCTTCCAGCACTGCCTTTCTGAGTGCTCGTGTGTGCAAACAGAAACAAGAGGTCAGCAACTGAAGAAAGCATCATTGCCACAACAGACACTGCCAGGTGGGGCGATGCTGTCTGCATCTGTCAGTGGGGCTGTCACTTCATCACTGCTGGCTTTGGAGGCAGTGCTAATGGCTGGAAGCTTTTGTGTCCCTGCTAGACCCATTCTCCCTCCCACAGTGGCTGTTGGGCTAAGACAGTATTTTGGGAAGAAGGCAGACCCAGAAATTTGCAACAGGAAATTATTTCTCTTAAAACACCCCATATTTAGGATGGAGGCACTTTTTAACACAGATCAATGTACTGATCTCCACCAACTGACTGCCAAGAAAGGAGTGGAGAGAGAGCAAACAACTGGAATGGGAGGGGTGGAGGGAAATGTTGCAAGATTTTCCCCAGAGGAACATCCCTGATCCTGTGGTTCTGCCACCCTTCAGGATAAACAAGACGTCTGTGTAGCAGAACATTGTCACAGGATCAGGATTTCCTATTTCAAAAGTAACCATCAGCTTAGCCCCATATTTATTTTAGGTACCTAGCTTTGCCCTGGTGTTCATGTAGCAGCAGCAGCAGCAGTTAATTTTCCTGTGACAATGTTCTATTCTGCTGACATTATCTCTTAAATATAAGACTATTCTATTAAGGTGGATGAATTGAATTTCATTTCCTCTCACTTCAAATAATGTCATTCTATTCACATCACTTTCAGTACATCATGGCAGAGTATAGACTTTTGTTAGAGGCTGGTACCTGCTAATGCTGTTACAGCAAAGGTAGAGATTTCCATTATAAATCCTCTTTTATGGTGTTTTAAATCAGCTAGAAAAGTTCCCTCCAAGATGAAACCTGGCACCAGGAAAAAAAATAAAAAATTGAAGTTAAAAATTATTTGGCTTGGTTGTTTTAAATATCTTTCAATTGTATAAATAAATGGAAAGTTTATCAGTTCAAGACATATTTAGAATTTCTATGAATCAGCATCTCTTCAGCTCAAGGGTATAGTTTGACATTCATTCATAATGTATTCTATTTGCTTTTTGTATTAAATAATAACAAGTTCTTAAACTTTGGAGAGTGTGTCTTCTATATGTCAAATAACTACTTTACATAAGGGGTTTTGCTGCACATATTCTAAATATGTTTCTATCTCAAAGAAATGTTAAAAATAACATATTCATAAATCTGCCTTAATTCATGCTTTCATGGTAAACTTTTAACACTTGTGAAACAGCTGTTACAGTCAATATTTTTTTGTGTTGTAACAACTCCCTTTTTAAAAGTCAAGATGTAACCTGATTCAGAAAAGCACATCAAGCAGAACAAGGAGCAAACAAGACAACACAGCAAAGCAGTCTGTTCTCCCAGGCAGAGTGGCTGGCCTGGCTGACCACGGAGTGTGGAGAACCTGGCAGCTGTTGGCTCTCTCATCTCTGGCTCTCCTCTCATCTGCATGTCCCCTCCAGGCCTTTTTCTGTGAAGCATATGCATTCTTTAAAACACAATTTGCTGTATCGCCTCTAAAGAAATCTCGTTGTGAGGAGGCTGGGTTGGAAAACAAGAAAGAAAATTCTGGGTGTAGCAAAATCTCCTATATTCTCATGCTGGCAAATCATACACCATTTTACCTGCAGCCACAGCGCAGAGAATGTAAGCATGTTCTTAACTTGAACACTTCTGTTTTTCAGAAAAACACTTTCTGATACTTCAGAACTTCCTGAATTATGTGTGCACTCATTATTTATTGAATATTCATTGATCAGTAGAAATGACCACCTACTCTGCTCTGATTTTCACAAACCCTTCCTTTAAACACACAGCTTTTCCTGGATGTCAGAAAGCATGGAAATAACGTCCAAATACACACTCTTTGAATGCACACACAGGTTATATCACACTAAAACTCACAGAAGCAGCATTAATAAGTGCATGGATTATAACAATTGCACATTATTTTAATGTACTGCAATTATGAGGAAAACATTAAAACACACAGTGGTCGTTGATTTCACCAGCTTCCAACCTGAAGGCTGGAAAATGCCTTACTCCATGTTTCTAAGTGGTAACTGACTTGAGCAGGCATCTTCTTTCAGACTAGCAAATTCAGGTTAAAAGTCAGTCTTCATCTGCCAGTCCTCTGTGCTACATTATTTTACAGATATTTCAGGGGTTTGGTGTCCCATTGAGGTGACCAGAAAAATCATCTCTAAGGAAAACACATCCTCCACAAAAGTTGAATGAAGAGCAATACAAATATGGGCCAGGGGAAGAAAGTTTTCATTTCTTAGTGCAGAAAATATCCAGTAAATTAAATATGATGAACTTTAGAGCAGTTCCTTTCAATATGGTTGGTCTCTCAAAGAAATCATTATCCTGGCTTTTAAACACTGCAAAGAAGGAATTCTTTCCATTTATGAATTCACAAATGTGGTGTGAAGGGCAAAATGAGGCATAGATAACTCATGAATTGTCACTGAACATTTTAGGAAACCAAATAACAAAATGTTATTCAAAGCCTTCTGTGTGGTTTCCTGTCTATCAGTTCAGCATTGTCTTGCTGAATCCTTTACGCCAGTGTCACAAACTGTTCTACCTGCATTGAACTCCTCCCCTACATACTGAGCCATGAGAAATATCAAGTTCCCAGATAGCTGTAGCACTGTGAATAGTTTCCATGTGAGACATTCACTGCTCCAAGAACCTGTTAGAGAAGAACACTTCAGCACTCAATACTTCTGTCACCAGATGTACAACGCCAGCCACATCAACCCTCTGCCACGGACTGATCTGCAAGTATAAGCCACCTCAAAACAATTTCTGTGTGTGATTTTTGACATTAGCCTCCAGTTTTCAAGACTGACCTCTGCAATGCCTTTTATAACTTTTTGATATCCTTGCAGAAGTCTCTTTCTGCTAATCACCAGAAGAATAGCATACTAGTCTACACGGCTACACAATACTTGAAGGGAATGAAAGTATGAGAGAAAAACAACAATAATTTAATTTGATTCCAAGTATACAGGATCTATAATTGGAATTCAGAGTATATCCAGTAAAGTATCTCCACATTAAGCAGCTGTCATATGGCAGGGCAGACAATGGCAATGCGGTGTGTGTGTACTTCTACCAGAATAGCTGTCCTGGGGTGACGTTATGATGCTTGTATATCCCCATTCATCTGTTCTGTGCCTTTAAGACCAGCACTGAAGAGTGGAAGTTTTGTTTGGGTTTCTCTTATCAGGACACAGAGACAAGCGGTACACAGAGCTGTTTTTTTTTTACTTCCAGCTTTTGCTTGCTGCTTTTGCTTGCTCTCTTTTTCTGCTCTTGCTTCTGCTCTGCTTTCTGCCTCTGCTTATTAGCTAGTTCTAGCTAAACAGTCCACATTGCTTCCTGGACTGTTTCTCCTCTCCTGTTCCTGTGACCATCTCGAACCTGCTCCGGACTGGGACCCGGGAACACCAAGGGTTCGGCTGCAGCGGCTGGCCCAGCGCCGGAGGGACTGAGAACAGAGCAACCACCCCCGAAAGAGACTTTCTGATTTTGCCATCTTTCTCAAAGCGGTGTCATCGGGTATTGTTCATTTTGTGTGCTGGGGGGTGCGGGGCCAGTCAAATAAACAGGTTCTTTCCACCTCTCTCCGAGGAATTTTTTCCCGAACCGGTTGGGGGGAGGGGCCGTGTGGGTTTCGCTTTCTGGAGGGGCCCTCCTTTGCAGATTCTTTAACAAATTTGCCCTAAACCAGTACAATAGCTCATCGTAACATTCTACATATTTAATCAATATCAGAAAATCACACAGAAAATTGAACTGCAGTCATGACCAAATGTCTTAATGACCAGAAGAGGGGGACTGCACACATGGATAAGAGATGCCTAGATGCAATACCATCTCCTAATTAATTACATGAACATTTATTCCCTTTTTGGGCAAAAATCTTGTCTACATAGGAAAGCAGACAAGAAGAGGTGTCCCAATAGGGTCACACTGGAGACCAACCCATAGTATGTTCCCAGGTTTGTAGAAATTTTCTGACTGGAGAATCAACACAAAGGTCCACAGGGTAGGTTTTAGGAGAGTGAGCAGTGTGAGCTGAAGTGCTTGAGAGCTTTTGCAGAGAATGAGCATGGCTATGTCTAGTGGGATAATAAAGAGAATAGAAAAGAACATGAACCACCCAGGGTGATACCGCAGTTCACATGTTGCAAGAAGGACCAAAATCAAAGTCTTTAGGTGTCATCCATACAACACTATGAAAGACATGGGGACCTTTAGTCCCTTTTCCAGAAAGGCAAATGATGTAACAAGTAACAGGTGAATCTACATCTATCTATATCTATATCTATATCTATATCTATATCTATATCTATATCTATATCTATATCTATCTATATCATATGACTGACTTCAAGGACAGTGTGTATCATCTTGATTTGAGAGGGTGTGGAAAGGCAACAATTTCTTGATCTAAGAAAATGTGCTAGTGAAAGCAGTGGAGTTAGTATAAGAACACATGCTGCTGGTAAAATAAGATGTTCATGGGCATTGGGGGTCAGATGTGCTGACACTTCTGAGATAAGTTGATTGTGAAATTGCTGCATTAAAATTTTAGAAGAAGATGTGCAAAGTTAAAAAAAGATAAATCCATCTTCACTTTCTTAGCTTGAGCAGTTTAAGAGATGCTCAGCTGTGACTAGAGAGGAAAGGATGCCAACTTTCCAGCGTGTGTGTGCACATTTCTTTTGCTCATAATTAATAGCCCCTGTGCTTGCTAAGTTTTTGGAAAGCAGCTCGCAGCCTACCTAGGTAATGCCTTCTGACAACGTTTTGAAGATCAGTTATGTCATATGGCTGCCTTTTAGAAAAAAAATTGTAATGCATAGCAGTGCCATATGGCATCTCTGAAGAATCAGCCGGATTGGACAGACATTCATTGGATAAAGTCCCACAGCACTTGGAAAAGAATGTAGTCCTGTTGCCAAAATGTGGCCTTTGTTAATCTCCTAACTATTATTGTGCAGAAACCAATTCATCTGTATTAATTATAAACAAATTTTAATTACTTCAGTAAAAGCTCATTATACAAATATCTAATGCCAAACAAGCTGCCTTAACCCTTTGTGAGACTCCAAAGAAATCTTTAGATGTTTGATGGTGGGTGAAAAGCTGAAATTTCAGGAGGAGAGCAGAGTACAATTGTGTGGCATTATGTTTTCCTCTCTTCATATTTCATATTGTATGTACGTTTTACAGACTCTATCAAAATAGTGTCTGTGGTTATAAAAGGCCATTTACAACTCAAATCTGAGAGCACATAACTGAACCTGACATCTTCTATTGTTTAAGATTTCAAAGTAAAATACAGTCCATTTTAAAATTGCAATGACTCTCAATGGCATGAAAAATGTGACAAACTCCAACCTGTTCATAGTAAAGCATTCAGCACTGTCCAGGCTCACTTGCAGCTTTTCAGTCTGGCTTGTAGCCCTACCATCAACCAATCCACCTGAGATGCAGGGCAATGGTGTTTGGGGGTAGCTCAGGCACTGCTGCTGATTCCATAGTCTGCCCCCACAAAGAAGCTTTTTTCCTCTCACAGGAATATGTGTTTTACAGTAAAGTTAAGCAAAACATTGCAATTGGTTATATTCACCAAGACTTTGTGTAAAATTTTCATTTGTTACTCATGCATACAGCTTTGTCCTCCATTGGCCACCAAAAAGGGCTCCTCTAATCTCACTTCTGGATGGGTGGGTGGTAGCGCTCTTCATCATAATTTGGCTACCATTATGAAATGATGTAAGACTCTGAGAGGTTAACCTGCTCTGTCTCATGGCATATTAACACAACAGGCCCAAGGTCAAGAAAACACAAAGTGGGATCCTGGAGTTTTGCCATGAGTTTCAGCTGTGAATGAAATCCAAAGCTCAGTGAAAAGAAGAACAACATTTTTAGTTTGAGGTCAAAACCATCCAACCTGTCTTAACTATCCATCTTACTTGAATTATTAGAACATACATAACCTTATAGCGTGAAACTCTTGCAGTCTTAAATCTCTCTAGACTTGCTGAAAAATGGACCCACCTTAATGAAACCTACAGGAGTTTGACATACTGAGGGTTAAAAATGATATTTCACAAATATATATGTATTTTCTTATTTCACAGGACTTTTTGTATCAGCATAATTTTAAGAATTTGCATTTGTGCAGGAATTTTTGAATAATATGTGAACTTGGGTGCTATCTCTGGTTTCATTTCACCACATCAACCATTTTGTCTTAACAAACATTCCCAGCAATATTCTGACTTGGACTTCAATAGCTTAATACCAATAGAACCAATTCATGCCTTCTTCCTATCTCAAGCTTTGGAATTCCCACTTAAAAAATAAGTGTGTCTCCCTCTAGTTTTCCTGCCTTTGCTGTATTAGCACAAATATTGTCATGAAAGCTAATTCCAGGGTAATTAATATGTGGTTTATCACTTCATTTGTGACTTTTGGTAATGGTATCTCTAATCATCAAGGTTAAGTACACGTTCTCTATATTAAATTGACAGAAGCACGCTCACGGCTCAATTTGAAATGGCCTTATGACCACTGAGTGGCCTTATGACCAAAAAATTGTCTTATACTCAATGAACAGTCTTTTAACATTAAGGACCATAAATTCCAATGGCCCATGCAAACTGTTGAGCAAAGATATTCTCTGGCATAACATGCTGTTTTCCTGGGAGTCACTGGCTGAAATGTTGTGTAGAGAGCTAATTTTTTCTCCTTAAAAGACAGAGGGAAATCACAGAAGGAGAAATATGAAGTGGAGAGCTTTTGCTAAAAGTTTGTTAATCCACTACATTTCTAGGATACCATATCTCATTTCACATCCAAATGCACTGGTATCTTACAGTAAATAAACCTTAGTAACAAATACTGAAATCCAAGGACTTTCAAATATTAAATTGCCATAGATAACTTCTTGCTTTTCTGTGGTATTTATGGAAAATTTTCATGTGAATTAAAAATTAACATTATTTGATATTGATATGTCAAAACTAGAAGCCTGAAATTAGATACTCACAACATACTGTGATACCTCATTAAGATCTGGGTACTCAGAGATCCTAACTATAGAGTCCTCATTGAAGCAATATTAATATTATGTATAAATTTTATACATAAAGCAAGCAAGCTGTTTTGGTTTTTTTTTTTTTTTGAATACAGGTTTATGTACCTTTAAAACTACTTTATGTATCTTTAAGCAAACATGATGATCCTACTGAAATAAATAAAACACTTCAGCAAGAGGAAGATGAGGATCAAAAGATTATTTTTCAATTCCCTTCCCAGAGGTTCTGTCTTACTAGAGAGCTCATTTTGTTTCAACTAAGATACATAAAGAACATGTTTTCATTACATCCAGAATAAAAAGCATGGAACCAGAAATTCTTATTACTGAAAAATCAAATATACTGCAGAAAATGCAAGCTTGAAAGTCTTAAATTATATTTTATGTTTTGCCTACTTGGTCTTTTTCCCCATTATCTCTTACAATTAGGCCTTAGTAAATTGAGGGTTACAGTCAAAAACAGCAAGGAAGAATCATGAAGCTGGCAGGACTGACTGTGCAAGTAGCCAGAGCATCTGTTTCAAAACAGTGCCATGAAATGAAACTGCAGGGAAGAAAACGCATCAAGGAAAGAGATGCATTATCAAGAAACCAGTGGCAGTCAAGAGGAAAAAGCCAGAGAAACCCAAATTGAAAGTGATACAAAATTTGGTGCCACAAAAGTAGGTGTCAGGTTATGCACTGACTGGCAAGGTTAGACTGGCTTGGACTTGCTTGGAGAATGTCAGAAGAGAAAAGCACTATCACACCACTATCAGAGCAGGCATGTGCTGAAGCAGCCAAAAAATCCCTTATTGCTAAGCTCTGCCTGTTTTCTGAGCCTGCCAGACTCTGACCAGAGCAATGTGTAGGACTTGTATGGAATGTGGTTTGGCAAACTTATTTTGGTGTTTGTCTTTGTACTATACTAACTGTTTAACAGGCCAAAAAATATTAAGCAGGAGAAATTAAGGGCAGGCCATCAGTAGTCCGAGACAAATCTCATCAAATGTAGCAGGAGAAGCTAATCTGGGAAAGTAGAAAGGTACTTACCACTTTGCAAGTCAGGACCAGACTATCCTTCTGTGCTTGTGTAGCGCTGCTGAGAACAAAATATCAAGGGGAAAATCAAAAAAGTAGCAGGAGTCTGTGCTGCCATGTTTTATGTATATAATGGAGCCTAGTACAGGTTGGGATAACACCCTTTTAAGGAATATTGTTGTTTCCCTTTATGGGCCAAAGGAGCTGGGGCTTCTAATGGTAACAAGCTTCAGTATTTGTGTCAGACCACATTCAACATGCTTTTATACTAACAGCTATGGAGCACTTTACGATGCACCTTTGTGTTCTAGGTTAATAAAAACTTCAAAAGGAAGTTGATAAAAGTAGAAGATGTCATAGTATTTTTTCTGGGGGAAAAAAACCAAACCGAGCAATGTGAACCACTGTACTTTTCTTGGCTTTTAATATCAAGCAATTAGCATTACTCTAAAATTTACCACAACCCAAATTAATAAGAGGTTCATTTAAAAATTCTTTAAGGCTGACTGATTAATACCCTGGAAAGAAACCATTTCTGCCTGGTGCATGAGACTATTTTAATTTCTGTGATGCTGCAGTTCCTAAGCTCATGAAGTGGTTTGGAGAGGTTTCTCAGTGTTGATAATTTTACAGTAGGACAGGATCGATCTGAAAGAAAATGTACTTTTACCTAGCAGCCAGTGATCCCTTTGGGTTTATAGTCTGTGTTGATGCCGTTTCCTTACAGTGATGAACTTGCACACATGTGCAGAGCAGGTTTTGATTTCGTGGCAGTTACAGAAGGTATGCAACATTGCTGAGATCTTCTTTCATTGGGAAGAAGAGCTGGTAGCTTGTGACTATTAAAGTCTGTCACTGAGAGAAGAATTGGATTCCTCCTCCATGATTCTTCCTTGGGAGCTATCATTAGACTGCATTTGTTGGGTGGGGATGGGGTGGGAGATCAGCTATGCTGCCCAGGGCTGAGAGGTCTGCTCTGCTCCGACTCTGATCCCATGCCGGTCACCTTCTGGGTGCTGCGCTCTTGTTCACACCGTGCTGCTGTTTTCTCACTTGGATCTTTCTGTTTTATATGAAGAACACTGGTGAAAATCACTAGGTAAGAGCAGAGAACTATGATAATCACTAGAGAATCTGAGAAAATATTTGTAGTGTTAAATACCGTGATCATGCACTTTATGACATGGTGCCTTCATAAACACTTCGTTCTCACCTGAAAGCATGTGAATAATTTCCCCTCATTTTATTTCTTACCAAGGACTACAGTTGCCATAAACCCAGATCTATTCTTGATTCCTTTTTAAAGAAATTATTCTTGCCAATTCTGCTGAGTGGTTGAAAAAACACGCTACTCAAAAATAGTATATTTGATAGTGTGAGAAACCTTTGAAATGATTTGTGGTATTTTTGCTACAGATAACCATCCTCTGGTGTTGCATAATGATATCCAAATAGTGAAACCGGTTTTCCAAGAAAAACATTGAGTTAGTCTGGAAGAATGACCCACCCTGTGTAGGAAGTAAATACGTACAGAAATAAAAGAGGCAACAGAGTTTTTCTTCTCTCTTGTTGTAATTTTAAGTTCCGTACTTACACAACACGAGTAGAGGAAACTATGAAGGGAAATGAAGGGAACTCCCAACTCCCTCTACTGGGAAGAACCAGAAGACCCACTGTGGACATTGTTCCTTGTATTTTTGTACATACATTTACTGTTGCTTTCTATGAAGATTTTTTTTAAAATAATTGGATCATATTTCAACATGCACAACTGATCCTATGTCACTATCAGCACCCTATTTCTGTGTGACTGCAGGTGCTGCTGCATGGTGAGTGCCATGGGTGGTGTAGGTCTGGCTATGACAAGTTGGCTTTGCTGGGGGACTGAAGTTTGGCCCTCAGCAGGGAACCAAGATTACTGTTGGATGAACTGAGGGCACCATTTTGGCCTTATGAAAATTTCTGGAGTGAGGGCCCACAAAGCCAAGAGTACCACCAGGGCAGAGCAAAGGTGGCAATGATGGTCTTTTTGAGCCTCTATAAAGGTGTAAATCCTGTCAAGGACCAGGATCCTCCAAAGAGCAGAGGAAGCAATGGCTCTGGGTTCATCCCATCTGACTGTGGACTGCAGAGCTGAAAAGCCCCACCTGCTCTGAGTGGATTCACACCAGAGTGTGCTTTGAAAGAACATTTCTATGAGAGCAGTGGGGTTACTCCTGAGAATTCCTGGATAGAGGAAATTAAGGTTTTTGGTACATAGGTTTGTTCTGAAATCGCTATGACCCTGACACTGAGAATCAAGTATAGTCTCTAATCAATATGTTGGCAAATAAACTGATTTCATATTTCTGATTAAAATAAAACTATGATTTTGATGACTGACAAGAGATACTTTTTCTTTTTTCCCAAATCTTGCATTTTCTGTTACACTGATTCTCATGGGAAATATAAGTGCTTGGTAATATGGAGAAGCACTTGCAAATACAATGAAGCAAATTTCATTTCCTAATTCACAAGGCCAGAAGTATGAATATGATTATAGGAAAAGATGTAAACCACATGATAGATTTTTAAAGAAATACCATCATGGCACACTGAACTTTGTTCCCATCATAGCCACTGGCATCTAGAAGTTACACCTGTGGAACAGTGGCACTCTCTCCTTTTTGTGCTGTTTTATGACATCATATCAGAAATTAATTATTTAACAAAATGCGGTGCTCTTTGGATTTACAGACATGAATGTAATCAAATGGCATGTGTGAAATTAATAGTACAGAGAACTTAGTGCAAGGAGTGATGAAGTACACTTTAACACGAAGAGTGGTGATGTACATGTTAGCACATCAATTTATCCAATGTGAAGTCAAGCGGAAATTATTTATAAATCATTTGTCTTTTTAAAGGAAGGTAATGCTAAGATGTTGCCCTTAACATGTCTGATAAGCACACTCTGATGTGATTTAAGTCTTTAAATAGATTCAAAATGAATATAGAGAGTCTTGCAGCTTTGATACTAACAAGAATGAACACATCAGAGAGTGCCTGATATGTAGAATTGTAAAGAACTGACAAATACAACTCACAGAAATCTTACAGTTAAAAGCCAAGGTAAATTTAAAACAATGTAGGATAAGTGGCACAGCAAGGATAACATGAAAAATGAAAGCATCTGTGAGAGAAAGAGAGGGATGGAGGGGGGAAGGAAGTGGCGGAAGGAAGTGGCGGAAGGAAGTGGCAGAAGGAAGTGGCGGAAGTGGCGGAAGGAAGTGACGGAAGGAAGGAAGGAAGGAAGGAAGGAAGGAAGGAAGGAAGGAAGGAAGGAAGGAAGGAAGGAAGGAAGGAAGGAAGGAAGGAAGGAAGGAAGGAAGTGGCGGAAGGAAGGAAGTGGCGGAAGGAAGGAAGTGGCGGAAGGAAGGAAGTGGCGGAAGGAAGGAAGTGGCGGAAGGAAGGAAGTGGCGGAAGGAAGGAAGGAAGTGGCGGAAGGAAGGAAGTGGCGGAAGGAAGGAAGGAAGTGGCGGAAGGAAGGAAGGAAGTGGCGGAAGGAAGGAAGGAAGGAAGGAAGGAAGGAAGGAAGGAAGGAAGTGGCGGAAGGAAGTGGCGGAAGGAAGTGGCGGAAGGAAGTGGCGGAAGGAAGGAAGGAAGTGGCGGAAGGAAGGAAGTGGCGGAAGGAAGGAAGTGGCGGAAGGAAGGAAGTGGCGGAAGGAAGTGGCGGAAGGAAGTGGCGGAAGGAAGTGGCGGAAGGAAGTGGCGGAAGGAAGTGGCGGAAGGAAGGAAGGAAGGAAGGAAGTGGCGGAAGGAAGGAAGGAAGGAAGGAAGGAAGGAAGGAAGGAAGGAAGGAAGGAAGGAAGGAAGGAAGGAAGGAAGGAAGGAAGGAAGGAAGGAAGGAAGGAAGGAAGGAAGTGGCGGAAGGAAGTGGCGGAAGGAAGTGGCGGAAGGAAGTGGCGGAAGGAAGTGGCGGAAGGAAGTGGCGGAAGTGGCGGAAGTGGCGGAAGTGGCGGAAGGAAGTGGCGGAAGGAAGGAAGTGGCGGAAGGAAGGAAGTGGTGGAAGGAAGGAAGAAAGGAAGGAAGGAAGTGGCGGAAGGAAGGAAGGAAGTGGCGGAAGGAAGTGGCGGAAGGAAGGAAGTGGCGGAAGGAAGTGGCGGAAGGAAGTGGCGGAAGGAAGGAAGGAAGGAAGGAAGTGGCGGAAGGAAGTGGCGGAAGGAAGGAAGGAAGGAAGTGGCGGAAGGAAGTGGCGGAAGGAAGTGGCGGAAGGAAGTGGCGGAAGGAAGTGGCGGAAGGAAGGAAGGAAGGAAGGAAGGAAGGAAGGAAGGAAGGAAGGAAGGAAGGAAGGAAGGAAGGAAGGAAGGAAGGAAGGAAGTGGCGGAAGGGGCGGAAGGGGCGGAAGGGGCGGAAGGGGCGGAAGGGGCGGAAGGAAGGAAGGAAGGAAGGAAGGAAGGAAGGAAGGAAGGAAGGAAGGAAGGAAGGAAGGAAGGAAGGAAGGAAGGGTTACCCCTCATCAAGGAAATGGGAAGAACCAGCACATAGACAAACCAGAGATCCCAAGGTGACAGTGTATCCACACAGGTGAAGGAAGATGACAGCTCTCACATGCAAATGTGCAGAAGGATTGAATGCTCTCAGGTACCTTCTTATTTTAAGTTCTCATTACCTTTAGTGTGGATTAGAAAACTCAGTCACCAGTATGAAGTAACTGAGGACAGCTAAGCAGATGAAATATAAAGAAGCCAAGCCCAGTTTTGGTTTCCTTGCCCTGACATCCCTGAGGACAGTGACTGTAGTTTCCACTTTGCTTTGGTGACGAGGGATCAGGCTGGTCTTGAGAGTTTCAGTTGGACTCTTTGGCTTTAAGCAGCAGAAAGGTGAGACAGGTCTGGGATATGAGCAATTTGAAATTATTTACAGCTTAGCCCAGGAGAAATGTGGAAGCAACCTGGAAAGTATTCCTTATGTCTTCATTAAGAACAATGAAAAAGAAATCATCTCTCTTAGCTTTTTTGTTTGATTTTTCTTTCTATATGAGTCTAAATATCTAAGGCTAAACTGAAGAACCCCACAGTAGTGGTCAAAAGCCTCGTTGGATGGAGACATACCACATACTGAATCAACACCTGCTGCAGTTATCCTGGCAAAGATCCTATTCTGATGATGATGTCTAATAATGCCACTACAGGTAAATCTTTCAAAGAGGTTTTGCACAGTGAACAGAGGAGAGAATGCCACTTTGGTGAAATTTGTCAAATTCAGGAGAAAGTTGTTTAACCCAATTGAAGTCGTGTATGTTTTTCTCATGCCAAATATTGCGTAAAGTTGTATTTTCCACATTTTAAAAGAAATTGTTTTAGGATAAATTACAGATTAGAGCTCAAACCTGAACTCTTTCTTTTTTGACGTCAATTGTGGTGAAAATACCACACAAATAGACTTAAAATGTCGTTTATTACTCTTTTCTTGTCAGCAGGAACATCTGATTCACAATCAACCACATGCCAAAAATCTTACAAGATGCAGGTAGAAACTCAGACAAAGTCTACTTCATCATGACAGTGCTGAAACAGTGACATAATTCAGAAATACAGCTTTGATCATCAGACTTGCAGCACAGATATATCAGAATTATTCCAAAATACTTCCTATGAGCCCTAAAGGGAGTATATATTTATAGTAATAGTTATCAGGAGCTTGAGAAACATTGCAACATTAAAGTAAACACAAGTTGTGAAGGTCATGTAAGCTCCTGGACTAAACCAGCAGGAAATACAGGTTATGGCAGTCAGGATATGTGACAGACATGAAGTAAAATGGAGGTAGAAAAAAAATCAAGACTATATTTGAAATACCACCATATAAAAATATATCAGAACTGATGTGGTTCTTCAACATGATAAAATTTGAAGCATATTCATACTTAAACTCTCATTTAAAAGGCCAATCTTTTTTATTAACTGCTTAGAACAGACACTGAAAATAAACAAGATAAAGAACAGGAGTGTGTTTTTGAGAGTTTAAAGGCTCTATTGACTACATTCCCAGTTCTGGCATTTTATGATATTTCTCAGTCTACAGCTGTTTCAGCAGATGCCAGCAGCTATGGTCTTGGTATGGTGCTACTCCAATTACATGGACATGATTGGAAACCTGTAGCTTATTGTTCCAGAGAGCTTTCAGATGCCAAAACCAAGCACAATCCAATAGAGAGAGAATATTGGGCAACCATATGGGCACAAAAAGAATGATATAGCATGTTCTTGGTCTTGATAATGTCTAATGACAGCCCCATGGTTTCTATTTTATTAATAGGGCGCTCTTTAGACTGTAGAGATCATTCAGACATTTGAAATACAGACAAATTCCCCTACTTTAAAAGCTGTTCACATTAAGCTCATCTGGAAACTTATGGAGATCACTCTTGTCAGTAGAAGTGGCCATCAAAGCCAAAGTGTAAGTTGGTGTCCTTTTGATGCACTGGCATCACTGCAGAAACCAGATGGGTTAAACTAACCACACATGGCTTTTGCACTATCGCTACACAGGTTTCAGTGATCTAACCCTGCTAGCTCAGGCATTTATCAGTGACCATCCATGGCTTCAGCAGGCAGAGACAGACAAAATCTAAGACAACTTGCTCATAATTAACAACTCTTCGGGTTTCCTGTATCTTTTTTCTAAGAATTGTTGTTTGCCCTTTAGAAGTGAAGTTATTACAAAAGAAACATGAACGACCTTGATATTTACTCAGTTGAAGAGCAGTATATAGATACAAGAGTTCTAAGTAACTAGTTCCAAAACCCTGGGGATAAAATCAGAAGTTTCATGATACCTATGGAAAAAAAAAAAATCAGAGAAATCTCATATGCAACATTAAAGAAGACTTTAGGAAAGAATAGTGAAAGCAGTATCTGAAGTAGAAAAATGTTTGGTTGGTTGCTTGAGGGTTCTTGTTTTTTTTTTTTTCTTTCTGTTTTTCTGATTTTAAGATGTGTGGAAATCGTGCTTCTCACTCATTCCACACAGAAGTAAAACACTGAAAAGTTTATACACATATATATCACACACATATATATATTTATATATGTGTGTGTATATATGTGTGTGTGTATATATGTGTGTGTGTGTGTATATGTGTGTGAGCTAGATACTCTGTGAGATATACAAAGCCTGTGAGGCCTAATTCAATAGCTTTTGTGATGTGGAATAACCCCCAATACACAACAACCAACCGGATCAAAAACCTGCCATTTTATATGGCTCTGCTTAAAGGTCTTCAGATGAACAGATGTTAACTCTAGGAATCCTCAAAATTTCTTCTTTAATGATTGGAACAAATCCCAAAGTTTATGCAAGCTCATTAGGAAACCTTGTTCTGATATATCTGAATGG
This sequence comes from Zonotrichia albicollis, assembly GCF_047830755.1. NCBI lineage: Eukaryota > Metazoa > Chordata > Aves > Passeriformes > Passerellidae > Zonotrichia > Zonotrichia albicollis. The sequence goes on from NC_133819.1 coordinate 134,746,000, forward strand.
GCAAGTATTTTAGATGTCCTGTTTTTTTCACTGTCTGTTACTGACCTCTGAAATCCTGATCAAGAGACTGTCATACCACTAAGGAAATAATTTTGTTGAAGAATGCTAAATTGAATAAACAGAAATCTCTAGCTTTGAAATGGGAAATCTGAAGGAATCAATTTCAGAGAAGTCATAGAAAAGAAAGAAACTGGCTTCATGTTGAAATCACTGAAGCCTACAATTCATCAGGAACTGCAATTTGCTGTCATGTAGCAAACTTCACTAGAAGATTGTTTATGGATTGAGAAAGTAAAGGAGGGGCTTGGGGAGATGTACACTGCTTCCTCAAAACTACATGAGAAGAGAAACAAACAAAACTAGAAAGCTTCCTGGCAAAAAATGTTGCAAAGAGAAATAGGCTTTTTTTAAGTAAAGTTTGAATAATTACTCACTGTGAGATGAAGAAAATACTTATTCACCTTCTTACAGTGAGCCAAACCCTTCCCCAAACTCACAGACACCACAGTGATATCAGAAATGAAGATATTTAATCAGAAATGCTTCTTTCTGACATGAGACCTCTCAAAAGGCTTATTTTCTTGTTTCAGATGCTTGGAAAGTGGCTACGGCTGCTGTAAGCTGAACCTTTTTCAGCACCACATCTTGTCGGTGGTGAAAGCAGCTCTGAAGTCACAGTTTCTTGGGTTTCTTGGATGATTTAGAGACACAGTTTATAACCTGTGTCACTGCTGGCAGAGAAAAAAACACAAGTCAAACCAGGGAAAATACTCCTTCCAATATTTTAAAATGTTTATGTATTGCAGACAGTTTCTAGTTTTGAAATTTTTCAAGATGCCTTCTAAATTTGACTTACCTGGTTTCTGTTATATAGGACACAACTATCAAATACAATACGCATATTTTTATTTTTTGCCCATGGTTAAAAGGAAAGTAATTATGTAAGAAAAAAAAAATTGAGCTAAAAAAACCCCATTACTTGAAAAGAACAGCATTTTTAGTAATAAGGTTTGTGAGTGTTCTAGTTCAGCTCCTTTCCTAAGAAATCAGTGGCCAAACATGTCAGTTATTTCAGTGAGACAGAATCAGGTTGTTTCTGCAGATGGGCCATAAATTATTATGGCACGTCACGTGAGGTTTTGACACATGCAGCAGCACCTAATTTCAAAAAAAGTTCCAGCAAACGGATGGAGCATACACCAGAATTCAACTTAAGCTGGCTGAATTTAGCTCTTTAACTATACAAGTTGTGGATTTTCTTAGATATTCTCATTGCTACTTTCCCTTTAAAATGCAATTTTGCACATTGCACTGTGTAGTATTAAAAGTGTTATGTTTATTTCCTCTTTTTTCTATAAATAGCGTGACTCATACTGTGCTTTGTTCTTTCTGGATATTTCTGTGTTATGGTTTATTTACTTCCTATGTCCTCTTGACTTGCATCTTTAAAAGTTTTCAAAAAGAAGGCTTTTGCCAGTGAAACCAGAAAAAATACTTCTCTCTTCTGTAAGACATAATTTTTTCATTACTTCTATTTTTCCAGTTTGTCTGAAAGGAGAAATAATAAGTGACTGATGTATCAAAGCATCTCCCCTGTAATGATGTGCATATGAGATAACATTTTAAGTTGCTATTGATCTGCAAATAACAATTCCTGAGACAACCAGATTTCGTCAGTTTCTTTCTAAAAATAAACCAGGCTTTAAATAGAGTCCAACAAATGCAGTAATATCAGACTCAATTATCTAGCTGAGTATTTTTCACAGCAGTTTGAAACACTGAAATGCCATCTTCGTTCACTATGGTACTTGATTGTTAGGCTTTCTTTTAAAAATAAGATATCTACTTTATGTTCAGATGTATTTTTCAGCTTAAGTGGTGAACTACATCCTCCTTAGTACTTGATTTTTTAATTGTTGTCTTGTGAATTTTAACACAGCCATGGAAGAACTATATTTGAGCAAGCTTTTGATTCACATATGAACAGTTAAAACATATGAGTACAGACAAAATACAATATAAAGGGAACTAGAATACCAACATATCTAGGTGGCTTGTAGAGTATTTCTGGACTTCTGTGAGGAGTATCTCAGGTTATGGAGACACATGGATTTTAAAGCAATCACTACAATAAAAGTCATCTTCAAGAGGAGAATCTTACTTTCTTTTTTCAAGACAGCAGTTTTAAATCTTACCTTTGTTTAACTTAGTTTGATGCAAATATAAACAGTGGTTAGGGGGATGTGGAAAATGTGGTTTCAGTTACATCATACTGAGGTCATGATATTAATAGATTTCCCAGCTTAGACCAGTTTGTTTTTATTTACTGCTGGAGACATGGAGATCTGATATACCAAGAGAGGACTTCACCTCTCTTTATGAAATCTGAACAAGACAGATTTTGAATACAGGAGCACAATTGGTATATTGGTTAGTTACAGCTGGCAGGGAAATGCAGTTTTATCCCAATTTAAGTATGTATGTAAGTGGAATAATGTACTGTCAACATGTCAGTGAAAAAGATAAGAGAGTTATGTCATTAGCCTTCCATATACAAAATGTCACTGTACTTTTCAGGAGATGGAGCACTGAGGGACTATGTATACACAAAAGGAAACCTGGAACAGATCATGCACCTTGGATCCATTACCTCATAGTGGCTGTGCACCATTATGTACATTACAGATGGTCGCTGTCTCTAGTTAAACAGTAGGTATATTTAAAAAGGGATCGTGCTGGCCTTCAGAGGTTGTCCTAAACAAGGTCTCCCCTCCACCTTGGAGGAAAGGGTCCCTCAGCCAGCAGCTCAACTTTCGAGGGACTTCTAGTAGTGTTTAGGTAAAGAGCTTCATGGCTGCTGATTTTATTACTGTCTGATATTAGATCACTCTTGTTTATTGCAGGTGGCTGCCCGGCAGGTGGGAAGTTAAGGAACTGTATGTGTGTGTGTTAGGGCAACGGTTTCCCCTTGTTAGGGGAGGGATCCCGTGTGCAAGTGTGTGTGTGTGCTGCGTGGCAGTTAATACAGCACTTATTGCTTCCAGGAACCCCAACAGCAAAATGTTTCCTGAACTTCGACTTTGATGAAAAACAAATTTGTTATTTCCATTTTGGTGTTTTGGTGTTTGTTATAGAAAAAATACTAAGCCTGTATTATTTCAGCACTATCTATTCTCTCGGTTTCAGCACAGACAAAAATATTTCAGCACTAAAGATAAATATTTTATGTTTTAAAATACATTTAAATATTAATTTGATGAATATTCAATACCTATTTATTTGCATAACCAAAGGAGGGACAATGGATTCAGACAAGATAAGCTGCTTGCCTCTGCAAAACAGAAACTTTTCAAATAATTTTTTCTCTCTTTTTGCTTGGTGTGCTTTATTTAACCAGCAGAATTTTTTTCTTGAAAAGATCTGGGTTTTAATAGGAAGCCATATTTCACTGCAAATGAGTGACAAAGCTGGCATTCCCACAAATGACTGCCAATATATTATTTTTGTTTATGTGATCTTTCCAAAATAACCCAGCTCCCCTTTTTCTGTCACTGTGCATATATTCTTCAGCAAAGTGCTTCAGAATGCTGCAAAATTAAAGCAGTTTTAGGACTCCTGACAATGCCAAACGGCAAACAAGAACCCAAAAAGTATCCTTAGCATATAATTTAATTAAGGAATATCCTGAATAAATATTCATGAAGCAGAGCTAAAATCTATCCTATTAGAAAAGGAAAAGATGTCAAAATGTATATCAATGGAGTTTATAACCTCCTGAAAGCAGATAGCCTGTCTTTTTTTTTTTTAATTTGGAAAGGACTTAATACATTTTCCTCGCTACCAAAGGGTAAACAATAGTGTGCACAGAAAGAAAGGCAGGTAATATGTCAGCTCTTGCAGCATGTACATCACCTAGTGGACATGCTTTGCATACTAAAGGGTGGGGATCTATCCTGCTCATGCATATTTTCTGCTCACGTTATCAAGTGCTAGTCCTGGAGTGCGTTTTCCACACACGTGAAGCTGCAAAGCACACCCAGCAACTTGTGGCTCACCTGTCCCAGCCTTTGCCAAGCCCCGGAGAGGGGGCAGCATTTCTGCAACACAGCACTTCTTTATGTCTTTGCTCCTTTTCTCTGCAGGAGTCAAAGCAGGATTGAGCCTGCACTCCCAAATAAACTGAAAATTATTTTCTGAAGAAAGTGTATGCACCATCGGTGTAATCCTGCAGCAGACTCCATCCCGCTGCAATCCTCTGCAGTGCACAACCTACAAAATGTGTGCAAACAGACCGAGGGGAAAATGAAGTGTAGCCCACGCAAATATGTAAAATATACTTGCAAATTAGAGGGAAAATTGGAAAGATATGGTTAAGGCAAAGGTTTGTGAGTTAAAGCTGTCAATGATCCAGCTTAGCATTCTATCTGACTGTTTAGTTTTACATGAATATTTTCTGCATCACTCCATCCAAATGAGAGCTTCTCCAGCGAATGCTGTGGTAGCTACCTACAGCCCTGATCCGGATGCCAAGGCCTAATCCAGCTTCAGCAGAAGCAGTGAGATCCTGTGCACTTCATGGATTGTAAAAGCAAGCTTTTTGGAAGTGGAAGACACGTTTATAGAGAAACATCCCTGAACAAACAAAGGATGGACCTAAAGTCTGCAGTTTGACTGGGAAAGTGTTTGAGGAGCATGAGCTCTGGATGGGAACATGTGACTATATGTAACACTCTGAGCTGCAAGGCAGTGACAATTAAGAGGGACATACTTGTCTCTATTTTTAAACAGCAATGAGGTGAGTTGATATTTAAGTTCTCTTCCAAGAATTTCAGTGCAGATGACTGCCCATAGTATAATTATTCACAGTAAAGACTGAGCCATGTTTCAGCTCTGAACATTTGATCGGTCTCTGTACAATCAAAATATAGTCAGATTTGGACAGCCTAGCAGGATATTTCTGACTTCCATGTGCAACTATACTTTAACCAGCCTTTCTCTCACACAATGTCACACAGTGATACACAGTGTAAATCCTTCATATGTCAAATCAGACATGGCATCTACAGTCTGCAGAAAAAATCTGCAGGGTGTAAAGTTACCAAGTTTTTGTGAGGTCTACTGTGAGGCTGCATTTTTTTTTTTTCCCTTCCTGAAACACAAATTCATCTTCCGAAAAATGTGTTTATTTTTCCTTTTTCACACAAAACTCACGTCTACTTTCTCTGGGAAATAAATAGAGAAAAGAAAAAGGTGTGGATAAGAGAAGTTTGCAATAAGCCAGGCTTCAATCATCAGCTTTGCAATATAATGATAAGACTCAATGGTTACAATCTTTTGTTATTTAGAAATCATGTCAATTCTCCCAGCATGTCTAAGAAAAATATAGTCACCATAAAGTAGTTGGCATTTAATGCTCTCGACTACACTCCATTATCTGAGAAGGTTTTGTCCTTACTGGGAACAGTGGGAAAGGTCATATAAGATGAGCTAGGGCTGGGAGTTTAATAGGTGATTTCTGTATTTTTCTCATTAGGAAATGAGACCACAGAAGTCTATAAACTTCATGGATATTAAATTGCTAACAGTTCAGACTAGATTTTCCAGACTTTCCAAATCTAAGCTGATGCTTGTCCACTAATTTGAACAGTAATGCCTAGAAAGTTGATTGATCTTCAGGAGTGAATGTATACACTAAAGAGGAAGCATTGTAGGGTTTTTTTTAAAGCTGTAAAATGAGAATTAGGAGTCAGTGTTCAGTCTGTGACACTTCATCAAAACATGATCTGAGACCACTGGCAAACCTCTTTTTTTTTACCTTACACATAGAACAATTGGAATGAAAGTATCATGCCACAAAGATTTTCAAACTGAAGTTTCTAATCTGCTGAAGACAAAAGAAGGCTAGCAAAATTTGCTATCTTTAGATTATTTTTAAATATCTGAAGGTATTTTAAAAAAGGTTCTCCCATAATTTTGGCTTTGAAATAGACCTCTGTAAAACAGATAGTTTTTAAATTAGAAATCAATGCCAGACTTGTGGCTGCTCACCATCTTTGTAAATTGAAATCACAGTAGACCAAAACATGTCCTGATTTATGATCTGTAAAGCTGAATTTATTCCAATGTAAATTTGACCATGTATTACAAGATACTGACCAGTTCATTAAAGCTCTATATCTTGAAATGTTTGCAGAAAAGGTACCTTTGTCCAGATAATAAAATACATTTAAAACATATTTTCAAAATCAACCAAAATTTCAAAGCCAGCAAGAGAGGCAATACTGTTATAAATATGCGGCTAAATATACATAAAAATGCTTCTTCCCTCCTTTTGGAAATGTGTATGCCTTTATAATAAACACACAGAATGCTACTTTGCATTCAATAGGTCTATTTATGTGTTTAAAATTAAGTATTTGTAAATTTGCAAGATCAGGCCTATAGTGTATGTGTGTGTGCGTGCGTGTGTGTACGTGTATGTACAGGAATAAAGAAGGCAGCTTGATTAGAAGTTCTATTCCATGCTCACTCTTTTACTTAACATCTGACATTGGAAAAAATGAAGCTAAATGTTCCAGCATTTCTGACAGTTCCAATCCATTATCTGTAATCTGAAAAAAAACATGCACTTTTTTACTCTGAAGCAAATGTAAGATTTTTTCTTTTTTTTTTTTTTTTTTTGTGGAGACGCCTTCTTTATATAGTGACAACATGATAGCAGAGATACCAGTTTGCTGTAGATTACGTGACTGACAATAATATTCTCTGCAACACGTAGAAGGGAATAACTGATGAATCGGAAAATATATGGATGCCTACCGAAATGATTATGTAATGAAACACGAAGTCAAACGGTGGCATGCTTCTATTAATTGTAGATGATAGTAATTAATTTTCACTGCAGTTGTGATCATGTCGCTGCTTTCAGAAGAATCCAGAATCCCCTTCCAGGAAAGTGTGAAATTGCATCTGGGTTTTTCAAGCCATGAAAGAATATAAATTTCTTTTAAAATAAGAGAGGGAGGCCTTCCTCGATATGTACTTTAGAAAGAGGAAAAAACAAAGGGAAAAAGAAAATGATAATTGTTTTCTCTAAGGCTATTATCTAATGCAAAAGCAAACAGTCTGACTGGAAATCAGCTAACAGAAGGGGATTAGAGAGTAGATCTGAGAGTGGCTTGATTTCTAGCACTGCTGTCTCTTCACACAGTGATGAGACACAGGCAGAGCAGCCAGGAGCTCTCCAGATGGCTAGAGAAAGTGTTTGTCTTGGGTTACTGCAGGGCAGTCTGGACTCTTAAAGCCGGGGAGGCATCATTAGGGAGCAAGTTAGATGTCCACCCAGTAAAAGCGAGCGAAAGAAAGAAAGAGTAGGCAGGCTGCCCGAGAGGGACCACGCTCGCCTATTGTTAACATATACTTGACCCCCACTAACCTCTTCACGACACAGATGTCTCCTACCTCTATCACCTCCCACTGCTTTAAGCCCTCCCCCCCTGCACCTGGGTAGCGGGGCCGGCCCGGCTGCCGGCAGTATGCTGCCTGCCTCGCGCGCTGCCTGCTAGCGGAGCCGGGCGCAGCGGAGCGGCGGCGCAGCCTCGGGCGGGCTCGGCTCGGCACCGCACCCCGGCTCGGCACCGCTCGGCTCGGCTCGGCACCGCTCGGGCTCAGCTATGCGTCGGCTGCTCGGGGACAGGCAGAGACCCCGCCACTGACAGCGGCCGCTCCCTGCGCTCCACATCACGTTTGTCTGAGGCGGCGGCGGCAGCAGCAGCAGCAGCAACAAGGAGAAGGACCTGGGCATTAACTATCTCGACTTGGAGACTTTGCTTTATTTTTGGTTCTTGTCCTTTCCCGTGGAACCAGTAGTCTCTCTCGAGCTGATCCTCCTTTAAAAAAAAAAAAAAAAGAGCGAGAGAGGGTGGTGGGGGGGGAAGAGCAGCTGGAGTTTCTCCTCAGCTCGTTTTGACTTTTGTGGACGTGGATCATCTGGACTGGGAAGGGAAGCCGCGCGGCGCTGCTCTCCCCTTTCCCACCCCCTCGCCCCTCCAGCAGCCTGGGCTGCCGTCTCTCCCCCGAGCAGGACGGGAACTTTTATTTGCAGCTCGCAGCCCGTGGCGAATGGTGGGCATCTCCGGTCCTCTGCAGTGTGAGTACGGGCGCGGGCAGGGCTGGGCAGGGCGCGCCGGGGCGGGGGGAGCCCGAGCCCCTTTTCTTTTCCTTTCTGCTCTCCCGCAGGGCTCCCCGGGCTCTGAGGGGCTCCCGTGGCTGTAACTAACCCAGGCGGACCGGGGCTGCTGCTGTGCCGGGCCAGGTTAGCGCTGCATGCAGCCTTACACGCTCTGTCCCCGGCTTACAAACTAGTATCCCGGATACTGCTCAAAAGCTCAGAAACCAAATAACCCAGTTTCGGCAGAAAATAACCCTCCCTGGCATATATTATAACAAAGCGTCAGATTTCTGTCTGCATTTAGGACATGCCTTTTTCTTCCCTGCCTCCTCTCTCTCCAGGCTCTAGTGCTGGCCAATGTGAGTTGGAGTAGCTGTAATATTTCTGAAGGAATTGTTTTGTTTCGCTTGTTGTTTCACTGCAATCATAGGTTTGTGCAGCACTGAGAACATCTTTTCGGACTATTTTGAAAGAAATATTTTAGGCGGTGCACGTCTCCTTTAGCTGTACCGCGGCCATGCAAATAGCTTGTTCCCTAAAACGACAGGATAACGTTAGGGATTGCATTTCCAAAACTGCCATACAATGTAACTGTGTCATCTCCTCTGGCTGTGCTGAAGGGTTCGATTCCATACATTTGCAACAGACCATTGATAAGGGAGATTGGAAGGATGAAAAACATATTCCTGGCCATTTAGACAAGCCTTTGACTTCTGCGGAGTTCGAGTCCTTTTGTTAGTGCCAAAGTTGAGAAATTTGGTTTAGTGCAGGGAAAGATTTTGCCACCCTAGCAGGATCACTCGTGACTCCGTTTCAGAGTTAATTTATAGCGAACTAGCTGTCGTTCTTGTACTCTGCTCCCCTAGATATTAGAGAGAAACCGAAAGTAACTAATCGGACGCAGCTCTTAAATCGTTCTTGCTCCAACCAGGAGCTAAAATGTTGCTTCCTTTAGTTCACTGATAAGTTTAAAGGAGGGTACGGGGAGTCGAAGCAGCCTCCCCGTCCTGCCCCCCAGGTTGCAGCCGGAGCCGGGCGCGACGGGACCGCCCTGCCCGACCGCAGCCGGGGCTCTCCGGCATCGCCGCTCTGGGAACAGATGCCTCGGAGCCGCTCGGGTTTCTTTGGGGAAGCAGCCCTCCATCTTCCGATCCATAGCAGGCTCTGCCGCCACCCCCTCCTGCTTCTGCCGTGCCCTAAATCACGGCACGGACAGGATCCGTCTCTCGCAGCCGCCCGGCCGTGACGCCCGGGAGCTGGCAGCTCCCGCCTCGCAGACAGCTCGGGAGCGGGCTGCGATCTGCTGAGTCCGCCGCAGCAAGCCTGACCGAAAGAGCTGCCCAAGTTTTCCACTGACAATCGCAGGCGGGCGGGAAGCGCCGGCCTTCGCTTGCCAGGGCGGCCCCAAGGTGCGCTGTGCACGGCTGCGCGCCCGCCTGTGCGGGCAATGCTGAGCGCGGTGAGGGCACAGCACGGCGCGGCAAGGGCTGGGCAAGAACGGGTACGTGCCTCTTAAATCAGCCCGCAGGAGCTGCCCGCTGTCTCTGGGAAAGCAGCAAGTGCCAAACGCTTGGCTACTGGCGTAGCCCTGGCTAACTAGAAGAATGTCTTGTGAGTCTTGGTATGTACAGCCAAACGCTTGCTCCAGCAAGTACTCCTGTGCTTAATGTAACGCTGACCCCTTTAACTTTTAACATCGCTTCTCCTAATTAATCTGTTCAGGCCCCAGACTTAAATGGCTGTCCACAGCTGCTGCAAATTGATTTATCCCCTGATGGTGGTCCGAGTTGCTGACCAAAGCAGGATTTTTTTTTCCCCTCCCCATTTTTGCTCTACTAATCTGTTTTGACTTATTTCCTACTTACAGTAATGCTTGCATGCTTTTTGAAGGACTTAGAAAATATCTTCCATTGACATGTAACTAGGAACATAATTATTGTATTTGTAAACACAATATGTTAGGGCTAAGGGTGAGTATAATTTATTTAACTGCACCCTTGAAGCCTTACATTTCCGTCTCAGTTTCTGCATCCTGACAGATGCAATGGAAAGTTTAAATACGCAACTTTGTTAACTGCAGTTTCAGGAAAGATGTGAAAGATGTTTTTAGAGCTGAATTCTATTGTCCAGGTTTTCTGTTCAGCTTTTCTGTTAACGGCTTAGTGAAACTGGATAGCAGAGAGGATTGAAACTGGTTTCTAATGGTTGTTAAAGCTGATGCTTGACCTTTCCATGGGAAGTCTGAAAACCTCATTCAGTTTATTCTGGGCTGATTTCCTTAGGAAATTCAATATGATCAGGGAATTTCCTTCAGCTCGGCTGAATGGTAAAAAAGTTACTCCATCTTGTTTATGCATTCTGGTTTTAGCACTAGGTGTTTCTGTGGCTCCCCTTCAATAGGAAGATAATAGGAAAAGACATAAGTATGGCTCATTCATAACTGTACAGTCTGTGAAAATATGAAGTTGGCAAAGGCTTTGTTAGGTGTTAGATTCACTAGAGATTTGCTGTAAAGGTTTTCAATTAGGAACTTACAATAACTATGTTTGATAATTGATAACTTTCTTAAGGTCAGTTTCACCATACCTGAACCTCCAGTAAAATTGCTACTATTTTCAATTAATGAGTCATTTTCCTTTGCTGTCATTAGAAGCTCAATCGTGTATCAGTGCAAGAGAACACCAAACTCCACCAAAAATCCAGCAGAGTCTTGAATCTGTTCATGCCTCTGGCAAGCTGGAGCCAGGCGAGGGGTACAAGAGATGATAGCAGGACTTCTTTCTGTCCTGTGCTTGCAGAAGGGTGAGCAGCTGGGTTCTTGAGCCATGAGCATGCTGCAGGGAGACAAGAACCATTCTGTTTGTAATGGAATGCAGACAGCAGTGTTAGGTCACTGCTTCCTGGCAACTGCTGCACAAGTTGTTTTTCTTCAAAGGCTTTGAGCTTTTAAATAGTTTCCAAAATCTTTTTAAGTAAAACACTGCCTTCTACCATTTTTGACCACCTTAACTTGTTTCGTGACTAAATAATGGACCAGTAAAACATCACACGGTATCTCTCATCTGTGTACGCTTAACACTATGTATGCCTGTGTGCACATGGAGTTTTATACTGGGAGTATTGTTTTTGGAATAATGGGGGAGAAAAATAGCTCCACCTGGAGTGCTGGTCAGTGGATAGTCAGTTCAGGACATTCTTCCCTGTCAAATCCTGTTTCTCACTTCTCTGAAACGAACTTCAGACGACAGGCATTGAATGTGAAGCTCGCCTCACTGAGGTACTGTGCAGACTGCAAACTCCTCACTGCCAGACGCTTTGGGTGAAATAGGCATCTGCAGTGTTTGCATTGGGGGTGATGGGAGAAAGGGCTTGCAATTGTCATTTTCAACTTTCAAATCCACTTGCCACAGTCCATTACTGTTAAATCTTTAGCTAATTGAATAAGGATATCAGTATGTTGCTATTGCAGGAGCTTCAGACTTTTTAGATTGAGGGGTGGAGGAGAAGGTCTTGTTCTTTGTTCTGTAGAAACTTAAGTTGTCATGCAGAGATCAAGAAAACTTAATAGCTGAAATAAAACATGAATTTGGTGTTCTGAAGAGGCCATTTCTCATGGCTTGGCTAAAGAAATGTGAAAAGAAATTGTTTTAATCTACATAAAAAACCCTTGATCCATGTAGTTAGTAGCAGCCTGCTCTTTTTCATACAGCCTTTAAAACAACCTATAACATTTATAAAGTTGACACTGAATTTAGTATAAGTAATGAGAATGTAAATCTTTAAAATATTGGCTTCCAAGTTACATTGTCTTCATGATGTTTCACATCAGAGATCTAAAATAGTTGGTTTAAAAACTGAACTTTTACGGCCATGGGTCTTGATTTCCCATATAGATGTTCCTTTTTAAAGACCTGCTTTTAAAATGCAGTTATCCTATTCATACTATAAACTTTATTAGTTTAATATATGGTAGCAGAGGAACACACATACATCAGGAAGTAGCAGACTGTGTGGTTTTGTGGAAAAAGAAAAATGAACAGCAGACATAAAATCAAAGTCTGTTCTATCCTGTTCTTTAAAAGCTTTTTTTTATTTCCTCCCCTCCAAATTTTCATCTGCAAGACACTGACTTCCATCTTCCTTTTTTCTGCCATTGATATCAAAGTTTCCTAATAACGTTTAGACAACAGTGGACATTTTATTAAAGTAAACATTAGTTCAGTATAATGGAGGTAATTGTAAGTGATAAGAGCAGAGCAGGTTATCTGTGTGTTGTTTAAACAGAAGGAGCTATTTTGCACCATTTCCAGTAGCCATCTGTAGAGGAGAAGGCTTTGCACCTGTCTGTCCACACTAATTATAGATTAGGTCCAAAGAAATGAAATTCGAGTAGCCTTTCTCTTAATGAAATCCATGGTGATTTTATTGTAAATGTGTTTTGTGTACAGACGGTGATGGTTTGTCTGTGAGTAAAATAAATTGCTGTATGGCTGTTATGTACTTGTAGTTGTAAAGCAGGATACTGCTGCATTAACAAAGGTCCTGAATAAAAATGCACTGCTCCATTTAAGTCCTAGGCTTCAGTGATGTCTCTAGCTAGGCTTAATCAAAAAGGTTCACTGTAGGCACAGTTATTTAGGGGTATGTTTCAGGGTAGACTTTTCAGTTATCATCACTTTCATGTCAATGTACTGGCATGTAGGTGGTCCTTTGCCTGAAATATGAGGCAGAAATGGTTTCATGTTAAATATGTACACACATATATGCGGAGTGTGTCAGAAATAGTTTCCTCTGGTATAACCTACATTATTAAAAAAAAGTGGAAAGAGTGAGAAATGCATTCTGAAGTAAAAGGTCACATGAATTTCTACCACATCTGTTTATAGTAATTATGAACATAATTAACATAAGAATTACAAGTGAGGTAATGACAAGCTGAGCTATGAGATATTATGCCATAATAGTCATATGTTGGAATTCTCACATTATAGCACACTAGAATTCACATATTCAATGCAAGAAAGAAAATGTTAGATTTTTATCTATTTTAATGCTTCAAAACTTATCTGCCTGGGGCAGATGGACTTTCCGCTTTAGAGGAAGGTAACCCATTATTACAAGAGAGTCAGTTGAAATTAAGATTTCTAGCCTGCAGCTTGGACTTTGAGACAGCTGTGCTTATGGAACGCCACTTCTGTTACACATTTGTATTCTGATTGTATTTATTTTATTAATGCACATTGTTTTATTTTAAAATGTGTTTTCATAGCAAACTGCTTACATTAGGAAGGACCCTGGATTCGGGGATTTTTTTAAGATTTTTGTGATTTGAGCAATAAAAGTATGGTCAACATAGACATAAGATGCACATGGTTCTCTGCACATGAGAATCTGGCAGATTTTAAATTAGTTCCTAAATCATGGCATGATATGTATGTATTTCAAGGAAAAGCTCTGTAACAGAAATACCTAAAAAGAGCAGTCTCTCATTTGCGTGTAATAGTTTGAAATAACATATGCAAAAAGAAATCTGTATTACCTTGCAGGCTGAATTAATTAATAAGTCACTTTTCTTTAGAAATGCGTAGAACATGCCATTGAGTTTAGAAGCTAAGGTTTCAAACAAGTTGACTAACTTTTGTAATATGACCTGTCTCATTACCTCTAAATATGGTTGTCACGCAACTGACAACTGGAGGAAGTTGAGGGAGAAGTGGCTCTTCTTCAGGGTAAAAATACTGGCTGAGGAATGCATAGTAAATTTGACATGTGAAAATCAGTTTGCCTTCACTGAAAAATCAAGGTCCTGGTTTTGCGATAGGTTCTTCCAAGGCTAAACATATAGAGTGGTTTATGAAAAATAATAAAAAAAACTCTTATGCTATGTCTCAGCAATACCAAGAGGTTTTCACATTATTGGATTAGTGGAGGATTTGTGACAAGACCCCTTTTTTATCTGACATTCATTGCGGTGACATGATTTTCACATACATGCCCTTCCCCCATCTAGGTTCTGGTTTTCACTTTGTATTATGTGTCAAATTCCCTTTATTCCTTTTCTTGTGGAATAAACTGCTATCTTGGACGAGTGATTTTGGAAGGAGTTTTGCACTGAACAATGCCAGTCTCACTTCAGTGTGCTGTCATTGTCCTCCTCCCTCCTTCGCAGTTACTCCTTGGCCGACATGCAATGGAGATGCGTTTCCTAACAAATAAGTGTTGATTCCCAGGGAGAAACATTTTAGAAATTTTAAAACCCGAACACATAGAGTGCCTGGTGCTGGCATAGCTATTCTGCTGGCTGGCTGTGCTTATGGTAGGCAGGCCAGGCTGCTTTGCTGTCTCTCTCCCCTTTCCATGCCTCTCGCTAACCCTGTGCTCTTTGATGAATCCGGACAAAACAGTCCCTCAGTTTTCATAGTACCTGAGTTGTAAAGTACAGGGATCTACTTCTCCTTATCGCTCATCCCCTGGTGAATGATGCCACCACTTTGTAGCAGCAGTGCTGTGTTCAGGCCCTTATGCCAACCGAGACAATGAGCAGGCTGGATTAGGTAGGGGCTTGGCCAAACTGGGAGCAGGTACACTCTGTGACTGCGCTGGGCCAGCGGCCGCCCTGCTCCGTGCGGGATGTAGGCATGGTCTGTGAAGGGGGAGCCGGGCTGCAGCAGTAGCTGTGGCCTGTGAAAGGAGAGCCGGGCCGGAGGCAGTCACAGGGACGATCGCCTTGGTGGGGGTAGCGGCGACCTCCGGCAGAGGAGCCTTGGGGAGCCATCGCTGCGCCACTCCTAGAAGGGTCCTTATCCCGGAGAGGTGCTGGGCAACTTCCAGGGCCGGACGCCGGCCAGAGGGCAGGCACACGCAGACCTGGGCACCGCCGCCTTCTCCCCCGGTGGGCGGCGCGGAGGTGGCGCCTCTCCTCGTGCCGGGCGCGGCCTCCCCGGGGACCCCGGGCCGGCTCCAGCCCCGCTCCCGGCCCCGCTGCCTCGCACATCCTCCGGCCGCCATCTGGGCCGCGCTGATACCGTAATCGCCCCGATGCACGCCGCCGTGCCGCCCCCCCCGCGCCGGCGGGGCCGCGGAGCCGCGATGCTCCGTCCCTGCGCCGCAGATAAGCCGCGAGGAGCGTGAGGCGCACAAAGCTCGGGCCGCGCCGGCGCCTCCTCGTCCCTCCCGCCGCCGGAAGGTAAAATCTCCACCCGCGGGCGGGAGAGGCGGAGAGGCGGGCGGGGGGGACACCCCTCGCCGCCTCACAGCGCCCGGCCCGCTCCGGCTCCCTCGGCGCTGCACAAGTCGATAGGCGCGGGGAGAAGTGAAGATGTAACCACTTATTATCTCCCCCCGGAGCGGGCGGGGGATTTACGGGCAGAGATTAGCCGGCGGGGAGACAGGATCTGCTTTTTGTTGTGCTGCCTCCCCCCGCCCCCGGGCAGCTCCGAGGGGAGCGGAGAGGGGCTCGCCTCCCGGGCTGGCCGCAGGGAGGGAGGAGGTGGCCGCAGGAGGGTGGTGACTAGGGGACACGACTTTAAACGCAGCCCAGAGAAGCAGAGAGTGCCGTGTCTGAGAGTCTGGCGGGACGGGTTGAAGGAGCCCCGGGCCTGGGGTGGCAGCGGGGCCGAGGGGATGTGACAGCCCCGGCCTGTCACGCCCGGGCACCCACCGCTCACTCCTGGGGTGGTTTCAGTGAAGTGTCCCAACTTCCAGAATCCCCGCAGAGGATGACACCGGGCTTCAGGAAAAGTGGCTTCTTTGCTCTTTCTTTTTTGTTGTTTCAGATGGACTTCTGGTGATGCTTTTTAAGTTCTTTTCCAGATTAAAATGAATTGCATGCTCGGTGTGTGCATGCACGCTGCTTTAGCGAACGGTTTTATCAATGGTCATACCTTAAAGCAACATTAAACAATTACCTTTATATTTAAAAGTTTGAAATATTTATACTGCCGTTTCATTTTGTCAAGTGTTTGCACAGATAGATATATAGATATGATCTGGTAACTAAAAGCCTAATTAAAATTTGTTTAAAGCCAGGGGGGCATGTATTCTTGTTGACAGCTGCAGATCGATAGGGTAAGACAATAGAGCCCCATTATTTTACTTCCATTGACTGAACATATTGACATTTCAGGTTTGCGATTGCCTCAGTGAGCATGATGAAACACTGAAATTCATGAACCAACTGTCTGGAGTGGCACATATATTACTGTATGTCATCTCTGCCTTCAGGTTACCTTATCACTGAAGCAGAATGGTAATGGATGGCAGCAGAGTACTTCAGGGGGGTGAGGGCTCTATCTGTTAAGAAGCTGACACATAGCAGGTTTCAGGAGTATCTTTAATTACACCTAGAATTATGTACAAAGGAAGATGGTCCTTGTTACCTGCTGCTGCGCTTCAGAGTTTACAGGTACAGAAGCAGATTGGATAACAAGGTACTTATGTGTCATTTTTTATATACATGACTTGATACCTTTAACTTTTGCAGGAGCCCAAGGATTTCTGGTTGTGCTGTTTGCATGCTTGCCATGTTCACCAATGGCAGCATCTCAACCCAGTCTTGATGCTCAAGTTCTAGAGCATCTGCTAGACATTCTCCTAGTCTGAAGACTGCAAAGGAAACAAAGAACAACTTTGAAATAAATAAATGCCCTTTGAATTTCTCTCCCCTCAACATGTTCAAACGACAGCCAGTGCTCAGAGAATTCAATGCAGTGAGACTATAGCGGAATGAAACATACATACATATATGTATATCTATATATATACCCACACACACTTTTTTTCCTTGCTATAAGCACCATAAAAAGAAATGTCTGTGCAATATGCACACATGAATGCATAATTGTATATATCAGTTTATATGATTGCATGTAAATGCCTTTATAAAGAAGACCCCTGTCTGCAGAGCATGCAGTGTGTTTATTATTTCAGAGGCTTTCACATCATCTTTAAAATCTAGCTGACTGTAGAATGAAACCCATCAGGGTAATGCAGAGATAGAGACTGAAATTAATTTAAAGCAGACAAAGAGCAAATACAGAAGAGCTGTTACGATTTAACTAATTTTTAAAACTACGTAGGCTGAAAATATAAAATGTATTTTGCGTGCCATCTACTCAGCAATTGTTGCCATCAAGTGGACTGCCGATGCCCTTTAAGATGGTAAAAAGAAAACTAGTCCTTTATACCATTTTCCTGAAAATGTTAGGTTTCTGTTTGATCAGCAGGTGCTGTTGAGATGAAAGCCATGTGTAAATTTTCAGAAGGCCAAAAGTGTCAATTCAGAAAAGGAAAGTGATAAGAGAAAATGCAATCAGTTTTCCTGTTTTCAATTTGTGCAGGATTTGAAGAGCTGTTTTGTTAAACTGCTACATCTGCTCCAATATGAATATTGAACTACTTCCACTAAAAATAACACCCTATAATTTGGAAGCCATTGCAATCTTTTGTTAATGCAAGTGGGTTATTTGAAAAAAAAATCTATTCTGAAAATTCTCCTGCCTAATGTGCATTTTTGTTTATCGGCACTTTTATCTTGAGCAGATAAAATGGCATTATGCAATTAGGACCATATCTATTTGAACTGGAAAAATGACACTGGATAGCTGAATGTCACTATGTTGGTAAAAGGATTTAACTCTTACTTTTAAAATAATTTTATTAATAAACTATGATTGGATCTTAAAATAACATGTTTTGCATGTCATTTTGTATCTTAAAATGACATGCCCCTTTGCAGCAATACAGCTTTACTTACTACTGAGGGCCTTGAGCAATGTAAAGGATGTTCAGTATATGACACAATATTCTTTGGCTTGTTTCATTCCTGATATACCGGCAGATCTTAAGTTTAGCTCATCAAGGATATTTTAGTTAATGGGGATTGTGGTGTAACTTTTTCCATGGTAATTGAAATGATGGAGTCTATTTGAATGCATATAGACAAAAATAATCATGGTTGTAGAGCTGCTAATCCAAGTGAGTTCTATGACTTGGAAAGCATAGTATTAGTAGAGCATACATTTTCTGTCATAAGCATCTCTGGAGAACATAACACTGTTGCTTTTTAGTTAAAAAAAACAAATCAAAACAAAAAACACCAACAAAAAACCCCAACAATAACCTAATGGAAAATACATGTGTTTGTTAATTTTATAAATAAGGATCTAAATGAGGAAGGGATAATTCACTGTTACATCTATGGAACTCTGTGTACATAACATGAGTAAACGTGCAGAATAGAATGAGAGCTTTTATTGCTTTATTTCAACATAGCGAATTACCTGGTTTTAATATTAGAATGGGCTTTAGCTGTTGAATTCTAATCTAATCTAGTAGTCAGGAACTAATTTTTTTGGTAGGTAGCTGCATGGGAAAAGGCCTTGCTGATGCTTCTGTTTGGTTTTGCAATTGGATTTGTACACTTTTGGCCTTGGGGGATTTTCCTCAAAGTGATCTACAGATCAGAAATAATTAAAATTCAATAAACTGAAATTTAAATATAGAATGGATTCTGTGTGAGATCCATGCTTGTGGTAGGTTGTCTAGAAGTCTGTGGCATGTCTACTTTATAGTTTGTATTCCCCAGCATAACTGCGTGCACACATGTGCATAAATTTATGTTGAATGACAGAGGGATAATTATTTATACAGATTTTATCAAAAACTCTGTGCTCTCCTGAAACATAACAAAAAGCCTCCCTCCCCAGAAGAGTGTTTACATCCCGTGACAGTCACTAGATTCAAATCTTCTCAACATGAAAGTTGTTTCCTTTCCTCCAAACCTTCTTTTCCCCAACAAAGCTAACCCTGTTAAACCTCACCTTCTGTGGGATGTATACATAGTTATAGACATATGTACGAGAAGTAAATATTACAGAAAACATGGCCGATTGGGGCAAAATGTCTGTAGCCTTAAATAGCTGGTGATATCTGCCAGCAGCAGGAGGGGCGCTGAGGAGGCCCTACCTCGGCTGACCCGGGGATGTGAGAGCCGCGGGGAGCCTGGCGTTCCTGCTCGCAGACACTGCCGAGCAAACGCCTGGCACGGCGTGTGACAGCAGAGACTGCCTACCTGAGCAGCTCTGGAACCAAGGAGCTTTTTACTTTGGTCCTGGGATTTTCTGGTGCTTTGCACAGGGGATGGGGTGGAGCCCCGCCCCAAAAGAAAGATTATAGCTGCATGTCCAGATTTTCTTATCTAAATGTTCTGAACACATTCATGGGAGTGTTCTGTTTTCTTAATCTTTGCCAGAAATACTGCATACAGTTTTGCTGTTCCTGTTGAATAGTTGCCATATTTAACTCCACTGGTTGTGAATGGAAATGTGAGTACTTTAATGTTCCCTCTCGTTTTCTGTAACACATTTTGGGATGCCTGGAAAAGGAGGGCATCCTAGATACTCCAAAGTATTTTAGAATACACAAAAAGAATTAATTAGAAGTTCTGAAATTTGGGTTTGTTTATTTGCAGTTTTTGGGCATGTGTTGACTTATTTAAGGAATATGTTTTTATACTCAGTTTTATTTCTTGGAAAAGTACAGTTGTGTTGTACAAAACTGTACAGCAACAATATTCCTGCCTAATCCCATATTGTAACGTGCTGATTTGAGATCCTTATGGGATAGCTCATGATTTCTTTAATCATTTTGGAAGGCATTTGATTAATTTTTATATTTATCAAGACAGGTATACTCTGGCTCTTATAGCAAGGTAAATGTGCAAGGTTCATGGAGGATAGATAATAGGTTCTTTTGGAAATTAGGTTGCAGTCTGGAAAGACAGAAGACTCCACCTAGTGGAGTGGAATTAATATGCACTTGGTGGCAGGCGCTGGTGTGTAATAAAATAGGTATCATTTATGGAGAGCCAAGTTGCTACAGAGAGTAAAGCCCAGGAATTCAGACAAGCATCTGAGGTGGTGGTTGTATGACCATCACAAATCGCACCAGGCTGTCGTTACTTTTGGAGCTCTAGGGGGGTTATGTGTGTCTGCCATGTTGGATGTTAATATGCAGTTTGCATAAGTAGTAGTTGCCAGCTTTTTTCTTTTGTAGTGCCTTTTATTTGGAGATCTGCTGTCTACATTTTTTGATTTCTGATGACCCCACAGGTGCCCCTTTTGGTTGTGGCCCAGGTGTCATTTTAAATACCTTGGGAAAAAAAAAGGACCAACAATTCAGCCCCCAAAAAATCACCACTTTTGCCCCACAGTTGCTTATTTTTCAGAATACCTTTTCTGGTTTTCTTCTTTTACTTTGGTAATGGCAGTATCAGAATGTTAGTTCTGAATGTTACCATGACAGGTTATGTGGCATGTTGACTAAGGCTGTCACAAGGTTTAACAAACTCTCTGATGAAGCATCAGATTGTAGGGTTTTGTGCCTGTGCTTTCCTGTCCCATTGGTTTGGTCACGTTGTGCTACTGGGATGTAGTAAAAATAATTTTAAAGCTGGGATGTGAGTGAACATCCATCCTGAGCAGCTGAGATGTTGTCCTGAAATTCTCTTGGAAAATGCATCCTAACATTGAATCACACATGCATTAGATAAGTTCAGGAAGAGAACTCCCCAGGACCAGCTCAGGCTTTGACAGCGAGAGGGTGAGGCTATTGCCAGAAAATGGAATGATTAGGGTGCAACAGAGGAGACAAAATGCTGCAAAGGATATTTGGGAAGAGTGCTCCAAAGGAGCACTTCCAGTGAAATCCAGGTGGGGTTTGTTGCCAGAGCCATTAAAGCATAATGGTGCCAGAAAAAGCTGCCAACAAATGTGGGAATAATGGCACCTATGGGTGTGCTGTCAATGGATGGCACTGCCAGGATGATTTTTTATTTTATTTTTATGGTGACATTGCTAAAAGTATTTAAGAGTAATGTTATAGGAAGTGTTTTAGTGAGTGAAGTCACTGGGTTCCAGGAACCATTAAGCAAAACCTGTTTCATGACTCTACTATTTATTATTTTAAAGCTTGATGGCAAACCACTTAATGCTGGAAAAGCAGGCTGCAACCTGTATTAAAGCATGCTACAAGTGGACAAGGAAACCAACCTACTGAACTGAATAGCCCAAGGTAGTTTCTGAATGTTGTACACATTTCATGTGCACCATGATAAATTAATACAACTCCATGGATCAGCGGAGCTTGTAAACATTGAATGAAATACTGGAGCTCAGATCTTACGTGGTACTCCCATACCTAGTTCTCACTGAAGACAGCGTTTCTTTAGTTAAAATGCCAGCTTGAGGAACTGGACCTTCAGGATTTCTGTGCTCCCATCTCACATCTGTGATCTTGACAATACTTTTTTTAGATTGCTTCTCAGACTTAGATCTAGATCTCTCCCTAATAAAATGGACTAGATCAGGTCTCAGTGTAAAGCCAAGGGCATTCTTTTTGAATTGTAAATCACTGACTTACCTGACAAGACTGCCATATAAAGGACAGAAAAAAGCCTATCCCTTCCATAATAATGCTTGCAGATCCTTATTGAGTCCATTGGGCCAGGATTCTCAACTTGTGTATCCCAAGATCTGTTTTAAATTGTGTTTAGGCCAGCTGCCCACCCCAGACATCCAGAGAAGTTCACAGCTACAGTAAATACCAGCTACAGTACTTAGAAGGGGGGGGGGGGGAATCAATGTGTAATTTTCCTATTTTCCTTCCACATTCTGGGATTGATTGGTCCCACCTCTTCACCTGGGGAGCTTCTGATGTTAATTTCCTTTTTTGTTTGTTTGTTTGTTTGTTCACTTGTTTTTAAGTCCAGGACCAAATTTCACTATCTCTTACAGAGCTATTATTGGCCACTATTGTTTTTATTATTCCATGGCTTCCCTGGGAAGAGACGGATGGGCAGGACCTCAGTGACATTGCCAGAGCAAGTCATCAGTAGCCATGTCTGCCCCTTAGGAGGTCACAGGAAACAGGTGGCTGTGTTAATTGTCCTCAGTCCCAACTCTTGTCCTTCCTGGAGGGAATTTAGAAGTGGTCAGGAAGTGTCAGGCCTACTGTGTCCCCCCAGGTTCACTGCTTCAGGCATTCATAATAATTTGAGGTATGTGCCAAGCAAGGGAGACTGTCTGGGAATACTTACTGTCCTTTTAAGCTGAGTGGCTACCTGGCTGGGAGGGCAGAATGCTGTTGCTGCCGAGTATTGTTTGGGATTGCAGCTGGAATCCAGCAGAATAACAAAGAATTCTATTAAAAAATGTATTTCCATATCATACACTGTTTTGCTTCTTTCAAGATATTAATAAAAAGTCCTAGGTAAGCAAACTACAAAAACTCAAGAGGTGCATGAAATATTTCTGGAAACTGATTCACTTTTATCGGGTGAGTTGAGGATAGAGAATGTCAGTGTATTTTCTGCTTAGGCCAGTTTTAATTGTCTTTGTTGCAACTGCACCAGGAGTAGCCATGGATCTCTAAATGGCACTCAGTCCTGTGCTTTGGAAAATCAGTTCAGGTCTTGCTACTTTATATGAGCTTCTTGTTAACAGCTTGCTTGATTTTTTTAGCAGTGAAGGTGCACAGCATTGCTGAGTATCTCACTGCAAATGTGAGTGCACACCCAGTGCTGTAAGCCAGATTTTGAATTACCAGTAATGTTTCTTTAAAGTGTCTTTTGGAAATTATTCACTCATGTTGAAAGCAATGTGAGTTAAGTAGTAAATATACTAGTTATTTATTTGCCATATGCATTTGGGTGAAAACTGAGCTTCTGCTCAGGTGTACTCTTGATATTACCGAGACTACTTGACTAAATAAGGTGGGCTGCAGGATTATGTGGTTGGTGAATCACACCGGTTTCTGAATCACTCTTAGAAAATACCAGCCTGAAATGCTGGCAGATAATGAACACATTGTGCTTGGACTGGTACATTATTTAAAGAATAGCATTTTAAAGTAGAATATTTTGTAAAATGTTGGTTTAAGAACCATTTTGCAATTTACTTCCATCAAACCTATTGTACCAGGAAAAATACCTCCTTCAGAAGAGAAAAGGTGTCAGTATTGTGGAAGAATATCTGATTTTTATCCAGCTATTTGCTGTTTAAGCTCCCTTCTTTTCAGTGCAAGGAGATCAGCTGACAACAGCAGCAACCAAATCATGTTTGCAGCTGGGCAATTACAGTAGACCCTAAGATCTGCAACTGTCAACCATGAACGCAGATGCCTTCAAAGTTCTGTTTTTCTTCCGTGTTGAAGTCGTTGGCATGGAACAGATGCCTTCATTTTGGAGAAACCAACTGCTGGATATAATTGGTTCTCTCTTGTCTTGTCCTCTAGGGACAGTCTCTCGCAGATGAAATTAGATGAGAGTAAAAAAAAAAAAGACACAGGCACACACACTCGCACATGACATGAAGCAGGAGTTTTCAGCATCCCTCTCTGTTTTGTCACGTGGAACTGTTTTCAGCTGGAAGATTTCATTCCATTTTTAGCACTCTACACACACACATGATGATGATGCTATATGAAAAACATGCAAATGAAAATATGTATCTGGCCAAAGTTTATTATTAATCTAGGCATGCCTGTTTAGAAATAAGACAAGCATATCCATCCCATATTAGTAAAGTGTTAAATGTTGACTTTTGTGATATCTATTAGTGCTGCAGTCTCAGAAATTTCAAGTTAAGTCTCAGAAGAGACAAGATACTTTAAAAATTGTTTTGTTGCAGTGGTGGAATCAAAGTTTTTTATCAAATGATTTGGTAGATGTTAACATGGGAGGAAAAAGACTAGTAGCAGACTTCAAAATTCACCTAGCATTACAGGCATTCAATTAAGAAAGCATCTTTACAGGAACTTCAGCAGAGTTAGTATGATGGACACCTGTGATGTGCTATTTCTGTAAGCCCTGTGGTAGGGTACTGAAGTGAGTAAGTGTGTCCTCTTACTGCAGGCATCAAAAATGAGATGATGGCAAATGGCCTTGGAGGCTGTAACAGAGAGGGAGAATCTGCTTACCCTGTGCCTGTCAAAGGATTTCTGTCATCCCTTCTCTGCCTCTGTGTAACAGCTACCAAATCATTGTGGTTTGTGTTACTTAATTATGCTATTAAAATAAATTTATACCAACTTTAGGTTACCTTAATAAGCTCAGTTGTGAACTGTGACAGTCAGGCAGTGCTGTGTGTTCTCGGGTGCATCAGGAGGTGGGTGCAGCAGGGACTGGGGGCTGCCAGGAAAAAAAATTGGCATTGCTGGTACCCAATGGGGGCCTCATCTCTGAATACCTTTTCTCTCTTAAGTTTTATTTCTGAGTAGAAGTTGGGGTTTTTGGTTTCGCTTGTGGTTCTTTCTTTATTTAATTTTAATATGTATTGCACTTTGAGGTGTCAGTCCCTATTTTACATGATGCATTTACTACTACTGTAATAGTAATATCACCAGCAGTGAAAACTGACAGGAGTTACCTTGGTCTTGCTTTGGTAGAGTTGGTAAAAGACAGTTTAGACACTAGATGTGGCTGGATAGCTGCCCTGCACTGTGCTCCTTTGTTTCCTGCTAACCCCCGGGGGCTGTGTGGGTGGAGGGACTTCCAGCAGTTAGGAGGAAGTCCCAGGTAAACTTGGTTTTGAACTGATGATTCTTCAGCTTTTAAAGAGAGAGAGAGTCCTTTGCTGTAGGACTCCAGTTCTGATTCACAGAACTTGAGTGTGACACTGTGTTTGCTCTTAGCATTATATTTCGGAAGATCCGCATATTAAAGGGAAAATTTGGGGAAGTGCTTAGGTGATGAAGGGATTTCTGGCAGTAACTAGAGAGTACAATGATGGTTCATTTCATTTGAGGCTGATCCTGATATTTGTAGTCTTTACATCCTATTAATTCCTTGAAAGATAAGCTGATACAAGCATGATTTGCCAGGGCCAATGGCTCTTCTAAAAGTCTTGGCTCGGGTGATATCCCCCTTCTCTACACATATAAGATAAAAGCACTGTGAATATGAGGTTAACTGAATTCAAATAGAAGACTCTCTAGAGTTATTGCATTCCTTAGAAAATAAATACATTTCTCATATGGTTGAGATTGATCAAAAAAGTGTTCTGTATGCCAGTGATTACATTCCCATCTGTGATTAAGGTTTTCTGTCTGCATCTGGTTTTCACATTATATTTCTGTAACAAGAATCCTTTATATGGCAGAGTTCACTCTCTGTATTTTCTATTAGCTGCAGCTTGAACTACTGCACGGATCGCAGATTTACACATGTGGTTTTCATTACTTCATACCATTGAGAAAAAGTAATATTTGTTTGGGAAAGTATGTTTTTCAAAATTTCCATGGTAATACAACATGTTGATCCTTTTTTATAACACTCATGTAAGACTACAAATTGTTTGAGGCATTCTGCTTTCACTGAAGTTCAGACACTAGACAGTTTTGCATGTACATTCGAACAACAGCATCAGTTTGCAATTCAGGAAGCAAAAATACATTTAAAGAAGGAGATTAGTGTAGAATGGGTATAGCAAAATGCATCCATCACTTTGGAAAATGTGGTAAATAGAAAAAATGAACATGGGCCTGAAACAAAAGAAGAGTAGCAAATTGAAGTGATGTCTTCATTGTAAAGTGGATGACATATTTTTTTTTAATAATAACTTTTTTACAATAAGATGTTTAAAATCTTTTACAAGCTATGGAAAATGAGTATGCTATTCAGCAGAAATATTGAATTTTTATATATTACATAGTTTAACATATTTGACCATAATTGTTTCTAGTGACCAAATTAAAATAGGTTAGCAATACATGACTATATCTTTACAAATGTGTTACTCTGAATCCAAAATATGATGTATTCCACTATAAGACAGTATTTCAGCCAGATTGTGCTGTTGTCACTTAGTAGAAAACTTAATGTTTAAATTATCTCAGTGAAATTAATAGGGCCACTTGGTCAGTGGAGAATTTTTCAGTTTTGGTAGGATTTATGAGTTTATTATCATAAAAATCAGATCAAACAATAACAACAATTCAGAGAATGCTGTATGCATTTATGGAAATTTAAAGTGTTATGCAAAAGTCTGGGCAATTGAAAAGTACACAATTCATGCTAGGGGGATAACTGAAAGGTAAATTTATTGCCTACGTAAGAACATTGTGACAACTAGAGAATTACATACAAAATAAAAATAATTTTATTAAAGTAGTTATTGTACCCAAGTTGTGGAGTCCTAACCACATTTTGGAGGTTATTTTCCAAATGCCAGAGGCAGTTGTGTCACTTTGAGAGCTCCACAGTTGCCAGATTCTGGGTAGAGTCCTGCAGCCCTTACCACTTGTTTTCACTGAAATCAGTGGAATTTTGGCTCTCTCAGGACTGTGGGGAAATGTACGACCACAACTGCTGGAAAGAAAGAAAGAACTTTGGTGAATTCCTTTGTTCTGTAACCTTAACTTTAACTTGGGAAGGTTTGTTTTTATTTGAGAAGGGTGCTTGTTTGTGGGAAAGATTGCAGTTTCTAGCACAAACACAAATGTGCTCTTTTGCAAATGCCCTTGGGAATGAAGTTTTTTTGCAGAAAGATCTAGTGCAGGAGAGGGTTGGGGCTGGATTCTGGTTAGATGCATGAGCTGTGGCTGGATCCTTGTGCATGCTTAACTTGATGTCCCGAAGTACTTGAACAGTCATTGCAGATTGAAGCATGTACGTAACTGTGTGTGCTTGGCTCTGAAAAAACTTTCTGTCTTGACATAATTACAAACCCCTGAAAAGCATATTAATGCCTTGGAAAAACTGACAACACTGTGATACAGACTTAAACAAATGTCAGAGTATTTGTGTAACCCAAATAAACAGGTTTTTTAGGTGTTGGAGTGGGAGGGAAATTGCCTTTTCAAAAGTGGGAAGATGATTTGTAAATATATCAATAGCTTTTTGATCTGCCTTTCTTTAAATGTGTTTGCTGTTACAACTTACAAATCCAATTTAGTATTGGTGATGTGTAAATTGGAAGATCTCTATTTTTAGTAAACATTTTGATTTAATAAATGGTTCCCTAGAGCTTCTGTTGAACCAGGTAAAGTATGAAATATTTTATATTATGTGAATGTACTTAAACCCAAGCATTTTACAGAATTAACTAATGGGTAGAATATAGGCTGCCCTTAATTTGTTGCCTTCTATATGCCAGCTGTTTTAACTGAGCAAATTATGAAACTACCTTTGTTGAAGAATTAATACAGTTTTAAAGTACTACCTTATATTAGCAAAGAAAATGTGGTTACTTGTTGTAGAAAAATATTTCTGTCTTCCCTTTTTATTTAAGACTACTATTATCATGTAAATGAAGGGGTGTGGTGCTTCAAACTGGCTGTGATATATGCTTTTTTTGTTTTTTTTTTTTTCATTTGTTGTTGTCAATAGAAAAGATTGATCTCTGGGCTGGTGAACATAATATCTGTCCCAGTCAGAAAAGGAAAGAGGAAATTAGCAGAGCGATTGGTGGAGAATGATATCTGTCAAAAGAAACACTTGGAGAGCACTGAGTTTAGTGATAGGTGACTGCCGGAAAAAAGGGAACTTTGAATTTTGTCAAGGTAAGGAACAGAAAAATATTTGATTTTATAATGTGAATACCTTTTAGAAGTTATTCGTGTTTATATAATGACTGTACCTTGCCTTGTAAACTGTAATTAAAAAAGAAATCTTTCCCTTTAGCTCCAAAGAGTCTGCCTAAATCAATGAAGTTGCGGTCCTTGTTTAATACAAGTAAGAAAAGTGTACTGCAATGTTCATAAAATACATCAGTCCTGACTTTTAGAAAATCTACGTAAAATTTTAAACTTTGGTGTTATTTTTGTGTTTTTAATGACACAGTTGCTCTTTATGTGTCATGTCAATAGTACTTGGCTGGGTTGTGGAAATAGTGACTTTCAGTTTTCTGAGCTGTGAATTGGAATAATATTTGCAACCAGGTTAAGAGATAGTTGTAATCACATTGGCAAAATGGTTGTTTGTAATTTAGTGGAATCCTCTGGTAAACTCATTGCATCAAACTGGGAATCTCTGATAAATTTGATTGAGATGATAATGAGAATGGATATTTCTGCTTCTTGTGCGCAAAGATTTTTACCGTACTATAAAAGTAAATCTGCTATTGCTGGACAAAATTTCTAGATAAGCTATGACAGTCGTTCCTGTCTTCACTGTAACTACATTTTTTCTTCTAAAATAGTGTGTGTGTAGATGGCAAGCAACTGCTAAACTGATTTTAAGTGCTTTCCAACACTTGGATAATTTTCTTTCTCAGTGTTGGACCCTATCGCCTGACATAACTTTGATAGAGTCTGGTACCAAAATAAGATGAATGGTGTCTGAGTACTCTTGGCTTTGCCCTGGACAGTTTTAAAGGTAGCTCAGCCTTGATCATATTACTTGTTTTCCCACCTGAGATACCATGGCCCATGCTGCTCTGCCTGTGGGGTGTGGAGAGATGGAGAACTGCTGAAAGAGCCAGTGGGAGCCTCTGCACAACACCTTGTAGCAAAGGGCTAGGCCTGAGGTTTTGTGCACCAGTGTGAACATACTTTTAAAAGATTAAATCCTAATAAAAATGAAGTTGCATTCTAACTTGAGTTCCTATCTCATTTTAAAACAAATAAATGCTTTTGTGGGACCTTCATGTACTCAGGCAGCACTGGCAGAGAATGAACAATCTGACTAATTTTTCCTTTTCACTATCTACAGTCTTATTTTTCAAAGTGCAAATGTACCCTGTACAGGTGGCTGTTGGTTGGTTTCTTTTGCCATATGGGTCTTCATAAAGGATTTTAAAAATAAATAAATGTAGAAGTAAAGATGTCATGCCTGAAGCATGCAGTGCTGGCATACTAATGGGAAGTTTATTGTGGTTTATTGCTATCAGAGCATGTGCAAGATAATGGAAATTTCCTACAACTTGGGAGAAAGACTTATTTTCTAATAACATTAATTTAAAGAAAGGGAGTTAATATGACTAAAATTCACTTCATCTCTATAAAGTCCAACTGATGTGATGGTTGCTGAAGTGTTCATAAAAAGAAGGGAACAGCACCATATCCTTCCCGTTCACTGTTGTGCAGGTTGTGCTCTCTGTATTGTCTGGGTGCAGGCACATCTCTGCCGTGGTGAAGCTGCTGTATACTGCATGATTCCCTTCCCTGCGCAGTTCTATCATACCTAAATAAACACATCTCTCTGTGACACCTCTTACAGAGTTAACAATACTGTATAGTTTTCACCTTGGTAATGAAGAATTCAAAATTGCTTTGTTGCTCTTAGAGAGTGATCAGTGGGGGTTAATAGTTCTTAAATCTTTGGCCATTCCCATTTTGTCATTTACTTGAATTGAGGTGACTGGGTAAGATGTCTACATCTGGATGTATTTGTGACGTGTTCAAAAATTTCAGTCTTAAATGGTTAAGAAGTTCCACATTTTCAATGATTTTTTTTTGTTTTAAATTTCAATTTTAAATAATTAGAGATGAAGCCAACACTGAGCTTAACTTAGTATGGACTTTGCTGTGCCCAAGATTTGCCTTGCTATTTAGAGCCTAAATTGGTGTAGGAGGCAAAAAAAAAAGGTGTTTTGAGTTTATTGCCTCCTTGAAGCAATGGCCTCTTGTAGCAATGACTACTTCTGCTGATGTGACCTTTCAAGCATCCTCATCTTTGTTTTGCTATTGCAAAGTCATCTTCTCTTAGCTTCCTTTTTTATCTTCAAAACAATTGTTTGCTTACCAGTGTATCTTAAGGAGTACAGTGAAAATAAAAAAGTCCCCTTCAAACATACCACTGATGCAAAAGAGTATGCAACTGTATTATAGACAGTGAATTGTACTTCCAATCAGTATTTCATCTGTTCATGTGGTGCACACCTGTGGCTTGCTGGCATTGCTCTTGATTGGAGTGTGAGAGAGCTTAATGAAAAACAAAGCCAGGATGACAAGGAGAGATTCCACAGCAAACATGGGTTACTTCACATTAGTAAGAAAGTGAAATTCAAAGTACTGCTTTGGAGACAGCTCCCTGGTATGTGGGACCGTGTATGCGTGACCTGCAAAGGACACTGGTGCCCTGCTTGCTGCTACCTTGCAAATAAAGCATTTTTCTCTCTAGGTCAGGTTGATTTGGGCCAGTTGAGAGCAGGGCCGATTTCTCCAGTTGCTTTCTGAGCCAGTAAGAGTATCCTGGGCAATAATCCAGCTTTTGAAGTGCAAAGAAAATAACCCATAATCTATATAAAATGCTAGCGGATGGGGAAGGGAGGAAATTTACAGAGAATAAGTGAGTTTGAGAACAACTGTGTTAAATGTAGAATGTAAGGCGAATTTGTGTATTTGACATTAGTATTTATTTTAATTTGAAAATACAGTCTTTGAAACCTTTGGGGTGAGCAGAGGACAAGCTCTTGCAATATGATATATTTATTAGTAAACTGAAACCAAGTGCTCCAGTTCAAGTTCCTTTTTCAAAGTGATTTTTTCCCCCCCGAATTCAGAGTTTGGGTTCTCTCTCTGTGCCCCCCCTCCCTGCTCCCTCTCAATGTAATGTGTCTCTGATAACATTAATGGGCTTTGCCCCACATGGAGCAGCAAGTGTATTGTACCACTGCTCACTGATCCCAGGTCAGTGTGATGCGTGAAATCAATTTATTTGAATCTCTTTGCCTGTATAGGAATTTGGCAGCATGCCAGTTGTTTTCATTTAATGTTCTTTGTGTTGAACACAGACAAGCAGGCATGCTTTTGTACTCCTCTTTCTTCTGGGCTCTTCTCTTTTCAGCCAATATTCTATTCTGTGGATTTTTCAGAAAGAAGTAGGAATGTGTTATCTTTTTAAAAATAATTTTTGTTTAAATAGCCTTTAAAGAGCGTAGAAACTAGGTCAGTCACAGAGTAGCCTTGTGTAGGGTTTTCTGCCAAGTATAGGTGGTAACACCTGCCCTTTCCCATTTCTGAAATTTGGGGAAAAAGAGAAAACACTGGCCTGTTTTTCTAATGCCTAGGTCTATGATTTATATGCAGTTGTAAGACAAAGACTCTTCAATGATGCTTAAATCAGAATAATTTTATTTCTAAATAAATGAATGTCTGGCTGTTGGCTGGAAAAATTGGCAATATGTTTCAGGATCTTTTTGAGTAATGACCTTAAACTAAACATTAATTTGGGAATCCCTTGTCTCATCTTTCTGTCTGTTCATCCCCTCCCCCCAGTAATTTAATATTTTGAATGGCTGGCTGAAAAACAGCTTCACCCAAGTACCCATTTATTTCATATTTTTTCTTCTTTTTTTTTTTTTTTTTTTTTTTTTCAATGAGAAATCAAGGTGTGTGGAACACAGCAAATAATGTAGCCCTTCGCAAACTGGGGGTGGGGGAGGGAGGGAACAGCAGCAGATATTTGCAGGAGGATTTGTTTCAGAGCCGGTGCCGGGAGCGGCAGGAGCAGCAGGAGCGGCTCTGCCCGTGCTTGGCGCGGCTGGTGCGGAAGCCGATGTGCAGAACCGCGGAGCCGCGGCGCAGGGGTCAGACTCGTACACATCAGCCCCGTTTCCTTGTTTAATTACCTGAAGAGCAAAACATCCAGGCTGGGAGTGTGTGAAAACCCAGTATCTCGATCAGCAGTTTGCTGCTCTGACATCCTGCGAGGCCAGCCCCGTCTGTCCGCAAACGTCAGGGCTGGTTCCTGACAGGGGGCTATCTCTGCCGGGACTCGGTTCCTTCCATTCAGGAGGCATTGTGTGCAAGAGGGTTTGGTCAGGAATTTGAGGTTCCTGCCGGTTCTTCCAGCCCGGACAACCCTGTGACAGATAGGCATGATTTTTTCTTTTAAAGAATAATAATAAAGAAAAAAATTGGCTCTTTTTAGTCTTTCCCTTGTAATTCTGGCATTGGTATAACACTGACTGAAACAAAACATTAACCCTTTTTCTTCTGAATTTGCACCGTTTTTCTTCTATTTGATTCTTTCTTTCTTTCTTGACCTCTTATTTTCAGAAATCAAATCTTCTAAGGAGCAAATTATTTGAGGTGCATTTTGTTCTATGCAACAGTTAAGCTTTTGAAAATGGTATTTTTTTCATAGTTCACATTTATATAATCATCATCCTTGGCATATTAAGTTTATAATTTTAAGTGTGCTTGGCAGCATTGTTTTTCTTTGTCCCCTGGATTCAAACCAAGCTAGTGTTTGTTTCTGGCCCATTAAAACAGTAATGGCAGCTATCAATGCTTCCATTCTTATTATCCAAGTTTAAATGTATTATCCAAGTTTAGATGTTTAAAAGTCTGGTGTTCAATTTTAAAGTGTTGAGATAGGGTCACTTATAGTCCTTGGTCCTTCATAGCTGCTGTTGAGGTCGCAGGCAGCGTTCAAGATTGGGTCCATAGATGGATATGTTCCATTAGAATGTAAAGCTCCTCCCTATAGCTGAAAGATACTGCATGCTGACATGGGCAAAGGGCGTGAATAGGTGTTTGGTTGTTTTGGGGTTTGTCTGTTTCTTTATTTTGGTTTTGTTTTGGTTAGGTTTTTTTAATGTGTGTGTGTGAAGAATTAAAGTATGACTTCTTGTTTGAATGATAACTGAAGAATATTACTCTTATGACTAGAATCTCAGTACTTGAGTTTATAACATAGTGGTGTTAATAGTTGTACTGGTAGAACTTAAAATCACTGGGTAAAAGTAGTAGAGGGAGGCAACATAATTAATAAGGGCTTCCAGCAGAAATGAGTGTAGCATGTGACTATTGCCGTTTATTGTTGTGGGCAGAAGCTGGTCCAAGAAAGATACTTGTGGTTGCAGAAGGAGAGAAGGAGAGCTGAAAATTAACTAAAGTTTCATTTCCTTTCATGCTGAAGGCTTATGGTCCAGTTTGTAGAGTTATGCCCACAGGCACAGCATACATATTAATGTGCTAGAGATTTTGGGCACTTCGTAGGTGAGATTTAAATCTTTTGAGCAGTTAGTTAGATTTTGCCTGCTAATATTTAATTGGAAATTTGTAATACAAATGTAAGGGCATACTTTTCTTCTTGCAGGTAAGGATTTTGGGGACCCTTGAGTGAAGGAGGTTGCCTTCAGTGTGCATATGCAGTCACAGACAGGAGTCAGCTACAGGGCTAAGAGTCACTGTCATCTATTGTGCCGCTAATCCCCCATCTGAAAGGCATTTTCAGGGGTTGGTGCAATAAAAGAGCTGTAACAGTGTTATCAGATTGATAATTGTGATCTAATGAACTCCTAAATATGTACAATAATCCTTCACCTTTAGAATCAGGCCCCATTCTTCAGTACAAACTCCCTAGTGTACTACACTCTGGTGTAAAGGTGCCTTTAAGTAAAAGTGGATGACTTAGACATGTGGTTTTAAATATCTGTCCTGTCATATTGTAAAGAAGCCATAATCTAAATAACCATTGCTTGTATTTGTAGGATGAAAAAAAGGATGATTTATGCATTGTGGTCAGTCTCATGTTCTTGAAGGGAACATGACATATGTACAGGGTTTGTACATATGAGGGAAATTATATGTCTAAAAAAGCACTGTCTGTTTGTTGAACCTTTACATGTCATATAAGTTGTGTCCCTCTTTTCCAGTGTTTTAGTTGCTTTTTTTTTTTTTTTTGGCAGAGTTCATAATCCAATGAACTGTCCATGACCTCTGTCCAACCACTGCCTGCTTCAACTAGCAGTCCATTAAATGAAAAGTTCTCCATGGACGTGTGGTGACAACAACCACCACATCGTCTTTCCTCCTACTCATTGGGTGTCAAGAGCGGCTTTGAAAATAACAAATAATAAATGGTAGCCTTTACACCAGGGCTGCCACTCAAAGATTCCTTGGGATAATGGTTTTAAATCAGCATTCTCTTCAAAAAAATATTTATCTTGGCCATCTCCAAAAGCCTCTGCTGTGATAATCTTGCTTAAGGAAAGTTCTTGCGGATAATAGTTCCCAAGATTGTTTGGGCTTTATTAAAACTGCCACCTTGCATTGTGCCCAAACATTTACTGCTTGCTTCTCTTTGCAGATATTCTCCTCGTGTAAAGTGGCGTAATTTGCTCTTGGTATGAAATTCCACTTCATAATCACTTCTGCATTTTTCTGCTTCTCTTCTAAATGGCTACAACAAAGCACCATGTGGAGTACAACACCATTAGATAAAGTGAAATATATGTAGAAGCTTGTGTTCCTCAAGGCTTCTCCCAGTTCCTAAAGAAACAAAGATTTTGTATTTTAATTTTTCTTAGCTATGATGGGATTCATCTGGGTCAGACTAGAAGCACAGAGATTAGAACATCACATGGTGCTTCCAGGGAGCTTGATGTGCTCTTTCAATTGCACTTTAAGTGAATACAGTTCTGGCTTAGTTTTGTAATGGAAACTTAACTGGCATGGTGTTTTTCCCTCAGTGTTAAGAGTGCTGATTGTTGCTATTCAATTTATGTATTAATTGAGGGTAATATTTTACGGTAGTACTCACACTTTGGAATTCTGGAAGTTCTATTAGCTGTCAAGGTTGGTGGAGGTTGGAGAGGATAACTGTCCAAGGCAGCTGGAGTAGAGGCAGGTCATGTAGTGAGCTGGAGAAGAGGGATGTGTAGCAGAGTGAGAAGGTGGCCCCAAAGTCATGAATTTAGGAGTAGATCTGGTGCCAGAGAGAAGACAGAGGACAGTGATTGGAAAAGTGAGAGAAAAATGTGATGGAAGGTATAACTAAGGAAACAATGGAAAGAAATGGACTTGACTAAAATCAGCGCCTTCCTTTTGTCACTCACAAATGATAATGCCTTTCTATCATCAAGGGTTGAATGAGTTTGTGTACTGATTCTGCAGTTTCCAGATGCTGAACTGCATTAGAGCAGTTCATTTGGTAATACTGCCTGGCATTTTAACAATTACAGGGTCTGCCAGTGGGTTGTCCTCTTATAACTGTGAGAAAACTCATCCATAAAAGAACCACTGTTCTGTTTAGACTTAGTTCTCTAAATGTAAAAATCTGCCCTTGCTGCCTCTGTTCCATTAGATCTCCTCATTTATCAGGGAAACAGAAAATACTTGATGATAAGGTGACTTTCTCACCTGGCTCTGGAAAGCAAATAATTTAAATGGAGAAATAATACTTAGCTGTCCTAGATATGCTGAAATATGTATTTACAGTCCTCATTCACTTGCCCTCTTGAAGTTACTCAGTAGTTGACAGATGCCATACTAAAATAAAGCATTAGTAGTAAAGAGCAACATGCTGTCCAATGGCAGTGCTGTGGTGTTATGGGCACTACTGTGTGTATAAAAACATAACCAGGCATGCAGAACGGCCAGGCTTCCAGCCCATTACAGTGGAGGCCAGTGCAAAGATTTTGCTAACTGATGTAAGACTAAGCTTTATTTTCTGAATACTAGTGTGTTTTACTAGCACAACCATGCCCTTATATTGTTGGAAAAAGTTATATATATATATGAATAATACAATACTTTAATTTCCCCTATATTTCTGATGACTGTTGTGGTTTGCAAATTCAAATTGAGCTCATCAGGAACAATAGCTTTGTGTGAAGGCCCCTTTGAAGAAAGTTTTTGTACCATTATAAATGTAGTAAATAAATACAAGTTGATCGATATATGACAAAAGGGTGAAGAAGGGAGGTCAATAGGTAAGGATATTTGCATATAAACCATTTTTGCCCTGTTGAAAATGGCAGTATGAGCATAAATAAATGTTTTGTAATGCTGTGTATTTGCTCCACCTGGTGGATTTTCCTGGAAGTGTTTTTAATCTTAATGAGAAGTTGTCTTTTATATTAAAGACATTTCTCAGAGTAAAAGCAACTTCTTTCTTTCACTTTTTCCTTCTTTCATTCTTTTCCTTTTTCCTTTCCTTTCCTTTCCTTTCCTTTCCTTTCCTTTCCTTTCCTTTCCTTTCCTTTCCTTTCCTTTCCTTTCCTTTCCTTTCCTTTCCTTTCCTTTCCTTTCCTTTCCTTTCCTTTCCTTTCCTTTCCTTTCCTTTCCTTTCCTTTCCCTTTCCTTTCCTTTCCTTTCCTTTCCTTTCCTTTCCTTTCCTTTCCTTTCCTTTCCTTTCCTTTCCTTTCCTTTCCTTTCCTTTCCTTTCCTTTCCTTTCCTTTCCTTTCCTTTCCTTTCCTTTCCTTTCCTTTCCTTTCCTTTCCTTTCCTTTCCTTTCCTTTCCTTTCCTTTCCTTTCCTTTCCTTTCCTTTCCTTTCCTTTCCTTTCCTTTCCTTTCCTTTCCTTTCCTTTCCTTTCCTTTCCTTTCCTTTCCTTTCCTTTCCTTTCCTTTCCTTTCCTTTCCTTTCCTTTCCTTTCCTTTCCTTTCCTTTCCTTTCCTTTCCTTTCCTTTCCTTTCCTTTCCTTTCCTTTCCTTTCTTTTCTTTCTCTTAGCAATGGCATTGCAATAGGCAGATTTGTGGAAAGTATAATTTGATATTTGTCTTGGCCACACTTTGTCAGCACAGAGATCTCTATGAAAGCGTAGCATTCCAAATCCATTAGTAATTACAGTTTATTCTGGGGCTTATTTAGAGTATTCTTGGACTCATCTAGAGATTAGTAATTGCTGAGTCCAAGTCTGTGGCTTGTAGAGTTATATGTGATCAGTGAAAGGGAGGATTTGCTATGAGTTCCCCCTCCCCTCCCTCCCCCCACCCCCGTTCTGAGCCCCTCGATCAGAAGTAGCAGTGTTATTGAAAAAGAGAGTTACTATGCTTAAGTGTTAGTGCTGTACATCAGCACAAAATCTGTCTGTCATTAAGCTAGCTTTGCAAACATTGTTTTCTTTGGAATTCTTAAGGACTCGGTTATGCTTTGATCATCTCATTGTTCTCCTTAGGTTATTTTTTTCCTTTAGAGTGTAATGGCTCCCTAACAGAAGGTGAAGTTTAGAAAATAGTGTCTCCATATGCAAGGGATTTGGAGACCTTTTTATTGTCTTTAAAAATGTCATTCATAGTCCTCATTAGCATTTATTGTTGCAAGCATACAAGCAGAAAATGTGAAATTGGTATGTCATGAATAGCTCCACAGAGCTCTAGAGCCCTGAAATTTTGCCTGCAGTGTGGTGTGGGGCAGGCATTGAGAGAAAGCTGGCCAGATGGCTGCCAGCACAGAGCAGAGCTGCAGGTTTTTGTCTCTGGTGCTGAGAGGAGGGAAAGTTCACTGGAGCATACGCTATCCCCCCTTGCATTTTAACAAAACTAACTCGCCATCAGTCAAAACTGGGAGGTGGTGACATTGAAACAAAAGTTTTCAATATAATGTAACAATTCTTGTCAAATGAATAAAGTGTGTTTAGTTAGTGTCACAAATATTGACATGTTACAGAGAAAAATGCAAGGCTCAAATTTATGGCTAGTGGTAGATACACTTTCACACAAATATGCTCTACATTATCTTCATTACGAAGATCCTATACATTGAAAAGACATCGATTAAAGGTCAAAACTTGGGTTAATATACTACAGCAGGAGGAGTTTCCCTACCCATGTTAAATAACAAACACCCTGAGCTTCAAGTCAAAAAGCAGCTGATAGCTTGAAACACTTTTTCCCTTCACTGCCCCCCTCCTGCATGCCCTCCCCCTTTCCCCTTCTTTTTATGTCTTAAAATATGCTATAGTTCAGCAGGAGCAGATATTCTCTTCCAGGCTTCTCCAGGTCACACTGAATGTGTTTTTTCTCTGTTAGTGAGACAGCATCATTGGTATTTTCTTTCAGAAATATTTTCAAATCAATATCAAATTTTCTAAAGTGCACGAGTGGTGTCCATGCACAGATGGTGTGGTAATTTTCTTTGAAGTCAAATGATGATAGAAATTAGCAGTCAATTCTAATTTACTTTATCCACATTTTGGAAAATATAGTATTTAATAAAAAAGTGAGGCAAAACTTGTTTAGCTTAAATCTAGTGAAAGAAATAGATCCCAAGACAGGTACACTTATATGTGAGTTCGTCCATGTGAGTGTTTTTACCAAAACATATATAGAGAGCAAAAGAGCATGTGTTCTTTAAGGCCTGAATGTTGTCTCTCCCACTGTGAGTCAGTTAATTTTTTACAGAACTATTCTTTCATGTTAGGCCAAAATGTATATTTTCATTGTTTTAAAACCTGAAATGCACCCAAAATGTCACTGGAATTTCTATGTGTTCAACAAAAATTAATTTTTGGGGTTTTTTTTTGATCAAAAAGCAATAGGCACTCTAGGTTGTTAAGTCTAATGCACTATCAAGGCTGCCTTTTCTTAATAGATGATTTAAAATACTCTTTGGAGTATTATTGAAATATAGATATAACATACAAGTTTTCTCAACTGAAAAAACATGAATGCTTTCTCAATTCCAATGAGTTTAATCCAGTACTCGAGGTAACATCATGAACAGTTTGTCTTAGAAAACAAAAAATATTTTCTTACCACCTTGGCAACTACCTTTCAACTGCTCAGTGTTTGATTTGTGTAGGTAATCTCAATTAGTCTATATTTCACAGAGCAGTGTATGTTTTAAATGTCTCATTTGTCTTTTTCCAGAAGTCCAGAAAGCCTTGCCAATAAGGAAATGCTTAGGGAAATGTTTAGTGTTATCTGGCAAATGTTTTGTGTTGCGTGCATAAAGAGCTGCTGTTAACAGATAAGCACATATCTTATTGGAATATTTAAATTCTATTTCCAAGGAAAGAATTGGAAGTTTATAGAGAAGTGCCTTTCTTGGGTAGATTTAGCCTTTTGTGGTAGTGCAGTAAAACCAAGGGAGGCTAGGTACAATGTAATGGAAAGAGTTGCACTGAGGGTCCCATTGCAGGCTTAGGTGGGCTGCCATGGCACCAGGCAGTCAGAGATAGTTGGGCAGCCAGAAATTACTGAGTTTCTCCTGAAGGTGTTGCCATTACTGTACTGTGGTTGGACAGTCAACTGAACCAAGTTAAGAAAGCATCCAGAAGTGGTTGTCCCCTGTCCCCTGCATCAGCTCCACAGCCCACACATTAGGTGGGTTTGCCCTGTCAGTGGGATGCCTTAAGAAAACACTAATAGCTTCCAGCTGGGTGGAAAATCAAAACGTTTTGGGGCTGACAAAACTAGTAGATTTGAATTTGAAAGCCCAGCTAATGCCTCCATTTTTATTTACCACTCGCCCATAAAAGATTATTTTCCAATATGTCAGCCTCATTTGGTGGCCAGTGGTCTGAAAGTGAAAGTGGAACAAGCAAGCGAGGAAATCTGGACATTAGTGAGTCCGCCCTTTCAAGCTGGTGTGCCACTTTGTGGAATGGCCTTCCCTGAGATTGGGGGGGTCCTAATGACCATTCATCAATGCTCGTTGACTGATCATTGAGTGCCTTCTCATTCAGTTTATCAAGTCTTGCACATAAAAAGTCAGAATAAGCATTATTCAGCTTTGTTAAAGCCAACTAGGAGTAAAATGCTCCATTTGAACCCATTTTGCCCTTGGTTTTTCACTTTGTTAATGCAGTCCTGCTTAAATGAGTGCTTTTATTGGGTCTGTTAGAATATCTGAAACTATTAATTCTCTTGTATTGAATAGCTGGTGGCAGGCCAGAGCAGATGGGGTAGAAAACTATTTGGTTGGGTGTATTGCTTTCAATTAGGATCAATGAGGTTTCAGCTCCTTTGAATTAACTCACTTAATACCCACTGTGTGAAGTCACAATGTATCACAACAGTCTGCTATAAGTAGAGCGGGAAGTCGAGAAGTCCTACAGAAAAGCTTTGAGTTAAATTCTTCCTTCACTGTTAATAGAGAGCTTTCATTAACTACAGATGTGTTTCAGTGGACTTCCAGTCCCTGTTATTAAGCTGGGCTTGCACAAAAGGCAATCTCTGTACTTTTACATGATGGCCATTAGGAATTTCCCTTTTCCATGAGATCCATGTCTTGGCTACCTTATATCATCTGCTGCATAAAAATCTTTATACCTCCCCTTCAAATACAAGACTATGGAGACTGGTTTGCCTCCTCTACCCATTTTCAAACTAAGGACTCCTAAAGGAAGATTTAAAATTATTTTGTAAAGCATTTTGAGTGATGGTTAAAGAAGGAGCTGGTGCCCACCCAGGATGGTGTAATGTAATGTGCACCATAAAGAAACTGGGGCTAGATTGTCTTGTGGGGTTTTCATTCTTTTTGTATCCCATTCATTTTGGCAATACTCTGACTCTTGTGATGCAGCAGAACTGTTCTGTGTTAAAACCAGTGTCTTTCCTTTCTTAAGAATAAAACCATTTTACAGAATGAGCTGTCCACTTTTGCTTGGCCTGCTAAAATTTTAGACGTGGTGCAAAAACTTCTAGGGCAAGCTTTAGGTGACTGCATTAGAAATGGGGGTGAGGAAAGCAAATAAATTTCCACAGATACTTCTTCAGGGAGGACTGCCAAATGGGTTGCAGCCTGCCTCAGTGTATTAAATAATGAGAGGAGAAAACTATTCATGCAGCTGGCTGCTTGAGAAAATGCTGAAGTAGACTCAGATGCACAGGCATTCTGTTAGCCCCTTCCATGAGCAGACTTCTAGGTGAGAATCTCCAGGGATCCAGGTTTTGTTGACGTGGATCAATTTAAGTGGCAATTACTGTAGTCAGATAACAGCTTAAAAAGGCTTTTTACACACAGAAAAAAGATGCATAATCATGCAGCATATGGAAGTTCAATTTTGTGAGCCATGGTCTGTGGATTTACAATGTACTGATATTAAGACCTTCTTTTAAAGAGTGAATATGGTTCAGTTTTATTAAAATGCGTCATAGCGTTGACACGTTACTCTCTACTCTGAAGCTGATTCAGGCTGCATCTATGTTGATGAAAGGTTGCATTTCCAACTGTGAAAATGTTTTGCCTTTCATGTAGAGTACAGCATTACAAAAGAAAAACAACGTAGCAAATACAATACTAACTGACTGGTTTTAAATAGTGCCTCAAATAATAAAACCAAAAGGACAGTAAAGTCTTTAAAGGCCTTGTTGGAGCAGACTTCACTTGTCTCCATTTCCCTTGCTTCTCTCCCTTTGCCCCTCTGCTTTTCTCCCTTTCATGAAAGTGGTCAGGAAAATGTTTTCATGTTTTGGATTTCATGTTTCTGTTGGATTCTTTGACACTAAAAAATCCATTATAAACAACTTCATTTCGATAGATGTCTGATGAAGATGAAGAAAAGACCTGCCTCAAGTAGTAGACACCATGAGGTTGTTTGTGCTGGGCCAACAGCCCAGGGGATTGTTATTGGGGCAGGGGAGCTCCTTTTCTTCTTGATGGTCTTGGATTTGCTAGTTCTGTGTTTGGAATTTCTCTCCTATTTAAATGAAACCTAACGGTGCCACCTAGATTGTGTTAAAAAGATATCATAGAAATATCAGTAAATTAAATGATTCATTTTCTTTAAGTGAGAAATATTCATGAGTTCAGTCTGGACATTAGGAAGGACTGTTATTTTCTGCTTAATTTTGCATGTGTGTCCTTTTCCTAAACAGATCTTTATCAGGCTGTGTGGTAGCTAGAGGAAGGAAGAGGAAGGCCTAAAAGCAGAGCTGTTTCTTCCTAATAGAGGCAGAAGATGGCATAATGCAAAATCAGGGGGGTGCATAAATATGTACACAAGGACAGACCTTACACTGAGAAGATCTGACTGAGAATTGTTGCCTTTCTATAAAGGTTTGAATGTATAATGCAAAGGTAAAGTCAGAACCAGGACCTACATGTTAGTTGCTGGAGAAATGGCTCATTACTAAAGCACTTTGCAAGTGCTGAATGGGAGGAGAGTTTTAAAAAGGACGGTATTTTTTCTTGTGCCTAGAATTTTGTGCAAAGCTGTGTGCTACAGAAGGCATGCGA
Organism: Zonotrichia albicollis; assembly: GCF_047830755.1. Taxonomy (NCBI): domain Eukaryota; kingdom Metazoa; phylum Chordata; class Aves; order Passeriformes; family Passerellidae; genus Zonotrichia; species Zonotrichia albicollis. The sequence continues at coordinate 134,788,023 of NC_133819.1, forward strand.
GTCAAGCGTATGCTTCTTCTAAGAGGCAAAGATGTTTTACAAAGGACTAAAGAGGGACTGCTGAGAAGAAAATAGCCAGCTTTAGATAAAGCACTATAACAAAGACTTGTAGTTTTATGTATCATGGTGTCCATTAAAGCTTAATAGGGAAGAGTGAATTGAACCTAGCCAGGCATACCTTATTCATGTGAAGGATAAACATTTAAGGGGTTCACAAAATCAGAAATTGGGAGGACATGATTGTTTAGCTTTTGAAAAAGCTTTACAGGGAAGATTTTGTTTTCATCCCCCATGGATCACTATGCAAGGTAAAGGAGAGTAAGCTGCAAATGTTTGGAACATATCAATGGAAGAATCCCAGGGGGTTAAAAGCACCATAGTAAAATGTAAGTGGTCTGCTTTCTAAGTGTGGTCTATTTTACACATACTACTGTGGATCTGAGAGAGCGAGTGATTTTGATACTCCATTCCCTATAGTAAAGGAGAATAATAATGACAGAAGTGTGTGTGTGGCGGGGGGGGGGGGGGGGGGGGCGCGGGGGGGGCGGAATTCTCTTGTATATTCTTGTGCACGTTTTGAATTTCCACCTAAATAAACAGACGTAGCAAAATTATGGCTGTTAAAATAAAGAATTTTTTCCCCCCACATTTGGAGGAGAGCTGATTCAAAGTGATTCTTTTTCTTTAATTGTTGTCAGCAGAGGAAAGGGTTAACTTTTAAGGAAAAAATGAATAATTCAGTGTTTGGCTTATCACTCTGCATTTTAGTTTCTATTCTTTGGTCATCTGGAACTTGGTGTGAAAGGTAGAGTAAAAGGAGTCAGCTGAGGGGAGCCGGGGTTGTGATAATTTGCACACACATCCCTGTCATTGTTCTGCCTGAAGAGACAGGGCTGGGTTCAAGGCCACATGTGCTCCTGTCATCATTCACATTTCTGCTCCAAGTGCAATACAGAGTGTCAGCTCTCCATCTGTCTTTGCCTGGCAAACGCACGCGCCCAGCATCCTGCCTCCAGCTACGCTGCCACAGCCAGTTCTGATGGCCCTCCTCGCTTCTCTCTGTTCATTCCAGAACAGGAGGCACTGAGCCCTAAATAAGCTTGCTTTTAGGAGAGAGCCATTTACAGTGTGGTATATTTTATCCAAGGATGCCTGGTGAGTCGAAATTATTGCAGCTCTTTCGGTTCTAAATGAGGAAACGCTAATCGTTTTTTTGATAGTACATTTTCCCTCTCTTTTTTTCATTTCTCTTTTAATATAGAGGGTGATTTGCAAGCTGATACGGGTACGGAGCGATCGCGGATGCTAATTCTGTTGTGTATGTGTTTGGGGGAGGGGAATTTGTGCAAGTGAACTGCTAAAGATAATACTTACAGCAGGACTGGATGTTTCAGTGAAAAGGGATAGAAATAGCAGAAAGTCACCAGCTTTGTGGGTGCAGGTCTCTGCACGGGGGATCATTTTTAGCAAAGGGAAATACAGCTTCGGGCTGGCTTTCATGACTGTCAGCTGCACCTTGAATCTGCAAACATTTGATCGTCGGAGATCATTCACAGCGTTTACCCATCAGCTGAAATTATCTCTGTGAAAAGCTGTTTATGTTGGAGAAGTGAGGGAGATTTATAAAACAGATTATTCCAGCCTTGTCCTAAATTGTAGTCCTTCACTGTCACCAGGCAAATCACCAAAATATGTTGATTCAAAATAAAACAATAAAAAAATCTGCTGAATTAGAGGAATTGCTGTGGAGCTGGGAGTTATAATAGGTCGGTTTCCTCGGGAAAATATTATCCTTGGATCTTATGATCACTTGTCTTATTGATAAGTGCTATTGCCAATAAAAATGCTTCTATGCAGGGTGATTTGTCTGAGGGATTTTATGAGATGCTTGACCACGACTGAGTAGATTAAATTTAGTGTGTTTTGTTTGTGTTTTTTTCCCCCTTTGGTAAGGACTGGAGAAAGCCATGTGCCTGATTATAACAGCTTGTGTTCTGGATAAAAAAAAGACGGGGCTAGAGATCCTACAGCTGGCTGGTTCTTGTGGATTATTTGGGTAGGACAGGCAGAAGAGGCTATGCTTGATCACAGAGAGTCTGTACACCTCGCAGATGGTGTTTTGAAACAGTATCTGCCAGTTTACTGCAGCCACAGTTGCATGTAGGTATTGCCAGTTGTTGGAAGAATGTTTTCCTTTTAGGATTTTTGTATACGGTCATACCCTACTGCTGGTATGTTTGCTGATCCTGTGATTGTAACAAGAAAGTGGGCTCTGTTTGCTCAAAGCACAAGGTTAAGAGGATTTATATGGTTGAAATATGGGCAAATTAATTTGCATAGATAACAACTGAGGACTATGAAAGGTCAATTTAACCCTTTAAACATCAAATTTGATTTGCATGCATTGCATTCCTGGGAATGTGCTCTTCATTAGAAATACCATGGTAATTCATTAATTAGGAAAACTGTGCACTGTGCATAATTTTCATCCACTGATGTTTCCCTTATGTTTGTATGAAACTCATCTTCTCCTGCGGTTTACTCTTCCTGTGTTTTATCAAGATATTTAGGTGTACTGAAATGACACAATTTTATCAGTTTTAATCCTTGTGTGCATTATTCGGTGTTACTGGCAAACTGTTGGAATGCCTAGAGTGGACATTTTTGAAAACCTATTAAGCCTTTGGCATTTAAATTACTTAATCTACCTGCTGGTTAAAATTTCATGCATCTTTAATCAAAATGGCATGTGCCACACTCAAATATGTATACCTTATCAATTTAATGGTTAAGCTTTACCATTAAATAAATCTTTTATTTGCAGCATTCTCTTAAAGCAGTAGCAAGCAAGAAGTGTGTTTTAATGTCAGCTCTGAGTGTTAGAAAACCTTGCACTTGGATACAGAGAATACACTGACAGCTGTGACTGGGAGCATGTGCCAGAATGGAGATACTTGAACAGATCTGACACTTGGCTATTTTTGACACCCATCTGCACTTTTTTACTCTCCTCTAGGATGAACTGCCTCTCAATCTGTTCACAGCATATTTTAGCCCTTTAATATTGTGGTGTTGTGTTTTTTCAAATGGGCATTATTAGCCATCTGGGGCAGATTTTGTATTTTAAAAGTAAGCACATTATGTACAGGAGATTAAAAGGATGTGTATTTTTATGTAATCTGATATTATGTCAGTGCCTTTTGTGTATGTGTGAAGTCTTGATTTCAGAACCATCCCTTTAGTGATTCTGACATCTGAGGTTCTTCTTTTGGGGAAAGAACAGGAAGTAATAAAGACAGGTTCTGGTTTATGTGTGGTGATAACAATTAAACAAACTGAAATTGCCCTTCAAAGACGAATTGCTCGTACTGTTATAATTGTGACTGGGTACTCGCCTCCTCACACTCCTGTCAGGGCAAAGGGACAGCAGCGGGGCTGGCTAATGAAGCGCTGTAAAAGCCATTCAGACTTCTGTGAAGGCACTGCTGCAACTCTCAGAAAAGTCTCTAGAAAGATAATCCCGTTAACATGCAGCTTGCCGTAACCAAGTTAACCATTTTGTCATTCTGTGGAGCGAACTCTAGGAAGCGTTTATCTCTAAGTAATTGTTCCTGGGGGAACAGTGTTCAAATCTAATACCGTGCACCAGTTTCTCTGATTACTGTGAATGTGGTTGTTGGTTTCTTTTTTTTTTTTTGGTACTGTTTATTCCGGACTTTATTTATGAAACATTACAAATCTATCAGTCATTTTATAGTACTTTCAAAGAACAGATGTTGGCCTACAAAATGCTTTATTATTGCCCATGGCATTATTCAGCATGGTTTCCTTAAAAGGACAATCAGTGATCACAGTCATTGTAGCCCAGAAATAATGCTGCTCTTTCAGAAGATGGCCTGGTATTAGGTCAGACCACCCTTTCTTTACTTCTGCTCTCCAGATGTGGCTGCAACTATTTTTTTTAAGTTCATGTTTCAAAAAAAAATGGGTTTGTTTTCAAAATCTGGTTTTACTTAAGATATCTCCATCCTGGAGTGCATTTCATAAATTGCCCACATATTTTTCTTAGCAGAGAACTTAACTGGCTGTAATTTTTAACACATGGCCACATCATGTGATATTTTCAAAACATTTGCACATAGCTTTAAGAAGGTCCCGGCAGAATGATCCATCATCTCACAGCCAGCCCATTTCTTAACAGCATATCTGCATTTTCCATTTAGCAGAGCTATATATTATTAGCTTACATTTTGGGTAGTAAAACAGTGTATTGCTGATTGTAAAACATGGACTTTATTATCTGCTGAAAATTGATTTGGCATTTATAGCCACTGTGTACTAGAGTGGCTTTCTGGTTTTAACATTAGTGCTTGCAAGTGATGATTTGTTTAAAGAACAGAAACAAAATTGCCATGGACATAACTGTTAGTGTCCTAGTAACTGAACATTTGGATTATCCACCTGTTTTTTAAATACATGCATCTAAATGGTGTTACACGGCAAAAGTATCCTAACAGTCCAGTAACCGACTTGTTCTAAGTTGCAGTTGCTATGCTCTTATATTAGAAGGACTCTGTGTATTACAAAACAAGTTTCCTGCCAAAGAGGGAAAATGTGTCTGGAACTACTTAAGTCTGAGTATTAACTTTGCATCATTATTCCAATCTTCCTACATAATGGCTTTATCTTCAGGTTTCAGCTACGAGTGAAAAGCTTTTTCCCTAAGAGGACCGTGGGCCACTGGGTTTTTCAGATATGTATGATAGGGTTGGGAGGCGACATGTGATGACTTGCTTTTCACAGTATTAAAGTTTCTTTGTCTTTTATGGTAGTAATAAATTCCAAAGTCTGCATAAAATTATTGCTCTTATTTTCAACCCATGGGGCTGTGAACTGCCTCATGCTACACATGCATGGAAAGTAACTAACACATCATGGAATGCAGATCATGCTGCAGGAATGAACACATACATACATATATATATATATGCATATGTATATGTATATATGTATATATATGTGTGTATGTATGTTATATCAGGGTTCCAAACATTCTTTTCCTGAGAAGATTGAAAGCTTTATAGCTCAGGCCCTTAGCTAGAGAAGAATAGCCTAGTTAGTGTCTCAGGACAGGTACTTCCTTGGTGTTTAGCACCGGGGTGTTTAGCACCAATCACATCTTGATTTGAAGATTTTGGACTCCTCACTCACATATATAAGGCATGATCATCATAGCTTGCAAATCAATGTGATCTGTGTATATACAATTTGAAAAGACAACTTGAATTTTGCATAAAATGAAATAACGTGATACACCAGTTTAAAGTCCATACAGAAAAACTGATACATGTAAGAGTAGAGGACGTGATACCTGGTCCTTTTCAGGACATGCACACATACCTCTACCAGTTTCCTGGTTTGTTTGCTTCATCCTTGTTTTTTTCAAGGGTGTACATCAAGGATAACACTACAAAAAATCAGCTGAAGCCTGGTATTTCGCTTCCAGGTCACAAAACAACTTGTGCACTTGAAGCAGTAGCTGCCTTCCAAATCCAAAGTGCCTCTTAACTCTCCTCATTCCTGGGTGCATCACTGTTAGAGCTTTAAAGTTTCCTGATCATGTCAAGCTGCAACTCTGCATGACAGGGTCTCCTTCAGTATTGACGGGGTTAAGCAGCCCAGTGCTGAGATCACACCAATATCTTTTTGGAGTTGAAGCATTTCTGTGATTTGAGTTGTTCACACAGTTTGATCTGGTAGGTAATCTCAGAGGAAGCCCAGTGCATATTTAAACATGTTGGTCTCTTCACAAGTGCAGGCTTACTTCTTGTTCCCAGAAATGTGCGTGGTGTAAAATGGAGCATAGAGCCAGCAATGCTAAGGCAAGTAGAGATTAAATGGGGAAAAACATAGGGCACAGCAGTGCTTAGATTTTTCACTTACACACAGACACAGTCTAGCCATATTGGCCCACTTGGCAAGGCTTATTTCTTTTGATATCCTGCTATGCTAACTCCCTGTTCCCGCAGTTCCTCTGTGAAGCTGGTGAAGTCCTTGCCACATTGTGCCATTCTATCTATATTCACTGGCTCAGCTCTCCAGCAGCTCAGCCATCTCTGCACTGAGTTGCATTTTTGTGATGTACATTTGTTCTTTCTGCCTCATGTACACGAGAGTCACAAAATGAAGAGCAGGACCAGTGCAGGAGCTGCTTTCCCCTTGCTGCTGTTGATCTTGAGCCCTGTTCCCTTTTAATATGTTTCTTGTTCAGTTCTTGGGTAGAACAAGAGCATTGGAGATTACTCTCATAAACTGCTAATGGGCAGTAGCTTTCCCCATTGCTAAAGGAATATGCTAAAGGAATATGGTCCAGACCTGAGCGTGAACAAGCAGGAGAATTTAAATTTGTGTGTTTCACTTCCAGAGTGAGGCTTCCACTCCAAAATCTTGCAAAAAACTTCAAAGCTCACTCTTCCATCTTGCCTGGCTATGTCTTATACAAACCATTTCCACTTGCTAATCTTCTGAAGGTGAGGATATGGATAGCTTTTCTGGAGGAGAGAGTAATGCTGTGGATTCCACGTCTCCAAGGCCCTTGAAAGACAGGAGTTTCCCTGTTGGTGAGCTATAGGCAGTTGCTAGTTAAATATAATTAACTTTATATAATCTTTTTGTCATGAGCTGTCTACAGCTGCCTAATGGTAGGGTGTAGAGAAGATGGATGAAGCCAAAATTTTCTCGAGGTGAATAGTGGTAAAGATGAGAGGTGAAAGGCATGAGTAATAGACCATGATAAAACCCAAGTAGATTCCAGGAAAAAAGTTCTTCACCATAATGATGGTCAGACATTAAAACTGTTTTTTTCAGAGAGGTGGTGATATTTTCTTTATTGAAGATCCTGTATAGGACAAACATGTGGCAACTTGATCTAAACTTCACATGCTTTAAGACACAAGGACATAGACTGTCTTAATCTCCTAAGGTCACTTCAGCTTGCATAATGGTTCTTTGTTCTGCTGGATCTGTTAACTGTTCTGGACACCCAGTCTGAGGTGCCTCAGACCTGTGCTCTGTAGAGGAGAGCAGAGCAGCCCCTGGTACTGGCTTCTGTGTTGTGTTTCAGGGGAAATTTCAGCAGTGTTGGTCTTCAAACACCTAAAGGGATTAATTGAATCTGCTCTGAAACCATTGTTTGATCTGTAGTTTTGTGAATGGACTTTGTGTGCTAGTAGAAGAACAGAATTGTCAGGCTCAATGCTGGTTGAAAGGGCTGCGCATCCTTCCTCTGGCAGCTCATGGAGCTGTACTTCCATATATGACAGCTGAATTTATTTCTCTGAGTTTTTTTTATTGTTTTACTTTTATTTTTTTCTCTACTAGTAATTTCTTCTTTACTGCAAGTTGTTGGCAGAGTGCAGAGAAAGAGCCTCATGGTGAGCTTTAACTGCGGAACAGCTTGAGACAACAAGGTGCTGGAGTCCTTGGGATTTGAGAGGAGACACTGCAACTGAAGGTTCACAGACCTCTTAGTTTTGTCCCTGTGCTGCACCTTACCACCTGTTAGTAATGTTCCTGCAGCTGGTTTAAAGAAGAGACACTGAACCCATCCAAATTCTAAAAGTCTCCTTCTCAAATTCTTATGGCATGAGGCTAGAGCCTTACTTGAGCTTTTTCATTATGTTGTGTAATGAGTTGTAGATTTATTTCTGCTTCTTCTTGCTCTTGGGATCTGGTTATCTTGTGGAACTTTTCATGAGGAAAAATTATCTTGTAGGACCCACGCATCTGAACTTATTAAAATTATCCAGCCAGATATTTAGGTTATGGGTGTAGATAAATATTCTGGAGCTATGCCTGCAACAGAACTATACTTTTAAACAGGCACAAAGTGTAAGTCAAAGGTGACAGGAAATCGTTCTGAAGTTCAAAAGGAAATACCATCAGCAGAGGACACAGTTATTAAGAGTTCTGCTCATATGGTTTTCATTCCTTATGGACATCCCTTTAGAAGCAGAGTGTAACAAAAACTGCTGTTATTTTTGCATGTTGATAATACTGAGCTGACAAAAACCAAAATAAAGGTGGAAATAGAAGAGTGAAAGGAATTGATATTGATCACCTCCTGGAGGAGAAGCTGAGGATTAAGGAAGAAAAATGTATTTTGGTAACCCTTCAAGCATACTGCAAATTTGGGCAGATCTGCTGTAGGGTCAGGCCAATATCCATTCTTTGTTTAAAAATGGGAGTTGCTATATTGAACTGAGATTTGAGTAAGTGGCATTTGCATATGATTAATTAACTGCAGTGAAGTTTGAAATTATTCAAGAAGCAGGAACATGTGTTGCCTTTCAAAGTCCATTGCCCTTTCTAGCTTATCAATGCATCTTTTCTGGGGTATAAGGCACTACTCTGTCTTAAGTAAGGAATTTGGAAAGCATATCTAAAATTTTACGTGGTACTCTATCAGTTCTAATGCTTTATTGAAATTTTCTTTATATGCTTATAATCCTCTTCTCCAAGCCTGGGGAGCTTTCCTGTATATGTCCAGTGCAGATTCTTGTAGTTCCCCCTTTCTCTCTGATTCTTCTAGCAATGTTAGGTTCAATGTCTTACTGTCCTCCTGTTTGAAACCACATCCTGCTAAAGGAGTAACCTCCTAGTTAGGGATACAGGGCCTTTCCCTTCTCTCTTTCAGATCTCTCCTTCATATGTATTTTGTGAGTCATGCAAGCACACATGACTCAAATACTCTTCCTGCCACAAGATTGCAGTTTGGAAAATGTGTGCACTCGCATCATAGGAAAATGCAGGCATAATTTGATTCTTGCTTCCAAACTGTGCATTCCAAATATATTCTGGTGGCCCTTTTAAGCCAGAGCAATAAGCATGTGTACACAGCCTTGAATTTTCATTGTAGCTGTTTTATAATCCAAATGAATGTCATCTAGATAGACTTTCCTATATGTAACTTCCTCATGTAATTCCTTGAATTTTTAAGAGCCTCTTTTTTTTTTTTTAAGGGATTTTGCTCCTTGCAGAGCACCAGCCACATCTTCCATGGTTAGCAAATACAAATTAACATTTATTGTTTTAATTTTATTTTTCCAGTCCATTTCACCACATAATTGTTGATTGCGTAATTATATCTGCTAGATTTGCCTACTCTTATTTGTATTCTCTTTAGGAGAAAGTTTGTCTAACTGGAGTTTAGAAGAGGTCATTTTCTGTGACAGTGTTACTGTTACTACTTTTTTTTTTTGCCTGTAACCATACTAGATACACTATTTTGGACACTTTGGACTATAAACACTGCAGTGTACAAAAATGGTCTTTTAAAAACAGGGATATCCAATAATTGTGTTCTATTTTAGAAAGTATTGGGATTTCTGTCAGTTTTGGAAGAGAAATCCCGAGTGAAACACAGGGACCTTGTAACACAGTAAAGAAAGTGGAAAGATGCTCATTAAAGCAATTGTGGCTATGTAAAAGAATGGGTGTAATTAGATATCCATCAAGGTCATATGGCACTGTCATTTAATAGCTTTGAAAGTCATCAGTTTTCTTCTTCTTGGAAACTTCTTTGCAACAGAGTTTACTACCCCTTGGGATTGGCGTTTTAATTTTCATTTTTCCACTGATGGGAGGAGGACAACTAAGTTTCTAGAATTCAAGGGGTCCACATTGCTTGAGTTCATCCTTCCATGGCACTGTAGGATCTCCTAACTTTAGGGTCCTAAAAGAAAAAGAGCTTCTGTCAATCTCATCCATATTAGCTCTTGGAAGTAATGTAAATTACTTAATTAAAATCAATATTTGATTATTTTACACTGAGCTCAGCATTGACTGCATTGCATCTTCAGAAATAAAAGCAAAGTCCTTTGCAATTTTTAAAGGGAATCTGTGCAGTAAGGAGTGTATATCTTTCTTTTCTGAATTTCTATTAGCCAATGTGAGCACTCTGTTGTCCCTTAGAAAATGGAGAAGTGAGAGGGTGGCTTCTTAGAGAATACTATCTGTGTTTCTCATGTTAAATTTTTCAAGTGTTTTGAAGAATGCCTATCATGTTTTGTTAATTTACTTGCATCTCTCTTTACATTTTTCTCTGGTTGTAAAAGCAAATATGTATTTGGATTTTCTGCATTTATTGAGTCTGCTGCACAAGAGATCAATCTGCATGAAACTTTGATTGAGAGATTGGTATGAAAGCAGAGTCTTAAGAGCATGTATAGCAAGTTCTCTGCCTAGAAAGACAGTGCTGCAGCCTTTTTTTGCCCTCTTCAGACTCCTCTACATAGACAGAACCACATTTTGGGTTTGATTTGCATGGCTGCTTGCCAGCTCAGCAGCTAGTTTTCTTCCTGTGACATGTCAATTGGTAGAGTAGTAATTTCCAATTCCTTTCATTTTGAGCAAGGCAAGTAATGGTATTTAATCTTCAGATACCAGCAGAAACAGAATCCTTTCATTTATGCTGCCTTAAAGGTTTTGCCTCAAACTGCTTTTGAGTCTGTAAAAGCTCCAAAGGTAAAAATACTACCTAAATTTAAGGTATCGACCTGCATCTCTCTGTAGAGCCACAAGAGAAATTATATACTCTTTCCTTAGCTAACTTCTATATTCTCTCAGGAAGAGCTTTGTGGAAGCTGCTGAGTAACTTGCATTTTCGTGAAGGAATACAGAAAATCATTATGTCTTGATTTCACCTTGACAGAAGCAGATATGAGCGGGTGGTTTTGTCTGGGGTATTGGCTCAAGACAGTCTTGAAATAATGAGTGTCCATTGCTTAATCACCAGGAATGCTTAATAGCTTTGTTACAAGTGTTTTTCTTTTTGGAGGCTGTAAGTGTTTTCACTGTCTTGCCATACTAGATACAGAATAGATGCCTTGATGAGTTACCCAATGGGGATTCTGGTGCAGAAATTGATGCTTACTGAATCAGAATCAAAAGGGTTTCTTTGTGTTTTTTTCATTTGTTTTGAGGGGTTTTTTTGTGTTTTTTGTTTTTTTTTTTTTTTTTTTGTGGGGGGTGTGTTTGTTTTGTTTTTGTTGGGTTTTTTTTTGTTGTGTTTGTTTGTTTGTTTGTTTGGTCTCTTTTCAGTCATTACAGTAAAGCTGCTGGGTTTTAAGTGTGTCTCCTTACAGGTGTGGGTATGTGCACATTGTTGCCTGCAATTGCTAGCTTTTGGAGGGCTTTTCAACACAAAATACTATGATGATGCAGATGTTCTGATATTGTTCTTGAAAACAGCTGATGGTGGATCTGATGCTGAAAGCTGATCAGCAGCTAGCATACATCATCATCTTCTGATCCAAACTGGTTCCTCTGGGAGTCCGCTCTACTGTTTCAGTGTGTTGTAATTAAATTGAGTGCTGTTAAGGTGTCAGAAATTACTTTATAACACAGGATAATGGACTTAAATAGACTTATTTGCACATTGCAAATCATAGTTTAGCAAATTACCCTTAAAGGCTATGTATTAAAAAACAAAACAAGTCCCCCAATATTCAGTAGGAAAAGAAAGAAGAAAAAAATTGATCTGATTTCTAACTCAATCCTTAAGATATCTTTGCATTAAAGCCCTTCTGTGCTTAATAGATGCTGTAATAATACCTGTTATTTCTGAATAACAGTCATAACATGCTTTGTTTGAATGAAAAAGGTAATTTTTTTTTGTTTTAGTTAGGATTGGATATGTAGTCGGAAGTCCCTGTCAACCAGACCTTTAATAGCTGGAAAAATACTTCTAATACACGCAACAGATAACTTCTGTATGTAGGTCTTACAAGGTTTTGAGCAATGTTAATCCCCAGAAAAGTTTGTATGAGTTGTGAATACTAAGCATCTTGTAGAATTAGACTGTATTTATGAGAAGGCTAATGTTGTTAGGAAAACAATGAATTTACATGTATAGTGAGAGCTGTTGCAAATCAGCAGGTGGTTTCTAAAATATCAGAAAATGGCAAAATGTTTACTGATGTGATTTCTCTCTGAAAAACAAACCTGTTTAAAAATACTTGAACATTCAAACTTCAAATGCTTAAAGCTGATTTGCTTTTCTTCAGCCATCTCTGGTCTTTCTTACTTGTGTTTTGAATTCACAGACTCTTAATTTTTCGTCTTGAGGATCTTATTTTGCATTCTGAATAGCACAGTAACAGGAAAAGAAAAAGAAAATAATTTTCTTGCAAACCATATATTTCAATAGGAAGTTTATTTCTAGGAATAGATAAAAGAAGTTCAGGTGATACCAGAAAATATGTGCTTTCATTTTGTATGCCAAAGCACATACTTTCATACAGAATACTAGATCACATTTCTCTTTAGTAATATAAAACCTGCTTGAGACGGAATTAATAAATGATGCGAAGCAGTATTAAAATTCTCCCATGTCTTTCGAATCAGACATATAGCTTTAAGCAATTTGTTAGTCACAAAAGCCAAGGAATATCATTAGAATAATATATATAAAAAAATCAAAATCCTGTAAGCTAATTTGCCTATGTGCCATTTTCTTACCCTGATTTAAAATTAAAGCCTGCTCCTACCCTATAAATGGCTGTTGAACTGTGTACATCTTCTGTGCAAAGGTTTCCAGTGTGGTGAAAAAAAGGAATTCAGTTCAGAAATCTTTAATCCCGTTTCCTCTATTTTATTTGATTACTTGGAAAACCTTTCCCTTTGCTGCTGTTCCCCAATTCTTCATTCACCAATAGTACTGAAGGGAAAATTTGTGCTGTGCCGTTTATACATAATTTAAAACTATTGTGCTAGCTTTAAACCCAAAGTCTTTCTCATCTATCATTTATCTCATGATGTTATCTTTTGTACTCGGTACCCTTCAGTAAGCACAGCCTGACACATCTTGTGGCCTTTACCTTCTGCGATAAAAAAGATTGAAAAGATGCTTGGCACCACCTGGTGAAGATGAGGCAACCCTGGAGAACTGTGCTTCGGGAGCAGGTGACTGATGCTACGAAATGTGCCAGTCTGGGGACACAGCTGAGGGGTTGTAGTAGGGAAGGGGGAGGGGAGGGGAAGGAAAAAAAAGAGCAGGAACATTAATACATCTTCCTGAGGTTTGATGGGACATACACTGCCTACTGTTCCATCTGGTGCTTATGATAGCATGGCATATTAGCATGCTGCAAGTTCATAATGTATTCAGGGCGAGAAAACACCACTTGCATACCAATTGAGGCGTCCTCTTTCTCAGAGCTGCTTTTGAATTTCAATGATGTTTATGCCTCCTAAGCCATGACTGAACGGAGCATTTCCGCTTGTGGAGAAATAACAGCAGTGAGGGATTCTGGCTCATGTGGCTTTTTCTTTCCTCTTTCGTTATTTTCCTCTTTTTTTTTTTTTTTTTTAGTTCTTTTTCTTCCTGCTCTCTCCTTACAATTTGTTTTGTTTGGGTAAGCCTGAAGACTGCTTGAGGTTTTTGGACTAGCTAATTACAGAGCTTCTGTTAATATTGACTTCTTTTTAAGGCTGCAGTCTATTGTCTTTTTGCTTATCTCAAAATGCTTAAATGTCTTTTTATGGCATTTTGATGAAATTACTCTAACAGCAGTGTCATGAAGCATTTAGAAAATAGCACATTGCAATTCTGCTTTATATTCAGATTTTCTGTATTACTAAATTGAAGAACAAACAATACCCAAATTCCACATTTCATGGTAAATTATTTGTGCCCCATGTCTTCAAAGACTTGATTTTCACTTCAAGTGTGCTACATAATAGGATAAGTATCTGAAGTTGAGCAGGTATGTAAGCCTTTGTAGGAGTGAGGTCTTTTTATCGATCCCTTGCAGGAAATGTACTCATATGTTCGTTTTATTTCTCCCTACCCTGTCCTCTTTGAAACTCTGCTGAGATTGACACTTGACTGGAGACAATCTCAAAACTCCACCATAGACACTCTTGACTGCACATTTTGTTTCTGAACTTGTCAAAGATTGTGATCTCTTTATGGCTCAGTGCTGTGAATCGCTCTGCAGCCCTCCTTCCAGTGGGTTTTCAAAGTGTGAAGTTTACACACAGGGTAGGGTATTTGATGTGGGATTTTCAAGTGTCTGGAGTGAGTTTTATTGGCTTTGTTGATGACTGAGCTTCTAAACTGCTTCACGTGTTTTGAAAGTCCTACTCCAAAAAGGAGACTAAACTTGCTGCTTGTCGTAGTTTAACCCCAGCTGGTGACCAAGTCCCACAGAGATGCTTACTCCCCACCAGCAGGACAAGGGGAAGAGAATTGAAAGGGTAAAAGTGAGAATAGTCATGGGTTGAGATAAGAATAGTTTAATAATTGAAATAAAATTGAAATAATAATTGTAATGATAATAATAGTGATAAATGTAATAAAAGGTAAAATAGCAAATAAAGACAAAAAACCCAAGAAAGTCAACTGATACAACTGCTCACCACCAACTCACTGATGCCCAGCCAGTCCCCAAGCAGCAGCCTCCCAACCAACCTTCCTCCCAGTTTTATTGCTGAACATGACATCACATGGTGTGGGATGTCGCTTGGGTCAGTTGGGGTCAGCTGTCCCATCTGTGTCCCCTTCCCAACTCCTTGTGCACCCCCAGCCTGCTTGCTGCTGGGAGGGGTGAGAAGCAGAAAAGCCCTGACTCTGTGTAAGTCCCACTCAGACAAAGCTAAAATATTCCTGTGTTACCAGCACTGTTTCCAGCACAAATCCAAAACACAGCCCTACATTAGCTGCTAAGAAGAAAATTAGCCCAGCACACTGCTTGAAGAGAGAAGAAATATTAAAACAGCATCTCTAGTATAAACCCACTTAATTAATGCATTTTGTGTCTGGTCCTCTACCTGCACAGCTGGACTCTTGCTGCTGCTGACTGTGGTTTGAGGCTTTAGCTTAATCTTTAATGCATATGACTGTCATGCTAATATAACTTTAATAAAAACGTACTAGGTAGCACTTTGAACTCCTTCACTCTAATTTAGTATTAATCCATTTGACTACTAGAAAAGATCTTGCTTTAGTACTGATCCATTCTTTCAAATAGATACAGCCATGACTTTTATAAATATATATTTTTAGACATTAATTTTACTACTCTTGCATAGATAAGAAACAAAAAATGCATTACTCATTGTGGCAAAGAATAAATTGACTCCCTTTGCTTTACTACCTGAATATCTGCTGTCTGATGGCTTAAGAACATTCCTTGTGTACTGATAGTGCATTTAAACCTAGACATTAAAGCCTTAGCTTAAATTTTTTTTTTCCTTAATATATTCAGGAAGACTAATGTTACTGAATAGGAATGTGGAGGAGATAGTGTGGGTTATTCAAGCAAGTTTAGTCAGCACTTACAAGATTTTTGAAATGTTTCTTGATGTCCTACAGTACTGTTAACATCTGCATGGCTTGTGAGAAGAGCCACATTTGTTGCAGCTGTATGCTAGCTAGAATGCAAAAGAAAAGGGGGGATCAGAGTTAAGAATGAAGCAGCTGGCTTTTGGTACAGAGATTTATAATTTTACGCTCATTACAAACTCAGAGTAAACTCTACTTGGACCCTTTTGAATCTGCTTTTTTGAGAAGGCAGGTTGAAGGTTTGGGAATTTAGCTGTCAGTAGATACAGTCCAACAAAATATATACAGTTTAAAAGAAAACACAGCTTTTAGATAAATAATCACAAATAGAAGTTCAGCCTTTCGAGGAGCTGTTTGTTCCAGTATGACATATCATGATGTAAAGCATATGTTTAAAGCCTACATTTGAGATGATTTAGAAAAAAGAAAAGACAAAGATAGATTATCTTAAATATTAGAGGGGAGCAATAGACAAAAGGCTGCCGATTCCCTGCAGAACCAATGAGGCCATACAGCTTCTCATACCCACTCTTGCAAGGGTTTGGGATTTCTGGAGAAAAGAAAGGAAAGGTCTATTGAGAGACTCCCGAGGCCGGGCTGAACAATGTGACAGTATCTCAGTGTGTTTGTTTTGCCTCTTCTCTCTTTGTATTAGAAGAGAAAGTGAGAGAAGAACAAGCAGTATCAGAGACCCATTTTCTATTGCAATACTTCCTTTAAAAAAAAATCACATATATGATTCCAGAATCAAGGGGTTTTTTGTCCAAGTTTGGTACACTCCTTGCCCATTTTTTCCTCTGTTGGTGAGACAAATTTAAACATAAGGTGGGTCAATATTTGTTAGTTGTCAATATCTTTGTTCAGTTTCAGTGAGGATCATAGTTTTTTATAATTTTGTTTTCTTATTTATTTGATATGAATGAAAACTGATCATGTGTTTTGTTTCTTATGGTTAATGTAGCTTGGGATGCTTCCTCTTACCTTTTTTCGCCTGCACATTTTAAGTGAATCTATTCTGGTTTTGCTCAGTTAATTTCTTTACAACCTGCCCAAGCCATTCACAGTGGGAGTGCCAGGATCTGTTTTTGTGTCTCCTGCTGTTTCTTTAACAACCTCAGCAACTGAGGAAGCTGCATGTCTATACTCCTGTTCTTTATTACTCTCCTTAAATGGTGCTTCTGAATAGTTTTCTAATATTTTCTAAACCAGGCCTATTACTTGTTCATTTGTTGCAGTAGCACAGCTACCCATTAAGAAAAAGGGCCAAGAAGGACCATTGAGGTGAAGAGCATTGAGGTTGTTGTTTTAAGAAGTTCATTTGGGTTCATCTTTATCTACTGACACGTTTCTGCTCTCCATACTGTGTTCTGCAGCAGATGTCCACTCTGATAGCCTACTATGATTTTTATCTCTCCTGCCTAGCCTTAGACTTTTCACAGTTACACTCAGCATTATTTATTGTAGTATGGGGCATTGTAAGGGCTCTAACATATGATTGCTGCCTCCTTTCCATTCTCCTATTCTCCTGACACCAGAGCACAGACAAAAGCAAATTTTTAAAGATTTCATTTATGAAGATGCATTTGATTAATTGGTGTTCGCTACCTCATACCTTCTTTTAGTTTCTGAAAGTTTATTTCCACTTAGTGTTTTGGAAACACATTTTATCTTAATTTTGTGCAGATTGTTGGCACTGAACAGAATTGTGTGAAAACCCAAGTAGCTTTGTAAGTCAGGGCTCATAATCACCTTTGGAAATGACCTGTTAAGTTTCTAATAGGTCATTTGTATGCACAGTTACTGAATCTACTTGCAATAATTATGGAAAAGATAATGGCTAGGAACTCATTTGGGGACAGTTATTCTTGTTAACTGTTTAGTATTTCATCCAGGTACACCTATTTCCCCATTTTTTAATTTTCCTTTCATAATTTTAGAATTTACCATGGATAGTTGCAGTTCAGCAGTTCTTAATTTCTTCATATCCAAGTTTAGACCTCACCAGAAAAGTACTGATGTGCTTTACACCTTATATTCCAAGAATAAAGAAATATGTTTTCAGAGGAGATGCCAGTGCAGTTCCTATCTCTCTTGTACTTTTGAATTGTATCTGCCCTTGGGATTTAGCTTTCTTAGCACATATGTGGTGCAAAAAGGATGTTTATAAAGAACCGTGAGAGCATTTACTTCTTCCCTGCCTGCCTTTTGGTCTCTCTGACTGATTATAAGTGTGAGGGAAATACCAAGTTTTGTTTGGTTCTCTGTGTTTTGGTGCAAAAAGAGGAGTGATGTTAAATTTTGTTGGGGTATGTTCAAGTTCATGCCATCGTCACGTGGCTGTAGTTGTGTGTGCACAATCCAGGTTTTATCACTGGATATAGTGTGAGTTGTAGGCATGACACTGCCTATTGTCTTGTTCCTGCAATTCCACTTTTGCAATGTCTCATAGAGAAAGCTATCAGCCAAGCAGGGGAAGGTGGGGGCAGGGGAGGTGTAGCTGGGGGAAGGGGGAACAACAGGAGACACTGAAAAAGGTGTTGTTGCAGCCAGGGCTGTCTAGTTGCTCTTTTGAGAATGAAATTAATATGCCTGAATTTTAAGGACAATTACTTAATATTCTGTTGGTTCTTTGGGCACAGAATAACACATACTCCTTTACATCACGTGGCTGAAGATACTGGGAAGAACTGTTCTTGAAGCGCGTCCCTTTGGCTTTCTGAGCAGCTCGCCATTGATGTGAGCGCTGGGTGCGGGCGGGGCCTTTCCCATGGCGCGGCACGATGCCGGCTCCCTCTAGTGGTCGCACTGGCCCGTGCCCGCTCCCGGCCGCGCCCGGGCTCTTGCCGGTGCTCCCGCCGCAGGGTGTCCGTCCTGCTGGGGAACAGTGTGCTTCTTCTCACAGCAATGGCCTCCCTTCTGGTTAACCCACCTCTCAGGAACACAAAATGGATATGCACAAGTAGGACCAAGGCCAAATGTAGGGTGTTTCTGTAGCACAGAGAGAGTTAAAGCTACATTTCATAAGACTTTTTTTTTATATACAAGAGAATGTAACCGTATCAGAAAGGGTTAAGCCCATCCACATTGAACATTCAGAGTTCAAATGCATCAGATTTCCTTACTTTGTCAATATTTCACCTGCATTCGTATCATTGAGTGGCTTCTCCTTCGTGTCTGACTTCTCACCCTGAAGTTTCCCCTCCATTTAACACTCCCTTCAGTGCAATTGAAGGCTCTTTCCCTTTTACAGTTTTCTAAATTTGAATGTTAAAGAAATGAAATAAAGAAAGACAAATAATCACAGTAAGTATTTTTATACACAAAACCAAATAAAATTTGGTCCCACACACAAGTGTGTGTGCACATGCACGCATGGGCATGCACATATCTACATGTACAGAAGAAAGCCATAGAAGCAGCACTGATGCACACAGATCAATATTGCCGTGTTAGAGTAATAGGTTTATGTGGCATGATGAAAATGTTGTTCTATAAATATAAAACCCTTTTTAATGTATTTGTTGAGGGAAAAAATAAAAACAAAAACCAAACCCTAAACATTTAATTTGTATCTGCTGGGCTTGAAATGAAGTATGTATTGTACAACCGTCATCAATCATGGCAATGCTACGATACCTAAAATAGTTTTAAAAAATTGTGTATATTTTCTGTGGATTCTGTAATAATTGCTGATTTTTCTTTCAATTCAGGCTTCAGCTGGGGTCTGCTATTTAAAATTCAAAACATAGGGAAGACGCTTCAAAAGAAGGAAGTTTTAAGCTTTATTGTGCAAGACTAAGACTACTGTGATGCTTTAAGGTCTAGAAATGTTGCGTGTAATTGCATACCCTGTGAGTGGTCTCATTAGTTTACCTACAGCTGTTTTCAGTGTCTATGGTTAAACACATATTCCTGAGTGTTTCTGGAGCTGGAGTCTGCCTGGAAGGCTAACCCAGCATCTCTCTTTCTGGGTGAGGTCACTAGAGATTTCTGTGCCAATATGATTTTGTGTGAATTTGCTGGCTTCAGAAAGAGGTTTTGTTAGTTTTAAATGACATACACAAATTCCTTCCTTTCCTTCTTCCTTTATATGCTTATGCTATTTCTCATTCACTTTTAAGAGTACATGTGAGGTGTTAGGCCAGATGATTTCAAAACACAGTTTTGGAATTGCTAATGGTAGTATTTGCTTTGGAGCTTATTTATCAATAAGCAGTATTGTCTCATCTAAGAAGATATTTGAGTCTTCATTTCTTGTGAAGTTTTTGAGGCTCTCTTCCCCCCCCCCCCTGCTTTATTAAGGTGTAATCCAGTGCCCAAATAAAAGACATTTGGTGTGACATGCAGCACTGAGGAGGAGCTGACTTGTAACTAATAGTGGGTATTTTCTCACACTCTCTCTAGACAGTGAGTCATGTAAATAAAGGATATCTTTAATGGCATGATCTGATGATATGAAATGATAGTCTTCCAAAGTGTGTATTTCTACAAATGCTGAAGTGCTGATGAGTATAATAAATTGCACTACTGAAGATTGTCAGTGTATAATACCAAGATGGGGAAAGCCTATAGTTCCACTTCTGTCTTGCTGGTAGTGGCAGTAAGTAACTTACAGTGCCAGCACCTGAGCAAAGGTTTCTGGGGGAAATATGCTTCATTATCTATTTTCATTGGTGGATTAATACCCGTCTTGAGTGGCTGAATAGAAGCCTGCTCACTGAGGACCACCAATTGCTGTGTACAGCAGCCACACTGTGAGAGCAGTCTGAATGCTTCTGGTTTCTCAGGAGGAAAAGAACCTAGATCTATACGGGAATGTTTATGCCCGATTTAGCAGCCACAGAAATTAAAAAATTAGAGACTCTAACTCTTTAGTGATTATATGGGACATTTAGTCTGCTAATTTAGCTGTCTGTGTTAGATGGCAGGAATAAGAAGACTTCCTCAGACTGTTCTGATACTTGGTAGAGAGAGAGCTTGGCTGCCTCTGCTTTCAGTACCATGGGTGTGTTCTTGCTCCCCAGACCTATGCTTCTGGTCTAATGGAACAGACTTTTCACTGTTTGAAATATCACTTGGAGGAACTGGGTTTTTGGGTGAATAAAATACTGCAGTCTGGTAGAGCAGGGATTTGGGACCTTGATCCACAAGGTGGGGAGTAGCCTGTCCCAGGCTGGCCACCACCATCTACACATTACAGGATCTTGACTTGCTCATGACAAATTCCACATTTTAAAATCAAACAAAGCCAAAAGTATATCCATTCTCTTCTTGGTAGTCCCTGTATCATCTTTTCAGATGTATAACCATGGAAAATATCACCTCCTACACACATATTTGATTCTTTTTGAGCCTAAAGGACTTCTGGCATGTTATACAAATATAAGCAAGTTACAAATACAGCTGTAGTAACTTCTTTTGCTTTTTGACAGAGGAGTTTATTGCCTATACTTTCCTGAATTTAAATAAGTTGCTTTAGATTACTTTGTGTAGTCTATATTGGAGACTTCAGTTCCAGCTAAATCTAATGAAATACGGTATCAGTATTCTCTTAGGAGTTTTCTAAAATGAGTACACCTATTGTTTACACTCTGTATAAGTGCATAAAAAATAAAGAAGTTTATAATTATTTTGATTCAGACTTCTAGCATTTTATAACAAACTGTGGTTTCAAACTGAGAGTATGTTTAGACTGGTTGTTAGGGAAAAGTTCTTTATTATGAGGACTTTACTATGGTTCTTTACTATAAGGCACTTGAACAGGTTGCCCAGAGAATCTGTGGGTGCCTTTTCCCTGGAAGTGTTCAAGGCCAGGTTGGATGAGACTCTGAGTAATCTGGTTTAGTGAAAGGTGTCCCTATTGATGGAAGGGGGGCTGGAAGGGGATGATCTTGAAGGCCCCTTTCCAACCCAAGTCTTCCCATGCTTCTGTTATTTACTGTTAATTTGGGACTGGACAAACTTTGGATTAAAAACATAAATATGCTTCTGGAGACCAAGTTATGAAATTTCAGTTAATGTTGTGAGAGAAAAATCTTCTTACTTCTGGTGGGAAGGATCTGTGCTGTGTGTGGTTGAGTATATAAGAACATGCAAACAATACCAATTAGATTCTGATGGCATTTGTATTTCTTAGATATCATTCTGCCTTCATCTATAGTTTGTCAAATAGTGTGTAATCCTGACATGGGTATGCCTTCCAGGAATGAAGATGCAGAGAGGAAAGGAGTTAGTGGTCAGGGAGCCTTTGGGAAAGTACTCCTGAAAATACTTTCAGTACTGAGAGTACTGAAAGCGTGCTGAAGATTTCCTCTATACAAGTAAAGGGACTGGTTGCTAATGTAGAGGTGGTCACCTCTGTAGTTTGTCAGGGAGGCTGGGGTGTGAGTTTGGCCAGTGCTTGCTCTGCTGTTCTTCAGTTCTTCATGCCAGAGGCAGAGAGTGCCACTTTGTCACTTCACTTGAGCCTCAGTGTTCAGTGAGCTGGGTTTGGAATAGCACTAATACTTCCCATGATGTGAAACACAAGAGAACTACCCAAACACACAGTTCTTAGTTGGATAGCTTGTCAACAAAAAGAAAAGATCTACAAAACAATGTAAACGGGAAAATAGTATTTCAATACTGGTTATGGGACTGTTACTTATTAACTGCATTAGTTCATATATAGAGAAATTTTCATGATATTTGGTGGAATATTTAGAAGAAATCCACATTGTTTTCAGCTTCATTATAGGCCAAGTGTTGTGTATTCATCCATGAAAAGGAATTTGTAGACTTTGTTTTCCAGGGGCTTATGGAAACTCAGGGCAGCTACCACAGTTGGGCCCTTATTTTGCTTGTCTGTTCTGGCTGAGTAAACCATAAACCATTGTGGTGGTAGCAGATCTGGATTTAGAATGTATTCTTCTTCCCTGCATTCCTGCATCCAAGCAATTATGCATGGTAAAATTTGCAAAGCCAGAAAGGGTGAAGGAGAAAAGAGGCATTTTAAAAAAACGTGCAATTCTGACATGAGCCAGTTTTTATTAAATAACTAAAAGTGAATTTATGATAGTTTTGAAACTGTCAAAACATGTCAGATTGTTAAGTGAGAGGGAAAAGTTTATTTTATTTTTCTATTTTACCCCTTCTTTAGGAAATTATATGGTAAGGCAAGTTTATTTCTTTCAGGAAAATATAATATGTCCAAGCAAAGCAAGCTGTGACATTTTCGTCTTAATTCTGAGATTGAATTCATGCATTACTTATTTTATAATATGTGTAATTATCTGGCCTTCAGCTGCTAAGCCATGAGTGTGGGACCAAGTTTTTTTGCCAGTCAGAACCTCTCACCGTAGAGAACTGAAAGCAAAGAGAATGATTTTGCATTTGTACCTCATTCTTAGGACCAGTCAAGGTAACATTGTGGACAAAGAACATGACATAAGGCATTTTCGCTATTTACCTGCTTTATGTAATCCACAAGCTCTACCAAAAGTGGGAGACAGTAGCACAAAAATCCCTTTCAGCTTTTGGGAGACAGAGGAGATTGTATTATGCTCAAGGCTTATTTTAGCACAGCTGAAGAAAACTCTTATAACTTGGCCTCAGATAACTTCAGTGAACTCCCAGGATACAAAATTTCTTCTAGCTATTGCATATTAAATGAGCATAAATGGGTAAATTGAATGTGCTTTCATTTATTCTGAAGAATAGCTGGTGATATGAATTGTTCAACTATCTGAGCAGAGAAGAATGAAGATAAGACTGCAGCAAAATTGTGATATTGCTCTTGCAAAAGGGTCATCTTCAATATGTGAGCTTCATACCCAGCATGCTAAAGAAGCATTGAAATGTTATGTCATCTGAAAACTTTGCTGTTCATATCCATCAGTAACTTCACATAGATTCTGATTCTGATTCCTGGTGGATAAATCTTGCAGAGGTAATGTTCTGGGACAAAAGACAGAGTTTGAGCTGATCTCTGCTATTGCATTCCTGCAAATCACCTGGAAGTAAAAGTCCTCTACTGGGGAACTGGAAACCCGGTGATGTTTCCTTTCTAGGACAATAACATGACTGCATCTGGTGCTGAGAGAAAGTTATGGTTGTATTATGCCTGTTTGAGATCATTGCGTAGCACAAAAACATCCATTGTGTTTAGGTCCTTATTTATTTATCAAGAAGAAGTCAAAAGGGCCAAGAGGTGAATGGAATGAAGACTGTACCCGTCTCAAACAAATCCCAGGCATGCTTGGCAGGGAGAGGTTCTGCAGCACTGTTGTCCCCATGTCATGTTTTATGGCTGCATTGTATGACTTGCAGGCTTCCCCAGGGGCTCAGTGTATGCAGTAAGTAGGATTTACCAGATATGTCAGGCTTTTACCATGCATTCTCAAATGAGTTCTTGTCAACCAAGGCAACCTTGTAATATTGTCCTGCTCGGTGTAACAGCAGGTTTGAGGCTCAGGAGTTGTGGGATTCCACAAACACTGCCTATTTCTAATGGTGCTGTGTGGCTTGGCCACATCTGAAGGAGAAGTTCTTACTGGCTGCAACATGATAGCACTATGGATGGAAGAACTATTGAATTTGTCCTCCTAGGTTGGACTTGTGGTTGTCTGACTTCAAGTTCATCACCACTGTGACTCACAGTCTGTGGTTACCTGCTTGCAAATTCCCTGCCACCCCTCTCAAAATAATGAATATTAGTCCAACGTGTCTAAGAAACCATCAGAATTAAACCTTTCAGATTTAGGTCCTGATTCCTGTAACTTGGGTGGTGGAGGCAGGTTCCAATCCTTTGTATCATATGTGGGGCTTGCTCTTTTTGTGAGTTTGAAGGGAACAAGACAATGGACTCTTTTAATTTAGCAAGTTTTATTTTTATTTTTTAAATGTTGGCACCAAAGTAGAAAGTACTGTACAATCAATATAAAGCATCTTTAAGAATCTTTCATGCCTGAGTGTACATCTGGAACTGTTTGCACTAACTAAAAGTAAAATAAATGCCACAGCATATTATACCACAATTTTTTTTCATTTAAAAAAGGAAATTGAAAACACACCACTCCTAGAAATGCTTGACATTGAATTGGCTATTGAAATGGTATCAGTAAAGTATTTATATATTCCATATTTTGTTCCATACATCAGCTTTCCTTGATGCGTTAGACTTGGAGGTGTGCCATGTGAGCTGAAATGTTGCCATTTATGAAAGACCGCCTTGTTTTAAAAATGGACTAAATCTTGTAGGGTACAGGAAGTAAAGTAAATCAGTTTGAATGCAGGCACATCTCTCTTTGCTCCAGCTCCTGCATGCTTTGTCTCTTCCTTGTTTGGTTGAGAAGCTGACTGTGCTTACAGTAAATATCAGTGTTCACCTAACACTAAATATAGTGATAAAAAAATCCTCTACCATAAAAACTGAATGAACAGCAAGAACAGTATAGTTCAGAATCCACAGAAGAAATATCATAATTTAAAGTTGGTTTTACAACATTCTTTAATTTTAAATGAAGCAAAATACTTCTGTGGTTAAATCACAGTTCTTCACTCTGTGCTGTAACGGAGATTCAAGAATGTGTATTTCAAAATGTTTTGTTTGGGTTTGTTTTTAAATAAAAATATAATCCAAAGCAAATGCAATAGATCTCTGCATACTTGAAACATGTTTTCTGAATTTATTCTAAGTCTCTTGCTGCTCCAGAGGGTTGTGTGTATGGATTAGGACTAGACCATTATTTCACCATCTTTCTCCATCCTGAACTGATTGCAGTGAACACTACAGAATGAGTTGCAGATGTCTCCTTTTCCTTCCAGTTTGGAGGACTTCTGGTTTCAGTTCCATTTGATCTGAACTGGGCTAAGGAGCACAGGTCTGTCATTGTTTAAAGGGATTCAGTGGAAGAAATTGTTGCACCTGAAAGAATTTACTCCCTCTGTATATACAGGCTATGCTTTTAAATGGGATGATGTGGGATGCTGCCTGTATGAAACTTTCTGGTGTGTCCTTCCTAATTCAGGATTATTGTTTGAAATGTCAAGGTCCACCTGAAGAAAAAGATAGCCAAAACTAGCTTTGCAAGTGAGGAGTCTGGTTTGACTCAAGAACATAGACATGTTTTTGAATTCAAGAAATTGAGCTATTTTAAGACATATTGAAAGTTCTTCTGAATTTCAGACAAAATTCAATGTATGTGCCTCTGTATTTTAGAACTGGAGTACGTGGACATGAAATCTTACCCAGGCAGGTTTTGATATGTTAAAATTAGAGTTTCTCCTCTTGAGAGATTCTTTCTTCCCCTACCAAATCCTCATTACCTCTGAATGTATGAATAGCAGAATGTCCACTGAGAGTTTGTATGAAGAATGTCCATACATTAAAAGCCTCATGAAATATCATGTCTTGAAGGAAATTGGCTTGTGAATATGCCTTAAATAACATTATGCCTTCAGCTTTCATATCATCAGGCTATTTGTCAACCATTACAGTAAAAAGTGTTGGTTGTTAGGCTTATTGTTTTTATTAATTAAAAAAATTAATAAGGATTTGTAGAAGCTGGAGTTACAGGCTGAGTGTCAGACACCAGAAAAAGCTTTAGGAAGATCAGATCACGAAAACTGTTAACGCTTTTGTCAGCGGTGGCTGTGATTTGTGGTTCTCCATCACCACTTCATCCCCTGAGTGATCTGTCTTAGAGCTGCTGAGGTTCTCTGGTGCTGTGGGTGCTGTATTCAGGTGCTCCCAGTCCCATCAGTCCCTCAGAATTCAGGGAGCTCTGTGAACAGGTAAAACAGTAGCAGCAAGAGCAGAATGGCTCCCACAGGGGCTTTGTTATTAGAGAGGGTGGAACAGAGAGTTGTAAAGGCTGTTCTCCTGGGTGGTGTGATGTGATGGTGTCTTCCAAGCATGTGGAAATGCTTTGTATTTTGCATTGTACTTCTTCAAAAGCCCTTTTTCCCTGCCCCCATGGACAATCTCTGTTCTGACAAAATAATCTTGTACTCTGGCAAGAGATGTTTTGGGATGTGCTTGGAAAGAGCCTTAATATCTCCTTAAAGAAGTCAGGGCTAGGGAATGTACAGTCAGAGGGAAATCTGCCTGCTGTGAACATACAGTAGGAGGAGGAGGGTTTAGGGCTTTGCAAGGGAGAGAGAGAGGTAACGAAAAGGTGAGAGGTATGTAAAGCATGTTTGTGTTTATGTCTAAGAGGTCCAAAGAAAGGTAATTGGGAAAATCAAACATAATGTTATTAGATTTAGATGAGAAGTACAGGGGTCTGTGGATAAGTTCAGCAGTCTGCAGACGGGGTGGCAAACTGTTGGAGGTAGTAAAAACCATTTGGATCATGATAGAGTGGCAACCTGAAATTCGAGGGCAAAACCAACACACTATTTCCCACTACCATGTTCAATTTAAGTAGCAAAACATTGCCAGCTTTGTGGGAAAGTCTCCCGCCTCTAATCTGAGTGCGTTTCTGATCAAACCTGAACTTTGAAATGCAGAGAAGGGAAGGGAGGGAGCAGGAGCCGTGCGGTTGGTTACAGCTCAGGATCGCTTCAGTTATCACCAGCTGAATTGGAGGATACAGGCTGTGCCTGCTTGCAGCGAGCAGCAGTCTGTTAGAGGAGCTCGATTTCTCTCACTCCTTCTTCCACCCACCTCCATCTCCTCTGTGCCTGTGTCTGCGCTCCCACATGCTTCAAATCTGTGTACCTGGACTGCCTTCCTTAACAGTTCAATGTGAGTGTTAGCAGAATGAAAACCAGATGGACCAGCAGTTCCCACTGTTATCTCCCCACCAGCTCTGGCAAGCCTCCCTTTCTCTCTCCTTTCTTGGCATGGGAGAAATATTTGCCTTTATTTAGGAGGGCTTGGGCTCACTGCTGTGCCTCTTTCCCTCTGTTGCAACATGAGCTGAAAGCTATTTATTCCCTTGTTGCTGAGGTTGGTTGAGGTGAGTGCAAGATGAATTCGGCTATTAAGGAAGCAATTAACATTTCAAGATGAGTTTTCATAGTTCTTTATAATAAATTAATGGCTTATTGAAGATAGAGATTTAACTGTTTTAGTATACTGATATGAAAAGGAAATACTTACAGAATTTGTTTAGAAACCTGTTTTTGTTTTCCAGCATGTAATAATTTACTGTTGCTTGATTTGCAAATCATACCTCACTTACCTGTGTAACTATCTTAATATTTAAGGTAATCATTGTCATTACTCTTCCCTCCACAGCTGAGGTTTACTAACCTTAGATCAACGCTACAGATCCTATAAAATTGTATCTCTGTTCCCCTCAACTTATTTTGGGGGTATTTCACTGCTCATCTTCCCCAAACTTGTCTCTAAATTCTACATGAAATTACTCCCTTTCCCTGAAAGCTGAAACATTGCCTGTAGGCATTTCAACAAAGCTTGAAGATGGCTTTTATAATTACACTACCTGACATGCTGCACCTCTGGGACTTACTACTTACTTCCTCAGTTTCTGCAATTTCAGACAGAGAAAGATTGGTATCTGTTATGTGTTGTTAATTTTTTGGAGAGTATGGGGGCTGATTTCATTTTTTCCCTTTCTCTCCCCCTTCCTTTTTTAAAAAAACCCCAGCTTTCTCATATTTAAATTTTCTGATAATTAAGTGTTTTGAGGCTCTTTTAAACATACCTGTTCCTTGTTAAATGTGTGCATTACATTGAATTTCTGTTATTGTCTCTCAGAGCAAATTTCAGATATTATTATTTCATTGAAGTTTGTATGTTGTTAGTAAGAACAAGGAATTGTGTCACAAAGTGAAGTGACAGAATTTATAGAATGTGACATGCTTTGAATTAAAACCACAGACTTACATGCTTGTCCATTAGCAGCAACACCTACTTGCTTACAGAATAGTTTTGTGGAGCTCAGGAAGACTTCTCTTGGGCTGTGTATAAGTAAATAGCCCCAACTCCCCAAAGAAAGGACTGAAGAATTTTACTTATTCCCATTAGAAGCTAAGCATCATTGTACTCATCTTTTTTCAAGATGGTTTGCTAAACTCCTCGCAGGAGTGAGAAAGCCTTAATTTTGCCTTCAGCTGGTAAATTTTGCTGTGTTTTGCCCATTCTTAATAAATGAAACATATGGGCTTGGATGGTTTAAAAAAACAACTTAAGGTAGTGTCATTCAAAAAGATGTTGGGAAAAAGTGCACTTCTGTAGCTTTTACATCGTGTGTTGTATATTTAGATCTTCAGTTGCAAGAGAAGTGTTAAGTTTTTTCCTAGTTTTGCCTTATGTTTGTTTTGTTTTCTTGGGGAGGTATGTTCCTGCTTATCTTGCAGGTTTTGAGCATTGCAAGTTGTTCTTAATATGTGATGGTGCAAACTTCCATGTTTATTTGAAAATAATTGTATGTATATGAGATGATTGACATACCATTTTGGCATGTTGTGTTTATTTTTTTGGTGAATATAAGAATAGCCAGGGGCACTGTGGTAAGGTGATCCAGGGGGTGTGTGTATTTAGCATAAGTTTAACATAGGATTACAAGGAGAAGCAATGGAGAGGGCAGCAGGTGATACATAGAAGAGACATGAAGAGACCTTGTTTCAGGCAATATTCCACACAATATCTCACCTGCATTAAAGAGCTTCAGGTTTTAGTTCTGGAAGAGATGTCATAGGGGGATTTATTATCTTCCTGCTCCTGCATCTGTTTTTTCCTCCTGGCTAGCATGTGAACCTTGAAGGGAGGTGGCGTTGTTGCAGCTCTAGGAGTGCTTGGGAGGTAGCATCTGCACATGCTAGAAATAAAAACAAAAGATAATGCAGCACTGCTGCAAATGAGGTCTTACCATCTGTGTTGCACCTCCTTAAGTAAGGTTTAGATGATACAATTTGGGAAGAGCACACTGGAGTAGATAATCAGGTGTAATCTTTCACATCAGATGCTGAAAGGGCTCACTTCTTGCATTAGCTTTTAAGTTTTTGTCAGAGGGGGTGTGCTCGGGGAAATAAACCAGTGTGTTCCTGTGGTGTGTGTTGCAGATCGCACTGAGAAGCATTCCACAATGCCAGACTCACCTGTGGATGTGAAGACACAATCCAGGCTGACGCCTCCAACCATGCCACCTCCTCCCACTACCCAAGGAGCTCCAAGAACCAGTTCATTTACGCCCACAACGTGTAATTAGTCTTATTTTCTTACTTTTCTTCCATCTTATTTCTATTCTGTATGTCAGAAACCAAAATAGGTGAAGGAAAATGTGCGTGAAGTGGCAGGAGCAACATTTGATTGTAGTGGTATAAAATAATTGTGCAAAACAAAGTTCACAACAGATTAATGCATCTTTAAGGTATTAAGACATTCAGCTCAGAGTTGTGTTATTATTTCATTGACCACTTGGTCACAGTGTCAAAGAACAGTGAGCACTGACTTCCCATGTACTTAATGGTCAGGTTAGCCCTCTTGTGAGAAGGACAGAAAATCTTCTTCTCTTACATGCCATTATGTTGTTTAAATGATCCCATTCCCTTTAGTATAGAAACTTCAGGGAGTTTGTTTGTTCTTTGTTTTTAAAGTGGAGATAATGCATAATGAAAAAATACTAATCTTCCTTCTGTTTATGTTTCAGTGAAGAATTCTGATTTCAGTGCTATATAATGTCTTGTTAATATTGATATAAAACCAAAATTAAAGTCCTCTCATAATTTTTATCTAGAGGTTTCTAGTCTGTTACCACTTCCCTAAATCACTTAAGGCTGCATCTTTGTCTCAGCTTATTGATGTAAACATATAACAAACTCTACTAGTCTTGATGTATGCTGCATTCATATCAGTGTAACTGAGATTTGAATCTGGCACGTTGTCTGGACTATTCTTTTCACAGCCATGAAATGATCCACATTTCTCATAGTAAGATTTAGCTGCAAATTTTTGGGTCTCTTTTATGCTGCCTTGTAATAGTATAAACATGAGAATGTGTTTACATTTCACGTTTTAAATAAAACATCTTTAGAACAGTAGAATACATATGCCTAAACAGAATGAAGGCTGCATCTTCTATTTGTCTTGCCTAAGTCTGTTTTAGTCCCTTTCTCTCTGTTAAATGCCTTATTTAAAATTCACCTCTGTGCAGAAGGCCAGCTGGAGGCCTTTGTACTACTTATCCCAGGGAACCCTGTCCTGACAATTTATATTGAACTTAAACAGTGAGGAGGGTTTGTGCCAGCTATTCACATAAACTCACATTTAACCCAGTGACCCTGATCCTGCAAAAAATTTGTCTGTTTTGCTTAACTACAGCACCTGAATCATCCTGGATGGAGCTTCACACTGGAGCTGCTTCAGTCTGAAGTTAAATTGCTTCTAGGTTTTTGCAGGATCAGGTTCTTGCACCTTAAGCTTTCCAATGTGATGCCCTGCCAGCAGTTCAGGATGATCTTTGACAATCATAAAAGGAATATGACAATGTTCTTTAATCCTCACAAGGCTTCTGGATGTTTATTTGATTGAGTTCAGCACTTCAGAAGGTGTGTGAACCACAGCTTGATTTTGGGGCTCCTTATTTGAAGACTAAAAGTCTAAAAAACCCTGATTTTAATTGCTTTTCACCCTGTCAGATTTTGGAGGTTGGCCTTAGCTGTTCCAGCTTGTACAATACACAGACACTTTTATCAGAGTGTCTGTTGCATTTATTATTACTACAGTGGGAATGCCTGTAGGCCAGAAAGATCTGACTCGTTTTCTGGTCTAGAATATCTTTGTTTTCTTTGGTTTAGATGATTAAAAATTCTTGACGTGTTGTAGTTTGAAATTTTAAATGCTAAATTCTTTTGGCTTAGCAACATGGTTTTGCTTTAGAAATTATGCACAACTTTGCCAGTTGGCAAATTCAGATATTATAAGGAAAGCACTGAAATCACGGGGCTATTTAATTATTTCTTTTGTTGTGGGAGGAATCTTTATCAGCCTCTCTTCTCCCTGTATCTATCCTAGGTGATGAATTCCACACTTCTCTGCTTTCTTGATCAACCCCAGCACCCTCTGCCTAGAGCAGCTCTTTATGGGTGGTGGGTGGTGTCAGGGTAGATCAGCAGGACATGTTGCTATTCTTTCCAGTCCTCATTTTCTAAGTTTCTGGTAGGATGACTTCTGGCTATGTGAGTTCCTTGCAATCACAGCATATTTGTTTACTCAGATACCTCACCCCAGTGCAGCACTCAGCGTGGCCTGCAGCCTCACAGGGAGCTGAACTTGCTGAGGCCAGCTTCTTCCTATTTCTGCATTTACCAATCCTTGTTGTCACTAGCCCATGCAGCCAGAATAGGCAATCAAAAACTAGGAGAAAACACAAACAGAGGCTAGATAACAATTCACATAGCGTTTTCTGTAATTCCCCTGGAAAGCAGTGACTAGGGCAACAAAAATTCCTTCAAAGGTTTGTGGCAGTGATTTAAATATAGTAATAGGTAGGGATTTCTATCTAGTAGTATGTGTCCAACCTGAAAAAAGGACTTGCTGGCTAGAGATAAGGACAATCCATGAAGAAAATGAGATGAGAATGGGATGTTTGGCTTCAGAGAGGCTGATCATTGAGAAATATTGAAAGTATTTGAAGTTGCTAGCTTGCCCTGGTTGTGTTTTTAAATAGTAAACAAGTTAAACTGATACTCCTATGCATTGTTGATTGTAGACAAGCTCCTGATTTCCTGATTTTTTTGATTGGTTCTGAATGATTCCAAAAAAAAAAAAACAAAAAACAAACAAACAAAAAAAAACCCATAAAATTTCTCCAGTCACATGCTGCATGCCCACACCTGCCAGTGCACTGGTACACTTGTACTTCTAGGGGAGTCACCCTTTTTCTTGCTGTTTGCTGTCATTCTAGCAAATCAGACTCAGCCTCAATGGTGTGTGTTTTAAGTGTTGCTGTTCATGCTAACCTGAGTGGAAGAGGATGTCCTCAGTTTGATTCTCTGCTCTTTTCTAGAGAGTGGATAAGAATCAAACTGAAATCACTGCCAAAAACTCTCTGTTGTCTTGAGTTTACATGCATCTTATTGCCATAAATTTTGAATGCTTAGTACTTCAGTAATAAATAGTTATTCTCAAAGCAACCTTGCAACAGGAGGGAAATGCTTTCTTATCCTTTTCAGAGATAAGGTGCTGGCACGTGAAAGCAGAGAGATTTGCTCATGATCTCTGAGAAGTCTTCTGAAGTCTAGCTTGCTGCCCTTGCTGCAAGGCTTCATGATACAGAGCCTTGGCAGCATTTGTACCTGCACAGACAACTTTGTGTGCTCCATATGTTAGCAGCTAGGGAATCTGTATTGGAAAAAATAACCTTCTGATTGGGTGGTGTAAGGTTAAAACGTGAAAGTCCTGTTTTATAAACACAGCTGTCAGTTGTGTGTACAAAACACAAGTAAAAATATTCAGAGATAAACTGAGGCTTCATGAAATATGTCTGCATGTTTTTTTCTACCCCAAAGAGCAATTTTTTTTTTTTGGTCTTCAATCATACATGCACTCATGCTTTTTCTCTTTCCATTTCCCTCTCTCTCTTTTTAAAGTCCTCTGACAAAAGGCTGGTATTCAAATGGTGCTTTTCAGGTCCAGGAGCATTTTAAAGGGGCTGTGTGAGAGTCTGCTGCTGTTATTTCCAGTCCTTACAACATTCAGCACCAGCTACTGGGAAATAGATATAAACTGCAGACTGTCACTCTGTCTAAAGGCTAATTATCTTTGATTGTGCAACTTAATTAATTCTGAGGTCAAGTACAGAAAACATAAGCTGATGGATTTTCCCCTCTGTCTCCTTTTTCTTTCTGTCTCTTCCCCAACCCCAATCTTTATTTTATCCTCTGTCTCTTTTTCTTTCAGTAACCAATGGCACTAGCCATTCACCAACAGCGTTAAATGGAGCTCCATCTCCTCCTAATGGCTTTAGCAATGGGCCATCCTCTTCCTCTTCCTCTTCTCTGGCTAACCAGCAGTTACCGCCAGCTTGTGGAGCTAGGCAGCTCAGCAAACTGAAGAGATTTCTTACAACCTTACAGCAGTTTGGCAATGACATTTCACCAGAGATTGGGGAGAGAGTGCGTACCCTTGTGCTAGGACTTGTGGTAAGCAAGTATTTTTTCTGTTCTTTTCCCTCTTCCTTGCTAGATGTGTTTATTTCATAAATGAATGGGTCACATGCACTGCATTCATTGTGCTTTAGGGATACCAACCATGCAAGAGTGAAGCTCCAGCTCTTGCTGACAGAGCTCACATGAGTAGCCTGACTAGCTTCCTACAAATGGCAGCTATTCCCTTCTAGGCATAGCCTTGACTATTTTTGCCAGTATATTGTTAGGGTGTAATGGTGTGAGAGGGTTTTCATCCTCTACTGGATCTTCTACCCCTAATGTAGTCATACCTTGAATCCTGTAATGTAGTAAAATATGGTTTGACTTGCCTAGTTTAGTTGGGTGGGGAAAGGAGAGAGGCCTGCTTATATGTCAATGGTTAAAAGGGTGAGCTGAGTGTGTTTGGACTGCAGTTATGCAGTGCAAAACCCTTTCTCAGTGTCATTGAACCAAACAATTATGAACCCAACAAGGCACTGTTGCTACTTAAGTTGCTTTATTGATAAGGTTATCTCTATTTGATGGCATGGCTTAATGAAAATTTCAGCTCTTTCTTACCTAGGTCTGTCAACTTGGGCTGCCCTTTTACATGCAAACTGAAATCTGGCCCAGGGTTCTTTTTACTCCCAGTAAAGTCCTCTCTCTGCCAGACATTTGTTGTCTCC